>NC_052159.1:109612203-110879844 GCF_902713615.1 Scyliorhinus canicula | reverse complement strand
ACAGAGTGGATGGTAAGGGAGGTGGTGTAGCTCTGTTATTTAAGGATGACATCTGGGCAATAGTAAGGGATGACATCAGTGCTATGCAGGATAAGGTTGAATCCATTTGGGTGGAACTCAGGAATAGTAAGGCAAAAAAGTCACTGGTAGGAGTAGTCTATAGGCCACCAAATAGTAACATTATGGTGGGGCAGGCAATAAACAAAGAAATAACTTTGTATAAATGGTACAACAGTTATGGGGGATTTTAATCTACATGTTGATTAGTTTAACCAGGTCGGTCAAGGCAGCCTTGAGGAGGAGTTTATAGAATGTATCCGCAATAGTTTCCTAGAGCAGTATGTAATGGAACCTACGAGGGAACAGATCTGGTCCTGTTTAATGAGACAGGATTGATTAATAATCTCATAGTTAGGGATCCTCTCGGAAGGGGCGATCACAATATGGTGGAATTTAAAATACAGATGGCGGGTGAGATGGTAAAATCAAATACTAGTGTTTTGTGTTTAAACAAAGGAGATTACAATGGGATGAGAGAAGAACTAGCTAAGGTAGACTGGGAGCAAAGACTTTCTGGTGAAACAGTTGAGGAACAGTGGAGAACCTTCCAAGCGATTTTTCATAGTGCTCAGGAAAGGTTTGTACCAACAAAAAGGTAGGACGGTAGAAAGAGGGAAAATCGACCATGGATATCTAAGGAAATAAGGGAGAGTATCAAATTGAAGGAAAAAGCATACAAAGTGGCAAAGATTGGTGGGAGACTCGAGGACTGGGAAATCTTTAGGTGCCAACAGAATGCTACTAAAAAAGCTATAAAGAAGAGTAAGATAGATTATGAGAGTAAACTTGCTCAGAATATAAAAACAGATAATAAAAGTTTTGGCAAAAATATAAAACAAAAAAGAGTGGCTAAGGTAAATATTAGTCCTTTAGAGGATGAGAAGGGAGACTTAATAATGGGAGATGAGGAAATGGCTGAGGAACTGAACAGGTTTTTTGGATCAGTCTTCACAGTGGAAGACACTGAAGACACTGCTCCTAATTGTTATGTTCTTATGTTCACTCATTTTCGTTTGGCAAATAGGCTCAAGATTCTGCGAGGAAACCGGTCTGTGCAATTCAGGAGTTACATAAGAGTTTTCTGTCTGAGTCTGACACTTTGCCAAATTCTACTGAGATCCCACCCTACATATTTGTTATAACGATATTCGTGAAGCTCCCAGGCAGATACAGGGAAGAGCAAGCGGCAAGGGATCAGAAGCAGGGAGATTCAGCCAATTTTAGCGGCAGGTTCTTGTTAAGATATCACTTATTGATCTCCTGACCACAAGGGCCAGGAAGTTAGTGGACTCAGCCACCAGCCTGTTAACATCAAACATCAGAAGGCTACCACCAAAGATTTGGGGTAAAAGACCTGGCATAAAGTAAGTTCTTACAGAGAGGGAATCCTGGCTGACAGAGGAAGTCCAAAATTAGGGAATCTGAAAGTTTCTTATGGTCCGGGGACCACCTACATCAAAGAAAACAATAAAAAAACACAGTAAAAAACTATTGTTGCTGCACCTCTTCCAGCCCTGGCTGCCTGCAGTACTTGGCAACATGAGCTGCATGTCCTTGTCAGTTACAAAATAAAATGGTCAGCCTGATCATGGCAGGAAAGGGGTTGATAAGCCCCCACTTCATTATCAGGGCCTGATTTCTGCCACTTGCGTAAGAAGTGAACTAAAAATGGCAACCATTTAGCATGATTCTAAACAGAAAAATGCCAACATCTTACAAATTCCAAATGATCAATTTCTAATACAGTAACTCCAATAAATCTTATAGATCTCCAAAGGGGTCAGACATGGGGTCATCAGCTTTTTATTTTTTTTATTTATCACTCAGTAGCAGTACTCTAAGTCAGAAGCTGCAGTTTAAGTTCCATTCCAGAGAATTGAGCACATAATCTAGGCTGGCGCCTCAATGTAGTACCGAGGGAGTGCTGCAATTTCAGAGGCACCGTCCTTTGAATGGGTCATTGAGCTGACACTCCACCTGCCAGGTGGGAGTCGAATAGTTGATATGCAATTTGAAGAAAAGAGAGTTCATCCCTGTCCAATCCCTCCACCAACATCAATAAAAAACAGATGATTTGACTATTACGGTGTACAAATTGGCTACATTACAAGCGACTACCTTTCGCTGGCTGTCACGCACTTTAGGATGTCCCGAGGTTGTGAAAGGTATAAATGTAATTGTACTTTTTGGGGCAGATTCTCCGTTGGCGGGATCCTCCAATGTAGCCAATGTAGCTTCACTGATAGTGCACCCACGCCCGCGGAATTCCCGACAGCATGGAGGTGGCCAAAATAGGAAACCCCATTGCCCGCTGCCAGGATGCCGCTGTCAGCGGAGGCGCACCACGCCAGAAAACAGGTCTGGCGGGACGGAGAATCCCAACCTTTACATTTATATGCACTTGTTTTTCATGTGCACTGGCAGTCCTTAAACTAACTGATGTCACTGAACTTAAATATAGCAAGTTACATGAAAATGTACTTGCAAGAAACAATTTTACGCTCCAAATAATACCCACATTCTTTTCATTATCAGTTTTTTATGAACTTCACATTAGTACAGCAGTTTCTACTTAATGCTTTCTATCCATGCCTAATAACATTTCCTGACATTAGTTCTCATATAAGTAGTAACAATGATTCCACACATCATATAAAGACCATTCCTTATCACTCTGATACCTTCAACCACAGCACTTAAATGCCTTGTGTAAGATGAAAGCCTTATTATTAGCTATATGTCAAGTGCCTCTTCCGTTACGTCAAGGCCAGGGCATCTTTAAAATAATTATTGGAATTGTTTTATTGTGTCTGCCGGGGTCCATCACCAAATAAAAGGTCTTCACCAGTCTCCCAATTTTAGGATTGGGTTTCGCTCTAGGGTTTGCTTTTGTGTAGCCCATGGGTTCCATTAATTAAGTCAGACACCATCAGACAACCCTTTACAGACAGCACTTCAAAATGTTACATGTTCTGAGCACTGTCATAGCTAGTAATCATCATCCAACTGTAAGTTGAACTAATGAGGTCTACTTACTGACCCAAAGCATTTGCATGCTCCCTGATTTTTAGTCCCGGAGTCAGAATATGTTCTACTAGAGCAATGAAAGGATTGTAAACTAATGAAGGTGCTGTAACTGGAGACTGAGCGAGGCTGGGAGAAACTCTAAAGGCCAATTTCACAGCCTTGGTAATTTGTGAACCAAGGACAAGCCAGGACTCAGCTTGTTAAATCCAGATTGTAAGGTTGTTTCATATATAAATTTAGGACTGATTAGAAAAACAGACAGCTCCCCAGCATGGGAATTTATACAATGCATGACTTACAGCTACTGTAGGAGTGTGAGAAGCATTGCTTATAGACTATTAATAGACATGCAGTACAAGCAAAATGCTGTGAAGTACACTCATGTCCAACTCTTCATTGCTTTATTCTCATTAAAGCTGTATAGTCACACACTTCATATTCTACCATGAATGTAGATGCTCATTAAAAGTGTGAGAGAATTTGAACTTTACACCTTGAAGTAAAGAAATGTTGATCAGCACATTTTTAAAAATTATCGTGCCAATATTTTTCTTTAACTTGCCTTGAATTTCAAAGGCAAACATGTCCTATATCATCAAAAGAACACCTAACATTTTGATTGCATTCTCATACTCTTATTTTTTCCAATAACTTGGGCAGCACGGTAGCATGGTGGTTAGCATAAATGCTTCACAGCTCCAGGGTCCCAGGTTCGATTCCCGGCTGGGTCACTGTCTGTGCGGAGTCTGCACGTCCTCCCCGTGTGTGCGTGGGTTTCCTCCGGGTGCTCCGGTCTCCTCCCACAGTCCAAAGATGTGCGGGTTAGGTGGATTGGCCATGCTAAATTGCCCGTAGTGTCCTAAAAAGTAAGGTTAAGGGGGGGGTTGTTGGGTTACGGGTATAGGGTGGATACGTGGGTTTGAGTAGGGTGATCATTGCTCGGCACAACATCGAGGGCTGTACTGTTCTATGTTCTATGTTCTATGTTCTAACTAAATGGAACTGTTTATATAACAGCTGAAAATACATTGTTCAAACTAAGGGTTGCAGGAATAAGTACAATTTGAGATCCTCTCGGACCAACGTAGTGGTAGGGTTGAAGAAAGGAGGAGTTATATAACACTTTTCACGCCATCAGGGCATCCCAAAGTGCTTAACACCAAATAAATATTTTTGAAGCACGGTCACTGTTGTAGCACAGTGAAAGACAGCAGCAAATTTGCACATAGCAAAATCCCACAAGCAGCAATCAGATAAATGACCAGAACATCCATTTTACTTTGTTGAAGGGTAAATGTCAACCAGAACAATAGGGAGAACACTCATGCTCTTTTTTAAAATACTGCCACGGGATCTTACGCCCAAGAAGGCAGAGGTTTAATGACTCATACAAAAGATAAAAGCCGGAATTCTTCATTTGTTGGAATTCATTTTTCCTGCTCACAATGCGTGGTGGTGTGGGGTGGTTTCAATAGGAAATTCCACTGTCAAGCGGAGGGAGAAAAGAATCCCACCTCTGGTGAATGGCGGATGGGTGAGAAACCCCGGTAGCACAGTGGTCAGCACTGTTGCTTCACAGCTCCAGGGTCCCAGTTCGATTCCTGGCTTGGGTCACTGACTGTGTGGAGTCTGCACGCTCTGTGTCTGCGTGGGTTTCCTCCGGGGGCTCCGGTTTCCTCCCACAGGTCCCGAAAGATGTGCTGTTAGATTGTTTGGATATTCTGAATTCTACCTCTGTGCACCCGAAAAGGCACCGGAATGGGGCTTTTCACAGTAATTTCATTGCACTGTTAATTTAAGCCTAAATAAAGATTATTATTATTTAACCCGCAGCGGGGGGACTGGAGAATGCCTCCCAGCACCTCTGACAATGCAGCGCTCCCTCATACTCCAGAACTCCTTCGACTCTCCCTCTGCCATTCAGACCCTCCTTAAATTCTACTCCTTTGACCAAGCTTTTGCTCACCCCTCCTAATATCTCTCACTTCGTCTTGGTGTCTGTTTTTGTCTCACTACTGTTGTGTAAAGCTCCTTGGGATATTTTCTAATGTTAAAGATGTGATCCAAGTGCAGCTTATTGTTGCTGTATTATTTAATAAATAAGCATCATAGAGTTTACCTCAGGGAGATAAAATGGGTCAGACTGAGTCAACAGTAAGGTTAATGGAAGGAAATGTTAATATTTTTTAAATGACTGTGGAGTACCCAATTCATTTTTTCCAAATAAGGGGCATTTTAACATGGTCAATCCATCTACCCTGCACATCTTTGGGTTGTGGGGATGAGACCCACAGACAATGTGCAAACTCCACACAATCTGCAAACTCCACATGGACAGTGACCCGGGGCTGTGAGGCAGCAGTGCTAACCACTACGCCACCGTGCCCCCCTGGAAATTGTGTTCTAAACTTTCTAATATTCTTTGCATTTGCAATACAAAGGTCATCCCAAAGTTGATCCTCTAACAGGACCTCACTAAGGATTTGAGGAACACCAAAGTGTTGTCTATTAGTTTCCAACAAAAGAAATGTGTTGCTTTTGCATTACTTTACAAATTACAGTGTTGTTTTAGCTTAAGGTTAAACTTTATCATCCAATTTTATCTTGAAATCAAAGCACGAGAATGGAATTTTTTTTAAACTGAAGGAGAAGTTAATGCAGAAAATTGACATTTGGACTTATTACACTCATGTATTGCTATAGATTTTCATGTTTTATTACAGCCAGTTGGTTTGGTTAAAGATTTCTCATGTTACTTTTCTTTTTACGTAATCCCTGTTCACATTTTTTTTTTCAATAGCCAAGACCTAAGGCAATAATTAGACTTTTGATTTAGAATTAGTGACAGAATTGTAAACTGAAGAAAATCCTGTTCACATTTTAACGAGGACTGAAATTCAGCATGTACCATTTTCCAGGCGAGACTTCCGTTTACACTTAAAGTGATTAACATGTGGAATAAGCTGCCATCCATCTTGGCTCTTTGCAGCCATTTTATTCCCTTAGCACATTTGGGTACAAGGAAATTACCTTTTTTATTTTCCAAGTTTATATAAATGAAGTGAGCTGTTAACTGAATGTGGACAGCAAAAGGAAAATAACAGCTTATTTGTGGGATCAGCTGGATGTGCACAATGATTTACAGCAATACTGTGAGGGAACTGACAGACACAGAAGGGTTCAAATGAATGGGGTTGGAAACAAAACACTGAAACACTACACAAACCTCAAAGACTCTATTAGTTGAAACACTCTGAAGAAGAGCAGATGGGCGTTTCCCAGCGTCCTGGTCAATGTTTATCTTTTAACCAACATTACTAAAAATCAGATTTTCTGGTCATTTGCTTCATTGGCACTTGTCCTCACTGGACACATATTGGCTACCACGTTTGTTACATTAAAACAGTACTTCAAATGAACTTCACTGGCTGTAAGGTGTTTAGGGATGTCTCAAGATGCTGCTTTATGAATGCAAGTTTTTTCAAGTCTTTCTTTTTGACTTTATAAAGTGTTTGTAAAAGAACTCAAAGCTGGATAAGCAAGTTGCAAAATTGTGAATACTTACAAATAATAAAATAGTCCTCATATTTTCTGAATTCCAGTCCCCAGAGGTTCGGGCTAAATTCCTGAAACTTGATGGTAAACTTGACATCTTGATCTGGCTTGTTGCAATTGAGTAATGGCGTGGGGCTGGGCACAGCATTGCAGCTGTCTGCTTGGTCTTTCGACACCATGTACAGTTTAAAGTACTCATATTGTCCAGTAATCCTGGAATCCACCTTGGGACAGATAATGTCCAGTTTGTCTCCTATCTGTGGGTACATCACTAGGCCTTTACTTGGTAGAAACCTAAAAGTAAAAACACAAGAGAAGAACATGTAAATAAGTGTGTGTTTGCCAAAGAACACAGGCAAATATTCTGTTATGCAAAGGTTTTTTCCCCCCAGGTTTTTGCAGGAAGCTGGAACTCGATAAGTAATTGGCTGCAATAACAAAGTACAATGGAGAGGGGATATTAAATGAAAGCAAAGAAAAATATTTTCCATTGATCTCTTTTTGTTGGATAGGGTCCCTTTTGAACCAACAAACCCCCTCCACCCCAACCTCCCCACTCCAAATAGTTATCGCGGGTATTTTATGCGTACTTCTCACCTTAATAACTGGATTATAAACAAGAGTATAATTCTGTTTGTCGAGCAATTCAAGACAAAAAATTTCAGAAATAATTTTTACTTTTCTGCTGAAGCTCAGCATTATAATTTTACAGACTGCCATTGTGCAAAAGGCAAGAGTTAAGCAACATTTTTGTTTAGGTCTCTTAGGTTAGAACAGAATTTGGGAATACCTTTCACAACAGTTCCATTCCATAAAAAAAGGGCAACCCAAAAGGATTGTCTAAATTGGAGTAAAGGACCTGTTGTTGCACAATTTGTTTTATTCATGAAAGTATATCCTGGCATAAAGGCTGGCCTTTCCTTGGGAGTATTTGCTCATGAATTAGGGCAGCACGGTAGCATAGTTGTTAGCACAATTGCTTTACAGCTCCAGGATCCCAGGTTCGATTCCCGGCTTGGGTCACTGTCTGTGCGGAGTCTGCACATTCTCCCAATGTGTGCGTGGGTTTCCTCCGGGTGCTCTGGTTTCCTCCCACAGCCCAAAGTTGTGCAGGTTAGGTGGATTGGCCATCATAATTGCCCTTAGTGTCCAAAATTGCCCTTACTGCTGGGTGGGGTTACTGGGTTATAGGGATAGGGTGGAGGTGTGGGCTTGGGTCGGGTGCTCTTTCCAAGAGCCGGTGCAGACTCGATGGGCCGAATGGCCTCCTTCTGCACTGTAATTGCTATGAAATTGCTCTTGTTGAACTCATATCTGTACATCATCACTAATCCTACTTTTAGATGTTTGCTTGAGTTAATACTTGGAAACAGCTACTTAAACCTGTTGCTACTGATACATATCCTCAAGGTACAGAGCAAAGTGCCTTTGTCGCATGAAACTACAATTTTATAAAGAATTTAACCACAGCTGCACACAGGTAAAACTCCAGAGCTTGTGAAAGGTTACAGCACAAAGGAACATTTTAACCATTATTCAGTGCAGTTAGTCACTTCTTAAATCTATTTCTGCTGTACATTTAATTGCATATTAAGGATTTTAAATGACTCCTAAAGGGATTCATCTCCACCAGTTTAATCATATTCTGTGTTACAGAATGAACAGCATTGAGATTCACCTCAAATGGATGAGTTAATTGTTTGTTGTTTTCCATATCCTTTACCTGACACAACAATTAACCACACTGTGTTTTCAGATGACCCAATCACATTATCCTTCTGCGCATGCGCCAGGCCACCAGACAATGTTACAGAATTGCCCATTATCTGAACTCAGAGTTGTCCTCGTCTCTGTAACTTCCTTCAGTCCTACAACCCTCGGAAATTTCTGCATTCTTCCATGACTCTTGCGCATCCCCAAATTTCATCGCCCCCACCAGTGTTCTATCTTCAGTTGGCTAGGTCACAAGTCCTGGGATTTTCTCACTAAATATTGCTGTATTCCTACATTTCACTCCTTTTTTACGATGCTCTTTTGTGGTTCAGTGTGAAATTTTGTCTGATTACATTCCTGTAAAACACCTTGGGACATTTTACACCAAATGTGCTAAATAAGTGGATGCTATTGTTGTTAAGCCTGTACATAGATTGATTGTCTGAAGTCACAGTTGGAATACTGCCTGATTGCCACTCAAATTACATTTTCGGCAAAATGCCGAATCAGTTTTGCCCAATGCATATCCGACTACCCTGAGTTTTCTGTACAGTTGAACATGTACAGTTGAAACATCATTGGCAACAAATGCAGCCAAACGTGAGAAGCAGAAACTTTAGAAACATGCTTTCCATCAACATGAAACCCATATGTTCATCACTGACATATTGGGCGGGATTCTTTGACCCCCCCGCCGGGTCGGAGAATCGCCAGAGGGCGGCGTGAATCCCGCCCCCGCCGGCTGCCGAATTCTCTGGCACCGGGGGTTCGGCGGGGGCGGGAATCGCGCCGCATCGGTCGGCGGCCGCTCGCAGTGCCTCCCCCCCCCCCCGGCGATTCTCCGACCCGCGATCGGCCGAAGTCCCGCTTGTTCTATGCAGGTCCCGCCGGCGTAAATTGGACTAGGTCCCTTACCGGCGGGACCAGTTGGCGCGGGCGGGCTCCGGGGTCCTGGGTGGGGCGCGGGGAGATTTGGCCCCGGGGGTGCCCCCACGGTGGCCTGGCCCGCGATCGGGGCCCACCGATCCGCGGGCGGCCCTGTGCCATGGGGGCACTCTTTCCCTCCGCGCCGGCCGTGTAAGCCTCCGCGATGGCTGCATGTGCGGGGATGACGTCAGCTGCCACTGACGCTCTTGCGCATGCGCGCCCCACGCCAGCCTGCGGCGTACCTTCGGCCCCGGCTGGCGCGGCGCCAAAGGCCTTCCATGCCAGTCGGCGGGGCGCAATCCACTCCGGCGCCAGCCTAGCCCCTGAAGGTGCGGAGGATTCAGCACATTTGGGGCAGTCTGATGCTGGAGTGGTACACGCCACTCCATCCCGCCAGGACCCCCCGCCCCACCGGGTACAGGAGAAACCCGCCCATTGGGTTGAATTATAACTCTGGATTTTGAATGGGTTTAAATTGGGTCCAACTGATTCTGGATTTAACTATTTTAAATCCTGAAAATCATGTGCTCCATACACGTCTGCATTAATCATGAAAAATAATGTAAGGAAGTTTACTTCATTGATATCCTTCAATTTCAGATATCTTGTTCGATTTTTGTTTTGGGGTTCCTGGTTAATGCTACAATAATCCCACAGTGTTAGAATCTCAAAAATCACGATGTCTTTCTTCATGAAATTGGTGGCAATGCAGCTATATTTTCAGGGATTATTGTTAACTTTGGATCTAAAATTGGAAACATCTAAAGGATACTCTGATGAAATGTAGGACGAGAATCATTACCTTAACTGCACCGTAAGAAATCAAAGTCAGGATCAGTTCTGCAGGGTGAAATCCCGCTTAGAATGAACATATTCAAGATTAATTTGATTTAAACAAGAACGAGGAATCTATGAATTGATAAAGGCTTAAATTTCCCAGTGCACTGAGAACTGCGCTGAATCACAGTAATTTCATATCACATGGGAAGCACTTAATGCCAAGCAATGGGAGGATTCCTTATATCATTCATGTTATGCGCTACAATTTTTAATTAGTATTATAGCCTGATACAATCTTACACTGGGATTTTTTTTAATGGAGGATCTAATCTCCTGTGCTCCAAGTCAGCTTCAAAAATGATTGGTAATGTGTGAGATATCAAAATCTGAGCGCAGAGCACGCAATCTATATTAAATTGTCTGCTACATCTTGATCGGAGGCATAGAAACAGTGGGGGTGGGGGATGGGGTAGGGTAGGGGGTAGTAGCACTGTCAGATTCATCCATATAAAAATGTTACCTCATGGAATATTGTACATGAGTGGCCTACTAGATTATATTACTCTTATCCATTGTTTTAACTAGTTTACAGTTGCATCATTTTGTATAATTAAATCAAACTGCCTGCTTACTTTTCCAATGCACAATTATGTGTTGATTAACTCCCTAACAATCCAATTGTTTCAATAATGTTTACTGAGGATTGTTCAATCTTATAATCACACAGACGATAAAAATCATTACTGATAGCATTGCATGTGATTAGGAACTGCATGTAAACATCACTGTAGTATGTAAGATTGAATCCACCATTACCGAACCAACATCTCAATGCCAGATTTAAATAGATTACTGCTGGTAACAAAATAATGATGATCAAAAAAACCCGGTTTAGATTTATTTATTGTCACGTGTACCAAGGTACAGTGAAAAGTATTTTTCTGCGTGCAGTTCAAACAGATCATTTAGTACATGAAAAGAAAACACGTAATAGGGCAACAATAGGGTTTGCATTCCTTATTCATCTTCACTGCCATAAACTACCGCTCAAAGAAACTCACAAGCTAAAATGGGTTCTTGAAAGTGACAGCGTAAGATGGCAGAACCAGAAAGTAGCAATCAAAAGTGCTCAGTCCATCGCTCATCGAAGCAGTAATCCAATCAGAGTGAGGAGTGTTGGGGTGATTGTCCAGACAACATTCACAAATTACATTCAGTTTAATAGGTTACCTCATTTTGTTGATTAGATCACCGATAGTAAGACATTCCTTGATAATCACCATTCTCTAAAACTCATTATTTTGTACAGACTCTTCTTTGATTTTTGGAGTTCCAGGGAGTCAATGATTTAGTCGGTTAGCCCAGATTGTCATTTTATCTATGAAACCTGGGATTCAAATCCAGACAAGATCGGTTGATGTGGCAGTCTCCTCACTCTTACGAGAATGGCTGCACGTGGTGTAGATCTTGAACATATTCAATCCATGGCTCAAAATCTCTCTGAAAAGAGTTCAGGGAAGGTTGACTAGACTAGCACCCAGAATGGAAGAGTTGCCTTATGAAGAATGTTTGGACAAGGCTAGGCTTCTGGAGTTTAGAAGTGTAAGAGGCGACTTGATTGAAACATCAAGGGCGAGATTCTCCGCAAATGCGGAGAATCGTAAAGGCTGTCATGGGACAGGCCGTGACACACGGCAGCCTTCACGCCCACTTCCGGGGCCGATTCTCCCCCCCGGGCGGAGCTAGGAACGCGGCCCCGTGCGTCACGGCCGCACGCCAAGCATCACGCCCGCTGACGCAGCCGATGACGTCACCCGCGCATGCGCAGTTGGCGTCTTTTCCCTCAGCCGCCCCGCAAGACGTGGCGGCTTGATCTTGAGGGGCGGCGGAGGGAAAAGAGTACGTCCGTTATGGACACACGGCCCACGATCGGTGGGTACCGATCGCGGGCCTATGCCCCCCTTGGCATGGCCATGGTACTGCCGTGCCAATCGGTCCCCCAGATGCCCCAAACGGGCATCTGGCACCCGTTTCACGACGGCAGTGACCAGGTGTGTTTGCTGCCGTGTTGAAAAGGGCGTGAAGGCCCGGCCGCTTGGCCCACCGGCCTCGGAGAATCGCCGCTCGCCGTAAAAAATGGCGAGCGGCGATTTGTGGCGTGGGTCGGGGGGGGGAGAATAGTGGGAGGGCATGAACAATGTCGGGAGGCCCTCCCGCTATTCTCCCACCTGGCGTGGGGGGCGGAGAATCATGCCCATAGAATCCTGAAGGGTCTAGACAGGGTGGATGTGGAAAGGATGCTTCCTTTTGTGGGAGCATCTGGAAATAGGGGTGACTGTTTAGAAATAAAGGGTTGCCCATTTAAGACGGAGAATTATTTTCTCTCAGAGGGTAGTGAGGCTTTGGAACTCTCCTCCTCAAAAGGCAGTGGAAGCAGAGTCTTTGAATATTTTTAAGGCTGAGATAGATTAATTTTTGGTAAGCAAGGGGGTGAAAGGTTATTGAGGGTAGATGGGAGTATGGAGTTGAGGTGACAATCAGATCAGCCATGATATTATTGAATGGGGGAATCAGGCTCAAGGGGCCAAGCAGCCTACTCCTGCTCCTAGTTTGTCTAGCACACGTTGGCATTAAGCTAACAAACTCACAAGTAGAAAGGACTTCTGGCTGTAGAAATATAAAATATCAGTTACTGAAGCGCTCTTTGAAGGTTGAGGTGAAAAATCATTGGCTGGGGCAGCAGGGTGGCGCAGTGGGTTAGCCCTGCTGCCTCACGGTGCCGAGGTCCCAGATTCGATCCTGGGTCACTGTCTGTGTGGAGTTTGCACATTCTCCCCGTGTCCGCGTAGGTTTCGCCCCCCACAACCCAAAGATGTGCAGGGTAGGTGGATTGGCCACATTAAATTGCCCTTAATTGGAAAAAATGAATTGGGTACTCTAAATTTATTTTTTTTAAAAGATCATTGGCTCAGACACAGTGCAAAGAATTATACTAATGCTGGGAATAGATGAAACTGATACTTGTGACAGAAAAAGTGGCACAGTGATTAGCACTGCTGCCTCACAGTGCCAGGGACCCAAATTTAATTCTGACGTTACGTGACTGTGTGGAGTTTGCACGTTCTCCCCTATCTACGTGGGTTTCCTGCGGGTGCTCTGGTTTCCACCCACAGGCCAAAGATGTGCAGTTTAGGTGGATTGGCCAGGCTAAAATTGCCCCTTTGTGCCCAAGGATGTGCAGGTTAGGTTATAGGGTTGCAGCGATGGGGCAGGGAGTAGGCCTAGGCAGAGTGCTCTTTTGGAAGGTCGGTGCAGACTTGATGGGCCGAATGGCCACCTTCTGCACTGTAGGGATTCTAGGGTTCTATGAAACAGGTGAAATGTTTCATTACTTGACACTAATATTCCTCACCTTGGCCAGTATGAGAAAACCGGCAAAATATAAATGCTGACTATAATAAAGATTGATTAAGGGTTAAAATTCTTTTTCATATGTTCGCAACATTAGCACAGTGGGCACTGGCACCAGTTGAATGTAATAAGCCTGACAAGACCCAAGGGGAAACGCTGATCAATCTCCAAGTGGGACTAGTAGAATATAAGGTTTCCCGTTAGTGGCGGAGGCCTGCCCAGCTTGAGCTCGTTAACCCGCCCTTTAAAAGCTGGCCTGGACTGAGACCGGCACTTCCCCTAGACCCTACTGGGGCCTTTGAGTTGTAAGCTGCTTTGCGGCCTTTACTTTATGTTAACTAAATAAATGTTACTCAACTTACTTTCTCAGGTCTCCTGAGCTTTTGTAGTCACCCACCTGTGCCAAAACGGCTAACTGTGCCAAAGCAAACTGGAATGCCCAGTTCCTGTAGCACACCAACAGCAGAGCCCAGAGTCAGATTCCACTGGTTGGTAAGGCAGCTACAATAGCAATAAGAATTAAAGGAGAGATTAGGACAAAAAACATGTAGATGGAAGGTGGTAAGAATGTGGGACTCTCTGCTCCCAACCTTCTGTTGAAACAGGATCCTTGGGGTAGGTTTTGACTTTGTACAATCGTTGTGACAATAAAAATAAAAATCAAGGGAGATGTAAATTGAGCTGTTCTTTTACTATGGCACAAAGTCAAATTCCAGCCCTGTTCATTCTTTTAAAAGAGAATAGGGATTATGAGAGGATGAGGTTAGACAAGATGGGGGGGGGGATTCTCTGCTGGCCAACGCCGGAATCGGGAAACATGATTGGGTGGAGAACTCGGCGTCAGCCAAAAATCGAGGTTGGCACTGGGCGCCAAATGGAATGCCATGCTCCGGTCCTTTGACAGCGGCGTGAATGCATTCTGTGACGCACACCGGCGTGGGCATGCAAATTGTACAGTAAATGCTGTTGGCATACATATCATTTACGAGCCCAAACCGGCATTTTCCGGGCCTTGCGCGACGCTCTGCCTTCGCCAGGACACATTACTGACGGCGAGGTTCACTTGTGGTATTTCAAATCATGGCACAGGTATCGTGGCTGCTGAGGGTGCGGGAGAGGGTACAAACAGTGTCCAACATCGCTATTGTGTGCTGACAGTTGTGTCGCTGACCAGGGTGGGTGCCTGCTAGGGCCGGGAGAAGTAGCGGGGAGGTGGCTAGGAGCTGGTCTGTGGGGTTGGGGTGGCGGGGCATAGGCCGCTAATTGCCACTACCTGCAAGGCAGCCATGTGGCTGTGCATGCCACTGCCTGCCCACTGGGAACAGCACCACGGGTCGTATGGGTGAATCCCCCCCCCCCCCCCCTCCCACAGGCCACCCCCCCTCCTAGGTACTCTCTGGCCCCAGTCGATCCATAAACGGATGGCATGCTCCAATACATCAATGCCATCATCTTAGCTGGGATGAGGGTCGGCATGCATTGGAATTGCGCGAGTTCTACGTGGTGGTGGTGCTAGCCCATTAATGGGACCTGAATCGCTCCGGGACTGGCACCGCCTTCGCCCACTTAGTATACTCACAATTCAGTCCTGGCATCAGCACTTAGTCTCTCAAATGGAGAATTTGCCCCAAAATCTTATATGGAGACCACCAGCAGTTCAATATTGAAGGGCTGAATGACATGGGCCTAATTCTGTCCTGGAACATTCTATGCACTCATTGTAAATGGAAATGATTTTTCCAGATAGATTATATTTGATCCTAAACGAGATTAGCTTTTATCTGAGTTCAATGGACTCTTCTGAAATCTACTAAATTGAAGTGCAATTGCAAAAGTATTTGGGACCGCGCCAGCAAAAAGATCACTTTCTATGTTACTGATCTGTTGCCTCAACTCCAGCTGCTACACTTGAATGTGTTGCCAGACTACTGCTTTCTGTATGTTTGACAAGTAACAATGATTTTAAATGTGGCATTGTTATACTGAATTTGCAACACACTGATATGTGCCACAAGTGGCCCATTTGGGTTCTGAGCACGGCCCACGAGACATTTTGCTGACCGTTGCCTATGTGCTGTTTTGGTCTTCGTAGTTTTACTCCTACCGATATGGCTTGAAGTGATACTCACACAAAGCAAGGGCAAGTCAATTGAGGTGCGTGCTGATTGCAAACAACATTGACGGTGAGAGCCATGCGCTCCCTCTGCACCCAAAGTGTACTTTTCTTTTTGTTTTTATCATTTGAAGTTGATGACAGTTCTATTAATGTATAAATGATTAAGCATTTTTTAATAACTTCCTATGAAATATTCAGCATGAATTAAATGTATTTAATCTTATTCATAGGGTGATGTTTAGTGAACAAGTCTGATTTCAATCTTGCGGCCCACTGCATTGAAGGAGGGCCACTCATGCGGCCAACTCACTAGCCTAGTTTGCCCATCACTGCACAAATGCCTGACCTGTAAAGTAGTCTTTTAGAGATCCTGTTTAAAGAAAATAGTCAGCATAGTCTCTTTAGCTTCCAGAAAATGTCTCTGGCGTATTAAGTACATTTGTTAGGTTAGTGACATCATTTAGACAGGAGACTATTTATATTTCCATTGCAGAAACTGTGCGCAAATGGGAAGATCAAATGCTTGTAAAAATCTAGCTCTGTTAGCATTTCCGGCTGCAGCAACTGATTACTGATTGATCACTGAATTTGACTGTCACTGTAGATGTTTAACATTAGTGATTACGTGACTGTGGGCCTGTCTGTAATCAGCTACCTGTCAGCATGTGATTTGCATTTGAACAATTACCATTGATAATCTAGATCATCATCTTTTGTAGTTAGTTAGGGAGTCAGGAATGAAATGGGGCTCTACGCAAGAAGCCAGTCCTATTTTTAGAGTTTGCTAGTGGCAGCCTAACCAAGGATCATGGATCACTCCTCCTTAAGGGCTACATTCCAACAAAAAAAAACATCTGTGATCATCCTTTTTCTTCCTACTTACCCTTCAAATTTTCAGTAATTGTAATTTAGACGACCACTTCATTTTCTGAACTGTTAACCTTTCAGCCTTTAGTTGGTTTGATCACAATGATAGATAAATTAATCAACCACAACAATCCTTACTGATTATTACGGGGGATGCCGAAAGGGCAGGGCAAACAATGTTTGGTAACAATAAGGAGTGACATCTTAGTGCAGTGCCACTTTTGCCAACCAGCTGACCTTCGCGGCCCATGCCACGTTCGCTTACCGTTAGTGCGAAAGGAGAGCCTATGAGGTCTTCATGATCTCACTCTAATCAGGTTCGCAGGAGGAGATGGCAACGCGCATATCAGGTGCAGAGTTCAGCTGATTCCTTTCCGCCGTCTTCCTCATTGTGAGAACGTAAAATTCAACTTCGCACCTGGAGGTCGTTGCGAAGGGTAATAGCAACAAAATGCCTGTTTTACTCAGCACTGGATACTCCTTGGAGATATTACTCCAGAATGCTGACAGCCTCCTGGACTTTTGGTGTGTTTTTAATGTGCTGTCACAGGTCAGGTACAGCAGCTTAGTCTTTTCATTTGGAGTCCCCTGTAAGTTGATAACTGACTCTGGGGTCTTATCCTCAAAATAAATTTTTCACCCACCACTTCACTTTCAAAATCTGAAACTTCTCTCATTTCCCTCATATAACACGAATGGGCTTTGCATCCTTAATTGCAATGAGACAATTAGAAAAAAACATATCTTAAGAAATCATCTTTATACTGCTTTGTTCCTGGGTTAAGTTTCTTCTTTATTAGGAACAGAGGTTGTGCACCAGAGGCCCTATAAACAGAGTTAACATTAGCACTGCCCAGTCCTAACATGGACTCCCCTGTGCAGCTCTCTCCAACAGATTCAGATGTGTGATCCTGGCCAGCAGGTACACTGCCTATTTGTGCCTCTGGCCGCTTCCTCTTTGTAACAAAGCAACCCATTGTCACAGTACTTTTGCCTTGCATGCTTGCAGCTAGAAAATGGAAGGAGTTCTCCTCCATGCTTTGGCACCAAAAGCATATATGTACAGGGCGCTTGACATCAAACGTACATGCAGGACACGTGACCTGCTCACTGCTGCTGCTATGGTCCGAAGACTGCACACAGCCTCATTACATTATCATTTAAAAGCTGGTAGCAGCTGCCATTCTCCATTTAAATTCCAGGAGTGGCCATTGGGCACTTCACACGCGATCACGATCATTGTGGGAATACCGCAACCGATCACTCCGGGACTCTAGTGTCACCCGCCTGCGGCGCATCCGTGGGTCATGACAAGCATTTTGAAAAACCGTGTCTTGGTGTATAATTGGCTGCTAAAACTTTGTTGGTTAATCCTGCAAGTTTTACTTGCAGAAAATTAGTATGCATCCACGGTTATAAGAACATGTCACAGCTTCAAATGTGGACATATGAAGCGATGCCAGAAAATTGTGCAATATCTTTCCTGAAGCTCTACTGAGTTATTCTGCATTTACATTCATAGGGTCATGTGCCCTCTCTTCAGTATAGCCAATAAATACTTCAGTACTGATCCTAGGAGATAGAGTTTACATGGCTCTTATTAGAGACAAGAAACTAGTACAACAGAAGATTAACTATTTCTGTATGCTGTTCAATTTTTTTTTTAATCAAACAGGTTTGTGGGCAGCTTACTTGCAATGAATAAGGCGTGGAAACAAACTACTTTTGACAGAAATAAACCTCCCACAGATAAATACCCAGTTTTCTCCACATTTCCACCATAATACTCAAATTCAACACAAAGGATTGAGGGAATTTAAAGGTTTTACATTGTTTTTAAACTCCAGCCAAGTTCCTGAATGTTGTCCACCGATTCTAGGAAACATCCATCTTTATCAAAATAGTCTGCCCCACCATTTTGTGCTATTTTCCTGCACTAATACTAGTTTTCTTTCCGCAGGTGTAGAAGTAAGCCTAGAACAATTTAGATTCAGAGCGTCGACAGTCAATATTTATGGAGCTTTACAATATTTTTTTTTAAAATTCCTATTTCAAATGGAACTCTCTTATATCTTTAATTGCTTTCTCATAGCTTCATAACATTTACATTAGGAACTGAAAAGCTTCCACAAATGTATTTCCTTTAAAGTGTTTGTGTCGTGCTACTTCTAGCATTGCTGTGCAGACATACGTTAGCTCCCCAGGGACAGGCAGTGCACAGGCTGCTACCTGTACAACTCTGTGGCATTCTTCAACAATGTCAATGATGATCGCAATGAGGGCCCCGCATGTAGCAGGCTATTGCACTGCCGGGAAACTAATGTGATTTAGGTTAGTGCCACTGTGACACAATGCAAATGAATTTCTCCCCCATGGTGTCTGAGGTATGTAAATAGTGGCTTTAAATTTACATTAATAATGACGGACTTCATGAAGGATTAATGAATTAGTTCTCTACTTTCCTCAGGCCTCGACTGTTCATGCTGATTTCTGCTTGGTTTACTTTGGGTTTTATGATCTCATGTATGCTAATGAGATTGGCAGATCATTTTGGCACAGATACTGATTGGCACGATTGGCACAGAAACTAACTTTTTTGGGGCCTATTCGGGAAACCCCTGTATATATTAAATACAAAATGCCAATGTATGCTGCACACAAGTCCTGGAATGGCCGAGGCATTCTCAACCCAACATCACTGGTGGCAAACCACAGGCCATAAATCTCAAATCATGTGAATTAGATATTCATAAAATTCAAAGCCAGAAGGTCCCATTTTGCTTAGCAAACATAAGGCTCTATACTGACTTATGAACATAATTTTGAATCCATTTATTTCTAATAAATGAGCAAATTTAAATTTACAAGTCAACTCGATATTAACTGTCGAACCTATGCTGATGAAACAGAAGCTGTAGCTGTGTGAGGAAATGGCTTAACTGACAATAGCAAACCTTCACAGGAGTACTAAAAAAACGCATGGAGCAAAACCATTCTGTCAATGCCCTCTACCCACATTCACCAGATAACTAAACTGTAAAGTGACTTTGTGAAATGTGTGTGTAACTGCAAATTCTTGAAAATACTGGACGGGATTCTCTGATCCTGAAGTTAAGTGTTGATGCTGTCGTAAATGCCGTCACATTTCTCGACGGCGTCAACATGGCCTCAGGGGCAGCAATTCTGACCCCACAGGGGGCCAGCACAGCACTGAAGTGACTCACGCCACTCCATTGCCGATCCCCGGCGTTAGATTGGTGCCGCAGGCATGCGCAGTCGGGCCGGCACCAACGCGCGCATGCGCAGTGGGACCAGTGTGATTGCCACGCATACGCACTGGCTCCAACGTAACATGGCGTCGGGCTACAGGGCCTGGCACGGAACAAAAGAGGCCCCCAGCCCGAGAGGCTGGCCTGCCGATCCCTCCCTCCCGGCCAGGCCGCCCCCAGGTGCATCCACGCCAAAAGTCCCACCGGCTAAGAGCAGGTGCGGACGGCGCCGCTGGGACGCGGCTTTTTTAGCGTGGCCACTCGGCCCATCCCGGACCGAGAATCGCCGGGGGGGGGGTGGCTCCGTAGAATCGCTGGACTTCCGTCAGGGCAGCGTGGCGCGATTCGCGCCAGACCCAGTGATTCTCTGGCCCAGCCCCGAGGTGAAAGAATCTCGCCCACTATTTATGTTTCAAAAGGCACACATCAAAGTGAGAATTGGAATGTAATAACATGAGATGGAACAATAACATATTATTTTTGCCACCTCTAGAAGGAATAAAAATATGTCAAAACCAAAACGGAGAGAGCAGATAAAGAGATGAAGAAATATTGTCCACTTGACTGTTGTCTCACTTGTGCCGTCATGTTTTCAGGTATCCTTTTTGCCAAAAGTTACTGGAAAGAAGCAGGGAAACATTTTATAAGAGAAAGTAGCTGGATTGCTTCACCTATCATGAAAAAAGGATTCCAACAAGAATGTATGGAACTTCCACCAAATATGTCATTTTGAAAGATAAGATTAGTATCCTTGTCAAAAGAAAAATCCAAAATGTTGTTAATAATCATAAGAATAATTTTCACTCATGTCACAAGTAGTCTTACATTAATACTGCAATTAAGTCACTTTGAAAATTCCTGAGTTGCCACACTCCGGCGCCTGTTTGGGTACACAGAGAGAATTCAGAATGTCCAAATCACCTAACAAGCACATCTTTCGGGACTTGAGAAAGGAAACAAGAGCACCTGGAGGAAACCCAAGCAGACACAGGGAGAACTTGCAGACTCCGCACAGACAATGACCCCAGCCGGTAATCAAAACCGGGTCCCTGGAGCTGTGAAGCAACAATGCTAACTACTGTGCTACCATGCGGCCGAAAGCTAGTGTCCCAATTATGGGGCGGGATTCTCCGCAAACCGGCGGGGCGGGCCACTCCGGTGCCGAGGAGTGGCGTGAAACACTCTGGCATCGGGCCGCTCCAAAGGTGCGGAATCCTCCGCACCTTCAGGGGCTAGGCCGGCGCCGGAGTGTTTGGCACCGTGCCAGCCGGCGCCGAAGGGCTTGGCGCCATGCTAACTGGCGCCGAAGGGCCTCCGCCAGCCGGCGCGAGTTGGCAAATGTACGGGAGCACCAGCATGTGCTGGTGTCATCCCAGTGCATGCGCAGGGTGGTTCTTCTCCGCACCGGCCATGGCGGAGGTTGATAGCGGCCGGGTGCGGAGGGAAAGAGTGTCCCCACGGCACAGGCCTGCCCACGGATCGGTCGGCCCCAATCGCGGGCCAGGCCACTGTGGGGGCACCCCTCGGGGCCAGATCCCCCGCGCCCCCCCCGAGGACTCTGCAGGCTGCCCGTGGAGCCAGGTCCCACCAGTAAGGACCTGTTGTGATTTACACCGGCGGGTCCCGCCGAAAACAGGCCCATTGCGGGCCGGGGAATCACTGGGGGGGGCACTGCCACCAAAGCCCCGGTGCCGGCGGGGGCGAGATTCACGCCGCCCCCCCGGTGATTCTCCGACCCGGCCGGGGTGGGTCAGAGAATCCTGCCCAAGGTTCCACTTCATTGTAATTTAAAAGAACGGGGGATTGACAAAAATGAAATAACACGGCAATTTAAACTGGTGAGATATGCCGGAACTACCATTGAGCCACGTTCCAGAAAGTTAATGGATTGCTGCAGATTTGTGATCAGAGCGCAAGGCTTCTCAGGCGAAGCTGGACATGCTGAACGGATATTCTGATCCAGTCAAGGAGACCAACTGCTGCATATGTAGAGAGACAGAAAATGCTAGGCTCTTACAAAATGTAAGTAGCTAGCTACTCATAACTAGAACTGAAGCTGCCTTCTGACGCACCATGTAGAGGGGCAAACAACTCCACATGGACTTCAATGAAATTTCCTTTAATAAAGTGCCTGACATTGTAGGGCAAAGGAATCCAGGTGGATCTTAATGGAAGTATTATACAAGCATGGAACCAGTCTCCTGGTTTGGTGGAGAAATGGGCCTGGACATGATTCCAGCATTCTCTGCTCCTGTGAGCTACTGTCTGGCACATGGCACAAATCCTAGACTAAAGTGGTAGCTAGTGAAATGGCTCTGTGTTTATGTTGATGGGTTACAACACAATTACTCCATACATTGATGTCAGCAGTTAGGAAACTAATTAATTTCCAGAGATGAGACAAAGAGACCTCAAAACCCAAACTATGTACTTATATAAATATTGATACAAATTAATATTACAGCAGAAATTCTTTAACGTGACATGAATCAATTAATGTGGCTAAAGAAGTTAACCTATTAAATATTCCTAGATAAACAATCACTCCTAAAATGCCGCAAGACACTTTCTTAAATTGCTTGACCAAACCAAATGGTTTATTTTAGTGTGCTTATTCTAATGTGTTTATTTTGTTAATAAAGACCAAATGCTTGAAGCTGAAAATGCACAGAAGGATTTTGGATCTTCAAGATTAACGTTTGAGGCCATTTGAACTTGCCATAAAACATTACAGCCTTTGAGTGACAGGGTGATACTTAAAATGGGCAGGGATTCTTAGTGCAACGTTTACCGACTGCTACCTTCAACACAGAGAACCCCATGATTATTGGAATCATTCCTGCTTTAATTAGAAGAGTAAATCAGGCATGAGCTAAGTTACGGTTTTTAAAGACTTCTAACATTACTCTTGCAACAAATAACATTGGCGTAATTTAATTCACAATTAAATTCATAATTCTGTAAATGTGAATGATTTAAAAATGTATTGGGAAATGACTGGACAAAATTGTTTGCAAACGGAAAGGTAGCTCGAGATTTGGGATACTTTAAAATGTCAGGTTTAAACTGCTCTTTGTTATTGATCACCTGAGGATGTCGACAACACGATCTATACAGGTATCACACTCAACATCACCCATTTTGAGCAGAAAAGGCTTTCACTGATGACACAGACATCACTTTACCTTCATGTTGCCTCGACAAGACCAAGGTGAGACTATGTGGGTGATATATCTGATGAGGATAATGAAATAGAGCCAGGGGATTATTCTGCTGGTCATCATTGTAACCTTGGCTCAAAGGTTGTTCAAAGATTACGGCATTTACAAGTTGGCCTACTAAAAACATGCACGCACGAGGATTTCAAGAAGGGAGGACTGCCTATGATATTTAACATGGCTTGCTCCGTGTTACAAAGCAAATACCTCATGAGCTGCCCCTGACCAAACACAGTCAATAAGGTTAATGCAAACTGTTTGGATGTGATTTGCTCAAACAGAAAGGATAGATGTTACAATGTTTCCATGCATCATACTGGGAAAAGCAGCCTTTGATATGCATGAGTAAAGATTAAAGAGGAATTCAACAAACGGTTCCACAGTGAATGGTGACTTAGTGCAGAAAGAATCCATCCGGCAAGAAAAGTATTTCTGTAGAACTTCCTAATTCTAACTTCTATGGTTTTAAATATTATTAATTTTGTTTAATGACAAAAATGAAATAGGTTCAGGCACTAGTGAAACAAAAACAATTGCTTTCTTCATCTTGGAGTGACACTGGAGTGGGATGGGGATCAGGGTGATTGAAGTCAAGCAGCAAGTTTTCAACTGGAACATTCTCCTCAGAGGCTCACCCCCAGAAGCATACATTGGGTAACTACGCACAGTATGACTGTCTTTCTGTCCGGTGGCATACTGGCCCAGGTTCCCAATATGGGAAACTTTCCGGACATGGACCTCTGTGCCTCTGTGCCTGTAAGGGTGAAGATGGAAATGAGTAGTAAATCAACTACTTACAATCTGAATCCAATAATTATTTCTCATGAGGTGCCGAATCTACATAAATGTGAGCAAACTTTGTTCATCCTGTCATGAAGTGCATTAAAATTGTAGTAATGGGGTGAAGATCAATAGTGAAAGTATTGATTAACCCACTAGATGCTGCGTGTGCTCGGCCTCTCATTTGCACTTGAAACTAGGCACATGCAGTAAGTATAAAGACATTAAGAAATTCCAATACCGCTGCATCTGAGACATACCAGGGATAGAATAGCGTATAATTATGCATTCAAGGCCTGCTGCTCTGTCCATTCCTTTTAGTGGAGTATCCTGGACTGGAATGTACGTATGTTTAAGGCCAGGAGTGGTCATGTCAGTATTTATATCCCAAAATTCATACACTTGACAGTAACCGATTCTAGAGTGAATTTTTATATTTTAAGCAGAACATTCATTTTTCAGCAAAAATGAAGTGTAAAACTCGCTGTGCATATTGTGTACTTAGCAATGCATGTTTCAGACACCAAGGTCAGGAATTTCCTCAGATTTTATACTGCATTCATAAATCCACCAGAAGCGCATTTACATCTGCAGCCTTTACTGTCTTGCTAGTGGCCCCATAAAGAGGCAGAACTGATTTGTTGGTCTCCATGCTGAGAAACTGAATCTGCTTTATATTTGAATCAAAATGCACTTATGTTACTAACTTGTATTTATAAATATTTTGGGCATATATTTGGTTGTTGATCTTTGGAATTCTCTATCTCAGCAAATTGCGGGTGCTCACGGAGTCATATATTCAAGACAGAGGTCAGTAAATATTTGAGGACTAAGGGAATTAATAGGTGGATAGTGCAGGGAAGCTGAATTGAGATAGATCAGCCATGATTACTTTGAATGGCAGAGCAGACTTAAAAGGTTGATTGGCCTACTCCTGCTCCTATTTGTGTTACTTTGTGTATTAAATTTGGTTAATTATTTTGTGATATGGTCCCAGTTTTATAAGTTGAATAAATTACATTAGTGCTTAAAGGCCAAAGTTTTTGTCTACAGCTTTGAAACACAGCTATAGGAGGGACTCATCAGAATAAATGTAATCAAGAGAATAAGTGATGCAGAAGATATAATTCAGAAGCGGCTGATGGAATTAATGTGTCACTAGACAATGACTGTGTGTGTTGTTTTGAGAAGAGCACATTGAGAATCATATTTAAAAAAAACAATGTTAAATGATGCGAGGGGGTAAAATATCTATTTGGTTAGTTGGACATTCATCCATCTTAGAAGACAATGGACTATGCCAGTGGTGTGGGTCACTTCTGTACTGAGCATTGTCTGTTGTGGCTACAGAGGCAGATTTGTGAGTGGCAAGCCCCTCCACAGTCCACATGAAGGAATAGCATTGTCCTGGGGTTGACTGATGTTTTTTTCCTTCCTGCGGGCTCTATTTTCCACCATTTGGTAATTTATTTTGCCCTCTGCATTTTCCCTGCCCTTTCTGACCACTTGACCCAAGACTCTGGTCAGCAATGAAGTCTTCCATGAATAAACTCCAGTTACTTGAAATCTCCTTGTATTGGAGATGTGGGCAACCTATTGGTCTCAGGTCAATAGCAAGCTTACCATAGTGTCTTTGGGGACAAGGCTCTCATCCATTTGGCTCACATGATCCAATCAATGGAGTTCCCACTGACTCAATAGAGCAAATATGCTGGGGAAACCCTGAAGCAGGGCTGTTCTCTCCAGGGCTCAGGCCTGGGCAGATAGTTTGGATACCCTGAGTTTCCCAAGCATCAGTATTAGCATGGCTAATACTGTCCAAAGGAAGGATGAAACCATTACTGTTTGGTACCAGTTCCGCAGCAGGAGTTGCTGGAAAACTGCCCGACAGATGAAAGATTTCTGCCTCTGGGACCCACTATGAATTTTCTCTAAGGGTTTACTCTCTTAGTTTTCTACTCTCCTGAGACACCCACAAGAGTGGGCCTATTTACCCACAGTTGGAGGTTTGGTTCGTGGGCATTAGGGCAAAGCCACATGCAGTGGGCCTCCTAGCAGGCACCTAGGGTCAGAACTCCTCAGAGCCCCTATAGTTTAGCCTGGGTCCACATGGTTATCAGTTTTTGAATGTTGCCACAGGGAGGCACTACACAGAGTTGCTGATGAAGAGGCTATGTACTGACAGGAGTGACTTATACACTCAGCTCTCTTTTTCACAATAGTCATACTGCTAGTCAGTGGTAAGAGCTGAAAGCAAGAGGTGATAAACAGACATATCACTACACATCATTACACACCACCCATGATGCATCACAACAACTGGAGACACATGAAATTTCTATATAATGGTGCAAATTAACATATCGAAGTTGCTATAGACTTAGAAGATAATACTTTATAAATTGTAAGAAAATGTATTGCTTTGAGTTCTAAAACTGCTAGAAAGCACACCAATCAAAATTCACAATTTTCTGGTGTGAGGAAGGAGAATGTTATGCTTCAGGTCAAATTATTTGCACTCTCTTTAGAAGTCTCTCATGAGATTTAATGGCCTTGTTACGCCTTTCAAGATCTTGAAATGACGCAATCTGGATACGGCCCACAATGGACGGGATCCAGATTTGCATCTTCAAGTCAGCAGTAAGGTTCACTTGAATATGCTCTCGTTACCAAAGGCACAGGGTCTAACCCCCACACCTTGGAGGCCCCGAGTGAGTGCCATTTAGCACTGGTCTCCACCAACACGGACCTGGCGAACCAGCACTTGGGGGTGAGGGAGGGGTGAGTGGTACCGACATTAGGGGGGCGTTCCCCAGGTGATTGGGGGCCCCTGGGTAGTCGGACCCTGGGCAGGGTGCTAACCTGGCACCCCAATGCCACTTGTGCACTGCCAGTCTGACACCCTGGCAGTGCCACCTGGGTGCCACACTGACACTACCAGGGTGCCCAGGTGGTGCTGAAAGGGGCACTGCCAAGTGGCAGTGGAAAGGTAACTGGGCGATCTTTAGCCTGTGCTGGGATTGGGCCTGAGGTGCCCTGCCCCTATGAGGTGGGTGTGGGAGGCTCGAGGACCCCCTCATTGGTAAGTTAGGGCTTTGGGGGGTTCAGGTGGCCGCGGTGGGGTTTCAGAGATCGGCCCACACTGGTGAGCAGAGCTCATTACTACAGGAAATGGGACTAAGTGTGGCCTCGGTGGGACATTTCTCTTTGGGCCCAGAAATGAAGCAGAGTCCCATTTAATAGTGGGTCGTTCTTATTGCTGCAAGCTCCAGTAAACACATGGCTAACTTGCCCGCCATGGGATTCTGTTTAATTTCCATTAAATCGTGCCCTCTTTATCTAACACTGGGAAAGGTTGCCTTCAACATTGCACCAGCAGGCTGCAATTTGCGAACTAGTTTATCAACATTTTTTAAAAATCTTTTGTTGAAACTACCCTTGACTATGCAAAATATTTCATTTCTAGTTAACAGGCAAAACCCATAACTCAGCAGCTGCCTGCATCTTTTATGGGGTAATTCATCAGCAAACGTTTGATAAAATCTATGCTCGGTGTTTAGATAAGATAAATATATTTAGTTTGTCCAAGAATGAAAACTCACTTTGTTTATTTTTCTGCACAGAAAAGTTTCACAAGTTTCACAAACGCAAGATGTTTTTCCAGTTATCTTTTTGCCAGGCTTATTGATTCAATTTTGGAATGGTAGGAATCATGAGAAGTGCCAATTTTTGGTTAGCATTTGTTCCCCAGATTCCACCATTGTTTACGAAACTCTATGTTTCCCAATGGGAGAGCTTTGGCATCTCAGTTCATAATCTGGTAACCTGTTTACACAAATAGCTTTGTTTTCATTTCCATCTTGCACAACGGTTTTACGAATACCTCATTCGGAGCAAATCAGAATAACAATATTCTAAGCAGCTGGCTCTGAACCATGTTTGTGGTACACCAAATTGGCATTAAGGTTACATTTCTTCTCGAGATTGTTTTGCATTCAATTAAGATCATTTGAAGGCATCTTTGTGAATTTGTTCAATGAGTAGCTGGTCAATAGAGAACAAGAAGTTCCCAGCCCGGATTCACAATCCACACTGGGTTTGTTAATAACAGTTGAGTGTAATTAAGAGTATTGCAATTGTATTTGTGTTCCTTGGGTTTGGGAGAGGGGGGAGGGAAAACACCCTTCTTCCAATCGGTGTCTGTGTGGACATTAGGTCTGGACAGATAAAATGTGTCCAAATTTCTCACCCTTACTCATTGACAAGGCTCACAGATGAAGAATATTCATTTGAGTGAGGGATTGTGGAGTGAACATCACTGGAGTGCTGAAGACAATATCTTCAGGGGAGGAGTAACGGGGAGAGAACGGAGGAAACAGGTGAAGATTCTTGGCAAGAAAGCATTTGCCCATTTTTTTTCAATCTTTTCTTGCATGTTTAAAGTGACACAGAAACATTAGACGAACACTTGAAACTCCATAGCAAACAAGGTTGTGGATCAAATGCAGAAAAATGGGATTAGAATAGATTGGTGCTTGATGACCAGCACAGACAGGGTGGGCTGAAGGGCCTCTTTTTGTGCTGAAAAACTCTATGACTCTATGAGAAACCTTAAAACCTAATCAGAACCTCGCAAACACTTTCACAAATTATTTAAAACCGGATTGTAAAAATTCATCCCCTTCCAGGCAAATCACATGGTGCCATTTAAAGGCCCAAATTGAAAAAGTCCCCTTCCAAACGGCACAGAACAGATTTGTCCTGCCAAAATACTAATTAAACCAATGAAACAGTTGTCACTTGCTCTACCTGGTGGAACATGAAGATGCTTTCAAAATTCAGTTGGGTATGCTCTTGTGCCAAAATCCTTTTATCATTCCACACAGGGACAAAAATGAACACTTTTACAAATATAACAGGCTCTTTATAAGTCAACCAAAAGGGAGCCACCATGCTTAGGCAAGAATTTCTTGTACTTTCCCATTTCCACAATCTCCTCTATGCCAACTTTAAATGCCTTTTTATGAAAGATTCAGCATTTGATACTTCATTTATTTAGGCTTCCTCCCATTTCCTGAGACTGAAGGAAGACCAGCTGGATATTGCTGGGATCATGGTGGGGAATGGCTGGCATGGATACTGAAGATCAGACCAGTTCTGCTAGGTAAGAAACAGCACTCTGAAACATAGTTAACAGAGCACTGCAAGAACAATGTGGTATGTTTATCTTTGCCTCTCTCATGGAGTGTGAGACCAAAGCTTGTGCCTGAAAGATGGCTGCATCAAAAGCGCTCTGTTTTCCTTTCAGATAACCTCAGCCCCACCAATCCTCCTGCGTTCTGTTGCTACTCAGCATGTTCCTGTCTGTGGCACAAATAGATGAAAGAAACAATCTCAAAGCGAGCTTAATCCGACCGAATAGCTGCTGCTGAGCCAGGAGTTAAAAAAAACCTAACCAACCCATGGTACAATCTGGAGCTTTAGGCATACAGGGCTTCAATAAAGCAGCAAATTAAATCTACCTTTTTCATATTACACACAATGAATGAACAAGAACTGAGCAGCTTTTCTTTACCATCCTCCAACCCAAGCCAAAAAACAGGCCTTTTATATATCCTAATCCCAGCCTTCTCTTATAGAGTAAAATGCTCAACAGCTCTAAACACTGCTTCACTCCTTTCCTTTTCAAATTACAATGATAGATGTGTCAGTTTGGACATGAACAAAATCTATATGTTGCCTTGGCAACCCCTGGTTCCCGCTTATATTTTGTATATAAAATGGGTGCATTTGCTGTATTATTAATCAGAAAGGAATGGATTGGTGGTTTGCTTTAGAAACGATCAGATTACTACAGTTGATGTCTTTGTGACTGTTTATTTCAATCATACTAGATCCGGCTCTTTCTATTCTGTCCTTTGATTTACATTACGGCTCCAATCTGCAGTGTAATCCTTTCATTGTCAATTACTTGAGGGCTGATTTCCTTTTAAATAGAAGATGATTGTGTTATGGCTTTCTTCTAATTTTCAATTCCGCACTTGAAAAAAGTCTCAATAGAAAACACAGAGATACATCAGCAAACAAACACTTAAAAGTGTCAAAAAAAAGTTTAATCTATATCTAAAGCTACGCATATCAATATGGAAAAAATGGACATAGTGGATGAAAGGTCATCAACCTGGAACACTAACTTTGTTTTCCTCCCCTCAGATGCTGCCTGCCCTGCTGAGTATTTCCAGCCATACGTTATTATTTTAAATTTCCAACATCCATAACATTTTGCTTCTGTATTAGGAGAACACGATGCAGTGTCACTTGTGGCAAATCTATTCTTAAAATTCTCAACTCCAGTTAAATTACAGGAAAATGTACCGCAATGAATTGCCTTATTATAGTTTGGCTCTGTAAGGAGATTGAGGGATAAAACACGTCCATATGAAAATGATTAGTTTAACTCTCAGCAGTTAGGGAAACCTGTTCATCAACTTTTCATTCTGCAGGTTCTCCACACAAAAATCATGCTTTGAGGTGCAAAGCCTAACTTGTGATAGAAATAGGGTGGCATGGTGGCGCAGTGGTTAGCACAGCTGCCTCATGGCGCTGAGGACCCAGGTTCGATCCTGACCGCGGGTCACTGTCCGTGTGGAGTTTGCATTCTCCATGTGTCTGCATGGGTCTCACCCCCACAACCCAAAGATGTGCAGGATAGGTGGATTGGCCACGCTAAATTGCCCCTTAATTGGGAAAAATAAACTTGTGATGGAATGTATATTATGACAGTCCAACTTACTAAGAAAAACCTCAACTTTATTGCCATTGCTCATGAGCTTTTCTAACATTTTCTACTTACACCCAAATTATCCAACATCAAAAAACTGCTTTTGCCTGACCTAACTTCTGCCATGGAGACACAGGAGTTGCATTTACTTTTGTTACTTTCCCCATTTGTAAACTAAAGGAAATTGAAGGCTGATTTACTACACATAAGCATTATGTGTGTATTCCTTTAATATAACATCATTTCAATCAACAGTTTGGTGCACAAATCATATTGAAATCCCTTGACATAAAAGTAGACAAGCAGGTTATCTTTTCAATGAAAGCTTGAGTGTCAAACCTTGCAAATGGACTTCCTATCTCCGCTTAATATATAGAGATCTGCCTGACAGTACAATAAGCAGTTTGGTGCACTGCCTTTCCCACGATTGATCTGGAGGTAAGTAAGATTGAGAAATAGGTTTGCATATTTGCCAAATTAAAATTCCTCAGGGGTTAAGCATGAAGGTGGGAGGGTAAAGTCTGAAGAAAGGCGTCTCATGATTTTCTTTTGCTTTCAGGCAGCTGAACCTTCTGCATTCCCGTGCAATTTTTCAGACAGGAATATGGGACAAATATAATAACAATGAGACTGCTGTTAGCAAGTACAGATTTGTTTTGTCATGCTCCTTTAATTGGTATTTACGGCTTCTTTTCACATTTCCTGCTGATTTCCATGCACAGTTCTTTGTAGCAATTTATTTTTATCAAATTTTTGGTTTCTTCATCAGAGTGCAGCAACTTCAAAGTCTCCTGACAATAACGCATCAGACTGGTTTTAATAAGCATAGCAGCACTTTTAAAAAGCAGGTACAAATCTGTGCAGAACTGGAGACATGTCAATTAATTTGTGAACACTTAAAAGGCATCAAGACAACTGTGTACTGTTTTATGTGTAATCACACGCCCATCCTATCAAGTGTCATTGGATCACCAGGAGAGTCAAAATGCACCAACATTTTGCATGAGCCATCATCCTGGTTAATGATGGTTCCTGCTAGAGTTAAAGATTCCCCATTAAAAGAAAATAAGGATCTTACTTCTACAGGCTCAAGTTGTCCAGAACTTACAAGTTGTTTTAACAGAATGTTGCAAAAGTACACACTACAGTACAAAAGTACATGGTTATACGTATTGGACCATATGACAGCAACTTCATCCTTTTTTTCTTTATTTTTTTAAATTTAGAGTACCCAAATCATTTTTTCCAATTAAGGGACAATTTAGCGTGGCCAATCCACCTAGCCTGTACATTTTTGGATTGTAGGGGTGGAGCCCACACAAACACAGGGAGAATGTGCAAACTCCACACGGACAGTGACCCAGAGCCGGGATCGAACCTGGGACCTCATTGCCGTGAGGCTGCAGAGCTAACCCACTGCGCCACCATGCTACCCAACGTTCTCCTTTTTTTTAACATTTAAGAAAGGAAAATATAAGTCCTGGTATAAATGCAAGTTCTGTGGCCTGTTCCAAATGCTATCAATATGCACCTGCTTATCTACAAATAAAGAAATGCCTAATACATTGAGATTAGTTTGCATCATTCAATGATCAGTTTAAGAGGACTCATCAGTCCTATTTGATGTAAAACTGCTTGACACAAGAATAATCCCTGGAGGTAACTCACAGGGGTTTTCCCAGTGAGATTACAAATTCCCTCATAAGATATTGCTGTATGAATCTGCAGCATGTTCATATCAAAGACAATCAAATTTTAAAAGCGACATAAACATGCTTATTCTATGCAATGAAATGTCCCTTAATGTTTCATAAGGATGAATTTGTTACAAGGCCATGTTAAGCATCTGTATGCTAATTTTACCCACGATCATTCCCAGGCTCGTATAATTTATGTTTTCAGTTGTGACATTACATGAGGTAGTCTGTGCTCTTGAAATCTGGTCATGTCAATGTATTCCTTGTACAATGAAATGAAATGATGCTCTTGAACTTGAAACTATTTATTATTGAACTTAGATATGTTGCTCATTAAGAGAAAAGATTGGTTTAAGCCATGATTAGATTTTGAGAATTGGAACTTATATATAATTAAGATTACGAAGGAAGGATTTTTCTTAAGTGTCACAAAACAAGAAACAAATTAATTATCTTAAGATCTTAAACCACCTGATTTTCAAAATGGTTTTAAAGAATTATGTACTGAAAAACTTTATAATATTTACAGAAGTGAATTTACTTGTCTGAACCTACAGCAAGAAAGATGCCTATAGATCATTATGGGTAAGATGTGTTGCCTGAAATTAGTGACATATTGAAGGAACCTATTTTCAAGCATTATTCGGAACAATCCGATCCTTGCTCCTCTCAAACTTTTCCAAGAAGGCCAAGGGACATCTGTGGGCCCCTGGTTCTTTATCATCCCTGACTTAGGGACACAGAAACTAACAATCACACTCCCAATGCTATCCTGTGTCACATCTCTTGGCACACTATATCACAGTGTGGCATTTAACTACTGAACCAGGTCGCCAAAGGAGCCTAGCGATGTAGCTTTATTAATAAACATTCCACTGCATTGTTGAAAAACTGTCTCTTTGCAGTAACAGTAAACATAACTGCCAGGAATTAATCATTTGGGCTATTTAAGGTAGTTGGCCCTGAACTGGGAATATGTTAATTGAAATCAAATCAAATCTCAATATTTCATCCTGCCACCAAATAGCCACATCAGTGCACAGCATACTCTTGTTTAAATTATGCCTGTGAATTTTGAAGGCCTCAATAATGCAGATGAGTTTTCAAAATGCAAATGAAATAACTTGTCATCTAAGAGCTGTCCTTTCTCTGAAAAGTGACATGCCTTTTAATAAAATAAAATCCATTTTCTGGCCGTTCTGGGTATGTGAACATAAAGCACGGTCTTTCTGTTCAGTATCAGTGTCGGTATTAGTATTTCTCCTGCTCTGTGTGCCATGAGCTGCTACTGCCTGCTCCCTGTCCCCAACCTCCAAGGAGACTAATGGCTGGGATATTATGTCTAAAATAATGACAAGTCTTTTTTTCTTTGTGGTTAGGATTATTATGGTGTAAACCTGGATCCTGCCCAGAATCTGCTTTTATCGAAAAATATCAAGGGTGTTGCCTCTACCTTTGATGATTTGAACTAACCAGACAGGCTGAGGTAAAATGTGCTGTACGCAGGCAATTGGTAGAAATTATATTTTACTCTCGTCTCTTTGAATTCCTTTCAGGCAGAAAGCACAATTGTGGCACCGGGATTCAGAGCAAATAACAATCTTTCCCAACGTCCTCTATTCATGACAGGAATTAGAAAAAAAAATCTTTTACTGAGGTAATCAATCCGGATTCAAAAGCAATATTATTAACGATATATGTGCAGCCCCTCAAAAGTCTCCCCTTAAAAGCACACTACAATCCCTAAAGATGCCAACGATTTTCCATTTTATTTTTTTAAAATCATGAATAATTATAGTTCACCATGTCCTATTGTTTGGTCAGAACAGATTGGTTTTGTCAATTGGTTTTCTTTATTAATCTACCACCTGGTAGCCCATAGAACTTCAACAGAAATGCATTTTGTTGGGAAAAACTTCCATCAATTAGAGAAATATTGAAACAATGATTTGCGAGAATAAAAACGGCACCCTTCTTAATTAATCCGTCATCACAGGAAAGATATTAGTACCACAGAAAAGGTACAGCCAAGGAATGATGCCAGAAATGAGAGGTTATCAACATAAAAAAATGTTGCACTGCCACAGAGAAGATTAAAAGAGGGATCTAATAGAGGCTTTCAGAATTACGGAGGGTTTTAGGAAGAGGTCAATAATGAAAGATCCATTCCACTCATTAGCAGCTGGCTAGCAAGGAGGGAGAAATTCAAGAATATTAATGAAAAAACAAAATAGGCAAGCTGCAAACATATTTATATTTTAGATTATTCGAACATGGAATGCCTTAACATGAACAACTATTGAAATACAGGTTCCAATATAATCAAGAAGGGAACTGGATAAGAATTTGAAAAAAATGTAAAGGATATGAGGAAAGGGACAACGTAAATTAGATTCAAACAGATAGCTCCCGTTGAAGAACGAGCACAGTCAAAATGGGTTGAGTGACCTCCATGTGTGCTGTAATTTGCATGGTTCTATAATCAATACAATAATATGGTCTGTTTCAGTATATTATGAACACAGCTAAACAGAATAACAAGCTGGGCTATTGATCAAATCATCTGCTATTAAGCAGCAATGAAAAGGTGAATGAAAAATGAAGATCATCCTATGGTTAAAAATAGGCAGCACACCCGCACCAGATAATGGTCTTTTGTATGTATATTGGAAAATTTACTTTTTTTGCACATTAGTGTATCTGGAAAATGTTAACTGAAAACAGTTCCAACTTTTTAAGGGGTTTCTGCCCATTTTGTGAGGATTTAAAGCAACAGAGCTGTTGCAAAAATGAGCAAACAACAGTAACTGGAGGGCGGTAATTGTGTATAAGACTTCTGTCTAAGTACACCCCCTGATGCAAACCACCAACACTGTGTAGTTCTCTTTACTCTAACTGGCATTGACTGCCAGCACTCATGAATAAGCAAAATACTGCACCCTTGCTACTGTGATAAGGCAATTACGTTTATGATAAAATGGGACTGATATAATGTAAGTAATACAACTCTGGGACATAGTGGTAAATAATTATTGCAAACCCTTGTGAGTAAAATTAAAACTCACAAAGTTTTTTTGGAAGGGGGAAATTTATTAAAATTAATTTTACATACATTAGGTCACTATTTGTGGAATAAATCATCTGGCTACGTCATTGATTGAAAATATGAATTATCTTTCCACCTCTTTGAGTTCCAAGAGAGTTATGGAGATAGCATTTGAGTATAGGGAATAATGATCACATAAGTTACAGGTATTAGTGAATTAAACTATAATTGATCCATGCTTCCTGTAAATACAGCAGAAACATTGGAGTGACATTATACTAAGCCGGCAAAAATGCAAATGCTCTGTTCTCTCCTCACTAGTGAACAAACAAGCAGTGAACCTATACTTGTGCTAATGCTCCATCTGAACCGGTATACTTATGAACAGGATGCTCATTAATCTCAACATACTACATGGACATTCTCTGGTGAGATTGCATCAAACCAATGAGCTGTAGAAAATGATCAGTTCCCTGCAATGCATGAAGACACTTTCTGACTCATTGCAAAGCAGACTGCACAGATCTGACAAGCCTACCCTTGTCAGGCAGTTTAAGGGCCACCTTGAAGTAGGCCCTTGTAAACAGATGCACAACATAGTGAAAATACAATAACTTCAAAGCAAAGTTTGAGTCTCCTTAGATTTTTCAACTCTGGTAGAATATAATGCAGCAGGTTTCTGTACATCATTTTCTATCTCCAACAGCCCATCTAGTCAGCAGACATCACTCCATCTCCAATATTTTAATAAGTAATAAACAGAGGTGCTAACAGAAAAAGAGTACCCTTTTTAATGGCACTATGGTTTTTTCTTTCTCCTGGGTTGCTCATAATGGTGTCCATGGAGAATGGATCTTCCAGGGGAATCTTAGAGGACTGGCAACTTTGTCGTCTGTATATATTAAGGTATCTGGTCTATAATGATTATGCTTTGAACAAAGCAATTGACCACTCAAAGTCTCAAACCCCAAGATGGGAATATTGTTAATGCACCATCAGGTGCAATATTCCAGTTATTCTGATGAGAATACTCGATTCAGATTGTAAAATTGTCTCAAAATGCTTTGCACAATCTGGCAATGGTTAGGAAATAGATAGTCCAGTCCCCTGTCCCAGCCCCAGTCTAACTTGTGGGAAATATGATGATTTCCAGAAACCGAGAAAAATATCAATAACCCATAAATATTGTTTTTTTAAAAAGTCACAGGCAGCTACCGACTGAGATTTCGGTGGAAGGATTGGCTGCTTTAAACATCTGACGAGTGACCTCTGTAGGACTGCAATGTTTGGAAAGATCTGCATCTCCCGCCATGAACTAAAAAAAACGGCTCTTGAGAAATAAACCTCTTATCATCTGACTGAAATTTCCGTTCATTTTTCATTAGAAGTCTTTCAACTTCAAAAAAAATAATAATTAATACCAGAGTTTCTAATTTGTTAATGTTCTGGTTAATGTCTGACTTGAGTACACCGATTAAAAAATGTTGAAGCAGTTTCATGTTTGGTATTGGTAATTTGCATTGTGTGTGTACAGGAACAGCACCAACATTCCTGTCAACATTACTGTCGAACTAAATTGAAGGATTTATTAAACATCATAGCTTGTTTAACAGGACAAGTGTTCGGACAGGCACTAGGGCCAAAATTAATATTCATGTTGACCGCGAAATTGATCAATGCAGGTTCTTACAACACCAGGTTAAAGTCCAACAGTTAGAAGGAGCCGTGCTCCGAAAGCTCGTGTTTGAAACAAACCTGTTGGACTTTAACCTGGTGTTGTAAGACTTCTTACGTTGATCAATGCAGGCCAAGCTTTGAGTTTCACAAGCAGAGTACAAGGTTTCACCACACGCCCTTCTCAAAATCCCAGGGTTAAAACATGTGGGTTAAACAGGGTTAAAACTCTTTAAGGAGAGAGAATTGGGAGATCAGGGCCGGTTTACCGCAAGCACCGTTTTTTGCTCTGTGCCACTCGCTTACTGTAATAACGGTGAACATTTTAAGATCTAAACTATTCCAAGAACACGCTGTGACAAAAACAAATCTTTCATCCGCACAGGGTGAGTTTTAACAAGCGGGTAAATTGGGTGATTATGGGTCTGTTTCACGTTCCCTTCAGCATTCAGTATCACCCAGTTAGTTACCTGTTGCTTGCGGGGTGGGGGGGGGGGGGGGGGGACGGTGCTGCCTTGGGAAACAAACTGAAGAAGGATTCATTGCAACCTCCTCCTAACCTTCTTCCTTCTAGTGGCCGCTGACGGGGTTACTTCAACTTGTCTATGGGGTTGTTGGAAGTGAAGCCTCGAGTGCACACATACATGGCAGGGGCAGAAGGTGTCAGAGAGCGAGGAGGAGAGAGTAAGAAATGTACCCCACTCTGAACTTGATTCTCCACTGGCCATAACTGGAACAAATGTAGTCAGTCCGTATTTTCCATTTGCAATAATGTTCTTAAATTTTAAATTAATCAGACTCAATCCCAACACCCACCCTAAACACTGGGCCAAAATAAACCTGCAGAGCCACTCTTAAATTACACTTTCTGTAAGGTTTGGGGACCCAGGACAGAAGCGCCCTGGGCACTTTCGCCCAGGTTGTTTTTTTTTAGTTGGGAGGGGGGGGGGGGGGGGGGGGGGGCTGCGGTTGCGCTTTCAAAGTAAAGTCTCAAAACTTTCTTTCGCTTCCCAAAGGTGCGGAAGAAAATTGACTGTTTCTATTGAACGAAAGTGTCAACTTTGGCTGAAGATAAACGGCGAGGCTGTAATGTGATTTCTCAATTAATTTCACAGTTTTTATCCTGCGCCTAAATCTCATCCAAACCCTGTTAGGTTCGATCAAACTTCATCGATCCCAGATTTGGAGGAAAATGCAGTCTTAACATTTCCGCACCTTCCTTCCCCTCCTGTTTTTGTTTAATGCTGTACATCTATTTGAACACAAATAACTCATCCAATCATCTTCGCCGAGTTCAGAAGCAAAACAAAAAGTTATACTTCAGACTCTTGCGGGGAAATTTGGACATTCCGCCATCTGCAACACGGTGATATTTCCCCATTTTATAAGCGAACCTGTTACAAAACAAGTGGCAAGGGCTTTACAAATAGCTGTCTTGCGCTTTAAATAATATTTACATTTGTGACCAAAATTATTCCTGCGCGTTAAAATTCATCAACCGCCCAAAATTCCCGATTAACTTTAAATGCAGATGGGGTGAGCCACTTTTTGTGATCTAAGTATTTGCTTTTTCAAAACAAAAGTTGTGTGTGGTGTGGGAGGGGTGGTTGCAATCCTGGGTACATTTAGATTTGTCATCAGGTCTTCTAATCTTGACCTGTTTTTTTGGGAAGTGGGAGACTCCATTTACTTTAACACTTTAAACAAATATTTGCTCATTGAGTTTCCAACCGAAAAAAAGGTTTAATTCAGCTCCCCAGAAGAGGCTGATTCGTGGACAAAACACTTCACGGGCCAACACAGTTTTAACTGTTTGCTTTTCCTAAAGAAGGTTAAAATGATAGACTGCTCACTGAAATCTATCTGCAAAGGGGTCACTCGATGCGGGGAGGGTGGTGGTGGCTGGGGATGCCTGAGCTGACAGCGGGGCAGGTTTGAGGATTCACACATCAGAATGTAGAGTTACCTTTCATTTTTAACTTTCGCACCAATTGCGTTCTTCAGTCCCGAGAATCCTCGAAGCTGGACGAAGAAGGGTTTTTTTTTTGGGATGGGATGGGTGGGGGTTCGGTCACTTCGTTTTTGACTTGCAATTGGATGCATTTATCTCCCAGCGCGTGTGCCTCCGTGCAGGAATGGTAGGGGAGCTTTTGCCCCACACTCGATTTTTCTATGCCAACTTTAACCTGAGGATTGGGGTAAATTCGGGGCAAAGAAAGCTTGTGGTGTGGCACTGATTAGATTTCCTGCAGAATCGCCTTGCAGCGAAAAACAAACTTCGCCAAATGCAGGCTTCTAGTGTCGGTCGCAGAGTCTCGTCCACCACACTGACAGGTAGAATCGCTTTATCCACCCCCCCCCCCCCCCCAAGAACATTAGCAAAATCTTCGACTAACGCCACCTGCTTTTTTCCCCTATCTGACTGCCCGAGATACGCGTCTACTGAGGGTTCCACCAGAAATAAAGCTCTACCCGGTTCCTGTTGCGACCCCAGTCGCTCCTCTTTCGGGCTCCTCACATCAGTATCCCTGTTCTCCCAGAGAGGAGGGGGGGGGGGGGAGGTTACTGTTCAACCGCTCCTTAAATCCCCTCTGTCCTGACCCCTTCAATGTGTCAAACCTAGTCAGATTCAAGCGTTGAGACATGAGGCCAACAACTGCCCCCCGCAAGATATACCCCCCCCCCCCCAAACTCTGATCGAGGCCCCGTCTGGCTTCAATAGAAACAGCGAACTGTGTGCCCGCCCTCCCCACAGTTATCACAGGAGCCCCTTCAATACGAGGACGTGTGTGTCGGTGATCGCACCTTTGTGATTACAGCAACACTGAGATGGGTGGGCGGAAAGGGGGGGATTCAGCGCTGAATAGTTCACCTTGCCCTGTGTTCTCTGTGTATCTATACCACAAGCAACAAAACACCAGCGCTGCAGGTGTTGAGGCTAAACAAGATCATGATTTGTTTCACTTACTTGGGGTTTGAGGAATTCCAATATATAGGTGCCAGAATTTCACAGTTTGATATAGCCATCCTGCATGAAACGAAGAAAACTCCCAAATAGTATTTCCAAAGCGAGTTCCTTATCGCCATCATCACCGATCACTTTGTCCAGTATAGGTCGAAATATCTCTTTTTTTTCCGATTATCCTCGTCCCGGGCAAATGTCTGAACGGTATCCTTTTTCTAACAAAAAACCAAAAGCAACACTTCTGATCCGAGACTGCCTTGGCCGAAACTTGAAATGGCCTCTCCGCTCCCAGTTGCTGCTGCTCCGGTGAAGTAGTTGTCTGCAAGAGCGCTCTCACACTCGGCCGATCGCCTTCCTCATTCCCGTCCCCTTGGGTTACTTACAATCGCTGCAACTCTCTCTTTTTGTGTTGTGTGTATGTGTGTGTACCTGAGACACTTGCTTGCAAACCGCAGCGGCAGAATGAGGCAAAGAGGAAGAGGGGAAAGAAACACACACACAATCTCAGTGTGGCAAACCTTCTTTCTTTTCTTGCTAATAAATCTTGGTCGCGAAATATGTCCAACTGTGTCCGGTGGGTTGTTAGCACAACTGTGGAACGATGTGTGTGCACTCTGCCGCCCTGTGTGTGTGTGTTATATATATGCGTGTGTGTGTGTGTGGATATTTCTGTCTCGCTCAGCGCTCCACTTGGCCACTTACACGGTCCAGGACGTGATGAGCCAGCTCTTTGCAAGAACGTTATATACCACCCAGCAACCGGGTGCGAGCCACGCCCATACACCGCGCTCATTGGTCCACCTAGCCACCTGCAGCCGCCCCTCCACCTGACTGACAGACACATCCACGCTCCCATTGGTCCCTGAAGCCGTCAGTCAAAGCCTCCCTCGATTCCACCGTCCTTCCCCCCCTCCCCATCTCCATTGTTATTATTTCCTCGGTCTGAAGGCTGATCTGAGTGAGCAGTCAGCCTCACAGCACAGGTAACCAAATAAAACACCGCAAGTAAAACAACGCTGCAGCGTTTCTGTGCAAAATCCTCACACTGTTTCATTTGCACTTCCTAATTGGAAGCATTGCGGTTTAGCGCGAATCTCATTATCATTTGATAAAGGTGTTGACGGGGAGGGGGAGGGGGGCTGTTAGGGGAAGTTGGTGGGGCGGGGTTGCTCTCCTCAATCCACTGCATTCAGCATCACTTCAATAAACTGATAAAAGTTTCAGCTTTGCCATAAAGTTTAACGTGTTTCCCTGTCAAATTCCCTCTTGACTGGTCAATTCTGTAACATTGCATTGGGGGTGGGGAAAAGAGGACTGCGAAGGCAAGATTTCATATTTGCACAGAACAAATGGGGGTGGGGGGAGGGGTATAAATCTTGAGCAACATAAACTCTAAAGATAACTAACTGGATGCCTAACCCGAGAAGTAAACAATTATGTAAGATCCATTGACTTGCAACAATTCGGTGCATTTGTGTTCTGTTTAAAGAATTACACGGCTGGTTAAAGGCACTGATATATTTCGTTCTGGGTTGGGCATTAAATGCAATGATGTAAAGGTATGATATGCAAGGCGCCAGCCAGGATCCCGACTAACTTTGGTCTTTTCATGGATCGACAGCGCCCACTAGAGATCAAATGGGCAATTTTCTCAAGAACACCCCTCAATCGGTCTCATTGCCTTCCAACTTCTGGTGCATTCTCGCGGCGAATCAGTGTCACGGTAAACTTTTATTTTCCTGATTATGCAGTAAAATATTATGCAGACCGCTTTGACTTGACCGACGCAGTTGGCTTCTTGGGGGGAATTTTATAGCCATTGAGATCATTTAATATCATGGCTTTTTAAATTCGTGGGAACTAATCGTCAGGGAAAAGGCTGAAATTCAGTCTTTGAAGTTATTTCTGCATAAAATATTTAAACGATTCCATTAAGAGAGCAGTGCTTTGAATACATTGCGTTTCAAAGGATGTTGTCTTCAGGGGCAACACAGTTTTTGAAATGTGTTTGATTGGTCAATAGGTTTATTTAATATGAGATATTAAAACGGGCGCCCAGCAACAGACAGCAGGTTTATTTTAGAGAGGGAGAAAAGCTGATATTCCGGCCAGTAAGTCAGTTTCTGCCACAACCCCCTTGCCCAATCCCCTTAATGCAGTAGTAAGTCCCCCCAAACTTTATATTAACACATTTGATTAAAGGAAAATGATGAATGTGCAATCAGAGAGATTTTTGCGATTAATGGAAACCGTAAACTTAGCGAAAAAGTGGAAAGAGCAAACTAAACATGTCTTGCATAGGTTCCGAATAACGTAAGTTCCATAAGGACATTCTGTAACTAAATCTCTGACGGGGGGGGGGGGGGGGGGGATAGGTGGAAGAGCGTGTTAGTTTTATAAAGCAAACAAATTGCCAAGACGCCAGACATAATCTAATTTACAGCCACGAGATCCCAAGTGTCCAGGATACTGAGCAATTAATCCAATTTATTTTAAACGGGTTCAATGGTGACTCTCGATTGTGACAGTAAATGAACTTCGTAATGAGAAAATGAAGCCACAAGAATGAAGTGTCCAGTTTGATCAGAGTGTTACTCTGAATAATGTGCAGGTGATTGGATCATCCCGAAACGGCGCCGAATTCTCAGTGGAAACAGCATTCCTCTTTGTTTACGGATCCGTCGGCCCCGATTTGAATTCTCTTGCAAATGCCATGTGGAAAAAAAAGAATGAAAAGCAAACTAGGGTTTTACTAAAACACTTAAAACGGTACATTGTCAGTTAGCAACGTTAAGTAATTGAAAGTAAGACATTTTTCAAAGAAAACTCCCAGTGTCTAAAACTAATCTAAATTAACCTTCAGCAGATTGGATCCACGAATGTGGAAATATTTTAACTTTCCGGCATATTTAAGGCGATAATAATGAAGGATGGAATTTGTCAGACCCTAGCCCCAGCAAACGTATGAACACACTTTGTTCTCCCACGAGTCCTCTGCCACCTCAGACTGCCGCTTTGACACAGTTTTCACGTTGCTTTTTGTATTTTGTGATGGGGAGAGGTCAAAGCAAACGGAACGATATTATATCGTTCTGTTTTCAAACGGGGCGTTAATAAAACAAAAGTTAGATAAGATAGATAAATACAAGGACATGTTGACATATCCCTCCAGTGTTGAGATGGTAACCTGGTTATTGTTAAATGAGAGTTGCGGGAGCCTTTGACTTTTTTACATTCTGTGCGTTTGTATAATCCCCGCCCACCGTCCCAAGAATAAACGAGTTGAACAGAAATCGTCACGCGTGTCTCCCAACAACAGCAAAGGATTAGAAACGATTGTAAACCCTTTCAACATCACCCTTAACCACTACAGCTGTCGACACGTTTACTGCCGCGTTTTAATGGGGTAATTTTCACGGTGATCATGAGAAGGGGGTCGATGAAACGGTTCTGCCGGTAATTAATAACATGGATCGCGGGAGGGGAAATGCGCCTCCGAGATGCCTTCAGCTTCTCCAGTTACGCGAGGCTGTAACTGGAAGGAAAGAGAGGCGTGTTACACTTTGCAAGGTTTTTAAACTAGAATAGCCTCGCATCCCGTTAGCCTGAATGAATTGGAGTTCAAGAGGAAACAATTTTTTTTGGGGGGGGGGGGCTCTCTGTACCGTTTTGCCCGCAATTCCTTTACAACCAGCTTCAAAACTCAGCGAGATCCTTGTTACACTTGTGTCTTATCGAAAAGGACACATGGTGGGAAAATTAGTTCAGGCAAATTGTTGATTTTTAAAAAAAAGAATCGATTTTTGCTTGTTACATTTTCAAATCACAGTAACACGAAATACACAAACCGAGGGGCGGTGGGACTTGAATTATTTCTTTTGTAACACAGGTCAGCAGAAACCGGCCACCGTTTAAGTTTAGGTCTCTAAGAAGTACCGGAAATAGTTGATTTGCTCAGTGTCTGATTTCCACCCCCCCCCCCCCCCTCCCCACCCTCCCCACCCCTTTTAGTCTGACCCACATCACCAAAAGAATTGGAAACAACGTGAAAGCGGAGGAATAAGAAATTTGACCACTGCGTCCGATCTATAAAGTAACTGCTCGGTAAGAAACTCGGAAACGTCTCCTTTACATGTGCTGCAAGATCCAAGAACCTATTTCAAAGCAAATCCACAAATCCATTAAATGACAATCCTCCAGTTTCCCCAAAATCTCCCTGGATGGATTTGACATGCAAACCGGTGTACCATAAATTAATATTTATCACCCGTCAGAATAACGCAGGCCTTTCCAAAATCGTTTGACAGCACATTATCGGTAAGATATTACATTTCAGTACATGTCACGAATTAACCCAAGGCAGAACAGTTAAAATGCTAAAATCTAAAATACACTGAATTGTTGAGTTCGCCTTCTAAACATGTAAGCCACTATTTTTTACAAGAGCATTCTTATTACAATTCAGGTTATTCGAATTGTCATGTAGTTGTTTTTTAAATGATTCAGTGTGTTACCTTTTTAAATTTACTTCGACAATGTGTTGCATCCAATCCAATTATTTATTTAGTTGCTCAACATAATCAGCCTGATTTGTTTTCTCAAAGATCTAACATGGACAGATGGAAATTCAAAGTAAACAATTAAAGCAAAGTTCCTCATACACTGCTGACGAAACGTTTTGATATGTTTTGATCACGAGCCTTATCTGTTCGATTATTAGAGTCTAAACCGAAGACTTTAGTTTTATTCCCTGGTGTTCTGACACATTCAAGATGTTTTCTGCCTGTGTTATTCATCCGAAATGTGTTCTGTTAAAAGAAACATTCCACATGGTAGCGGGATTGTGAAGGTGCGATGCTGAAATGTTGGATTCCTGAAAATAAAATTGATAGAGATTAGTTTAGGAATCAAAAGCAGGCACGCGTGAATCGAGTCTGCCCACACCGAAGCGAAAGATGATTTTTGACAATCCACAATCTTTATTAACCGTACAAGTCTGTCGGCTGCTCAGATGGAAACTTGTTTTGAACACGTCTGTTTCATTGACACAGTGTGAAAGAGAATAAGACACCCTTTTTTGCCAGGGTTTCGTGTACCCGATTATTTAAAATGTACAACCGGATTATTTCAGATGGTAAGGGTGAATTCAGAGCACCATATACCATAGGGGAAGGCCATTCGGGCCAAAGTGACAATGCTGGCACTTTGAGAGAGTTAGTCCCATAGTCCCATAACCGTGTATTTATTTTCCACTTCCAGCTATAAATTATTCAAAACATGCAGATTTTGTTTGAAACATCTTGAACAAGTTTCTGGTAAAATGTCATTCCAAAGTTTCTTTAGTGGTATGACGTGACCATGATCTAAATGACAAAATATTGCAACGCTTGATGGCAAGTCTTTGTATTAATGATAAATGTGTGTATGTGTAAGGGAGACAGAGAAAGAAGTAAAGAGAGAAGGAGAGAAACCATGTGATCTAATAATGAGAGTAGCTCAGTAAGTTTAGTTCGGACAGGTGAGACAAGTTTTGGAAAGCTACATGGGTAGATTTCCTGTTCAGTGAACCCGGTTACATGACAATCAACAGCAAGCGACTTAAAATCCAACCCGGAAATGCTGACGATCAGTTTACATTCCACATTTGCACTTTAAAAAGAAAATCGCTTTCGTGCAATTTTGCGAAAGGTTCACGCACTCCATTCACTCGCGGAATCACATGCAACTTGATAACAATTGTTTATGTATCGTTAAAAACAAAACTGAAGGGAGGCTAATCTAGTACCGTCTCAAAGAGGAAGGAAGGGCAGACGGCAGACGGTCACTTAACACAGACCCAGAGAAAGACTCCACTTTAAGAGGCCACTATTTCAAAGCATTAATGCCTTGGGTACGTCCGAGACTTAAAATCTATTAGAGTCCATTAACCTCGTTTTGAACATTGCTACTATCTCATCTCACCCCGCCTTGTTATTTCAGACACCTCCTGTTGTCGCTTTTAGGACTAAAATGTAAACACGGTCCCTTTTCCCAAGGCACGGGGGTCACTTGTTGGCTCAGCTTAAATCAGCTCACCTGAAATTTTTAATAACTTCTGCTTTGCAGCTTCGAAAACCGAGCTGTATCTCTAGGCCACAGCCATTAATAGGTATCCTGGAGTGAGAAACTGTGACATCCTGTTACATGAACAATACACATCTGAGCGCGGCTGCCAGCAACAGTATAATATTAACCATCTGACGGCATCATAAACTGTTAAGAAAAAAAAAGTTGTTTATAACTTTTGGCTGCAATTGCTCTCATGTATCCATCTTTAAAAAAATAAGTTTAGAATACCCAATTCTTTTTTTCCCCCAATTAGGGGCAATTTAGTGAGGCCAATTCACCTAGCCTGCACATCTTTTTTGGGCTGTGGAGGTGAGACCCACACAGACAAGGGGAAAATATCCAAACTCCACACAGACAGTGACCTGGAACCAGGATCGAATCCAGGTCTTCGTCTCTGTGAGGCCGCAGTGCTAACCAGCGCACCACCGTGCCTCCCTACCCATGCACCCACCTTGATTGGTCGGAAGGTATTGTAATGTAACTGTCTTTGCAAACATCAACTACATCATTACATACTGTGCAGTTAATTTCAGATGTTGCCCAAGCTTGAAACTTCAATGATTATATGTTTATCAAAAGGTGATTGACATTAGGCTACCAGGCTATATGAGAGTCAATATATAATTCATAGCAAATGTTAATTGCCTCATCAAATGCAGTATGATGCAAGATGGAGGTGCAGGAGGTTTATACAATCAGAAGCCATTTCAGGATGTGTGGGTCTCAACCCTTCCTTTCTAAAAGGTTAGAATATTTTGGGGTGCTTATATCAGTTTTACATCCGTTGATATGCTGGTAGTAGTGTGAATGACAAAATACAACACCGACCATGTTGCTAATACACAAAGGATCCCACACTTAAAAATGTCATGCTTGCGATATAATCACTGCACATTTTGTTCCAGAAAATAATAATGCCAATGAAGTCATTTGTTTTATCAAGCTTCCTACATCAAGACAAATTATTTTTATGGTTGGTTTAGACTTCTGAATTCCTGCTGAAAATAACATGTTTCATATGGTGACTTGAACCGTGTGAACAGACCAAGTTTCCCTGTCCTTTCCCACAAACAACTTTGCTAAAATGTTTCCTATTCATTCTCCTCACTGTAAATTGTGACAATTCTTGTTTGGTCATTACTAGAGTTTCCAAGTGAACAACAGAATGGGTGTAGCAGGCAAACACAGCAAATCATTAACAAGAAATCTTCAAAGAGTAGTTAGTCTGGGTCCAGATTAGAAATGTTCCATATGAACAAGGAACAGGAGTAGGCCATTCAGCCCCTCTAGCCTTTTCCGGCATTTAGTAAGATCATGGCTGATCTAATTGTAATCTCAAATTTAAATGCTACCTACCCCGAAAGTCTATCACCCCTTTCCACACCAAGAATCTACCCACCTCTGCCTTAAAAACATTCCAAAACTCTGCTTCCGTTACATTTTCAGGAAGAGAGTTCCAAAGACTCACAACCCTATGAGTGAAACTATTTATCTCCATTTTAAATGTCTGATTGAGTTTCCTCCGGGTGCTCTGGTTTCCTTCCACATTCTAAAGATGTGCTAGTTAGGTGGGGTTGCAGGGATGGGGCCAGGGAGTGGGCCTAGGTCGAGTGTTTTTTCAGAGGGTCAGTCAGACATTGAATGGGCTGAATGGCCTCCTTCTGAACTGTCAAGATTCTATGATTCAATGAAATGGGGTGACCCCCTTATTTTTAAACAATGATCCCTCATTCTAGATTCTCTCACAAGATGAAACATCCTCTCTACATACACCCTGTCAAGATCGCATAGGATCTAATATGTTTCAATCAAGTCACCTTTTACTCTTCTAAACTCCAACGATACAAGCCTAGCTTGTACAACCTTGCCTCATAAGACAACCCACCCTTTTTAGATAATAGTCTTGTAAACCTTCTCTAAAGTGCTTCCAAAGCATTTACATCTGTCCTTACACCAACAATGTACACGGTACTGCAGGTGTGATCTCACTCGTGCTCTGGGTGGGGAATGGGTGTGGGGGGGAGGAGGTTGGGGGCACAGAGAGAGTACCCGAGAAGCTCTGGAGGGTGGGGGGGGGGGGAGAGGCACACAGAGAGAGAGAGAAAGTGTGAGAAAGGCACTGGAAGAGGGCAGAGAGAGAGAGAGAGAGAGAGAGAGTGGGCTTGGGGATGGGGAGGCTGGGAAAGAGAGGTCCTTGGGAGTGGGTGTTGTGGTTAGAGAGAGAGAAAGGGCCAGTGTAGGTGCAGGGCGAGAGAGAGAGAAAGAGAGTCTTCTTTGGGGAGCACTGATAGAGAGGGGCCTGGGAGCAGGGTGGGTGGAGGGGGGAGGGGGGGGGGGGTTGGTGAAGTGTGTAACGAGCATAACTTTCCTACTTTTGAATTAAATTCCCCTCACAATAAATGTTAATATATTTTATTTCCTAATTACTTGCTGCACCTGCATATTAGCCTTTTCTAATTCATGTGCTGAGACACCCATATCCCTCTTCATCTCAGAGCTCTTCACTTTACCTGCCTCTCCCCACAACCTTTGACTCAAAAGAACATGTGAACACAAGGTAAGAGCAGGAATAGGCCATTCAGCCCCTCTAGCTTCCTCCACCATTTAATAAGATTATGGCTGATCTTAATGTGGCCTCACATCTACTTTCCTTCATACCCCAAAGTCCTTGATTCACTTGGCAAACAAGAAACTATCTAACTCAGCTTTCAAAATATTCAATGACCCTGCCTCCATTGCTCTCTGGGGAAGTGAATTCCACAGGCTAATGACCCTCTGACACAAACAGTTCTCCTCATCTCCACCTTAAATGAAAAAAATCTTATTTTCAAACTGTGTCCCTTGTTCTAGTCTATCCCATAGTTCCAGTCTCTCAATATCAACCGTGTCAAGTCCCTTATATGTTTCAAGAAGATCACCTGTCATTCATCTACACCCCAAAAGCCACAGGCCCAACTTGTCCAACCTTTCCAAATAGATTTCCTCATTATCCCAGGGATCAGTTGAGTAAACCTTCATGGAATTTCTTCACATGCAATTATATCCTCTCTTAATAAGGAGATCAAAACTATACACCGTACGCCAACAAAACCTATGGACTTTAATATTCCATTCTCTTTGCAATAAGCAACAACTTTCAATTTGTCTTCTTAACCAATTGCTGCATCTGCATACTAACTGTTTGTGATTCATGTACCAGGACACCCATATCCCTCTACGCTGCAGTGTTCCGTAGTCTCTCTCCATTTAAATAATATCCTGTTTTTTTATTCTTCCTGCCAAAGTGGAGATGTTCACATTTCCCCACATTATACTCCAGCTGACAAATGTTTGATCACTCACTTAACGATCTATATCCCTTTTTGAACTGATGTCCCCTTCACAACTTCTCTCCACCCTATCAGAAAATTTGGCAACTATATATTCAGTCCCTCCATCCAAATGATTGATAAAACTTTTTAACAGTTTTGGGCCCAGCACTGATCCTTGAGGCGTTACCTTGTATGCCAAACATCTGAGCTGGAACCCGACTAATAATATAAATATTAACGTAAAAAGAAAAGAAGGTTTAAAATAAATATCAGTTCCTAATTCTGTGGATAACCAAGCTGGATGGAGTAAATACAGAGAGGAACTGAAAAGGGACACAAGAGGGAAAAACGAGTGTATGAGAGTAGATAACATAAAGAAAATTCTACATTTTTCTTAAACATATAAATAATAAAAGGGCAGTCAAAATAAAGGGTCCAGCCAAGTAAAGGCTAAAACGGATCTTCTAGAGGTAGGGGGCAAGGTTGAGGAACTAAATGAGTACTTTTATGGAATCCCTACAGTGCAGAAGGATGCCATTCAGCCCATTGAATTTGCAGTGACCCTTCTAAAGAGCACTCTGCCTAGGCCCACTCCTGTAAGCAAAGGATTCAGAATTAAGGTAATAGACAAAGGACGAGTGTCAAGAAAGCACATTTTTACACAACACGGTGTTATGATTTGGAATGCACTATCTGAAAGGGTTGTGGTTGCAGATTGAATAATAACTTTTAAAATGGAGTCGGATAAATACTTGAAGGAGAAAGGTTTGCAGTGCTACGACGATTGGGTTAGGAGTAAAACTAATTCTGGGCGGCACGGTAGCACAGTAGTTAGCACTGTTGCTTCACAGCGCCAGGGTCCCAGGTTCGATTCCGGCTTGGGTCACTGTCTGTGCGGAGTCTGCACGTTCTCCCTGTGTCAGCTTGGGTTTCCTCCCGGCATTCCCGTTTGCTCCCACAAGTCCAGAAAGACGTGCTGTTAGGTGAATTGGGCATTCTGAATTCTCCGTCAGTGTACCCGAACAGGCGCTGGAGTGTGGTGACCGTGGGATTTTCACAGTAACTTCATTGCAGTGTTAATGTAAGCCTACTTGTGACAATAAAGGTTTTTATTATTATTATTATTATTATTATTATTAATTGGATATCTCAAAGATCCAGTATTAGCATGATGAGCCTCTTGTGCTATATCGTTCTATGATTCTAACAGTTTTTCTTCGGCTAATCTTTTTCTTCTGTTCCAAAGGTGCTGACCTGGCAAGAAGTACCAAACCCAAATGGTCATTCTTTACAGGTGAACCTAGGCAAACACAATGTGGGGTCAGAATGACTGATCTCAGTCCCATCCCAGTCTCATATGTTTACCACCCTGTAGCAAAGCCACCACATAAGAGACCAACAACTGTGGCTTATTTGACACTTATCATGCCCAGGGATGCTGAAAACAATTAGTGTCATTCTTTCTACCTTGTCTATTGTCAATTAACTTTAACGGCACGGTGGCACAATGGTTAGCATTGCTGCCTCACACCACTGGGGTTGCAGGTTCAATTCTGATCTTAGGTGACTGTGTGGAGTTTGTACATTTTTCCTGTTGGTTTCCTCCATGGGCTCTTGTTTCCTCCCACCGTCCAAAGATGTGTAGGTTGGGTGGATTGGCCATGTTAAATTGCCCCTTAGTGTCCAAAGGTTAGGCAAGGTTACGGGGTTAAGTCAGTGGTACGGGCCGAGGTAGGGCGCTGTTTCAAAGGTTGGTGCAAACCGATGGGCCAAATGGCCTTCTTCTGCACTGTAGGGATTCTATGATTCTAATAGGTAGATAAGAAAGATAGACAGTGAAAACTGGGAGGGGGGTGGTTAAACATAATAGAAATAAAGCTATTAAAGTATCCTAGTTATTACTTAGAATTCCCGGCCCTGTGTCAATGTTCATGTGGTGTTTGCATATTTTCCCTATGTCTGCGTGGGTTTCACCCCCACAACCCAAAGATGTGCAGGTTAGGTGGATTGGCTATGCTAAATTGCCCCTTAATTGGAAATAAATAAATAAATAATTGCTTAAAATTGCTCTAAAAGGAATATTCTATTGTTATAACATCAGTTTTGTAGTCAGAGAGCTACTAATATGACAGTATATGTGTAACTGTAACACCAGAAATGTTTCAGTAGTGTGTTGGAAATGTAATTTCAGAAGGAAATTATTGATTTTGGGGACATGATTCCCTGGAGCTGCTGGGCACTCTAATAGTTAATATTTGTGCCTCACATTTGACCAGTACTCTCAATAGAGTGCAAAACAAAATCAATAATCTTCTATGACGATCAAATAATACCAACCAAACACTAATCAGTGGATCTTCTTTTACATTCCTTGCTCCTCCTGTTGAACTTAATGCAATTGAAAGAGCTCATCTTTCCAATAGGAAGGAAACCTTGCATCTCTGAATTGTAGAAGTTCTTACTGAATACGTGGTCAGATGCTTGGCTGTCACAATCAATAAACAACTGCTGAAGCCTGTTGTGTGCTGCAACCCAAGTGTGAAATATAACAGCAAAAGAACACAAGCTGTCATGCCTCCCATGGGAAGGTCAGAAAGTATACCTTATGGCTTTCAAACTGTGAGACACAAGGATTGCAAATTATTTCATTAAATATTTTCACTTAAGTATCTTTCCCAACCTCCAAAATTGCTAAACAATGTTCAGTCAGGAGATTTAGAAAATCCAAATTTTTCTATAACTGCTATCCACACTATTATTTTGTTGATGGACTCGGAGGCGTTTGGATGGGACAAGAGAGGCACAATCCTTGCCAAACCAGTTTTCTCTTTGCCTGTCAAGGAAGCTAATACAAACCAGCACAACCAAAACCGGTGTGCAATTCAGCTATACATTTTAGCTGGCAATCCAAAACATAAGCAGTAAAATTCCTCTTTTACTAATAGGCCCGTTGTTCATGGATAGTCTAGGACCTGAAATGAGGGATCTGAAGCTTACCATGAGCCACTTCAATCCAACCATGACACTTTACAGATCACACTCGAGCAATGAATTTATTGGAGCAATGTGTCACATGACAGAACACAAAGTAAAAATGCTGTACCTTAACCGATACTAAGTAAAGGTCTCACAGTCATAACCGTATGCTGTTTATCTACAATTTTACAAAACTTGCACATGGTGCAAATAAATATTCCCAGGACTCTCCTTTAATCCACATCTTAACATGTTATACCTCATATAATAGATTTAGAGTGTTTGCTATTGAAGCAACATCAATTGTGGATCATTTTATTTTATTAATTCTACTGCTACCAGATTGTTACAGTGCATCAAGGTCTTCTATTTTCACATAAATAAGATAGAAATTAGAACTACCACGAGGCACCTCCCTCACATGTATTCTTCCAAATTAATTTTTGGGATGTGGGCAACACCAGCAAGGCCGACAGTTATTGCCAATTCCTAACTGCCTCAGAGAAGGTCTTCAACCATTGCAGTGAATGTGGTGTAAGTACTCTCACAATGCTATGAAGTAGGGATTTCTAGGTTTTTAACCAAGCAGTAATGAAGGGCTACAATGATGTGATATGCCCAAGTCCAAGTGGTGTGTGACTTGCAGGGGAACAGAGAGATAATTGTGTTTCCATGTACCTGCTGCCTTTGTCCTTCTAATATATAATATAAAATAATCTTTATTGTCACAAGTAGGCTTACATTAGCACTGCAATTAGGTTACTGTGAAAATCCCCTAGTCACCACACTCTGGCACCTGTTCGGGTACGCTGAGGGAGAATTCAGAATGTTCAAATTACCTATTAGCACGTCTTTTGGGACTTGTGGGAGGAAACTGGAGCACCTGGAGGAAACCTGTGCAGACAGAGGGAGGACACGAAGACTCCGCATAGACAGTGACCCAAGCCGGGAATCAAACCTGGGACTCTGGTGCTGTGAAGCAACAGTGCTAACCACTGATGTACAGGGTAGGTACATTTCCTTAATTGGGAAAAAAAGAATTGGGTACTTTAAATAAAAAAAAAAGAAACCATCTGGCCTTATGCTCAATATGAATTCAGCCACTGGACAGTTTCCCCCGACCCTCTTTGGTTTTACAAAGTCTCTTTGTTGTTGGCTTACAACGTCAAATGCCATCTCAATGTTAAAGACGTTAGGCTTGCTTCACTGGTGGAATTCAGATCATTTATCCATATTTGGACCAAGACTGTAATGTCGTTTGATGCCAAGTAATCCTGGCAGAATCCAACGTGAGCAGATTATTGGTAAGTGAATGCTGCTTGATGGCACTCTTTGATAATTGAGAGTAAGCTAACAGCAACGCAATTGGCTGAATAGGAATTGTTCTGCTCTTTATGGACAGGGCATACTAGGGCAATTTTTCGCATGGTCAATTAGGCCCCAATGCTGTAGCTGCCTCGGAAAAGGCGCAGTTGGTTTTGAAGCACAAGTCTACAGCACTACAAGTGGATGTGGTTGAAGCCTTTGCTGTACCAAGTGCATTCAACTGTTTTGACATATTATGCTGAAGTGTTGCATCTGCGATGGTGACAGCCCAAAGGAGGAGGCCAAGAAGGATCGTCCACTCAACACCTTCTGATGAAAACAGTTGTGAATATCTTTTGAACTAACATGCTATTTACAATAACATTTTGATCAAATTCCTCAAGAAGGCAAAAAATTTTATAAGATCAGAATTCCAGGAACCAAGTTCACTGAATTGTTACAGCACAGAAAGAGGCTATTCGCCTGTCGTGGCTGCGTCGGTTCTTTAAATTAACCATTCATCTTGTGGCATTCTCCTGCCTTCGCCCCGTAACCCTGCATGTTCTTCCGTTTCAGAGATTAATTGAATTCCCTTAAGGACCTTGATTGAACCTGCCTCCACCATACTCTCAGGCAGTGCATTCCAGGTCTTAACCACTTGCTGCGTGAAAAAGTTTCTCCTCATGTCTTCATTGCTTCTTTTACCAATTACCTTAAATCTGCGCCCTCTGGTTCTCAATCCATCCACCAATAAAAGTTTTTCCCGACCTACCGTGGAGCAGCACGGTAGCATTGTGGATAGCACAATGGCTTCACAGCTCCAGGTTCAATTCCGGCTTGGGTCACTGTCTGTGCGGAGTCTACACATCCTCCCTGTGTGTGCGTGGGTTTCCTCCGGGTGCTCCGGTTTCCTCCCACAGTCCAAAGATGTGCAGGTTAGGTGGATTGGCCATGATAAATTGCCCTTAGTGTCCAAAATTGCCCTTAGTGTTGGGTGGGGTTACTGGGTTATGGGGATAGGGTGGAGGTGTTGACCTTGGGTAGGGTGCTCTTTCCAAGAGCCGGTGCAGACTCGATGGGCCGAATTGCCTCCTTCTGCACTGTAAATTCTATGATACTCTGTCCAGACCTCATGATTTTGAATATCTCTGAGAAACCTCCTCTCAACCTTCTCTTCTCCAGTCTATCTACATAACTGAAATGATGTGGAGATGCCAGCGTTGGACTGGGGTGAGCACAGTAAGAAGTCTTACAACACCAGGTTAAAGTCCAACAGGTTTGTTTTGAATCACTAGCTTTCGGAGCACTGCTCCTTCCTCAGGTGATCAAATTCATTCACCTGAGGAAGGAGCAGTGCTCCGAAAACTAGTGATTTGAAACAATCCTGTTGTAAGACGTCTTACTGTACATAACTGAAGTTCCTTATCCATGGCACTATTCTCATGATACTTTTTTGCACTCTCTCTAATGCCTTCACATCTTTCTTAAAGTGTGGCACCCAGAATTGAATGCAACACGCCAGTTGAGGTCGAACCAGTGTTTTATACAAGTTTTGTATAATGTCCTTGCTCTTGTACACGATGTAAATATTAAAAAGAACTAAGACACTCTATGTTTTATTTTTTTTTGAATATTTTTTATTCCCCTTTTTCACATTTTCTCCCAAATTTACACCCAACAATAAACAATAATCAGTAACGAATGTAATGTCAATCCCCATATCAATAACAACGATCCCATCCTCCCACCAAACCCCAGACATCAGCACACATGTTAACCTAAACAAATGACAAAAAGGAATCAGGAATCACCCAGAGTCAGCATTAACACACACAGTCCCTCTGCCCCCAACCCTCCCAGCCCCCCCCCCCCTAATGTTCAATGTGATCCAATTCGCAAAAGTCCATAATGAATAACGCCCATGAATTGTAGAACCCCTCCATCCTTTCCCTCAGTTCAAGTTCCCTCAGGTTCCCTCAGACCTTTTCAAGTGTCAAGAATTCCAGCAGGTTCCTTCGCCACGCAAGGGCACAGGGTGGAGAGATTGATCTCCACACTAACAGGATCCGCCTTCGGGCGATCAACGAGGTGAATGCTACAACATCTGCCTCCGCACCCATTTCCAATCCCGACTGGTCCGACACCCCGAATATGGCCTCCCGAGGGTCCGGGTCAAGTTTCACATGCACTTCCTTCCAGTAATCCTCCACCTTTGGACAGGACCAAAACATATGGACGTGGTTTGCCCCCCCCCCCCCCCCCCCCCCCACCCCGCCCCGGCATAGTTTACACACATCTTCTACCCCCTCAAAGAACCGGCTCATTCTTGCCCTTGTAATGTGTGCTCTATACACCACCTTCATCTGTATCAACCCCAACCTCGCACACGACGTGGAGGCATTCACCCTCCGGAGCATCTCACACCAGAACCCCTCCTTCATACACTCTCCCAACTCTTCCTCCCACTTTGCCTTGATCCCCTGCAGCGGTGCCCTCTCCTCCTCCAACATAGCCCCTTAAACTGCCGATACAACCCACTTCTCCAGTCCCCCTGTCATCAGCACCTCCTCCAGCTCTACTGGGAAGCTCAATATCTCTTCTGGCAAAGTCTCAACCTGCATGTATCTAAATATTTCCCCCTGTTCCAGCCCATACTTCACTCCCAGCTCCTTCAATCCCGCAAAACGACCCACAAGACACAAATCTTTTAGTGTCCTAATTCCTTTCTCCTCCATCTCCGAAAATTTCCATCACACTTCCCTGGCTCAAATCTATGGTTCCACCGAATCAGCATTTCCCTTGACCCTGCCCCCGCCCCCAACCCGAAGTGCTGTTGAAACTGCCTCCAAATTCTCAACGAAGCTCTTATTACCGGACTCCCTAAGTATCTCCCCGGGGTCGTCGGGAGCAGGGCTGTCGCTAGCGCCTTCAGTCCTGACCCCCTCCCCCCCCCCCCCCACCAAACCCTCCTCCATTCTGACCCATTGGGAGTCAACCCCTCTGACCCAGCCCCGTACCTTCTCCACATTCACCGCCCAGTTGTAATACACCAGGTTCGGAAGGCCCAAACCCCCTGCCTTCCTCTCTGTAGTAGCACCTTTTTAATTCTGGCCACCTTCCCTCCCCATATGAACGAGGTAATCATCCCTTCAATCTCTCTAAAACAATGCCTGTGGCAGGCAAATTGGCAGGCATTGAAAACTAAACAGGAATCTTGGCAGCACATTCATTTTAACCGCCTGTACCCGACCCGCCAGTGACAGAGGGAGACCATCCCACCTTGCCAGATCAGCTTTCACCCACCCCACCAAACGAGAAATGTAGTGTGAAAATGAAGTGAAAATGAAAATCGCTTATTGTCACGAGTAGGCTTCAATGAAATTACTGTGAAAAGCCCCTAGTCGCCACATTCCGGCGCCTGTTCGGGGAGGCTGGTACAGGAATTGAACCGTGCTGCTGGCCTGCCTTGAAAAGCCAGCGATTTAGCCCAGTGTGCTAAACCAGTCCTCCCTAGTACCTACAGAGCCCTCACCCCCCAATCCCGAGCAACCTGCACCCCCAGGTATCTAAATTGAGTCCCTGCCTTACGGAATGGCAGCACCCCCACCCCTGCCCCCACCCCTGGCCGAGTCACCACAAAATATTCACTCTTGTCTAGATTTAATTTGTACCCTGAGAAAAACCCAAACACCCAAAGCAGCTCCAGTATTCCCCCTATTGACACACTTGGTTCCGACAAGTCATCGGCATATAAGGACACCCTATGCTCTATCCCCCCAGCACTATCCCTTTCCATACCACCGAACCTCTTAATGCGATGGACAATGGCTCAATTGCGAGTGCAAACAGCAGGGGAGACATAGGACATCCCTGCCTAGTCCCACGGTGGAGAAGAAAGTATTCTGAGCTAATGTTATTTGTGCGGACACTGGCCTTATGCAATAGCTTTACCCAGTCGATAAATCTGGGTCCAATCCCAAACCGCTCTAGATCTGCCATCAAGTACCCCATTCTACCCGGTCAAACATTTTCTCGCCGTCCAATGCCACAACCACCTATTTCCTTCCCCTCGGCCGGTACCGTAACCATTGTTGCTCTGTTCATCTGGCTCTAAATATGTTCGCCTTCCTTAATTCTAATTATGTTTTGCTCTAGAGTCGCTAGGTATCTTTCGATACCGCCACAAGGTTCAAACCTGAATACTGATCAAAGAACCAATGCACCAGTTAGTTAGTTCAAAGTCAATACTATTTATTTACACACAATAATCTCTACTCATGCACAAATACCATAAACTAAACTATCTCTCATGCTAACACCTATACTTAACTTCGGGTGCCCACTCAGAGGAACAATGGCCGTTGTTCGGATCTGAGGCTGTTGGGTGCGAAGGTGTAACAGGAGAACAGCTAAGGTCGTCCGTCTGATGGCGAGCATTGACCTTGGACTTACTTGCTTCTGGTGCAGCTGGTGGACGGGTCTCTCCACTTCGAGAGCCGAGTCCAAGAGAGCGATTCTCTCTCGGGGGCTTCTTCTTCTCCCCAAAGGGGCTTCGCGTGCTTTTGGGCAGGCCTTGAACTTGGCCCCAATTAATTGGACCGCATCTTGATCATCGGTATCGATCTCGACCAATAAAGCGGTGGGTGCCCTGATGGCTGTGCGTGTCTTAGGTGGCCGTTGGCCTTGCTTTGTTTGTGTCTTGCTGGCGCCGGGGTGTCTGCAATAGTATCGGTTACTTGAATGTTATTCCTTTGTTCCCGGAGATGGGCCATCAATATGCTAATTGACCTACAGTTTAAGTCTCGTCTGGGAGTTGCCTTCTCAATATGCATCCAGCCTCTGTGCCTGCCTGCTTTCTTAGCACTGTTCATGTTTCCCTATAGTCTTTGCAAACATCCATTTTGTATTCTGGAAGTGGCCATCCCAGATGGCTACACCATGTTCAATACCCTCCTAATGTTCGAAAAGAGCTGCCTCCCTCTCACAAACCCCGTCTGATCTTCACCTATCACCTTCGGGAGGCACTCCGCCAGCCTATCTGCCAGTACCTTCGCCAATATCTGCGTCCACATTTAAAAGTGATATGGGCCTATACATAGAACAAGAACATAGAACATACAGTGCAGAAGGAGGCCATTTGGCCATCGAGTCTGCACTGACCCACTTAATCCCTCACTTCCACCCTATCCCCGTAACCCAATAACCCCTCCTAACATTTTCGGTCACTAAGGGCAATTTATCATGGCCAATCCACCTAACCTGCACATCTTTGGACTGTCGAAGGAAAATGGAGCACCTGGAGGAAGCCAAGACATGAGGTGAACGTGCAGACCCCGCACAGGCAGTGACCCAGCGGGGAATCGAACCTGGGACCCTGGCGCTGTAAAGCCATAGTGCTATCCACTTGGGCTACCGTGCTGTCCCTAATATGACCCACGCTCCGTTGGATCCTTGTCTTTCTTAAGGAACAGGGAAATGCCTGCCCCAATGTTTGTGGTAACTCCCCCTTCCCTATCGCCTCCTCAAACAGCCCCACCATCAGTGGCACCAGCTTATTTTTGAATTTTTTATAATATTCCACCGGAAACCCATCCATCCCTGCCACCTTTCCCGACTGCATCCTCCCAATTGCATCTTTTATCTCCTGCTTATTGTATGTTTTATTAACTGCTCTCTCAACCGATTCTTCAATTAGTTATGTACTTATGTACCCAGGTCCCTCTGCTTTTATATTCCTTTAGAATGACACCCTTATTTTATATTGTCTCTCCATTATCTTTTACCTAAAATGCATAATTTCTCTGCATTGAATTATATTTAACACTTGTCTGCTCACTCTACCAACTGTCTATGGCCTTTTAACGATCCATATTATCCATCTTACAGTTCCCAATGCTTCTAAGTTTCACATCATCCACAGATTTTGAAATTGTGCTCTGTACGCCAAGGTTTAAATCAGTAACATTTATTAGGAAGAGCAATGATCCCTGTGGTGAATACAGTGATTGTTAAGGGCAACACAGCAGAGTAAAGGTCACATGGCTTGTGTGACCAACTGGGACTGAGAGGGGGTAAGCACCCTAGGGGGTGGAATCCTCTCTTAGACATGTAGGGAACAAGGTGCAGCTGTATAGTTCTTATTAATAAATAACTTTTTTGTCTTCCTAAATAAAGCCTATTATTTGGGCAGCACAGTAGCACAAGTGGATAGCACTGTGGCTTCACAGCGCCAGGGTCCCAGGTTCGATTCCCCGCTGGGTCAGTCTGTGCAGAGTTTGCATTTTCTCCTTGTGTCTGCGTGCATTTCCTCTGGGTGCTCCGGTTTTGTCCCACAGTCCAAAGACGTGCAGTTTAGGTGGATTGGCCATGATAAATTGCCCTTAGTGACCAAAAATGGTTAGGAGGGGTTATTGGGTTATGTGGATAGGGTGGATATGAGAGTTTAAATGGGTCGGTGCAGACTCAATGGGCCGAATGGCCTCTTTCTGCACTGTGTGTTCTATGTTCTAAAGTGCATCAGCACAGCCCCAATACCGCCCCCTGAGGCACTCTACTGCAACCTTTCTTCCAGTCTGAAAAACATCCATTGACCACGACTATCATTCAACCAATTTTACACCCATGTTGCTACTGTCCCTTTTATCCCACGAGCAATAACTTTGCTCGCAACTCTGGTTCCTTGTAAATAGTCAAAATAATGCACAATAAATTCCTATCCTTGAATTTGACCAGTGCAGGCACAATGGGCTGAAGGGCCTTCTCTGTAGTTTCATACACCATGAGAATCTGTTAAATTTACACTATTTTGAAAACTCAAAAAGATTTTTTATGTCTGTCTCAAGTGTTTCAAACTGATTGGCTCTTTTCAGAATGACCCCTCAAGCAGACTAATTCATCTGAATCCGCTCATTTCTTTATATAATCTGGGATTTCCTAGATTTTTGAAAATCCCACTTCTGATTCAGAAAGGAGTTATACAAAAGAATACTTAAACTGAATTAATCAACCAGTTTTGAGATTGGATTATTTCAGCCTGTACTTCAGCCGTTGCAATGTTATATCAAAATAGTTTTGGTGCAGGAATTTGAACTCCTGTTTTGTTTATGTTTCATTCACTGGATGTGAAGACACGCCAGACCAAAACTAATCAAAAAGGCCAAATTTGTGTATAAGATCTATTTGTGTGAAGTTTATAATGGATATTTTTCACATTAAAAGCAACTTTCTGGGGAAGTGTAAAGATTTTTTTCCAGAATTGTGTAATTTTCTCATTTTTCTTATGTTTCCAGTTGTATAAAGTCACCTGTGTAAAGACAGCAGCTCAAAATTTTGAAGAAATTACTTGAATTATATTATTTGTTGTTTCTTCTGGCTTACAGATGGTAGCTTTGAAATAAAAAGGAATTTCATAAACTGTTATTGCTAATTACTCATTCCTCCTCATTCGTTTAAATTCATTCACATTTAGTCAATCAGATGTTTCATAATTTTACAAATCAGTTACTTTTCACCAATTACTTATTTTTGCCCTGATTGCTATGCCTTTGAGGGACAATGGTCTTTAAAGTATTATGTTGATGCATTGTATCATTGAAAGATGATGTGAGGGATGCATGCTAGATGTATGGCTTTAAATTATGTAGATATTTATAGATCAGCAATCCCAATTTCCACTAATTAGACAGCCTCGGTTCCCACAGAAACAATGTACTTTGAGCCTAAAGTCAAAGGATTTTATCAAGCATTAATGAAATGAAATGAAATGAAAATCGCTTATTGTCACGAGTAGGCTTCAATGAAGTTACTGTGAAAAGCCCTTAGTCGAAGCAAGAAGGCAAGGATGTAGAGGGAGATAAAGAATCTGATAACAAAATTTAATGTTAACAACTCATGATTATGGTTGCAACTGTTATAAAAGTGGATGCCATTTACAATACAAATGGCACAGTGGTTAGCACTGCTGCCTGACAGCACCCAGGACCCAGGTTCAATTCTGGCCTTGGGCCAATTGTCTGTGGGGAATTTGCACATTCTCCCTGTGTCTACATGGGTTTTCTCCCACTAGATGTGCAGGTTAGGTGGATTGACCATGCTCAATTTCTCTTTAGTGTACAAAGGTTTGGTGGGTTTGTGGGGGAGTGGGCCTAAATAGGGTGCTCTTTCAGAGGGACGGTGCAGACTCGATGGGCCAAATGGCCTCCTTCTGCACTATAGAGATTCTATGATACAGTAGCATGACATTCATTCTTTTGCAGATTAGCTCTTTCAGCCATAGAAGAACTCAGCATGTGTAAATTAAATCTAATTAGTGCAACTCAATGATATATTACCTAAAGAAAAACAAATACAACTTCAAAATTTAGCGTAAAACCGGATCTTATGGTTTTTGAATTATAGGAGAAAGCATAACAAAGAGGTAGAATTTATATGTAAATTAACCTAATTAACTTTATTTTTGACTTTATTATCCTTTATCATGCCATAATAGACATACCCTTGAACCTTAATAGAGAAAACCTTATCCTTTGTTACAGCATTTTGTAATTAACCCAATCTGTCTTATGAAATTAGACTAATTAACAGAATTTATGTTATCCTAATAACATAGTCAAGGTAATTTTCTAACCAATGGGAATTGTGGCCCTGTAGGGAGATTCACAACATTAAATTCCTTTATTTTCTGCCCATTTCGGAGAGGTGCGGTTTCCAACAAGTGTTAAGTCAGTCCAACTACTGGCATTTTGGGACACAAGAAGTTAACTGCCACTATTTAAATCTTGTACCTCAACGAGGCATTTTATTTATGCTAACATATGCTGATCAGTCCTAATGAATAGAAGTGAATGTGACAATAGACACTGCTGATGATAATATCAGACTCTGGAAGACAGCACAATGGCCATTTTTCTTCAACCTCAGATTGTTTAACTTCATTACCTGTTGAGGGGGAAGGATGATCTTGTATTTGTATCGTGTCTTCCAAAACCTCAGGACATCCTGATGTACTTTACAGCTGGTAAAGTAATTTTTGATGTATAGTCAGGGTGGTAATGTAGAGAAAGATGGGTGCCAATTTGCATACTGCAAGGTCTCTCAAACAGCACTGGGGTAATTGCCAGATAATCTGCTTGTTGGTGCAAATCTGGAAAACCCATTTCTGTTTTTTGGAAAAGTTCCATGGAATCTTTCATCTCCATCTCTGAAGGGAAGTTGTAAAATTATAGTTTGGACTGAGTTCTCCCAAAGCCTGACAAGCTTTCCTGATAATAAAAATGTAGAAAAGGAACTGGGGTACACTGTTCATATGGCACCATTTTAAGCAGCGGTAGGCAGATATATGTTGATCATAGGTGCATACTACATCTCAGGCTGCCACCTGCATTTTCAATATGAAATACTCCTTTGATATTGCTGAAGGAACCTATGCATGTAGCTACCCAAGGCACTGTCTGCCCATAATCTGTATAGCATTACTTGAAGCTGCACCATGGGAACAAATGTACCCCCATGTTTTAATGTTTTTTGAAAATATGTGTATCTGCTACATTGACATAGAATTGTTATGTAATTAGCAGTTAATCTTTTACATGCCTGAGCCCGAAGCTCTGAGATTCCTTCCCTAAACCTCTCTGCAACTCTCCCTTGCTTTTATTCTTTAAGGCACTTCTTAAAATTTACCTCTTTAAGCTTTTAGTCTTCTGCCCATACATCTCCCAATAAGGCTCGGTGTCAAGTCGCTTAGGTCCCAGGTTCGATTCTTGCTTGGGTTACTGTCCATGTGGAGTCTGCATGTTCTCCATGTGACTGCGTGGGTTTCCTCCCACATCCCGAAAGATGTGGTTAGGTGAATTGGACATTATGAATTCTCCCTCTGTGTACCCAAGCAGGCACCAGAATGTGGGGACTAAGGACTTTACACAGAACTTCATTGCAGTGTTAATGTAAGCCTACTTGTGACAATAATAAAGATTATTATAAGTTTTGTTTTATAATGGTCCTGTGAAAGACCATGGTATATTTTATTAAAGGGATAACATTAATACAAGGTGTTCGTGTGCTATTACATGCTCTTCCACAGTAGTTTTCAATAGTTATTAAAGAATGTGACTCAAATATATCTCCTTTGAAGAGTCAAAACTTATAATTATTTTTCTCTCTCGACAGATGCTGCCAGACCAAGAGATTTTCCAGCACTTTCAGTATTCCTTTCAGATCACCAGCATCCACTGTTTTTTGTTTTTATTTTAATGTTCCAAGGGCAAATAGGGATTGCTGACAAAGACAGCTTTACCAGTGTCATCCACACCTCAAAGATGGTTCACAATGTTGATTGCTGATTTAAAGAAACAGTAATTTTAAAAATCTAAGTGATTTAGGGCTCTTTTCTCTCAAAGTTGTAATAATAGGACATTATTAATTTCTTTCTGATATTGGTTGCAAATATGTGGGGTGATTGTCATTAGTGGAACTGCCTTCAGTTTGGATTGCTGAAATTTGGAAAATAATACATATGTAGTAACACAATTACAGTTCAATGCAGAGTTCAACAGTATGTTTCCCCTCCTATATTAATGTTGGATGCTTCTCCATGTTTCAAATAGCAAGGTTACTATGTTTACTGAGATTTTCTGCATGGTGTTAATTGTCTTTCATCACCATTATTTTCCAAAACAAACAATAAGATCTGCTTTTTTGAATATAGGGCCTCCGAATTTGTACAACACATAATTATCAGAAACTGTAATGTGTCAAAATGACAAAATTCTCTCTTAATTCTAGTTTAAATCTATGTTTTCTCAATTGGAATATAAACATTCTTACCATCCTATTACACCAAAGAAGTTGAAGTTTAAGTATCTTTGAGATTGGCAAAATTATTAGTTTATATTTGGTTTTCATCCCAAAAGCAATTTGGAAACATACAACTTGTAGTATTAAGTTGCTCGACATAGCAAGGGCAAATGTGGGACCAGGGAAACAGTACAGCCCACAGTATGATGGAGTCACAGAAAAGTTGACACAGTCTGGGTCGAGCTGAAGCCAGCATGGATTGTACCCTGGAGATGGATATAGCTATGAATTGTTAATAAACACGTCACACGGGGCGGCATGCGGCGCAGTGGTTAGCACCGGTATTGCGGCACTGAGGACCTGGGTTCGAATCCCGGCCCTAGGTCACTGTCCGTGTGGAGTTTGCATATTCTCCCCATAAATGCATGGGTTTCACTCCCACAACCCAAAGGTGTGCAGGTTTGGTGGATTGGCCACATCAAATTGCCCCTTAATTGGGAAAAATAAATAAGTAAATAATTGGGTACTCTAAATTTATAAAAACAAAATAAACATGTCACACAAGCGTCCAGACCTCTTTATGAGGCACAGAACAAACATTTACACCTCAGTCCCAAAGTATTATAGAAATAACTCAGTGATTCTGGTTTGCTCGATATGTCTAATTTTCATACATAAATAAAAAAAGCAGGATTAAGTGACATTAGGGCTCAGTAATCTGACATAGTTTGACTGAGGCATCAAACTTTATCAGTTTAGACTGTAAAGTATGACATATAGTGAATTTAAATATCTCTGCATTTTTTTTCCTGCACATACCTATGTATCTATTATGGATGTGCTCGATCCTATTAATAGAAAAATTATACAATGTATATTGGCTTCAATTCATGCAGGCTCAATAAAACATCCAACACCATTTTCTTCTGGGTATTGTAGAAAATGGTTCACATTCAGAAACAAAGCAACTTTTCAATTTGATGTTCACTGATGTTATATCATTTTTGGTGGTTTCAAACCTTCAAAATGGTTGATTTCATGGTGTTGTTTTAACTGATGTCAAGCCCAGTGCCTCCTGGTGTGATAACTTCGTTCAAACACAGGACTCGCTGGAATGCTTCTTGTTCTAAAGGCTGCAGATGAATTCCCCAATGAAAGGCACTTGGCAACAGTTGGCATTTGAATGATGATTCAGACCAAACCTTTAAAACTGTCAAGAGTCTTGGCCTGGCTTTTGAGATTGTAATAGTAGCAGATCTATTGCTGGTGTTGTCAGAATGACATTTGTGTCTACCGCAGACTTCTTTCTTCCCAGTTATAATAGGTCACCAGGTAAAAAAAAAAGCTATAAAATCTTAAAAGATTGTGGCCATATAATTGTTTGGACACAGAGCACTGCCAGTTCTTTCAAGCATGCGTTCTTTCACCCTTTCCAGATGATAGCAAACACTGTCAGACACAATTATAATTCAACCCACTTCAATGACCATTTCACAAAGCTGTGAAAACAAAGTGGTTTTCATCTCTCAAGATAGGGACAGGTGCTCTGCTTATTTCAGCTTTTACCTCACCGTTTTATTCCATTTTGCAATTTAATACTGTAGGTTTATCAATTATACTGACAAGTAAGTGAGCTGAAACCTATACATAACACTCTGGCGATCCTGGAATTTAAGTGGAAGATTAGAGGCCACCTCATGGTCATGGCTGGCATTGTCATTGGTTTATCTTTCTCAGCTTACTGATTCATTCAGTTCCTCACCCACAACAGTGCAGGACTAACAATTATGAATGTCTTGCCAGAAAAAAGCAGCACTAACCTTTATATATCTTGAATGTAGAAAATCATTGCGGAGTTGTTTGAATGGATGACAACAGGAAAAGTCTAAAATATATTGTTTTTCTGGTCCTTTATCCATTTAAATGATGGCTGAGTCCAAAGTACAAACACAATCTATCCACCTTATAGCAGCTTGCACGCACCTACAGTAGCAACACCCATAGAGATACATCCATTCCATGGGAGTCAATTAGTAAATTGCACATTGAAGAAATTAGCAAAGCAGCATAAGAAAATATGTGATCAGATGAAGACCACCATGAGAACAACTACTGCAGTTGAGTTCAGAATTTCACAGATGAACATATGAAACGGGAGTAGTCCATTCGGCACCTCAAGGCTGCTTTACCATTCAATAAAATTATGGCTGGTCCGTTTGAGTTTCTAATACTTTCTTCAGTATTTACAAACGAGAGGGGCCATATTGTTGGAGAGGACAGTGTGAAGCAGACTGATAAGCTTGAGGAGATACTTGTCAGGAAGGAACATGTGTTGCGCGTTTTGAAAAACTTGAGGATAGACAAGTCCCCCGGGCCTGATGGGATATATCCAAGGATTCTATGGGAAGAGATGAAATTGCAGAGCCGTTGGCAATTATCTTTTCGTCCTCATTGTCAACAGGGGTGGTACCAGGGGATTGGAGAGTGGCGAATGTCGTGCCCCTGTTCAAAAAAGGGAATAGAGATAACCCTGGGAATTACAGGCCAGTTAGTCTTACTTCGGTGGTAGGCAAAGTAATGGAAAGGGTACTGAGGGATAGGATTTCTGAGCGTCTGGAAAGGCATTGCTTGATTAGGGATAGTCAGCATGGATTTGTGAGGGGTAGGTCTTGCCTTACAAGTCTTATTGACTTCTTTGAGGAGGTGACCAAGCATGTGGATGAAGGTAAAGCAGTGGATGTAGTGTACATGGATTTTAGTAAGGCATTTGATAAGGTTCCCCATGGTAGGCTTATGCAGAAAGTAAGGAGGCATGGGATAGTGGGAAATTTGGCCAGTTGGATAACAAACTGGCTAACCGATAGAAGACAGAGTGGTGGTGGATGGCAAATATTCAGCCTGGAGCCCAGTTATCAGTGGCGTACCGCAGGGATCAGTTCTGAGTCCTCTGCTGTTTGTGATTTTCATTAACGACTTGGATGAGGGAGTTGAAGGGTGGGTCAGTAAATTTGCAGATGATACGAAGATTGGTGGAGTTGTGGATAGTGAGGAGGGCTGTTGTCGGCTTCAAAGAGACATAGATAGAATGCAGAGCTGGGCTGAGAAGTGGCAGATGGAGTTTAACCCTGACAAGTGTGAGGTTGTCCATTTTGGAAGGACAAATATGACTGCAGAATACAGGGTTAATGGTAGGGTTCTTGGCAATGTGGAGGAGCAGAGAGATCTTGGGGTCTATGTTCATAGATCTTTGAAAGTTGCCACTCAAGTGGATAGAGCTGTGAAGAAGGCCTATGGTGTGCTAGCGTTCATTAGCAGAGGGATTGAATTTAAGAGCCGTGAGGTGATGATGCAGCTGTACAAAACCTTGGTCAGGCTACATTTGGAGTATTGTGTGCAGTTCTGGTCACCTCATTTTAGGATGTGGAAGCTTTGGAAAAGGTGCAAAGGAGATTTACCAGGATGTTGCCTGGAATGGAGAGTAGGTCATACGAGGAAAGGTTGAGGGTGCTAGGCCTTTTCTCATAAGAACGGAGAAGGATGAGCGGCGACTTGATAGAGGTTTATAAGATCATTAGGGGAATAGATAGACAGTCAGAGACTTTTTCCCCAGGTGGAACACACCATTACAAGGGGACATAAATTTAAGATAAATGGTGGATGATATAGAGGGGATGTCAGAGGTAGGTTCTTTACCCAGAGAGTAGTGGGGGCATGGAATGCACTGCCTGTGGTAGTAGTTGAGTCGGAAAAGTTAGGGACCTTCAAGCGGCTATTGGCTAGGTACATGGATTAGGGTAGAATAATGGAGTGTAGGTTAACTACTTAAGGGCAGCACGGTAGCATTGTGGATAGCACAATTGCTTCACAGCTCCAGGGTCCCAAGTTCGATTTCGACTTGGGTCGCTGTATGTGTGGAGTCTGCACATCCTCCCCGTGACTGCGTGGGTTTCCTCCGGGTACTCCGGTTTCCTCCCACAGTACAAAGATGTGCAGGTTGGGTGGATTGGCCATGAAAAATTGTCCAAAATTCTATGATTAACCTAGGCCAAAAGTTCGGCGCAACATCGTGGGCCGAAGGGCCTGTTCTGTGCTGTATTTCTCTATCTAATCCCACATTCCCGGGTACCCGTTAACCTTTGATTCTCCTCCCTAACAAGAATCCATCGACCACCACCGTAAAGATATTCAATGGCCTCAAAATTGCACAATCGTCAGAGGAAGAAATCCTCATTTTTGTCCTGAAAGGTCATCACCTAATTTTAAAACAGTACCTCCTAGTTCTGGACTCACCCACAAGAGGAAACATAATTTCTGTATCCACATTATCAACACGGTTGAGAATCTTACATACTTCAATCAAGTCACCCCTCACTCTTCTAAACTCCAGTGAAATGAAGCCCATCTGTCCAACACTTCCTCAGAAAATAACCCGATTCATCCAGGTATCAATCTAGTAAACATCATAGAAACTGATTCAGAAGCTCATGGAACCACTGTCTTGTGCTTAAAGACCCAAACAGCCCATACATCGTCATCTGTGAATTGGTTGTACCTATGGAGGTCTCCACACTTATTCAAAGCTAAATGAAATTGGTTCTCCCTCATTTAAGTATTTTTACTCTTGGTTGCTTCGAGTCCTTTTCCATTGCTAGCCTAAACCATACGATACAAAGATCATTGTTACCTAAATGTCCCCCTACTGACACGATTCATCCGACTCATCTCATTCCCCAGAATCCTGATCCTTCCTTTTTCATTTTTTTACTCATTCATGGGACGCGGGCTTATTGCCCCTCCCTAATTGTCCCTAAGGTGGTGGTGAACTGCCTTCCTAAACTGCTGCAGTCCATGTGGTATGGGTACACCCACAGTGCTGTTAAGGGAGCGAGTTCCAGGATTTTGACCAAGCAACAGTGAAAGATTTCCAAGTCAGGATGGTGAATGGCTTTTTTTGAGGGGAACTTCCAGGTGGTGGCACTCCCATGTGTCTGCTCTTGTCCTTTTCGATTGTAGTGGTCCTGGGAACGGAAGGTGCTATCTAAGAAGCCTTGGTGAGTTCCTGATTGTTTGTGGAAAAGTTACCAATCCAGCAGGCTGCTGTATCCTAATGTCAAGTTTCTGGAGTGTTGAAGGAGCTCATTCAGGAAAGTGCCTTGTAGGTTGCGGGCAGGTTTTGGGGAGTCAGGAGGTTACTTGCCACATGATTCCTAGCCTCTGTCCTGCTCTTGTAGCCACAGTATTCATTTGGTGAGTCCAGTTTCTGATCAATGATGACCCCCAGGATGTAGACAGACCAGGAACATGTGGATCAAGAAACTTCTTTTGAACACAATTCAGAAACCTTTATCCCTCTGCTCTTTACACTATCCCAATCTGCACTAGGATAACAAAAGTCCCCCAATCAATACTCTACAGTTGGTACACATCTCAAATTACTCTGCAAATTGGCTCCTCTGTATTTTTACACTGGTAAGTGCCTATAGAATACACCCAGTCGTGTAATGGCAGCTTTAATGTCCTTAATTTCAACCAAGTTATATCAGGACATCCACTCTTTTCAACACTGTACTTAATCAGTACTTCTATCCTCTTCCTTTCTTTCCTTATCTTTCCTGAACATCTTGCATCCAAGAATATCTTGATACCCAGCCCTGTCCCTTCATGAGCAAGGTCTCCATTAATACACCACCGTATTCCGATGTAGGCATTTGCACCTGCAGCTCAACTTTACTTACCATGCTTTATAAACCGGAAATAGATCTTACTGTATTTACCTTAGACTGACTCCACCTACTTACCATTTGTTACTCTGGTGTTCTCTCAATCCATTGTGCATGTTGCTGCTCCTTTCTAATACTATATCTTGATTTCCATCCCCATGCCAATCTCACCAATGGCATGAGAAAAACACATCATGAGGTGAAACAATTATGGATCCAGAAAATAAGTCGTCGAGAAAATGTTTCTCCTGACTTGAGAATCCAGAACGAAGGAGAAATGTCTTCAAAGTATTGTGAATCTCTGGAATTCTCTACCTGAAGAGCTTTGGTTGTTCAGTCACAGAACCTATTCATTACATAGAATTTTGGTTACTAAGGAATTAAGGGTTCAAATGAAAACGTGTAGCTGAGGTTCAAGATCAGCAATGATCTTGTTGAATGGTGGAGCAGGCTTCAAGGGCCAAAAGGCCCACTCCAGCTCCTATAACTAAAACGAAATAGCTTAATCTCTGCATTATCAAAATGTTCAATCATTCCAGCTTCAAGGGGATTGAAGAAATACATCTGTGGAAGACACAACACTGACACAAATCACAAAGGGATGCTTGGGGCATGCAATTATACAAATAGATACAGGGCATTAAGCAAATTAAGACTCTCAAGACAGTTAACAGAAATGACTGATGGTATTAAACACGATTAGGTTTTAATTGCAAATTAGTAACATGGGTGATCTCCTAACATGCATTTTCTTATCGCGAAGTTCACAGGTGTAGCGCACAAGAGGTATGCAAGCTCAGAGACTCAGGTTTTCAACCAAACCCGATGAAGTGTAAAGTGTAAAACGCACAGAACTGACACCATCATGAATGTAAAGTGTCACAATGTACAGCAGAACTCTGGGTCAGCAATATCATTATCGGCCTTTATGGGCTGACGTCGTCTTTCCACAGCAATAATGTTGTACCATCGGGTAAAAGCAGCCATAAATTCTGACGTTGAAACATCTTATTACTTGGTCTTAATGTGCACTTGCTAAATGTATTGTATAAATGCATACAATATCTACCCAGTATCTTGCATGCATACAATCTCACACAGTCAACTATACAACATGATCAGCAATTGCAATCTGTATTGCAAAGTTTTTCAAACAAAAGATTAGAAACAATTATACTGGCTTCACAGTGCATTTAAAATCTTATTTTATTTGTGTAGTTTGTACATTTACAATATGGGGAAAAAGCAGGCTAACTTTGCTAAATGATGAAAACAAATCAGAACATGAAGAGGTATATGTACTGCAGGTCCAGACAATAATTCTCCTTGCCCCCAGAAATGTGGTGATTTTCCTTACCTGTGAATGTCAGGAGCCATTCTACTGACAATAGCATTGTATTTGTTAACACACCACAGACAGACTCCACAGTTAATTCAGGTTTTGTTGGGCTATCAATTTTGATTACAGATCAAATGTGTTTAAAATGGGCACCATTGCTAATTTGCTTCATTTACAGTTGATATTACTACATCATCCCAATACTACTTAACATTTACATCACATTGGGTTTGCTAAGTTAACTACAGCGGAACCCATCTTTAGATCATCTCTGTGAAGATCCCCTTAATCTTTCAAAGTCCCAATCTACTACAGCCAATTTGTGGAGAAAACTCATGAGGATGATTTCTGCTTGAGAACATTTTACATCTGCAAATCAGAGATGCTCTATACAGGGTTCCATTGTACTGATAAACAGGATGTTTGAATTTCAGTTTTAAAATCACATTTCTCATTCTGCTAAGAAATGTTGTAGAGCACAGCCCACATCTGATCATTCGAACTTTGTCTTTTCCAAAAACACTTCAACATGAAGCTACAAGGTTAAAAAAAGAACACAAGCACAAAGTTATCCAACAGAGCTTTTCAGTGAGAAGGACAGCTTTGGCCTGGACTTCCCCTTGCCCAGGATCAGTTTTTGTTCTTCCTTTTGTTGACGCTGTCTTTCTTGCTCAAGCTTCATCCTTTCTTCATGGATTTTTCTTTGCTCTTCAACAATTTTCAATTGCTCCTCAGCCTGTAAATTACAAATTAAAAGGTAATTTCATAGAAAATCAACAGTATTTCCTTTACAGAAAATAATTTATCCGACTTAGTGATTGGTTCAAAATGGTAGTTCAGACACAACCATTCTGAAACTCCGTCAATTCTATAGTATATATTTAAATAAACAATTCGGAGTAAATCAGCACTGAATGCTGAATTTGGTGCATCTGAGTGCTGTAGTGAGAGTTTGGTGACTGAGGGGGTATATGGGTTCATTTTTATCTAAAGTCTAGGGCACGATTCTCCGCCCCCACACGCCGGGTGGGAGAGTAGCGGGAGGGCCTCCCGACATTTTTCACGCCCTCCCGCTATTCTCACCCCCCCCCCCCCCCCCCCCCACCCATGCCACGAATTGGCGCTCGCCGTTTTTTACGGCGAGTGGCGATTCCCCGAGGCCAATGGGCCAGGCCTTCACGCCCGTTTCAACACGGCAGCAAACACACCTGCTCGCTACCGTTGTGAAACAGGCGCCAGATGCCCGTTTGGGGCATCTGGGGGCCCAATTTGCACGGCAGTACCACGGTCTCTTTTCCCTCCGCCGCCCCGCAAGATCAAGCCACCACGTCTTGCGGGGCGGCTGAGGGAAAAGACGCCAACTGCGCATGCGCGGGTTGGCGTTTTCCAACCTGCGCATGCGCGGCTGACGTCATCGGCCGCGTCAGCCGGCGTGACGCTTGACATGCAGCCTTGACGACCATCATCAAGGCCGTGACGCACGGGGCCGCGCTCCTAGCCCCGCCCGGGCGGGGGGGGGGGGGGGGTGGGGAGAGAGAATCGGCCCCTGAAGTGGGCGTGAAGGTTGCCGTGGGTCACGGCCTGTCCCACGGTAGCCTTTACGATTCTCCGCATTTGCAGAGAATCTCATCCCTAGTCTTTCTTTTATTTAGTTAATTAACTTAAAAGTTGCTGCTTGGTTTAGAAGAAGGTGAATTTTCAATCAGCTTTAAACAAAGGTTCTACTTGTAGGTACTTGCAGCTGGAGCTTGTTAATTAGTTAATTGGATTAGTCCAGTTTTCAGAGGCTAGAGTCACAGTATAAAAGTGATCCAGCTACATTGCAAACTTTGTTTGCACTGAGTGCTGAATGTGGTGCATTTGAGTGCTATAGTGAGAGTTTGGTGACTGAGGGAGTTAGGTGAGGAGGGAGCACGGTGCTCCTTTCATTTCATTTCCGCAAAGAGCGAGAAGGGAGCCAGGAGTTTACAGAGAGTGCAGCTGACTGGGAGCAGAGTCAGAGGGCGGAGGTCCAGTTGGTCCACAGGGCAGCTATATTCTGTAAGGTAAGAGGGAATGGAGGCTAGGGCAGTTGCATGCTCCTCCTGTTACAGGGAGGTAACCACACCCAAGGTACAGGACAAGAGTAGCTGGGTTACAGTCAGGGGAAAGAAAACAAACAGGCAGGCAGTGCAGGGATCCCTCGTGGCCGTTCCCCTTCAAAACAAGTATACCGTTTTGGATGCTGTTGTGGGGGGCATGAAGGCCCTAGCGGCCAGGTCTCTGGCACTGAGTCTCGCTCTAGGGCTCAGAAGGGAAGGGGGGAGAATAGAAAAGCAATAGTAATAGGAGATTCAATGGTTAGGGGAATAGATAGGAGATTCTGTGGTCACGAGTGAGACTCCCGGAAGGTATGCTGCCTCCCGGGTGCCAGGGATGTCTCGGATCGTGTCTTTAGGATCCTGAAGGGGGAGGGTGAGCAGCCAGAAGTCGTAGTGCACATTGGTACCAACGACGTAGGTAGGAAAAGGGGTGTGGAGGTAATAAACGAGTTTAGGGAGTTAGGCTGGAAGTTAAAAGCCAGGACAGACAGAGTTGTCATCTCTGGTTTGTTGCCGGTGCCACGTGATAGCGAGGCTAGGAATAGGGAGAGAGTGCAGTTGAACACGTGGCTGCAGGAATGGTGTAGGACGGCTTCAGGTATTTGGATAATTGGAGCGCATTCTGGGGAAGGTGGGACCTGTGCAAGCAGGACGGGTTGCATCTGAACCAGAGGGGCACCAATATCCTGGGAGGGAGGTTTTCTAGTACTCTTCAGGAGGGTTTAAACTAATTTGGCAGGGGAATGGGAACCGGGTTTGTAGTCCAGCAAATAAGGTAGCCGATATTCAGGACTCCAAAGCGTGTAGTGAGGCAGTGGGGAAGGGAACACTGACAAAGGAGAGTACTTGCAGACACGGAGATGGGTTGAAGTGTGTATACTTCAACGCAAGAAGCATCAGGAATAAGGGGGGTGAACTTAAGGCATGGATTGGTACTTGGGACTACGATGTGGTGGCCATCACGGAAACTTGGATAGAAGAGGGGCAGAAATGGTTGTTGGAGGTCCCTGGTTATAGATGTTTCAATAAGATTAGGGAGGGTGGTAAAGGGGGGGGGGGGGGGGGGGGGGGGGAGGGTTGGCACTGTTAATTAGAGATAGTATAACAGCTGCAGAAAGGTAGCTCGAGGAGGATCTGCCTACTGAGGTAGTATGGGTTGAAGTCAGAAATCGGAAAGGAGCAGTCACCTTGTTGGGTGTTTTCTATAGGCCCCCCAATAGCAGCAGAGATGTGGAAAAACAGATTGGGAAACATATTTTGGAACGGTGCAGAAGTCACAGGGTAGTAGTCATGGGTGACTTCAACTTCCCAAACATTGAGTGGAAACTCTTTAGATCAAATAGTTTGGATGGGGTGGTGTTTGTGCAGTGTGTCCAGGAAGCTTTTCTAACACAGTATGTAGATTGTCCGACCAGAGGGGAGGCCATGTTGGATTTGGTACTTGGTAATGAACCTGGGCAAGTGATTTGTTAGCGGGGGGAGCATTTTGGAGATAGTGACCACAATTCTGTGACTTTCACTTTAGTAATGGAGAGGGATAGGTGCGTGCAACAGGGCATAGTTTACAATTGGGTGAAGGGTAAATACGATGTTGTCAGACAAGAACTGAAGTGCATAAGTTGGGAACATAGGCTGTCAGGGAAGGACACAAGTGAAATGTGGAACTTGTTCAAGGAACAGATACTACGTGTCCTTGATATGTATGTCCCTGTCAGGCAGGGAAGAGATGGTCGAGTGAGGGAACCATGGTTGACAAGAGAGGTTGAATGTCTTGTTAAGAGGAAGGAGACTTATGTAAGGCTGAGGAAACAAGGTTCAGACAGGGCGCTGGAGGGATACAAGATAGCCAGGAGGGAACTGAAGAAAGGCATTAGGAGAGCTAAGAGAGGGCATGAAAAATCTTTGGCGGGTAGGATCAAGGAAAACCCCCAAGGCCTTTTACCATGTGAGAAATATGCGAATGTCTAGAGCGAGGGTAGGTCCGATCAAGGACAGTAGCGGGAGATTGTGTATTGAGTCTGAAGAGATAGGAGAGGTCTTGAACGAGTACTTTTCTGCAGTATTTACAAATGAGAGGGGCCATATTGTTGGAGAGGACAGTGTGAAACAGACTGGTAAGCTCGAGGAGATACTTGTTAGGAAGGAAGATGTGTTGGGCATTTTGAAAAATTTGAGGACAGACAAGTCCCCCGGGCCTGATGGGATATATCCAAGGATTCTATGGGAAGAGATGAAATTGCAGAGCCGTTGGCAATTATCTTTTCGTCCTCATTGTCAACAGGGGTGGTACCAGGGGATTGGAGAGTGGCGAATGTCGTGCCCCTGTTCAAAAAAGGGAATAGAGATAACCCTGGGAATTACAGGCCAGTTAGTCTTACTTCGGTGGTAGGCAAAATAATGGAAAGGGTAGTGAGGGATAGGATTTCTGAGCATCTGGAAAGACACTGCTTGATTAGGGATAGTCAGCACGGATTTGTGAGGGGTAGGTCTTGCCTTACAAGTCTTATTGAATTCTTTGAGGAGGTGACCAAGCATGTGGATGAAGGTAAAGCAGGAGATGTAGTGTACATGGATTTTAGTAAGGCATTTGATAAGGTTCCCCATGGTAGGCTTATGCAGAAAGTAAGGAGGCATGGGATAGTGGGAGATTTGGCCAGTTGGATAACGAACTGGCTGTCCGACCAAAGTCAGAGTGGTGGTGGATGGCAAATATTCAGCCTGGAGCCCAGTTACCAGTGGCGTACCGCAGGGATCAGTTCTGAGTCCTCTGCTGTTTGTGATTTTCATTAATGACTTGGATGAGAGAGTTGAAGGGTGGGTCAGTAAATTTGCAGACGATACGAAGATTGGTGGAGTTGTGGATAGTGAGGAGGGCTGTTGTCGGCTGCAGAGAGACATAGATAGGATGCAGAGCTGGGCTGAGAAGTGGCAGATGGAGTTTAACCCTGGAAAGTGTGAGGTTGTCCATTTTGGAAGGAGAAATATGAATGTGGAATACAGGGTTAATGGTAGGGTTCTTGGCAATGTGAAGCAGCAGAGAGATCTTGGGGTCTATGTTCATAGATCTTTGAAAGTTTCCACTCAAGTGGATAGAGCTGTGAAGAAGGCCTATGGTGTGCTAGTGTTCATTATCAGAGGGATTGAATTTAAGAGCCGTGAGGTGATGATGCAGCTGTAAAAAACCTTGGTAAAGTCACATTTGGAGTACTGTGTGCAGTTCTGGTTGCCTCAATTTAGGAAGGATGTGGAAGCTTTGGAAAAAGTGCAAAGGAGATTTACCAGGATGTTGCCTGGAATGGAGAGTTGGTCTTATGAGGAAATGTTGAGGGTGCTAGGCCTTTTCTCATTAGAACAGAGAAGGATGAGGGGCGACTTGATAGAGGTTTATAAGATGATCAGGTGAATAGATAGACAGTCAGAGACTTTTTTCCCGGGTGGAACAAACCATTACAAGGGGATATACATTTAAGGTGAATGGTGGAAGATATGAAATGAAATGAAAATCGCTTATTGTCACAAGTAGGCTTCAAATGAAGTTACTGTGAAAAGCCCCTAGTCGCCACATTCCGGCGCCTGTTCGGGGAGGCTGTTACGGGAATTGAACCGTGCTGCTGGCCTGCCATGGTCTGCTTTCAAAGCCAGCGAATTAGCCCTATGTCAGAGGTAGGTTCTTTACCCAGAGAGTAGTGGGGGTATGGAATGCACTGCCTGTGGAAGTAGTTGAGTCGGAAACATTAGGGACCTTCAAGCGGCTATTGGATAGGTACATCGATTATGGTAGAATGATGGAGCGTACATTAATTTGTTCTGAAGGGCAGCACGGTAGCACTGTGGATAGCACAATTGCTTCACAACTCCAGGGTCCCAGGTTTGATTCTGGCTTGGGTCACTGTCTGTGCGGAGACTGCATATACTCCGTGTGTGTGTGGATTTCCTCTGGGTGCTCCTGTTTCCTCCCACAGTCCAAAGATGTGCGGGTTTGGTGGATTGGCCATAATAAATTGCCCATAGTGTCCACAATTGCCCTTTTGGGTGGGGTTACTGGGTTATGGGGATAGGGTGGTGTTGACCTTGGGTAGGGTGCTTTTTCCAAGAGCCGGTGCAGACTCGATGGGCTGAATGGCCTCCTTCTGCACTGTAAATTCTATGATAATCTAGGACAAAGGTTCGGCACAACATCGTGGGCCGAAGGGCCTGTTCTGTGCTGTATTTTAATATGTTCTATAAGCTAATCCTTCAGCTGTCAGATTCATAAACATATTCTGGCATCTTGTGCATCCTGATTTTCTTCAGCATTGGCAGCTATGCCTTCAGATATCCAAGTCCTAAGCTCTGGAATTTCCTCCTTCAAACCTACCTCTTTGACCAAGCTGTTAGCCACTTGTCCTCATGGCTCTATTGGCTTAGTGTCCATTTATGTATGATTACACTACTATGAAGTACCTTGGTACATTTTAAAATGTTAAAAACACTATATAAATGGAAGTTTTATTAATTTAATGTTGGTCAACATTTCCGTGAACATTAAAATATAAAAATATAGGCAGGATGGCAGCACAGTGTTGAGCACTATCGCTTCACAGCGCCAGGGACCCGGGTTACATTCCCGACTTGGGTCACTGTCTGTGCCGAGTCTGCACGTTCTCCCCGTGTCTGCGTGGGTTTCCTCTTGGCGCTCTGGTTTCCTCCAACAAGTCCCAAAAAATGTGTTGTTAGGTGAATTGGACATTCTACATTCTCCCTGCGTGTATCCGAACAGGCGCCGGAACGTGGCGACTAGGGAATTTTCACAGTGACTTAATTGCAGTGTTCATGAAAGCTCACTTGTGACACTAATAAAGATTATTAAAATAATTTTTCAAAAAGATTTAACTTTCTGCAATTATACAGATTTTTTTTAAACAGTGAAGGGTTTCCGGCTACCGGAGGTTGGATACATGAACCATACAAGTTTGCACACACTGGTAACTTTACCGATTGTCATTATTTATCTGGATGCTGGATATTGGATTACTGATAAACTTTCATTCATTAATGTCACATGATAGGTTCTGCACGGGTGAAAAGGGGGATAAATCTGTAGACCATATAGTTGATTGTTGGGAAGTATGTTTCCCCGGGTGTTTATTCGCTGTAACCGGTTTTGATATGTTTGTAATAAAATATCAAAGGTCAATAACAGAGAGACTTGGTAACTAAGACACACTGATGAAGATATTCATTCCTTAATTACATTTAGAATTTGGGATAATTCAAATGTTCCTTTTTATAAGCGTGCATGCTCCTGTGAGGATACAGAATCTTCACTCATATCTGTAGCCAGTGGTTATGTGTGACAACACCTGGTAGAGCTAGCATTTTTGGACGAGCAATAGATCAGTAGGCAAGACATCTAAACACAACGGATCTGGAAAGTAACTGACACAACAGCAGTGTTCGATTTACCCCCAAGTTTTCAAGAACAGCCACAATTTCGAACTTTGATTCTTTTGGATGGTTGAGTGGCAGATGGACAAAGAATTATTACCTTCAAGATAGTCTACTGTACAGATCTGCATTCTGTGTTGGACTTATAATTAGGTTAAGGGACAGAAATAACCTTGCATTTATACACCCTAGTACCTTTTGTGTCTATTTTATTTCCCAGGTACTTCCAAAGCTAATTTAAGAACTTCAGTATTGTCTTGTAGGGAAATGCAGCAGCTAATTTGCACATCAAGATCCCACAAATATGAGATAAAAGTCCACTATGTACTATACATGGTGTCAGTTGAGGGGATAAATGTTGACCACAAAACCACTGCTTTCCGTTGAATGGTCTTTTGCGATCTACTACATTCACCTGAACAGATACAATAAAAGGCACTGCCTTCAAAATAGAGCACATTTAATACTGCACTAAGTATCATTCTAGATCAGCTTTTCCCAAACGGGGTTTTGCGAAACACTGGAGTTCCATAGGAGATATCCAGGGATAGGTCCGTATGGTAGGTTAAGATTTGAAAAATCTGTCCTTCCAGCTTGTTCAATCGAAGGTTTTTTTTATACTGCATCAGCTATAGATAGGCTCACCACTCAGCCTGCCAGCAGCTGATGCACTGAGAAGCCAGCGTCTTATTGGACGAGCTGCAAACTCTAGCAAAGTCAGTACTGAAAGTCCCAGGCAAGGTGAAGAGCGATGGCTGCTGGATGCAGAGTGAGGTAGGCTGTGGCGACGGGATGGGAGGCGGCCTCGGAGTGTGGGAGAAGGGGCGGCCTCAGAGGGTGGGAGTGTAGCAGCCTTAGAGGGTCGGAGGATAGCTGCCCTGGAGAGTGGGAGCAGTAGTGGCCTTGGAGGGTAGGAGAACTCGCGTCTTTAGAGGGTGGAAGCAGCCACGATGCAATGGATGAAGAGGTGAGTGGGCGAGAGCGAAAGGTGAGAATGTGTGCATAAAAGAGAAGTGAGGCTATGTGCATGAGAGAGGGTGAGTGCCTGTGTGTGAAAAAGGGAGTGTGTGTGAAAGAGATGAGTGTGTGCGCCCACGAGTGAGAGAGGTGAATGTGTGCGCAGGCATGAGACAGGTGAGTGTATGTGAAAGTGAAGGGGTGAGTGTGTGAAAGTGAAGGGGTGAGTGTGTACATGATAGAGGTGCGAGTGTGTGTGAGAATGGAGAGTGTCTGTGAGAGAGGAGGGTAAGTGGGTGTGTGAGAAAAAGAGAGAGAACGAAGAATGTGCGCGTGAGAGATAGGAGTGTGTGTGTGTACCAGGAGGGGGTTCTGTATGTGATAGAGAGGTATGTGAGGGAGGCGAGTGTGTGTGCTTGGGTGAGGGAGAGATGAGTGTGTGCCTGTGTGAGAGTTGAGTCTACGAAAGAGTGGTAAGACTGTGTGTGTGAGGTCGGGGGGAGTGTCTGTGAGCATGGGGTGAATGTGAGAAAAATTTTGTGTGAGAGGTTGGGGTGAGTGTGTGTGTGAGAGGTGAATGTGAGAGGGACAGGTGAATGATGTTTATGTAAGAGGTAAGAGTGCATGCATCTGCGTGAGGTGACAGTGCGTGAGAGAGGAATGTCGGTGTGAGAAAGATGAACGCGAGGTGGGGGGGGCTGTGTATGTGTATATAAAAGAGAGATGAGTCCAAAGGAAAAGGCTGCTATTCCCCTTTAAGGGGTTTACTTCCTAACTATAAAGAGCTCTGGTCTGCCCCATCCTGTATCGTTGGACTCAGCCATACGGCTACACGACTGTTACATTTTTTGAAAACCCTTCAAACGAACTCAGGAACTTGATGAAGGAGTTACCTGGTTTGACACTAGATCAACTGTTTTCAACAATACAAAGTCAGTATGATAGAAGCAAAAACAAAATCAACAATTCCACTCAGCAACCAGGGAACCTCTGGCCAGAACTGCCAGTGAATTATGCTTGTGACTGATTTTGAGAGAAGCTGTATGGGAGTGAGAGAGAGTCACAATGCCATTTTCTTGGTTACACAAGCCAAAATTCAAAATGATTAGCACAGAGGAATGTTTGAGAATTTTCTATGAGCACACTATTCTTACTTTCTTACTGAGCAATATAGAGCTGCTCTTGTGCAAATTAAACTCTCCAGCCTATCCAGTGAACTGGAACTTTGGATGCTTTAATAGTCAAGATTGTAGTCCAGTGAAGCATTCATTCGCACCAAACTGTGTGGCTTCTGCCACAGAAAGTAATTCAATGATATTGGGCTGAAGACATGCCATAAGAGTCAGCACAAGTATGAGCCGTTGATATTGACCCACACTTTTGGGCATAGTACTTAAAAAAATATGAAAAAATACATGTGCATTGTAACTGTAAGAAAGGAAAACTAAGTAATACTTCTATTAGATCAAGATTGATCATGGCTTCCGAAAGCAGCCAAGTTTGCAGATATATTTCCCTTCCTATCCTTACAAGATAATGACAATGCATTGTATATGTGGACGTTACTAATTTGAACTCTCATCAAAATCAAAAACCATTCCATCTTATGATGACATATCACACAAAAGATTTTGTTGGACATTTAATATCCCTATTATCTATTGTAAACTGCGGAAATCACATTTAAGACATTAAATAAGGCAATCTTATAATTATTTTAATAATGCTTACCAATTTAGCTTGAGCTTCTGCTATTTTTCGATTATTTTCCTCCAATATTCGCTCAAGTTCTTCTCGTTTAGCTCGTTCTTCCTCCTAAATAGGAGACAAATGATGTTACTAGAGAGAAATAATTTTAAGATTGCATCTACACTAGCTGCTCCTTCCCTTAGTATACTTTCCTTCCTCTATCCCCAAGACAGCCACCTTTTTATTGCCATTCATGTGAACTAGTTTGCCCTTACTTAAATTCTTCCTGGGTTTAAACCATCCCACCCCAGCCCTCAAACAGCAATGACCCAAACCCTCCTTCGTCAGGCTTGCTGATATTACTACTTTTTTAAACCACACAATACAACTGCTAAAGAAACTTTACCAATTACATTAACAAAAATAAAAAAAGAATAGATTTTTCTCGTCAATTACAAATACCTACGTATTCTTTACCTATAGCTCCATTAATCAGCATTAAAAGTTGAATATTTACTGTCTCGTCCAGTGTCCTGCAGAGTGTGCTCCTCGGCTGCCATATGCGCCAGCTTCCTCTTTAAACTGATTTGTACTGTTAGCTTGGCAACACCTGCATCAGCAGCTCAGCCAATAACAAGAAACACAACACAACGTAGGCTGAGCTGAGGAATGCAGATGTTTACGGTAAGAAGAAACAATATAAATCACCATTCCTAAGGCAAACAATTAATAAGAAAGATACATTTACTGTTAGTGAAAAATACAAGCTTTAATCCATCCTTTTGTGGAACTGAGAGCATCTTTCACAGTAGGAGAAATGATGGTTTGTTCCGTTCTGAGAACACATATGTAAGTGCCATTTAAGCTACTAGTGATCCAGTAACTTTTCAATGTCAAGGCACTATTTGTTATTACAAGTTAATGAGTAAATGCTGAATAAATTATATATATTGACCTTGGGATCAAACCATTTTATAATAACTACTTCAGTTATTTTGTGCACTTGCAAGTTTTCAGATCAGCCTGCTACAAATTTCTGGTCAACAAAACACCCACCAAGCACTTCGGGTTAACAATTTCACACGGTGCACAGAACGGAAAAAATACATCTTCAGTACGGTGAATGGCCCAGGAAATTTGCCCTTTGTCTGTAGGATGACAATGCTAACATGAAGCCAAGCGAAACTATCAAGAGACATGAAAAAGAAAAATGATCTTACTATGATTAGTAATGTGCTACAAGCTGGCACTCATCAACCCTGGAACTTCAAATAACCTGAATACAAACAAGTTAGAACGCAAATCATAATACAATAGGCATTATCTTACAGTATATCAATACACTCTGAATATTTTACAACTTTGATAAGTGTGTTTAAATAAAATGAAATAAAATACATTAAAGTAAGATAGCACTGACTATCATGCAGCTTATAATACAGTACTGTTCATAATATAAACTCAGTTTGAAGGTGTTTTTAATTTTATGAAGATGGCATATAAATTAACTATACTGAGTTCTTCACACATTTTGTGTCTTCCTTGGTTGCATTAAATGTAAAGAAAATATCGACTGCCTCTCCTTTCAAGGAGCAGACAAGAACATTTAGAAATGAATATGTGTTTAAGTCCAATAGGACAACTAAATATAGTAACTAAAATAATTAATGCTCCTTCACTTAATGTCAACAGATTAATGCAAGAAATTTCAGGTTAATTTAACAAAACTTAAAAATACGAGTAAACTAAAACTGCACGGCAACGCAGCCCAAAATACCGCTGGTTTTATTTCTAAAACAATAATCAGCATATCTTTACCAGCAAACCAAACTAATCACTAACCCTTTGAAAACTTTGCGGAACTTTAAAATATAGTCCTACTCATCTATGATGGTGTATTGATCATGCTAATTTTGTTAATGTGGTTTGTCAGCAAGACGCAAGTAATCTTAATCTACAGTATTATTGTCAAAAAAAATTATAGGGGAATAAAAAACTTGCATTAAAATTATCTTTTCTTGAACAAATTTTTAAAAAATATATCAATTAATAGATTTTACACCGGGTTCCTAAAAACGATGAAATACTATGGCTGCTGTGTGTTAGTTAAAATTCCAGGCTTTCATCTAGTTTATATGGAATTGAGGTATGAAGGCAGAAGACAGGGAGGAGTGCATGAAATTAAAGAAAGAAGTGCAGGAACAGGCAATGATCGGAGGTGGGGGAGCCAAACAACAAAAATTAAGTCTGAGGTTTAGAACTGATATATGGGAAATAAGTTAAAGCAATTTCTCTATCTACCCGTTATTTACAAATACATCTGATCCACGGTGGAACAAAAAAAAACTTACCTGAAGATTAGGTCTGAACGACATAGTGTTAATAAAAATATTTGGTAATTACAAAAAATTGGCAAGTTAAGCACACCAGCATTTACAATGTTGTCGACATAAGACAGTAAATATTTGGCATGAATACACAAAAAAGGAACTGGGGCTTCAATTTGTGCCAGTGTTGAGTGGGGTGTTGCCATAAATGTGTAGGACCATATTTGGTATAAAACTTCACAAATATTGGTTTGTTCAGAGCATATGGTGAATTAAACACTATTTTGTACCCCCCCCCCTAATTCCATTCAACAATGTCCAAAGTTAACGGTTAAACTACTTGAAAGAAAATGCGTACATTGATGAAAGCCAAGTTACTCCACACTCAAAGGGTTAATGTTAGATTTTTGAAGTTTCCATGGACAGCTAGATACTGCACCTCTCTGTAAGATTAAGCATATCATTTCAGAATCCAAAGGGTGATGAGTGCCAGCAAAATTCAAATATAGTAGCAATTCACTATTTCACAGGAAGACATCTTCCAGCTTCTAGACCATATAACATACAGGATGTCTAGCTTCAAGGAGGGACTCACCAGTCGTCAATAGCCCTCTTGGGAGGAATAGGTACTTATAACTACACGATGGAGGTGGGTTATAAAGGACTAGCTCCAGTCCCACAAGAATCCTTTGAATAAAATGGAGGCTGATATCAGAAACCTCATGATAACATTTCCCCTTTATAATCTCAAGATGGATATACAGCAAACATAAACCACTTGCCATAAGCAAGTACTGCAAGCTCAGCCACTTTAACCTACTTCAGCATTGAAAAGACTAAGTCGCTTGGAATAAGGATGGAAAAGTGTTTACACAAATAAAGGGCAAATTGCTAGCCTGAAAAGCCTTTAAAGAAAAAGCTTTTGCACGGTTAGGTTAACTCAAATTCTGCAGCCATGGCAAAAGTTTCAATTAAACTTAAGTGTGGAAAAAGATTTTCACAGGTATTGATATGCTGGCACATTAGTATTATTTCACCAACGGTTCTTGAATTTAAACAGCAAATGCCATGGAACAATGCCTTGTGTAGCCTAATTAAATACTTCGTTCAGCATCTTAACTATTATAAAAGGTTGGTTTGCACATCAAAAGAAATACAACTTAAAAAAAAACAACGCTGTGGTACTGCAGACTGCTGGAAAGGGACAGACGTATTCTGATTCCATTTACTGATGAAGATTAAGTGGTGACCATTGACTGTGACTGAAAGTTTTGCCATGGACTGTCGTTTGCTTTTCCAACGATCGAGCGTTACCTCTCTAGCTTTCTGTGCAGCAAGCTCAGCATGTCGCTGTCGCTCAAGCTCCTCCAACAGTTGCTTTTCCATAATGCGCTTGGCCTCCTCAACACGCCGGAGTACCTCACGCTCAATTTCATCTTTACGTTTCTCCAACTCTTCTTCAACACGTTTTGCCACAAGTTCCTCAACTCTTCTTGCTGTTTCTTCTTCAATCAGCTTCTCTTCGATTTCCTGCTGTCGGCTTAAATAGATGAGTGAAAACAATTAGTAACCAAGTTGTTAGGATGATGTGAAATATGTATGTGATATTAATCTTTAATTTAATTGGCTGATCAAACATACATTGAATAGCTTTAAAAAGGACTTTTAAAAAGCAAGCAAAGCCATTGGCTTAAGATTGCTGCCATAGTCGCATGACATCTGTTATTACAAGCTGACCAGTTTTCTGCAAGGTTCCAATGTGGAATACAATTAGGACATGCCCAGGCAACCTAAAATGGAATTTCACACTTGTCAATGTCCAGATCTACTTAAAAATATACAATGAAACTGCCTCTACACAACGAGTGGAGACAAAGTCGACCAAGACACACATATACGGAAAGATGTTCTTCCTATGCCATCAAGGTGGATAATGGTTCATTCAGAAGTTAATGGCTGGGGCACTACAGAATCCAATCACCTCGGCCATAAAACAATGTCCATGAGCTAATAGCTCTCGAAATCATTATAGGGAGGTGTCATGTGACCAGAATTTTTTTGCATGCCTTTTATTACAGCACGCAAATTGGAAAGCAGTAACTTGGAAGATACTTTCCAATTGGGACAGTAATTCTTTATTCATTTGAGGGATGTAGGAGTCACTGGATCGGCATTTAATACCCGTCCCAAACTGTTTTCAAGAGGGTGGTGGCGAGCTGCCTTCATAAACCGCTGCCATTCTTGTGGTTTAGGAGCACCCACGTTGCTATTTGGGAGAGTTCCAGGGTTTTGACTCAGCAAAAGTGAAGGAATGGCAATGTATTTCCAAGTCAGGATGGTCAGGGACTTGGAGAGGAACTTGTAGGTGGTATTGTTCCTATGAGTCTGCTGCCCTTGGCCTTCGAGATGGTAATGGTCATGGATTTGAAAGATGTTGTTTGAAGCTTGGCAAGTTCCTACAGTGCATCTTGTATTTGTTACACACTGCTATTAAAGCTGCACTCATCCAGGCATTTGGAAAGTATTCAATCACACTCAAGCTATCACCATAATTTGCACACAGGAGCCACATATTGTTTTATTGTCTTCACCCTGCCTTTACTTCTGGGTGTGGAATTCCTCCAAAAATTCTGGGCGGAATTGATCAGTCAATAAAAGTCATTTTGTGGGATGCTCATGGTTTCCTTCTCCAGGTTCAAGTATACTTCCATAAAAAGAAGATTAAGTGGCTCAGACAACACCATTCTGTAGCCGTTGGGCTACAATCTTTATGTATTTAGTTAAGGAACATCTGCACTACTGCAATTTGTTTTCGCTGAATAAAGACACTCTGAGCTGCAGCATAAAAATCCTTCTTTAATAATAATCTTTATTGTCACAAGTAGGCTTACATTAACACTGCAATGAAGTTACTGTGAAAGGCCCTCAGTCGCCATATTCCGGCACCTGTTCATAGAATTCAGAATGTCCAAATTACCTAACAGCACGTCTTTTGGGACTTGTGAGAGGAAACCCATGCAGACACGAGGAGAATGTGCAGACTCCATACAGACAATGACCCAAGCTGGGAATTGAATCTGGGACCCTGGAGCTGTGAAACAATAGTGCTACCCACTGTTCAGATGTATTGATGATCCTGATATGCAAAATATTATTTCACTGCGACTTAGATGGATATATCCAGAAATAGGACGCAACTCTATTATTCAAATATTTGTTTTCTTTAAAAAAATACAGCAAACCTATATTCAATCCCCATTTTATGAGTAAATACTATGTCTCGTTCAAGTTCAGGAAGCACTAACTGAAGAAATCCAATGATACTGCCTTCCGTACTTTTGTCAAACGAGTTCATGTTGACATTCTGCCTATATAAACAAGACAAAACATTTGAAACTCCTTTTTGAGTTACTCAAATTAAAGGTGAATCAGGAGTACCGGAGAGGAGATTAATTGAGGCCCAGGTTTGGCGTCAGACAATTAACTAAGGAGAACTGGAGCAGATAAATAAATTTGGAATCCCAGGAAGAAGCTGGTGATAATTGTAACTGCGTTTTTCTTTCTCCAGAGCTATGGAGTTAGTCTAAGCTGTAAAACTAAAAATATTTTTAAAAGGTCAAGTAAAGCATTCAGTTTTCTTATATTTAAGTGAAGTCAACAGAAGGGAAATGAGTAGCTGGTAAGTAACTCTTTTTAAAAAGTGGTATGGTTTATTAGTAATAGCTAGGTTTATTATCCAAATAGACAAAGGAATGCCAGGACAACTCCAACCTCTTGAATCCTGCATTATGTGGGAACTCCAGGATGCTCCCAGTGTCCTCGATAATGATATATGCCGGAAGTGTCATCGGGTGCAGCAGCTTGTGCTCCGGTCTTTGGAGCTTGAGCAGCAGATGGCAGGCACACTGAGAGATTGAGTGTTTTATGGTAACACATTTATAGCTGTGGTCAACTCACAGCTAAAAGTATGCTAGGGGAGAAGGAATGGGTGACCACAAGACTGTCAAGAAGAAACAGGTTTAAGTAATGCAGGAGACCCCCAAATGCATCTCATTAAATCCAGTTCTGAATGAAGATAAAATTGATGGTTCATTGGGGAAGTTCAGCCAGAACAAAGTCCATGGCACCATGGTTGGTTCAGCTGCACAGGAGGCAGGAGAACAACTTGAAGAGTGATTGGAGATTCAACAGGAGAATACGCAAGCATTTGTCCAGCTGCAACGTGAATGCAGGATGGTACATAACCTCCTTCATTCCAAGGTTAAGGATGTCACTGAACAGCTGCAAAGTATACCGGGGGTGGGGGTGAACACCCAACATTCGTGGTCCACATCAGTGCCAACAACATAGGTAGAAAGACTGACCCGCCAATCAGAATTTAAGGAGCTAGGTAGGAAATTAGTAAGCAAGACCTCAAAAGTAGTGAGTTCCAGATTATTTCAGGTACCACGCGCAAACAAGTATAGAAACAGGAAGTTTTAATGTGTATGTGGAAAGATGGGGAGGAGGGAGGTCTTTATATTCCTTGGACATTGGGACCAGCTCTGGGGGAGATGAGGCAAAAACAGGAGGAAAGGGTTTAAACTAAATTAATAAGTGTGTGGGGACCAGGAGGTAATATTAGCAGGAATACCAAGGTGCACGGAATATTGGAAGAGCCAGATCCCCGATACCATTGGAAAAGAGTAAGATGTTAGGTAGGTTCAGAGTAAATTAGTGTTGTTGTGCATGTATGTGAATGTGCAAGAGTGTGGTAAATAAGATTGGCGAGTTGCAGACACAAATAGCCACGTGAAAATATGATAGGGGCTATAATGAAGAAGTAGCTCAAAGGATAGGGCTGGGTATTAAATATATCTGGATACAACAGGTTCAGAAAGATAGGAAAGTGGGACGGGTAATTCCTTAAGAATAACACTGCAGTGCTGGAGAGAGGATGCCCCAGAGGGATCAAGGACAGAATCTATCTGGTTAGAACTAAGGTACAAAAATGTGCAATTATATTTCTCAAAGTAGGATGTAAGTTACTAACTACTGGAAAAAAATTTGCAAGGAAATTACAGAGAAGTGCAAGAATTATAGAACAGCAATAATGAGAACTTTAATGTTCGAAATGGGGCAGTTGTAGTGCAAAGAGCAAAGAGGGGTAAGAGTGCCTCGAGTGTGTTCAGTGGAATTTTCTTTTTTGTTTAAACTCCCCCCCCCCCCCCCCCCCCCCGTTTGCTGCTGACCTCCTCACTTCACGTTCCGCAAGGAAGTCAAGGAACGGTTGCCACCGCCTGGAGAACCCCAGCAAGGACCCTCTCAAGGCAAACTTTATCCTCTCCAAACCTAGAAACCCAGCCATGTTACTGACCCAAGTCTCCACACTTGGGGGTTTCGTATCCCTCCACATTAACAAGATCTGTCTCCGGGCTACGAGAGTAGACACTCCTGACCCCCTTTAGTCCAGAACTACTGGAAGCCCTCCCAGCAGAACACCGTCACAGCAGAAGAACCTCGAGAAGAGGTCTGGACGGCAGCCACCAACAAGTGTCACAACGCACGCTACGAGAGTAGACACTCCTGACCCGCTTTAGTCCATAACTACTGGAAGCCTGCGGACCCAGGACAAAGCTAGAGGCCATTGTTCCCTGATCCGGCAGTCCCCTTATCCAGGTAAGTATTTGGTCTATTAGTGGTAGGATTAGCCTAGTCTTATAGTTTTATATGCATGATTAGTAGATTACTGTAATATAATAAACGTGTCTTGTTTGAACTTACTAACTGGTGTATGGATTTATTGCTTTGAACCTGAACTTGAAACTTGTAGCGGTATCTTAACGATACCTGGCGACTCCAAAGCTAAGGAACGAAAAAGAGCCAAATTGAGTGTTAAGCACACTCACCCAGAACGAGCAACACAACGCAGGTTGATAGAGTGGTCAAGGCGGCATACAGCATGCTTGCCTTCATCGGACGGGGTATTGAGTACAAGAGTCGGCAGGTCATGTTACAGTTGTATAGGACTTTGGTTAGGCCACATTTGGAATACTGCGTGCAGTTCTGATCGCCATATTACCAGAAGGATGTGGATGCTTTAGAGAGGGTGCAGAGGAGGTTCACCAGGATGTTGCCTGGTATGGAGAGTGCTAGCTATGAAGAAATGTCGAGTAGATTAGGATTGTTTTCATTGGAAAGACGGAGGTTGATGGAGGACCTGATTGAGGTCTACAAAATTATGAGAGGTATGGACAGGGTGGATAGCAACAAGCTTTTTCCAAGAGTAGGGGTGTCAATTACAAGAGGTCACAATTTCAAGGTGAGAGGGGAAAAGTTTAATGGAGATGTGCGTGGAAACTTTTTCACGCAGAGGGTGGTGGGTGCCTGGAACGCTTAGCCAGCGGAGGTGGTAGAGGCGGGCACGATAGCATCATTTAAGATGCATCTAGACAGATATATGAACGGGTGGAGAACAGAGGGAAGTAGACCTTGGAAAATAGGGGACAGGTTTAGATAAGGGATCTGGATCGGCGCAGGCTGGGAAGGCCGAAGGGCCTGTTCCTGTGCCATAATTTTCTTTGTTCTTTGTTTTACACTTTGTGGACATGGGAGAATAAAGAAAACTCCTTCGCCCTTGGCCTAGCAAATCTTCACGGGTCCACTACCCCCATCTGGTCCATGAACCCCCTCAGGACCTTGGCCGCTTCCTGCCTCTTACCCGATCTAGACCTAGACCGGTCCAGTGCCAGGTCCAGGACCGTGTTAAAGATGCCCCCCCCCCCCAATTACCAGACTGCATGTGACTCCATAGAACATAGAACATAGAACAGTACAGCACAGAACAGGCCCTTCGGCCCTCGATGTTGTGCCGAGCAATGATCACCCTACTTAAACCCACGTAACCCGTATACCCGTAACCCAACAATCCCCCCATTAACCTTACACTACGGGCAATTTAGCATGGCCAATCCACCTAACCCGCACATCTTTGGACTGTGGGAGGAAACCGGAGCACCCGGAGGAAACCCACGCACACACAGGGAGGACGTGCAGACTCCACACAGACAGTGACCCAGCCGGGAATCGAACCTGAGACCCTGGAGCTGTGAAGCATTGATGCTAACCACCATGCTACCGTGAGGCATAGAACATAGAACAGTACAGCACAGAACAGGCCCTTCGGCCCTCAATGTTGTGCCGAGCCATGATCACCCTACTCAAACCCACGTATCCACCCCATACCCGTAACCCAACAACTCCCCCCCCCCATAACCGTACTTTTTTATTAGGACACTACGGGCAATTTAGCATGGCCAATCCACCTAACCCGCACATCTTTGGACTGTGGGAGGAAACTGGAGCACCTGGAGGAAACCCACGCACACAGGGGGAGGACGTGCAGACTCCACACAGACAGTGACCCAGCCGGGAATCGAACCTGGGACCCTGGAGCTGTGAAGCATTTATGCTAACCACCATGCTACCGTGCTGCCCTTCGAGTTCCAGTTCCGGAATTCCAGTTCCGGAATTTTACTCAACATTCGCTTCATAAAGTCCGCATCGCCCCAATTCGGGGCATACACATTCACTAGCACCACCCGGGCCCCCTGTAGCTTGCCACTCACCATAATATATCTATCCCCTTTATCCACCACAATACCCCCCGCCTCAAATGTCACCTGTTTGTTCACCAAGATTGCGACCCCCCCTGGTCTTCGCATCCAGCCCCGAGTGAAAGACCTGCCCCATCCATCCCTTCCTGAGCCTAGTTTGATCAGCGAGCTTCAGATGCGTTTCTTGTAGCATGGCTACGTCTGCCTTTAGCCCCTTCAAGTGAGAGAACACACAGGCCCTCTTGACTGGCCCATTCAAGCCCCTTACGTTCCACGTAATCAGCCTAGTCGGAGGGTTAATTACCTCTTCTCTTCCCCCCCCCCCCCCCCCCCCACCGGCTGACTAACCATCCCCTTTTTTATGCCAGCCACGAGTCCGCGTCCCCTGCACACTCCAGCCCCCAGCCAGAAGCTCCCAGTCCCGACTCCCCCGTTGACTCTGAAAGTTGCTTCCCCTACAGCCAGCAAAGCAGCATCCCAACCCTCCCCCCCCCCACCCCGCGATCCCCCTCTCCCAAGTCAAGCATCCGCTTAACCTCACTTCCCACCCCCCGCATTGCTCTCCCGTAAGTCAGCTGACTCATGCTGACCCCGGCCGCTCCCGCCTCTACCTCCAATCCCACTGTTGGCTCCCTCTACGGCTCTCCAACCCCCCCTCCCCCCCACCCACCCACCCAAGTGAGGGAAAGAGAGCCATGTGTCAAGAAAGTAAACAAACAAACTTCGGGTGCTATCCCCAACGATGAGCGACTCAGGTATATGAGGTATATTCCTACAAGGAGAAAAATAGGGCAAGCAAATTCAGAGCTCTTCGATGACAAGAGGGATGAAGGTGAAGATGAAGGGTGTTTATGACAGATGTCAGGTGGATAACCTAAGAACCAGACTGAATGTGGAAGATTCCAATGAGAATTTAAAAAAGGTAAGAGTGGATAAGAAACTGGTAGGTATTTTGAAAAGGAATCCAAATGCCTTCCATGGGCATATAAATAGTGAAACTGACTAGGGGACAAAAGGGGATTTAAACATGGAGGCAGATAAATAGACGGTCTGAACTTGATAAGGGACCACAACCAAGATGAGTTACATTTATGGACACGATAGAAAGTGACAATTATAAAAGAAGAAAACTAGAGAATCTAGCCATAATTTTTCAATCTTCTTTATAAATCAGGGTATGGTCAAAGAAATCCAGCACAGATTTGGTACGGTTAAATTGTGTTTAACTAATTTGCTTACATTTTTTGATGAATGTCAGACGATCGATGAGGGTAATGTTGTTGATGTGGCATACATGGGCAGGTTAGTTGGATTGGCCACACTAAATTGTCTCCAAAAAGGTTCAGTGGGGTTACGGGGATAGAGTAGGAGGTGGGCCTAGGTAGGGTGCACTTTCAGAGGGGGTCGGTGCGGATTCTATCGGTCTCCTTTTGCAATGTAGTGATTCGATAATTATTTTTTTTTTAAAATAATTTTTATTGAAAATTTTTGTATTTATACAACAATAACGCACCTTAGTAAAATACCAAAAATAACAATAATATTAACAATCATAAACATTCGCCCCACCCCCATGCACAACACAGCATTTTAACAACAACGCAAATTAACACAATATAAAGTTACAGAATAGAAACTACAATAAGGAACACCCCCCCCCCCCGCGTTGCTGCTATTCACCACGATACCTATCTTTGCGCCAGGAAGTCCAGAAAAGGCTGCCATCGTTTATAGAACCCTTGTATTGATCCTCTCAGGGCAAATTTGACCCTTTCCAGTTTTATAAATCCCGCCATGTCACTGATCCAGGTCTCCACACTTGGGGGCCTTGCATCCTTCCACTGTAGCAGAATCCTTCGACGGGCTACTAGGGACTACTCCCGGCTCTACCGCAACTCCACAAATCGCGAGTCCTCACCCTGGTTTGACCCTGGATCCAACCACCCTCGACACCGTCCCCTCCACCCCCTTAATCCCCCATCCTTGTTCCCCGGGATGAACCGATGGTTGCCACCCAGTGGAGCCTCCATCGAGCCCCCTGTTTCCCCCCCTATGCCGCCTCCACTGTCCCCAGATTCTTAGGGTCGCCGCCACCACCGGGCTCGTGGTAAACCTCTTAGGGGTGAGCAGCAACGGTGCCGTTACCATGGCACCCAGGCTCGTACCTCTACATGACGCCATCTCCATTCTTTTCCATGCCGCCACTCCCCCCTCCATCACCCATTTACGCACCATTGACACATTGGCCGCCCAATAGTACCCCAGAAGGTTGGGCAGCGCCAGCCCACCTCTATCCCTCCCTCGCTCCAGGAACACCCTCTTCACTCTCGAGTCCCATGCGCCCACACAAAGCTCAGAATACTGCTAGTCACTCTCCTAAAGAAGGCCCTGGGGATAAAGATGGGCAGGCACTGAAAGAGGAACAAGAACCTCGGAAGCACTGTCATTTTGACGGACTGTACCCTCCCCGCCAACGATAATGGCAGCATGTCCCACCTCTTGAACTCCTCCTCCATCTGATCTACAAGTCTGATGAAATTATGCTTGTGAAGAGTCCCCCAGTCCCTGGCCACCTGCACCCACAGGTACCTAAAGCTCTCCCCTGCCCGCCTAAGTGGGAGCCTACCAATTCCTTCCTCCTGGTCTCCAGGGTGCACCACAAACACCTCACTCTTGCCTAAATTTAATTTATAACCTGAAACGGTCCCAAACTCAGCTAGAAACTCCATCACCCCCGGCATCCCCCCCACCGGGTCCGCAACATACAGTAACAGGTCATCGGCATACAACGACACCCTATGTTCCTCTCCACCTCGCACCAAGCCTCTCCACCTCTCCGAATCCCTCAACGCCATCGCCAGCGGCTCGATTGCCAGTGCAAACAACAAGGGGGACAGGGGGCAACCCTGCCTGGTCCCTCGGTAAAGCCGGAAGTACTCCGACCTCCTCCTATTCGTGGCCACGCACGCCGTCGGGGCCTCATACAGCAGCCTTACCCATCTAATGAACCCTTCACCAAATCCAAACCTCCCCAACACCTCCCATAAGTACCCCCACTCCACTCTATCGAAGGCCTTCTCTGCATCCAGCGCCACCACTATCTCTGCCTCCCCCTCAATCGCCGGCATCATGATGACATTCAACAATCTCTGCACATTCGTGTTCAGCTGCCTTCCCTTCACAAAACCTGTCTGGTCCTCATGCACAACCCCTGGCACACAGTCCTCTATCCTGGTGGCCAGGATTTTTGCCAGCACCTTAGCATCCACATTGAGGAGAGATATGGGCCTGTATGAACCACACTGCTGGGGGTCCTTGTCCCTCTTTAAAATTAAAGAGATCAGCGCCCACGACATCGTCGGGGGCAAAGTCCCCCCTTCCCACGCTTCGTTGAGTGTCCGCACCAGCAAGGGGCCCACTAGATCCACAAACTTTTTATAAAATTCCACCGGGAACCCATCCGGCCCCGGTGCCTTCCCTGACTGCATCTGCCCGATCCCCTTAACTAGCTCCTCCAGCTCAATCGGCGCACCCAACCCCTCCACCTTCTCCTCCTGCACCTTCGGGAAAGAAAGCCCGTCAAGGAACCTCTCCATTCCCCTCCTCTCCCCCGTTGGCTCCGACCGGTACAGTTCCCTGTAAAAGTCCTTGAAGACCTCATTCACCTCTACCCCCTTCCGCACCACATTCCCACTCTTGTCTCTCACTCCAGCAATTTCCTTAGCCGCATCCCGCTTGCGGAGCTGATGAGCCAACATCCTACTCGCCTTTTCACCATGTTTCGTACACTGCCCCTTGTGCCTTCCTCCACTGTGCCTCCGCCATTCTAGTGGTCAGCAAATCAAAGTTAGCCTGCAGGCTGCGCCTCTCCTCCAACAGTCTCTCCTCTGGTGCCTCTGCATACCTCCTGTCCACCTCCAGCATCTTTCCCACCAGTCTATCCCTCTCGCTCCTCTCCCTGTGTGCCCGGATGGATATCAGCTCCCCACGAATCACTGCCTTCAGGGCTTCCCAGACCATCCCCACCTGAACCTCCCCCGTATCATTCACCTCGAGGTACCCCTCAATACTTGCCCGGACCCTCCTACACACCTCCTCCTCCGCCAACAACCCCACATCCAACCGCCACAACGGGCGCTGGTCCCGCACCTCTCCCATCTCCAACTCTATCCAATGCGGAGCGTGGTCGGAGATTGTAATGGCCGAATACTCGGCCTCCTCCACTCTTGGAATCAGTCCCCTACTCACCACGAAGAAATCTATCCGAGAGTAGACCCTATGTACGTGGGAGAAGAAAGAGTACTCGCGTGCCCTCGGCCTCACAAACCTCCATGGATCCACCCCACCCATCTGGTCCATAAACCCTCTCAGTACCTTGGCCGCCGCCGGCCTCCTACCTGTCCTAGAGCTGGACCGATCCAGTGAAGGATCCAACACCGTATTAAAGTCCCCCCCCATGATCAGACCTCCCGCCTCCAGATCCGGGACCCGTCCCAACATACGCCTCATAAAGCCCGCATCGTCCCAATTTGGGGCATACAAACTAGCCAGTACCACCTTTTCTCCTTGTAGTCTGCCCCTAACCATAACATACCTGCCCCCCTTATCCGCCACCACCTCCGATGCCTCAAACAACACATTTTACCCCAGCAGAATCGCCACGCCCTGGTTCTTCACATCCAACCCTACCTGGAAAACCTGCCCCACCCATCCCTTCTTTAGGCGGACCTGGTCCGCCACCTTCAGGTGGGTCTCCTGAAGCATTGCCACATCTGCCTTTAGCCCCTTCAGATGAGCCAGTACCCTCGATCGCTTCACTGGCCCATTCAACCCTCTCGCATTCCAGGTGACCAACCGGATCAGAGGGCGTCCCGCCCCCCTCCCATGTCGACTAGCCATAGCCCGTCGACTGCCTGCCCCAGGCCAGCACCCCCTGCCCGACCCAGTTCCCACGGCGACAACACCTCACCTCTGCCCCCCCAGCCCCCACCAGCTCCTTCCTGACCCTACCAGCAGCAACCCGGTATTTCCCTTTCCCCCCTGTCCCTTCCCCCCCAGGCTAGGAACCCTCCTAGCCGCGAACCGTCCTCCATTGTACTTCCGTGGGTCAGTTAACTTCTGCTGACCCCGGAAACTCCCGCCAATAACCCGACCCCTCCCAAAGTGGGATCATCCCCCAATCTATCCCTCCTCCAGGCACCGCTCCAGCGCAGGGAAGAACCCGCCTCCCCCCCGTCACAGTCTCCGCCCCCCAGCCCGGGAAACCAGAGGAAAGCCCGCGCTTTCGCACTGCCCCACCACACCCTTCTGACGCAGCTCCCAAATACCAGCCCCACTCCATACCCCCAACCCGACATAGAATACAACAAACCCCCCCGACCCTCCCCGCAAGATACACAACTTGAACAGTGCCCCACAGCAAAAAAAACATAGCTGAACACCCCCGTAAATAACCATATCAAAATTGTAAAAGTACAAAAAACAAAGAGAACACAGCAACAGCAGAATCCAGCACTAAAATATTACAACCGACCCCACAACCCCCAGTTCAAGTCCAGTTTCTCCGCCCGCACGAAGGCCCACGCCTCCTCCGGGGAATCAAAATAATAGTGCCGGTCCGAATAAGTTACCCACAGGTGCGCGGGCTGCAACATTCCGAACTTTATCTTTTGCCTGTAAAGCATCTCCTTCGTCCGATTAAATCCGGACCGCTGCTTAGCCACCTCCGCACTCCAATCCTGGTAGATCCGTACTACCCCATTCTCCCACTTGCTGCTGTTCACCTTCTTGGCCCAGCGCAGCACACACTCCCGATCACTGAACCGGTGGAACCTCACCAGCACCGCACGTGGGGGTTCATTTTCCTTAGGCCTCCTGGCCAGCACCCTGTGCGCTCCCTCCAGCTCCAAGGGCAGATGGAAAGACCCGGCCCCCACTAGCGAGTTCAGCATTATAGCCACGTAGTTTGTCAGGTCCGACCCCTCCAGCCCCTCCGCAAGGCCCAAGATCTGCAGGTTTTTCCGCCTCATGCGGTGATCAAGCTCCTCGAAGCGTTCCTGCCACTTCTTGTGGAGTGCCTCGTGCCCCTCCACCTTACCCACGAGGACCACGGACTCCTCCTCTCGTTCAGTGGCCTGTGTCTGCAACTCCTTGATGGCAGCACCCTGGGTGGTCTGAATCTCTGACAGCCTTCTGTTTGTTCCCTGCAGAGAGCTCAGCACCTCAGCTTTGAAGTCTGTGAAGCAGCGCATGAGAGCAGCTAGTTGCTCTTGGGCCCACAGCCTCCACTCCTCTGGAGCTCTGCCAGTGGCCATCTTAGATCCCTTCCCCCGTTTTTTCTGGGGAGCTGCTGCTGCTTTTTCCCCCTTTCCACTCTGAGTTCGAGTCATGAACTGCAGGGAAAGTCGTTCAGCACACCTTCCCCCACCGGGAGACGTCGAAAAATTTCCGCTTTGAGCTCCAAAAAGAGCCTAAAAGTCTGTTTAAACTGGGAGCTCCCAAATGTGTGGCTTCCTACGTCATCACAGCCACCGGAAGTCGTGATTCGATAATTTGATGAAGTGCTGCACAACAGACTTGTGACCAAAGTTAAGAGTTCGTGGAATAAAAACTGCAATGGGAAGACATTGGTTTAGGTCTGGGGACCCGGGTTCAAATCCCACCACGACAGATTTAATAAAAAAAAATTCTGGAATGACCATGAAACCAGTTTCAATTGTGGTTAAAAATCCATCTGGTTCACTAATGTCCATTTCTTTCCATTAGGGAAGGAAATCTGTCATCCTTACCTGGTCTGGCCTAAATAGTGACTCCGGATGCACAGCAATTGCCCTCTGAAATGGCCTAGCAAGCCACTCAATTCAAAGGCAATTAGGGGGTTGGGCAGTGACATCCACATTCCATGAATGAATACAAAAAAGAGACAGTAGCAACATGGATAAAAATTGAGGAAGGTGTGCAGTGGCATTACCCAGGGATTTATGCAAGAACACTTCTCCTGGTAAATATAAATAACCTGTGTGTTCAGGGCAATTTGTGAATGATACAAAATTTGCAAGTATTGTTAACAGTGAGAATAGTGTAGAACATCAAAAGGACATAAATAAAAGCAAAATATTATGGATGCTGGAATCTGAAAACAGAAAATGCTGGAAAAAGTCAGCAAGTCTGGCAGCATCTGTGGAGGGAGAAGATTCAATGTTGACTCCATTTGACTTTTCTTCAGAGCTGGACATAAACAGCTTGCTTGCGTGGACAGAGAAATGGCAGAATTGAGGGAGGTGGTGCTGGTATGGTGTTCATGTCACTCAACGAGTAATTCAGAGGCCCAGGCTAATGGTCTGAGAACATGGGTTCAAATTTCACCCAAGCCGCTGGTAGAACTTAAATTCAATTAATTAAATCTGGAATAAAAAGGTAGACTCAGTAATGATGACCATGAAACCATTATCATAAATCTCTGGTTAACTATATATTTTCGGGAAGGAAATCCTTGCCTGGTCTGGCCTAAACGTGACTCCAGACACACAACTATGTGGTTGACTCTTAGCTGTCCACGACAGTATCAGTAGGATTGACCACCACACAGTCCTTGTGGAGACAAAGCCCCATCTTCACAATGCAGGCACCCTCCATCGTGTATGGCACTACCATTACCCTAAATTGCAAACAGATCTAACAACTCAAACCTGGGAATCCATGAGACACCGTGGGCCATCAATAGGAGTACCATATTCAACCATAATCTTTAACATCACGGCCTGGCATATCCCTCACTGTACAATAATTACCATCAAGCCAGAGGATCAACTTTGGTTAAATGAAGAGTGCAGGAGGGCATGCCAGGTGCAGCAAAAAGCACACCAAGGCTGAAGCATTTTCAACCATCATGAGCCAAAATTGCCAGGTGGTGGATCCATCCCAGCCTTACCTCAAGATCCATAGCATCACAGATGCCGATCTTCAGCCGATTCAATTTACTCCATGTGATGTCAAAAAACAGCACAAGGCACCAGATACAACAATGGCTTTGAACAGTGCCAAGATTCCGTTATTTGTACTGTAGATTACAACTCCAGAATCAGCCGTGCCCCATGCCAAGTTTGTTTGTACAGTTTCAATTCTGGCATCTACCTGGCAATGTGGAAAATTGCCCAGCTATGTCCTATACAGAAACAGCAGGACAAATCCAACCTAGCCAATTATCGGCCACCAGTCTACTCTCGCCCATCAGCATAGTGATGGAAGGTGTCGTTGACTGTGCTATCAAGCGGCACTTACTCACAGATAACCTCTCTATCGCTCAGTTTGTGTTCCAGTCAGGGCCACTCAGCTCCTGGTAAGGGTGACAACACTAGAAATCAAGACAGTATTTGACCAAGTGTGGCATCAAGGAGTCCTATTAAATTTGAAACCAATGGGAATGGAGGTGGGGGGGGGGGGGGGGGGGGGGGGGAGAAAACAAGTGAGAAACACTCTTGTTTGGAGTCACACAGAGCACAAAGTATGATAGTTGTGGTTATTGGAGGATAATCATTTCAGTTTGGGGACATTGCCTGTGACACCCAGATGAATAATAAAAAATTACAAGTGTGAGTCTATCTACTTTTTGAAATTTAATTCCTCACTGCAGAACAACTGCATTGTGCTTTAGTCAGGATGGACTGTAACTCTGCATTTACAATATCAAAATTTAGTAATGGTGTGGTACTGTTGCAGTGCAAGTGCTTGGTAGTGCCTGCTATCTTGGTTGGGGATCTGTGTGGAAGGAGAAAAAAAAAGTCAATTTAAGCTGCTGGATGATTACAATTTTATTGTAGAGTGTCCAGACCACTACCTCAAAGTAAGCTGGCAAGGCAAAGTATCTCAAAAGTTTGAACATGTTAAGAAAGCTGTTTCTAGGTGCTACTTTGTGATGGCTTCACGTGCGGTATTTTCCAACAGGATGTTGCCATCAGTCCAAAAAGACATCCTGCCTACGACACAATTAACAAGTGTACATGAATTTCAGTGCTGCGTGATGGCAGGTGTGTAGGATACACATAATAATCCTTATTAGTGTCACAAGTAGGTTTACATTAACACTGCAATGAAGTTACTGTGAAAATCTCAGTGATTGGTTGATCAAACAACATGTTCCTTCCATTGCTCATAATGGACAGAACACTCAAATCAGCTCCAGCAAATGAGATTCCACAACTGGGCAGCAGTTGCTGAACAATCTCGAGTGAGCCAAAAATATATTAATAACCAGTTTAAGATAATCAGTCAGGCTCATGTGCTTGCTAGAAGCGACAAACAAAGGGACCCATTCTCTGTGAGACAAAAATATGTTCACGATCTGTGCCTTTGAATTATCGGGGAGCTTGGGAGCCAGTAGCTCACCATTGCTTCCTTCAGCGCGAGGCCAGTCAACTTGCTTTTTCCCCTGTCGTAGAGATTGTTGTGATTGTTTGAGATTTGGTATTCATACGTTTGTCCTGATGAACACATGAAAAGCTTAGGCAACATTTCTCTCTTTACAGCAATATCTACTTTTTATTTTGTGAAACATGAGTTCTCACAGAAATCTCTCGTTACCAAATTCTGTCCTGTTTCTATACTGTGCTGCGGCCCTTGGCCTTTTGCTGTAGTTTCTTAATTTACAATGCAATTTCTTCCCACAATTCTTATTTCCATCTCATAATGGGCCACACATCAATTTAAATTATGTCCCTGCAGACAATAAAGTGGTATCCTTGATTCACAACAGCCAAGGTTATTAAAGTGAAGTGTTTAAATAGCATCATTATCTAGTGCCAGGTTAACTCAGATTGTGGATTCAAATCTTGCTGCAAAATTTGACATAATCTTGGTTGGCTCTTTAGCGTAGTTCTGAGGATGTGATGCATTGCAGCTAGTACTCTGACCCAGTGGCACAATTCAAGGGGCAGGAATGGGATCCCTACAAGCCAATGTACATTTCTGAGCCAACATCAAAGCAGATTAACTAGTTAACAATTTCATTGCTGCTTGTTGGACCTGCTCTGCACAAATAGGATGCTGCATTTATCTACATATCAACAGATATTCATGTAATTCATGACTGAAGCACTGTAGGCATCCTGAGAATGAAAACGATTTTAAATAAGTGCAAATTATATTTTCCCAACTGTGTCTTCAACTTATGAAGCTTGCAATAATTACAATCACAGAAGCAGTTTCAAGATTGGGGACAAACTCATTTATTTAAAGTGCATGGCTAAGAGTCATAGCCCCATCTTTCTTGAATTTTGGATGTTGGCCAACACACAATGGTTTATCAACAGCCCGCCTTTTGAGGCACTGGTGTTCACTGGTAAGACTACACATAGAGTGGGATGGGATAAACATTACTTATTATGGAAGAATTGCTGTACTGTTTCTCAACTCCATAACTGCAGAAGCAGCATCACCTTTTGAAGAGCCAAGGATGCTTTGGCGTCCAGTCTAACATCTGAGTAACAAACAACACTCTCTTGTCTCTCCACAAAGCTTTTGTTAATAAGACTATAAAATATTGTGCCTGGGGTAGGGAAAGTTTTAAATTCCAGAAGGGTGCAGAAACACACGACAGAGACTCAAAATTGTGTTGGTACAAGAAGCAACCTGCTTGCATTCTCAAGGAAATATATAAATTATGCCAAGAAATGTACGAGGAAGAATCATACATATATGTTATATATGTATACTAAAAGCATGGTAATGAAAACATAACAGATCAATAGTTTGGCTTACAACTCTCAAGCTTACATATCAGCATAATTAATGCTGTGCCAACTCGTTTGTTCAACTTGATTTACTGATAACAGAAAATGAACAGATCTCATGAAGACAATGTTTTATGATCATTGAAGAAATTAGCAATTTGAACATTGGATTGCAAAGCAACTACATTTCAAAATATGCCCACAATGAATTGAACCAAACATTGCTGGGGCAGAGCATCAAACAGTGTTTATTGTTAACTAGAACAGGCAGTACAAGTCTTATATTTTTGTATGGCAAGCTGCTTAGAGTTATAACTGAAAACAGCAGTGAGGATAACAGGACATTTAAGACTAGTGAACAAGACAAGCAACCCTTTACCTTCTTACCAAATCAAATTGAAGGACTGTGAAGTAATGAAGGACTGAAATAAAGGTGCGAGAAGTAAGTGTAACTTTGAGTGGGCAAATTCAATGCTAAATCAGGTACAGAATATAAAGAGAGAAAGAAAGGTTGAATTAAGACAGAAGAATCAGAAAGGAAAAGCAAAAAAAAATAATTCTTAAATCTCCAACACCCATTAATATCTTTAGGAATGAGACTCCACACTTTTAATAGTTAGATCTCAGTTGCAAGGAGATCAAATAGCAGTAATTAACAATTACGACACCATTAAAAGGGTACTTGGACTGGAATGGCCAAGACTTCACTCTGAGCCATGTTTGAATTCAATGTGCACAAATACATCAAATTCCTGACATTTTATGCATTTCAATGGTGAGACGGATAGCAAGATGACATTTCTGTAAAGTTAGCAGCAGAGTGTGCCAACTCAGATTGTACTTACTGGATACTTGCATTTAATCGTATTTCTTTTCTGTGCCTAAGTTGTTAATCATTCTGGCATAAATAACGTCCAGCAACATTGTCTATTATTTTTATGGGTAAAGCTGGATCAGTGAGTTTAATTTAACTTTCTGAATTTTAAACTTTTGAACTAAGATTAATTTTTTCCCCCTAAATTTAGAGTACCCAATTTTTTTTTCCAATTAAGGGGCAATTTAGCGTGGTCAATTCCCCCACCCTGCACACCTTGGGGTGTCTTGGGGTGAGATCCATGCAAACACAGGGAGACTGTGCAAACTCCACATGGACAGTGACCCGGGGCCAGGATGGAACCTGGGTCCTCAGTGCTGTGAGGCAACAGTGCTAACCACTGAGCCACCATGCCACCCCTTGAACTTCTATCAATGATATCTTAAATAATTTAAGATGTTATCTACATAGATGCTACATATTTGTTACTTCCAAAATCAACTATTATGATACGGTGCTGGAACACCCAAAAGGCAGAATGCATTTCAACAAATGTCAATTTTAAAACTCAGATTATATAATGAATAAACAGTAACCATGTTCAACACATGTTCATTGATACATGTTCACGTGTAACTAACAATTTATAGTGTATGAATTGATATTCCATTTAATGGAGCTTCATTACTGGAACAGCTCATTCTTATATTGAGCTGGCCACGAAAATGCAGAAAAGTGTAATTTCTAACCAATTATCAAGCGTGTTCCATAACTGAAAAAAAAATCTTGCTTGTAAGTACAATAGCTAACATGCCCAAGGTGCAAGGATAAAAGACATACATTTTTATAGCACCTTTCAAAATCATTGGACCTAGGAAAGGTTTGACAGCCAATGAAGTATGTTTGAAGCATACTCATCTGTCCTTGAAGACATAACTGCCCAACTTTCACACAGCAAACTCCTACAAACAGCAATGTGATAATGACCAGATAATCTGTTTTGGTGGATGCTGATCGAAGGATAAATATTGGTCCTGACCACCGGGAATAATTCCCCTTCTGTTCTTTGAAACAATGCGACCTGAGCAGGCAGATGGGGCCTCAGTTTAACATCTCCTCTGAGAAACATGTTATTATTCCCACATAGGTTTGTCTCATTAAAAAGATTGGCTATCTACATATTTCCAGTCCACAATCGTCACTGTCCAGTCACAATTTTAAGTCCATAGGATCCCTTAATGCAGGAGGCCGCCATTTGGTCCATCGAGTCTGTACCAACCGTCTGAAAGAGCAGTCGACTTAGGGCCGTACCCCCATACCCATAACCCCGTACACTGATTATGGCCAATTTCATTTTATTTCATTCCACCTAACCTGCACATTTTTGGACACTAAGTGGCAATTTAGCTTGGCCAATCACTGACCCTACACATCTTTGAACTGTGGGAAGAAACCAGAGCAGCAGGAGGAAACCACACAGGCACTTGGAGAACTTTCAAACTCGACAGTCACCCAAGGCCAGAATCGAACCCAAGCCTCGGGTGCTGAGGCAGCAGTGCTAATCACTGTGTCACCCTATTTAACACTGAACTGCATTTTGAAATGAATTCTCCAATTTAAACAGTCACACTACAAATAATTCCAGATACTGCTTTGATTTTCTTTCAGAAACTAAACTTCTTGATGTCCATAATTGATGTTGCAAACAAAATGGCGCATGCATTTAGACAAATCACAATTTCCCAACATGCAAATTGTGCACAAGTCGAAGTTGCTTTTCCACAAGGTTTGTGAAAAACATTTCAGACAAGGGAAATATTTACATAATTGTACTGGTAATTGTGTTTTACTGTTTCAAACACCTATCAGTCACAAATGATCATGAATAGAATCATCTGCTATGGCGATTTCTGGTTTGTTTCTGGTGAGAAAGCAGAGTAATCACAAATTATTTACAGCACAGAAACAGACCATTTTACCCAAACCGATGGCTTATGCTCATCACGATTTCCCCCCTCATTATTAACTAATGATATCTACATACCCTATTCATTTCTCCCTCATTTGCTACTTTTTAACAGTAACTGCACTTAAAATATACTTCATTAGCTGCAAGGTGCTTTGGAATGTCATATGGTTGTTATTATTATAATTCCTTTTATTTTTCAGTTGCCTATCCAGCTTATCCTTAAAGACATCTATGCTATTCACCTCACAGACTGTCCTGTTATAGCAAGTATGTAGTGTTGCTTAGCAACTGGGGCCTTGTGAGGTAGAGAATCTTATAAGTTTTAGTTTCAGCTGAATTTGTGGGCAGTTAGGAGACCATACTTTGTGGAATGAACATCTTTCAACTCTACTGGGAGAAGGGCGGCATGGTGGTGCAGTGGATAGCACTGCTGTCTCACGGTGCCAAGATCCCGGCCCTAGGTCGCAGTCTATGTGGAGTTTGCATTCTCCACATGTCTGCGTGGGTCTCACCCCCACAACCCAAAGATGTGCAGGGTAGGTCAATTAGCTGGACTCAACTGCCCCTTAATTGGTAAAAAAAAATTGTAAAATTTTAAAAAACCTCTACCAGGAGCTGGACAGGACAAGGGAAAGATGCAAAATTCCTAAACAACACAAGACAATCCAGATAAGCAGGGAATTGGGGAGAAAGAACTTTTAAGACACCTGAAGTTAAGAGAACAGATACCAAGGTATTGTTCAGAAGATTTCAAGGAAGAGAATACAAAGTGTTCTGAGTTAAAGAGACCTGGACTGCTTCAGTGTCAGAGGATTTGTGAATGGTGAACATTGTGCAGTCATCAAACATCCCCACATCTAACCACATATTGGAAGGAAGATTACCGATGGAAGCAGCTGAAGATGGTTTGGCCGAGGATACTACCCTGAGGAGCTCCTGCAGTGATGTCCCAAAACTGAGATGACTGACCTCCAATAACCACCTTTCTTTTTGCTAGGTACGACTCCAGTAAATGGAGAGAATTCTCCCCGATTTCCAGTGACTCCAATTTTGCTACAGCTCCTTGATGCCATGCTCGATCAAATGCTGCCTTAATGTCAAGGGCAGCCACCCTCACCACACCTCTGGAGTGTAGCGCTTTTGTCCATGTTTGAACTAAGGCTGTATAAGGTCTGGAGCACAGTGAACCTGGTGGAACCCAAAATGAGCGTCAAGGAGAAGGTTATTGCTAAGGAAGTGCCGCTTGATAGCACAGTTGATGACTCCTTCCATCACTTTTTTGATCTGATGACTCTGGATCTGTAAAGACTTAATTACCTGCAAATGCTCGCATTCCAAGCATTGTCTTGCATCTTTGACTTTGGCTATATATATGTTTATGGAACATACCGCTTCATTCACCTGAGGAAGGAGCAGTGTTCCGAAAGCTAGTGATTTGAAACAAACCTGTCAAGACTTTAACCTGGTGTTGTAAGACTTCTTACTGTACTCACCCCAGTCCAACGCCAGCATCTCCACATCACTTTATTGATGATTGAGAGTATCATGATAGGGCGGTAATTGGCCACGTTGGATTTGTACTGTTTTGTGTGTACAGGACATACCTGGGCAATATTCCACATTGCTGGGTAGATGCCAGTGTTGTAGCTGTACTGGAACAGCTTGGCTAGATGCCCGGGAAGTTATGGAACAAGTCTTCAGTACAATTGCTGGAATGTCAGTACCTGTAGCTTTGGCAGCCTCCACAGCTTTTAGCCATTTCTTAATATCACGTGGGATGGATCGAATTGGTTGAAGACTGGCATCTGCAAATCTGGGGATCTCTGGAGGAGGCCGAGATGAATCATCCACTTGACACTTCTGGCTGAAGATTATTGTGAATGCTTCAGCCTAGTCCCTTGCGCAAATGTACTGGGCTCCTCCATCATTAAGGATGGGGATATTTGTGGAGCCTCCTCCTCCTCCAGTGAGTTTAATTGTCCACCACCATTCACAGCTGGATGTGCAGGACTGCAGAGCTCAGATCTGATCCATTGGCTGTGGGATAGATTAGCTTTACCACTTGCTGCTTTTGTTGTTTGGCATGCTAGATCTGTGTTGTGCCTTCACCAGGCTGACGGCGCTTTTTCGATATGCCTGGCGCTGTTTCTGGCATGCCCCCCTGCACTCTTAATTGAACCAGGATTGATCTCATGGCTTGGTGATAAGTGTAGAGTGGGGGATATGCTGGGGCATGCGGCTACAGATTATGGCGGAGTACAATTCTGCTGCTGCGGATGGCTCAAAACGTCTCATGTATGCCCAGTCTTGAGCTGCTAGTTTCATTCTGAATCTGGCACAATTAGCCTAATGGAAATGCAACACAAAACTGACAAAATCCTCAACGAGAAGGGACTTTGTCTCCACAAGGACTGTGTAGTGGACACTCCTACCGATATTGACATGGACAGACACATCTACGGCAGGCGGGTTGGTGAGGACGAGGTCTTGTTGGCTTGCTCACCATCTGCCACAGACCCAGTCTCGCAGTTATGTCCTGTAGGACTCTCCTGCTCGGTTGGTAGTGGTGCTACTGAGCCACTCTTGGTGAAGGGACATTGAAGCCCCCAACCCAGAGTACATTCTGTGCTCTTGTCACCCTCAGTGCTTCCTCCAAGTGATGTTCAACATGGAGGAGTAGTGATTCATCAGCTGAAGGTGGACGATTCATGGTAATCAGGAGGTTACCTTGCCCATGTTTGACCTGAAGGCATGAGACTTCACGGGTTCCAGAGTGGATGTTGAGAAAACAAAGGGCAACTCCCTCCCAACCGTATACCACTGTGCCGTCACCACTTCTGCTGGTGGGATAGAACATACCCAGGGTCATTGATCGTGGTGGCTGGGAGTTTCTGACCTGGGGTACATCACCATCAAAGCATCTGACAGCTATCCAAAGTTCAACAAACAAAAGACCTAGGGAGGTGAATATAGCTTAGAAAAGAACAAATCTCACAGAATAAAACAATATCAGCAAGAAAATTGAACATGCATTTATACAGTTTAAAATGTTCCAAATCTGATCACAGCCACTTGGTGTGCACTTAAGGTTGGACTATGGAGTTTCTGCTGTCCCGCAGTGTTCATGAGCGAAGTACCTTGTAAACAGTGTGTCAGGACTTTGGCACAAATGGGAATTTGGTGCAATAGGTTAATGCAGGGGTGGGCAAACTACGGCCCGCGGGCTGCCAAACGTCTTTATGCGGCCCACCAAGGTCAAGTCATAAAAAAAAAGTTTTTAAAATTTTTTTTTTTGTATTTTCTTTAATAAGGTTAATGGGGGGAGGGGGGGGGGGGGCTGTTGGGTTACTGGTATAGGGTGGATACGTTGACTTGAGTAGGGTGATCATTGCTCGGCACAACATCGAGGGCCGAAGGGTCTGTTCTGTGCTGTACTATGTTCTATATGAGGCGCCCAGAATCATAACCGGGTGAAGCGCCATTTTTGAAAAGTAGACAAAAAGAGGGCTAAAGGCAGGATGCCGCCGGGGGAAGCGCTGAGGTATATGCCGCACGCTAATTGGTTACAACCGGGACTATTAATTAATATACTATGCGGCCCTTTAAAATTGTGAATTTCTGAATGTGGCCCTTGCACGGAAAAGTTTGCCCACCCCGGGTTAATGAGTGCTGCTTTTTTGCTTTTTGTTTTACATCCAGCAGCTTGCTGAGTATTTTTCTTCTGCCTCAGAATAAGAAATTACCTAATTAGCTAATCAAATAAGTAAATAAATATGGTTGACAAACATGACAGATGGTGTGCTGCAACTATAGCATGTGGGAGTTTGCAGAGAGAATTGCATTCCTGGACTGCCATTTTGGTTCTAAGTCCCAAAGCTTGAGCAATCACGGTTCAGAGTCATTGAGCTGGAGTCTAAGCTGCAGACATTGCAAGACATCAAGGAGAAGAGTTAGCGGAACATTGTTCCAGGAAGCAGTCACATCTTTTTGGTTAAATAAAACATTAGAATTAGTCAATGGTAATTCCCTCTAACAATACCTGACCATTCCGGAGAACCTCGGAGAGCAATAGCCAGAGGTTCTATTGCTAACGTGAACAGAAGTGGGGATAACGGACAGTCCTGACTCGTGCCCCATAATAGTTGGAAATCCCCCGTGCTGGCCGAATTAGTTTCAATACCAGCTGTGGGGGCCATATACAACAATCCAACCCATGTGATGAACGTTGGCCCAAATCCGAACAAGCCCAAAGCCCAGCAAATTTTCAAATAACTCCACTCAATCCTAGAAAAAGCTTTCTCTGCACCCATAGCCATCACATCCTCCAGCATCCTATTGTTAGACAAAGTCATAATAAAATTTAATAAGCGTTTGATATTATTAGACAGTCCAAAAATGTGCAGTTAGGTGAACTGGCCATGCAGAACTCTTCAGAGTATTAATAGGCAGAGAGATCTGGGTCACTGAAAGTGGCAACGCAGGTGGAAAGGTAGTCAAGAAGGCATATGGCATGCTTGCCTTCATCAGCCGGATCACTGAGTTTAAATGGCCGGTGCAGGCTTGAAGGGCCGAAGAGCCCGTTCCTGTGCTGTAATTTTCTTTGTTCTGAATTGACCCATAGCATCCAAAAGGCTAGGTGGGGTTACTGGGTTACAGGGGTTGGGGGGGGGGGGGGGGGGGGGGGGGGAGTTGTGCAGACTCGATGGCCAAATGACCTCCTTCTGCACTGTAAATTCTATGATTCTAAGACATTAAAGGAGCATTGCAAGTAATTTACGCCATTAAAAAGTAATGGAATATTGGGTTTTTATGGCAAGAGGTGTAGAACATAAGTCACCATGTAATGGTGAACCTGTGTGATACATTTGTAAGATAACAGTTGGACCACTATTCACGTTCAATTCTTGAAGAATATTGAAGCAAGAGTGAAATGCACTTTTACTTGGATACTGCCTGCAATACAAAGGCTGAGCAATACAATGAAGCAATACAAAGACTGAGTTGAAAACTTGGACTGTTTGGTAGTTTGATAGAAGTTTAATATAAAATGAAATTACAAAAGGAGCGGAACAGAAACTATTTCCAGTGACTGAGGAATCACAAAGGAGGAGAATTAGGTATAGGATTAAATATAAGACAATTAATAACTTTAATTTATAGAACACCTTTAAAAACATCCCTAGACATTTCAAGTGATCAAAGAAAATTGACACTGAGCTATATAAGGAAATATTAACACAGATGGTCAAAACCTCGGTCAAGGAGAGAGATTTTAAAGAGCGTCTTAATGAAGGGGTGATAGGCAGAGGCTGGGTTATATCCCAAAATTAGAGTCTAGGCAGTTGAAGGCAGTGTCACCAATAGTGTTTCCAAAATCAAGGATGCACAAGAGGCCAGATTTGGAGAAGTGCAGATATCTTGGGAGGGCTGACAGGCTGGAGTTAGTTATAGAAATAAGGAAAGACAAGGCCAAGGAGAGATTTAGAACATAGAACAGTACAGCACAGAACAGGCCCTTCGGCCCTCAATGTTGTGCCGAGCCATGATCACCCTACTCAAACCCACGTATCCACCCTATACCCGTAACCCAACAACCCCCCCATTAACCTTACTTTTATTAGGACACTACGGGCAATTTAGCATGGCCAATCCACCTAACCCACACATCTTTGGACTGTGGGAGGAAACCGGAGCACCTGGAGGAAACCCACGCACACAGGGGGAGGACGTGCAGACTCCACACAGACAGTGACCCAGCTGGGAATCGAACCTGGGACCCTGGAGCTGTGAAGCATTTATGCTAACCACCATGCTACCCTGCTGCCCCTTTGAAAACAAGGACAAAAAATTTATGTTGATGTACTGTCAGATCAGAAATAACTTTTAGTCAACAAACATGATGGGTAATGGCAACTTGGTACAGATATAATCAGCAGAGGATGAGCAGAAGTTCATATACGGTAAATGGAGGAAAGCACCAGAGCAACCATGACGCGACTCAACAAAACTAAAATTCAGGACTGATAGATTAAGAAACTTTTTTTGAAATGCAGAGGGTGGCGAAACCGTGCAATGCATTATTAGAGTTGGTTGTTTGAAGGAAAAATCATGCCAATATTTTAAGGTTAAATGGGAATCAGTTTAAAAGAAAAGGAAATTAATCTAAATAGGCCGAAGCAACTGCTTATCCCTGAAATGGATGATCTGCTGATGGGTTCTGTGAATAATTCAGACAAATTTGCTAGCTATCTCAATGGCAAACTGCTTGGCTGATACCTGCATCTCAGCACCGAGGGGCTATTTTCCCCCGCAGGAACCTGTCTCAGGAATTAATAACACCACAGTTCCTATTAACTGTCTTATTCATCATCAGCGAGTAAGATTTTTCATTTACAAGTGATTTTTTTTCATTTATAGTGAGCATTCATGGAAGCAGGAGGAATAATTATTAGCACTGTGCATCGAAGAGCTGCAAAAACCTTCTATTGTGTGGTGCCATCTATGCACAACAGAAAGCACAAGATAAAGAAGACACCAGCATTGTGATAGATACAAGAACCAGAAAATTGTCATTTTCTCAAAGTTAAAGGTTAAAACGTTCCTGAATCCTCCTGTTAAGGAATATGGTTTCGGTGGCACTGACATCAGGAAGCAAGGTACTTGGGTATGTTCAGTGACAAACCCTGTGCCCCAATCAACAAATTGCAGATTTACATTTGGGTGGCAGTAACTGTTCACTAATTTGCTGCCATGAACAGAAATGTTCCACGTTGTAGCCAATCTCCCCATTAAAAAGAGGCTGTGCTCACCACCACCAGTCCCAGGAAATGGACACTCTATCCCAGTGCTTCTCAAAGTGTGGTACGCGTACCGGTGCCGGTACGCGAGCCGTTGTCTGCCGGTACGTGGAGTACTCCCAGAAAATAAACACTTTCACACTTGCGCAAAGGTGAGTGCTGAGCTGGAGCTTTCCAAGGTTCCGTCCTCGTGCTGAGCCGGGCGGGGGGGGGGGGGGGGTTGCGTCCCCTGGCCGTGCTGGGGGGGGGGGGGGGGTTGGTTGCGTCCTCAGGCTGTGCTGAGCGGGGGGGGGGGATCTCAATTCACTGACCCATCCCTCTTCCACTGGAAACTGTACAGCTATAAAAATGAAAGAAATATTACATTATCTCAGCTTATATATATATATATATATATATATATATATATATATAATCTCAGCTTATATATCCATTATATTTGCAATAATATAATGTAATATAATTGCCCCCGCAATAAGATATATCTCAAAACATTTTCTGGGGGTTCACATCCCCACCCCCCGAACCCCCAGCTGGATTGGCTTGTTTCGCTCACCGGTCCCTGGCACATTGAAAAACAAAACTGCCAGTACGCCACATCAGATAGTTTGAGAAGCACTGCTCAATCCTACTGGGAAGATTCTATCACAAAACAAAGGCCAGCCATGTAGCATTTGTAACCACTTCAGTTATAGTATTCGTGGCACATCCTTTACAGCAGTGTTTTTCAAATTCTTTACTCCAGGACTCACTCTTGCCACCCACGCCAGCCGATCTTCAGGATCCACGACGGCCGACCTTCAGGACCCACGCTGCGCGGACTTCGTAACACACCATTTTCTCTTACCATTAATGCGACTGGTGAGCCTGCTTGGTCCTCATTATCTCACTCCAATCAGGTTCACAGGAGGAGAGGGCTCTGCGCATATCAGATGCAGAGTTCAGCCGGTTCCTTTGTGCTGTCTTCATCTTTGTGAGGACAGAAAATCCAACCTCGCACATATAGGCCGCTGTGAATGTCAAAAGCAACAAAATGCTTGTTTTACTCCGCACTGGATACTCCTTGGAGACACTACTCCAGAATACTAGCAGCCTTATTGATTTGTGGTGTGTTTTTAATGTGCTGTCACAGGTGAGGTGCAGAAGTTCAGTCTCTTCATTCGGAGTCAGCTGTAGGTTAATAATTGGCTCTGGGGTCTCAAACTCAAAAGGATTTTTCAACCACGCTTCTCAAAATCTGAAACTTCTTCTCTGGAAAGTAGCAACAAAAACTGTTGATCAGGGCAACTAGATGCGCTTGAATAAAGCTTGCCAGTCTATTGACACTTACTAACACTGTTTTCTTTGTGTCGTAGCAATGTGGGGAACATGTAGTAATTTTGGCTTTGTACTCGCACTTGCCAAACTTTCATTGAATTTTAGAAAGCACCTATTTCTTCAGTGCCAAAAGCAATCATCATCGTTCTCTTGCAATTTGAGATTCATTTCATTTCGAATTGAAAATATGTCTGCAAGGCAAGACATAGTTGGCATCCAAGTTTCATCACCAGACGAATCAGCCAGAGAGGACGATTTCTCAAGGAGGAAAGTGTTGATTTGGTACCTACGTTCATAAACTCTGACAAGCACCAGGCCCCTTGACAGCCAACGGACTTCTGTGTGGAACAACAGAATGTATGTGCTCGGCCCCCATATCGGAACAGAGCCTCAAAAAGCCCGGTATTGAGTGCGCTGCGTTTAATGAAATTCACAGCTCTCACAATTCCTTTCAACACCACTTCAAGATTGGATGGAATTCCTTTCGATGCCAATGCCGCATGGTCAATAAAACAATGATCCCAAACACAATGCAGTGGAGGAGGAATTCCTGGAGTGTATATGGGATGGTTTTCTTGACCAATATGTGGAGGAACCAACTAGAGAGCAGGCCATCTTGGACTGGGTCCTGTGTAATGAGAAGGGAATTATTGCCAATCTGGCAGTACGAGACACCTTGGGGATGAGCGACCATAACATGATAAAAAAAATTCTCAAGAAGGAGTGAAGTAGTTGATTCAGAGACTAGGGTGCTGAATCTTAATAAAGGGAACTATGAGGATATGAGACGTGAGTTGGCCTTGATAGATAGGGGTGAGTTACTTAAAGGGATGACAGTGGATAGACAATGGCAAACATTCAATGAACGCATGGAGGAACTACAGCAACTCTTCATTCCTGTCTGCTACAAAAGCAAAGGGGGTAAGAAGGCCAATCCATGGCTTACAAAGGAAATTAGAAATAGTATCCGATCCAAGGAAGAAGCATACAGATTGGCCAAGAAAAATAATAGGTCTGAGGATTGGGAGCAGTTTAGAATTCAGCAAAGAAAGACAAAGGGATTGATTAAGAAGGGGAAAGTGCAGTCCAAAAGGAAGCTTCGAGGGAACGTAAAGACTGACACTAAGAGTTTCGACAGATATGTGAAGAGAAAGAGATTGGTAAAGAGAAATGCAGGCCCATCGCAGACAAACAGGAGAATGCATAATAAGTGTCAAAGAAATGGCTGAGCAATTAAATATATACTTTGGTTCTGTCTTCACAAATGAGGACACAAATCAGATCCCAGAAATGTTTAAAATGAATGAAAGGTTTAGTGAGAGGGAAGAACTGAGGGAGATCAACATTAGTAGAGAAATGGTGCTGGGAAAACTGATGGGACTGAAGGCGGATAAATCCCCAGGGCCTGAGAATCTGCATCCCAGTATGCTTAAGGAGGTGGCCCTGGAAATGGTGGATATATTGGTGGTCATCTACCGGGATTCTATGGATTCTGGAACTGTCCCTGCAGATTGGAAGGTAGCTCATGTCACTCCGATATTCAAAAAGGGAGATAGAGAGAAAGCAGGGAATTACAGACCAGTAAGCCTAACATTGGTGGTGGAGAAAATGCTTGACTCCAATATCAAGGATTTTATAGCGGAACATTTAGAAAGTAGTGGCAGGATCAGTCAGAGTCAGCATGGATTTATGAAGTGAAAATCACGCTGGACAAATCTATTGGAATTCTTTGAAGAGGTAACCAGTACAGTCGACAAGGGGGAGCCAGTCGATGTGGTATATTTGGACTTTCGGAAGGAGTTTAACAAAGTCCCACATAAGAGATTATTGTACAAAATTAAAGCGCATGGGATTGGGGGAAATGTATTGAGGTGGATAGAAAACTGGTTGGCAGAGAGGAAACAAAGAGTAGGGATTAATAGGTTATTTTCAAATTGGCAGGCAGTAACCAGTGGGGTACCACAGGGATCGGGGCTGGGACCCCAGCTATTCACAATATATATAAATGATTTGTATGAGGGAACAAAATGTAACATCTCAAAGTTTGCAATGATACCAAATTAGGTAGGAAGGTGAATTGTGACGAGGATGCAGGGATCTGACAGCAAGATCTGGACAAGTTGGGCGAGTGGGCAAACCAATTGGATAAATGAGAGGTTATTTATTTTGGAAGCAAAAACAGGAAGGCAGATTACTACCTGAATGGTTGTAAATTGGGAAAGGGGAGTGTGCAGCTGGACCTGGGTGTCCTTGTGCACCATTCGCTGAAGGTAAGCATGCAGGTGTAGCAGGCGGTAAAGAAGGCTAATGGTATGTTTGCCTTCATTGCAAGAGGTTGCGAGTATAGAAGCAATTGTCCAGTGCCTTGGTGAGGCCACACTTGGAGTACTGTGTGCAGTTTTGGTCTCCTTCTCTGAGGAAGTATGTTCTTGCTCTTGAACCCAAACCCACGCCTCCAAGCATTATAACACTCTCAAGCTTCCAAAATGGAAGAAAAGGATTCTCAGCCCTGACCATTCTTCAGTAATCCCTATGCTAACTGCTTTTGAAAGGAGGGCTTGGTCAACCTTTATAGCTTCTTACGATATCCACCAAAAAACATAGTTGTTGCTCTCCAGCAAAAGTTGGACCTCCATGGAGTGAAGGAAGGGAGTGAGTGAAGAAAATGGAGGGAGTTAGATAATGTTCAAATATAATACAGTTCTTCATGTATTTTATTGCATAAGTATATTGACTACATCAGTAAAAGATGATAAAAACACTGGAAGTTTGAAATACACTCAAGCAAAGTGCAACGTTTTTACTGCCAAAATGTCCTTCCTAACCCGGGAATGATTCACCACCCAAGCCTCGAACGACTAGACGTAGGAGCAGTAATAGGCCATTGAGTCTGCTCCACCATTCAATGAGATCATGACTGATCTGATAGGATAATCCGCAACTCCACTTTCCCACCTTATCTCCATAACCCTCGATTTCCTGACTGATTAAAATTCTGGTGACTCAGCCTTAGAAACTAGCAAGGCGGGGGGCAAGAAGAAGGGTAAAACTACAAGTAGTATCATGGTTAATGAGAACAAAAGCAGGTGGTCAGTATGTGAGGAGAAGGTGCAGTTAATAGGATGAACAGACAGTCGGACATATTTTAAAACCTTGTACCTAAATTCACACAGTATTCGGAATAAGGTCAATGAGCTGGCGGCACAATAACAAATGGATATGATTTGGTGGGGATTACTGAAACATGGTTGCAGGGAGACTGGGACTTGAAGTTAAATGGGTACTCAGTATTGCTAAATGATAGACAGGATGGAACAGGAGTTGGAGTTGCTTTACTGGTTAAAGATTACATCAAGGCAATATTAAGAAATGATATTGGCACTGAGGGCCAACATGTTGAATTGACCTGAGTGGAAATAAAAAAAAGAGAAAAAATTCCTTGGTAGGAATAATTTACAGGCCCCCGAGCATACTCCCAAAGTGGAGCAAAGTATAAACCAATAAATAATGAGGCCTTGTGAGAAGGGCACAATGATAATCATGGGTGATTTTATCATGCATATTGACGGGATTAATCAAAGTGGCAAGGGTAGCCTGGAGGTGATTTTATAGATTGTTTCTTCGAACAATATGTTATGGAGCCAACCAGGGAGCAGGTTGGTTTAGGTTTAGTATTATGTAATGAAAAAGGATTGATAAATAGTCTTGTTGTCAAGGATCCTCTTGGAAGGAGTGTTCACAGCATGCTAGAAAGTCAAATTCAGATTGAGCAGAAGACAGAGTGCCAAAATAGAGTTTTCGGTTTGGGCAGAGATACTGATACAGGCCTGAGGAAAGAGTTGGCCCAAGTAGACTGGGCACAATTAATCGAGCGTAAGACAGTTGAGGAACAATGGCGGGTGTTCAGGGAGATATTAAAGACCTCTCAATTAAAGTGGAGAAAGAGGAATTGTAAAAGGGAGAAAAACAAGGAACATGGCTAAACAAGGAAGTCAAGGAAGACATAAAGGCAAAAGGACATCATACTTCAAAACAAGTGGTAAACTGGAGGGTTGGGAGAACTTTAAGGTTCAGCAAAAGGCTGCTAAAAATAAAATCAAAAGAGCGGAGATGAACTGCAAAAGGAAACTAGCAGAAAACAAACACTGATACCAAAAGCTTCTGTCAGTACATAAAGAGGAAGCGAATAGCTAAAGTAAATGTTAGCCCTTTAGAGGATTATACCAGCGAGATAATAATGGGTAACACAGAGATGGCAGAGGCACTGAACCAATATTTTGCTTCACGGTGGAAGATCATAATATGTTTTCAAAAACTGCAGTTAGCGTAGAGACACTTGGTGCAATAATCATCACTAGGAAGATGGTATTGAATAAACTAATGGGATTAAAGGCAGGTAAGTCTCTGGGACCTGATGGCCTGTACCCAAGGGTATTAAGGGAGGTGGCAGCAGAGATGTTAGACGCATTGGTTATGATATTCCTGGCTGGCGAACTCTAACTAGCCGAGTGCCGCATGGGTCAGTCCTCGGACCTCAACTGTTTACAATCTATATGATCTGGGGGCCTGTTTAGCTCAGTGGGCTATCCAGCTGGTTTGTGATGCAGAGCAAGGCCATCAGCGCGGGTTCAATTCCCGTACCGGCTGAGGTTATTCATGAAGGCCCGCATTCTTAACCTTGAGCCTCGCCTGAGGTGTGGTGATCCTCAGGTTAAACCATAATGTCAGTTCTCCCCCTCAAAGAGAAAGCAGTTTATGGTCATCTGGGATTATGGCAACTTTACTGTCCCTTTATATAAATGATCTGCAAGCAGGGACAGAGTGTAAGATTTGCAGATGATACTAAAATAGGGAAGAAAGCAGGCACTGAAGAGGAGATAAAGATTTTACAGACACATATAGAGCAGGTACAGCATGTAATTAAAATGGGAAATGGAATGTTAGCGTTTATTGCAAAAGGACTGGAGTATAAAACTAGAGAAGTGTTGTTGTAATTTTATAGGTTGTTGGTGAGACCACATCTGGAGTATTGTGTCCAGTTTTGGTCTCCTTATTTGAGGAAGGATGGGGTGGCATTGGAGGCAGTTCAGAGAAAGTTCACCAGATTGATTCCAGGGATGAAATGGTTGGCAGATGAGGAAAGATTAAACAGTTTGGGCTTACACTCACTCGCTGGAGTTTAGAAGGATGAGAGGTGATCTGATGGAGATATACAAAATGCTAAAAGGGATTTACATAGTAAACGTAGACAAAATGTTACGCCTTCAGCAGTCAAGGGCATTCAGCCTCTGATCTCCGGGTAAGCGTTCTCCAAGGCGGCCTTCAGGACGCGCGACAACGCAGAATCGCCGAGCAGAAACTTATAGCCAAATTCTGCATACATGAGTGCGGCCTCAACCGGGACCTGGGATTCATGTCGCATTACATTCACCCCCCCATCATCTGGCCTGGGCTTGCGAAATCCTACCAACTGTCCTGGCTTGAGACAATTCACACCTCTTTAACCTGGGGTTACCCCTATCTCTGGATCTGTAAAGACTTGATTACCTGCAAATGCTCGCATTCTAAGCATTGTCTGGCATTTTTGAATTTGTCTATATATATATTTTTGGAACATACCTCTTCAGTCACCTGAGGAAGGAGCAGTGCTCCGAAAGCTAGTGTTTGAAACAAACATGTTGGACTTTAACCTGGTGTTGTAAGACTTCTTACTGAACCCAAAGATGTGCAGAGTTAGGTGGATTGGCCACACTGAATTATTTTAAACAAACAGATATAGGTTTAGCTTATCTTAGCTCTCTTAGCTTATAGGTTAAACAAACAGATATAACCACCATGCTACCCTGGGGGCAGCAGGGTAGCATGGTGGTTAGCATAAATGCTTCACAGCTCCAGGGTCCCAGGTTCAATTCCCGGCTGGGTCACTGTCTGCGTGGAGTCTGCACGTCCTCCCCCTGTGTGCGTGGGTTTCCTCCAGGTGCTCCGGTTTCCTCCCACAGTCCAAAGATGTGCGGGTTAGGTGGATTGGCCATGCTAAATTGCCCGTAGTGTCCTAAAAAAAGTAAGGTTAATGGGGGGGGGGGGGGTTGTTGGGTTACGGGTATAGGGTGGATACGTGGGTTTGAGTAGGGTGATCATGGCTCGGCACAACATTGAGGGCCGAAGGGCCTGTTCTGTGCTGTACTGTTCTATGTTCTAGGTGGAGAAGCGGTAGTTTTAGCACTGAGATGAGGAGGAACTTCCTTCGCGCAGGGGGTGGTGAATTTGCGAAACTCGCAGCCCCATTGTGTGGTGGAGTCTAAGCCATTAAATGGTTTCAAGGAGACAGGTAAATTTCCCTTAATTCCTCGCGACATCAAGAATTTATCTATCTCTGCCTTGAAGCCATTTAGCGTCCCGGCCTCCACTGCACTCCGCGGCAATGAATTCCACAGGCCCACCACTCTCTGGCTGAAGAAATGTCTCCGCATTTCTGTTCTGAATTTACCCCCTCTAATTCTAAGGCTGTGCCCACGGGTCCTCGTCTCCTCGCCTAACGGAAACAGTTTCTTTGCGTCCACCCTTTCTAAGCCATGTATTATCTTGTAAGTTTCTATTAGATCTCCCCTTAACCTTCTAAACTCCAATGAATACAATCCCAGGATCCTCAGCCGTTCATCATATGTTAGACCCGCTTTTTGGAAATCCAAGTATAGTGCATAAACTGGTTCTACTCTATCTACCCTGTTCATTACTGCTTCATGGAATTTTAATAAATATGCCAGGCTTGATTTCCCCTTCATGAAGCCGTGCAGATTATATTATGTACTTCTAAATAATCTGCTATTGCATCTTTTATAATAATAATCTTTATTAGTGTCACAAGTAGGTTTACATTAACACTGCAACAAAGTTACTGTGAAAATCCCCTAGTCGCCATACAATACCTCATGTTTGAGTACACTGAGGAAGAATTCAGAATGTCTAATTCACCTAACAAAAATAGCACGTCTTTCAGGACTTGTGGGAGGAAACCAGAGCACCGGGGGAAACCCACGCAGACACGGGGAGAATGTGCAGACTCCGCACAGGCAGTGACCCAAACCAGAAATCAAATCCATCCTTAGTGCTGTGAAGCAACCGTGCTAAACACTGTGTTACCGTGCCGCTCGCATTTTTCCAAAGACAGATGTTAAGGTAACTGGCCTATAGTTATCTGTTTTTTGATCTCCTTTGCTTTTTGAAGAGTGTTTTATTGGCAGTTTTCCAATCCTCTGGGACGTTACCAGAATTTAAGGATTCTTGGAACATTATTACCACTGTATCCAGTATATCTGTAGCTACTTCCTTTAATATCCTAAGATACAACCTATCAGAAATGATTTAAGCCTGGACTGTTAAAATACTGTGAGATAATAACTTTTGAAAAGACTGTATATGCAGCACTTTCACAAAGCTACTTACTATAGTAAACCAAATTAATTTCAGGCCATTTCCTGATAGATACATTTTGATCTTACAATATATCCCTGTTTCTAAGATTCATCACTTTTTTTGGTTATCTTTTGTTTTGTTAAGCATAGCCAAAAAAATCCATTAAATGACATGGAGTTCTGATGAAAGGACATATTTTCCCCTCTCCATAGGTGCTGCCAGAACTGTTGAGTATTACCAACATTTCTGTTTTTTTCAGAATCCAACAACTATCGTATTTTGCTTTCCCATTTTCTCGTTAAGGTAAAATTTTATAAAGCTGCACGCTTCACTTCACACTAAAAATATACAGAATTAAAGTATCTTGAACAATGCATATCTTGTCCTGAATAATGCACATCTTGTTAGGTGAATTGGACATCTCTGAATTCTCACTCAGTATACCTGAACCAACGCTGCTGTGTGGTGACGAGGGGATTTTCACAGTAACTGCATTGCAGTGTTAATGTAAGCCTACTTGTGACACCAATAAAGATTATTGTTAGTGTTCACTCCTGCATAATCAAGGTGCTTGGGAAAGAAACTAGGCAAAAGTAATGGGGTTACAAGTGCCCAGAATGCTCAACAGCATAATTACATTGATAATACATCAGTGATCAGTAACTTCAGAAGTCAGATGATAAATTATCCTGGAACTATTAACTCTGCAGAGGTTGCATTTCCAGGTTAATTGCAAAATACATTGACTTAAAGGGCTAAGCATTGAATGAGTTTTATCCTACAACTAATTGTACTGCATGACATGACCTAGGAATAAACAGGAAAAGTGGGCATGGGAAGGGAGCAGCAGCTTCTGACTGGTGACACCAACAGCAATATCGGGAAGACGGAGAAGTAGTAGACTGTTGACACATCACGTATTTGTTTTCCCAGTTCTTGGTTAATTATATATAGGGAACTGTAATGCTAGGTAATGGGGAGTTGAAGAAGTCTTTCTTAAGCTAAATAGAAAAGGAAAACTTGCATTTGCAGTCATACAGGTACTTTTGACAGATCTGTACGAATTACATTTGCAAATAGAGAATCTTCCTGTTTCCAATTTAGTTCTCGCAATTTGCTTCCATTTTCACCTATCTGACCCTTACACGTCTGAAACAAAGTGAAGACAACTTAGTCCACACAATCATCAACACCATTCCTGGATTGAACAGATTGTTTGACTACTCAGAGGACATTTCCGGAACCACCCCTCACCCCAACAATCTTGCTTCCCCATAATAAACAGCTTTGACACACAATCTATACATATCTTACGATAGGAATTCCAATAGGTTTGTGTAATACTGTAGCGTCAAATTAATTTTACAGGAGCTGCTTAAATTGTAGGGAAAAAAATCAATATACAGTATTGATTAAAATTACATCACTGATTTAACAGTCACACTTCAAACGCAATGGGCCTATACTATAAAGTATATTTGTTGACTGTGCAGGATACCGCATATTTGAATGTATAAATAGAAGTTACAGAATTTTGCTTGAATTCCCCTAGAGCAGGAACCATTCATGGAGAAATGTGCAGAAGGCATATAGTCCACGGTCCTTAAAAAACAAATATAGTTTTTCCTTATCCCATCCTTAAATTATGTGAAACCATATTTGCATGCCAAAAAAGGGATTACAGCCTTGAAATTACTCTCTTCTATTAATTATAACAGTACATATCTCCCATACTGCTCTTCAAACTAAACATAAAATTCTTTATGTATTTCTCACTCTCCAATAATTTGTCTCTGTATGCCTGCCAAACACTTTCTCTTGATGACTTTCATACACTATAGGTCAAGTACCTTTATCTGAAATCCTCAGAGCCAATTGCATCAGATAATTTAGATTTTCGGGTATCACATATAAAGTACATTACAATAGCCTAAGCTAGCTACAGTATAAAGTAAATAAATGGTCAGAAAAGAAAGATGCATCGCTGAACAACAATATGGGGTACCAGTATTAAGTTTCTTTTTGACATGTCCACCACCAAGGTCGCATGGTAAACAGTGCAAACAAACTAGACTTCCCACGCTGGAAGCTTCTCTTTATTATCACTTTTTTAATTTGAAATAATTATGCAGTAAGATAGATGGGAGGCAACAGATTGATTGGTAGCACTTACTGGATGGAGAAGGAGAAATGGATTCAGTAGGGTTTTCCAACACAGGGTACAGTGGAGGAAAATAGGGCTGGTGTACCAGAGTACACTGCCTTGGGGTGGTGAGGTTGCCTTCCAATACAACAAAACCTCTTCAAGCTGATCAGCCTAAAAACAGCTAAATTGGAAAAGTGTATATAGGGCATATTTAGCACTGATGACTTACTACCTGACCATTGCACACATTCCCCTTCCCTTAACACTATTTTGCTTACAGTCCAGACTATCAGCACATGCAGTGCAATATAAACAAATCCAGTACATAGCTAGCAGGCTCGCTGAGACTGAATGGCAAATCTTTTACAAAACGGTACTTTTTAAGCAAAAAAATGAACAACGGGTCGGACTTTCAATGTATTAAAACATCTCAACATGCTTGTTAGAAGCATTATTAAATGCAACTTAACAGGGACCCATATATTAGAACACATGATCAAATGCTTGGTCTAAAAGATGCGTTAGAGGAGAAACGCATGGAAATCTTTAGGGACAAAATTCTGAAATCTAGGGTGAGGCAGCTAAATGTACAGCTACCAAAGGTGGAATGATTGAAGGAGCAGCGAGATCCAGTCCTAAACAATCCTTATAAAGAAGGTTCAGATAGGGAGCTGCAAGGTCTTGGAGTGATGTGAAAACAAGGATGAGAATGTTAAAATGGGGGCATTGCCAGACAAATGAGTAACAGGGTAATGGGTGATTGTGAACTTGTCCAAGTGGGAAAGTGGGAGGCTGAATTTTGAATAATCTCACATTTATGAGATTACTATTTGCAACAGTAGTGAACTCGCCAACATTGAGGGCATTTAAAAGTTTATTGGATAAGCATATGGATGATAAGGGCATAGTGTAGGTTGGATGGCCTTTAGTTTTTTTCCATGTCGGTGCAACACCGAGGGCCGAAGGGCCTGTACTGCGCTGTATCGTTCTATGTTCTATGAAGAGTGAAATGCCAGCTAGGAGAGCACGGGAATAATCAAATCCAAAGATATCTAAAGCATGGATGAATGTTCCAGCTTTCACATTTATAGTAGAAATCTAGTGCTAGAAAACATCTAGTTAACAGTAACTTTTAAAAAAAATAAAAAAAAATTTTCAATTTAATTTACTAATTAATTGACGCAATGTCAATTAGAGGGGTACAGGGCTCTGACTGTGAGATGTGGCAGGTCCGGGAGGCTTCCAGCGTCCCGGATGGCTTCATCTGCAGAAAGTGCACCGAACTAGAGCTCCTCAGACCGCATGGTTCCGTCGGAGCAGCAGTTGGATGCACTTAGGAGCATGCAGGTGGCGGAAAGCGTCACAGATAGCAGTTATATAAATGTGGTCACACCCAAGGTGCAGGCAGAGAAATGGGTGACCACAAGAAGGGGCAGGCAGTCAGTCCAGGAATCCCCTGTGGCTGTCCCCCTCTCGAACAGGTATACCCCTTTGGATACTGTCGGGGGGAATAGCCTATCAGGGGAAAACAGCAGGGCAGCCAGAGCAGTGGCACCACGGCTGGCTCTGATGTTCAGCAGGGAGGGTCAAAGCGCAGAAGAGCAATAGTCACAGGGGACTCTTATAGTCATGGGCACAGATAGACGCTTCTGTGGACGTGAAAGAGACTCCAGGATGGTATGTTGCCTCCCTGGTGCCAGGGTCCAGGATGTCTCTGGAAGGGTAGAGGACATCCTGAAGGGGGAGGGCAAAAAGGCAGAGGTCATTGTACATATTGATACGAACGACATAGGCAGGAAGGGGCATGAGGTCCTGCAGCAGGAGTTCAGGGAGCTAGGCAGAAAGCTAAAAGACAGGACCTCCAGGGTTGTAATCTCGGGATTACTCCCTGTGCCACGTGCCAGTGAGGCTAGAAATACGAAGATAGAGCAGCTAAACACGTGGCTAAACAGCTGGTGTAGGAGGGAGGGTTTCCGTTATCTGGACCACTGGGAGCTCTTCCGGGGCAGGTGTGACCTGAACAAGAAGGACGGGTTGCATCTAAACTGGAGAGGCATAAATATCCTGGCCGCGAGGTTTGCTGGTGTCACAAGGGAGGGTTTAAACCAGTATGGCGGGGGGTGGGTACCGGAGCAATAGGTCAGAAGGTGAAAGCATTAAGGGTTAGGGTTAGGGCGAGGGAAAAGGGCCAGTAAGGCTCTGAGGAAGAGCAGACAGGGAGATGTTGCTGAAAACAGCGGGTCTGGTGGCCTGAAGTGCATATGTATTTTTTAGTACTTGGAACTGTAATGTTGTTGCCATTACAGAGACCTGGTTGAGGGAAGGACAGGATTGGCAGCTAAACGTTCTAGGATTTAGATGTTTCAGGCGGGATATGGGGGAGGGGGGGGGGGGGGGGTGTAAAAGGGGTGGCGGAGTTGCACTACTGGTTAGGGAGAATATCACAGCTGTACTACAGGAGGACACGTCAGAGGGCAGCAAGGCTATATGGGTAGAGATCAGGAATAAGAAGGGTGCAGTCACGATGTTGGGGGTTTACTACAGGCCTCCCAACAGCCAGCGGGAGATAGAGAAGCAGATAGGTAGACAGATTTTGGAAACAAGTAAAAACAACAGGGTTGTTGTGATGGGCGACTTCAACTTCCCCAATATTGACTGGGACTCACTTAGTGCTAGGGGCCTGTATGGGGCAGAGTTTGTAAGGAGCATCCAGGAGGGCTTCTTAAAACAATATGTAGACAGTCCAACTAGGGAAGGGAAGGGGCTGTACTGGACCTGGTATTGGGGAATGAGCCCAGCCAGGTGGTAGAAGTTTCAGTAAGGGAGCATTTCGGGAACAGTGACCACAATTCAGTAAGTTTTAAAGTGCTGGTGGACAAGGATAAGAGTGGTCCTCGGGTGAACGTGCTAAATTGGGGGAAGGCTAATTATTACAATATTAGGCGAGAACTGAAGAACCTAGATTGGGGGAGGATGTTTGAGGGTAAATCAACATCTGACATGTGGCAGGCTTTCAAATGTCAGTTGAAAGGAATTCAGGACCGGCATGTTCCTGTGCAGAAGGATAAATATGGAATAGCGGATAGCGATGAGGACTGTCAGAGGATACAGCAGGATCGTTTGGAGACTTGGGTGGAGAGATGGCAGATGGAGTTTAATCCGGACAAATGTGAGGTAATGCATTTTGGAAGGTCTAATGCAGGTAGGGAATATACAGTGAATGGTAGAACCCTCAAGAGTATTGAAAGTCAGAGAGATATAGGTGTACAGGTCCACAGGTCACTGAAAGGGGCAACACAGGTGGAGAAGGTAGTCAAGAAGGCATACGGCATGCTTGCCTTCATTGGCCGGGGCATTGAGTATAGGAATTGGCAAGTCACGTTGCAGCTGTATAGAACGTTAGTTAGGCCACACTTGGAGTAAAGTGTTCAATTCTGGTCGCCACACTACCAGAAGGATGTGGAGGCTTTAGAGGGTGCAGAAGAGATTTACCAGGATGTTGCCTGGTATGGAGGGCATTAGCTATGGGCAGCAGTTGAATAAACTCGGTTTGTTCTCACTGGAACGACGGAGGTTGAGGGGCAACCTGATAACGGTCTGCAAGATTATGAGGGGCATAGACAGATGCTTTCCCCCAGGATAGAGGGGTCAATTACTCAGGGGCATAGGTTTAAGGTGCGATGGGTAAGGTTTAAAGGAGATGTACGAGGCAAGTTTTTTTTTTACACAGAGGGTAATGGGTGCCTGGAACGCGCTGCTGGAGGAGGTGGTGGAAGCAGGGACGATCGTGACATTTAAGGGGCATCTTGACAAATATATGAATAGGATGGGAATAAAGGGATACGGACTCAGGAAGTGTAGAAGATTTTAGTTTAGACGGGCAGCATGGTCAGCACGGGCTTGGAGGTCCGACGGGCCTGTTCCTGTGCTGTACTTTTCTTTGTTCTTTTGTTCCATGAGTTGAAGCGGGGAGGAGTCAGGAAATGTTATGGAGGTGGAAGTTAGTGGTCTTGGTGATGGCAGGGATATGAGTCATATATGACATTGAAGTTGCAAATAGTCTGGTCCGGCCTCATGACAGTTGTCAGTGAGAAGGATGGAGTTGGTGGCTAAGTAATGAACTTTGTGATGGGGACCCAATATTTTGCAACAAAATTTCTGCTTATCCAGAACTGAATGTCAAGAAACCACTGGCAATTTAGCAATAGTGGAGGGGGTGAGAGAGGTAGAACTGGGATTTGTCAACACACATTTGAAACATGACAATGTGATTTTCGATGATGTCACGGAGGGGCAGCAAGCAGAGGGGGCATCAAGGCTAGAACTTCGGAGGAGTCCAGAGATAATTGTGTGGGAGTGTATAGAGAAGCAACTGCAGATGATTCTTTGGCTCTGAGTGAATAGAGAAGAATGGAACCAGACGAGGGCAGTCCTCACCAACTGGATAAGAGCGGCATTGGACGTTCGTCAAAATGTATCAAAGGCTTCAAACACATCAAGAAGACGTCCCCAAATTTGCAGATTACATCAAATTGTGTGGGAGGGAGCTGTGAGGAGAGATCTTTCAGTGTGAATTGAACAAGTTGAGTGAGTGGGCAACTGAATGGCAGTTGCTAGAACGTGTTTCCTAAAGGGACATTGGTGAACCGGATGGGTCTTTATAACAATTTATGATAGCTTCTTGGTTACCATTACTGAAACTAACTTCCAATGCCAGAATTTTTATTAATTGAATTTAAATTTCACTAGCTGCCATTTCTGACTCAGCTCTACAGGGTTACAAGGTAGCCAGGAATGAACTTAAAAATGGACTGAGGAGAGCTAGAAAGGGGCATGAAAAACCCCAGGCGGGAAAGATTAGAGAAAACCCCAAGGTGTTCAACACTTGTGAGAAATAAAAGGATGATCAGAGTGAGAGTAGGGCCGACAGGGATAGTGACTTGTGCCTAGAATCTGAAGAGGTGGGGATGCCCTAAATGAATACTTTGCTTCAGTATTCACTAGAGAGGGACCTTGTTGCCCATGAGAACAGTGTGAACCAGGTTAATAGACTCAAACAGGTTGATATTAAGAAGGAGGATCTGCTGGAAATTTTGAAAAGCATCAGGATAGATAAGTTCCCTGGGCCTGACGGGATGTACCCAAAGTTACTACGGGAAGCAAGGGAGGAGATTGCTGCGCTGTTGACGATGATCTTTGCGTCCTCACTCTCCACTGGAGTAGTACCGGATGATCGGAGGGAGGCGAATGCTGTTCCCCTATTCAAGAAAGGAAATGGGGAAATCCCTGGGAATTACAGACCCATCAGTCTTACGTCTGTGGTGAGCAAAATATTGGAAAGGATTCTGAGAGATTAGATTTATGATTATTTAGAAAAACATAGTTCGATTAAAGATAATCAGCATGGCTTTGTGAGGGGCAGGTCATGCCTCACAAGCCTCATTGAATTCTTTGAGGATGTGACGAGACACATTAATAAAGGTCGGGCAGTGGATGTGGTGTATATGGATTTCAGTAAGGGGCTGGTTTAGCACACTGGGCTAAATCGCTGGCTTTTAAAGCAGACCCAGGCAGGCCAGCAGCACGGTTCAATTCCCGTACCAGCCTCCCCAAACAGGCGCCGGAATGTGGTGACTAGGGGCTTTTCACAGTAACTTCATTGAAGCCTACTTATGGCAATAAGCGATTTTCATTTTCAGTAAGGCATTTGATAAGGTTCCCCATGGTAGGCTCATTCAGAAAGTTACAGGGCATGGGATACAGGGAAATTTGGCTGGCTGGATACAGAATTGGCTGGCCAAAAGAAGACAGTGAGTGTTACTGGATGGAAAGTATTCCGCCTGGAGGTCGGTGACCAGTGGTGTCCCGCAAGGATCTGTTCTGGGACCTCTGCTCTTTGTGGCTTTTATAAATGACTTGGATAAGGAAGTGGAAGGGTGGGTTAGTAAGTTTGCCGATGACGCAAAGGTTGGTGGAGTTGCAGATAGTGTTGAGGGTTGTTGCAGGTTACAAGAGGACATTGACAGGATGAAGAGCTGGGCTGAGAAGTGGCAGATGGAGTTCAACCTTGATAAATGTGAAGTGATTCATTTTGGAAGGTCGAATTTGAAAGCTGAATACAGGGTTACGGCAGGATTCTTGGAAGTGTGGAGGAACAGAGGGATCTTGGGGTCAACATACATAGATCCCTGAAAGTTGCCACCCAGGTTGATAGGGTTGTTAAAAAGGCGCATGGTGTGTTGGCTTTCATTAACAGGGGGATTGAGTTTAAGAGCCGCGAGGTTTTGCTGCAGCTTTATAAAACTCTAGTTAGCCCACACTTGGAATATTATGTCCAGTTCTGGTCGCCTCATTTTAGGAAGGATGTGGATGCTTTGGAGAGGGTACAGAGGAGATTTACCAGAATGCTGCCTGGACTGGAGGGCATGCCTTATGAAGAAAGAATGCAGAGAGGTGACTTGATAGAGGTGTACAAGGTGATCAGAGGCTTGGATAGAGTGGATAGCCAGAGAGACTTTTCGCCAGGGTGGAAATGGCTGTCACGAGGGGACACAATTTCAAGGTGATTGGAGGAAGGTATATGGGAGATGTCAGAGGTAGGTTCTTTACACAGAGACTGGTGGGTGTGTGGAATGCACTGCCAGCAGAGGCGGTGGAGTCAGTGTCATTGGGGACATTTAAGCAACTCTTAGGCACATGGACAGCAGTAAATTGAAAGGGTGTAGGCTAGGTTATCTTAGATTAGGATAAATGGTCGGCACAACATCGTGGGCTGAAGGGCCGGTACTGTGCTTTACTGTTCTAAAATTTGATCCCATTATGAGTCCATTGGAATTACCACAACACTAGCATTTTCTCACAAAGTGGATCAGTACCTAGGGAGAGCAGCAAACATTGAAGGCAGGAAAAATAATTCAGTGATCAATAGTTTGGTGGGAGCAGAGTCAAGGAGAAGCTTGAAGAATGCAGACCTCAAAGTGTAAGCGATAGGAGCAATGATGGGCAACTCAGTCCAACAAGCTTGCTCCAAGATTCAGGGGAGTGCCTCAAATCCAACTTCCCACACTGTACCAATTTGCCTTGATTCTCTTAATGTCCAAAAATCTATCAATGTGTCTTGAATATACTCAACAACTGAGCCTCCATCGTTCTCATGGTAGAGATTCACAATTCAACAATTGAGCTTCCATAGTTCTCGGGGTAGAGATTCAGTTCTTGGGAGTGAAGAAATTTCGCGTCTCAGTCCTAAATAATCAATTCCTCATCTGAAGACTGTGCCCTCATGTTTGTGGTTCCCCAACTTGGCAAAAATCTTCTCAACATCTCACAGAATTGTTACAGTGCAGGGGGGTCACCATTTGGACAGTCGAATTTGACTCTGAAGGAGCAATGCACCATTAGCCTGCACATTCTTTTCGACAATAATCCAATTCAGAGTGCCTTGTTCAAACCTACCTCCACTCAGGCAGCGGATTCCAGAATATACCCTGGCAAGCTCTTAAGAATTTTGTTTGTTCCAATTAGATCACCTTTCATTGTTTTAGACTCTTAAGAGATGTAACCCTATTCCCTAGATTGGACATGTTTGCACAGAAACCTGCAAAAGGACGACAGCTCATGTACATCAAGATCCTAGTTATAAAACTGGAACTGTCTGCAGACTGCAACTAAAACAGTAGGCATGCATAGGGTCATATTTGTTTCATCCATTTTAACATAACGCATTTTTGGATATCATTTTGTGAAATATCGCTCAATAGAACTTGCCAGAACACTCATGGAATCGGAGTACCCATTCAGCCTCAAACTGCCCATGTTCATTTTTCAATTGGAAGAGTCCTTTCCAATTTCCCTGAGCTTTTTTTCAATTATGTCGCCTTCATTAACCAGTGCAAGATAATCTTTCATTAACAATGACTCTCTCAATATCTCTGTTAACTTGCAGAGTTGGTACAGTATATTAATGAAATCCTTACGCAAGGATTAATGGCTTTTATGTAATCACTGCAAGGTTATGGAGTAATAATCTGCAACTGATTACCAGAAATAGCTAACGAAGTAAACCTTGAACAGTAAGAAACTGCACACCATGTAATCCTGGGCGACCCCCCAATACTTTCCCCAACACAGGTGGAGTGAAACCTTTGTCAAAAGAATTGGGGACTGTAAATGCTCTTCCCCTAATGAAGAGGGTCAGGGCCCAGGCTGCCATTTTAGATTGGCAACTGGACAGAAACCATCACAATTAGCCTGTAAATCCACCGCATTAGCCCGCTAGTAACATATTCCCCACCTCCACTACTACATACATACAAGATCCTTTCCAATAAGGAAGTCATCGAGAATCCCTCCTATCCGAGCCCGCAATTATTTAAAATCGAGGCCGTGGCGTAAGGAGAACCATCCCCATCTCCTTTCGGACTAGGCCGCGGCGGGCTAACATGGAAGAGGCCCCAGCTCTGTTGCTTCCCCCCCCACTCACATCTTGCGTTGCCTCTCCAGCTCGGCTTTCTTTTCCTCCTCCTCCCGCTTCTGTTTTTCGTCCAAGCTGCTCCTCTTGCTCAGATTGCGGCCGAAGATGTCGATGCGCTCCGGGGTAGTTCGGCAGCGGGAACGGGAGCGCGACTCTCGGTTGGCTGCGTGCCTGCGGCTCTTCTTCTCCCGAGACTTGGAGCGTTTGCGCGGCCTCTCCTTGTCCCGCGAATGAGAGCGTGTCCGCCGCTTGCCGTGTTTACTGCTCTTGGCGTGTTTGGAGCGGGACGAGCTGCGGCTCCGAGACCTGCCCATCGCCGCCGGCGCAGCCCCCCGATCCCGGGAACAGGAGGGGGGGAGGGGGGGTTGGAGAAGAGAGGAGTCTGGATCCGGGATGGCGCCACCCTGACTTCCGGTAACCGAGGAAGGAGCCCGTTTACCGACTCGAGCTTCCGTGATGGCTTCCAACTCGCAGGTTTCCCCGAGGCCCCGGAGACACGGCGGAAACAGCGACAAAATGGCGGTTCGGGTAAATATGGGAAAGGACTTCGACACATATACCCACAATGCATCGCGCCTCGGGCCGCTCCGGAGATTACCGAACAACTTCGGCTCAAAGCGGCTCCAGTTTCACATCCGACTGAGGCTGAGGGTACTAGGCTCTGCCAAGGTTGAGCAGAGCCAGAGAGATCAGGAAAACACAGGCACCCAAATGAATGTTACCTGAGGTCAAGTCACTACATTTCCGAAATTGGAAAACTGAGGGTGGCTAACAGATCTACAGATTATCCCCCTCGCAAAAGTCGATTCCCAACTGCAGCACCTAACCTCTTCACCTTTCCTCATCTACCTTGAAGCCAATTTTCCACTGATCAATTGCACTTCAAGAAGAACCTGGCATCAGGGCCTACATCTTCCCTTTTGCTACTTTGTTCCCTCTTCTAAAACAGTAACTCGGCAAAGCGGAAACTTGCCTAGCTCTGTCCTATCCACAAAAAGCAAAACCAACCCAATCTGACCAATTACCACATGATCAGTCCACTTGATCATCGGTGGAGTGATGTAAGGGGGGTTGTTAACACTGCTATCAAACAGCACTTACCAATAACCTGCTCAATAAATCGCGTTTGGGGTTTGCCAGCATCATTCAGCCCTAGAATCCATGACAAACGTGATGCAAATGTGGACAAAAGAGCTGAATTCCCAAACTCCCAAATGGCATCTTAGTTCTCTGTGGCATTAGTAAACTGTCCCTCCTCATCTTCCTCGAATTGTCCGCAGCCTTTGACATGGTTCAGCTTGAGACTTTGTTCCAATACCTCTGACCATCACCCAGCTCAACTGGACCACACTTGCCTGGTTTCATTTGCATCTATCCTGTCATAGGCAGAGAACCCTTTGTAATGGCATCTCTTACTCTGCAGTATTACCTCTAGTGTCCCCCAAAATCCATCCTTCATCCTTCTCTTTTCTCATCTTCATGCTGCCCCATGGCGACATCATCCAAAATCATGGTATTAGCTTTCCAATGTACATTGATGGTACCTGGTTTACTGCTCTTCCAACTGCCCTAATCTTCCTCTGTCTCTAAATTGTTTGACCTCATGTCTAAGTGTCCTGTAGTGGATTAGCAGAAATTTCCACCAGTTAAATATTGGGAAAACAGAAGCTATTAGCCCAGATCTTCCTGTCATTGATTAAGCTGTGCCTTTATGCATGCTGCATTTTAAATTGCATTCTTATTTTTTCCTCTGCTTGCACCAAGAACATCTTCTCCTGCACTGATTTTCAAGGAGCAATGCGAGGCCTAGTAGTGAGGTATATTTTTTTTAAAGTATTTTTATTCAAGGCTTTTGAACAAAAATATAAATATATAAAATATCAAAAGAGCAACCAAAGACTATCAGAAGAGCAACACATAAAAATCTCCAAGCCCCAACTATGTCCCCCCTTCCCCGTTTTAACTCCCTTACCCCCCCACCCCCACCAAGCCCCCCCTCTCTGACAATTCAGTCCTCCTTGAAGAAATCGATGAACGATTTCCATCTCCGAATGAACCCTTCTATCGACCCCGCAATGCGAACTTGATCTTTTCCAACTGCAGGAATTCTGCCAGGTAGCTCACTCACACCCCTGCCTTTGGCTGCTCTGAGTCCCTCCAGCATAACAAAATTTGTCTCTAAGCTATCAGGGAGGCAAAGGCCAATACATCGGTCTCCACCTCCCGCACTCCTGGGTACTTCCGACATACCAAATATCATTACCTCCTGACTCGGGGCCACCCTCACTCCCAGAACCATGGTAATAACACCCGAGAACCTCTGCCAAAACCCCCTCAATCTAGGACACGCCCAAAACACATGTACGTGATTTGCGGGTCCCTCGCACACTGTCCACCTCTCACACCTATCCTACATCCCCCCAAAAGACCTGCTCATCCTCGCCGCTGCCCTTTATGCCCCTTATTTTCTTGACTGACTATCCCTCAGCGATGCCCCGGAGAGAGGTTCCAGAGGGGTGGTTGAGCAGGGGGTGCCAGTTGGGGAGTGAGAAGGGGTGTCAGTAGGCGGGCAAGCCAAGTGTGCTAGTGGTAGGGCGTGAGACAAAGGGTGCATATTGGTAGGGGGAACTGTGGGATAGAAGTGGGGGACAACAGGTGGGCGGAGGATGTTGGGGGGGAGGTGGACGGAGACTGATGGAGGTGAGCCAGGGTTGATGCTGGGGGTTTAGCAGCACTGAAGAGACAGGAGTGTGGAGACACGCCTCCTGATTTTAAAGACTGCTTGAAGCAGCTCCAACAAATCAGGGTAAAATCTAGTTAAGTACCAGGCAAACAGCCCAGGTTTACGTGCTGAGAGGTCTTGGGGGACTATCATCAGGGACTCCCATGGAGCTATTTCTCACAAACTAGAAGTTCAGGATTCTGGCGTAATTTGGCTACCTGGAACTTCCAATTTCATTGCAGCAAATAGCAGTGAATGTCTCACTGTTCTTTGCGAATGAAACCAGAAGAACTGGGGCATTTCTTTGATCCTAAGCACAAACTCCATTCAAGGTTTGCTCCATAATGCTCCTATGGAATACCTTGAGATGCGTTAGTACCTTAAAGGTGCAATATTAGTGCATATAGATGTTGTTGTTTAATCCCCAACCATTAACATCCAGGGCCTCTTCATAGACTAGAAACTTAATTGGACCAGTAACATATATATTATGGCTACAAGAACAAAGACATTCCTACATCTACCAGGTGCACATCAGGATGTGATAGAATACACATTGCCTGGATCAGTGAGATTCCAGTGAATATAGGCACCATCCAGGACAAAGCAGCCTGTTCAATTGGGACCCATCCACCATCTTAAACATTCACTCCCTCTACCACCTGTGTGGGATGTACTGCATCAAACAACCAAAGTTTCTTTGAGAGCACCTCCCAACTTATGACCATTATCACTTAGAAGGACAAATGGAGCAGGCATATGGGAACACCACTACCTAAAAGTTCCTTCCCAAGTCACACATCATCCTGACTTGGAAGTAAACTGCCATTTTGTCAGTGTTGCTGAGACAAAATCCTGGAATTCCCTCACTAACAGCACTGTGGGTTTATCTACCCATAAGGGCCACAGCGGTTTAAGTAGGTGGCTCACCACCCCATCCATAAGGGCAATTAGGGATGGATAGTAAATGCTGGTCTAGCCACTGACACGTACATCCCATGAAAGCATTAAAACATCTGTGTTATTATAGCATAGCTGCATTTAGACAAATGTAAATAAGCATGAGGTTGAAAGATTGGAAAGATCTGTTGAATGGGTTAAGTGAAGAGAGGTGGGAGAATCTCATGTGGAGCATGATTGGGAGTTTGTCAACAGCCTGCCATCCGCAATGATCACTGTAATGGAACTGTGCGCCACTTACACACACTCTCTCCCTTTCCTGTTCCTCACATGATTACAAATTGAAATTCTAAGTGTTGGCTGATGGAACCATCAATTCACCAGACACGTGTTTCCGATATGATTCTAGGCTTTAATCAACTTACTTCAGAGCCAGCCTATTACCTGTTGATGAACTCTCTGTGAACTGCAGGCTGACTCTGGACAAGGGTATTTATACAGCAGCACTAGGGGGAGGAGTCATGGGCGGAGCCAAGGGTGGAGCCCTGTACAAGCTCCTGAGCATTCCCAGAGCTACTCCCCCTAGTGGTCGGATAACGCTACTGCGCTTACAATATACAGTGTGAATTTACCATGTTATATTCACCACATTGGCATTATGCGTGGAAAGCATTTGCAATTCAGTGATGGGGAAGTCTTTCATTGGTGAAACCAGTTGTCAGCTAACATTGCAGCAGGAATGGGTGGGAAATAAAGGAGCCTCCTGGTCAAATAGGGATGTATCATGGCTAAAGCTTTCCTGCCCAACTGCATTGCAATAAACATAAGACCCAAGAGTACCACGATGGCATGGGTGTTTTTCAGAATTAAATTTCACTTGTAAATGTTTCACATTACATTGGTTTCACTTTATTCGTATGTGCATCACTGTTATTTGTTGAGATTAGCTTCGTGAGATGGCTAAATTCACTGGCTTATGGCTGGCACACATTGATAGTCGCAAGGGAGTAAGGGACATTTCTTTTATTGTGCAAGAAACAGTTAGTGATTTGTTCACTCTTTATTGATGTTAGTGTTGGTATCCAGTGTTGTACTCACCATTCTGTGGGACATGACTGAATACCCTGAAATAACTACACATTTGAACAGTACTGACACTGCCTTTATGCCCCTCATTTTCTTACCTTGACTGACTATCCCCATTTCAAGACACCTCCCCCGACCCAGTCCCCCAACTCCCTCACCGACCATCATACTAAGGGCACCAGGCCTCTTCCACTTCACTCTTCCATGCCCCCTAACCCCAGTTTATGTCCTCCCCTGGATTCCTATTCCACTCCTCCCTGCCTCCGACTCCACGCCACAATCTCCCTCACTATTGACTCACTCTTGCTGGTCCTAAATCTCTCTGCATGTCACCATTTTCTTGCTCCCCTTCATTGTACTGTAGTGTTAAACAAAGAAAAAAGTTGACTTTTCACTTAACGGTACAAATCTAGCTGGTGCACGCTGCCTTTAAATGCTCATGAACTGGTTGCCACAAGGTCCTCGTGCACGCAGATTTTATATAGAAGGCAGGACATAATTAAAAACCAGTTCTATCCTAATGAGTATTCATGGAATGCAAATACATAACAAATACAGGCTAGTGCAAAGCTCAACACATTGCAAGCATGCTACCGACTTTGGCTGGGATTTTCCACCCCAACCCCTGCAGCAGGTTCCTGACGGGGAATGTGGTGCATCATTGTCTGCCATTGGAATCTTCTGGTGCTGCCAAAGTCTACAGGCTTTTGCATGACTCGCCTGCCCAACTGCCAAGGAACCACTGCGGGTGGGGGGGAGGGGGGGGGGGGGGGTCGATTTTGATGGGACAGAAAGATCCCACCGGCAGGAAGGGCCTGAAAGTCCCACCTTTTGCCTCTGCATTTCAACCTGCCATTGGGAAATCAAACTTTCACAACCACCTAATTAAATCACCCGGTGCACCAGGCTTTCTGGTATTGTGGGCTCCATAAAATCCACCTCCCCTCTTGGGTGGAATAGGCTGGGATGGTGCTATAGACGCGAGGTAATTTAAAGAAGAAGACTTTTTATATTGACGAAAGGAGGAAATAGAGAAGGGAAATAAACGAATGGCTGCTAAACCGATTGGAAGAGTTAGGAAAGAAGACCAAATGCTTTGTTGAAAAGGCGAGTTCTTAGAAAGTGGACTGTACTTGTCTACATTTGCTTTATTGGCTCTAATTTTTTTTTTTAAATGACCGGGTGGGATTCTCTGATCCTGAGGCTGTGTTGACGACGTCGTAAACGCCGTTGTGTTTCTCGACGGTGTCAACATCACCTCAGGAGCAGCATTCTGACCCCTACAGGGGGCCAACACGGCACTGGAGCGACTCATGCCGCTCCAACTGCCGATCCCTGGCGTCAGATGGGCGCCGCGATTGCTGCGCATGTGCGGTGGCTCCCTTCTCCGCGCTGGCCCCAACGCAACATGGCGTAGGGCTACAGGAGCCGGCGCGGAACAAAAGAGGCCCCCAGCCCAAGAGGCCGGCCTGCCAATCGGTAGGCCCCGATCGTGGGCCGGGTCACAGCGGAGGATCCCCTTGCCCCCCCCCACCAGGTCGCCCCCGGATCCATTCATGCTAAGGTCCCGTCGGGTAAGACCAGGTTAGAACGGCGCCAACGACACTCGGATTTTTTTGTACGGCTGCTCGGCCCATCCCGGACCAAGAATTGCCGGGGGTGGCCGCATAGAGCGGCCTACGACCGGCGCCACGCCAACTGCGCCGGTGCCAATGGCATCGATTCTCCGCTCTCTGGAGAATCGCGTCCCGGCGTCGGAGTGGCGTGGTGGGATTTGTACGGCCCCCGGGGATTCTCCGACCCAGCGCGGGCTCGAAGAATCCCGCCCACCATCTTCTCTTGTTTCAAGCTAACTGTCTTCACTCCAGTGGCATTGACAGATTCTGAACTCCTTTGTCTGTGTCTACTGCTCTGAGATAAATACCATCTATGCCTGGGGATTGGTTTGTTGTGAGTAATTTCTCCTGTTGAGGAATTCCATATATCTAATTTGTGTCTGAGTCATTAATTTTGCTTTGCTATTGCTGCTTTGGGATGGATGTTGTTTATGCCTTCCCTTGTGAATATTTGGGGGAAGCAATCATTCAGAATATTATTTGGAATGTTCAACCATTTTTCAGTTCTGAGCTCCTGAGAAAATGAGTTGCGGAATTGAATTAATAGTAAAATCAGATAAGCATTATCAGTGTATTTTCCCATGTTTTTGGTATCCAAGCTTTGCATTATCCAATCACAATTTCCTTATTTACCAGGTTTTTCTACTTTCAACTCTCATGTTGTTGTGCAATGTGAATCATTCATAATCACTGGATTGTCCAGTTTAAACCCAACTGAAATCAAAACTAAAAGTGCTGATATCCAACAGATACCAATTTCAGACCAAAACACGTGTCATGAGATGCATAGTCTATCACATTTCAGGCTTGGCTTTTCACGAGGGTGAACTTAGGCCACATCCATTGCTCAGACAGTGTATGACTATCTGCGAGGAACAGCTTATTTGGTCCCGGCTTCAGTTGACCTTCTGAATCAACCTCAGATAAAATGAAATGATATTTCATTTTATTGCAAAACTGTAAGTGACCGTTTTACATCGACATGAAAATGCTGGAATAACAATATAAATAAGCCTCACGTTGTGCAAAGGGAAAATAAACTCAAGAGTTAAGAAGACCCGATTCCACAAGAATTGAGACTTAACAAGAGAAATAAGTTGTGTTCTGTCCGGTTTGCAGCTTCACAGGCACTGATCAGAGCAAAACACTACTTCAAGCTTGTTTCAAGCAGGAATAGCTCCATTGTTGCTGGAGGACTGTCAAATTTGATAACCCGTAAGCTGAAACAAGAGTGATGCAGTCTGCATATCTACTCAAATATATGAATCTCAGTTTTGTTTTACAAATATCATCACTTAAAATGTCACATTTTTTCAAAAGTGACAGGGGTCTAAATCAATTAGAGCCTGAAACTGAGTTTGATTTATGCAGTGCGCAGACAAAATATGTCAGAATTCAAACTGTCGTAAATTGATCCATTGGTTAATTGAGCATTTGGAATCAATGGGGCGGCCCAACCTGTCTCTACCTGCTTTATCTTAAAATGATGCCCACTGATTACTGGCCAATGAACCCTTTGCAAAGGCAAAACCCGTCATAATTTTGGACTCCTCTATTAAGTCTTCCCTGAACCGTCTCTGCTATAAGAACAACTCTAGGCACTCAATATAGTTGAAATCTCAAATCCCTTGGTTCCAGTAAAAAATATTATTAGTGCTGACTTCATGGCCTTAATCTTTCCTGAAGTATGGTGCACAAGATTGGGCACAATATTTGAGCTGAGGCCTAACCAGTGATTCATAAATCGCAGAAAGAATTACAGAATTGTTACGGCTCAGAAGGAGGCCATTCAGCCCATCATGTCTGCATAAACCCTCCAAATGGACATTATGACTTAGTGCCATTCCCCTGCCTTTTCCCCATACCCATGGGATAATCAAATGATCATATAATGCCCTCTAGAATGCCTTGATTGAACCTTCCTTCCACGCAGTGCATTCCACACCTGAACCACTCTTTGTATGAAAAACATTTCCTCACATCACATTTGTTTCTTTTGCAAATGACTTTAAATCTCTGCCCTCATGTTCTTGATTTCTTTATGAGGGTGAACAGTTTCTCTCTATCTACGCTGTCCATGTCCCTCATGATTTTGAACACATCCAACAAATATTCTCTTAGCCTCTTCTCTCCAAGGAGAACAATCCCAACCTCTCCATTCTATGATCATAACTGAAGTTTTTCATCCCTGAAACCTTCTGATAAACCTCTTCTGCACTCTCTCCAATGCATTCACATCTTTCCTAGAATATGGCACCTAAAACTGTACACAATACTACAGCTGAAGACTTCTGGTGGCATCCATGAGCTGAGCAGTCACACGAAAGATGGCTCTCTCTTGGGAATTTCTTACCAGGCCCTTTTAACCTGGAGACAAAAACACCACAAAATAGCCTCACCCCCAATTAACACCCAGCAGGCTGAAATGCCATAGAACCTGAAAAAAGTGGGGAAAGGAAAATCCCAACCTCAGAACGAGGGGACACATTTGGCGAAACAGAACGGACCGAGCAGAATTGGCAACTCAAATGCCAGCCCACCTGTTTTTAAAAAAAAATAATGTTTATTGAAATTTTCAACAAGTTTTAACCAACAAAAACAAAAGAAAAAGCGAAACAGTAACCCCCCTCCAATACAGAAGCAATAAACAAAAATAGTTAACATGGGAACAAATACACATATCCAATACAGGAAAAAGTCTAGAAACGGTTGCCACTGCTGGAAGAATCCTTGCACTGACCGCCTGAGGGCAAACTTGACCCTCTTCAGCTTGATAAACCCAGCCATATCATTGATCCAGGATTCCACGCCCGGGGGCCTCGCATCCTTCCACTGCAAAAGGATCCTGTGCCGGGCTACCAGGGACGCAAAGGCCAGAATACCGGCCTCTTTCGCCTCCTGCACTCCCGGCTCCGCTGCAACTCCAAATATTGCGAGCCCCCAACCCGGTTCAACCCTGGACCCAACCACCCTTGACAACATCTCCGCAACGCCCCTCCAAAAGCCCTCCAGCGCCGGGCACGCCCAAAACATGTGGGTGTGGTTCGCTGGGCACCCAGAACACCTGACGCACCTGTCCTCATTCCCAAAGAACCGGCTCAGCCTAGTCCCAGTCATGTGCACCCTATGCAGCACCTTTAGTTGAAATAAACTAAGCCTCGCGCAGGAAGAGGAGGAATTCACCCTCCCCAGGGCATAAGCCCACATCCCCTCATCAATATCCTCTCCCAGCTCCTCCTCCCACTTCTCTTTCAGCTCCTCCACCGAGGCCACCCCCCTCCTGCATCACTTGGTAGATTGCCGAAATCCTCCCTTCACCGACCCACGTCTCTGAGAGCACCCTGTCCTGAACTCCCCTTGGCGGCAACAGCGGAAACTCCGCCACCTGCCGCCTAACGAACGCCTTTACCTGCATGTTCCCTGGGGGGAGGCCCAGCCTTCCCTCCAACTCCTCTAGGGTCGCAAATGTCCCATCGGGAAAGAGGTCCCCCATCCGCCTGATACCTGCCCTGTGCCAGCTCCGAAACCCTCCGTCCATCCTCCCTGGTACAAACCGGTGGTTCCCCCGTATTGGGGACCAGACTGAAGCCTTCACCTCCCCACTATGCCGCCTCCACTGCCCCCAAATTGTGAGGGTAGTCGCCACCACTGGACACGTAGTATACCTTGTTGGGGGGAGCGGCAACGGCGCTGTCACCAGCGCCTCTAGGCTCGTGCCCACACAGGATGTCACCTCCATCCTTTCCATGCCGCCCCCTCCCCCTCCATCATCCACCTACGTATCATCGCCACATTGGCGACCCAGTAGTACCCACATAGGTTGGGCAACGCCAACCCCCCCCACATCCCTACCCCGCTCCAGGAAAACCCTCCTCACCCTTGGGGTCTTCTGCGCCCACACGCCAGCCCACCTGTTGATGGAACAGCTGATGGAATGTCTCTCGATAGAGCTCTAGAAACACAGAGACTCAATAAAAGCGGACCTTCTGTCGGCCATGAAGTCAGCAATAGAAACCCCACTGACCCCTGTCATAATATCCACACATGTATATAATGAGATGCAGACAGGCAGTGATTGACAAATATGATGACCAGTAAGCATACAACACAGTACAGCCAATCACCAGACAGGTCACTACCTCTATAAAGCCAGAGGGCTCCAGGTTTCCCGCTCTCTCGGGACCCAGCTACTGAGACAGTCAGAGCCCACGAACTAGCCAGTGCAAACACCATGCGGTAGCTAGTAAGTCTGGTCAGGCTACTACAAGGTCACCAGCCAGATCAGTATAGTGTCGACCCACAGCTGAATATGTATAGCAGTTCTATAGTTGAATAAAACAGTGTTGGATCTTCTCCAGTGTTAGACGTCTGTTTCTAACTTCCCTGCATCGAGTGCAGTCCACATCGAACCAACCTGCCTAACACATCAGCCCCCATTTAAGGAAGTGATAGACAGAATGGAGTGGAGACTGGAGACCCAGGAAGCAATGTTGTGGGATATGGAGAAAGCGTCCACCGGTCAGGGCATGCAATCATCTCTCTTGAAGCCGAGGTGGCAAGGTTGGTAACAAGCCAGAAAGCGCTCCGGGGAAAGTTAACGATTAGGACAACAGGTCCCTTCAACAGAACCTGGAAATTGTTGGTCTACCAGAGGGCAGGAACCCAACAGAATGCATCGCAAGGATGCTCGGGAAACTGGTCAGAGAGGAAGGCTTCATCAAACCCCCAGAGGTAGACTGGGTCCACAGGGCGCTCCGGCAAAAGTCTCCAACTCTCACTCTATGCAGATGACTTATTCCTCTATGTTTCAAATCCCAAGCCTGCTCAGGAGGAATAATGAAACTCCTAAGGAAGTTCAGAGCCTTCTCAGGTTACAAACAGAACCTGATCAATAGCAAAATCTTCCCCGTGAACCCCCAGGGGAGAGAATCAGAGATGGGAACACTGCCTTTCAAACTGATCAAACAGAGTTTCAATACCTGGGAATCATGATAGCCCATAACTGGATGGATCCATAGTGGAACCTGTTGAGCCTAGTGGGAGAGGTAAAGAGAAACCTGTGGTGGGACCCGCTCCTGCTCTCCCTGGCGGGAAGCGTGCAGACAATAAAAATAAACATGCTGTAAAGATTGTACTTTCTATTCAGATCCCTCCCGATCTTCATCCCCAAGGCCTACTTCACCAAGTTAGATCAATTAATTATTGCATTTGTGTGGGTGGGAAAAACCCCAGGATCTGTAAAAGCATCATGTAAAGAAAGAGAAATATGGGAGGACTGGCTCTGCCGAACCTCCGATTTTGCAACTGGGTGGCTAACGCAGAAAGGGTACGAGGGTGGGTGAAAACGTCGGAGGTGGAATAGGTGTGAATGGAGGAGATCTCCTGTATGGGAAATCCCTCCGAGCAGTGACAATAGCCCCCACTTCCCACAAACAATCCTGATTGACCCTAATAATAACAAGCCTGATTGACCTTAATTGACCAGATCAATATTTCTGCCGGGCCGCCGATTTTGGCGCCTACCCACCCAACTCAATTGGAAGCAGACATTTTGCCACCCATTCAGTCAAGTGCCCCTGATTGCCTATTTCCCGCTCACAGGATCTTTACAAGATCTGCCCATCTTGTCTCCAGCACAGAAGGTTCGAGAAGGCGAGAGGAAAGTGGGAGCAACTTCCTCAGTGAAACGTGCAAGCTTCTATCAGTTACACTGAAGAGTCGCAGAAATGATCAGGCTGAGAGGCTGACTTGCAAAGCTTGCCAGGTCTTCTCAGCTACACCCTCAGCTACATTTCCCTGCTGCCTGCCTTCTGAGCGACACCCTCTTCTGATGGTCTAAGTTTTGCACTGATAAATGCTCCAGCAGCAGGAGTAGTCACACCAATAGTACTACTTCTTTTCAGCCATATGCCCCTCCACATGGCAAAGAGGATAGCCACCCAGATATAGCTAGAAGTATCAGGCCCTCACTCCCCCAATACAGCGTGTACAAGGAGAGGACCAGCTCTCTCAACATGTCTGAACACCTGTCTCATGGCAGGTCACTGCTGATATCTGCAGCTTCATGATTCAAGGCTGCGTTCTCACTGGAGCAGGTGAGTATGCGTTGTGAATGTCGAACATGGTACTTAACACTGGAGGCCTATTTCCCATCCCAGACAGCCTCCATTCCATGTCTCCACCTCTCATCAGGTTGCACGCTCTCTTCTGAAAGGGCAGAAGGTAGGGAGGTGATTGCAATGGCTTATGTGCAGAGGAAGAAAGGACAACGTTTGTGAAGGCATGAATGCAAGGAGGTGAATGGTGGCTGTTCAGATGTGGATGCGAGGTGCCTGCAGGGAAAGGTATGTACATAGATGTGTTGACCTGAGTTCTGCTGTGCAGGAGAATGCTGAGCAAGTCAAAGCCTAGTGCATGGTACCTGAAAGTTTTATGCCACTCACCAGCCCCATCCTTCCGAGCTCCTGGATTACTCGGCTGTATTGTCTCCACGTTGGAGGGACCACACTCATGTTGTTCCTCCTCAGCCATTTCCATCCACGCCAGTTTGATAGGAGGCTGTGGGGGTACATTTTACAGAGGTGATGGGGATCTTGGCCATGGACTGGAGAGCCGGTGTAAGGCCAGCAAATACTGAGCCAGTCAGGCAATTAACAGGTCACTGATGGACTTTCCAGGGGCAGGAGTTCCAACCTGACGAGAGCTGCTGGCCTCAGATTGGTCAGTATTTCTTTTCCTCAGTAGCATCACCAGGGAGGTGACACAAACTGCTGGAACAATACCCACCGGTGGCCCAGAGCAACCCAGGTCAGACGAAAGTTATGGTTGTGGTGGTGGGGGGGGGGGGGGGGGGGGGGGGTGTGTGTGGGTGTCATGGTTGGATTGTAAGGCATATGATAGGAAGGCCACGGCCCTCTCAGAAGGCCCCTCTCTGTCTGATGCTGGGTCCCTCGATCAGACACTAAGTCCCTTTGAATGAGAGACCCCCTCCTACCTGTCATGGTGCACAGGTTTGCTTGTCATGCTCCAGTGATAGACCTGCCTGCCGCTGGTTTCATACCATGGCTATCCTTGGGCCTTCCTACTGCAGACTTAAATGGACTGGAAGTGTCAATGTGGCAGGCTCTCCACCTGCCAATCTCCTGCCCAATTAAATGCTCCACCGTCTCAAAATCTGCCATGGGGTAGGGCATAAAATACCACCCATTGTCTGTTTCCCCCATTCTTGGTAGAACTTGCCTCACTGCAGCCCCTCAGATAAAAGCAAATTACTGCAGATGCTGGAATCTGAAACCAAAATGAAAATGCTGGAAAATCTCAGCAGGTCTGGCAGAGCATCTGTAGGGAGAGAAATGAGCTTCCGTTTCGAGTGCAATGATTTTGACGAAGAGTAATTTGACTCAAAACGTTAGCTCTTTTCTCTCCCGACAGATGTTGCCAGATCTGCTGAGAATTTCCAGCATATTCCTTTTGGTTGCAGCCCCTCAGATCCCACAGAAAGGGCCTCCAGAGAGGTTGTTCAGCAATAATTCTGAGCTTAGTAGACTATTATATGTAGTATAAAGGGTTAATGTTAAAAATATAAATATGTCTACAGCATCAGTGTACAATGTCTGCAACATCAGTGACGACAGAGAATGTTGAGAGGTAGTTTTATGTAGAGCCTCGTGTTAAGTCTGTATTGAACATGTTAAGCCTTTATTGTACATGGTTAGTATAATTGAAAATACTGCTCCAGCAGTATTTGTAAACCCAAACTATGAACAATCTCATCTTAAAATCAAATATGATGATAACAGATTAAAAACAATTCATTCATAAGGCTTAACATTTTCAAAGGCTTTATACAGCAAAACTAAAAACCTGAAAGTGGAATTTCATGTTAATTTGAGTGATTTCTAAAGATGTCCATCTGTGGAGGGAATCGCTGACAGCAACATTTGGATTTCCATGTTTAACTCTGCATGTACAGATGGCACAAATTGCTGTCACTTAAAGTTGTAATGATGATGAATGCTGAGTTTTGCTGTCATCACAACCTCAAAATCCAAGCCAAGAAAACGTGTCAGACACAATCATACAAAAAAACATGGTGCAAACAGTGTTCAAATTTCCAAAATATGCTTCTGAGGCATTATACATCCAGAGCAGCCAAAAATGTGTTTAAGCCAGTTGAGTGGACTACTGAACAAAATGGTAAATCTGATATATTGGTTTCTATGTCGTAATATTTCAGAATTCACACTTATGATGCTTAATAATATTTGGGACTAAAAAATACAGAAATACCTTTAAAACCCTTGAACATTCATTTTTCCTCCACAAAATACATCAGTTAGTTTATGCAAAATATGTAACACCTGAACTTTCATTAAAATGGTTCATGGGGTGAATTCTCCACCGGTGGATTCTCCATTCCACCGGCAGCACACCCCCACCTGCGGGTTTCCCATCGGTGTGGGGTGGCTACAATGGGGAATCCCATTGGCCAGCGGCAGACACAGAGAATCCCGCTGCCAATGACGGTGCGCCACCGAGAAATACGTGGCTGGGGAGGCGGAGAATTCACCCCCATATTAGAGCAGTTGATCTGTGCATTAATGTCTTGCAAGTAACCTCATACTACATAATCATCTTTAATTACAGTTAAACCAATTGTAATTCGGGAGGCGGATGATGGAACCATCAATTCAGCGAACACATGTAGTTGGATCTGAACAGAGGCTTTAATACACTTATAATAGAGCCAGCCTATTCGTCCTTGAACTTCAGGTGAACTGGCAGGCTGGCTCTAAGGCACTGATCTTTATACATCGGTCCCAGGGGGAGGAGTCCTGGGCGGAGCCAAGGGAGGAGCCCAGTACAAACTCTCGCATACTCCCAGAGCGACTCCCCCTGGTGGTCGGATAGTGCAACTGTACTTACAATGGGTGGATAACGAACATATATACATGGAGTGATATTGCAACTATATATAGTGTGAATCACATTCACCACAGCGGTGTCAGTGGTATTATCACTGGGTGAGCAATCCAGAGACCAAGGCTAATGTTCTGGGGACACTGGTTCAAATCCCAGCATGGCAGATGGTGGAATTTGAGTTCAATAAAAATCTGGAATTGAAAGTCCAATGATGACCATGAAACCATCTGGTTCACTAATGCCCTTTGGGAAAGGAAAGCTTCCATCCTTAGGTGGTCTGGCCTACATGTGATTCCAGACTCTTAAATGCCCTCTGAAATGGCCTAGCAAGTCACTTAGGTCAGTGGCAATTCGGGATAGGCAATAAATGCTGGCCCAGCCAGCAACACCAATATCCCATGATTGAATAAAAAATAATGAGTTCATGTACCATGAAAAGGATAGATTATTGTTTGATTTCCTAGTCTTAAAATTAAGGTTTTATTCTGCTGTCTCACGGTGCCAAGGACCAGGGTTCGATCCTGGCCCCGGGTCGCTCTCCGTGTGGAGTTTGCACATTCTCCCCTGTGTCTGCATGGGTCCCACAACCACAACCCAAAAAGATGTACAGGTTGGTCGATTGACCACACTAAATTGCCCCTAAATTGGAAAAAAACTAATTGGGTACTCTTAGCTTTTCAAAAAAAAAAGTTTTTATTTATCAATTAATTATACAAAGTCAGCATAATCTGGAACAGAAATTTATTAAGAAACCTAAGTGAACAGCCATATCATGTAAAATATCATTGATGGTGAAGAGATGAAAAGTTGAGATATTTAAGAAGAATGATTTCACAATAGTTAAATGCTTTGTAAAGGATTTAGTTGAATACATGTTGTTAATTTATTCTTTATTTTATTACTAAAATTTATTTACATATTCATTTAAATAAATAAACAAACATACTGTAAGACTGTGAGATGGCATTATATGTGCCATCAATAAATGTGAATCAGGTGGTTCAGTTTCACTATCTTTTCACAATATCTAAATTCATAAATTCTGTAATAACTAATTGTATTTTCATATGAATAAAGTTTGTACAACTGAGCATTGATTTTCAGGCATATACCCAGCAGGAAGTTGACAGCCCAGGATTTGTTCTACCCAATTGGAAGAGAGTTGACCCATAAGAAATGTTGCCGTCAGTCTAATTTTAATATTTCTACTGCGTTAGCTTATTGCTTATCCTTGAGTCTGCTTTCCTCGAGAATATAAATATTCTAGGGGAGAGGATAGAGCAAAAGAAGGAAGGAGGTATGAAGGGAAAAGCAAAGGAAGTCAAACTGGGAACAGTGCTTTGTTGGGAGTGTTACATTCATGAATCTTCCCTAATCTTCTTTATCCAGACTATTTTGGATCTTGTATCTTAATCACTAATGAATATAAATTAACCTCAAAATACGTTCAGATAACTCTTGGTTGACATGAAACCTGACATTTGGCTACGGGTAGGAAATCATGTGTAGAACTGTTGGAACATTTACTTAAAGGTGAGAGGCTGCTTGGGGGCGCATAGAGGCTGTCAATATTTTTAAACATCAACCATTTCCAAAGCATACCTGGGCAAAGACATTGACTGTCAATGCTCAATAGCTGATATAATTAATGCGGAGCGAGGAAACAGAGGCAGTGGGCTTCTGATAGATTGGTGCAGCACTGGAACTCCTTGTTTCATAACTGGCAAAGCAAAGGTGCCTAAGTTGGGATGTGTGGCCACAGCTCAGGACAGCAAGGCAACATGCCTGGAAGGAGATGATGGCCACACTCAACCTTACAGCACTACCTGCAATTCCTGAGAAATGTTACATAGATAGAACAGTACAGCACAGAACAGGCCCTTTGGGCCCTCGATGTTGTGCCGAGCAATGATCACCCTACTCAAACCCACGTATCCACCCTATACCCGTAACCAAACAACCCCCCCCACCTTATTTTTTAGGACACTACGGGCAATTTAGCATGGCCAATCCACCTAACCCGCACATCTTTGGACTGTGGGAGGAAACCGGAGCACCCGGAGGAAACCCACGCACACACGGGGAGGACGTGCAGACTCCGCACAGACAGTGACCCAGCCGGGAATCGAACCTGGGACCCTGGAGCTGCGAAGCATTTATGCTAACCACCATGCTACCGTGCTGCACCGTGCTGTTGTGAAAGGAGTTGGGACACCTTAAAGAAGCTGCCACTGTAAAGCTCCTTAACAATGTCACAAAATGTTGTTGGCCAACCAGTTGTACATTTCTTGTTCACTCTCACTAAATTGTGACAAAACAATACAAACCTGTTGCTGACCATATAAATTACATCTATGCCAGCCATGAATGTTTCACATTGACAACCACTCGAATCAGTCCTTTTACCCAAGTACAATTTGAAGTGATTTTGACAACTGCATAAAGCATATGGGAATTATTGGAGAGAACAGGAATTCTTGTCGACAATTTGCAGTTCATTTTGCAACATGAATGAGGAAGATTTGACAGCATGTGAAAGGAAAATGGAGGCATGAAATGGATTGCAAAAAGGGAAATGATATGGATGACATTAAAGGGAAGAGGATAGAGGAAAAGAAGGAAGGGGGGATGAAGGGAAAAGCAAATCAAATCAAAACTGGGAAGAGGGCTTTACATTCATGAGTCTTCCCCAATCTTCTTAATCTAAATTATTTCGGATCTTGTATCTTAGTCACTCTGCTGAGCAAGTCCCAGCTCGCCACACACCTGATACCCAGAAACAATTTGTCTTGAGAGCTGTGTAAATTTTCAGAAAGGTAATGGTGTATATAGGGCCCCCATTTTAGGAGACTATTGGACATAGAATGCTGGTCCAATCATGCAGTCCAATGGTAAAAAAGTACTGTCATTTTGTGTAGCCAGGAAGAAAGGACATGCTACTAAACGCTCCATAACACTAGTCTTAGCCATTGCTGCTTTGTTTCCCACTCTTCAGATTTAATTGTTTCACCAAACATGAGTGGACCAAACTTTATTAGGCCAGGTCACCCAATATTGCAGTGGCAAGAGTCTAACCTGCCTTGAGGTGTTCATTGTTTGGTCTGCAGTCAGATATACCAAATGTTAATAAGGACTGAGTCACAAAATGGAAGTCTGCACCAGGGAAAAATCGACCTCACTACTTCCTCATATTCTTTGATTTCCATATTACTCTTGGAGCCTGTGGAAATTTTGGAAATGTTGAATTGATTTTCATTTCCCAAAGAATAACACAGCACAAGGAGCCATCCTATTTTCCAAATCCCTCCATGGTTGCATCCATCTCCATCTCTGTAATCTCTTACAAGGAGCCAAATTGGGTGAGCTATTTTCCTTGGGGCAGCCTCCTAATTGGCTGCCTCCAAGCCTGCCGCCCCACTAAAGTATGGCAAGTGGGTTCCTGAAACTGACAGCTCAATCAGAGGGTGGTCAACTTGAGAACCTTGACAATTTCACCATGAGAAGTGGGCACTGGTGAGGCAGATAGGACATCTCAGGGCAACTCAAAATGGAGATGCCCAGGAAGCATAAAATAACTCATTATTTTACAAGCCGCAAACCTACAGTTTTGATTTTAGGGGATTTAACCCTCAACATGCACCTGAACCTACCTCGCCTTTCCTATAAATATCCCCCCAACATAATTCAGATTGTTAATTTCAACCCTGTCAGTGCCAGTAACACTGTACTGTGGAAAGTTGACTTCTTCTCACTATCATGGTACTCCTATCTTTCTATGTTTTCTATGTCTCTTTGTGACTTTGTTGTCCTGATAGGGAACTTGTACAGGAACACCTGTAGAGGTGCATATGGAATCACTCTCCAAATAACTATTAGAAGTCTTTGTGCATGGCCCTTATTTTGCCAGGAGATTCATATCCTGTCTAAAGTACCCAGATTACATTAAATATTCTACAGTTTTCTTCTTTTAACTAGTTTCTAGTTCCCATGGGATACAAATGATAGATTTTCTGAAATCTTTCATTCTGTTGCCATTATGTAGAGTCTTATCAGGGGAGTCTTAAAGAACATAAGAAATAGAAACAGAAATAGACCAAATGCCTCCTTGGGCCTTCTCGATCATTTAATGTGATCATGGCTGACCCTTGACCTGAACTCAACTTCCCTGTCTGCTCCCCATAGCCTTTGATATTCTGAGACAAAAAATATTTTGTCTGTGTCACTGTTAGATATTTTCAATGATGGCTCATCAACACTCTCTCGAGTAGAGAAAACCGGAGATTCACAGCACTATGAATGAAGACATTTCTCCTCATCCAAGTCTTAAATGGTCAACTCCTTATCCTGACTGTGACCTGTGCTCCAAATTCCCCAGCCAGTGGAAACAACCTCTCAGTGTCTACTGTATAACACCTCTGCAGAAACTTTTGAGTTTCAATGAGATTACTTCCCATTTTTTCCAAACACCAGGGAGTATAGGCCCAGTTTGTTCAGTATCTCATCATAAGACAACCCTCTCATCCCAGGAGCTAATCTAATGAACCTTTGCTAAATTGCCTGCAATGCAATTACAATTTTCCTTCAATATGGAGGCCAAAACTGTGCACAGTACTTCAGATGTCTCACCAAAGTGATGTACAATAGCAGCAGTACTTCTTTATTATAGTTGTCCGATACCCTTTCAATACAGCTCAACATGCCACTTGATTTCCAAGTTGCTTGCTGTACCTGCATGCTAACTTGCTGTTTTTCTTGTATGAGGACACCCAAGTTCCTCTGAACATCAACATTTACATATCTCATGCCTTTAAAAAAAATCTGCATTTCTATTCTTAATACCAAAGAAAATAACCTCGCACTTCCCCACAATATGCCTCATCTGCCACTTTCTTGCCCACCAGTTCTCTATTAAATTGGGTCTCCTACTAGGAAGATAGACACAAAATAATTGTTCACAGCCATTTTTCTGTTCCCCATGATAATTTCTCCTGTCTCTATCTCAAGGGGCCAAGGCTTATTTCAGCTACTCTCCTCCTTTTATATACTAATAAAAATTGATGCAATCAACTTTTATACTTCTAGCGAGTTTACTTTCATATTCTATTTTTTCCTTTCTTATCAACTTATCAAACTTTCTTATCGAAGGTGGTCCTTTGCTCATTTCTAAAACACTCCCAATCCTCAGGCGTCATACCATTATTTGTAATATAAACCTATTTGTTTTACTCTAAATCAATCCCTAACTTCTTAAGTAAAGTACAGATGGATATTGTTTGTATTGTTTTAAGGGAATGTATTGTTGTTGAACATTTGAATTATTTCTTTAAATATTTCTGAGTGGTTATTTATCACCCTATCTTTTAGTCTATTTGCTCTCAGTGTCTACTGTATAACACCTCTGAGCCAACCTTAGCCAACACTCCCCTCACAACGTTGGACCTAATTGGCTTTATTTAAGTTTATGATTCTCATTTGGGACCAAAGCGTGTCATTTTCAAACTTAATGTGGAACCTTAATTGTATTATGATAAGTTGTTCTCAGTGGATCTTTTACTACAAGATTGCTAATCAACTCTGCCTTGTGGCAGAATACTAGATCTAAAACAGCTTTATCCCGAGTTGGTTCCACAATATATTGCTCGAGGAAACTGTCACAGAAACATTCTACCAACTCATCTTCCAGAGACCACCATGACCAATTTGATGGGTCGAGTTTCTATGCAGATTAAAGTCCCCACAATTATTACATTGCTTTTCGTACAAGCTCCAATTATTTTTTGTTTAATACTCTATCCATTGCTATAATTACTATTCAGAGACCTGTAAACAGCATTTTTGGATTTCCAATCTCTGCTCATGCTGACTTTATTCCCTCAGTTTATGAGCGAATGTCCTTTCTCACAGCTGTCCTTATATCATAATTTACTGTCAGGATTATACCTCCTACATTTCCATTCTGTCTGCCTGTTATAAAAATTGTGTACTCAGGAACATTAGGTCCGAACATTGGTCGCCGAGCAACCATGCCTTTGCAATGGCAGTTAATTATCTCCCATCTATCATTATTTGTTGAGTTAGAAGATCAGCTATAATCTTATTGAATGGTGGAGCAGATTTGAGATGGTATGACATATTTCTACTCCTATTTCATGGGGGATGCAGTCTTGTGGCACAGTGGATTGCATCCCTGCCACTGAGTCAGAAGGTCTGAGTTTGAGTTCTTCCACTCCACCTAGCAGGATCATAGTTTTTACAGTGCAGAAGGAGGCCATTCGGCCCATCGAGTCTACACCAGCCCTTGGAAAGAGCACCCTACTTAAGCCCACACATCCAATATAATCCAGGAACCCCGCCTAACCATTTTTTGGACACTAAGGGAAATTTAGTATGGCCAATCCACCTAACCTGCACACCTTTGGACTGTGGGAGGAAACTGGAGCACCCGGAGGAAACCCACGCAGACACGGGGAGGTTGTGCAGACTCCACACAGACAATCACCCAAGGCCAGAATTGAATTTGGGACCCTTGAGCTGTGAAGCAACAGTGTTAACCACTGTGCTACTATGTCGTCCACAAATGGGGGAGGGGGTAGATGTGGGGAGGATGTTTCCTCTTGTGGAAGAATCTAGAACTAGGAGTCACTATTTGAAAATGAGGGGTTGCTAATTTAAGACTAAGATTAAGAGTTGAGGAGGATTTCTTTCCTCTCAGAGAGTTGTCAGTCTTAGGATCGCTCTTCCACAAAAGCCTTTGATATTTTTGAGGCACAGGAAGAAGGATTCCTGATGAACAAGGAGGTGAAATATTATCGACAAGTAGGCAAGAACATGGGGTTGAGGTTACAATCAGATTAGCCATGATTTTATTGACTGAGTAGAGCAGGCTCGAAGGGCTGAGTGACCTACTTCTACTCCTGATTTATATGTTTGTGGGACTTGATGACTAAGAACATAGAACATTACAGCGCAGTACAGGCCCTTCGGCCCACGATGTTGCACCGTCCTGTGAAACCCTTCTAAAGTCCCTCTACACTAAGGAGGGTGTTCACCCATAATGTGGCCAAACAGGTTAATTACCAATCTGCAAATCCTTCCAACATATGCTAATGGCAGGCAATAAAAGCATTCAACCAGATGGTGGCAAGGAAGTTGGAGCCTCTACCACCACAATCCATATCTCCAGACTGTGGCATTCATGTAAAAGGGTATGTTGCCACAGCAACCTGGACTCTGAGTGATCTGTAACACAGCACCGCTCCTAATTCTAATGTAATATACAGTCATAACAATGCACAAGTGGTATTTAGAATTAAATCAAGCATACTCCACTCCCAGGTTATATGAACCAGTTTATGTTGATTCAAAAATGAAACTGCTTCACATTAATGAAGACCATATGGTATAAATGGGCCATTAAGTTTCATATAACTATAAAAGCAACAACGCTTGCATTCATATAGTGCTTTTAACAAAGCAAAATGTCCCAAGATCAACAAAATAGGATGCCAAGCCACAGAGGGAGATATTGGTACAAATTTCCAAAGGTTTTGTCAGGGGCATCTGAAAGGAGGAGAGAGAGATAGAGAGATGAAGAGGGTTAGGGTGAGAATCCAGAACTTGGGGTTGAGGTAGCTAAAGATAGGGATGCGCAAGAGGCCAGAGAAATTGGAGGGGTTGAAAGACTTTGACGGTTGCTCTGTCAGAAGGAGGTTGCAGAAGTGAGGAGTGATGAAGCAATGGGTAGGGTTTTAAAACAACGATGGAAATTGAGATAATGCTGATCTGGGAACCAATATAGGCCATCACGCACAAGGTGATGTGTAAAAGGGACTTGGTGTCTATTAGAATACATAGTTTTGAATGAGCTAAAAATAATGCAGGGTGGGGCGGCATGGTGGCGCAGTGGTTAGCAATGTTGCCTCACGGCACCAAGGACTCTGGTTTGATCCTGGTCCCGGGTCACTGTCTGTGTGGAGTTTCCACATTCTCCCCGTGTCTGCGTGGGTCTCACCCCCACAACTCAAAGATGTGCAGGGTAGGTGGATTGGCCACACTTAATTGCACCTTAATGGGAAAAAAGAATTGGGTACTCTAAATTTAAAAGAAATAATAATGTAGGGTGGAATGTGGCGGGAAACCTGCCAAGTGAGCATTTGAATAGTCAAATTTAGCAGTAACAAAGCCACGATGAGGGTTGCAGCATCAAGTGAGCTGAGTCAGTGGCAGAGTGGGGCAATGCTAGTGATGGAACAGATGTATTCAAAGCTTATCTTTGAGTCAAATACAACATCGAGGTTGTGAGCCATCTGCTTCAGCCTCAGATAGTTGCCAAGGAAAAAGATGGAGTTAAAAATATTGTAAATCCCGCCCATTTGATCCACAGTCGAGGAAAACTACGCAGGGTCCTTTGCGCTAAGTTATAAATAGCAGATATGTCCTTCAGGACTTAGCCAGCATGGGCAGTTATTCAGCTACCAAAACACTCTGGCTTATGGACCTTGAAGTCCCCCACCCAGAGTGTATTCTGTGTCCTTGCCACCCTCAATGTTCCTTCCAAGAGGTGTTCAATATAGAGAAGTACTGATTCATCAATTAAGATGAATATGATCTTGTATAATTGTTGTTCCCTTTGAGATTTGGTATCGCAACTCTGCCCTGATGAGTGCAAGATGATAAGCTTTGACAGCATGACTTCTTTTGTCAGCAATACTCAGGTTTGATACTACCAAGAAGAATTTTTACGATATAGATCCACCAAAGCAAACATCAAAATACTGGGCTAAATTCTCTGCTCCTCAGGATCGCAAATTGCGATTGGGCGGAGAAGCGGGCGTCTAACTGATAATCGAGGTTCGTGCCAGGCGCCAAACGGATCGCGATGCTCTGGCCCCCCACTGGCAGCGGGATTGGGGTTTGCGTCTGCTTGCCAATGGGATGATGCTAATGGGTGCAAATGAGTCTCAATGACCCATTTGCATCCACTTAGCGGGCCGCGGACTTTATTCTCCGGCCTTGTGTAGTTCTCAGGTCCCTTGCACCAGGAATCAAGTGGGCGAGATTTACAATAGGTCTCACCAAACGTAAGCCTGATGTAATGGACCTTGCAGTGGTCCAAGGGGATAACCCCTTAAGGGAGTTCCCCCAAAGTCCATCCAAAGGTTACGCCCTGCCCCCCAAAATGCAATTCTGCCCACCCCTCGCCTACCATAACCCTCCCTCCAACGACCCTCCTCACAGAGACCCCCTAAAGTGGGAGGCAGCCAGGCACCTCCTTAATAGGGAGCACCCCCCTCCCGACCCAATAACTAGGGAGAGCCCGCTAGGGACCACCTTAAAAGGGAGACTCCCCCAGGTAATCCCTAACTAATGGAACCTGCCATAGGTTCTAAATAAATTAATCCCTGCAGGGACCCCCTAATTAAAGAAAAATTCCAGAGACCGCCTAACTAAAGGAACCCCCCACAGAGATCCACCAACCAGACAGACCCTCCCACAGGCCTCCAAATAGAGGACCTTCACACACAGACTTCCCCCAGAAAAAAGACGCCTGCCTGGAAGCTAGAGAGCAGTCCAGGCAGGGGCAGTGAAAAAAAATTACAGTTGTAAAACTTCCATGGAAGCACCAAGTGTTCATTCCTTGAAAGAGAATAGCTGTGACTTGTGTTTAAACCCCTCAGATCTATTAGCTGCAAGCCATCCATTTATTTCTGGAAGTAGGCTATGAATGACAGCTTCCAGAAAACATTGTGAGTTTTGCTTCAATCAGCTTCTTCATGGGTGAGTAAGTCTAAGTGCAGAAACCACAATGTTGACAAACATCTACCACATCAAAGGGAGTTACGTGCATTCCAATCACACTGCTTCATACTTGAGTGATGTTGAAGTTCTGAGCTGGAAATTGAATGCACTTAACTCAATAAGAATGCACAGTAAGAATCTGTGGTGTTGACGATAATCCCAGCATTGTGCACCAATCAGTGCCTCTTACCATTAATAGAGGACCTATTTGCTGTTGTCAGTTTGGACAACTGTTCAGTAAGATAGATTTGTCTCAAGCATTCCTCCAGATGAAGGTTGCAGCTGAATTGCAACCTCTTCTAACTATTGGGACTATTGGAGTGTTCAGGTACAAGCATCTAGCATTCGGAATAATGTCTGCACCGGCCCTATTGCAGAAGTTCATGGACCAAATCCCTAGTGGCTGCAATGATGTTATTTGGATGACATTTTAATTCCTGGCAGAGCTGAACTGGAGCACCTAAAGAATTTGGAAGACACATTGGAGCATTTGAAAAACAATCTTCATAACAAGAGAGAATAATGTGAAGTTTTCCACTCATCGATAAGCAACTCTGCCATGTAATTGATAAAGACAGGCTTCACAAGAAACCTTAGAAGATGACTGCAATTTTAGATATGCCAAAACTGCAGTATATATCGCAACTGAGATCTTTTTTATGACTCATCAATTACTATGGAAAATTTATTCCAAACTTCGCCGCCATATTAAAATCACTTCATACATTATTATGGGCGAACTAACAATGGACTTGGACAAAAGACTGTGAAGAGACATATACTGAAGTCATAAATCTGTAGAAGAGATCGGAAGTCTTCATTCATTTCGACCCTAAGTTGAAAATACAACTCGCATGTGATGCATCACCCTACTGTGTAGGTGCAGTTGTCTCTCATATAATGTCAAATCGAGAACCTTGACAAATGCTGAACAGCAATGTGCTCAATTGGAAAAAGAAGCCTTCAGTATAATCTTTGGAGTCAGTTGATTTCATCTCTGCTTGTACGGAAGACATTTTACTTTGTTAACAGACGACAGGCCTTTGATAATGATTTTTGGTCGATACGTTTCCAACTGCGAGGCGCTTTCAGAGATGGTCCGTCATCTTATCAGCGCATAATTATGAGATTAAATATGGAAGATCAGAGCAAAATGGAAACACCGATCGCATTTACCAATGGGGGAACAGAGCCAAATCACAGAGGAACTATGTAAGCTATGTGTACTTTCCAGGAGGATAATGTACCTATTACTACATCGAGTGCAAAGACACACAAGGTCAGTTCCGGTGATGGGGAATGACATAGACATAATCTTCAAATGTATACCACTGGATAAATAGAGGAGGAATTGGAAATTCAAGCCGTACCGAACAAGGGAACTTGAATTAACAGTACCTAACGGAATAATTATATGGGGGATCTGAGTCATTATTCCTCCATGATTGCAGAGTCGTTTACTGGATCAACTCCATGAAAGATATCTAGGAGTTGTATTAAAAAGCTCGCAAGGTGTTTTTTCTGGTGACTGGGACTGGATTCACAGATTGAAGAAAGAATAGGTCAATGTCAGTCTTGTGTTAGGATACAAAATACTCATCAATGGTATAACATATAAAAACTGCGCCTTATCATTCTTCCACAAATGGATTGGTGGAGAGGTTGATACAGTCATTGAAGAATGCCATCAAAGCCTCCAAGGACAAGGACCATTGTTTAAGAGAGTGAATAAGTTCCTCAATTTGTCACTCATACAACAACCCTAGATTTGCCAGCAATATTGGGCACAATACAATGGAAAAAATTCAAAGTATGGTTTTGGTGTGTTTAGCAGGGTGTTTCATTGACGAGATTGCGGTCTATATTCAATGGGACTTACTGGCAAAAATGGGCCCCACGAGATTCTTTACATTATTGGCTCCCTCACAGTCTGATTCACCCGACACATGCCTCAGCTTCTCGATGCGAACAAGGGGGAGTTGCTTTTAAACACTCCCTTACCACTCATTCCCAGTCAACACAGAAGCATGACAGCGTGAAGACCTGCTCTTCGCTTTGGGGATGGTAACCGCACAAGGATGCTCCATGTCGTGGATGAGAGGCGGGCCACCCTGTTTCCTCGAGGGGTTCAAAGGACCAGCAGCAGGGTCAGTTGTGCCGCCTGGGAAGCTGTGGCAGTGGCTGTCAGTTCAGGCAGTATGATGAGGAGGACCGCCATCCAATGTAGGAAGAAGACAAACAACCTCCACCGAGCTGCAACACTGAGTTATCACGTCTCTTCTGGCATCAGTTACGCCTGCTACTCCTCAAATTCCCAAACCACCTTCCCTCCTCCAAATCACTGGCGGACACCTCGCACCTTCCCCACATCTGATCTTCATGCTTGTTCCTGAGAAGTTCTTGTCACCCACCAGCACAACCCCTTCATGTCCAGGTGCAGTGCCCATACACGCCACCTGCTATAGACCCCTGGCACAGCAAGCATGTGTTTCACAATATGCTTTCTTGTCCCTGCAGCTGATAATAAACAGGAAAAGGCCAAGATGGAGGGCAGAGTCCCAGAGACTCGAGTCCTTACCCCTGAAGAGGAACGGGCCATGGAAATCACGAGGTTGCCCGAGGAGAGAGCAGTCACCAACAGCAAGGACGGCCTGAAACAAAGAGGTGAGCTTCCATTGCCCCTTCACCTAGGTGACCTGTTTCAAGTGAGTTGTTCATGTCAGACAAAATGACCCTTCCCGCTCACTGACCACATGTCTAATGTCTCGCAGGATCTCCATCCGATGAGGCCAGACCATCCGGACCCCCCCCCCCCCCCCCCCCACCTCCTCACCACACAGGAGAACACCTTGGAGGAGACCTCTGAGAACAATACCATTGAGGTGAGGCAGCTTTCACCCTGGAATTGTCAGGCAGGACAGACAGCCTGCAGCATATTTAAAGATGGATTGAAGGCCTCACAGATGCCAATCTCCTCATGCCCCTGGCCCAGGGTGACACTTGACCTAGAATGCTTCAGCCCCCTGACCAACCACAACCACCCCAAGGGGTGTTCCCTCCCCCTCCTCCCACACTGAGCACTGCGGCAGCAGCTTCGGTGCCCTTGAGCTGCATGCTGGAAAATGAAATTGGCTACTCACCTCCTCACTTCCCCTCAGAAGCCATTGCCCCAGGTTCACATTTTTGAAAAGGAGTGCTGAATGACGCCCACGTGAGTTCCTGCTGGGGAGTGGGTAATTCCCGAAATGCTGATGCATTTGACTTCAATTGTCAATGAGATTGAAATGAAGGCAAATAAGGGTTTATAATATTCACATCATTTTTGGGAGCGATCCTGAACTCTCCATCGGGAGCAGGTCACGTGAATTGCAAAATGGTTCTTGCCCGGCGCCAATCTTGATTTTCGCCAGCGTTCCCGGATCGGGACCGGGCACAATGCGGTCGGTGAATTGCAGCCATCGCTTCTAAATCGGAAGCTGAGAACCAAGGTTGATTTGTTCTTACCACCTGACATTCCTATCATAGTAGAGCAACAGCAACAAAATCAAGTTCCTTGCTATGAACGGACATCAAAATCAAGACGTTTTGGGCAAGGAGAAAGAGTTTTAACAAGAAACTACTCTTCATGTGAGAAGTGGTTGGCTACCTGCCATAATACTCGCAAAGGTGGGGGCCTATTTCTTCTACGGTAGAAACCGATGATGTAAGTGTTTGCAGGCGACACGTTGATCAAATCCTCGCTTCAAATTGAGAATTGGCAGCGTCAGTATCTGAGAGGCCAACATCAGAACTCAATGTTGGGAAATCCCTGGACCTATTGTTATGGGCCAGGGTTGAAATGAAATGAAATGAAAATCGCTTATTGTCACAAGTAGGCTTCAAATGAAGTTACTGTGAAAAGCCCCTAGTCGCCTGTTCAGGGAGGCTGGTACGGGAACCCCCAAGTGTATTCTGGAGTTTACCTGATCCAGAACTTTTAATAGATTGTGGTATGTGGAGCACACGGTCCACTCTACAGGTGTGGTACAGCAGAAATGGAAAAGTATTTTTTAAAGCAAAACAATGTTTATTCTAAGAACTCAAGTTAACCTTTTTAAAACATACAGTGAACATCTTAGCAACCATCAATTCAAATACAATCCCCAAAGAATACAACACTCAGTAATCCTTTAAGCTTCCCTTTTAACATCCAGAAGACTTTAAAAAAAACTTTAAAACAGAAGCATATCAGGTTAAAGTCACTACTGAGAGCAGTTATTATTTTTAAATCACCAAAGGATCGATTTACATCTTTAGATTACAGAGAGAGAGACTCATACACCTTCTGGCTGTGACTGCAGCTATCCAGCTCTGAAAACAAAACTAAAACACACCCTGCAGCAAACAGCCTAAAATGAAAGTAAAACGCTGACAGACAGCCCAGCTTCACCCACACACTGACATCATTGATAAACACCCATTTCTTAAAGGTACTCTCACATGACATTATGATCAGTTGGAGTCGAGTTCAGGTTCTACAACAGTCGAACCAACAGCTTCTGTAGCAGCTGAAGAGGAACAAGTTTTATCAGATGATGTGCCTGAGTCAAGTGTGGAACGCACTACCAAGAGTGTGAAAATAAAGACTCCTAAACAACGGATTCTGCTGAAGTGGAACTGATGTCCACCCTAAAAGACCCTCATTAGTATTAAATAATCACTGTTCACCACAGTAAAAGTTGAAGTTGACATTTGTTATTTCACTGCAGGAGTAAAGGGAGTGGGATGTTATGTATTGTAACTGATGCTCTTCTGTATAGTATGTCACATGTCTACGTGGTGACATCATCAGAGGCACTTGAGAGATTTCCCTCTCTTTCACCTAGGACTGTGAGCAACATCTCTGTTATAAAAGTCTGACAACCTATGGTATGGCAACCTAGCTATCCTTTGTCTATACTGCAAGTAAAAGCAAAACCCCTGAAAATACAAATATAAATTATACATTTCACTACAAATGGCAGGTACAACTTTGACAGATGTTATGAATTGGCTCAGTAGTTCACTCAGATTTTAGTGATCACTCAGCCACAAAAGTCCTTCAAATTCTGTCTTCCTCATGAAGAATCTGTGAGACAGCTCTCCCAATTTTGGCACAAGCCCCCAGATGTTAGTAAGGTGGAATTTGCAGGGTCGACAGGGCTGGATTTGGCTTTGTCATTTCCGATACCTCGGTTGATGCCGGATGGTCCGTCCAGTTTCATTCCTTATTATTGACTTTATTGCTATCCAGTGTATTACCCTGGATTTCAGGATTATTGTCCAGTGACCATACCTCTACACTACTGCCTCCCAGGAAAAGTTAGAAGGATTAAATAGTTCTAACTCAAGTGTAAATATAATATTGTTCCCTTGTACCCCCACTAGACCCGTGGGCTATCGTTCCTGCCTACCCAACTACTCCCCACCTATTACCCCTCCACCCCCTTCCCACCCACTGGCCCCTCGAATACTGACTGAGCCCCCGACTACCCCCTCCTCCACCCACCCATCTTCGTGATCCCCGAATACCCCATATCACCTGCTTACACCTCCACTGCTGACCGTCTGATTACCCCCACCCCTTCACCCCCTGACCACTTGACTACACCCACAAATACCCCCACCACTCACCCAATCCCCCCCCCAGAGGCCTTGGTCATCTGACACTCTCAGAACCACCCGACTGACCATTTACACAATTACCTTCTTGCCTATCAAAGTGGCTGGGACATTTAAACTTACCTGTATAAGGCAGCTAGAGCTGTAAAAAGTGATGGTGGCTTCTCTTCCACTGATGTTTCTTAAAATAAACTTCAAAGAAAGGACTCCAGGAGCAACTATGCTCCACATTTCTCAGTGGGCCTGGTTCAGAAGTCTGGGGGAGAAACATGGAGCTGCAGTCCAGGGGAGGAAATAATTTTTTAATGAATGGGTAAGTGACTAGAGAAATATGCAATGTGTTATTTTATGGCATTTACAGTCTCCGTGTTTTACTTGTACAAATTAGGCTACTGCTTGAAGAGTTCTTTAAAAACTGATTTCACCCCTCAATAGGGATACATTGCCAAACCCCACTATCATTTTCCTGACCTTTCTATCAGCTTGGTTTCCAAGGGAAATCCTTATTAACACCCACTACTAGTCTGATGATCATTCTAATATGTTCCTCGCTTTAAAATAGCATTTTACATTAGCAAGGTCAACCACATGTCCAAGTGGTGGAGCCATTGTTATTTGTCTCTTTTAAAATTTATTGCTGTTGTTTCATTGTTGTCTTGTTGATAAATTACAGAACCTGTATAATTTGGGACATGTAGCAGTTTCCTTGCACCACTTCCCATTTGCTTCCCTGTTACATTGTTTAAGGCACCCATGTCTGATTTGTGATAAGTGTTTCCCACGGGGAAGTGGTAAAAAAAAATCTGCCTAATTATTTTCAACATCAAAACATTCATGGCAGGTAACATGGCTCAATGTGGAACTCCTTCAAATCAATAATAAATAGATATCATACTGATGTGAAACGTTATCTTAACGGAACAGAAAGCACATGCTACCATCACCATTAAAATCATGGATCGAGGAATTTAATACAGGCATGTTATTTTTATATGCTATTGGATGCTCTAATTTTTTTGCTTTAGACTATTCCATCTGCCTCAGATTGCACCTTCACCTGTGTTTGTTCAGTGGCCTTAAAAGATCCAGCAACTCAAGATTGGGCATCCATGGGATGTGGTGGGCCATCAACAGCAGCAGAATTGGACTCAATGACAATTTGTAACCTCATGGCTTGGCATATCCCCATGCTGCTATTATCACCAAGCCAGGGGTTCAACCTTTGTTCAATAAAGAGTGCAGGAGGGCATGCCTGGAGCAACACCAGGCATACCGAAAAATGAGATGCCAACATGGTGAATCTATAAAACAGGATAAGCAGGAAATAATAGACAGAGCCAGGCAATCCCACAACCAACAGGACAACCATGCCAAACAACATAAGCAGCAAGTGATAGAGCGAATCGATCCCACAACTACTGGATCAGATCTAAGTTCTGCAGTCCTACCACATACAGCTGTGAATGGTGGTGGACAATTTTTTAAAAAAAATCTTTTTATTGGCATTTCTCATATTTATAAACAATTGTACATAAACATCACATTTTTCTTACTTGCGTTAATTTACTTATTTGTACAGAGAGGTTTATTTTGTCTTTCATTTAATTGACCCTCATTTCGCCGCCCTCTGTCTATAGCTCCTCTCCCCTGCCGTTGCTGTCCAGAGGTCACATTGTAGGTTTGGTAAAGCCAAGCCCCCTTTGATTCTCCTTCTTTGCAGTATCGGTTTGGGAATTCTCGGGTTCTTACCTCCTCCCGCCCCCGCCACACAAACGGCAGGATTAGACTGCCAACATTTTGGAAAAAGGATTTGGGGATGAAGATCGATATGGATCTAAACACGAAGAGAAACCTTGGCAGCACATTCATCTTGATCGGCTGCACTCTCCCTCCAGGGAGAGTAGGAGTGAGCCCCACCTTTGAAGGTCCTTTTTTACTTCCTCCACCAGGCTGGCCAGGTTCCACTTGTGGATCTGTGTCCAATCTCTGGCTATCTGGATCCCCAGGTAACGGAACCTGTTCTGGGGCATTTTATACGGGAGCCCCTCCAGCTCTGCCCCCTCCCCCATTTGAGTTCACTGGGAACGCCTCACTTTTGCCCAGGTTAAGTTGGTAGCCCGAAAATGTTCTAAACTCTTTCAGGATTTGCAGTATTGCCTTCAGTCCCTCCTGTGGCTTCGAGACATAGAGGAGCAGGCATCTGCACAGGGTGAAACTCTTTGCTCTCTGTCTCCTCTCCGGATTCTCTTCCAGCTTTTTGCGTCCCGCAGGACTATCGCCAAGGATTCGATTGTTAGCGCGAACAAGAGTGGGGAAAGGGGCAGCCCTGTCTTGTTCCTCTCTGTAGCTGGAAGTATACAGAGCTGGTGGTGTTAGTCCGGACACTTACTTTGGGAGTGTTGTACAGGAGCCTCACCCAGGTGGTGAATCCCGCTCCTAGCCCAAACCGTTCCAGTACCTCAAGGAAGTAGTTCCATTCAACTCTGTTGAAGGCTTCCTTCTGCGGCCGGGGAGATGATCACCTCTGGGGGGGGGGGGGGGGGGGGGGGGGTCATTTTACATTCAGCAGGCGCCTGATGTTCACTGAGAGCTGCCTACCCTTGTCAAAGCCCGTTTGGTCCTCTGCAACCACTTCTGTACGCAGTCCTCCAGCCTTTTGGCCAGGACCTTTCCGAGTATTTTCATGTCCACATCCAGCAGTGAGATGGGTCTGTATGATCCACATTCCGTCAGATCTTTATCTTTTTTGGATATCAGTGAAATTGTGGCCTGCGTTAGCATGGGGAGCAGGGTGCCCCTTGCCAGTGAGTCCGCGAACATGTCCCTTAGGTGTGGGGCCAGGGCAAGTGCAAATTTTTTGTAGAAGTCCGCCGGGATCCGGTTGGATCCGGATGCCTTCCCCGCCTGCATGGAGCCAATGCTCTCCATGATTTCGCCCAAATATATTGGTGCTTCCAGCTGCTTCCACCACAGCTGGTAGTTCCAATCTGTCTCGGAACTGTTTCATCCATGCGTCCACGTTGGGAGGCTCGGAGGTGCTCAGTCTCCAGTAGACGGTCTCAAATGCCCGATTGACCTCCTTTGGTTCTGTTATCAGTCTGCCTCTGCTATCCTTTACCTGTGCTATTTCCCTCGTGGCTGCCTGCTTTCTCAGCTGGTGAGCCAAGAGGCGGCCAGCCTTGTCTCCATGTCCGTTGAAGGTTCCCCGTGTCTGGCGGAGTTGATACATTGCTTTCCTAGCGAATAGCAGGTTAAAGTCCATTCGCAACATTTCCTCTTCGCCAGCAGCTCTACGGCCGAGGCCTCGGAGTATTTTCTGTCGACTTCCAGAATAGAGTCCACCAGTTGGAGCCTGGCCATCCTCTCTTCCCTATCTCTGCTTGCCTTGTAGGCTATGATCTCTCCTCTGGTCACGATCTTCAGTGCTACCCAGAACGTGGAGGATGAGACCATCCGTTCTGCTTGTTACTAACGTAGTCGCCTATGGCCCGCGGTGGTTTCTGGCAGAAGGCCTTGTCGGCCAGAAGGTCCTCCACGTGAGGCACTGGGCCCGGCCAAATATGTGTACACCACGTGGATGCGACCCTGCACTCTTGGTTCCTCGCCTGCTCCATGCCTGCCAAGGCCTGTGTTCATTCTGCTTCTCTATCTCAACCTTCTCTTTGCTTCTCTTCTGTTCTGCGCTCCCTCCGCCCCTCTCCGCCCCTCTAGCCCCTGTCCCTCTATCACCCCCCTTGTGTTCTTCCACCCCATCTGCCCCGTTTCCCCCCCCTTTGTGCCAGGTGCTCCCTCTCCCTGAGAGGCGCGCCGTGGCCCTCCTTTCTTCCCCCCCTCCCGTGTTGGCCCTCCTCGCTAATACGGTGGCTTCCCTCCCAGTACTTGCCCAGCTCTGGCCCTGCTTTACCTTCATCTACCAGCTCTTGCCTTGCCATTCTGTCTGCTTTTCGCATCCTGACTTCCCTTGCTCCGTTCCCCCCCCCCCCCCCCCCCCATCGCATTGAGAGAAGAAACGAGACCGAAAATGAGGCAGCACAGTCCCGCGCAAAACACAAAACAAATGTGTACATGTGGTGAATGTATTTCACCTAATGCATGTCTATCTGTATAATGATGTGACCCATGACCTGGAAGTGATGATACGGGCTACTTCCAGGTACTGTACTGGAACCCCAGTGGGCTCTGCCTCTGGCTCCGCCCTCACCGGGGCCATATATAGACCGGCCACCTGTGGGTGACACTCATTTGTACAGCCGACTCTGGCAGGTGAGTTCATGGATAATAAAGCCTAATGTTCACTCGTTCTCACGGTCTCACAGTGAATTGACAGTATAACAGTATAGTTCCTGCTATTATTGTCCTTGTTTGCGGTCCACCGCTCTTTGTTCCGATTCTTCCTTTCTTTTCCGCCCCCGTGGCTTTCATTGCTGTGGCGGCTGTTCCTCCCCCAATTTGTTCGATTTAACGAACTCATCAGCCTCCGCTGATATAGTTCCTTTCCCTTGAATGTTACCTAGATCCGGATGCCTTCCCCGCCTGCATGGAGCCAATGCTCTCCATGATTTCGCCCAAATATATTGGTGCTTCCAGCTGCTTCCACCACAGCTGGTAGTTCCAATCTGTCTCGGAACTGTTTCATCCATGCGTCCACGTTGGGAGGCTCGGAGGTGCTCAGTCTCCAGTAGACGGTCTCAAATGCCCGATTGACCTCCTTTGGTTCTGTTATCAGTCTGCCTCTGCTATCCTTTACCTGTGCTATTTCCCTCGTGGCTGCCTGCTTTCTCAGCTGGTGAGCCAAGAGGCGGCCAGCCTTGTCTCCATGTCCGTTGAAGGTTCCCCGTGTCTGGCGGAGTTGATACATTGCTTTCCTAGCGAATAGCAGGTTAAAGTCCATTCGCAACATTTTCCTCTTCGCCAGCAGCTCTACGGCCGAGGCCTCGGAGTATTTTCTGTCGACTTCCAGAATAGAGTCCACCAGTTGGAGCCTGGCCATCCTCTCTTCCCTATCTCTGCTTGCCTTGTAGGCTATGATCTCTCCTCTGGTCACGATCTTCAGTGCTACCCAGAACGTGGAGGATGAGACCATCCGTTCTGCTTGTTACTAACGTAGTCGCCTATGGCCCGCGGTGGTTTCTGGCAGAAGGCCTTGTCGGCCAGAAGGTCCTCCACGTGAGGCACTGGGCCCGGCCAAATATGTGTACACCACGTGGATGCGACCCTGCACTCTTGGTTCCTCGCCTGCTCCATGCCTGCCAAGGCCTGTGTTCATTCTGCTTCTCTATCTCAACCTTCTCTTTGCTTCTCTTCTGTTCTGCGCTCCCTCCGCCCCTCTCCGCCCCTCTAGCCCCTGTCCCTCTATCACCCCCCTTGTGTTCTTCCACCCCATCTGCCCCGTTTCCCCCCCCTTTGTGCCAGGTGCTCCCTCTCCCTGAGAGGCGCGCCGTGGCCCTCCTTTCTTCCCCCCCTCCCGTGTTGGCCCTCCTCGCTAATACGGTGGCTTCCCTCCCAGTACTTGCCCAGCTCTGGCCCTGCTTTACCTTCATCCTACCAGCTCTTGCCTTGCCATTCTGTCTGCTTTTCGCATCCTGACTTCCCTTGCTCCGTTCCCCCCCCCCCCCCCCCCCCCATCGCATTGAGAGAAGAAACGAGACCGAAAATGAGGCAGCACAGTCCCGCGCAAAACACAAAACAAATGTGTACATGTGGTGAATGTATTTCACCTAATGCATGTCTATCTGTATAATGATGTGACCCATGACCTGGAAGTGATGATACGGGCTACTTCCAGGTACTGTACTGGAACCCCAGTGGGCTCTGCCTCTGGCTCCGCCCTCACCGGGGCCATATATAGACCGGCCACCTGTGGGTGACACTCATTTGTACAGCCGACTCTGACAGGTGAGTTCATGGATAATAAAGCCTAATGTTCACTCGTTCTCACGGTCTCACAGTGAATTGACAGTATAACAGTATAGTTCCTGCTATTATTGTCCCTGTTTGCGGTCCACCGCTCTTTGTTCCGATTCTTCCTTTCTTTTCCGCCCCCGTGGCTTTCATTGCTGTGGCGGCTGTTCCTCCCCCAATTTGTTCGATTTAACGAACTCATCAGCCTCCGCTGATATAGTTCCTTTCCCTTGAATGTTACCTAGAGCCTGGCTGGGAAAAACATCCCAAATCGCACCTCACTTTTGTAGAGTGCTGATTTTGTTCTGTTGAACCCAGCCCTTTTTGCCAGATCCGCCCCAATGTCCTGGTTCACCCTTATATTCTTCCCTTCCCACATGCACCATTTTGTCCGACGGGCCCACCTTAGGATTTTTTCCTGGTCCTGGAATCAGTGCAGCTTCACAATAATTGCTCTGGGCTGCACCCCGGCTTTGGGCTTTGGTCGAAGCGACCTGTGCGCCATGTCTATTTCAGGGGGTTTGGAAAGTCCTACCTCCCCACTAGCTTGCCCCATTTGGGTGATGTAACCCAATGGGTCTCTGCCCTCTATCCCCTTTAGCAGACCCACCATTCTGCCATCTGGACCTGTTTTCCTTGTCCTCCACTTTCCCTCTTAGGCTCCCCTGGGTCGTTACCAACCTTCTCACCTCGGTTTCCAGAGCTACCATCCTGTCACTCTGGTCCGAGGCGGCCTGCTCCAACTCCAGGATCGTTTTCTGCTGAGCCTCCACCTTCCTTCCCAGGCGTTCGGTGGTTCACTGCATTTTGTCTGTCGTCTCCGACAGCACCTCTTTCATCATCGTGTGGAGCTGCGTCCTGATCGCCTCCTTTATGGCGTTTAGCTCCCTTTTCAGCACGCTTGTCTACTCTTCCCCCTGTCGCCGTGTCCTGTTCCTGCTTCGCTGTTTGGTCCGCCAGCTTTTCCCCTTCCAGGTTCGCCTGAACCTCCAACACATCTCACGGGGCCGCCTGCCTGCGCGCCCGCCGCTCCTGCACTTTCCCCTCGCTGCTGCTCCTTACATCTCGCCGTCCCTTCGATTTGTTATTTTTTCCGGCCATAATCCTACTGTTTACGGTGAGCTCTCCCTCCACCATATTAATTGGCCGGGTCTGTCTCTCTCCATGCTATTTCTCTCCATGCTGTTTCTCCCTCTGAATCTGCTCTCTCTTCCACCGCTATTCTAACTCGCCGGGTCTGCCTCAGATTTGAGGATTTTTTTTCTCCCCGGGTTTGGTTCCCCTTCATCGGGTCCAATGGGTCAAAGAAAGTTTCCAGACTGGAGCGACCTTCCATGCAGCTGCTGAATTCGTGGCCGCCACCGGAAAGGGGGGCCTCTCCCTTCAGCGACCGCTCTGCTCCCGAGCATCCAAATCTCCAACTTTAAGGGGCCTCTTTTTCCTTCTTTTAGTGTCTGGCTTGGCACCTCTTCCACATCCCCTTGCTGTGGGGTGGCCCAAACAAACCAATTTTTGTGTTTTGGGCACACGTTCGCAGCAAAGAACGGAACAAAGCTGTGATCCCAGCAGGAGCTCCTCCTCAAAGGACCGCTCCCTGCTTCAGCCGCCGGAAGAGTCATTGTGGTGGACAATTAAACAATTAAACAACAATTAAACAACAAGGACAGCACGGTAGCACAGTGGTTAGCACAGTTGCTTCATAGCTGCAGGGTCCCTGGTTCGATTCCCAGCTTGGGTCACTGTCTGTGTGGAGTCTGCATGTTCTCCCTTTGTCTGCTCCGGTTTCCTCCGGGTGCTCCGGTTTCCTCCGGGTGCTCCGGTTTCCTCCCATAGTCCAAAGATGTGCAGGTTAGGTGGATTGGCCAGGCTAAATTGCCCTTAATGTCCAAAAAGGTTAGGTGGGGTTACTGGGATAGGGTGGAGACGTGGGCTTATGTGGGGTGCTCTTTCCAAGGGCCGGTGCAAAATCGATGGGCCAAATGGCCTCCTTCTGCACTGGAAATTCTATGAATTCACAGGAGAAGAAGGCTCCACAAATATCCCCATGTTCAATCATGGAGGAGCCCAGCACATCAGTACAAAAGGCTGAAGCAATCGCAACAATCTTTAGCCAAAAATGCCAAATAGATGATCCATCTCAGTCTCATCCTGAGGTCTCCAGCATCATAGATGTCAGTCTTCAGCCAATTCGGTTTACTCCGCATGATGTCAAGGAACAGCTGAAGGCACAGAATAGTGCAAAAGCTATGGGCCCTGACAATATTCCAGCAACAGTACATGAAGCAACTCTTTGTAGGCTAACCTTGCAAAATCATTGTCAATGACACCCTGGTTTGGGTCCGTGCTATGCAAGAATATGATGAACATCTTCATCTGATCCTTGACCGAATCACGACCATATAGCTGAACCTTAACTCTGTAAAAGGCAGATTCAGAGTCAACCAGTTTCCTTACATGGGTCATCTACTCAACCTATCTTTGAGCCAGGAAGTCCAGAAAAGGCTGCCACCGTTTATAGAACCCTTGTATTGATCCTCTCAGGGCAAATTTGACCCTCTCCAATTTTATAAATCCCGCCATGTCACTGATCCAGGTCTCCACACGTGGGGCCTCGCATCCTTCCACTGCAGCAAGATCCTCCGCCGGGCTACTAGGGACGCAAAGGCCAGGACCCCGGCCTCTTTCGCCCCCTGCACTCCCGGCTCCACCGCAACTCCAAAAATCGCGAGTCCCCACCCTGGTTTGACCCTGGATCCAACCACCCTCGACACCGTCCCCGCCACCCCCTTACAGAATTCTTCCAGTGCCGGGCATGCCCAGAACATATGGGCATGATTTGCTGGACTCCCCGAACACCTGGTGCACCTGTCCTCACCCCCAAAGAACCTACTCATCCTAGTCCTGGACATGTGGGCCCGGTGCAGCACCTTGAATTGGATGAGACTAAGCCTCGCTTAGTGCCTTGGAGAGTTGACTCTCTCTAAGGCATCCGCCCAAGTCCCGTCCTCTATCTGCTCCCCAAGTTCCCCCTCCCATTTGGCCTTCAGCTCCTCCACTGACGACTCCTTCACCTCCTGCATTACCTTATAAATGTCAGACACCTTCCCCTCTCCGACCCACACCCCCGAGGGCAGCAAAGGGAACTCCTCTACCTGTCACCTAGCAAACGCCTTTACCTGCAAGTATCAGGGACAGAGTTTTGGACTCCTAATCCAATCAAAGATTCTGAGAATTAGGTGGAAAACTTGCATTGAAGTTGCGGATTACCCGTGAGGTTGTTAAATGGTGGAGCAGCATTGAGGGGTCAGGTAGCCCACTGTTAATCCGATTTCTTATGCTTCTGAATTACTTATGAAGAAAAACTGTTTCCAATGGCTGAAGAGTTTACAACCAAAGAGCATGGATTTAAGGAGAATGGCAAAAGAATCAGAAGCACATTTGAGGGAAAACATTTTAATGCATTGAGTTGTTAAGATTTGGAATGCATTGCCTGAGAGGGCATTGGGTATAGGTTTAATAATAACCTTCAGAAGAGAATTAGACAAATACCTGAAGGCAGTAAAAATGCAGGGATATGGGGAAAGTGCATAGGTGTGGATTGCCCTTTGAGAGAGCCAGCACAGACTCAATAGACCAAATGGCCTGTGTGATAACCCTCACAAGGACCATGGCGGATTGCTGATTGATCTCTCCGTGGGCTTCGTAGAATACCAGTTCCTGTGATGAGCGGGTTTGGGCTTCTGAGCGGGACCTTTAAATATAGCTCCCGGACTCGGCCCAGCAGTTCCTGATAGCCCTGGGCTTTGTCATTTGTTTTGTGTGTCCCGGTAGCAGCTTCATTTTCAGTATAAAATAAACCAGTTTGGTCTTTCAGTCAGTGCCTCCTGGAATTATTACATTGGCGACGAGGATCAAGCACGGGATTCTGAACAGTGTTTTCAAAACCCGCTGACAACAATTCTGGTCAGAAACAAAGCAGAAAAAAGTCCAGAAATGCTCTTGCTTGGAAAGCATGAGCCTCATGATGCAGCCATGGTAAACTGGCGCCAGTATGCCAAATGCATGCACCAACAGCATAGAAGGGGATGAGAGACATAAAGTAATCCTTTTGACAGCATGTGGGGCCCTGACGTTCAGCATTATTAAGTGTTTAACTTATCCTCAGCCCCTGACACTAAAACGTTCAACGAGCTTGTGTGTCTAGTAAAAAAACAATTAAGACCTCAAACTGTCTGTAATCCTCCAGCATTATCAATTCAACTTTGCTGAGAGGATCTCTGGGAAACCTATGACACAATTCCTGGCTAGATTAAGGAAGCTGACTGAATAATGCGAGTTTGGTCCATCCATGGCCAAAATGCTACACGGACCTGATACTGTGTTGGTAATAATCCACCCTAGACTTCTAAAGGACTATAGAATTAGCACTGTCCTTGTAAAATGTTGAGAAAGGGGCCCAAGAATCCCAAGGGATGATAGTCAGTTACACTCTCAGGCTGTAAGCGGGAGGTTCCTCAAACAGAGAAGCCAGCATTCGCAGTGAAGGCTTTCAAGTGCCTCACCCAGCTCCAACTCAACCAGGGCCTTCTGGCATCTCAAAAGATGGTCGGATAACCCTAGAATTACCAGGAAGCAACCCGGAGGATGACATGTTTCAGGCCTGGGTCTTGCAAGTCTATCAGCCCAGAGAGGAAGAAATGATGCAAGAAAACTGCATCATCTCCCCTAAGGTTTCCCCATAATGATAACGGTCTTGGTCAACAACCATTCACTAGGAATGGAGGTGGATATGTGAACTGTCCAGACTTTCCAGCATCTCTGGATAGGTTTCTTGTCCCGAAGCCTGCAACACACCAAGGGCAAGTTGGCCATCTATCTAGGGGAACCTTTGAAGATTATGGTGACCACTATGACCCTGGTTACCTATGGGCAGCACATAGCCTGACTCCCGCTCATAGCTGCACAAGGACCAGGACTCAGCCTCTTGGGCAGAGACTGGATCCAGAGGATCCGTTTGGAAAGGCTACAAATTTGTAAACTAGGAACCAGTGGACTGTACAAGGTCATTAGCAAATACCCCGAGGTATTCCAAGAAGGCCTTGGAGAATAAAGGGAAATGGGTAGGGAATTACGTGGACCCTGATGCCCGACTCAAATATTTCAGGGCATAGCCAGTCACATACGCTTTACTTACCAAACTCGCGACTGAACGCAACAGTTAGAGAGTCTCGGGATAATATGACCAGTGCAGTTCACAGCATGGGCTGCACCAATAGTCCCCGTCCTCAAGCCTGACAAGTCGGTCTGCCTTTCCAAGGACTATAAACTAACAGTTAATAAAGCCTCAAATTTAGATCAGTAATCCATGCCATGCATAGAACGTCTATGCAAAGGGTCAACCTTCACCAAACTAGATACGATCCATGCCTACCTCCAGTTAGAACTAGACAAGTCATCCAGGAAGCACGTGACGATTAGTACCCATAAGGGTTTATGTAAACATACATGCCTGCCCTATGGAGTCTCTTCGGCATACGCCATTTTTCAACGCGTGATGGTAGCGGTAAACTTAGATGACATACTAATCACAGGAGCCAAACCTGGAGGAGATTTTGAAATGATTTTCTAATGCAGGTGTCCATCTCAAACGAGAAAAATGTACGTTCTGGGCAGGTGAAGAGATTTACCTCGGGTATCAAGCTGATAAAAAACTTACACCCAATCGAGGATAAAGTGAAGGCCATCAAAGAGGCACCAACCCCGCAAAATACGACAGAATCCTAGGCCTCGTAAACTACTATGGGAAAGGTATCCCAAACCTGGCCACTTTATTGTCACCCCTGCGCGCACTGTTTAAAAAAAAATCACCAGAAGTGGTTGTGGCAGGTGCTGCAGGATGAAGCCTTCACGAAGATGAAGCAGCAGTTACTATCATCAAACATCCTGGCTCACTATAACCCGAAGAGAGAACAGGACGTGGAAAGACGCTATTCTCAGATCAAAAAGGAAGGATTGGCTGTTATTTTAGAAGTGAAGAAACTTCACCCATATGTCTACGGCCGATATTTCACAATCATTTAAAAAAAAACATTTAGAGTACCCATTTTTTCCAATTAAGAGACAATTTCGCGTGGCCAAACCACCTATCCTGCACGTCTTTGGGTTGTGGGACACGGGGAGAATGTGCAAACTCCACACGGACAATGACCCAGAGCCCGGATTGAACCTGGGACCTCGGCGCCGTGAGGCAGCCGTGCTAACCACTGCACCACCGTGCTGCCCTATTTCACAATCATAACATACCATAAACCCCTGGTGGGCCATTTCAAAGAGGATAAAGTGATTCCCCCCATCGCCTCGGCTTGTTCCAACATTGTACATTATTGTTAATGGCCTTTGAATATTCTCCTGAACACCACCCAGGAACACGCATTGCCAACATGGATGCCCTGAGTCGCCTTCTGCTGCCCACAAACGTGACACCTCTGCCGGCTTTGGACAAAGTCATAATGCCCTTGAACTTCCTGGATACCTTGCCAATATCGCAAAGCAGATTCAAGCATGGACGCAGGAGGATCTCACTTTGGCAAAATTGCATCAAGTGATCCTCAGTGGCAGAACCTGAGAACACGCCACGGGTGACATGAAGCCCTTCGTCACTAAATGACAAGGGCTGAGTGTAGAAGATGGCATCCTTCTGTGGGGAGCCGAGTAGTTGTACCAGCCCAATCCTGACAGAATTACACAATGGACACCCCGGCGTATCCAAGATGAAAATGCTTGCACAGAGCTACATCTGGTGGCCCGGGCTTGGAATAGACATTGAGAATCTGCAGAAGTAGTGCTCCCTGTGCCAGGAAAACCAGGATCCCTACCTTTGACCTCTTTTCACCCATGGGAATGCCAGGAAGACCATGGATACGGATGCATGTGGACTTCACTGGCCTGTTCCTGGGATCGATGTACCTTATTATGATCAATGCTTGCGCAAAATGGTTAGAAAACATTGTACGTCTTCCACAACTTCTTATACAACAATAGAAAAACTCTGGCAAAGTTTCTGTGCCCACATCAGGCAAGAGGCCCTCGTATCCAATAATGGTACCCCCTTTACCAGTGGTGCATTTCAGGCATCCATGAAGTGGAACAATATCAAACACATCTGAACGACATTGCACCATTCATTGTCTAAGGGACTGGTGAACGGGCTTTCAAATATCCAAAACTGTAATGAAGAAACAGCCTGCTGGTTCCCTGGAAACAAACTTGGCTTGGTTTTTATGAGACAACGGAATTGTTAATAGGGTGATGACTGCGCACCAGACTCAGCCTTCTTTTTAACGGCTTGGGGAAAGGTGGAGTCAAAGCAGGAGACCTTAAAAAGGAACTGCAACATCTAAAAGGACCTTCAGAACAGGAGGTGCTGTCAATGTGCAGATTTCAGTAGATATGACATCCTTAATGCCGTTGCAACTACCTTGACAAAGGGGCTCAGCCTATGGGGGACCCGAGAGTCATTCCTGTGACGATGAATGGAGATAAAAAAGATTGATTCCCTGCTGGAGGTCAGCACTGAAGATGAGCCTCCGTATGTAGCCCTTCGATACTCAACAAGGAAGTGACGATCTCTGTCATAATATCCACTCATGTATATAATGCGATAGACAGGCAGTGATTGACACATAGGATGACCAATGAACACACAACACAGAACAACCAATCACCAGACAAGACACCACCACTATAAAACTCACATGGCATTCAGACTCCCGCTCTTTTCGGGACCCAGACACTGACACTGTGGGAGTGCACAAGTCAGTGAACATTATTGCCATGCTAGTAAGTCTGGTCGAACCAGTAAGAGGTCGTCAGAAGGATTAGTAGAGTGTCAACCCACAGCTGAACATGTACAGCCGTTCATAGTTGAAATAAAACCGTGTTGGATCATCTCCGGTGTTAGACGTTTGTTTCGAGCTTCCCTGCATCCAATTGCAGTCAACGTTAAACCAACCCGCCTAACACATCAATCCCCAGACCTGATCCGGCTCCATTTGCAGCCAACTCAAGGTCTTGTGCCAAGTGATGAAAGAGGCCTCATCGTTGTGGGAGTGAGGGGGATGATTCGGACCTGAGGGGGAGGTATATGATAACCCTCATGAGGACCACAGGGTTTGATTGGTATCCCCGTGGGCTTCATGGAATATGAGATCTGTTGGTGAGTGGGCACAGGTCCATTTAGCTGGGGCTTGATAGCGGGACCTTTAAATGTAGCTCCCAGACCCGACCGGCAGTTCCCGATAGTTCTGTATTGGGAAGTTTGTTTTGTGTGTTTTGTAACGGCTTTATTTTCAGTTTAAACTAATTTGGCCTTTCACTCTGCATTTCCTGGAATTATTACAGCTTTCTATATTTTCAGTACTAAACTCTACTATTCTGGCCTTTCTAGAAGAATTTACAGATCAGTATTAAATTTAACTTACACTATTTTGATTCTGTGTCTCCTTGACTTCCACTTGCAATTTAAGGTTGAATTCTGGTTCACCTTTTCCATTCTCTTTGTTACATTATGTATCTCAGATACCTCCTTCTCATAGCACATAGCTCTGCACTATGTCTGTGCTTGAATGGGTCTTCTTTGTGTCATGGAGCAATACTTAAACTATGTGTCCCGACCAACAATACTGTGCAATTTGATCATAGATTTCTTGGAGTTTTGGTGGAATCCAAAACTAGTGGCCTGAAACATAAGGTCATCACTAATAAATCCAATTAAGGAATTCTGGAAAAAACTGCTTTGGTTGTCTTGTGGAGCTTGCTGGTAATTGAGTCAATAACTGCATTGAAGAAGAATCTAAATAAGTATATACGGGAGAAAGAACTAGGAAGCAATTTATTTTAGAGAGAGGTAAAATAGGGTGGGAAGTGGCTCATGTTGAGGATAGACATTGAAACAGAACACTGCTACATGTTCATAATTCGATGTATTATATCTGGTTCAACATTTTGTAGGCTGTGTTTTTTGTTGCTCGTGCATCGATTGTGCATCGTTCTAGCACTGCAGCAGAGCAAGATAGAGCACAATCAGACCTAGCCAGCCAGTTGAGCCTTCAAAATTATCTGCTCCATGATGTGTCTGGCGGAAGAATGAAATTTAGTATAATATTGCCCAGCTGGTGTCCTGAGAAAGTGTACAGGTATCTTCAGAAATAGCAGTAGAATGAAGAATCTTCATTTCTCAAGATCTGCCCAAAAGTATTTGGGCGAGATTCTCCTAAATGGAGAGAACAGCCGACGCCGGGTGTGAAACCCGGAGTGTTTCACTCCGGCGCTGGAGGCCCGCTCCTCGGCCCTTATTCCCCCCCCCCCCCCCCCCCCCCCCCCCGGGGGCTAGGAGCGGTGGTGCGCGAATCTCGGGCACTGGGCCTTGACGCTTGCGGTCAAAGCGGCGCGCCGAGAATGACGTGGCCGGCGGCGCCTAAGTGACGTCAGCCGCGCCATGCGCAGTTTGGCCGGCCTCCAACCCGCGCATGCGCGGTTGCCGTCTTCCCCTCCGCTGCCCCGCAAGACATGGCGGCTTGATCTTGCGGGGTGGCAGAGGGAAAAGAGTGTGTCTCTTAGAGACGCCGGCCCGACGATCGGTGGGCACCGATCGTGGGCCAGTCACCTCATGAGCACGCCCGTGGTACTCTATCCTCCCTCCGCCCCCCACAGGCACCACACTTACCGGTCGTGCGATGTTCACACCGGCAGCGACCAGGTGTGGTTGATGCCAGCGTGAACCGGTCAGGTTCGTCAGGCCTGCTCGGCCCATTCGGGCCGGAGAATCGCGGTCGGCGTGAGAAACGGCGAGCGGCGATTCTCTGCCATTTTGGGGGGGGGGGGGGAGAATCGCGGGGGATGCCAGGGCGGCGTGTCGTGATTCGCCCGGCCCCCCGTGATTCTCCCACCCGGCGTGGGGAGCGGAGAATCGCGCCCTTTGTCTTTTGAAATGAAAACATGCTGCCACAGTGCCTGGTGCCGTTCAAAGAGCTGTCCGCTTGTATGATTGCTTGTTGGGGAATGTACTGGATATTGAGAAAGTCATGCTTTCCTGTGGACTGGTACAATGGAATGATCAAGGAAACATAATTGCATATGTAACTGTGATCAATGACTTCTTGTACATTTGGAATTTTGCTGTTTGGTAAAATTACTGTGCTTTGTCATTTCTCCATGGGGGAGTGATTGAATTGGCTGTCCCAGCGAACAATGTTTCTGTGACTCACTTGATGCATTTGTGCAAAGCTGGCTAATGTTACTGATGTCCTCAGTGGCAGCCTGGAATCACCCATATCTTTCTGACTATCATTGAAAGTGCAATATATATTCCTGCCCATGAAGGAAATCATAAACAAATTAACCAAATTTATTGAATGCCCCCCATACGAAAAAATGACCAACAAGATTCTCCTTTTTGTAACTTTCTTTTACTGCAGCATGCATTATAATTAATGCAAATCATACATCAATTAATAGGAAAATGATACTTCAAATAACAAGGTAAATTGCACTTTAATTGTAATTGCACTTTAAATGGTTGATACAGATGCATGGGTGGGCACCCAAACAACATATAGCGTTAGATTTGCAGTGGTAGTCAGTGGCGTGTGCAGCCACATGGCTGCCTGGCGGGCTGTGGCAATGGTGATCTATGCCCGTCCAGCCGGTCCTACAGCCTACCTCATGGCCAGCCCCCTCACTACTCCCCCACCCAGCCCTGGCAGAAGCCTCCCGGACAGCGGCACAACTGCCAGCACACTATGACAATGTTGGACACTTTCCGTACCTCTCCTCTCCCCCTCATCAGCCACGGCACCTGTTTCATGATTTGATTTTAGAATGCACAAGTGAACCTTGTTTACTGTACGTGCGGAGTGGAATGCATTAATGCTGCTGTGAAGCACAGAGAATTGTGATTTGGCATGAACCCGGTGCCCGCCATGATTTTGGTGTCAAAATCGATTCTCCGCCCAATTGCGATTCCGACGTCGGCTGACAGAGAAGCTGGCCTCAGTTTTGATATGCCTGAGCTATTCACACTGCATTTAGGATTCAGTACTTTTCAGCTTGGCTGTACACAGCTTCTGCTTTCACACTGCTTTTGTGTCTGCAGCACTCCATGGCCGCGATTCTCCGCTCCCCACGCCGGGGGGGGAGAATCGCAGGAGGGCCGGGCGAATCACGCCACGCCGCTCTGGCACCCCCCACGATTCTCCCACCCCTACGGCGACTGCCGATTCTCCACCCCGAATGGGCCGAGCGGCCTGACGACCCCGACTGGTTCACGTCGGCGGCAACCACACCTGGGCGCTGCCGGCGTGAACATCGTGCGACAGGTAAGTGTGGGGCCTGTGGGGGGCGGAGAGAGGATCGAGCACCACGGGCGTGCTTGTGAGGTGACTGACCCGCGATCGGTGCCCACCGATCATCGGGCCGGCGTCTCTAAGAGATGCACTCTTTTCCCTCCGCCACCCCGCAAGATCAAGCCGCCAAGTCTTGCGGGGCAGTGGAGGGGAAGACGGCAACCGCGCATGCGCGGGTTGGAGCCGGCCAAACTGCGCATGCGCAGCTGACGTCACTTAGGCGCCGCCGGCCGCGTCATTCTCGGTGTACCGCTTTGATGCAAGCGTAAAGGCCCGGCGCCCGTGATTCGCGCAACGCTGCTCCTAGCACCCCGGGGGGGGGGGGGGGGGGGGGAGAATACGGGGCGAGGAGCGGCCTCCGACGCCGTAGTGAAACACTCCGGGTTTCACTCCGCCGTCGGCTTTGTCTCTCCGTTTCGGAGAATCGCAGCCCATGTGTTTTCCAACCACACAACATCTGGCCTTATTCCTGTTGGTATTGCCTTCAGGCCATGGGCCACCAGGTTACATTGACCAGTTTTTCTTATTAGCCAAAAGAACTGAAATTGATCCCTTTACAATTGATGCAAATTCTTAAAAATCATTTTCAAACATTCTTAAAAGCAATTACAAATTCCCAGCCATTTTAGAGAAATGACAAATTACCCTTACTGTACTACTTCCAGGTTAAATGTTGTCATAGTTTATGGTTGATGCAGGTCAAGTTGCAGCATATGGGATAAGGCACACTGATTGCCCTTCTGAAGGGCAGTGTTTGTGAAACGGGACACCATGCCTGGGGGGGGGGAAAGGGAGGGATGCTGGCGAGACTGTGGGAGCAGGGCGGGAGAATCAGTCCTTGACCTGTGCATGATCCACTGTGTGCGCCAAGTCCTTACTTGGATCCCACCACTTCCCTGAACACCAACTGATAGCCCGGAACAGAATCCGCCAACTTGTCACAGCCGAAGCATGCGTCGCCACAAAGCCTGAAAAGACAGAAGAAACCTCGGACAAATTGCATCCCAGGAATGCCTGACCCAGGACCCAGGACATAAAGCCCATTTAGGGGACAGTCATGGAAATTCCGGAATGGTTGGTCACCCTGCTGCTCTTTAGTCAGCATTTTTTTGTGTCTAACCTGGAGTAGGGGTACCAATTGATGGCTTCCAGCTATCTCCTGTGATGTCTCATAAATTTGTTCACCCCTGTTGCTTTTCCTCTGCTCCCTCCAAAGCAAATGAAAAGGGGTATTCCCAAAAATAAACTCATTGTAGCTTCTTCAGAACTGGGAGTGGACTAAAAATGCGGGCCTCACTGCAGAAGGCAGTAAAGTAGACAGTGAAGCAATTATCCACTGTTGAAAAAAAATCCAAACTGCTGTCTGCCTCCGAGCTGACACCAATTTTGCTGACCTCTGTGCCTTCAGATCCCTCGAAACCTCAAATTAAAATCTTTTGCCTATGTTTAAATTTCACACTAGCCCCAAACTTTCTTGGGCGGGATTCTCTGGTCACGTGTTTCTCGGCGGCATGCCGTTCGCTGGCAGCAGGACTCTCTCTTCCCGTCGCTTTGCAGTGGGATTTCCCATTCATGTCACCCCATGCAACCGGGAAAACCCAGGCCCTTATTTTTGCAGTCTCCTCGAGCCCAAGATTTCCTTCATAAGCTCTTCAGTAGCTAAACTCAAGGTTCTTGGGCATTTCCTCTCTTTGTCACACCATCGATAGCTGTATTTTCAGCAACTTCAATCCCACCCTCTGATGTTCTTCCCTGAGATCCTCTTACTCCCTCTCTTCCGTTAAGAACCTCCAAAACACATCTCTTCATCTGTGCATTTGGTCATCATTCTTATTCTCTCTGTTGATTCAGCACTCATTTTATTAACATGCATCAGTGAATCATTTGGGACATTTTTCTATGTTTAAAATCATAATATAAATGCAAGTTGTTATACATTGGGTAATAAGCAATTTTTTAAATATACTTTTATAAAGGCAGTTGTACTCCTTAAGTGCACTTTGATTTTTCATGTGATGTGAAAGTCCATTTTAATCTAGTGATGCAAATTAGTGCAGTATTACGAGTCTTTAATGATGCATAATGAGACAAACAATGTTACCATAACCAACCTGCCTAATTTAAATTCTGTTTTTCATATCAAACAACGTTTGTTTGCCTCGTGTGTTCTTCCAGTGCAATTCTCTAAAAAACTGTCAGAATTATAATTCCACCCAGTTATTTGTTGTGGTGCAAGATGTGGCATACATTAAAACTGAATAAAAGAGAAAAGTTATCTGAGCACAAAATAAAAAAGTAATTAACTGACCCCACTAATCTCTTAAATGCAAGTCTAACACAGCGCTGGCAGTGAACAAGGAACGGAAAATCATCTAAGCAATTTACTGACCAAACAAATAAAGTGGGATTCTCCGTCAGTTAACGCCGGAATTGGTAAATGCGATTGGGCAGAGAATCAGTTTTGATGCCGAAATTATGGCGGGTGCCGTTTTCACGCCAAATCGCAATTCTCCAGTGCTTCGACAGTGGCGTCAATGCATTCCACTCTGCACGTACAGTAAATACTGTTGGCATATCATTAACGGGCCTGACCTGGTATTCTCTGGGGCTTCCGCGATTCTCCATTTCCACTGGGGGAAATTCCTGGCGGTGAGGTTCACTTGTGCTTTTAAACATCGTGAAACAGGTGACGTGGCTGCTGAGGGAGAGAGACGGGGACGAAAAGTGTCCAACATCGCCATAGTTTGCTGACAGTTCTACCGCTGGCCAAGGGTCTCCTGCCAGGGCCGGGGGGAGTAGCGGGTGTGGCCAGGAGGTGGGCTGTGGGGTTGGGGTGGATGTGCTTGGAACATCATTGTCGCAGCCTGCAAGGCAGCCATGCAGCTGCGCATGCCGCTGACTGCCCACTATGAACCTAGTGCCACGGGTCGTGTTGGTGTCCCCCCAGGTCACTCCCCTAGATGCCCTCTGGCCTCAGCTGACCCACCGGTGGGATGGGTGCGCTCCCGCATAACCAGTGCCATCTTGTTAGCTGGGATGAGGGTGCGTGGGGTGTGAAGTGTGTACGTGCAGCTGCAGCTTGTCAGCCTCAGTGTCAATAGCGAATCTTGCACCGTTTCTCATTGGAATCGATTGTGTTCCACGTGGCACCAGTGCTAGCCCCTCAATGGTCACTGAATCGGTCCAGGTGCGGGCAACAGTTTGCTGACATGTAGGTCCACGTATTCTGCTGTGGCATCAACACTAAAGTCTCAGGACCGGAGAATCCCACCCAAATAATTTCTTATCATGCTTCTGCGAAACAACCAGAACATTTTTCTTTGATAACGGCACTTCATAAATGCAAGTTTACAAATTTTGGGTCCCATTTTGGGATGTTTGTATTATGTGACAGTTATTGGTGCTAGCAGAGACCTGCAAAACCTTTTCAATCAAATTAGTATATTCAACAAATTAGTATATTCAACTAAATCTAGCACCTTATCCATCCCATGTAATTCTCTCCCTCTCAATTAATCTCATCTTCTCCCATCATTCCTTCTCCTCCCATTTCCATCATTCCCACTCAATTCCTTTGCTGCCATTCCACGTTCTCATGCCATTCCATCGCATTCTATTCTATCCTTCTTAAGCCATCGCCAACCCATGCTAATCCTCCATGCCATGCCACCGCTTGCCATCCCACCCCTCAAGTATTATCCCCTCCCTCTCACTCCTCCTATTCCATCCCTTCCATGCCATGCCCTCCCTACTATGTCATTCCCATTCTATTCCATTCTTCCAATGTCATTGCTCTGACATGCCCTTCCTGCCACATCTCCCATGCAACCCCCATGCAATGCATTCCCACCACCAAAATGGACCCCATCAGTGTCGCGGCAGACACAGAGGAATTCATCAGGCAAATGAGGCTCCGGGAATTCTTCCACAGACCTCAAGAGGCCGACAGCGAACCCAAGGAGACAACCAATGAACCGGAACAGCATACCGAGAGATCTGCGGTGCGGCAACCGAAAAGGAAAGAGTCGAATTGGAACCCTCCGGAAGCCCTAGACTCAACATGTATTCTGAAGCCGTCAGGAGTCGTGTCAATGCCTGATTCATCAATCGCATTCACAGGACAGCCCGAACGTCACCCAAGCACAAGGCAACGCCATCCGCGCTCTCAAGACCAACTGCAACATCGTCATCAAACCAGCAGATAAAGGAGGGGCCACCGTCATACTGAAAAGAACGGACTACTGCAAAGAAGTATACCGACAACTCAACAACCAGGAACACTACAGTTACCCGCAGATCCAACCAAGGAACACATCCGCCAACTCAACAGACTGATCAAAACCTTAGATCCAGACCTTCAGAGCACCCTACGTGCTCTCATCCCACGTACTCCCCGCATTGGAGATCTCTACTGCCTCCCGAAAATACACAAGGTCAACACACCAGGCCGTCCTATCGTTTCAGGCAATGGGACCCTGTGTGAGAACCTCTCTGGCCACATCGAGGGCATCTTGAAACCCATCGTACAAGGTACGCCCAGCTTCTGTCGCGACACAACGGTCTTCCTACAGAAATTCAGCACCCATGGACCAGTTGAACCAGGAGCATTCCTCGTCGCCATGGCACTCTACACCAGCATCCCCCATGACGACGGCATTGCTGCAACAGCCTCAGTCCTCAACACCGACAACTGCCAATCTCCAGACGCAATCCTGCAACTCATCCGCTTCATTCTGGATCACAACGTCTTCACCTTCGACAACAAATTCTTCATCCAGACGCACGGAACAGCCATGGGGACCAAATGCGCACCTCAATATGCCAACATCTTCATGCACAAGTTTGAACAAGACTTCCTCACCGCAGAGGATCTTCAACCGACGTTATATACCAGATACATCGATGACATTTTTTTCCTTTGGACCCACGGCGAAGAATCACGGAAACGACTACACGATAACATCAATGAGTTCCATCCCACCATCAGACTCACCATGGACTACTCTCTAAAATCAGTTGCATTCTTGGACACTCTCATCTCCATCAAGGACAGTCACCTCAGCACTTCGCTTTACCGCAAGCCCACAGATAACTCACGATGCTCCACTTCTCCAGCTTCCACCCTAAACACATTAAAGAAGCCATCCCCTATGGACAAGCCCTCCATATACACAGGATCTGCTCAGATGAGGAGGAGAGTAACAGACATCTACAGATGCTGAAAGATGCCCTCGTATGAACAGTTCCAACGCGCCACAGCAAAAAACCGCACCGACCTCCTCAGAAGACAAACATGGGACACAACCGACAGAGTACCCTTCGTTGTCCAGTACTTTCCTGGAGCGCAGAAACTACGACATCTTCTTCGCAGCCTTCAACACATCATCGATGAAGATGAACATCTTGCCAAGGTCATCCCCACACCCCCACTACTTGCCTTCAAACAACCGCGCAACCTCAAACAAACCATTGTTTGCAGCAAACTACCCAGCCTTCAGAACAGCGACCATGACACCACACAACCCTGCCATGGCAATCTCTGCAAGACATGCCAGATCATCGACATGGATGCCACCATTACACGTGAGAACACCATCTACCAGGTACGCGGTACATACTCGTGCGACTTGGCCGACGTTGTCTACCTTATACGCAGCAGGAAAGGGTATCCCGAAGCATGGTATATTGGCAAGACCATGCAAACGCTGCGACAACAAATGAACGGGCATCACGCGACAATCACCAGGCAGGAATGTTCACTTCCAGTCGGGGAACACTTCAGCAGTCAAGGGCAATCAGCCTCTGATCTCCAGGTAAGCGTTCTCCAAGGTTGCCTTCAGCTCACGCGACAACGCAGAATCGCCGAGCAGAAACTTATAGCCAAGTTCCACACGTATGAGTGCGGCCTCAACCGGGATCTTGGATTCTGTTGCATTACATTCACCCCCCCATCATCTGGCCTGGGCTTGCAAAATCCTACCAACTGTCCTGGCTTGAGACAATTCACACCTCTTTAACCTGGGATTACCCCTATCTCTGAATCTGTAAAGATTTGATTACATGCAAATGCTCGCATTCCAAGCATTGTCCGGCATTTTTGACTTTGTCTTTATATATGTTTCTGGAACATATCTCTTCATTCACCTGAGGAAGGAGCAGTGCTCCGAAAGCTAGTGCTTGAAGCAAACCTGTTGGACTTTAACCTGGTGGTGTAAGACTTCTTACTGTGCTCACCCCAGTCCAGCGATGGCATCTCCACATCACTGGTTTCAGAGGGCCTCAGCCCTCATTAACATGTTCAGTACATTATGGTGTGTGGACAAAGTGACAGTAAATTCATACTTGGCAGAAGGTTTCAATACTTGCAACCTGGATATGCTGCACAAAATATTTTCCACTAGTAGAAGAATTAGAAGACTTTCTCCTGCCTGGGTGCATGATATTACTCAATATAATTATTTCACAGAAAGAGTGTAATTGGATTTTATTTTATCAGTGATCTAACAGACTAGAAATAGCAAATGACAACTGAGCAATAAATTGGACTGATTGAACAACATAGGCCTTCACTGTCAGTGAAATGCATTGGTGCCCTTAGGTGTCTCTGAGCGACTCACTTTTAAAAGGCCAAAGCGCAAAGACTGAATGGTTCACAATTATATCTGTGTTTTCTTGACCAGCAAGTCAGAATTTTCTGCTGATTGCTACTTCTCATTACAATATATTGTATACAAGTATACAATATACTTTCAACACAAACAGAAAGTACTGGGAAATCTCAGCAAATCTGACAGCATCTGAGGAGAGAGAACAGATTTTGAATTTGGATGACCCTTCATCAGATAATATTTTCAATATCTACAATGAAACAGAGTTTTATCACAATATTTGATTCCTCATTTATAACATTGCCTACATTGTATTTCATTGGCTGTGAAATTATTTGAGACATGTGTAAATGTACATTGTCTTTCTTTCATTATAGCTGCATGCAGTAGGCAATGTGACTCTAGCAATGGTGACATTGGAGGCCCAATGCAGATTTTTTAAGGGGAATTAATTACAGTGCAATAAATTGATGTTAGGAAAGTGGCTGCAAAGAAGTTATTACATTTATAGAACAATTCAACTCTGTAACTAATACAACCTTACCATCCTTTCTTTTAATAAATGTTTTTTATTGGGTTTTTGAACAAAGTATATTTACCGTTATGTACACAGGATAAGAAACATATATATATATACATATATAGAAGGGAAGGGCACACCCAAACATACCAAAGAAAAGGAAATAATAAATAATAAAAAAAATACAATAACAAATAAAATAGAATAACTGGTAGGATATTGTGCACCAGCTCAACAGCAGCAACTCTGTACATCTGGCAAAATTATTCACAACACATAAGTAGACGACTGTTTGTGGGAGGGAGGGAGGGGGGCTGGAGACTGGGGAGGTAAATATACATTCGGGTGCCGGAGAAACAATTACAGTAGGCAATACTCGAATGGGTTTGGTGTTGGTGTTGTCGCTCTCTTCTCCCGGACGGATCTCACTGCCGTCTTGCGCTCACCTCCGCCTCTGCCGTTCCTCCCATCTTTCGTCTTTATTCTCCTCGTTCCCTGCTCCTGGAGATGCCAAGTTTGTTATTGTATCCTGTGCCTTCCTTCCGGCTCTCATTTCCCTGCCTCCCCCCCACCTCCCTGGTTCTCCTCTCTTGTTCCCTGACTCTTCCCTTTGGAAGGTGGCATCAGTCAGTGCTGGTGTGAACCTATTGTTGTTGCAGATGGAAGCTTTGTCCGACATTTTGGTCAGGCCAAATTGCTGCAGTAGTTGGTTCCAGGATTGGAGGGTGGCTATTGCCACTGGGCTGCTGGAGTGTTTTTTGGGTGGGGATGGGAGTGCTGCCATGGTGAGGGCCCGGAGGGAGGTCCCCATGCAGGAGGCCTCTTCCGCGCGCACTCACTCGGCTTCTGGCTCCTTGATCCATCCCCTTATGCAGCCGTCGCCGCCCAGTGGTAGAATTGACAACCTTACCATCCTGACTTCTCTGCACAAACCCACAATGAAAAATGATATGAAAATGAAAATCGCTTATTGTCACGAGTAGACTTCAATGAAGTTACTGTGAAAAGCCCCTAGTCACCACATTCCGGCGCTTGTTCGGGGAGGTTGTTACGGGAATCGAACCGTGCTGCTAGCCTGCTTGGTCTGCTTTCAAAGCCAGCGATTTAGCCCAGTGTGCTAAACAGCCCCTATGAACCATAAATGACATCTGCACTTTTACATTAATGACTTAGCCCCAGCTTAGGAAAAAAGTCGATAAATTGTTGATCTGAATTTTTCAGAAAAGAATGATAAATGGTAGAAAAACATGGTGGGGCATTAATCAGGAACTGGATTGTTTTCTCGTCCATCAGAAGCTGTCATACATATTGTGTTGTACACTGTGAATTTATAGCGTAAAATTGAAACATTAATGAATAAATAAGAAACTCCAACAGCAATAAAACATGTTGCAGCAAATCATTTCTAGAGGAACTTAAGTCATAGGATTTGGGTTTTATAAAGACCCTTTGTGGTTAAAGTGCTTCATGCTGTTCCTCTGCGATTTTACGTAGCTTATTGTTGCTGAAGTTACAATATATGATCAGGAATCCCATCTCCCCCCAAATAAAGTTTAGTTCATCTGTGACCACCTTCTGCTAGATTTTAAACAGGGTGGTGCAGGATTAGGCAGGATGGTGTGAACCTATGATGGAGCAGAGATTGTAAAAACCATCTTGAAACAATACCTTAGTGACAAATAGGGACATTCCCAGATTTTGCAAGAGCAATAAAATGGGCGATAGTGCATCAAGGTTCTGTTTTCCATTACTCCCGGTTTTTAGATTCTTCCATTCATTTTGATGAGGCCGATGATTCTGAAGCTCTGGTATATCAACACAGCATGTCATCAGGACTGTGTCTACTTCAGGGCATAATGAAAATTTAGACTGCCGTTGATACGCTAATTTACTTTCAAAGAACATTTTTGAGATGTCTACAGTATTTAGGCCTGTGGTACGAAACCTTAAAAGTGACATCACCACCTAACCCACTCCACCCTCCCAACCTGCCTACACCCCATTCTCCCAACACCACATCCCACCCCACAACTTCCCCATCCGTGACCTAGCCCCACCCAAACCCTAATCCCCAACTCCCAACTGCCCCAACCTCCCTCCTGTGTATTCAACAATCCCCCATCTCCCACCACATGCCAAACTCCCCCAGCCCTGCTCTCAACCCCCAACCTCCCCTCACCCTTCCCCTCCGCCCCTCCCCCCAACCCCCCCCCCCCCCCCTCCCCCCCGCTCCCACAAAGTGCCAATCGGAACTATGGATAACAAGAACTTAATTTAAAATGAGGAGCCCAGCTCCTTCCCCCCCCCCCACCCAAAGTCCCATTGTTTGACACTGTATGAACCCCTTCCACTGGCCCCCTGGATTCACATCCAAATCAAAGTGGCAACCATTTTGTACACAGCAAAGTTCCACAAACTACAGTGAGAAGTTTTTAAAATTGCAGTTCACATATCTCTGAACTGCACGCATGGACGAGAAATGGGTCAGAAAAATTGCTGTGCTCGGTACACTCAGTACCGAATATTACAATACAGTTTCTAAATATCTAATTAACCAGCTGTCACCCCCATAGCTGCAGAACAACAAAGTTTGACGCAGCCCTTATACTGATCAATCGAAACAGTCTGGGCAGATAATAACTGAGTATTATTGTTATAGATTGTTTGTGATATGGTTTTAGTAACTTCTGAGTGTCACTGAGCTCAGTCAGGTTTCTTCATCATCAGTACTAAATTTCATTTTTGAAAGGCATTGGCCATAAAATTAGATTCCTTAGTGCTATTCATATGGGCGCTACAGAAATCATGAAGTGAAACGCACTTCTGGCCATCTCTTTTGCTGCTCCTGTGACTTGCTGTGACTGGCAGGGCACATGCGGAGTCGGAAAATTGTGACGTTGCACTGTCTGCTATTTTGGAGCATGCAGGTTTGGTTAACATCCTCCCTGAAATATTTGTGAGACCCATTGCCCGGCCCCATGTACACAGTGCTATCCCAGTGGCGGCAACGTGGCTGGTGGAGGACTGTTGACTTGCTTGCATTGAGGAGATTGAAGATTGCCTTGCAGGCCTACGTTGAGCTGCTTGGGGCCTTGTGGCGCAAACTTCAGATTACACCCCCTCAGCATGGGTGCCAGCAGGCTGGGCTGGCTGGCTGACAGGCAACAGTAAGGGCTCTTGCGGAATGGCAAATGGTGGAAGCATGACTGCTGTCACCTTGAGAATGGACAGCAGGCTTTTACTTGAATAAACGTTGCTACTCCCTCAGGGTGCCACACTCAGCAATCCTAGTAATCTGTTGAAGAATAGACTGCATTAGTGTGAGAACCTGCAAGCGTCTTTGAGCACTGGTATCTGCAACCATGGATGGCAGCAGTATGAGCCTCCAAGGCAGCAGCACGGATCTCATGATTTGCTTTTAAAGCACCATATGTTGATGGCATCCATCTGATTTTCTCCCTTACTTTAGGATGGAAGTATGTGGCGTTGCATCAGGATTTCAGTGTGCTTGTGGCAGCTTGCCGAGTGTGAAGCTAGCAGGCCCTTGGAGAGGAAGGGTGGGAGGGAGTGAGGAGTGTGATGGGCTGGGGGGCTGGGGTTTACGACACCATGGTGGGGAGGGCAAACTGCAGGAGGGAACCCATGAAGAGGGAATTCACCTCTTCCCACCACCAGTCCATGTAGGGAAACCTGCTGGTTGGGCTCTTGACATAGGCCTCTTCTGCTGCTGGTTAAAGGTCGGTAATGGCAGGATGAGGCCCGGAAGTGGGCATGAATTGTCCACTTCAGGGCCTCAATTGGCCTGCTAGCTTGCACGCTATCCAATGCCACTACCACTGTTGGTAAAATAGTGATGTGGGCACGGTAGGTGGCAGGCATGTCGCCTGAGAAATTTTATGTCCTGTCCCTGCCCCTCACATTTAAACCCATCAGGAAAGGAGTGTACAAACTAGTCCTTTGTTTCTCCTCTCCTTTCTACCTCCTAAACTAATGCCTGCAGCATAGCATCCCTCTCTCTTGGCTGTTGCTCCATTCTCTGTGCCTTTGCTTCTCTCCATGCCTTCCAGAGAAAGTCTGCAGAAATCTCTACATAACAAGTGAATCTCCACTTTTAGAGGGATTGTCCTTAGGACATGAGAGTTGGGGCGACATACACTCTTTTCAGCTTGCAACCAGTTAACAGTGCCTTCCCTGAGGGACTGTATGCTGAAATCATTCAGTTAAGAAGACAGCACTGAGTTTACTTTCTTCCTGCCTCAGTGGGACCAGATATGGGGAGAAGGAATGCTGATCAAACATCACAACATCCCCAACACGGAACTAGGCTTTACAATATCACCCCCATTATTATTTGCGGCTGTTTATTATATTTCAACTTAGGTTCAGAAAATTGAATTTTTGAGACCAAGAGATTAGAGGTTTACAGGACTTCATGTATCATGACCATACATTGTAAGCAATGTGGATTGACACAGTATTGTTAATCTTATTTCCATGTACCAGATGGATTTCCCATTGAGTAGCTTATCACTTTTCCGTAAGATACTGGGACAGATTGGAGCACATCATAAATGTCTTTGTACTTTATTTTTTATTTGGGATTCCTAGCTTTCCAATATAATAACAAGGTTAAGATTGTATTTTTGATATTGTATATGGAGGAAAAAAATAACAATTGTTCAGGCTGACATTGAAATTTGCTGCGTGTGTCTGTGATAAGAACAGAAGTTGCTGGAAAAACTCAGTAGGTCTGGCAGCATCTGTGGAGAGACGAACAGAGCTAATGCCTGACTTAACCAAAATGTTTCTAAGTGTGGTAGCGAGCAGGAACTGCCGTGAGCTTCCCGATGCTCGGCCCAGTGAGGCCATCAGGCCATCACCACCACGGGCGGGATTCTCCGACCCCCCCCCCCCCCGCCGGGTCGGAGAATCGCCGGGGGGCGGCATGAATCCCGTCCCCGCCGGTTGCCAAATTCTCCGGCGCCAGAGAATTCTGAAGTTCCGCAGGGTCCAAGATATCGTCCATCCCGTGGAATGTCTAAGGAATTGAAGAGTGTGTGAGACTGACGACCAGTGCTGTTTTCCACCCGAGGATCCTTCAGTTCCCCCCATTGCTCCTCCCCTCCCCCACCCCATGGACATGTCCTGCCCACGCACCCCGGCTGCAGCGAGGGCCCCTGATCACCGGACTACAGACCCTGTACTCCAAACTCTCGCACGTAACGTTACCTGGACCAGGTGTTCATCCCCTCCCTGGTACACACACCCAGCCTTTAGTCGCCGGAATGTCTACAGTGCTGGTGCCCAGCGCCTCAGTGTTTGGATGTTGGCCATTGCATCCTAAGTGTCCAGGCATCACGGTCTGAGTGGGAATGCCAGTTAATAACTCCCACTTGCTACATGGCACGCTTACCCACAGAGGTCCACTTGGGAGGTGTGAAGCTCACTTAACTACACTTGCCAATTCCCTATCACCAATAGCCTTCCGTCGCGTGCCATAGGCCACCGAGGTCAGAGGGAGCTCTGGGTGGTTTGTGGGGCAGGCAGGCTGGGGCTGGAGTTGTCCCCAGGACCGGAATTACCATGGTCCAGGGGTTGGCATGTTGGACCTGCAGTCCCTAGAACACCCATCACGACCCTTGCCAAACCTAGATCAGGCCATGGGCTGCCACTCACCTTGCTCCGCGTGTAGTGATGCCACCTCTGAATGCCCTGACCGTCCATTGGTTATGTCCTATTCTGTGTGTTCATTGGTTGCATGTTTGCATATCATGACATCTCCCCCTTTTTTATTTTTCCTTTTTTTGTAGACGTATATGCATGTGAATGTGTCTGTCTAATGTGACTGACTGAGGAATACAGAACAGAACAAACAAAACAAATGCTCATAAGTCCAGTCTCTAAGGCTTGCGTCTGATCCTCGGTGACCACCAGAGAGGTGGTGGAGGGGATGACGGTGCCTTGACAGACGAGTGGGAGGCACGACTGGTGGCCTCGTGGTTCAAGGTGTCTGGAGGTGGCAATTCGACAAGTGGAAATGGAGGAGAAAGTGGTTGTAGGCAAGCAACTTTTCACAGTGCCCTTCGATTCCTTCGCACAATGGAGCCATCAGCCATATGCGTGACATAGGACCTGGGCGCGGCCTGTCGAACAACGACAGCCGGAACAGACCACCCACCATGCGGTATCTTGATCCTAACCGTGTCTGCCAGGAATAGCACGTCCAGATCGGTGGCATGTGCGTCATAGCCCTGCTTTTGGATGTCACAAAGCTGCTGCATCTTCTGCAGCACCGGAAGGTGATCAAGGTTGGGCAGGTGTATGGCTGGAAGCGTTGCCCACTGGTTCCTGTTCATCAGCAGTTGAGCTGGTGACATGCCAGTAGACAAGGGAGTCGCCCGGTACGCAAGTAGTACAAGGTGTATATCGGAAGTGGAGTCCGAGGCCTTGCGGATGGGCTGCTTAACAATGTGCACCCCTTTTTCGACTTTGCCATTGGATTGCGGATAGTACGGACTGGAGGTGACATGCCTGAAATTGAATCTATTGGCAAACGTGGACCATTCTCGACTGTGGAATCACGGGCCATTGTTGCTCATGATGGTGTTCGGGATGCCATACCTTGAGAATGTCTGTTTACATGCTTTGATGACCGTCCGTGAGGTGAGGTCTGGCAGCTTCAGCACCTCAGGATAGTTCGAAAAGTAATCAATGATTAAGAGATAGTTGCGACTATTTGCATGGAATAGGTCAATGCCAACCTTGGACCACGGAGAGGTTTCTAGGTCATATGATTGGAGCGTCTCCCTGCTCTGCGCTGGTTGGAACCTCTGACAGGTTTCGCAGTTCAGGACCATGTCCGTGATGTCCTGGTTGATGCCGGGCCAGTAGACAGCTTGCTGGGCCCTGCATCTGCACTTTTCTATGCCCAGGTGTCCCTCATGAATCTGCCGCAGCACCAAGCTCTGGAGAGGTAGCGGGATGACTATCCTGTCCAGCTTGAGCAGGATGCTGTCGATCAGCATCAGGTTGTCCTTGACGTTGTAGAATTGAGGGCATTGCCCTTTCTGCCAGCCATTGCTGAGGTTGTGGATGACTCGCTGCAACAGGGGGTCTTTGGCCGTCTCTTCTCGGATAAGAACGATCTTCTCATCTGTTGCCGGGAGAGTGCTTGTACACAGTTGTACCTGCAATTCAATGTGCTGGATGATCTCCAGTGGTTCACTGGGTGAATTGACGGAGCGGGAAAATGCATCATAAGAACATAAGAACATAAGAACTAGGAGCAGGAGCAGGCCATCTGGCCCCTCGAGCCTGCTCCGCCATTCAATTAGATCATGGCTGATCTTTTGTGGACTCAGCTCCACTTTCCGGCCCGAACACCATAACCCTTAATCCCTTTATTCTTCAAAAAACTATCTATCTTTACCTTAAAAACATGTAATGAAGGAGCCTCAACTGCTTCACTGGGCAAGGAATTCCATAGATTCACAACCCTTTGGGTGAAGAAGTTTCTCCTAAACTCAGTCCTAAATCTACTTCCCCTTATTTTGAGGCTATGCCCCCTAGTTCTGCTGTCACCCGCCAGTGGAAACAACCTGCCCGCATCTATCCTATCTATTCCCTTCATAATTTTAAATGTTTTTATAAGATCCCCCCTCATCCTTCTAAATTCCAACGAGTACAGTCCCAGTCTACTCAACCTCTCCTCATAATCCAACCCCTTCAGCTCTGGGATTAACCTAGTGAATCTCCTCTGCACACCCTCCAGCGCCAGTATGTCCTTTCTCAAGTAAGGAGACCAAAACTGAACACAATACTCCAGGTGTGGCCGCACTAACACCTTATACAATTGCAACATAACCTCCCTAGTCTTAAACTCCATCCCTCCAGCAATGAAGGACAAAATTCCATTTGCCTTCTTAATCACCTGTTGCACTTGTAAACCAACCTTCTGTGACTCATGCACTAGCACACCCAAGTCTCTCTGAACAGCGGCATGCTTTAATATTTTATCGTTTAAATAATAATCCCGTTTGCTGTTATTCCTACCAAAATGGATAACCTCACATTTGTCAACATTGTATTCCATCTGCCAGACCCGAGCCCATTCACTTAACCTATCCAAATCCCTCTGCAGACTTCCAGTATCCTCTGCACTTTTCGCTTTACCACTCATCTTAGTGTCATCTGCAAACTTGGACACATTGCCCTTGGTCCCCAACTCCAAATCATCAATGTAAATTGTGAACAATTGTGGGCCCAACACGGATCCCTGAGCAATGATGAGCTCCTTACCAGGTGTGTACACCAAATTGAAATCATACCACCGGAGTTTCAGCAGAATTCTCTGCAGATGAGGCATCTTGTCGTTCAGATCCTTTTGGATGATGTGGACCAGAGGCCTATGATCCATCTCAACAGTAAATGTTGGCAAGCCGTAGACATAATCATGAAATTTGAGGATGCCAGTGAGAAGACCTAAATACTCCTTCTCAATCTGCTCACATCTGGTCTCAGTGGGTGTCATTGCCCGTGACACGTATGCAACTGGTACCCAGGATGACGTGTCGGCTCTTTGAAGCAACACCCCCCCAATGCCATCCTGACTCGCATCTGTGGATATCTTGGTCTCTCGGTCTGCGTCAAAGAATGTAAGGACGGGTGCAGTGGTGAGCTTGGCTTTCAGCTCCAGCCACTCTGTCCGGTGCTCCGCCTTCCACTCAAAGGCGGTTGGTTTTTTTCACCAGGTTGCGTAGGGCCGTGGTGTGTGTGGCCAAATTCGGGATGAACTTGCCAAGGAAATTGACCATTCCCAGGAAGCGCAGTACTGCCTTCTTGTCCTCGGGGACTTTCATTTCCTTGATGGCTTTAATTTTGTCTGTGTCCGTGCACACACCGCGTTGCGAAATCTGATCGCCCAGGAACTTCAGCGTGGATGTCCCAAAACAGCACTTGAACCTGTTCAGCTTGAGGCCATATTCATGTATGTGTCAGAATACTTTCTTGAGTCGCGACACATGTTCCTCTGGGGTTGTGGACCAGATTATGATATCGTCAACATCGACACGAACCCCTTCTATTCCCTCCATCATCTGTTCCATGATGTGATGGAAAATCTCTGATGCCGAGCTGATGCCAAATGGCATTCGGTTGTAGCAGAATCTGCCAAAAGGCGTGTTGAAGGTGCAAAGCTTTCTGCTGGATTCTTCAAGTTGGATTTGTCAAAATCCTTGGGATGCGTCCAATTTTGTGAAGAAGCGCGCGTGTGCCATCTCACTCGTGATTTCTTCCCTCTTTGGGATGGGGTAATGTTCCCGCATAATGTTTTGTTTATATCCTTGGGGTCAATGCAGATGCGTAGGTCCCCCAAAGGCTTCTTTACACACACCATCGAGCTGACCCAGTCGGTTGGTTCAGTGACCTTGGAGATGATGCCTTTTTGTTGTAGACTTATGAGCTCTGCCTTCAGGCGCTCTCTCAGTGGAGCAGGGACATGTCGTGGTGCGTGGACCACTGGCTTGGCATCAGGCCGCAGTAGAATCTTGTACTCGTACGGCAGCGTGCCCATGCCGCTAAATGCATCTGCGTACTAGGTTAGGATGTTGTCGATGCTGGTTTGAAGATCCAAATGGGACAGCATTGTGGTGTAGAACCTTTGAATGAGGTTCAGTTGCTTGCAGGCTTGCGCACCTAGAAGGGACGCCCTGTCTGGTTTAACAATCTCGAAGCATGAGCTTACTTGTGTGTGTCGGTTGGACACTTGCAGATGGCAGGATTACAGTGCCTTGATTGCGTTTCCATTGTAGTCCAGGAGTTTGCAGGCAGCTGCAAGGATTGTGGGGAGTTTCTTGGTGCTCTTGAAGTCCACCTGCGAAATCAGGTTGGCGGAGGCACCTGTGTCCAGTTTGAACTGGATGGGGCAGTGGTTGACCTTCATCACTGCATGCCATTCGTCCTCGGAACCTACGGCCAGGATTGATTGGACTTGCGATGTGTCCGGTGTGGCGTATTTATACTTCGTAATAATGCCCACTCGGTAAGTGGTGTCCACATATTCATCATCTGGATCCGTCGCACTGCCTGGATCAGAGTCATGCATTCGGTGTTGCATACTTCTGATACATCACTGACGGAATTGGGAGCGCTGGCTGGTGCAGATCTGCACAGGGCTGCATAGTGGTTTGGTTTCCCACAGTTTGAACAGCATTTGCCTCTTGCAGGGCAGTTTTTTAACTGTGATACCGCAGTTCGCACACGTTGCCTCGTTGCGGATGCGTGGTGTGGTTCTCGGACGTCTGCACCTGCGCAGTGTGGTTTTCGGCTGCTTCGTGTTCCCGGTCGCATTGCGCGTGCGTTGGGCCCCGGGAAGAGCGCGCAAAATGGCTGCTTTCGTCAATGTGGAGGCACTCCATCCGGGATATGGCCTGAACACTCTCCACCTCGTGGAAGGCTTGTTTTTCACTTTCTGCCATTTTGTACTGTGAATAGCGATGTTTAGAGTGCTCATGCGCAGTACACTTTTTAATTGCGACTGGCAGGGCCATGTGCATGATTTTCATGATTTTCAACAATTGCTCTCGCAGAGGATCAAAGTGGACTCCAAAAACAACTTGGTCTCTGATCATGGAGTCAGTGATATCACCGAAGTTGCAGGATTGCGCTAGCAGTCTAAGGTTAGTTAGATAGGAGTTGAAGGATTCGTCTTTACCTTGCACCCTCTGCTTGAAGATGTAGCGCTCAAATATTTTGTTGGTGTCCACCTCACAGTGGCTGTCGAACTTGTCCAGGATGGTTTGTTACTTCATTTTGTCTTGCCCTTCAGAAAAGTGAAAGGAGTTGAAGATCTCTATTACATGGTCAGCCACAGTGGTGAGTAGAAGAGCTATCTTCCGAGCATCGGACGCGCCATTGAGGTCGGATACTTCCACATATAGTTGAAATTTCTGCTTGAATGATCACCAGTTGCCACTAAGATTGCCGGTGGTACTGAGCTGATGAGGAGCCTGAGCCTGTGTCCATTGTGCCTGTATTCAGTCGCTGGTTGTCACGGATCTTGCTGAGTTGAACTAAATAGATTGAACAGTCACTCCTGGTATCATGTTGTGTTATGCTGCTTCGGATAACACAGGCTGCTACTTGATGCAGTCTTAACTAAAGGATGCTCCAGACTCTGAAATGAGTTCAATGTATTTATTGAACTATTAACACAGTTCTCAAATCTCTGCTAATCTAACTGTAGTAACAAAGTCTAACTGTACCAGCTTGCTCTAAGCCACGTGCTGAGATGTGATGCTGCTGATCAACCCTGTCTAACTCTCTAGATGTCTGTCTGTGGAAAGAGGTAGGGTGTGAGTGCCTCATCCCTTTTATAGTGTTCATGCCATGCTCCCTTGTGGTGATGCCACCTCTGAGTGTCCTGACTGCCCATTGGTTGTGTCCTATTCTGAGTGTTCATTGCTTGCATGTTTGCATATCATGGCAAGCAGCAGGTGTCACACTTCCAGATTTAGTGCAGGAAATGTTTTATTGACCTAACCAGATCAGGAAAAGCTAAGTACAGTTGCACTTCCAGTGACACCTATTGTACAAATTACCTACGCTTCCCCTTCCCAATCTCACTCTGCCTTGTCAAGCTTATCGAATCACATAATTCCTCATATTGTGCAAACTCAATTGTTATTCTCTTTTTATGGACTTCCTCATTTAATCATGCAATCATTTACTGCTGTCACTTACTTGACCTCAAGATAATTTGCTCCTTCTCCCTGATAGTTACCCTTACTAATTGCACTGTATCCGATGGGTGAACTGATCTGATTATCTCCTGTTTTTCCCCTGTTGCAAAAGTTTGGGACTTAGCTACTGAATGACAAAATTATATACCTGCGACACATGTGTCATATAACACTTGGTCGTGTTGAATTGATTTCAAGAAAGACTGGAATGCAACCATTTTCACACTTACTTTACCTGGAGGAATTCAAGCCCAAATATTCCTCAGAGGAACTGAACCTTTCTGAGGGTGCAGCACCATAGAGCTTGTGCAGATCATGCACCAGACACACAACTTTATTGTGTCCAGTTAGGCAGTAGGGCACCTCCAGAACTGTCTAGGGCCTGAAGTGCACGTCGGCACATTGAGCAAGTTGATTGCTTGCTCAATAGCACATCTGGGCAGAATTCTCCAACCCCCCGCAGGGGCGGGGAATCGCCCGGGGCCGGTGTAAATCCCGCCCCCGCCATGGCCGGAATTCTCCGCCACCCGGGAATCGGCGGAAGCGGGAATTGCGCCCCACCGATCGCCGTGCCCCCCGCGATGGGCCAAAGTCCCGCCGCTATCAGACCTCTCCCACCTCTGTGCCGGCTGGATTGGCGGCGCGAGCAGGGCCCTGGGGTCCTGGGGGGGCCGCGGGGTGATCGGACCCCGGGGGGTGCACCCACGGTGGCCTGGCCCGCGATCGGGGCCCACCGATCGGTGGGCAGGCAGTTCCGTGGGGGCACTCTTTTTCTTCCGCCACCGCCATGGCCTCCACCATGGCGGAGGCGGAAGAGACCCCCTCCACCGCGCATGCGCACCTTTGGGGAGGCCCGACGCTGGAGTGGTTGGCGCCACTCTGCTACGCCGGGACACCCCGCCCCACCGGGTAGAGGAGAATTTCGCCCCTGGTTGCTGCATGACTATCACTCTACTGGTCTTGTGCTTCACAAGCGACATTTCTCACAGTTGTCATCAGCCATATTTAAAGGAAATATCCTGGGCTGGATTCTTCAATTTTGAGGCTATTGTAGTGATCTTTGTATATGAATATACATGATCAATGTATGTAAATCTAGTACAGTCATTCAACACTAGATGTCTCACTATCAGATGGTATAAGAAAGACTTTCCTGCTTTTTCTAAGAGAGTGTGTTTCAGGAGAGTGAACGGACAAGACATAGATTAGCTAGAGAGAGAGAAGTTATAAGTTATTTCATGGTTACATTGTCTAGTTAGTTAGTTATCTTTACTGTATTTTCTTTCTTTTACTAAGTGAGTATTAAGAACAAAGTACTCACACAATATTATTTATATTACTCATTAAATTAATTAATCTTTTAAAGAAGACTATTGTTTATTTCATCAACTCGGATGGTTCAAAGAGTAATATATATATTACCTAATATAACAGCTATGTTCCCACGCTTTACAACAGAAAAAATGTCGAAAAACAGCCACCGATCCCCTGTTTGGCTGGGGGCTAGCATCAATGCAGCATAGAGCACCAGGCTCCAGCTGCCGATATGTCCTGGAGAATTTCTGGGATCATGGCCGCGCATGCACATGCAACGGCCGCGACGTGCAACATGGTGCCGGCTGCATGTGGACCCGGCCTGCAAAATAGTGCCTCCTTTTGGCTGGCTCGTGTGCCCCAGACCATCCCCCCCACAGTGCCCCCAGCCCCTGATAAAGTCCCTCCTGCCCGCGGATCGGCCCTCCCCCGACTGTGGCGGCGCTGGACTGAGTCCGCAGACGACGCGCCGAGTTCACGACGGATGAGACCATAAGAGCCCCATGCCATCGGGAACTTGGCCGGTCGAGAGCGGAGTATCAAGGGACAGGCCTCAGGCAATGTCAGGGATGCAAAGCCGAGAGAGCATGCTCATTTTGTAACTTCAAGTTATCATAATTGCTGGCCTTGAAAAACAATCCACCAGCAACGTGCCTACATTTATGTCCAGTTGCCAGAGAGAAACTGGATATGTCTCCTGTCGCCCCCTGAAAGGATTCAGCCACAATAGAGTTGTGGAGAGTGATCACTTTCGCAACTGGTTCCAGCAGATAACAGGTCAACTTCTAGGAGGCTGCAGGCATCTGCATTTGATAGGACAGTGTGCCTCTCTGGAAGCACTATCCTTTTGAGAGGTCAAGAAAGCTGACCTTCTGCCTCCACACCGCGTAGTGTGGATAGAACCTCCTGTAAACTCAAGGCTTCTGATGCTTTGTTACTTTCTACTGAGCACCTGCTGGTCTGCCCCACATCATATTGTTGCTGTTGCTGCTGCTTCTTTCCCTGTTGACCATTTGCAGGTCTCTCCAACACCAATTGCTGATGCTGTTAGTCATCTTGGTACTTGTCCGAGGGTCCAAACTAAGGCAGCCACGAAACCATCCATCTTGACCCAGAACCTTTAATGCCTCTAAAGTGCACAAATTAGCCTCTCACTACAATTACTCTCATTAATTATTTTCGTAGTTGGAGATAAGAAAGATTGTTTATTGCTGTTCATGACATTTTAACGATTGTGGAACTGAATTCCCAAGTTAATTGTGCCTCTAATGTTTCTAGCTTTTCATCATTTAGAAAGTATTGCTGAACAAAGACATACTACCAATTAAAGTCAACTTGCCAATCAATCAGCACTCTCTCCTCCTACAGTATAACATTGTTGTTTCCCCTGACATTTGTTTCTTTGCAATTGTTCTGATGAGTGCAAGCTGAAAAGTTTTGACAATGTCAATTTTCAGCAATACTCAAGTTCTGTATTACCAGGGCAGCATGGTGGTGCAGTAGTTAGCATTTCTGCCTCATGGCGCCGGGGTCCCAGGTTTGATCCCAGCTCTGGGTCACTGTCCATATGGAGTTTGCACATTCTCCCCGTGTTTGCGTGAGTTTCACCCCCACAACTCAAAAGGTAGATTGCCCCTTAATTGGAAAAAATGAATTGGGTACTCTAAATTTTTTTAAAAGTTCTGTACTAGCAAACAACCAGAAAATTGGTTCTATCCTTTTTTTAAAGTCTGAAGTGGATCACCTCACATTTGTCTACGTTGAAACTGATGTGTGAACCTCGTTAGAGATTCAGCAGGGGTGAATAAGACATTGAGGGATTTCTACAGTAGGCGGTACAGGTCGGAACCCGGTGGGCTCGAGGGGATGAGGCACCTCTTGGAGGGGCTAAATTTCCCAAAGGTAGACGGGGAGCTGGTAGAAGGGCTGGAGGCCCCAATCGGGTTGGAAGAGATAGTGGAGGGTCTGAAGGCCAGGCAGTTGGGAAAAGCCCCGGGGCCGGACGGGTACCCAGTGGAGTTTTATAAAAAGTTCTCTGGGATATTGGGGCCGGTGTTGATGAGGATGTTCAATGAGGCAAGGGAAAGAGGGGTGCTGCCCCGATTTCGCTGGCCATGATTTCACTGATTCTGAAGCGGGACAAGAACCCGGAGCTGTGTGGGTCCTACAGGCCGATATCTCTGTTGAATGTGGATGCCAAATTGTTGGCCACAATTTTGTCCTCCAGGATTGAGGATTGTGTTCCGGACGTTATTGGGGAGGACCAGACGGGGTTTGTTAAGGGTAGGCAGTTGGTGGCCAATGTAAGAAGGTTGTTAAACGTGATCAGGATGCCCCCGGAAGGTAGGGAGGTGGAGGTAGTGATCGCAATGGATGCAGAAAAGAGTTTTGATCGGGTAGAATGGGATTACCTGTGGGAGGTACTGGGATGGTTCAGATTTGGGCGGGGCTTTATTGACTGGGTCAGGTTACTGTATCAGGCTCCTGTGGCAAGCGTACGGATGAATAGGACAATATCAGGCTATTTTAGACTGCACCGGGGGATGAGACAGGGTTGCCCCCTCTCCCCACTGTTATTCGCGCTAGCTATAGAGCCGTTGGCAATTGCTCTGAGAGCCTCAAGGGGCTGGAAGGAGCTGGTCCGGGGTGGGGGGTGGGCGTGGAGCACAGAATCTTGATCTATGCAGACCACATGCTTCTGTATGTATCAGACCCAATAGAGGGGATGGAAGAAATCATGAGGATTCTAGGGGAATTTGGCCAGTTTTCGGGGTATAAGCTAAACATGGAGAAAAGTGAGATGTTTGTGGTCCAGGCGAGGGGACAGGATAGGCGATTGGGGGAGCTGCCGTTTAGATTAGTAGGGGGAAGCTTTAGGTACCTAGTCATTCAAGTGGCGCGGGAATGGCACCGGCTGCATAAATTAAATCTGGCCCGACTAGACCAAATGAAGAATGATTTTCGGAGATGGGACACGCTTCCGTTGTCACTGGCTGGGAGGGTGCAGACAGTGAAGATGACGGTCCTCCCGAGATTCCTGTTTGTATTTCAGTGTCACCCATCTTTATTCCGCGGTCCTTTGTTAAATAGGTCAACAAAGTAATCACTGGCTTTGTTTGGGCGGGTAAGACCCCGCGAGTAAGGAAGGAAATGCTTGAGCAGAGTCGGGGGGAGGGCGCGCTGGCGCTGCCAAATATTAGTAACTATTACTGGACGGCGAATATAGCCATGAGGAAGAAGTGGGTGGTGGGGGAGGGGTCGGCATGGGAGCGTATGGAGGCGGCTTCATGCAAGGGCACCAGTCTGGGGGCGTTGGTAACTGCGCCTCTGCTGTTCCCGCTGGTACGGTACTCCACCAGCCCTGTAGTGGTGGCCCTGAGAGTCTGGGGGCAATGGAGGAGACATGTGGGAGCATCAGTCTGGTCCCCAATCTGTAATAATCACTGGTTTGCCCTGGGAAATATGGATGGGGGGGGTTCCGGATATGGCGGAGAGCAGGGATTGAGAGGATGGGGGACATGTTAAGAGAGGGGAGTTTTCCGAGTATGAGGGCGCTGGAGGAGAAGTTTGGGTTGGCAAGAGGAAACAAATTCAGGTATTTGCAGGTGCGGGACTTCCTACATAAACAGGTGTCAACCTTCCCGCTCCTACCACCAAGGGGGATTCAGGACAGGGTAGTTTACAGAGGGTGGGGAGGAGAAGGGTACGTCTCTGATATTTACAAGGAACTTATGGGGCCAGAGGAGACGCAGACCGAGGAGCAGAAGCGTAAGTGGGAGGAGGAGCTGGGAGGAGAGATAGAGGATGGCCTACGGGCGGACGTGCTGAGTAGAGTCAATGTGTCCGCAACATGTGCCAGGCTCAGCCTGATACAATTCAAGGTCGTTCATCGGGCTCACATGACAGTGGCCCGAATGAGCAGATTCTTTGGGGTGGAAGACGTGTGCAAAATGTACGGGGGGACCAACGAACCATGTCCACATGTTCTCGACATGTCCGAAGCTTAGGGGATTTTGGCAGGGGTTTGCAGATGTCATGTCCACGGTGTTAAAAACAAGGGTGGCACTAAGTCCAGAGGTGGCGATTTTCGGGGTTTTGGAAAACCCGGGAATCCAGGAGGAGATAGAGGCAGACGTTCTGGCCTTTGCTTCCCTGGTAGCCCGGAGACGGATACTATTAGCTTGGAGGGACTCAAAGCCCCTGAAGTCAGAGACCTGGCTATCAGACATGGCTAGCTTTCTCTGTTTGGCGAAAATCAAGTTCGCCTTGAGAATGTCACTGTTAGGGTTCGCCCGGAGGTGACAACCGTTCCTCGACTTCTTCACGGGAAACTAATCGTCAGCAGAAGAGGTGGGGGGGGGGGGGGGGGGGGGTTTTAGTTTAGCTTAGAGTAGGGGGTTAATAAAGGTGGGACCTGTAAGGGAGCGGGGCAGCTTTTGCACTGTGTATAGTTTCATGTACATTGTTTATTTTGTTGTTGTTACAATACCAAAAATACCTCAATAAAATGTTTATTAAAAATAAAAGAAACTGATGTGTGGAGGTCTGGACCATAGAGTAACCTTGGAAACTTGTAAAAATGGAATAGGACACAGGGGTCTGTGAGACATTTGAGAAGGAGCACATTTGTTGGGAAATATGGACTGAACAAGAGAATCTCAGAGGCATGTCGTGTGTGTAAAAGAGATGAGGGAAACAATGTGTGTCAGAAACTGGAAGGTCTGTTTTGTGTGTATGTATGTACACGTGTATTCAAAGCCAGGGAAGACCGTGTTTATGTTTGTACAAGACTAAGGAGAATCCTTGTGTAGGAAAGAGACTCTCTGGAGCCTGTATAGGAAGGTACTGCAGTCTGCTTTTGGACCAATTGTTTTATGGTTACGCAATTGGCTGTCTCAATCTGAAAGGAAGGAGGTGCATTGTCACCTGAACGAACAAAGCTTTTGGTATTTATGTAATTAATAATCTGCTTTACCTTCTTTCGAGCAGTCACACCATAAGCTTTCTTTTAATGGAAAGTGCATCTTGAAATTGTAAATTTAGGTGCTGGGTGCCAGTGAATGGGTTAAGTTAGGAGAGGAAAGTTGAGTGCAAGTCAAGTCATTTTATGATGTGAGCTCAAACAATGTATAGTTTTGAGAAGGGGAAGGTAGTATTGTTTGACTTATTATATAATGGTGTACTTTTTCTTACTCGGGCCTATTCAATAAGGAAAGGAAACACTCATGTGAAACCGCTGAGCAGGAAATGCTCTGTTCCTGTAAATGTAAAATGGCACTTTGTCATCACATGACTATACTCATTTTAAACAATAAGTGCTTCCTGATACCAGGGGTCCGAACAAATGTGTGAATATTGGGAGAAACGGACCAGCCTATCCAAACATTTTTGTAGGAACATTCTGAAGAAACTACAAGGTTCTTGTAAATATTTATTTTGAGGAGTCTAGCCGTGAGATCTTTGTGTACGTCTTTGCTTTTTTAAATGTTAGTTTGCTCACATCAGACTATATGATAAGAATGAGACATGAGCACATATCGCAAGTAAGGAATACATTCTCATGAAAATGAGGCGACATTGGGAGGGAGCAATAATTTCCCATTGTTGTTTTCCCTTTGGTCTCTGTTTTCACTGGGACTGTGGCACTTTATGGACAAACTGAGCTCACAGCTGCTGGCACACAATATTGTAAGCTCCATAAGCTACCATGACCCACAGCTGTTGATTTCTCAGCCTGATAATAGGGGAGCACTTAAAATGAAGGAGTTCTGCTATTCAGCTAAGAACAGAATTTTAAAAATTCACTGTCTCACTGAAGTTTTTTTTTTGTTCACATTAGCTGTACACCGAAGAACTTGCAAGCTGGTCACAAATGTTGAGTGACATTGCTTATAAGAGAAGTTTAATATTCAAGAGGTTAATTACATATGGTTGACTTAAAGCATGCTAGAAAGGGAAACTGCTTTTACCAAGTTTGATGTGATCCAATTGGGGTACTCACCCTTGATTTAATGATATTGATAAATATGGGAGTGTGTACACCATTAACGCAGATGCATTCATCCTGTATTGTGAGCCACAATGTCGTGGCTTATAGCTGCAGCTGTTTCAGGGGAATCTGAGACCTCTGCACCCAGAGGGTCACAGTTACAACCACCCAAGTAGCATCTGGCACTCTACCCCATTGTTACTGGTCCTGGGGCTGAACTTCAGCATAGCGCGAAACTAACAAATAAAGCCACCTTAGTCAGTTGCCAAAAGGAAGCACTGAGAAGTTGGAAATGAGAAAGGTGATTTGATCCAGTCTTTAAAATAAATTACTTTCCTCCTTGTTTACTATAGCATTGCTGTGAGGGAGAGCTGTGTCTGCAGAGAAGGATGGGTACTCTGACAGGATATCATCAGAATAGACAACATGCTATTTGTAGAACACCCATATGTATGGGTTATGTATGTGTGGGTTATCTTAAATGGATGAAATAAAATAAATGAGAATAGGTACAGGGATGAAACACATTACCCTCTGTGCCTGGGAGGAATTTAATGTATTCCTCAGCTCTTGTTAATAGGACATCAGTTAGCACCAAGATGCAGTGGTGTGCAGCCATTTATGAGGCGTCATCAAGGTCTTCAGCTGATCTTTGCAAGAAGCCTGAAGCAAAGACGTTCAAGGCCAGAGTGACTTTGATCCTTCCTCACAAAACATGGCAAGCAGTGCTGTGAGGTATGATGCCTTTATGACAAGAGCACAGAGATATGTGATGGTCTTCCTGCAGAGTTGTATTTTCCTATTTGGTTACCTCAAGTTGGCTCCATTTGAAGGCATTGCATCTGCATCCTTCCTGGCCCTTTTCCCTCCCTCCATCATGCCTGGAGTTGGGGGCTGGATTCTCTGGTCGGCGGCACCGAAATCATGTTTGTCGAATGGCTGGAGAATCCAAATTCCCAACAGAATCGGGGGTGGCGCCACCCAAAGCGGCGTACTCACCACGTATCCACAGCCTCTGGCCATTGCCTGAGACCCGCCCCCGATGCTCCATGCCCGACCAGCTGAGCTCCCGATAGTGTGGGACAGGTGTGTTCTCGGTCTCATCCATTGGGAACTCAGTGTAGCAGCTGCGGAGTCAGTCCAGCGCCAACGCAGTTGGGGGAGGGCTGATCCGCAAGTATGGGGGACATTATTCGGGGCAGGGGGCATTGTGGTGGGGCAGTCCGGGGCGTGCGAGCCGGTCGAAGGGGGGGAAATATTTCATGGGCCGGGTCCTTGAGTGGCATCTGCAATAAAGCACGGTGCAGCCGCTGCAGGCTGCAACCATGCGCATGCGCGGCCACAGACCTGGCAATTCTCCAGGCCGTATCGGCAGCTCGAGCCGGGTGCTCTCCTCTGCCTCCCTGCTAGCCCCCAGCAAAACAGGGAATTGGTGTAAAAATGTCACCGTTCTCATGCTGGCGTGGGGTCATAGTCTCCAAATCGGAGAATCCAGCCCAAGGTCTTCCAGAGGAGGAAGTTCTTCCTCATCACCAATGGACCCAAAATCTGCAAATCATGTTCCCATTTCCAGCAGTTGCCTTCCTTGTGTTTAGATGCCCCCCCCCCCCCCCCATTATGTTTTTCAACCTCCCACCCCCTCCCCCTGCAATCCATGATGCCAGAGGAATACACTGGGGACCATCTAAAGCCCTGGGCCAACCATGATTGTGAAATCTGTGAATCTTGTGAAAACCATGATTGACTCACTGCTGTGTGTATGCCTCCATGCAACCACTCTGTCCCAGAGCCAGCATGCAGCCTTTATGCCTCCATGTAGTATTTACTCATCTTAATTTCCGTGGTTAATCCAAGCAGTACATCCCTCTGGTCCTCCTTTATCCACAGCACATGTGACTCCTTCAAAGAACTCTAATGGATTAGTTCAACACGATGTCCCTTTCACAGAACCTGGTTGACTCTGCTGATTACCTTGGGCTTATCAAAGTGCCCTGCTATAACATCTTTAATAATAATTGCAAACATTTTCCCTGTGACAGATGTTAAGCGAATTGGCCTGTAGTTTCCTGCTTTCTGTCTCCCTCCCTTTCCAATCCAATGGAGCCTTGCCCAAATCAATGCAGCAACTGTATCACTCACTATTTCTTTTAAGACCCTAGGATGAAGTTCATCTGTGCCCAAAGAGATTTCAGCCCGCAGCCTGAACAATTTGCTCAATACCACTTGCTTGGCGATTGTAATTTTTCTGAGTTCCTCCCTTCCTTCCATAGTTCACCTCTAGGGGAATGCAGGCATGGAGTTGAGGCAGAAGATCAGCCATGATTGTATTGATTGGCACTGCAAGCTCGTGGGACATATGGTTTCTTCCTGCTCCTATTTCTTATATTATGCGTTAATGTGTAAACTTGCACTCCTGTGAGTTGGTACCCGTGCCACCCCTTCCCCCATATCTGCATGCTACAGTACTCATATCTGGTAACTCTCCACATAAAGATCACACTTCAGAGTACACGCAGCATCAATATCTGAGCTAATCGATGCAAGTGGAAGTGTGAGTGACTGTGTTTCTTCATCATCAGCCTCTTCTTCCCCTTCTATTCCCCGTTCCTGTGTCACTGTCTGCATTGGGTTGCCTGCATGAGAAAGGTACAAGGATAGGTTTCTGGTGAGAAGGGAGGGGTGGAAAAGCAAAAGATGCATGTTTACGCCATCTACAGAAAATCAGAGAAATTTGTGGGGTGAGGAGGAAGTGGGATATGAGAAGGAGCATCAGGCATGACCATCCCATCATGAGGAGACCAGACTGGAATATTGAATGCAGTTTTGGTCTCCTATTCTCAGCAAGGATGATCTTGATCTCGAGGGAATACACGAATGTTAATCAGACTGATTCCTGGTATGGCAGGACTGATGTATGAGGAGAGATTGAGTCGGTTTGGATTATGTTCGCTGGAGTTCAGAATGAAGGGGGGAATCTCATGGAAACATATAAAATTCTAACAAGACTAGACAGGGCTGATGCAGGAAGGATGTTCCCAATAGTGGATAGCCAAGAACCATGGATCACAGTTTAATAATAATAATAATAATAACCTTTTATTGTCACAAGTATGAAGTTATTGTAAAAAACCCCTAGTTACAACATTCCAGCGCCTGTTCGGGTAAGCTGGTACGGGAATTGAACTCGTGTTGCTGGCCTTGTTCTGCATTACAAACCAGCTGTCTAGCCCAATGAGATAAACCAGCCCTACGTTTACGGAGAGAGGGTAAACCATTGCGGACGGAAATGAGGAGAAATTTCTTCACCCAGACAGTGGTGAGCCTATGGAATTCACTGCCACAGAAAGCAGTTGAGGCCAAAACAAATTTTCAAGAAGGAATTAGATTTAACTCTTGGGACTAAAGGGATTAAAAGATACACAGGGAAGCAGGAACAGGTTACTGAGTTGGATGATCAGCCATGATCAAATGAATGGTGGAGCATGCTTGAAGGGCCGAATGGTCTATTCTTGCTCCTATTTTCCATGCTTCTGTTATGGTGGCCACGACGGGCACAGGAGATCATCAAAAGATCTCCCCGTGGAGTATGAACTTCCCTATTGAGCGGGTGGGAGGTCGCCCAATGGGAAACAAGCAGTGGAGTTTAAAACCTGCTGCTTCAATCCGGTCTGGAATTCTGTAAATCCCCAGGCTTGGACTTGTGCACTGTGGCTGCGGCCTTTGCAGCTATGTAAATAAAAGTGTATGGTGTTGGAAAACTGGCCTTGATAAGATTATTACCTCGGCGGTGAGGAGTAAACAAGTTTTTTTTGTCAAAGCATTCTTCACTGTTGAGAATAAGCGGCTTCTCTTTAGGGAAAAAATGTCTCTCTTTGATAAACTTGAACCCTTTGATGTAAGTGGAGAAGATTGGGCCCAATACACAAAACACGTTTGCTACTTCTTCCTTGCCAACAATATTGAGGGAGATGAAAACCATAAATTGATCTTACTGTCAGCATGCAGGGCCTGACATTCAGTGTGATAAAATGTCTGACCTATCTAGATCCTCCTGACTCAAAGGCTTTTAAAAGTTAGTAGAGTTGGTAAAAAAAACACGATAATCAGGATACTATAATCAGGATCACTATAATCTGTTATTCTCAAGAGATACCACTTTAACATGGCAGGGAGAACAAACCAAATCTTTGGCCAGATTACAAAAATTAGCAAAACACTGTGAATTCAGACAATACCTGAGCGGAATTTGGTGCGGCAGATTGGTATACGGAATACACATCTTGATAACCCAAAAAATATTATTTGCAGAGCTAACTGGATTATAAAAAAGTAATCAAAATAGCTTTGTCACAGAAAAATGCAGAAAAAGGGGCTCAGAAGTTACCGAGGGGCATCAGACAGTAATGTCCTCTGGTTACGGGAGGGGCGCTTGTGTAACAATCACCATCCCTCAATTGAGGGTGCTTGAGTAAGTAAGATGCCATTATCGTCCATTACAGTATCGGAGCTTAACTCACATTACCCAGAAGTCAAGGAAATTCAATGTTGACCCAAGAATGCTAGGAAACATGTTCTGGTAGGCTGCAGATGCCAGATGATGGACTATTGCAAGAACTGCCAAAGGGCACAGTCAAGACAAAGTTCTAGGAATAAGCAAAACATGTGCTGCTCATGGAAGAAGCTGAAGCCCACATTATTCAGGTATACCCACTACCAGGAACAGGTAACTAAACCGTATCATTACGGCGAAGGTTCCCCCAATAATGGTGGAACTGCTGGTAAACAGTCATCTATTGAAAGTGGGGGTGGACCCACGAGCTGTGGTCACTACTATCGGCGAGCAGCCATCTGATCATCTCCAAACTGATATTTAACTCGTGAGCTGAAAAAACAGGGAAGCCAAAGAAACCATCTACACGGGGGAACCATTACGAATAAAGGGCGCCATAATGAACCCAGTGATTAAAGCCGGCAATCAGCCTTACTCCCATTCGTTGTTGTGGGGGATAAGGACCAAGTCTAATGGGGAGAAAGTGGTTCTAGTGGATGAGGCAGAACTGGTTGGGGATCTTCAGGCTGAGCGTGGGAGGACTGTATGAAGTCATCAGCAAATACCCTGATGTTTTCCAGAATGGAATTGGGAAAATACCAGGAGCCGAAGTCAAGATTTATGTTGACCCCGATGTTACGCCTAAATATTTTAGAGCGAGGCTGGTTCCATACTCCCTATTAGAAAAGGTGGAGACCGACCTTGGGCGCCTAAAAAAATCTAGCCATCATGAGTCCTAAATAGTTCCTATAGTGGGCCGCTCTTGTTGTCTCTGTCCTCAAACTGGGCAAATTGGACCTTCCCTGTGGAGATTATACTTTCTGGCCCTTCAGGGTGCACCATGTTCCAATGGATCATGGAAAACATACTCCACGGGTTACCAAAAGTGGCGATGTACTAGGATGTTGTCCTGGCCTTGCGGACTTCAGAACAAGAGCACCTGGCAAACCTAGAATAAGTCATGTGGAGATTCCTGAGAGCATGGGTACATCTGAAAAGGGGAAAATTCTGTTTTTCAAGCAAATGAAGTGACCTACTTGGGCTATCGAGTGGATAATAAAGATTTATATGTGATCGAGGACGAGTTGAAGGCCATCAAAGAAGCACCAACTCCCCAGAAAATACTTCCTGGGTTTAGTAAATTATTACAGGACATTTTTCTTGAATTTGACCTCCTTACTGATCCCCTTGCATACCCTACTACAGAACACCAAAGATGGTCTTGGGAAGCACCCAAGAACGCAAGCACCTTACTGGAGGTTTTCAGTAAGGATAACAACAACTGCTTGTTATCCAATTTGTTGGCCCATTTTGACCCGAAGAAGGGATTTGTTTTGACACGTGATGCTTTTCCTTTTGAGATTGCGGCAGTACTTTGACACCACTGGAAAGACGAAATGGAAAGGCCTATCTATCGCCTATGCATCCTGGACCTTTTTGGATGCTGAGCGGAGGTATTTTCAAATTGAGAAAGAGGGCTTGATGGTTATTTTTGGTGTAAAACAAATGTTACACCAATACATCTATGGTAGATGTTTCATAATAGTAACAGACCACAAACTCCTATTGGGATTATTTAAAGAGGATAAGATAATACTCCCTATTGCCTCCACCCAGGTACAATATTGGGTGGGCCCTGTTACTTGTAGCTTATAGACATAGAACACACAATGCAGAAGGAGGCCATTTGACCCATCGAGTCTGCACCGACCCACCTAAGCCCTCACTTCCACCCTGTCCCCATAACCTAATAACCCCAGCTAACCTTTTTGGTCACTCGGGGCAATTTATCATGGTCAATCTACCTAACCTGCACATCTTTGGACTGTGGAAGGAAACCGGAGCACCCGGAGGAAACCCACGCAGACATGGGGAGAAATTGCAAACTTCACACAGACAGTCACCTGAGGTCGGAATCAAACCTGGGTCCCTGGCGCTGTGAGGCAACAGTGTTAACCACTGTGCCACCATGCCATCCTATTAATATATACATTAATGATAAAGACTTGGTTGTACAGAACACAATTTCAAAATTCATGGGTGAGACAAAACATACTGTGAACTGAGGAGATGAGTGTTAAGCCTCAAATGGACATAGACAGACATATGCAATGGCGGATAAATTGTTGATGAAATTTAATGAAGTAATTAATTTTGATAGGAAGAATGAGGAGAGACAATATTAAACAACGGGTACAATTCCAAAAGGAGTGCAGGACCTGACGGACCTGGAGGGATATGTGATCAAATTGTTGAAGGTCGAAGGACTGGTTGAGAGCATGGTTAGTAAACCATATGAGATCCTGGGCGTTACAAATAGGATCATTGAGTACAAAGGCAAGAAAGTCATGATGAATCTGTATAAAACACTGGGTTTAGCCTCAACTGGAGTATTGTGTTGAGTTCAGGTCTACATTTTAAGAAGGAAATAAAGGCATTGAAGTGTGGGCGCAGCACGGTGGCGCAGTGGTTAGCATTGCTGCCTCATGGCATTGTGGTCCCAGGTTTGATCCTGACTCTGGGTCACCATCTGTGTGGAGTTTGCACATTCTCCCTGTGTTTGCGTGGGTTTCGCCCACACAACCCAAAGATGTGCAGGGTAGGTGGATTGGCCACGCTAAATTGCCCCTTAATTGGAAAAAATGAACTGGGTACTCTAAATTTATTTTTTAAAAAGAAGTGTGGAAAAATTTGCAAGAATGTTTAAGTAGTCAGGGACTTGAGCAGATAGATTGGAGAAGCTGGGGTTATTCTCTCTGGAGAACAGAAGGCTTAAACAAAATTTGATTGAAGTATTCAAAATCATGAGGGGGCTGGACGGAGTAGATGAGGAGAAATTGTTTCAGTTGGTGGAAGGTTGAGAACCAGAGGACATTTATTGAAGGCAATTGGCAAAAGAAGCAATGGCAAGATGAGGAAACACTTTTTTACTCAACATATATTTAGAACCTGGATTACACAGTCTGAATGTGGTGAAGGCAGATTCAATCATAACTTTCAAAAGAGAATTGAAGCAAAAATAATTGTAGAGCTTCGGGGAGAAGTGGGGGAGTGGGACTGCAAAAACTTGGCTCCACTAGTTATGAACGAACTATAAAAGTTTATTAACACTACAACTAATTACAGGGTGATGCAGATTCAGTGGTTCCAGTCACGTCTCTGGGATCTAACTGAGTAAAAACCCGCGCTTTGCTCGGGAAACCCTGTGTATTAGTTACCGATTGGATGAGCGAGTCACATGACCATTTTGAAGCTCACCCCTTAAAGGGGTCAGCTACTACATCCCTCCCCCTCTAAGTTCCTTACTGTAGAATCTGTTACACTGGGTCTCTCTTCTGGAACTGACGCTTCAACCTCCTCTGTTTCAATCTGAACAATGTTCTCTTCTATCACAGGCTGATTACTTCTCGGGCAGTCAATAACACCTCCAGGGGGCAATAACAAATCATTGGCACCTGGGACGTCTCTCACCCATGGGATGGTCCACATGTTTCCTCAAAATCCTGTCTTGTACATTCGCTTCGTAAGATAACGGATCCTGTCTTGGCCGTAATAATTCCTGGAGCCCAACTTGGGCCACTTTTGAAATTCCTCATGTAAACTGAGTCATTTATTTTGAACGATCTTGCATCTTTAGACAAATCATGGTTCCTTTTTTGGTTACACTGTCTTGCCTCTACCCTCCCTGCTAAATTTGGGAATATCAATACCTGGTCCTTAAATGTTGACCCATCAATAGTTCCTCTGGAGATATATCTGTGATCGAATGCAGGGTGGTCCTGTATACGAAGAGGATCCGAGCTATTTTTGTTTCCAAAGATGCAGATGGCTGTTTCTTTAAGCTGGCCTTGAAAGTCTGGACTGACCGCTCAACCATTGGATGAGGGATAATACAGTGCAGTTCTGATGTGTTTTATCCCATTGGAAGACATGAAAATTTGAAATTTGTCACTTTTAAAAGCTGTTCCGTTATCTGATATTATTAATTCAGGTACTCCATGGAGCGCAAAGCACTGATGAAGCTTCTCGACTGTGGCATGTGCAGCTATGGATCTCATCTCAAATAGTTCTAGTCATTTGGAGTGGGCATCTACCAATAGTAGAAGCATTGTGCCCAAAAATGGTCCGATATAATCTATGTGGACTCTTACCCATGGCTGGCCTGACCATTCCCAAGGTTGCAAAGGGCTGCAGCAGGTAACTTCTGCTGTACTTTGCAATGATCTCAGTGCTTCCCTAATCTCTCAATGTTGGCACCAATGCGTAATAAACTTTCAATGTTCTGTGAAATATGGTGCAAGCTGATGAAATGCCAAAAGGCAAGCATGCATACTGATATAATCTTTCATGGGTGTCAATCGTCACATTGCCTCTGGAAGCATCATCCAACTCCAAACTTGATATGTATGGTTCATATCTAATTTTGTATATGACTGTCCTTCACCCAGTCTTGCATTGAAATCCTCTGTCTAATACTCATTATTAGCCTCATAATTAGGTTCACATTAACACTGCAATGATGTTACTGCGAAAATCCCCTTGTCGCTACACTACAGCACCTGTCCGGATACAATGAGGGAGAATTCAGAATGTCCAATTCACCTAACAAGCAGGTTTTTCGGGACTTGTGGAAGGAAACTGGAGCACCCGGAGGAAACCCACACAGACACAGGGAGAATGTGCAGATCTGCACAGACTAGTGACCCAAGCCAGGGATCGAAACCAGGGGCGAAATTCTCCGACCCCCCCCGCAGGGTCAGAGAATTGCCCGGGACCGGCGAAAATCCCGCCCCCGCCATGGCCGGAATTCTCCGCCACCCGGGAATTGCCGGGGGCGGGAATCGCGCCGCGCCGATCGGCGTGCCCTCTGCGCCGATTGCAAACCCCCTGCAGTGATTCTCTGGCCCGCGATGGGCCGAAGTCCCGCCGCCGAGAAGCCTCTCCTGCCGCCGTGGTTTCAATCACCTCTGGTGGCGGTGGGATTGGCGGCACGAGCGGGCCCCGGGGTCCTGGGGGGGGGGGCGCGGCGATCGGACCCGGGGGGGTGCCCCTACGGTGGCCAGGCCCGCGACCAGGGCCCACCGATCAGCGGGCGGGCCAGTGCCGTGGGGGCAGACTTTTTCTTCCGCCGCCGCCACGGCCTCCACCATGGCGGAGGCGGAAGAGAACCCCCCTACTAAGCATGCGCCGGTGGTGACGTCAGCAGCAGCTGACGCACCAGCGCATGCGCGAACCGGCGAAGGCCTTTCAGCCAGCCCCAACACCGGCTGGCCGGCGTCAAAGGCCGTTGGCACCGGTTTTGCCGCCAGTCAGCGAGGCGCTAACCACTCCGGTGCGAACCTAGCCCCCAAAGGTGCGGAGAATTCCGTACCTTTGCGGAGGCCCGACGCCGGACTGGTTGGCGCCCCTCCCCTACGCCGGGACCCCCCACCCCGCCGGATAGGGGAGAATCCCGGCCCAGGTCCCTGGTGCTGTGAAGCAACAGCGATACCCGCTGTGCTACTGTGCCACTCTCTTTGGGATAAGGTATCTGTCCAGCTTTGTTGCTCAGCTTACTATTAATTTATAGTCTCCTCAGATGTGGAATGGTTTAGTTGTTTTTAGTACAGGCACCATGCGGGGTGACGATTCAGCGAACTGGACTGGCTGCATAATACCCAGTTCTTCCAGCCTTTTTAGCTCAGAATCGACCTTCTCACACAAAGCCAGTCTCGGAGCTAATCATGACCCACTAGACTTGGTCCTTGACCAGACACCATGATAAGATAGTAGAGAAATTGGATAGGATAAAATAGATGAAGGTGAGGTGCTAAAAAAAGTTACCAGCATTTAAATACACCCAGCTTGGAGGGGTTACATTCCAGGTTGCTGATGGAAATAATGGTAGAAATTGCAGAGGATTTGTTCACATTCCGGCTCCTGTTCGGGTATTCAGAATGTACAATTCACCTAACAGCACGTCTTTTGGGAATTGTGGGAGGAAACTGGAGCACCCGGAGGAAACCCATGCAAACACGGGGAGAATGTGCAGACTCCGCACAGACAGTGACCTAAACTGGGAATTGAATCCGGGTTCCTAGCACTGTGAAGCAACGGTACTAACCACTGTGCAACTGTACCACATAAAGTGTGGAGGAGAAACCTTCGGAGGCATGAATTCAGGAGAAAATTAATCAGCTCTTGTAAAAATATTGGTCAATAAATGAACCATAGAATCATAGAATGGTTACAGCAGAAAATACTATTTAGCTATTTGTCCACAAGAGTAGCTCAGTTAATCCCTGTACTAGCCAGCCCCTTTAAGGGACAATCATCTGAAGGACCATGTAGCCGACTCGTCCAAACGGTAACTAGCACATGGGACCGCTGGAGAGAGTGCGGGCTTTTACGCAGTTAGATCCTCAAGACATAACTGGAAGCACTGAATTTGCATCACCTATGTAAATAGTTGTAGTGTTAATAAATGTTTATAATTTGATCATCACCAGTGGAGCCAAGTTACTACATTTGGGGATGAGGTTAAAAAAAAAGCATCAAGTGCGCTCAGAACCTAATGCCTAGGTTAAACATACACTTCTGGTTTGGTTCCTCACCTAACAGGAGTTGAAATGAGGAAATTCGATTCCGGCTTGGGTCGCTGTGTGTGTGCGTGGGTTTCCTCCGGGTGCTCCGGTTTCCTCCCACAGTCCAAAGATGTGCAAGTTAGGTGGATTGGGCATGATAAATTGCCCTTAGTGTCCAAAATTGCCCTTAGTGTTGGTGGGGTTACTGGATTATAGGGATAGGGTGGAGGTGTTAACCTTGGGTAGGGTGCTCTTTCCAGGAGCCGGTGCAGACTCGATGGGCCGAATGGCCTCCTTCTGCACTGTAAATTCTATGATCAGGGATTTGCGATAGCAGAAAGTTGTAATGGAAACACGCCCTCTGTTGGAGTGGAACTGGCTCCAGCAGCAGATAACTGGCTATTCAATCATCAGCCAATTGTCCCATCTTTCCACTATTAACAAAAGTATCCTTTTACATAATGAATACTACCCACAGTTATTCCAAATTACTCATCTCACTTTTTGTTTGACATTAAAGCTTCTTGTTTTTAATGTCATACTAGTTATAGCATCACCTGGAACAACACTCACTCAGTTTATGGGTGGCATTTACCAGCTGTTCATGCTGGTGGATTATTCCGGGCCCACCGATGGCGCGTGGAAATCCCGTTGACAACGGGCAGGACTATAAAATCCCGCTGGCTGGCCACTTCTGCCGCTGAAAAACACACAGTTGGTAAATCCTGCCCCATGTTACTATGTGGCCACGTGCATTTCTGCAAAGCTAGATTTCTGTTCGATTCCCGGCTGGGTCACTGTCTGTGTGGAGTCTGCATGTCCTCCCTGTGTGTGCGTGGGTTTCCTCCGGGTGCTCCGGTTTCCTCCCACAGTCCAAAGATGTGCAGGTTAGGTGGATTGGCCATGCTAAATTGCCCGTAGTGTAAGGTTAATGGGGGGATTGTTGGGTTATGGGTATACGGGTTACGTGGGTTTAAGTAGGGTGATCATTGCTCGGCACAACATCGAGGGCCGAAGGGCCTGTTCTGTGCTGTACTGTTCTATATGTTTGTTCTCATTGATGTGTGTAAAATGTCAGAGGTTCTGTTTCTACTCCTTACATATTATTCCATTTATGTTATTCAATTCTAAAAAATAATACTGCAATGCACCCCCAATGATAATCAGAAGTAATTAGAAGCAGTGGTGAAGTGAACCATGGGAGATATTTGGCCTCTCAGGGCCATTGCTTTTCCTGTCCTATTGGTGAGTTGCTGTCATGCCTTCAGTAACAGTACATACTGCAGCCACAGTTTACGCCTAGCGGATGAGACGAATATTCATTTTCATGACAAGGATTCTGCTCTGCAATGAATGCTTCACAATAAAACTATGTATGAAAAGTATCTTTGCATGTTGAAATAAACCTTGAGATTTTAACAATCCACATGAATTGCCTTTTTAAAAACCTTTACATAACTTCCGGTGGCAGCCATGGAGTAGGAGGACGTACATTTGGTAGAACCCGCTTGTGATGAAACTTTTGGACCGTTACTCCCATTTCTTTAGGAATTTCACTTGATAAATCGGTGGAGAGTGAGACAGTGAGGAGAAATCCCCCACCAGTGTGTGGAGCAGTGGACTAGAAGTGGCCGTGTAAGGAGACATAGTCAAGCAACGAAGATGCGTGCAGAGCCGGCAGCGCAGGAAAGCATGGCGGAGTCGCAGGATCTTGGTGCGGTGGCACAGTGGTCGATGGTACAGCTGGTGAAGTTCTTTGAGGAGAGCTTCCCCCAGCTAAAGAAAGATACGCTGGAGCCGATTAAAGCATTGATCAATCGGGTGGAACAGGGTTTAGAAACCCACAGACAGGCATTTCAGAAGGTGTAGGAAAAGGTGTCCGAGCAAGAGGACCATTTAACCTCTTTGGAGGTCAAGGTGGGGCTGATGAAGGACCACCAGAAAAGGTTGCAGGAGACGTTGGAGGACTTGGAGAACAGGTCCAGGAGACAGAACCTAAGGATCATCAGCCTCCCTGAGAGCAGCAAGGGTTTGGACGCGAGGGCATATGTGGCAAGTATGCTGGAAAGTTTGATGGCAGATGGGGCGTTTACATGACCCTTGGAAGTGGACAGAGCGCATAGAGCACTTGCAAGGAAGCCACAGATGAATGAACCGCCGAGGGTGATGGAGGTGCGAATGTCTTGGCTCCTGGACAAGGAACAGATTTTGCGGTGGGCCAAGCAGGTACGGAGTTGCATGTGGGAGAACTGGGAGTTGCGCATCTATCAGGACCTGAGCGTGGAACTGGCCAGAAGGCGAGCCGGATTTAACAGGGCAAAATCGGCCCTCTGCTGGAAGGGGGTGTAGGTCGCGATGTTGTATCCAGCGTGTCTTTGGATCATGTTTGAGGGCCAGGAACTTTGTTTTGAATCACCGGACGAAGTTATGAACTTTATCAAGGACAAAATGTTTCGCTATATGCGGATGACCTGCTCCTGTACATTTCAGACCCGTTGGAAGGGATGGGGAGATTATCCGGATCTTGGGGGAATTTGGCAGCTTCTTGGGGTATAAATTGAATATGGGGAAAAGCAAGACGATGGCGATCCAGGCGAAGGGACAGGAGAGGAGACTGGGAGAGCTGCCGTTATAGAATGGTAGGGAGGAGCTTTTGCTATGTGGGAATCCCGGTGGCACAGGAATGGGAGGTACTGCGCAAGTTAAACTTGTCCCGGCTTGTAGAACAAATGAAGGAGGACTTTAAGAGATGGGACACGCTCCTGCTGCCACTGGCGGGGAGGGTGCAAACCGTGAAAATGATGGTCCCCCCCAGATTTCGATTTGTCTTCAGTGTCTCCCCATCAGTGTCTCCCCATCGAGAGGCTATTTAGCACAGGGCTAAATCGCTGGTTTTGAAAGCAGACCAAGGCAGACCAGCAGCACGGTTCAATTCCCGTATCAGCCTCCCCGAACAGGTGCTGGAATGTGGTGACGATAGGCTTTTCACAGTAACTTCATTTGAAGCCTACTTGTGACAATAAGCCATTTTCATTTCATTTCATTTCTTTATCCCGAGGGCCTTTTTTAAACAGGTGAATAAGGTGATTTTGGGCTTTGTGTGGGCGGGTAAAACCTCACGAGTGAAGAAAGTGTTTAAGAGCGGAGTCGGGGGTGAGGGTGGTTGGTGGTGCGAACTTTTGGAACTACTGCTGGGCAGCTAACATAGCCATGATTAGGAAGTGGGTAGTGGGGGTGTCGGTGCGGGAGCGAGTAGAGTGCAAGAACACAAGTCTGGGGGGGAGAGATGGGGCGGGTCTGTGGGCGGATGCCTTAAGCAGGGTTAACACATCCTCATCATGTGCCAGGCTTAACCTGATACAATTTAAGGTAGTTCACCGGGTACACATGATGGTGGCCCAGATGAGCAAGCTCTTTGGGGTAGAGGAGAGGTGTGTGGGAAGCCCAGCAAATCATGTCCATTTGTTTTGTGCATGCCCGAAGCTTGGAGGGTTTTGGCAGGGTTTTGCTAAGGCTATGTCCATGATACTTAAAACTCGGGTGGTGCCGAGTCCAGAGGTGGCGATTTTTGGAAGAGCCGGGAGTCCAGGTGGCGAGAGAGGTTGACGTTTTGGCCTTTGCCTCCTTGGTAGCCCAGAAACGGATACTGTTAATGTGAAGGGACTTGAAGCCCCTGAAACTAGAGACCTAGGTTAGTGACATGGCTGGGTTTCTCAGTCTCGAGAAAATACAGTTCGCCCTAAGAGGGTCAACATTAGGGTTCTTGTGTGGGTGGATAAACCCTCACGGAGGTGGCAGCCATTCGTTGATTTTCTCGGAGAAAAGTAAAATGGCAGCAGAGGCAGAAATCTAGGGTGGGGTTAGGCTATTGTTTCATTGATTGGGGGTGCGAAGAGCATGATAGGGATTGAAATGTTTTATGTACCATGTTTATGTGCTGTTGTTGTTATTATTATAAAAACTACAAATATCCTGATGAAATATTTAAAAAAAAAACATTTACATGGCGAGGCATTTAAGCATCTTGCTACAACCACTATTTTTAAATGATTAGAATCATTGGCCGGGATTGTCCCCTACCCGGCGGGGCGGGGGGTCATGGCGGGATGGAGTGGCGTGAACCACTCCGGCATCGGGCCGCCCCAAAGGTGCGGATTTCTCCGCACCTTTAGGGGCCAAGCCCTAAACTTGAGGGGCTAAGCCAGCGCCGGAGTGGTTGGTGCCCTGCCGGCCGGCGGGAATGTCCTTTGGTGCCACGCCAGCCGGGGCCGAAGGGACTTCGCCGGCCGCCGGAAGTCCGCGCATGCGCCGGAGTGTCAGCGGCTGCTGACGTCATCCCCGCGCATGCGCAGGGGAGGGGGTCACTTCCGCGTCCGCCATCGTGAAGGCTATGGCCAAAGCGGAAGGAAAAGAGTGCCCCCACGGCACAGGCCCGCTGGCCGATCGGTGGGCCCTGATCGCGGGCCAGGCCACCGTGGGGGCACCCCCCGGGGCCAGATCGCCCCGCGCCCCCCCCAGGACCTCGGAGCCCGCCTGCGCCGCCAGTCCCGCCGGTAAGGTAGTTGGTTTGATTCACGCCGGCGGGAGAGGCATTACAGCATCGGGATTTCGGCCCATCGCAGGCCGGAGAATCGCCGGGGGAGGGGGGGGGGGGGGGGTGGGGGGCGATAGGCGCGGCACGATTCCCGCCCCCGCCGAATCTCTAGTGCCAGAGACTTCGGGAGACGGCGGGGGCAGGATTCACGCCGTCCGCCGGTGATTCTCCGACCCGGTGGGGGGTCTGTGGAAGTTTGCACATTCTCCCCGTGTCTGCATGGGTTTCCTCCGGGTGCTCCAGTTTCCTCCCACAGTCCAAAGACGTACAGGTTAGGTGGATTGGCCATGATAAATTGCTAAAAAAAAAAGGTTAGGAGGGGCTATTGGGTTACAGGGATAGGGTGGAAGTGAGGGCATGGGTGGGTCGGTGCAGACTCGATTGGCCGAATGGCCTGCTTCTGCACTGTATGTTCTATGCTCAGAGTGTATCTTGATCTATGTAGACAACTACATGAATCGCAGAACACTAGCATACAGGTACAGCAGGTAATATGGAAGGCAAATGGAATTTTGGCCTTTAAAGAAATAGCATATAAAAGTAGGGTAGTAATGCTGCAACAGTGCAAGGCATTGGTGAGACAGAACCTGGAACATTGTGTACAGTTTTAGTCCCCTTACTTGAGGAGAGATGTAGTTACATTAGAGGCAATTCAGGGGAGGTTCACTCGATTGATTCCAGAGATGAGGGTTTGTCTTATGAAGAGAGATTGAGCGGTTTAGGCTTATACTCTCTCGAGTATAGAGAGGAGATCTAATTGAGGTATTTAAGATGATAAAAGGTATTGACAAAGGAGACGTAAAGTGGATGCTTCCACGAGAAGTCATAGTTTTAGGATAAAGGGTAGCAGATTTAAAACAGAAATGAGGAGAAATTACTTCTCTCAAAGGGTTGTGAATGCGTGGAATTCGTCACCGCAGAGTATGGTGGATGCCAGAGAATTGAGTAAAATTAAGGAGGAGACAGGCAGATTTTTAATCAGCAATGGGTTGAAGGCTTATGGAAAATGGGCGGAAAGGTGGAGTTGAGGCCAAGATGAGATCAACCATGATCGTATTGAATGGCGATGCGGGTTCGAGGGGATGAATTGCCTACTCCTACTCTAGTTCTTACATTCTTATGTTCTTAAATACCAATGCACCATTTGTATTGACCATTTTGAAATGTCTGTAATGGCTGCGGTTCTCTGATCCGAGTTCACCCCACCACCGCAACCAGCGAAAATGGAGAGTTTGGCGCTCAGCCAAAACTCCACTTACTGCAACGAGACCAGAGAATCCCGCCAGCCTGAACAGACGGAGAATCTCTTTGATTGTATTGAAGTACCTCAGAGGGCAGCATGATGTTGGTAGAAAACCTGAATATTATTGCACTTTGTGTGATGGGCATTTTGAAACGTTTGTACTGTTCTTTCTGATATTTTATGAATAAAGTATATTTTTGCAAAAACAGTGCCGTGCCATGTTTGCAATGAGAGTTCCTCTTCTTGCATTGAATAGGCTACTGCACAGGAAAAACATCCAAGGAAATATTCCACATTTTCATAATATTCCCAAGAAGTATAGAGAACCTCAACAGTAATTATTTCTCATCATGCCCTCCAAATGACTGAACTGTTCAATAAGCTGGGTGCAGAAATAATTTATTTTCTTAGGTTATCTGGTTGGATGTCAAACCTTTGTGAAAACTCAAGGATCTAAATTACACAAAGAAATTGATTTTCCTTGTCCTTGGGTTTAAAGTTAACCAATTATTTCAGTATCTAAAACATCAGGTAATAAACAAGCTCATTAACTCGGTTTCAAAAATGTATTTGCCTGAATCGCCAAGTGTCATCTAGTTGATTGCTAAATTAAATGGCACATGTTATTTGCAAAGAAAACATGAAGTGAAATAAATCTTACCTATGACTTCGCAATGAGTTAAAAATAGACATATTGAATCAAACTCAATGTTGTAATCTTAACTTAGTAGATAACAGCAATAAACTGGCTAAGTTAATAACGTAATTTGAGGCCACTTAGTGAGATTGCTGCTTTGTAATCACTCTGAGATACCCATTATTTTCAGTTTAATTTTTCATTAGAGTTTCAATAGACGAAACAATGAACACACAGTGAACATATTGTTCATTTGTATGTACATATCGTTCCTGATAACCTCACCATTACCCCACAGTTGCATCCGTTATTAACTACAGGAGACAAGCTTTAACATCCAGTCCTCCTTTTAGTCTAAAATATTCTGATGAAAGTTTGGCTGAAGGTAAGCAAAAATTAGCTGATGAATAGAGTCAGTTTTTCTATGTCAATCAAAGTAAGAATTTCATTTGAAAATGCAATGCCTCAAACTGGCAGTTTAAATTCAGTATCCTGAGCATGGCACACTCAGGAAGGATATTAGCCCCGGAGGGTGTGCAGCACCAATTTACCAGAATGAAACCGGGACTTAGAGGATTAAATTATGAAGACAGGTTGCATAAACCTGACATTATTTCATTGCATATAGATGATTGTGCCGTGACCTAATTGAGGCACGTAAAATGTTAAAAAGATTGAAGAGATATAGAGAAACTATTTCCTCTGGTGGGAGAATCCAGAACAAAGCATAAGCCTAAAATTAGAGCCAGGCCATTTAGGAGGGAGATCAGGAAGCACTCGTTCATACAAAGGATAGGAAACATCATGAATTCTCTTCCACATAAAATTGTTGGAACTTTCAAGACTGAGATAGTTTTTTGATCAAGAGAGGCGAATAGAGTTCAGAAAAGATCAATTAATGGCACAAGGGGTTAAATGGCCTATTTCGGTCCTTTTTTGATTCGTTCATGGGAAGTCAGCATCACATCACTGAGCCATTTAAGAACCAACCACCTTTTTGTGGATTCAGATTCACATACAGGGCCAGGGGATAGAACATAGAACATAGAACAGTACAGCACAGAACAGGCCCTTCGGCCCTCGATGTTGTGCCGAGCAATGATCACCCTACTCAAACCCACGTATCCACCCTATACCCGTAACCCAACAATCCCCCCATTAACCTTACACTACGGGCAATTTAGCATGGCCAATCCACCTAACCCGCACATCTTTGGACTGTGGGAGGAAACCGGAGCACCCGGAGGAAACCCACGCACACACGGGGAGGACGTGCAGACTCCACACAGACAGTGACCCAGCCGGGAATCGAACCTGGGACCCTGGAGCTGTGAAGCATTTATGCTAACCACCATGCTACCGTGCTGCCCCAATAATACAGGCTAGGAACTTTCTCCATGCTTGGGTCTTGACTTGTCTTTGCTCAACACCACACCACCTCTGGGCCATGTGCCTTTTTACATCACTGTGGGCAGCACTGCACTCAGTCTCACATTAACCCTGTATGTGCCAGATCCTTATACTACAACCCCTCCCCCTAGTCTTTATCCAATGTATGTGGAGTTACACCAGTTTACTCCTACACGTCCTACATTATTACCACGTTAATATTATTATTGCACTGTTGATATCGCTGCGTTAGCTTCATTATTACCACATTAATATTATTTTTTTTTTAAATTTAGAGTACCCAATTATTTTTTCCAATTAAGGGGCAATTTAGCGTGGCCAATCCACCTATCCTACACATCTTTGGGTTGTGGGGCTGAAACCCACGCAGACATGGGGAGAATGTGCAAACTCCTCGCGGACAGTGACCCAGGGCCGGGATTCGAACCCGGGTCCTCAGCGCCGTAGGGAGCAATGCTAACCACTGTGCCACGGTGCTGCCCCACATGGCAGATTCCTTTCCCTAAAGGGCACTACTGAACCAGGTGGGTTTTTATGACAACCAGATATGGTTTCCTGGTCATTATTAGGCCTTTTTAATTTCAGATTTTTGTTTAATTCAAATTTCATCATCAGCTGTTGTGAGGTTCGAACCTGGGTCCTCCAGAGCATTACAATGGGTCTGTGTACCAGGGACAATACCATGATGTCACCCTATGTCTGTGTGTGTCCTGACTAGTATCAAACAAAGTGACACTCCTTTGACGGGATATTTACTCACCTCTTCAGTTCAATACTACACAAAGTGTATCATATTTTCGGAGTTGTGACCAATTTTCCACAGAAAGGATTTGGAAAGAGGCATTGCATTTAAGGATTGTGCTTTCAGGCAAAGTTTATTCATACCATTTTAAAAAAAAACACCGAGACAAAAGGTGGATAAAGGTTAATGAGAAAGGACTTGAAGTGATTTCCCCAAAGACTTTAAACCATAAGCAGCATGCTAGCCAGTTCCAACATCAAAGAACACCTCACTCCAATTGAGTGGAAGATTTCCGGCCCCACAGGCATTCAATTAATGTTTTCATGTAAATGCATCCTTTGTCTCTCATTGGTGCTTGGAAAATTTGGGAGCATGAAATTCAGAAAACATAAGTGCTGCATTATTGCTGCGTATTAGCATAGAAAATTATGTTTTAAAACAAACCAACACCATTTTTATTACTTACTTACGAAATCCAATTGGACAACACAAGTCTCTGAGACTTCAACAATATTTCTAGAAATTTATGCTTTAATGTATGTTTGTTTTTGCAAGGCAGTCTGCAGAACTGCACAGTCAGTGAATACAGTTTGTCAAAATTCCCCTGTGACAGTCAATAACATCTACAGTATTTCTGATTATTGCAGATGACCTTTCATCACATGCATGTTAAGGTTTTGGACAAGACGTTGTTATCGTTATTGGCCAGATTCCTAATTTAGTGCACAAGAAACAATAGGTTTAAATTTAGCAGCACATGGGAAAAAACAATAGACGCAAAAACCATCTCAGTTTGTGTTTCCATGTCCATTCGGACAGTTTCCCATTAACCCTCTGAGAAGCTACAGCTGAAGGACAATCAAAAGAGATCAGTTCAAAATACTTGAACCTAAAATCTTAAAAACAAAAGAATCACTTATTATAAACATTGTTTCAGCATATTTATACAAATCTGTTTCGAAGATTTGTCCATATCGAATGAAATGAAAGTTGGATAGATTTTGCCGGTAAGTAATTTGGCTCATTGCCAGATATTGTAACAAGATCTATGCTGAGGAAGAACATTGTTCACCAAAATAGGTGTTCCTTTGATGCCAAAGGAAATCAAGTTGTAATCAAGGGCTGAGAACAGAGTAAATTTGTGAAGAGTCCTTGACCTCCAACTCTAAGAGTACAGCATTTTCCCAGGCCTTGAGATGAAGTGCAGATTATTAATATCTTTGAAGTCCTGAGTCACTAGTTTCAATGAATCCTGATGGAGAACTATACAGGTCTTGATAAATTTTTAACACTTCCAAATCTGCTTCTTTTTCCTGTATATCTGCTTTATTTCTCAGAATGCAGAGATATGAATCATTGTCAGCGTCCGGTAAAATAACACTCTTCATAAAGAAGGGAAGCTTTGCCGAGATTGTAGCTACGGAGGAGCAAAGAGAAACATTGGATAGAATGGTTAATAAAGAAGTCTTAAAGGGTTCAGCATCTTTGAAAGTAGATAAATCGCCAGGCCTGATGAAATGTACCCCTGACTTCAATGAGAAGCAAAGGAGGAAATAGTAGAGGCTTTGACCATCATTTTCCAGTCCACTTTGGCTACAGGGAAATATAGTGCTAGAGAACTGGAGGACTTCTAATATTCTAACATTGTTTAAAAAGGCAGGAAGTATGTTCCAATTAAGGGTAAATGAGGTAAGGTAATACATAATAAATGGTAGGAGTTGAAGAGGAATAGAGGATCCTTTGAGTGCATGGGTAAAAAATCCTCAAAGTAAGCAGGATAAATCGATAACATGTTTTAAAAAGCATAAGGGATACTTTCGACCTATCAGTCATGATATAGAGAGCAGAAAGTTCATATTGAACTGTATAAAACTCCAGTTAGGCCACAGCTCGATCACTGCGAACAATTCTGGTCCCCACATTAGAGGTAAATTGCACTATAAAAGAGTTCAGTGGAGATTGATGAGGATATTGCCAGGAATGGGGAATTCTAGTTCACAGGAATGAATGACAAAGCTAAGGTTTTTTTTTTAATGGAACAGTGGAGGCTAAGGGGAGGTTTAATTGAGCTACATGAAATTTTGAGGTGTCCAGATAGAATGGATAGAAAGGATCTAATTCTCTTAATAGAGAGGTCAATTACCAGCGGATATAAATTTTAAGTAATTGGTAGAGTATTAGAAGGAGTTGAGGAGAAATTATTTCACCCAGAGGATAATCAGGGCATGAAACTCTGCCTGAAAGTATGGTAGAGGCAGAAGCACTAATTTCATTAAAAATATTCTTGGATGTACACTTGAAATCCATAACGATATCCTGAGGTAAATTGAACTGAAGTACGTTATTATATACTCAGAATGACATACCCAATTTGGCTGTCTCAGTGCCATTATTTACATGTAGCTGAGAAGCTAAGTGTGACTGATTATGAGTATGTTCAAGATAATGGCAATTATGGGTGTACCCTTAAACCTTCCCTGTGAGCAAGTTAACTGGAACAACATGGAGATAAGTTAGAGGAGCGATGTACCTGAATGGGAACAGAGTCCCATAACACGTGCAATTGGCCTGGTGTTTCCCAGCGCTCGCCAGAACTCTTCAGTGCAGGATGACATCTCACGACCACCACCCCCCCACCCCCGGCGTGACCCCGTACACCCCCGCCCCAAATTACCTGCAAGGGGTCTCACCCCTCACACCACGCCCTACCCCGCTCTCCCTCTGCACATCCACGCAGGGCACTCCTGGCATTTTACCCCGTCATGGGAAAATACCAGCCTGGCACTTCCTGTCAGCTGGCAATGCCAACTGGGCACCTTGGTAGTGCCAAGCTGGCACCCATGAGGCAGTGCCAGAATGCCTGGCTGGCAGTGCCAAGGTGTTAGGTTGACAGTGCCACAGTCAACCTGCTCTGAGTGTCAACCTCCCCAGAGTGCCGTTCCAGCTACAGATGTGCGAAAGAGAGCATCCTATGCCTCACAGCTTGGTATGGCAACTGCTCGGTCCAAGATTGCAAGAAACTGCAGAGTGTGGTGAACTCAGCTCAACGCATCACACAAGCTTGCCACCCTCACTTTGATTCTGTATACACCTCCCGTTGCCTCAGGAAGGCAGACAGCATTATCAGAGACCTTTCCCACCCAGGAATTGCCTTCTTTCAGACCTTCCATCAGACAGAAGATACAGAAGTCTGAAGACCCGCACATCCAAATATAGGAACAGCTTCTTCCCCACAGCTACCAGGCTCCTCAACGACTCCCCTCAGACTGATCTGTTCCCTGTAAGACCACTGCTCATGACACCCTATGCTGCTCTTGCTCATGTATTTGCTTTGTTTGGCCCCTTCTTCCGCACTGTAACCAATCACTGTTTGTCGATGTATCATTTGTTAATGTACTCTGCTGATTATTCTTTTTGTCCACTCTGCACGTCCTGTGTACGTTCCCTCGGCCGCAGAAAAATACTTTTCACTGTACTTTGGTACATGTGACAATAAATCAAATCAAATCAAATCCAAAAACCTGCTTGTGGAGAGCAGCATTGAACTGCTCGCCCAAGATCGTCCAGGTGAGGGGGTTAGATTCCATACCTCGGGTAGATCGTGGGAGTGCATATTAAAGTGAGACTAGCTGTCTCATTTAATATGCAGATTTGCTAAAAAGTAATCCTGCCCACAATGGGCAGGATTCACATTGCAACATCTCTTGTTAGATCTTGCGAAGGCATGGTGAGCCAGGTAGACCCCGGAAGAGGGATCACCTGGCATCTACTGATAGTCCAGAGCAGGGCACAGGGAGTGTCTCAGAAGAGATGTTAAACTGAGGTCTGGTCTACCCTCTTGGTGTATATAAAAGCTGCCATGCTAACAAATCTGAAGAAAAATAGGGGAATTAACCCCACTATTCTGGCCAATATTTATCTCTCAATCAACATCACAGAAACAGATTATCTTGTTGTTATCATATTATTGTTCATGGGAGTTTTATCTGTGCAAACTGGTTCCCACGTTTCCTACATTACAACAATGACAGTTCTTCAAAGTGCATATAAATGTAAAATGCTTTATGACATCCATTGGTCATGAAAGGTATTATAAATGAAGGGGAAAGAATGATAGAGGAAAGGTGGCATAGTGGTATTGCCACTGGACTAGTAATCCAGAGACCAAAGTAAGGTCCCAGGGATCTGGCTTCAAATCCCATCATGCAGATGGTGAAATTTGAATTCAATAAAAAATTGGACATAAAAGTCTAATAATAATTCTAATTGTGACCATGAAACATTGTCACACAAAAAACGTCTAGTTCACTAATGCCCTTTAGGGAAGGAAATCTGTCATCCTTACCTGGCCTGCATGTGACTCCAGACCCACAGCAATGTGGCCTATCAAGCCTCCCATGTCGAGGACAATCAGGTCACACACAAAAAGTTATCAGTTATGGGCAAAATGCTCGAATCAACTAAGGAAGTCTTAACAATGCACTTAGAAATTGATGTATGATCAGAGTCAATATTGTTTTACAAAATAAAGTAATATTCGGAGCTTTTTGAGGGTGTAAAGGGGAGCCAATGGATATAGCTTGCAGGCTTGGGTTTCACGGAGTAATCAATATGGGTTGGAATTTGCCGTCTGTTCCTGCCATCGGGATATTCCGCTCCCACCGACAGCGCACCCCCATCTAGGATCACCTGGCGATGAGGGGTGCATTCACCAGGAAATTCAGTTGAAAACAGTGGGACCATAAAATCCCATTGGCGGGAAGTCTCCACCGCTGAAAAACACCTAATGGCTTGCTCGGTAAATCTTGCCCATGGAGTCACAAAATATATGCAATAATTGAAAATAAGGGCTCATTTGGGTGGAATATATGAGAATTGATGCAGAGTTTGTTAACGTATAGGAAGCAGAGAGGTGGAATAAATGGGACATTTTTAAGTTGACAGTTTGTAACTGCTGGAGTGCCACAAAGATCAGCGTTGGTGCCTCAGCCATTTCCAATCTATATTAATGACTCAGATGAAGAGACCAATAATAATGTAGCCAAGTTTTCTGATGATACAAAGCTAGGTAGGAATGTGAATTGTGAACAGAACATGAAGACCCTCTTATGGACTGACCTCATTAACACTACACCCTGTATGCTTCATCTGATGCCAGTGCTTATGTAGTTACATTGTATATGTTGTGTTGCCCTATTATGTATTTTCTTTTCTTCCCTTTTCTTCCCATGTACTTAATGATCTGTTGAGCTGCTCGCAGAAAAATACTTTTCACTGTACCTCGGTACACATGACAAGAAACAAGTCCAATCCAATCCAAGAGACTTTAAAGAGATATGGACAGGTTAAGGGAGAGAGCAACAGTAGCAGATGGAGTGACATATGGGTAAGTGTGGTACTTTTTTAGTAAATAAAAAGCAGATTTTCTTTCAAAAGGTGTGACACCTCTAAATGTTGATATTCAAGGAACCTTGGTAAAGTTACTGTAGTCGCAGATGACGATAGGCTGCTTTCTCCTTTGAGGGGGAGAGCTGACTGCTAGTGATTTAACCCATGGATCACCACACCTCAGGCGAGGGGAAAGGTTGAGAAGGCGGGGCCTTTATGAAAACATAGTACAAGGAACACGGAAACTTAACATACAGGTCCAGCAAGCAATTTGAAAGGTAAATAGCATTTTGGCCTTTAATCCAAGTGGAATGACATACAAGAGCAAGAAAGATTTACGACAATTGTATAGAGCCTTGGTCAGACCACAACTGGAGTGACATGTGCAGAGTTGGTCTCCATATTTATGTAAGGTCTTGACTTGGAGACAGTACATTGAAGTTTCACTAGATTTGTTCTTCTCCTATGAGGGGAGGCTGAGTAAACAGGGTTTATTCTTTCTCGAGTTTAGAAGAATGCAACATGATTTTATTGACTCATAGAAGATTCTTGACATAATAGGTTCTGAGAGGTTGCTTTCTCTGGCTGGAGAATCTAGAGTACAGGAACACAGCTTCAGGATAAAGAAGTCAATCATTTAAGATTGAGCAGTGGATAGAATATAGTGTAAGGCTGAGAGAAGTTGTTCTTTTGGCTTCTCAGGGAATCAAGGGGAGAGGGTGGGAAAGTGGAGTTGTGGCAGATGATCAAACGTGATCATACTGAATGGCAGAGCAGGCTTGAAGAGCTGTGTGGTCAATTCCTACTCCAATTTATTATATTTGTATATTTATTGGCTCATTGAAAATGGGAGTTTGGATGATCATTATGCAAGTTTTTTTGACAAGATAAAATTCAAAGATCTGTTCAATAACATTTCCTTGATATAAATCATTAGCAGGTTTTTCCTTCATTGATTTATTTTGCGTATATTTGCAAGCTCCAGACAGAAAATCTCACATGCTCAGGGAGGTGGAAAAATTGTTCGATTCTCCAAGAATTTCCTCACTTCCCGCCCTGTCTTTTCTTAAGCAGAGGTTAGATGGAAGACCTATTTGCTCACAAACAAGGTAAGCTATGATAGCTACTTCGAAGAAACCTAAAGATTTCCCCAGCAATAGAGAAATAAACATGGTTAGCAAAGTGAAATAGATGGATCTAGATATAGAGGGAAATAAATAACTTGAACCAGATGTACAAGGCTAAAATGTTGTAAACGACAAGAAAATAGAAACTATCCACAAGGTAACAGAGGGTATCACAGTAACAAGAATGATTTTACCAGGATTTACAGTGTAAAAGAATATCAATTGTGTTTTTTATCCTGACCACTTTAGCTAATACACTCATTTCATAGGAACTTTGTTTTGACAGACAGCTGGTAGGGGCACTCAAGATGAAACCACACGATATTGTTTTCGTAAAGTATACTCTTTCTGAGGTCTAGTCAGACACATTCAAATTTATGGTGAAGAACAGATTGAGATTCAATGAAACCTAAGGATTTGTCCATCTCCTGTTACCATCACCACCAGTGGAGCACTTTCCATTCTAATCCAGCACAGTGCTGGCCTCTGATTCTTTTACAAATCTTTCACACATTCCTCACAAATTTACAGCCCATTGATGGAGTTCTGTGTGTGGCTTAGAACATCTGGAGGGCAATCCTTTAGAATGTGTTTCGTCCTCCTCGAAGACAATGAAGTGTAGCCCTGTTAGACTCAAAGCCACTGCACAAATGTGAAATCAGTGAAGAATAATGGACCTGTTCAACATGTATATTCATTACTTACACTCAATTAGAAAAGAAGGAAAGGAATTAGTGCCAACGGGCTTCTTCTATCAACCTCATAAAAGTCATTCAGATTGTAACATAATGTTTCATTTGGGTAATTCTGTTTGTGGTATATTAATGCTCTTGTCATGCATAGCATTTATAAGAACCAACTGTCCCTTTTGTAAGAATTTGTTAAACCCAAGTAGCCAGTTTAGTTGCTGCTTAAATCGGGTGGGTTCTAAAATCTTTAAACAGTGTCCTAGTTTTAAGGATCTCTTACTAAAAACTTTATTCTTTCACTTTGCTGAAATCATTTAGCCATTGAAACTTCACAACTTTGTTAACATTAAGGCATGTTTTGGGTTAAAAGCACCTTTTCCAGCTTATCATTCCTTTTCTTTTCTTTTTCATTCGCTGTGTTGGCAGGGCTGTCAAAGAAGTTGTATTGGGATATGCTACAAACCTCTTTTTGTTGTGACTGCACATGATGTTGCATCACCAGCAGGCATAGTTCATGAGAGGTGACATAGGTATCATTGGAGACCCTGCCCATTTTCTGATCTATTTTACTTCACCAGCCCTGGTGAAAATTAGTAAAATTCAAAATGATTCAGGCTTGGTTTTCAAACACCTGTTGGGTGCAGGCCCGCTTTGAACAAATGACCCGAGTTGGCATGGCAGTCTACCAATGTCTTCGGAATGCGCTGTTATTTTCAAGGCCAGAGGGAGGCAGCGGTGGTGACATGCTGGCACCTTGCTCACTCCCAATTAATGTCCTATTAAGTTCCACGAAGACCTTGTTAACAGGAAGGATAGGGCTAGAAGGAAATTTTGAAAATGGCGACTGGGAAAAGTGATTAGTCTGGTGCAATAAAGTGCAGCATCTATAATTTGCACTGCAATAACCATCCAAGCCTCCTTGTGTAACTTCTTCCAAACCTGTGACCTCTCCCATCTAGAAGGAAAAGTGCAGCATGAGAATATCACCAGCTGCATGTTCACCCTCCACGCCACATTCCATCCTGATTTAGAACTTTATCTCTATTTCTTCACTGTTGTTGGGTTAACCTATCCCAGATGTATTATAAGAACATAAGAACTAGGAGCAGGAGTAGGCCATCTGGCCCCTCGAGCCTGCTCCGCCATTCAATGAGATCATGGCTGATCTTTTGTGGACTCAGCTCCACTTTCCGGCCCGAACACCATAACCCTTAATCCCTTTATTCTTCAAAAAACTATCTATCTTTACCTTAAAAACATGTAATGAAGGAGCCTCAACTGCTTCACTGGGCAAGGAATTCCATAGATTCACAACCCTTTGGGTGAAGAAGTTCCTCCTAAACTCAGTCCTAAATCTACTTCCCCTTATTTTGAGGCTAAGTCCCCTAGTTCTGCTTTCACCCGCCAGTGGAAACAACCTGCCCGCATCTATCCTATCTATTCCCTTCATAATTTTAAATATTTCTATAAGATCCTCCCTCATCCTTCTAAATTCCAACGAATACAGTCCCAGTCTACTCAACCTCTCCTCATAATCCAGCCCCTTCAGCTCTGGGATTAACCTAGTGAATCTCCTCTGCACACCCTCCAGCGCCAGTACGTCCTTTCTCAAGTAAGGAGACCAAAACTGAACACAATACTCCAGGTGTGGACACACTAACACCTTATACAATTGCAACATATTCTAGTGGTTCAAGAAGGTGGCTTGTTACTACCTATACAAGTGCAATTAGGGATAGGAAATAAATGTTGACCAACCATTGATGCTCACATCACAAATAAACCACAACTTGAACCCTGTCATTTAATTTTTCTTCCTTCCTTTTCTGGATTTGCACCTCACCCTTGCGGGAATTATTCACAAGTGAACCTCGGCAGTGGATGCCAATAGGAAACTCAGCTGTGATGGGGGCCTATGTTGACCAGTTCCATCTTCACCACACATGTATTTTTCAAGAAGAGTCCTTCGGCAGTGATCGGAAGTGATCTGATTGATTCTTTTACCCCCCCCCCCCTCCCCCCCCCCCCCCCCCCTTTCCCTGGCACCGGACATAGCCAGTATCGATCAGTGCCAAGCCAAGAATGAAGTAGCAGGTGGTGGTGGAGTGGAGTCAGTGACTGATGGAAAGGACAGGAATCCGGAACCTCATTATCATTCTTTTGGGAGCAGTTCTGCTATCAAAGGGACTGGGAAACCTGCTGGCTCCACCATATGGACCATCAGCTCCCGATGAATTAACAGGGGCGGAAGAGAGAATTGTGGGGGGGGGGGGGCTGGGGGTTCTCATTAATACTCGGCCTTGCCCCCCCCCACAAAAATCATTCATAAATATTTTTGTCAACTTTCTTTGAGCAGTGTCCAGCAGTCCATTAAAACCACTGGCCAGGACATGCAACATCAACCACCAAAGTTTGTGGGCTGTAAGCTCAGTCAACTGACATTTCAAAATTCCCTGGTGGTCCTTTTTGAACGACAGGGATGCATGGGGTCATGATGCTTCTGCCTGTTTTCGGCAAACAATTGGCTGCCTGTCTTATGAGACCCCCACTGGAATGGGAGGGACTGTCAGAAAGTGCCGGTCTACTGTTTCGCCTGCACGATTGCCTTTTCCTGCCCAGTGGACGAGATGAAAATTAACTCCATATCTCCATAAAAAATGTTCCTCCAAACTGTACCTCTCACTGCTGGACTGGCATTTGTATTTCCTACACCAACGACCCTGATGACTTTTATCCATATGAATTCAGCATCAGATTCTGAGGAGTACAGTGCTGTAGACTTATTAGCCAATTCCCATTCACATGGGCAGATACAACTTTCATGGCATCATTCATGGAATTGATTAAATCGAGTTCCCCGATGTTCCACTCCACGCTTCAATTCCAAACCTATTCTGTTAATGATTTGTACCTTTGGAGAAGGTACTTCGTTAAGGCTGTTGCAAAACGCTATGCAATGCAGTAATGCACGTAACAGTAATAAGACCTCTCTTTGTCACAACCCAAAGCAGTCCTTACATTAGCTAGCCGACAGTAAGATTTTGAATGCAGACAATATTTAAGCAATTACTTCAGTTTTATACCTTCTTTGGCTAAGTGCTGGGATTTCTCACTTGTCTGTACCCTAGCGTTGGACGGTAATAAGTAAAAAGGCAATGCAATTTTGTTGCTGTTAATACAGTTTGTGCAAATCAGTAAAAAGATCCATTGAATTGTATCATAATGAGAGATACAACTAGGTTATGTATCTTCCAAGGTCAGAGTGCATACAAACATGATAATGGCACCTGTTACAGTGTACCTTGTCTGATTTGAAGTAAAAGTATTTTCTGAAGTATTTGTTGTCTTCTTGTACTTTTCCAATAACTGCTTCAGATTCAATATTGAACAAGTAACATAAAAGACAGCACTGAAGTTTTGTAGTTCTATTATCACAATAATGCTTGGTTTTCTTAGATATGCTTGAGTTCTTCTGGAAATGCACTTGAGAGTTATTTTTTTTATTTTTGAGCTAGACACAATGCACACAGTCTCTTGTTATCTGAATAATCAATGGGATTGCTTGCGTGGCACAAACTTGATATACAATTTACCAAAGACCATTTGTTTCTTTAATGAAATATGGCTGATCAGTTTGTTTTTTATTTTGTCGGTGCCATTCTGTCTCAACAGCACATAATCTTTCCTGGGCTGGAAGTGAATGAGATGAAAAATAGGTTTGTTTATGTGTTGCTGAGCCGGGCCTGGTTGGCAGCTCAGGGTTTGGATACGGGGTGGGTAGGTACAGGAGATAGTTACAGCTCAGAGATATAAATACTCAGATAACTGGCGGGATAAAAAAAACCTGGAAAGAACAGCAAAGCATTGCAAAAGGAAAAGAGAGAGTATACGGATAATTCAGAGCTTGCACCATGAATGCTCTGAAATGAATATAGTGGCTGATGACAATTGGCCTGGTGTTTTACGACAGCGGAATAGTGGTGAACCATACTCATAGATCCCATTGCTTCTGATGTGATGGTGGCACAACTCGCAAACTGGGAATGGATTCCATAGCTATAGTCTGATAGACATGTCCAGGGGCATCACAAGTACCAATTTTGCAACTTTGCTATCGATGATCATGCAAGTAAAGAGAGTGAATAAAAATAACGGGGCGGGAATGCGTGGCACGGTGACACAGTGGGCAGCACTGCTGCCTCACAGCTCCAGGGACCCGGGTTCAATTCCGGCTCTGGTGACTGTCTGTGCAGAGTTTGCACTTTCTCCCCGTGTCTGTGTGGTTTTCCTCCGGGTGCTCTGATTTTCTCCCACAGTTCAAAGATGAGCCGGTTAGGTGGATTAGCCATGCTAAATTGCCCCTTGGTGTCCAAATGGTTAGGTGGGGTTACTGGGTTACAGGGATAGGGTGGAGTTGTGGACTTAAGTAGGGTGCTGTTTCCAAGGGCCAATACAGACACGATTGGCTGAATAGCCTCCTTCTGCACTGTAGGGATTCCATGATTCTATGGGAGTTGAAACATTCTGATAAAGTTCTCAATACTAATGACAACAATAAAGCAGAAACTCGGCACATGTGTCTGTTCATCGACCATATTTCAAAACTGAATTTCAAATGGATTAACTCTGCTGCCTCCACTGCATGAACCAACATTTTGGGTGTGGATCGATTAAGCAAACTGCAGCTGCATATACAGGCTGAAAATGAAGGAGATGCTCAGAGGTCAGGCAACCTCTGTGGAGAGAAAAACAGAATTAATGGATCCAATTTTAAGCCACCTAGTAGCACAGACTTCAATCATGCTGGTACCGTTTCAGGTCGATGCTTGCAAGACCCACATAGCTCTCCTCAATTGTCATTGTTGAGAAAATGTACGTGGATCACACAGGCAGTGGCTGGTGATGCTGTCTGTCCCCAGAGAATGCCATTCAAAGTGGTGATACTTAAATTAATATTTACCCCATGGGCCTTGGCAGTAAATTATGATTATGGGTGCACAGTACCATAATAAGGAGACAGAATCTTACCTTTCAGAGCCACTTGCAATTCAGAGGCCAGCAGAGAATTGGGAACCTGGAGGTTTGTCTATTGGTTTTTAACTCAGTCACAATATTTGCATCTGGCTTCTGGGTTTCTCGACCAATTAGAGTGGGTGGACACAATGAAAACTCACATTGGTCTCTGAGAGTTGCACTATTTAAAGGGACTCTGAGGGTTCCAATAGAAACATTGCCAAAATATCATGACCAAACCAGGAACTTGGACACTGGGGTGTCAATAAGGAAGGGCAGTACAGCACTACTCTGGGATACTGCAGGCTGTAAAGATCCACAAGGAGACACTGTTCCTTGAACATGGGAGGGAAAAGGAAGCCTTGGCTGGCAGTTGCAGAGGAGGTCAATAATAGGGCTGAAGTGCCTCAAATCTAGGTACAAGACAATGACAAATTGGAAACTTCTCATGTTGACAGTTCTGATTCATGTCTTTCATCTCCCACAAGTATCCCTCAGGGCTGGTGCCAGAAGAAGGTGAAGACTCTTGTAGCGATCACTCACTCTGAGGATGCACTGCCAAAAATTCATGTACATCTCATGGGGGCGCAGTGGCACAGTGTGTTCAGAAGTGGTGCGCATTATGGCTTTGCTGCCTCATAGTATCTAAAACATGCCTGAATGAGTGTTTCCCAGGCATTCCTGGCAACTGAGTGAATGGTTGCAGTTCCCTTGCTACATCAGACACCACCTTCTTCCTCCTATGGAGTTGCAAAGTGCTCATTACCTTCCTCCTCCTGAAACTCCAGTCCTCACTACAGTGCAGCATTGTACAAGGCACACCACATCACGACCATTCGGAAACCACTGATGGTGCATTCTGAGGGGTATTCCAGATATGTCCAGGAACCTTAGATGCAGCTTCAACATCCAATGGCTTGCTCAGTGACCACTCTTCTGCTCATGTGGTTTTGGTTGTACTTTTTCTCGGTGCCAGTGGGAGGGATTGTCACAAGTTTTATCAGCTGCGCTTTCAGAAGGTATCTCTAGTCTCCAAGGAGTTGTCCTGTCACTCCACCTGGAGGTGTGAATATCTGGGAGATCTGACTGGCACAGAGTGAAAGCACCATGGCAGCTTCCTTCATATCTTGCACTACGTGAATGATGATATTTCAGTGTTTGTAAACCACCTCATAGAATCATAGAATTTACAGTGCAGAAGGAGGCCATTCAGCCCATCGAATCTGCACTAGCCCTTGGAAAGAGCACCTCACTTAAGCCCACGCCTCCACCCCATCCCCGTAACCCCACCTAACCTTTTGGACACTAATGGGCAATTTAGCATAGCCAATTCACCTAACCTACACATCTTCGGATTCTAGGAGGAAACCGGATCACCCAGAGGAAACCCACGCAGACACGGGGAGAAAGTACAAACTCCACACAGACAGTCACCCGAGGCCGGAATTAAACCCGGGTCCCTGGAGCTGTGAGGCAGCAGTGCTAGCCACTGTGCCACAGTGCCACCCTGAACATTTATAAAGTGGAATCCCACAGATGAATACAGCTGGGTGATATGAGCTTGCCATATGTTTGCAATTCTCAGCAACCAGCCTGATGGGAAAGTTACACTGGCATCCAGTCATGTCCAGCAAGCATTTCCACTGCAGTAAACCCTGTGTTGCAGGCGCCACCTCCTGCTAGCTGGAGCTCTGTGTTTCATCCCCCCACCCTCTGTCTTAAAGAGCACCATGTGGTTGAGGAGAAGGCTGCTGCAGCGACTGAGGGTGCTGTTTCTCTTGTTTCACTTCTGAGGCTGAAGGTGGAGCTGTACGATTTTACGATCCCACGCTGCAGAGAAGGCTGATGACTGGGAGGTGCGGATCAAAATCAAAAAACTCCAAGGTGGCTTAAATGACCTCTAAATGACTGGAAATCACCTCCGAAGCTCATCCAAATGAGAGCAAGTCCTGAGTTAAAGGTGCACTTAAATGCCATTTTAACAGATGTAAATCTCAGACCTGCCTTCCCACAGGGTCGGTGTTCCCATGTGCTAACAAAATTGCTTAGGTTGAGTGTGAAAGGCAGCAGGTTTCTGCTGACATCCCAACATCCCAGCACTTTCTGATCTTTTAAGCTGCTTTTCATGCTGACATCCGCTTAGACTGGTAGCTCAAAATCCCTCATTGATGCTTGATAATTCTGAATAAATGCAGCATGTTTTGAAGCATACAGTTAAAGGGCATAAAGAGCATCACTGATGCCTCAGAGCTCCAGGGTCCCGGGTTCAATTCCGGCCTCGGGTGCCTGCCTGTTTGGAGTTTGCACTTTCTTCCCATGTCTGCGGGTTTCCTCCGGGTCCACAGTCCAAAAATGTGCAGGTTCGGAGGAATTACACGGTCGTGGGGACAGGGCCGGGGAGTGGACCTGGATAGTGGGGGGGGGGGGGGTTTCAGAGGGTCGGTGCAGACTCAATGGGGTGAATAGCCTCCACTGCACTATAGGGGTTCCATGGTGTAATGAACTCCAATTGGCTTTTTTGGTTGGCCAATTGGAGTATGAGCTCCCTCAATGATAGCTCGTTGAGGGGGCCCATATAATCACCTCTGTAGGCTTTGTGAGCCAGTCTTAAGTTGACTGGACAGCTAGCAGCACTGTTTGTAGCTGCTCCTGTAATATCGTTATTGTAAATAAATATTGGTGTGGTGATGGAATTCCTGCCTCCCGTGGATTACTACACATGGTTATTGATCTTGGAGATGGAACCAATACAACTGGACACAAAAGCAAGAAATACAACTTGCCACACTTTTTCAAAATCAATTTAGAGTACCCAATTATTTTTTCTTCCAATTAAGGGGCAATTTATCATGGCCAATCCACCTACCCTGCACATCTTTGGATTGTGGGGGCGAAACCCACGCAAACACGGGGAGAATGTGCAAACTCCACACAGACAGTGACCCAGAACCGGGATTGAACCTGGGTCCTCAGTGCCGTAGGCAGCAGTGCTAACCACTGCGCCACCGTGCCGCCTGCTGCATGTGAACTTCGGAATCCCATTTACTGGTTTCCAACTGCAATGGATTAGAAAGAAGGATCACACATGGGACATGTGTCGGGCAGCACGGTAGCATGGTGGTTAGCATAAATGCTTCACAGCTCCAGGGTCCCAGGTTCAGTTCCCGGCTGGGTCACTGTCTGTGCGGAGTCTGCACGTCCTCCCCGTGTGTGCATGGGTTTCCTCCGGGTGCTCCGGTTTCCTCCCACAGTCCAAAGATGTGCGGGTTAGGTGGATTGGCCATGCTAAATTGCCCTTAGTGTCCTAAAAAGTAAGGTTAGGAGAGGGGGGGTTGTTGGGTTACGGGTATAGGGTGGATACGTGTGTTTGAGTAGGGTGATCATTGTTCGGCACAACATCGAGGGCCGAAGGGCCTGTTCTGTGCTGTACTGTTCTATGTTCTATGTGTCGTTGTAGGGAGGGACAGGGAAACAAAAGGCTTGGGAGCTTCTGTACAGAGGATAGGGGTTGGAGAAAGACAACTGTATTGAGAAATCAGTGTGCTAACATGAAAAATGTAAAACAAGCAATAATAAAACAGTAAATTTGGCATCCCCACACGTTTGCCTGGACCTCCTGGGCCAGGAAGAACCAGGTTTAATCTGCTGTCTGCAAACAGTTTCTTATTATTCATGCCTGGGCAGTTATAAAAGGAAACTTGTCCAGAACGCCTGCTCCTGATTGCCCTCCTCTGGCCTCTGCTGGTAGTACATCTGCCGATTTCAGGTTGTCACAAATAAGGAAGCAGAAATTAAAATAAAAGGGATGTACAATGATGCCATGTTGGGAGAAAAAAAACTGTTTTGTGATGGGATTTTCAATGGAGTAGATCAATATAATATGTCGCATTTTTGAAAAAATAAGTTAAAATTGTGTTTTATTGAAGCTGACAGTGTGGAAAGAGATAGTCTTCTCGGCATGAAAAACATTGAACAAAAGAAAGAACTTGCATTTTTATAATGCATTTCAGGATCACAAGTTGTCACAGAGCGCTGTCTAAATGCAAGTTTTTTTTGTGTATTTTACAAAATGCCTCACTATACTGTGACTGTGCAAAACCGTGGGTGTGATGCCCATGCAGTAATTCAGTGGCCCAAGTATGCTTAGTTACTCATGATATGTTAATGGCTCTTTTCATAGAACAAGGAGAGTGCAACTGCCCATCAGACATATTTAAAGACAATCACCAGAGGTGAAGGTAAAGTCGCCATAGTCCCTGGTGACCAAAGTCTGCTTTCCCCGCTTTGAGGGGAAAGGCTGATTGCTGTTAATTTAACCTGAGGATTGCCTCAGGCAAGGGGCAAGGTTGAGAAGATGGCGTCTTCATGAATAACCTCAGCCTGTACGGGGATTGAACCCACTGAGCCCACTGAGATACCATCCACATCTTCCACGTTTTAAGGAGGCACATGAACAGCTAGATACAACATAGAAGAAACAGCAAGTGATACTGATGATTAAGCACCTAATGCAATAGTGAAGAAGGTATAACAGGACAAATGGTTGCAGTGAGGGCAATGGTACTGAACATAAAACCCAGTTTGTTGTGCACAACTCTTGAACATTGTGGTGCACAGGTTTTAATGGGTTTGTTTATCAATAAAACTGGATAGGACCAGGGCTGTATGGAACATCCAGTTGCATTATTTTTGGGCATTTTGGAGGATGATATGGGCGATGAGAGCTGACAAATAATGTAACATTCAATTCCATCACACATGAATAATATCCTAAAGCATTGGTTGGCTGCACTGCCAGAGGACACAGCATCATTGGCATCTAAAACCTTAGTTATACAGTTCCAATTCTGAGTAGGGGTTAACATTAACATTAACATTAACACTGCTGCAACATCCAATGTTGCAAACTTGGCCAGCATCAACTTGCTTAGTGAATGATTACGAGCAACAATGAAGGACATATTGTAAGACCTCACTGATGCTCATGGCTCTACATTCAAAGATTAGTGGGCCTCATGAGGAGATACAAACAAAAATACAACTTGCACTTATGTAAAAGATACCAAAACGGCGTTTAAGAACACATTAAAAACATTTTTGACATAAATCTGCAGAAGGACATATGAGGGCAGATGATCAAAAACTTGACCAAAGTGTTAGGTTTTAAGAAGTATCTTAAAGTAAGAGAGAGTGATTGCAAAGTGGAATATTTTAGGGAGGGAATTCCAAAACTTAGGGCCAAGGCATGGCTGCCAATGGTGGATTGATTCAAATCGGAAATGCATGTGAGGCCAGATCGAAGGAGTATAGAGATCACCACGGATTTTAGGGCTGGAGGACTTTACAGAGATAGAGAGGGGCGAGGCCATGGAAGAATTTGAAAACTAGGCTGAGGATATTAAAATCGATACATTGTTGGACGGGCATCAGTGTCGGCCAGCAAACGCAGGAGGTGTTGGGTGAATGAGACTTGAAACAAGTTAAGATCAAAACAGTAGAGTTTTGACGAGCACAAGCTTGTGGAGGGTGAAATGGCAGCAGGAAAACATTGGAATAGCGAAGTCTAGAGGTAACAAAGGGTTTCACGAGTGGATGAGCAGAGGTAAGGGCACAATCTGGAGATGTTGCTGAGATGGAAAGAAGTCCTGGTGCTGGAGTAGACATGTGGTAAGAAGCTCATCTCATGGTCAAATGAGACAACAGGATTAGAAATTGTTTTCGACAGCTTCATAATGTTGTTAGAGATGGAAATGGTGGCAATGGAGCAACGTACAAAGTCCTCCAGCAGTCAAATTCATGGAGTAACACTTGATTCAACAGCACTGGGACTCTTGGTGATGGCAACTCTGTGCCATAACTTCTAAATATCTCTGTAATATAAACAAGAATCCAGAACAGTTTCGGATATTGTAAAGGTGGTCTCTGCACCACATTTTTGTTCCATGATGTAGTACATTAAGATTTAAGTTCATTATATCACCCTGTCACCATAGTATATTCATATAGTATATAATCATAAGAGGGGCTGGTTAGCTCAGTTAACTAGCATGTGATTCAGATTAACACCAACAGCATAGATTTGATTTTCAATCCAGCTACTGTAGATTTGGACCTGCCTGTTCGCTCTACCCCTGAGGATGGAAGTCAATACAAAATCATCACCAAAAAAACTGCCAAGAAATCAAGAGGCAACACGGTAGCACAATGGTGGGCAGCATGGTAGCACTGTGGTTAACACTGTGTTGCTTCACAGCGCTAGGGTCCCAGGTTCGATTTCCGGCTTGGGTCACTGTCTGTGTGGAGTCAGCACATTCACCCTCTGTCTGCATGGGTTTCCTCCGCATGCTCCGGTTTCCTCCCACAAGTCCAGAAAGACGTTCTGTTATGTAATTTGGACATTCTGAATTCTCCCTCCGTGTACCCGAACAGGTGCCGGAATGTGGATGACTAGGGGCTTTTCATGGTAACTTCATTGCCGTGTTAATGTAAGCCTACTTGTGACAATAAAGATAAAGATTATTAAATCAGCACAGGGTGAAGCATCAGCAGACAATGAGTGAAAGATCTTATCACATAAACACACACACAGAAGAATCTCTCTGGGCATATCAGAAGTGCTGAATGTCCAACAATATGATCGTGCTCCATAAGTTCAATTCTGTGCCACGTGCAAGATTGAGGAATGCGTATGTATACATTCCTTTTTAAGGAGATATTCAGAAGTATTTCACAGTGACAAAAGGTAGTAAAATGAGACTGCATTTCTGCAATGCGATATGGTTCTATCGTGCTACTATTGCGGGTATCATTCCACTGCCAGTCTAATGCCATCCTATTAAATTAAATTACAATGTGAGATTGGCTTTGTAGTTTAGGTTATTGAGAGCGAACTAGCTGGTACTGGTGTCCTACCACTGTTTGAAAACAATACAAAGGTGGAAATGACATTCCATTGATGTTGACAACTGGTGAAGTGGGGTAGACTTTCAACTTGCCTCCCACCAGGGGCCCATCTCTCCAGGCATCCCCCCTCTCCGCTGTGGCACTCAACCAGCCTCCGGCCGTGGACATGTTCCCGGAGCTGTGCTCCATCCCCTGGGTGTTTAGATGTTGGCTGCTGCATGTGTGGTGTTACCTCCCGCAGTATTCAAGCACAGTGTCCAGGCATCAAAGTGTGATTGGGATGCTAGGCAATGACTCCCACATGCTACATGGCCCACCCACCCACAGGAATCCACTTGGCATGTATCAAGTGCTTTCTTAACCACGATTGCCAATTCCCAATTAGCGATAGCCTTCAGCGGCACGGCCAGAGTCGGTGTAGTCGGTGGGAGTTATGGGTGATCAGTGGGGCAGACGGGCAGGGTCAAGGGTTGCGTCCAGAATAGTGTTGGGATCCAGGGGTTGGTATGTTAGTCCAGTGAGTAATTGCCCCCTTGTTGCCCCCCCCCCGCACCTTTCCCCCCACCCCCTTCCCCCATGGCGGCCCACCCCTGCGGAGGGTCCCCCACTTCCCACTTAGCAGTGGGGTAGCAATCCCAGCTCCCCCGGGCTCTTTGCCTATGAGCAAAATGAGCAAAAATGGCTACTCACCTCCACGGCTCCCCACAAAAGCCCTTCCGTCAGGTTCACGTTTTTCAAAAGGAGTACTAATCGGTGCCAGCATGAACATTTGCTCGGGAGGCCGATGAATGATGGGATGACGTTGGATATAGGGTGGCTCCCGTTGATTATATGGAAATACGGCTTAAGTGGTGATAATTGGTTTCTCGCCACACTATGGCGAGATCCCGATTTTGCCTATGGGAGCGGGTCGATTGCATCAGAAAATGTTTGGTGCCTGGTGTGGATCTCGTTTTTGGCCTCTCTCGTGCCTTTTGTCAACATTCAAGATTAAATTGGACAGGTGGATGAAAGAAGTGTACCAAAAGGATATGGGAACGGAGTGAATAATTTTGATTAGAACTATTTGCTTATGTGGAGGGTAAATGCCGACACAATCTGATTGGGTCGAATGGATTGTTACCACATTGTAAATTCTGTACATTTCTATATATGTATAAGACTGCTCAGGTTAGCATTGCTGCCTCACTGCATCGAGGTCCTAGGTTCGATCCCGGCTCTAGGTCACTGTCCGTGTGGAGTTTGCACATTCTCCCCGTGTTTGCGTGGGTTTCACCCCCCACAACCCAAAGATCTGCAGGATAGGTGGATTGGCCACACTAAATTTCCCCGTAACTGGAAAAAATCAATTGGGTACTCTAAATTTAAAAAAAGAAAAAAAAGTCTGCTCAGGAAAATTGGTATCTAAGACCTTATAAATAAAAGATTTTTAAAAATGAATCAAAAACCACTGGCTAAAAGTAAGTAGTTGAGAATTTTGCTGACACAAAACTAGTAAATGGAAGTTTGTAAAACTGCGCTGATCACATAGAGAAACCTAATTGATAATCTCTTTCACTCCAAATTTGATTGACAGTTGTTTTTTAAGCCAGGCCAATTGTTCCCTCGGGCTGGAGTTCCCACACAAAACAAAAATAACACAATACTCTGCCTAGTGGCTCGTGGCCGAATGCAGTGACTACGGAAGAGCTCTGATGAGTCTATTCAATAAAAGCAGCTGTTTTTGTTCTCAATTCTGACCCTCACACTCAGCCTGACTGCACTCTTGTGGAGTCTTCATCAAGTCCTTTCACTTTTACTCCTTGTTTTCTACTCTTTTCAGTGGTTTAAGCAGCAGTGCACCTGTATTTACTCTAGGGTACATCAGAGAGCAGATGCTTAGATGTCCTATAAAAGCCGCAATTAACAGAATACCCTGATTTACAGCCTGATTTATTGCTCTCATCAATCCACAGAGCATTTTGTTTGTAACTGAGAGCTAAATCCCCCCAACAGTGATGATACCCAAGCAGAATTTGCTTTTTTGTTGCGACGTATGTCCGTCTGCAGTGAATATCATCACAGCCAAACCTCCTGCTGTGTACCAACCAAAGGCATGAAGCCTGTTCTTTGGTTTAACTTATATTTATATGTTGCTGAATCACGGATTTATATTAATTGTAACCTCATGGGTGCAGCACTTCTTGAATTATCATCGATTATTCAAGTGTACACTTGCCAACCTTGCTTCAATTCGTTTCTTTAAACGATATTCTTCTGTTAAATGGTAGAGTCTGAGGTAAGTAGGAAATGATGACGCATGATTCGAGTAAACCAACACAACAGAATCTGATAAAATCTTCAAAAATCCTTCAACTGTGTCTCTTAAAGAGTCACCTTCTCCTTAAGTAATATTTGAGAAACTTTTGGGAAAAGGCAGGGGAATGGCACCGATTCTTGTTGCTCATTTGGCGAGCCGGTGCAGACGGATGGCCTCCATCTGCACCATAACAATTTTGTGATTTTGATTGTTATTGTTTGAGAATGGAAAACAGCCAGATGAGCCACTTAATGATGCCAGGTGATGCAACTTTTGTCATTGCACTGTTGGATCGTAAAGAAATAGTTAATGATTTCTGAAATTCACTTTCATCAATATGGATCTTGCCATCTCCAGGTGGTTCAGTGAGTAAATGGACTGTGTGGTGTTGTACTTAAACAGGCAGATAAGGAAGATCCTAGGTTTAACAAGGACACAGGAGCTGACACCGAGTAAAATAAGAAACAAAGTTTTATTTACACAAAGAATATGTACAATACCTGATAGGTCCCTACCAGCTTCCTATTCTGATCGGTGCTTTACTGGCTGACCTTTTACACATTGGTTAACTGAGATATACCGCCCCCTAGCGGGGGTGCATGTACTCCACAAGGAGCACAGGGAAGCTTCCTACCCCGTAGGTCCCATGTGAAATATTGCACTGGAATTGACCTTTGCCCTTTCCAGATGGTGTTAAAGGAGTGTGCCCTCCACCCATGCCCAATGCAAAGTTGTATAGGAGTGACTGTGTGACACTTGGCAATGGCAGTTCTGTGCCATGACTTTCAGAAAACTGATACAAAGCGATGCGGGGGAGAGAATTCCAGAGCACCTCAGATGTTTACAACATAGTAGGAGGTCTTGGCAGTGATGGCTCTCAATGCTACTGTTACAGCTCAAGTCAGTCTGTGGTTCAGCCATATCCAATGCACATCAATTCAAAGGTCAAACACGCACTTGTGGTTGGAACACAGTATCGGCTTTGATTGTGATAGTATTTATTGTAGGCAAACAGCAAAAGCTGACCCCTTTGTCAGTGCACAGCGCTGACAGGGGTGTGAGTATGTTGAGTAGGCCTGTTATTTTTTTTTACTTGTGGCAGATTGAGTCACTGCCTTTTGTCTGTACTCTGTTTTAATTTCAGATACACTGCGGTTATAGCTTTCTTTCTTTCCCTTTCTATTGTTCTTGCTTTTCTGACACTCTTTCCTTTGTCTTCACCCCACAGATGTGCCTATTTCCTTTTTCTTTTGTATCTCTGAATCATTTCACTGATGATCTTTTATACAATTTCTGCCCTTCAATAAGCAGTATTTTAGTAGATTTTAACCCATTGCCTCTCTCTCGGAGTCTCTCCCCTCTTCCTCTGCAATATTCACTACCTTACCTTCAGCTGTGACGAAGTTAACTTGAGAATGTCATAATCTGTCTTTCCTCTTTGCAGATGCAGACTGGCCATTTATTATTTTAAATCATTTTCTGTTTTTATTTCGAAAGGTGAATCCTTTCTCCCCGTGTGTGCGTGGGTTTCCTCCGGGTGTTCCGGTTTCCTTCCACAGTCCAAAGATGTGCAGGTTAGGTGGATTGGCCATGATAAATTGCCCCTTAGTGTCCAGGAGGTAGGCCTCCCATAGCCCAGTGTATTCCTTTACTGCAATACTTGAACGTAGGATGGGGTTACTAGGTTGCGGGGAAAGGGTGTAGGATGCTCTTTCCAAGGGCCAGCGTAGATGCGATGGGCCGAATGGTCTCCTTCTGCACTGTATATTCTATGATCTATGGGCTTGGATGAATTAGGGTGGGAGGAGGGCTCACGTGAAACATAAACATCAACATAAATCAGTTGGACAAAATGGCCTGTGTCTCTGCTGTGATTTCTTTCTAAGCTATGTACTGATTAATGTTCATTGCGATAAAGCAATTTCAGTACTTTTTATTAGTTTTGTTGCATAGTAACAGCACTGCAAACAACTGTAGCTGAACAAACACCTCTTGGAACTGGCTACTCTGTTTGCAGAGAATCCAGAATGTATGAGGAATCAAGGCTGAATTGACAGACAGAAAATATGCAGCCCTCCCATAGCCCAGTGTATTCCTTTACAGCAATACTTCAACATAGGATGGGTAACTCTACATTTAAACTTCAGCACACATGGAACTGAAGAGCGTATTCTCTAATCAATGAAGTTCAGGTACACTAAACGCACTCAAAATACGCTGCTCTGTGAACTACTATTAGGCAGTGTCAACCTTATTTAAAATATGTAAGGAAAATCTACATAAAGTAATGTAATCTGAACACCTTAAGCAATTCTCTCCTGAATATACATGGTTGGACTGTAGGTGACAACACTGCCTGGCTAGAGTGATCTAGAGCAAAGAGCAATAATCTGTTAGGTTTTCTGATTTTGAATCAATGAGGTGCAGTTAGATCAACACTTGTGTACCTGATACAGAAATAGATATGAGACTTTAAACAGAAAATGCTGGACAATCTCAGAAGATCTGACAGGATCTGACAAAGCTTTGACAAAGAGTCATCTAGACTCGAAACGTTAGCTCACTTCTCTCTCCACAGATGCTGTCAGACCTACTGAGATTGTCCAGCATTTTCTGTTTTTGTTTCAAATTCTGGAATCCGCAGTAAGTTGCTTTTATTTAGATATTTGACGTATACATCCATGATTTTTTAAAATAAATTTAGAGGACCCAATTATTTCTTTTTCCAAATGGGCAATTTAGCGTGGCCAATCCACCTACCCCTGGACATCTATGGGTTGTGGGGGTGAAACCCACACAGACACGGGGAGGACGTGCAAACTTCACACGGACAGTGACCCAGGGCTGGGATTCAAACCTGGGTCCTCAGCGCAGTAGGCAGCAATGTTAATCACTGTGCCACGTGCTGCCCCCTTATGCACCCATTACAATGGATGTTTGACCTTGAATTTGACCTTGACCCGTGGCTGTGCCGGCTATTTGACCTTGACCTTGAGATTGACCGTGACCTTCAGTTATAATGGATGTTTGACCTTTAATTTTGCATCACAACACAGTGTTGAATGCTCCGCACACCTCTGCACTTTGCTAGTGAGGCCAAGTGAAAAAGTGATCTTGCATTGCTTGTGCCGCTCATCAGCTCATGAATAGCTGATATTACTTTGAAAATCATTATGAGTCCACACAGTCTACATTGTCAATGAAAAAAATATTGGTTATTATTTGAAGTTTCACCAAGGTACACAGCCTTGCTTGTAACAAAGCAAGTGGTAAAACCTAGCACACATTTTTCTTTAAATATGCCCAATCCCTAAATAATACAGCTGATCTGTAGCATCAGGCACGAGCAATTCTGTGCATTGTTCCGTTCATGATGTTTAAAAAAATTTTTTTTTTAGAGTATCCAATTATTTTTCTTTCCAATTAAGGGGCAATTTAGCACGGCCAATCCACCTAACCTCACATCTTTGGGTTGTGAGGGTGAAACCCACGCAGACACAGGGAGAATGTGCAAACTTCACATGGACAATGACCCAGGGCCGAGATTCGAAACCGGATCCTCAGCACCGCAGTCCCAGTGCTAACCACTGCGCCATGTGCCACCCTCCAATCATGATATTGATGGAGAACTAGCCATAAGCAATATCTCTAAATTTGTTACAAGGCGACATCCTGAGGTCATAAAAGGCATTTGATGAATGAAAATTCTTTCTTATTTATTTGAAATTAACAAAGAACACTACAGCACAGGAACAAGCTCTTTGGCCCACCAAGCCTGTGCCAATCCAGTTTCCTTATTTAGACTTATTACTTATTGCCCAAATGATCTGTATCCCTCTATTCCCCACCCGTTCATGCATTAAGTACAGAGTTTAGGTTACATTCTCGTGCAGTAATGAGGGCGTGCTGCACTGTTGGAAGTGCTGTCTTTTGGATAAAATGTTCAATCAAGATACCATTTGCACCCTGAGCTAAAAGATCCCATGGCACTATAGAATAGCAAGGTAGATCCCCCAGATTTACTGTCAATATTTATCACACCTAGTCGCCACACTACAACGCCTGTTTGGGTGCACTGAGGGAGAATTCAGAATGTCCAATTCACCCAACAGCACTTCTTTTGGAACTTGTGGGAGGAAACCAGAGCACCCGGAGAAAACACATGCAGAGTCTGCACAGACAGTGACCCAAGCCAGAAATTGAACCCGGGTCCCTGACGCTGTGAAGCAACAGTGCCAACCACTGTGTTACTGTGCCGCCAAGGAACTGGAGTTTCTGCTACGTTGTGCTGAATCATCTAAAATTAAACAAACCTACAGAAGATATCAAGGAATTTCAAGTTGTTCAGCACAAATCAAGTTTCTGCATCTTTGGCACTATTTTTAAAAGATTCACACTCTTAAGCCAGGCGAGACTGAAAATTAATAATTTTGGGCATTAGGGTAGTAATAGGTACCTTTAAAAAATCTTTAATTTTTCTTTAATTGACTACAAATTTAATAATTAATAACCTTTGCTGTCACAAGTAGGCTTACATTTACACTGCAATGAAGTTGCTGTGAAAAGCCCCTAGTCGGCACATTCTGGAGCCTGTTCTGGTACAGAGGAAGAATTCAGAATGTCCAAATTTCCTAACAGTACATCTTTCTGGACTTGTGGGAAGAAACCGTAGCTCCCGGTGGAAATCCACGCAGACACAAGGAGAATGTGTCGACTCCGCACTGACTGTGATCCAAGCCCAGAATCGAACCTGGCACTCTGGCGCTCTGAAGCTACAGTGCTAACCACTGTGCTACTGTGCCGCCCAAATTTACTGACTATTGCGTCCAAAAAAACAAAAAATGGTTCTCTATAGTTTATAAGTCATTTTCAGTTATTTGAATTTGGATTTCTCACAGCTGGTTAATTTGATGCTCCAATTATCTGCACTTGTTTTTTTGTGGTCAAACCATGTGGCAAACTGCATTAACAAAATTGCATCAGGTTACCATTAATAAATATATCGTGGAATATTCTACAATGCAAAATAAGTTACATACAGAAACATTGATCCTGCTGGTTCATAGCAGATTTTACATTCACTGATGTGCAATTGAATTTGAGCAGAAGCTTGAATAAACAAGTTACTTAGCTAAATAACTACAATATTGAAGACCATTTTCACCCAGATTGTCAATTGCTTCTAAAATGGAAACTCTGGGCCAAGGCTTTTATATAGATAACAGAAAGAATGCGAGTTACAATGCAGACCTATTAGTGATGGTCTCACAGTCTTGACTTTAGTGTGCTCAGCAGTCAAACTCCTACACCATGCTGCCACTTTCATATTGATGTCTAACCGAAACAATTAAGATTAATGCAAAAAAGCACTATCTGTTAATGGCAATGCAATTTGTAAAGTGGGTGTGTAAGGACAATATCGGTGATGCAGTAATGTTATTATGTCTGCTTCTAATTTAAAAAGAACTTAGCTTTAATAAAAGCTTGAAGAGAAATTGAGAAAACGCATGATTTTCTCCAAGATAACTTACCATGGCGACCAATGTGGTGCCATGACAACAGATTTTTCTGGGCAAGCTGTTACAAACTGTTCTAGAAACTGAACCAACCTGCAAACCTAAGGAATTGATAACCCAATTTAAATCTTGCGATTAAAACTCAGTTCTTATGTTAGTAATCCTAAAGTCTGAGTGCTTTTGGCTATCATTTATATCACCAACAATGATATCTCAGCTGAATAACTGCCTTGTAACTCGAACTCACTGTTTTCTCGTTGCCATTGGCCACCTTAAATACCAGTAGAAAGATAAAGATTTACATTCTATGTCTAAGTATTAATGAATGGGCTAACTGTAATCTAACTCTCACCAATTCTAGTTCACTCATCAACTCTTTTTATTCATTTGTGGGATTTGAGGGTTGCTAGCAAGGCCAGCATTCATTGCATATCTCTAATTGTGCTGGAGAAAGTGGTGATAAGCCACCTTCTAGAACTTCTGTAGACCACATGGTGCAGGCACAGCTAAAGTACTGTTGCAGTGCTAGTTCCTGGATTTGATGCGGTGAGAGTGAGAGCGATGTTATAGTTCCAAGTTTGCATTGTGTGTCACTTGGGGGTAAACTTACAGGTGGTGGTGTTTCCAAGCTTCTGTGGCTCTTGATTTGCTAGGTGATAGACATTACCCATTCAAAAGGTGCTGTCAAAGTGGTCTTGGCAAGTTACTGTGCAATACATCTAGATGGTACTCTCTGCTGCCACTATGTGCTGGTCATGGAGGGAGTGAATGTTTAAGATTGTGGAAGGATGCCAATTAAGTAGGCTGCTTTGAACTGGATGGTATTGAGCTTCTTGAATATTAATGGAGCTGCATTCATTCTGGTAAGTTGAGAGTATTCCATCACACCACTGGTTTGTGCCTTGTCGATGGTGGTCAGGCTTTGGACAGTCAGGAGGTGAGTTAATCGCTGCAGAATTCTGAATCTTTGACCTGCTTTTGTAGCTGCTGTTTTTATTTATTCTATACCCAATTGAGTTTCTGGTCACTGGTAAATTCTAGGTGGTTGATGGTGGATGATTCAGAAATGGTAATGCCATTGAACATCATGGGGAGGTCGTTAGATTCTCTATTATTGGAGATGGTCATTACTTGACATTTGTTGAGTTGGAATGCTACTTGCCCCTTATGAACTCAAGCCCAAATGTTGTCCAGGTCTTACTACACATATAAGAAGTCTTACAACACCAGGTTAAAGTCCAACAGGTTTGTTTCAAACACTAGCTTTCGGAGCACTGCTCCTTCCTCAGGTGAATGAAGAGGTATGTTCCAGAAACATATATACAAACAAAGTCAAAGATGCCAGACAATGCTTAGTCTGCGAGCATTACAGGTCCATAGATAGGGGTAACCCCAGGTTAAAGAGGTGTGAATTGTCTCAAGCAAGGACAGTTGGTAGGATTTTGCAAGCCCAGGCCAGGTGGTGGGGGATGAATGTAATGCGACATGAATCCCAGGTCCCGGTTGAGGCCGCACTCATGTGTGCGGAACTTGGCTATAAATTTCTGCTTGCCGATTTTACGTTGTCACGCATCCTGAAGGCCGCCTTGGAGAACGCTTACCCGGAGATCAGAGGCTGAATGCCCTTGACTGCTGAAGTGTTCCCCGACTGGAAGGGAACATTCCTGCCTGGTGATTGTCGCGCGATGTCCGTTTATTCGTTGTTGCAGCGTCTGCATGGTCTCGCCAATGTACCACGCTTCGGGACATCCTTTCCTGCAGCGTATGAGGTAGACAACGTTGGCCGTGTCGCACGAGTATGTACCGTGTACCTGGTGGGTGGTGTTCTAATGTATAATGGTGGTATCCATGTTGATAATCTGGCATGACTTGCAGAGATTGCCATGGCAGGGTTGTGTGGTGTTGTGGTCACTGTTCTGAAGGCTGGGTAGTTTGCTGCAAACAATGGTTTGTTTCAGGTTGCGTGGTTGTTTGAAGGCCTCTCCATATCATTACTACACATGGACACAGACTGCTTCATTATCTGAGGAGTTGCAAATGGAACTGAAACCTGTGACATCATCAGTGAACATCCCATTCACATTCTAATCTTATGATGAAGGAAAGTAATTGATGAAGCAGCTGAAGATGGTTAGGAAAATAGCAACAGAGGAGCACCGATAGATTGTTTGGCCCTTTGAGCTTGCTCTGCCTTTTAACTAGATCAACACCATCTTCCTGCACTATCCCCATATTGCTTGATGTAATTGGTATCAAGAAATCTATCAACCTAAGCTCTGAATATACACAATGACTGAATCGCCACAGCCCTCTGGTATAATGAATTCCAAAGATTCACCAATCTCATATGAAAATATTCTTATGTCTTATTCTGAGACTGTGTCCCCTGGTTCTGGACCCTCTAACCGGTTGAACCATTTTTCCTTCATCTATCCTGTCAAGTCTGTCATGTTATGCCTGGGGATATCCTGAGGAATTCCTACAAGAATGTCATTGAGTTAAGGTGATTAGTCTCCAATAACCACAACCACCTTCCTTTGTGCTGGTTATGAATCCAGCCAAGAAAGAGTTTTCTTCCTGATTCTCTTTGACTTCAATTTTGCCATGGTTCTGTAAATACCACATTCAGCCGAATGTTGCCTTGATGTCAAGTAAAGTCATTCTCACCTCGCCTGTGGAATTCTGTTTTTTTTTCTCCATGTTTCCACAATGGCTGCAATGAGATCAGGAGCCTAGTGGGCCTGGTACAACCCAAACTCAACATCAGTGAGCAGGTTGTTTTTAAACAAATACCAATCACTAGCACAGTTGATGATATGTTCCATCACTTTGTTGGTGATTAAGAGTAGACTGCTGGAGCAGCAATTAGTTGGATTTGATTTGTACTGCTTCTTGTGAACAGGACATGCCTGGGAAATTTTCCACATTGTCAGATAAATGCCAATGTTGTTGATATACTGAACTGGGTGGCTCGGTGTACGGCTAGCTCTAGGGCACAGGTCTTCAGTACTACAGCTGTGAAGTAAAGCCAAGGCCTGTAGTCTTTGCTGTATTCATTCTCTTCAGCCATTTCTTGATAACATATGCAATAAATTGAATTGGCTAAAGACTGGCATTACAATGTAGCGGACCTCAGGAGAAGGCTAAGATGAATCATCCACTCAACACTTAAGGCTGAAGAGGGTTAAAAATGCTTCAGCCCTATCTTTTGCACTCCTCTGCCAGGGTCCACAATTAATGAAGATGCAAACCTTTGTGAAGCCTTGTCCTCTGATTAATTGTCCAATTATCCACGACCATTCACAACTGAATGGAAGAGGACTGCAGAGTTCTGTCCCGATTTGTTTATTGTGGGGTTTCTTAGTGCTGTCCGTTGCATGCTGCTTCCACTGTTCAGGATGCATAGTCCTGGACTGCAGCTTCACCAGGTTGGCACCTCATTTTTAGGTATGCCTGGTGCTACTTATGTCTATTCTTCCCATTTGATCAGTTTGCTCCACTGGTTTGACGGTGACAGCAGAGTGAGGGCTTTGCTAAGCCATGAGGTTACAGTTTGTGGTTGAATACAATTCTGTTGCTGCTGATGGCCCACAACACCTCTTGGATGCCCAGTGTTAAGCTATGCAATCTGTTCTGAATCTATCCCATTTAGCTGACTGGTAGAGCCACACAATGTCATGGACCATGTCCTTTGTGTGAAGATGGGACGTGTCACTGTAAGGACTGTGTGGTGGTCACTCCTACCAATACTATCATCAATAGATGCAAATGTAACAGATACATTGGTGATGGCAAGGTTAAGTAGGCTTTTCTCTCTTGCCCCAGGCCCAATCTGATAGATACTTCAGGACATGGCCAACTCAGTCAGCAATAGTACTACTGAGCTACTCTTGGTGATGAACATTGAAGCAACACAGCCTTAATACATTCTGTGCCCTTGCTACATCCAATGCCTCTTCCTACATCCAATTCCTCTTCCAAGTGGTGCCCAACATGGAGGAGCACTAATTCATAAGCAGAGAGAGGCCAGTATATAGTAATCCAAGGAGTATTCCTTGCTTACGTTTCACCTGATGCCATGAGACTTTATGGGGTACGGAATCAATGTTGTGGGCTGCAAGGCCATGCTCTTTTGACCATATGCCATTCTACTGTTATCTGCTCTTGCTGACCTATATTGGCTCCCAGTTCAGCAATGGCTTGATTGAAATATTCTCAAACTCATAATCAAATTCCTCCATGACCTCACTCCGTCTTATATGCACTGGAGGAACTTGCCAAGGCCACTGTGACAGCACTTTCCAATACTACAACCTCTATCATCTAGAAGAATAAGGGCAGCAGACACATAGGAACATCACCACCTGCAAGTTCCCCTCCCAAGTCACACATCATCCTGAGTTGGAAATATTATGCTAATGCTTGACTGTCACCGGGTCAAAATCCTGAAACTCCCTCCCAGAGCATTATGGGTGTACCTATGCCACACAGACTGCAGAGGTTCAAGAAGGGGGCTCACCACTAATCTGCAACTTCAGCTCTGCAACCTTTTGCAAATCGTGTATTCCTTCAACTTTCACCTATTACACAACACTCACTTTTGCCTCATCATTACTTGCTGTGGATTTAGCCATCCACACCCTACTTTCTGAATTCTCTGTCTAGCCCTCTCCATCTCTCGTATGTATTTGAAGCCTAACTCTTTGACCAAACTTTGAATGTCTCTTTCTTTAGCTTGCTGTCATTACTTTTGTTCTGATTATACTTTTGAGAAGTGCCTTGAGACATGAAATGACATGAAAAGTGCTATCTAAGATGTTGTTATCCAAGTATGTTCTACAAGTTAGCCATGTTATGAAGTGCTCGGTGTAGCACTAGAGCAGTGGTTCTCAACCGGGGTCCACATGGACCCTGGGGGTCCATGTAACATTACTGGGGGTCCACACAAAAAAATACCGAATCGGGGGTCCATGGTGATAATTTAGTGGTCCATAGAGCAATTCTACTTCAGAACAATTGTTATTACTGAGAATTAAATTTTTACAGTAATCTACGCCATATTAAAATACTAAAAGTAGAAATATTCATGTAGCTATGAATTGTTTATGGCAATCAAGTGGAAGAAAAAAACTTTACATTTGACAGTGTCGTAAATTTAAAGTTACCTAGAACAAACGGAGGTGAAAATCACCCATCGTTTCTCCTTGACAAGTTTAATGAATGATTTAACACAGTAATGACTAGAAACTGTGTATATTTGATATGAATTGGTTATTTTTAGAGTAATTTAATTCAATTTAGTCAGGAAAAAGTTTTTTTCATTACTTTTCATATTAGAATAAGTTTGGCAACGTACGAAAATACCGCTAATCCATTTCCAACCCTCACGGTAAGGTAGATGGACTTTAGTCATCGGACAAAATATAAGGATTAGGAATGGCTATGGGGGTCCACAAAAAAAAATTAAGAGGAAAAGGGTCCATGGGTTAAAAAAGGTTGAGAACCCCTGCACTAGAGGTTCTGTAGTAACTTCCATTCAGAACATACTACTTCCAGAGATGTGGAACTCGGCTGGGCACAGTAAGAAATCTTACAACACCAGGTTAAAGTCCAACAGGTTGGTTTCAAATCACTAGCTTTTGGAGCGCAGCTCCTTCCTCAGTTCAACTGTAACCTGGTGTTGTAAAGATTTTTACTGTACTTCGAGAAATTATGGTAAATTTTAAAATTAGAAATGTTTTATTGAGTAATTGATAAACAATATTTTATTAACTTGCAGAATCTCCTGTACATATAGGAAATCTTTCAACTACTCTTATTAATTGCAGATATATTTTATAAAAGGCAAGTTATTTAATCCCTTTCGACTCTATAAATAAGACAAGGCCTCCGTTGGATTAAAAGGTCAAGGGTTATTCGTGTCAATTAACGTGAATACTTCAAACTGTATTTGTACTTTATTAGTCGATTATAATTTATTTCAATTTTATTGCACAATAGATTTTCCCTCGAAAAGAGACAGGACACTAGAATTTCTAATCAGACGCCTTGTCGCTTGCTCTTCTTTCAAAGGCGAAAATGAATTTTTGAAGTCAGACCGGTGGCAACAGTTTTTCTTTCCTCACTGGAGTCTGTTGCCTCAGGTGCGACAGAGCAAAAAAACAATCGGGTTTCCAAAAATAAACACGTGCAGATCTCTTGTCTACAGCCGAGTCTCAACTTGCCGAAGCTATGCCAGAGTCGTGAGGTTCACCCATTTATTTGATAGTGGCGGAGATTACGTTTCATTTCTTGGAGGGCTTTCTTGCTTTTAGCAGAGTTCGATGAAAGGCATTCCTGAATTCCACTTGCCGCCCCTAAACTCTCCAAGTTAAATTTGGATTGCGTTCAGATGACCCCGCTTGGTTACCAGAATCAGTGAGTTGGTTACATTACAAAAGAAACACTCCAGAGCAAATAGCGACGTAGCCGATGATTGAAGAACCTTTCACCAATCCCATTCGCAACTACATCGAGATAAGAGTCAAAAATGATAATAACGGGTTCGCTTTTGATCTTATTGTGTTTACCCGCCTCCTCTCTCGCTGTCCACCATTGTATCTTTATCTTACAGGTAGTCAACCACATTAATGCAGCCCCCTGTTTTTTATTCTATCTTTTCAGCGTGACTTCATTCCGCAACCCCTCTCCATGGATACAACAGCTGTCTCAGGCCTTCGACTCCTGCCATATCTATCAGACACACACTGTGCAAAAGTATTGTGACAATGGAGAGGGAAAATTACCAATGCTGCTAACGTTCCTCTGCAAACAGTCAACATTATTCACGTTCGTAGTCCGACCTAACTCTCTTAGACGATTACGTTGGAAAAAACGGGATTTGGGTGGGTATGGGTCAAATAAATGTGGTGGTTTGTGTATTAATTGGACGGAAGATGTGGAAGCACGTTTTCTCGTAGCCACTAATTACGATCGTTAGCTCTTAATGCTTGTTTTGTCATTGCTGGGTCTTCTTTCACCTCCACGTTAATGAGTCTGATCACTTTCATCAGGAGCTTGAGGTCAAGCATTCATGAAGGACTCCAGCCTGGAACCTAGATCAGGAGACTGGTCAGGGTAGAAGGAAATCGCAGAGAGGTATCAGCAGGGAAGCTTCAGTCAACTCCGTCAGACAACATCAGGCAGGCTTGATCACTGAGTTCTTGCTCAGCTGGATTTTCTTAAATCCCCTTTTCCCAAATCCTGCCTAAAGCTAATGAAGTGGAGGAGGAGTAGGGGGTGACATTGTGTGGCTTGCTAACGTTCTAACATCAAGGGCCCTCCTGGATATGGATGTGTGAGATCTTCAGCCCACAACTTCAGCAGTCTCTTCCCCCTGCCACCTCTTTATGGCATTCAACAGTTTCCTCATTCAACAACATAAAGATTGCACAGCAGTATCCAAGGGTATTAGGCACGTTGATAAACCAACCTTTGATTCCTTTTATTTGCTTCCTTTGGCCCTTTGTTTATCAAACAAATTAGTGGTAATTGGGAAAATGATCAGTGCTCAGGTTCTGGACTCGCATCTCTTCAATAGATCTTTTGAGCTAAAATTCTGACTCTACAAATGGATTAATATTTTCTAGTTGATGAACTATGTATTGATTAATATTTATCATTTTAAAACTTGCATTGACATTTGCAAGAGCAGCACATATCAGAGTTTAATTGCCTGAAATCTCCAAATCACTGGTTAAGTGATGTTTCAATATATTTAGTTTGGAGACTTTGGCACCTCAAAGTGCCTTAGTAAGATCTCTAAATCCAGTGGCAAATTCTCAAACCAACGACTGTACTCCGAACTCAGTCACATCAAGGGACTCCCAGATGGACAACAGAAATGCTTTAGACATGACCTCAAAGCATTTCTGAAGTGGCCAAGCATTCCCATTGACTCATGGGAGGGCTCTGGCTTGTCACCATAGGTTAATTTGGAAAGGTACCAAATACATTGAGAGACTTTGTTGGGAATGTGCAGAAATGAAATTGAGGCATTGGAGGGAGCACATGAAACTTCAAATAACCTATCGGGACAACTCTTCAAGCACTGCTTGCCTAATGTGGCAGTTATTTCAGCACCCAATGAATCATAGAAACAGGTCATCCTCTCTCATGAGGGACTGCCAAAGAAGAAGAGGTATTTTGGGTTTGGATCTTTGTCTGTACTTTAGTTCAGAGGAGTGCTAGAGGTTCATCTTTTTAATTTGTTTCTTTTCTAGGATATAGGCTAGCCAGCATTTATTGTCCACCCTAATTGTCGGTGCGGAGGTGGCGATGAGCTGTTTTCTTGAACCGCTGCAGTCCATATAATGTAGGTACAACCGCAGTGATGTTAGGAAGGTGCTGCAGAAAGCCTTGGTGAGTTGATGCAGTGCAGCTTGTATATAGTACACATTGCTGCCACTGTGCATCAGTGGCGGAGGGAATGAATATTTAAGGTGACGTTGGGCTGTTTTGTCCTGGATAATGTTGAGCTTCCATTGTTAGTATACTGGCCCATACTAAACAGGGCATGTTGCCTTGAATCATATTTCTGGTACCACACTATCACTGCTCTGTCCCCTGGCGTTTTATAGAGAATGGTGGACAAGCAACATAGTTGCTGGCTCTTGGGAAATCCTAGCCACTGACAGAGGGCAATGACATGCTAAAGTTGAAGAAGCAGCGATGGGCTGAAGCTACTAGTATGAAGATGAGATCGGAGTAGTATGACCCGGTGGGAAGAGATGTAATAGCTTCCCTCTTTCCCAACTCCTCTTGACTGCAACAGATTTGTTTAAAAAGGCTTTGCTTACTAATTCACTGACTTTAACTGATTACATGCTGTGACACAACAGATCTTGAGTTTTTTTTAAAAAAGGCAATAGTCGTACTGTCCAGTCAAAGACAATTAATAAAAACACTTCCAACTTTCACATGCACATACACTCAGGTTGACACATAGAAAAATAGATTATAAAGTGAAAGAATAGATTTGTGATTTTTTTAAAAGCCCAATAAAGATTAAAATGATATGGGGCGGGATTTCCTGATCCTGAGGCTACATGTTGACGCTATCGTAAACGCCATCGCGTTTTACGACAGCGTCAACAGGCCCCAGGATCAGCAATCCTGCGCCTTACAGGGGGCCAACATGGCACTGGAGTGACTCACACAGCTCCAGCTGCCGATACCGGCGTCAAACGGGAGCCGAGGGTCTGCGCATGTGCGCTGGAGCCGGTGCGAACTCGCGCATGCGTGCTGCGGCCGGCGCAAACTCGCCCACGTGTGCTAGTTTCCTTCTCCGCACCGACCCCGACGCAACATGGTATAGGGCTACAGGTGCCCGGCGCGGAGTAAAAGAGGCCCCCGCCAGGAGAAGCCGGCCCGCCGATCGGTAATGGGCTCACCCCGGGGTCGGACCCCCTACCAGGCTGTCTTCTGCAGGATGAACGGTGAGATCCCGCCGGGTAGGACCACATGTGAATGGCGCTGGTGGGACTCGGCCTATCTCACCGGCCACTTGGCCCATCCTGCACGGAGAATCGCCGGGGTGGGGCGCGTAGAGCATCCTCCGGCCTGGTGCCGATTATCCAGTCACCGGAGAATTGGCGGACTACCGTCGGGACGGCGTTGCGTGAAACCCCCCCACCCCCCTGGCGATTCTCTGACCCAGCCTGGGGTGAGAGAATCCCGCTCCTGGTTCTCGTAAGTTAATGACTTGGGTGGATTCAGGCGGAGCTCGGTGGTCTTCTGATTTTAACTTTTTGTGCTTTAAAGATGTATCTGGATGAATCATATGACCCACCGACATTGTGGATCTTTTGCTAATTACCAAACAGATCTCCAGCGTTCTTGCAGTAAATAAGATTAGTTATCTGAAGCTGTTTTTTGTCATGTGATGACACGATCAGTGCTTTCACTGTCGATTCAAATGAATTGAAGTTGAAAGCCATTGCAACACAATAAATGATGGATGGCTGTTCTCACCTAGTTATGATAAACTGGTTCCTCTGCAGCTCTCTCTGTGTCGCTCAGTGACAGGGTCTGGACTTTTGGGTAAATGCTCGGACAACAGGAAGTGAATTCCGCAACTTCATTCATCTTGGCATGTCCAGTCAAGTGAGGACACCCCATCCAGGGTCATTTAGTGACTTTCTGGAGACTTAAGGGCAATTCCGTGTCTGCAGAAATTAGAAATTCTGCTGATGCGTGGTGGCCATATTAACAGCTTGCTGTATTCTCCCTTTTAAAACCATGATTTTCAGCAGTAAATATATAAAGTCAATTTTTTTAATGCAAGATCCCTTTCATATCCACCCAGACATTGACAAGAGCACAGAAGATAGGCAGGCAACCAGGGAATCTCATCATGGTCCTGAGACCTGCTGATACAAGAGACGAACCGAAGGTTCACCCACCTCCCTCTATACCAGGTCAGAAGTAAATTCGATCCAAAATCCAGGGAGCCACCCTCAAACAATACAATGGGAGCTGGAAACTCCCAAATCAACTTACATTAACACTGCAGTGAAGTTACTGTGAAAATCCCCTAGTCACCGCACTCTGGTGCCTGTTCGGGCACACTGAGGGAGAATTTAGAATGTCCAATTCACTTAACAAGCACGTCTTTCGGGACTTGTGGGAGGAAACTGGAGCACCCAAAGGAAACACCTGCAGATATGGGGAGAATCTGCAGACTCCGAACAGACAGTGACCCAAGGTGGGAATCAAACCCGGGTCAATCACCGTGCTACTGTGCTGCCCAGGTCTTGTTGGATTTGGACATGGACTGTTTCAGTGTCTGAGGAGTCACAAATGCTGCTGAACATTGTGCAGTCATCAGTGAACATCCCCACTTCTGACCTTGTGATGGAAGGAAGGTCATTGATGAAGCAGCTGAAGATTGTTGGGCCTAGTTCCCTGAGGATCTCCTGCCGTGATGTCGTGGAGCTGGGACAACCGACTTCCAACAACCACAAACATTTCCAGTGTGCCAGATATGACTCCAACCAATGGAGAGCTTTTCCCCCAATTCCCTTCATTCCAGTTTTGCTCGGGTACTTTGATGCCACACTTGGTAAAATGCATCCATGATATCAAGGGCAGACACTCTCACCTCATTTGAGTTGTTTTGCCCGCCTTTGAACCAAGGCTGTAATGAGGTCGGGAGCTGGGTGGCCCTGTGGGAATCCAAACTGAGTGTCAGTGAGTTATTCCTGATTGATAGCATTGTGACTTCAGATCCACAGCAATGTGGTTGCCTCTTAACTGTCCGCTCCAATGGCCCAATAAGCCATTGAGTTGAAGGGCAGGTAATTATGGGCAACAGCTGCCGACCTTGTCAGTAATATCTTCATTCTATCAAGGAATAAATTAATTTGCTGCTTTTGGGGACATTCTGGTACGCAATTTGGCTGCTGTTTTGATCATGCAATCTATTTCAATTATTTTTGTTGCTACTTTATGAACTTTATTAAGTATTTCAGCTTGTGCATCATTTAGGGTGAGTTGTGGCTCCTTTCATACCTTTTATGCCTCCAAAGTCTTAAGTTGCTGGATTCATGTCCAGGGCTAAAGCACAAAATTTAAAACTAGTGCTTCAGTGCAGTATTCAGTGCTGTCCTTTCGATGAGATTATAAACAGAGTGCCACTCACCTGCCTGCTGGGGTGGATGCAGAAAGTCCCATGGCACTGCTTTGAATACAATGCAGGGGAGTTAATCTCCTTGTCCTAACCAATATTTATCCCTCCAATCAACATTACAAGAATCTGGTCTCTATCACATCTCTGGTGGTGGCAGTTTGCTGAGTGCAAATTTGCCAGCATTTCACCGACAGTATAATTATAACCTTTATTACTGTCACAAATAAGCTTACATTAACACTGCAATGAAGTTACTGTGAAAATCCCCTAGTCACCACATTCCGGCGCCTGTCACGTACACTGAGGGAGAATTCAGAATGTCCAAATTACCGAACAGCACGTCTTTCGGGACTTGTGGAAGGAAACCGGAGCTCCCGGAGGAAACCCATGCAAACATGGGGAGATCTTGCAGACTCCGCACAGACGGTGACCCAAGCGGGAATTGAACCTGGGACCCTGGCGCCAGGTTTGATTCCCACTTGGGTCACTGTCTGTCCATGCATTGTAACAGTGACTGCACTTCAAAAGTACCTCATAAGTTGTAAAATGCTTTTAGACAATCAATGGTCTTTAAAAGCATCATAACCCTTTTTCCTATTCAATTCTTTTTATTTTGTCTAATATCTGACTTGGTACTGTCCCCTTATCTTTAACCTTCTTTCTTAACCTTACTTGCTGCACACTGTATTTCGTTGGCAGAAGAATATATTAAAGCATCTTCTCAAACAGTGTCAAGAACACAATTGTCGGGGGAGGATTTCCTTTGTGTTGGACGTGCAGTGAAACCACAATCCTGTTTCTAAAGACTGTTTATGAGGATATAATTACACATAAGACACAGCGGGCACACTTTAATCCCCCGCTTCCCCCCCCCCCCCCCCCCCCCCCCCCAAAAAAAAGCCTTCCACACCCACGGTATGTTTTATCTTTCCAAATCATCAGAACAGTCATTTTGCTGATGTGGAGTTTGTTTATTCTCACCTGGGTCTTTAAGATAAAAGCAAATTACTGGGGATGCTGGTATCTGAAGCAAAAACAGAAAATACTGGACAATCTCAACAGGTCTGACAGCATCTGTGGAGAGAAAAGGGAGCTGACGGGCGCGGATTAATGGAAATGTTTCTGAGTGAGGTAACGAGCACGAACTGCCGCGGGCTTCCCAACACGCGACCCGGCGAGGATGGCATGATTACCTAATGCTAATTGGCCCACATAGCGAGGCCCCAAGGGCTTCACGCCACAGATGATGGGCCTGCCCGCTGATTTGGCAGGACCCCGCCCGCCAGCTCTACATTAACAAGGAGGAGCAGCACTTAAACTGATCCTGCAGAGCAAACTCAACACAGCATGCAGACATGCTCCGGCACAGCACGTGTAGGTGATGGGTGTGCGTGAGAACTCGGAGGACAGACAGGAGTCAGACTCTGACATAGATTGAGGAGAACCAGAGCTCAGCTCACAGTGGGTTTCATCAACCCTTCGTCTTCGACAGTAACCCGCTGACAGTTTAAACAGTCCCATCACCCTGGAGTGATGTAACATGGACTTTGGGAGGGTGGAACGGGATGGGTGGGGGTGGCGGAATGGGTGGAGGGGGAAGGGCTGGAGGGGGTGCAATGATGGGCGAAGCCATGTCCTATGGGAAGTGGGGGAGGATGAGGCCTTACTGGCTCTCCGGGCATGCCGGACCCTTGCTGCTGCCGCCTGTTGTCCATCCTCCGGCTGTCCCTGTGGGTCCTCCCCGGGCTTGCCATCCAGCCATCCCTGGTCCTGCGCCTCCTCAGTGGCCACATGTTCTTCCCCCTCCATCACTAGCACATCACCCCGCTGCTGTGCCTGCTTGTGGAGTGCACAGCAGACCACTGTATCCCAGACTGTGTATCCCAGATACATGCTCATAGCGCTACCTGGACTCAACACTCCTCTGCCTGGTGCACACATCCACTCTCTGGTCAGGCAAATGTCCCCGGTGCTCATTCAAGCGCGGCACAGCCATTAAATCATGCCCGATGCTTTGCTTTGAGTCTGGATGACTCTTGGTCAAAGCTCAAACCTTTGTCAAAGGTTTTTATGGAGAAGGAATGGCGGTGGGAATCACCCGCTTTGGAGTTTGTGAGCACACGCTTCTTGTATCACTGTCAGCTCTGCTCCAACAAGATAACCAATTATTCTTGAGGGAAAAGTATTCAGGAAGAGGAAAGCCAATGAATCCTCAGATAGTCCCGATTACATCGATTTGAAAATGAGAAGCACTGAAAGTCCCACAGCCAGTTAAAATGTTCTGAAGTACAACATTGTGGGAAATAAACTATTCAATGTCATTCATTTTTTAAAAATTATTTCAATCACTGTGGGGATCTAAGACGTGTGAGCACTCTGACTGAGGCTGGTCATATAATAGAATTTGGGCAAGAAACTAACAATTCATTTATGGCTTTTAAGATTCCATTATAGGAAGATTTGCAGAGCATTTTGTCATTCGTTTCACCCGGCCCAGCGTGACGGTATTTGACTTGCAGTTTGGCTGCAATAAGCCATAATCGCTGGTAAATCAAGAGCATTTTTGATTTATTCTCCAACCCGGTTTAAAAGCAAAACAACCATCCTTGTAAATCAGTTATCCGACCAGAAAATAGACCTCAGCACAAGGTCTATTCAGCACAAAAGCCCATCTGTATAACTTCTGCCCCGTTTGCTTCTAAATCCTAAAGAGCGTGATCTTGTATACAAACATTTTCCTTTATCTAGTCTCACTCAACTCACATGAAGAGATCTGTCCGAGAATGTGCCCCGGAGGCCTATCCTACTAGAATAGCACAGTGGTGCTGTGTACTGTGGCAGGATTAACCCCAAGACCTCTTGTATTGTTTCTCTTCATTACATTTATCCCCCTGTCTCCTATTATCATTTTGCTTTATTCTTCCTCTCAAACAAAATGGTACAAAGCTGATTGCCTAGCCAAGGCAACTTTTAAACTAATTTTCAGACTTTCAACGTTTGTCATGAGCGATTTCCTCTTTACTGCAAGCAGCATATATGGGTCTTAACCCCTATTTAAGAAACTATTTTACTGTGGAATAAGCCAAATCACGCTAGGAAGAGCGGGAAGAACATGAATTTAATCTGTTCAAGAATCTCTTTATTTATCTCAACTGAAGGTGGAACTTGCGTTCAGTTTTTTCTTACCTGTTTGTTTAACATCATACGACTCTACAGAGTGGCACAGTGGTTATCACTGCTGCCTCACAGCGCCAGGGACCCAGGTTCAATTCCAGCCGTGGGTCACTGTCTGTGTGGAGTTTGTACATTCTCCCCGTGTCTGCGTTGGTTTCCTCCGGGTGCTCCAGTTTTCTCCCACAGAACAAAAAGTGTTGGGTAAATTAACCAAGCTAAATTGCTCCTTAGTGTCCACTGATTTGCAAGTTAAGTTATGGGGTATCAGGGATAGGGTGGGGTAGGTGGGGCAGTGGACATGTGCAGAGTGCTCATTCAAAGGGTTGATGTAGACTTGATGGGCTGAATGGTGTTCTTCTGCAATGTAGGGATTCTATGATTGTACAGCACAGAAAGAGGCCATACAACCCATCGTACTTGTAACGGTCCTTTTAGCTATCCAATTAGTCACACATGTCCTCTCTCTCCCTAAAGCCTGGCAATAGTTTTCATTTGGGTAAATTTTAACTTTTGTCAACTTTAATTTGCCAGCCTGTTGGTTCAGTGCTGCAACAACCTTTAAATTCTCACAAACTTGATTGAGTTTTTTGTGAGGTATAGAAGTGGTTGATAACCATCGGATAAAGGGCTACATAACAGGTTTGTCAGAATGGTTAAAATGATGGGTGGAATTTCAGAGGGGGCGCAGGAGCAGAGCGACTGAGGGTATTTTTGCACAAATCAGTGAAGGTGGCAGGACAAGTTGAAAAAGTGGTTAAAAAGCATATAGAATCCTGGACATTAGTAATAGGTGTACAGGGCGGCGCGGTGGTTAGCACTGCTGCATCACGGTGCCAGGGACCCGCGTTCGATCCCGGCCCTGGATCACTGTCCGTGTGGAGTTTGCACACTCTCCCCGTGTCTGCGTGGTTCTCAAAGATGTGCAAGGTAGGTGGATTGGCCCTGCTAAATTGCCCCTTAATTTGATACTCTAAATTTAAAAAATAAATAATTGGCATACAAATATGAGGAAATGATGATGAACTTTTATAAAACTTCAGTTTAGGCTCAGCTGTAATATAGGGCTGCATTATTCACTGAGTATGAATACCCTGCTCCACAACCTAAATGTCAGGGGTGAGCCTGCCTTCCCTTGGCCGACTTACCCAACTTCCAATTTTCTTTAGTTTGAGACTTTGGCAGGAAATCCTGTCTCATAAAGCTGCCTGCCAATCGGAGGCCAGGAGCTCAACTCCACACCAAAATCAATGGCAACCAGCAGTATTGTGGAGGCCTGAGAGGAAGAAGTTAAGTCCATGAACATATGAGCAGAGTAACGGGGGCACTTGGACAGGGCCGGGTAGTGGATGAACATTGGGGGGGGAGGCAAAATAATGAGGGGACCTCGAGTGGTCACAGGTGGCTTAGGAGAGAGGCTCTTCCTTTTCACTGACCAGCAGCCTGAAGGGTTAAACTTGTCAGGCTACATGTTGGGTGCAGACTTCTGCCACCCAATTAACCAGAGTGGCAGAAAATTGAGCATTAATCATGCACTTAAGAGCCTCAATTAGGCTATGAGTGGGTAGCCCACCTAACATCTCCTTCACAACTCATAGAATCATGGTGGGTAGGTGGACTGGCTGGTGATGAGCATGCTGCCCATGGCTCAGTGCCGTAACGTATGGGTCTAACTGCCTGTTATCCTACCCAAGCGGGCCCATAAAATTCTGTCCATCATGTCCAATTCTGAGGATCACACTTTATGAAGAATGGATAAGCATACGAGAGGGTGCAGAAAAAATTCACAAGGATAGTTCCAAGGATGAGGAACTTCAGTTATGTGGATAGATTGGAGAAGCAGGTTCTGTTCACCTTGGAAAAAAGATTAAGGCGAGATTTGATAAACGTGTTCAAAGTTACCGAGTCAAGAGAGAAATTGTTCCTGTTTGAAGAAGGGTCAAAAACCAGAGACATCAATTTGAGGGGATTGACAAATGAAGCAACAGTAACATGAGGAAAAAGGTGTTTGTTTTGCAGTGAATAGGTAGGACCTAAGAATGTGCTGGAGGTTGATTCAAACAATGCTTTCGAAAAAGAGAAAAAAAAATTGCAGGACTACATGTAAAAGCATGGGAGTGGGACTAGATGAATTGCTCTTTCAGAGTGCTGGCATGAACATGACGAGTCAAACGGCCTCCTTCAAAGTTGGAAGCATTCCATGATTCCAAGTGTCAGTGCAAAGGGCACCATTCAGTGAACTAGAGTTAAAGTCCATTAAACGGTGCATTTAGTAGTGTGCTGAGTAGTCTCAGTTCCTGCAGCGAATGCATCATTCTCCCTCCTGAAGACGCTCTTTAAAATCTCTTTGACTAAGCTTTTGGTTACCTGTCTTAATGTAGTTTTTGTTGACTTGATGCCAATAGTTGTCTCATTACAGTCTTGAGAATTGCCATGCAAAGCTGCTGTAGAAATGGACTGACCTGATTAATACCACACTCCTGTATGCTTCATCTGATGCAGGTGTCTATGTATGTACATTGTAAACCTTTTGTTGCTCTATTCTATATTTTCTTTTTATTTTATTGTCTTTTCATGTACTAAATGATCTGTTTGAACTGCTCGCCAAAAAATACTTTTCACTGTACATTGGTACATGTGACAATAAACAAATTTAATCCAATCCTAAATGCAAGTTGTTGTTATTGTCAGCATTTAGACTTAGAAGAGCAGAAAATAGTGTCTGTAATTATACAAAATAGGAAACATGCCTATGAACTGCTAGTTTAGAATATAATAATATTTACATAGACAGAATGCATCAAAATGTGCTAATATGAACTGTTTTGAAATGCACGGACTTTTGTTGAGGACAAATGTAGCCATCATTCTGCAGCAACAGTGTCCCAGCAGTGAGATTAATGACTAGTTTATCTGTCATTTGGCGGTGTTGGCTGAGGGAACAAGGTTGACTAAGAAAGATGTTGGCCAGGAAAAATTAATTAGCCCTCTGATTTTGTTGAGGTGTTATTTATGGTGGATCAGCTGATTCAGAGCTGAAGGGTTGGGAAAAATACGCCACCTCGTTTAAAAGGAGAAATCAAAAATCAAAAACACCTTCCTGTTGATGGACAGGTGGTGAGCAGAGAAATCAGTGCTGTTTTTAATTAAACACCCTCCTGTCTGTAACAAAAGGATGACTTCTCCAATAATGTGGAGTTCATAGGAATAGAATTTGGCCATTCAGCCCTTTAAGCCAGTTTTGCATTCATTAGACCTTGGCTGATTTTTACCTCAACTCCATTTACCTGCTGTTGATCCATATCCCTTGATGCCTTTTACTGATTTTACCTTGAAACATTTAACTCCCTCAGATAAATTTTCTGGGCTGTCAATCTGGGTTAGAGAAAGAAAGAACATCTATTTATATCGCACCTTTCATGTCCTCAGGACATTCACTTCCAATTAGTTCTGCTTGAAGCAAAGCTACTGCTGTTTTGTAGACAAACCTGGTCACCAATTTGTGTAATATCCCACAGACTGCATTGAGACCCTGGCCCCCACGTTTATCTAAAGATGATGACTTCCTGTCATGTTAAGCGCCACAGGTTTTTGCATTGCTCATCAGAGAAACTGTGAATGTATTTTGGACCTTAATGATAGAGGTAGGTGAAAAGAAGGTAGATGGCCCGGGGATTAACATTTATCTGATGGACTAAGGGTTTCTCAATCTGCTTGCTATAACTGCAGAGATGTCAAAGCAGAATTTTGGCAGAACTCTGAACATTTTCGAAGGACTATATGAGGTTTGTTTGTTTGTTGCTATAGGTGTTAGAGCAGAAGAACATCAATTCACTGTGTAGCTCCGGCACTTGACTCCTCAACTTGCTTATTTGTGCCATGTGCTCTGCCCGATGCTGCCTCCTCCCATTTGCAAGGAGCGAAGGAAAATGTATGAGCATATTGCTTTCTTGAAATGGAGCTGCTCACAATCCCAAGGCCAAATTGAGCAAATGTAGTTGTGTGCTACTGAGGAAGTGAGTTTGAACAACAAGAATACCATTGAGCACTCCCTAATCCGTATTCTCTGCTTTCTCAACCTCTCTGACTTGAAAAATGGGTTTCTCAATATGGTTCAAATTTTAAAGTTTGGCAGGCCTGTCTTTAGTCTGGTGTTGAGCTCCTTGACTGTCTGTTTTAATTTTCCCGTTAAAACAGACAATATTCAGCTACTTTAAGGACATAAGTATTACATTATGAATGTTAAATAATTAAACAAATAAAATAATTAACAGAATATCCATGCTGTAAATGTTAAAGCTAAAATGTCTCTCAGTCTGTCAGAGCCTTAGTGCTTATGAAGCTTTTCAGTGTATCTGCTCTACAAGGCCTGAGGTGAATGAAACATTGCGCTTGGTGACTTTTCAATATATTTTCATAATTGAAGTTCTCTCCTTTCTTGACAAGGCCAGTGTAAGCAAGTCTAAAAGAAACACCACCACATCATAATTGACCTAATGTGGGCAAATCTTCCTGAATGGATCTGAGTTAGAGCTTCTGGTGCCCTCCTTCCTGTTCCGAGCTATGTTACTGAATTAGGGCCTGGAAAATGTACCCTCTCATTCCCACAGTCTGATTCTATTAGTTTTCACATACAAGATCTTGAACAAGTCATACTAGTAAAGTAAAGTTGCCATAGTCCCAGTTCAGCATAGGTTACTTTTCCCTTTGAGGGGGGAGAGCTGACTGGTGGTGAATTAACCTGAGGATCACCACACCTCAGGCGATGGGCAAGGTTAAGAAGGTGAGCCTTCATGAATAACCTCAGCCGGTACAGGAATTGAACCTGCACTGTTGCTCTTGCTCTGCATCACGTACCAGCTGTCCATCCAACTGAGCTAAACTGAAAAATGTACTCTCGCGTTTCCACAATCTGATTCTATTAGATTTTACATATAAGATCTTGAACAATAATGAAAATGAAAATCGCTTTATTGTCACGAGTAGGCTTCAATGAAGTTACTGTGAAAAGCCCCTAGTCGCCACATTCCGGTGCCTGTCGGGGAGGCTGGTACGGGAATACATACTATATGCAATTTACTCAGTGTTTTCTTATATTAACAAATCCTGTTTCACAAATGTCTCCATTGGCAAACAGGAAACAGTTTTCATTTCTATAGATCTAGTTCACATGTGTCGACATTTTGAGGGTTTGGAACAAATGCAATGTTCATTATAAATTGCAGCTCCATACCTAAAGGTATCAGCTGGGATCTTCTGCTGAGTTTGTGCATCGGAGTGAAATGACAGGTGGAAAACAGGAAGAGGACGCCTGTCATTGCATTCCTATCCATTTTCCTCACCAACTGGATTTCCCATTTGACACACCAGGTGACATTACAGCCGGACAGTTCATTTGTGATCATATTCAAATGATTGGAACACCGGGCGTAAGGATTATCTGTTATTCAGTTATGCACAGCATTTCCATGGCAGCAGATATCATGATTTAATCTTTAAAATCCAGGAAGCCTGTATGTGAATAGACCAGTTATGATTCTGGGAAGTAAAATAATTTCACTCAAGATTCTTGCTGCTTTTTTGAATAAAAATCTAATTTATCAAAGTTTGTTTCTTTCAGTTGACACAAATAAAAATAAGAATTGCGCAATCTCAATGTGAACGCCTAAACATTCCACCAGAGAGGGAAGTTTGGTCTATCTTTCTGCCGTTTCTCTGTGAACCACATTCTGCCCAAACCCTATGGCCTGTTTATAATTAAAGCAACAATGGTTTACAAGCTGTTAAAACCTGGGCTTGGGATCTATTAAATGCTGCTTCGTAATGCAGAAAGAGGCCATTTGGCCCATCGAGTGTGCACTGGCCCTTGGAAAGAGCACCCAACTTAAGCCAATGCCTCCACCCTATCCCTTAACCCAGTAACCCCACCTAACCTTTTGGGCACTAAGGGGCAATTTAGCATGGCCAATGCACCTAACCTGCACATCTTTGGACTGTGGGAGGAAAATGGAGCACCCGGAAGAAACCCACGCAGACACAGGGAGAAAGTGCAATCTGCAGACAGTCACCCGAGGCCGGAATTGAACCCAGGTCACCGGAGCTGTGAAGCAGCAGTGCTAACCATTGTGTCACCGTGCTGCCCTCGATATTTCCTATATGAAATCATTTTCCTTAAAATTTTTCAACTTTTGTGTTCCACCATGGCTATTGGCTTTTCACCTTAGTTTCCACACATAATAAAAACAGCTTTGTTTTTACATTACATAGAACGTGCAGTGCAGAGCAAGGCCACTCGGCCCATCAATTCTGCACTGACCCACTTAAGCCCCCATTTCCACCCTATCCTCGTAACCCAATAACCCCTCCTAACCTTTTTGGTCACTAAGGGCAATTTATCAAGGCCAATCCACCTAACCTGCACATCTTTGGACTGTGGGAGGAAACCGGAGCATCCGGAGGAAACCCACGCAGATACGGGGAGAACGTGCACACACCCCACAGACAGTGACCCAGCAGGTAATCAAACCTGGGACCCTGGCACTATGAAGCCACAGTGCTATTCACTTGTGCTGCCGTGCTGTACATCACTGTCCCCCAATCACATACGCCACACTCCATACCACACATCACAATCCACCCACCATGCAAGACATCACACACCATGCACTTTCCATCATACCCCACCCAGACACTGCATTGGTCCAAACCGTTCCCAACATAACCCATCTATCCCAGTACATATACCAGACATCTGCTCACAGGCAGATCATAGAACATAGAACAGTACAGCCCTCGATGTTGTGCCGAGCAATGATCACCCTACTCAAACCCACGTATCCACCCTATTCCCGTAACCCAACAACCCCCCTCCCCCTTAACCCTACCTTTTAGGACACTACGGGCAATTTAGCATGGCCAATCCACCTAACCCGCACATCTTTGGACTGTGGGAGGAAACCGGAGCACCCGGAGGAAACCCACGCACACACGGGGAGGACGTGCAGACTCCGCACAGACAGTGACCCAGCCGGGAACCGAACCTGGGACCCTGGAGCTGTGAAGCATTTATGCTAACCACCATGCTACCGTGCTGCCCTCAGAAATCCCTCACATCATAGGTGGGGTTCTTTGGCCTCCCAGCCGCTTATTTCTCGGTGGGATTCTCTGCTCCCGCTGCAGTCGATGGAATTGTCCATTAAATCCACCCTATGTCACTGGGAAATCTGCGGGCAGGGTGTGCTGTCGGTGGGACCAGAGATTCCCATGGCTGGGAATGTCGGCAGCATTGCCCAAGTGCTGGCCAATGTGGTGCAGGCACAGAGGGAGGTGGCCCAGTCCCAGAGGGAGATGGCACAGTCACTAGCTGATGTGACACAAACCCTGAAGGTGGTGGCCCAGTCACAGCATGATGTACTGCAGTCCCAGACGGAGATGTACCACTCCCTGTGCTCCATGGCCAACAACATGCAGACCCTGGTCAAAACCAGAGAGGGCCTCGAGGCCTAGCTGTGCCAGGTGGTGGGGGAGCCTCAGGCGGTAGGTCCTCTCATACCCCCGTCCCATGGAGTAGCCCAGGGCCATTGGACACCCTGAGGAAGGAGGAGATGATGGGGCCCGTGCCGGTGACTCCTGCAGGGGAATTGCTGGAACACCCCACTAGCTCAGATTCCTCCCCACATGTCCCTGCTGCATCTGGTGGGCAACGGGCAGAACATAGTGGCACCACAGCACCTGGGACACCCGAGTAGCGGCCGGGCCCATCCAGGCTTGGTCGCCCCAGAACTGCACCCCCCCCCCCCCCCCCCCCCGACCATCCCCACCACTGCCACTTCAAGGATTCGATAGGACCGTGTGATGGAATGTCCAGCTTGCATGTCATTGTCGTACGATGGGGAGCAGCAGAGCTAATCGCAGAGCGGGTTGTCATCATCCTCCAGCCCATGGACCAGACCCGGTGTTACTGCCAACCCACGGCCTCCACCCATAGTGTGGCAGGTATGTATCAGGTAGGGGGATGTAGGTGGGGGGAGGCCGGGGTGGGAAGTGAGGGGGTGTGGAGTTGGGATGCAGTGTCCATGCCCCTGGCCAGTCCCCCTCCTCTACTCCCCCTCCTAGTCTGTGAGCCTGGAGGCGATCAGAGCATCCGGTGTACGATGGCCCTGGTTCACACGTTGTGTGGCCTCCTTGTCTGCCTGGGCTCTGATGAACCATCAATTGAACGCGAGACGAGTTGCTGTACAAAAGACAAAAGTAAGGCTTTAATAAGCTAGATGTTAGCCCTGCGGTCGACTACAGTAAATGGACGACCGCCGGGCATACTGGGTATTTATACCTCACCCTGGAGGCGGGGTTAACTCAGCCTCTCGACCAATTGAGGAGTCATCACATGACTGGTCTCAACCAATCGGTCGAGAGGCACATGACCGACCAGGGCCAATGGTAAGCCGGTGTTCTGCACCAATGGAAGGCAGCTATGTTAATCATACCACCACATTCACCCCTTGCGGAGAAGGGAGCCGGGGGGGGGGAGGGGTATCAACGAGAGCTGGGGGGGGGGGGGGGGAGGAGAACTGGTGGTACGAGTAGTAGCCAGAGAAGGGAAAAAAAGTTTGGCTTCCCACTGGCCCAGACATTTAACAATAGTACATATTGTCCATACAAGGTCCATGGTGTTGTTGAAAATTAAATAGACTCGATCAGTCTTTTCGTTGCCCTTGACGTCCTGGCAGACCGCCGCAGTGGAGTTGGTGACGCTGGTTCAGCCGATGGTGGTGGTTCCGCTGATGTCCTGGAGTCCGGGAGCGATGGTCCTTGAAATGTCTCCGTCACCCGGGCTGGTGGTGGAGATGCCATGGATGGGGAAGGGGTGGCCTGGGTGGGGCGCTGGGGGAAAGAAAACAGGGGGGGGTCTGTGGTGAAGGGGGGGGAAGGCCGCACACTGGCGGGTGCCAGGTCCCGGAGGGAGAGCGTGTCCTGCCGACCGTCGGGGTACTCCACGTACGCATACTACGGGTTAGCGTGGAGTAACTGGACATGCTCCACCAATGGGTCGGACTTGTGCACCCGCACATGCTTCCGGAGCAAGATGGGTCTGGGGGCAGCCAGCCACGTCGGGAGAGGGGATCCGGAGGACGACTTCCTGGGGAAAACAAGAAGACGTTCATGAGGTGTCTGATTTGTTGTGGTACAGAGGAGTGAGCGGATAGAATGTAGGGCATCGGGAATAACTTCTTGCCATCGGGAAATAGGGAGATCTCTGGACCGGAGGGCCAGTGTATGGTCTTCCAGATGGTGCCATTCTCCCGCTCGACCTGTCCGTTACCCCGAGGGTTATAGCTGGTCGTCCTGCTAGAGGCAATGCCCCTGTTGAGCAGGAATTGACGCAGCTCGTCGCTCATAAATGAGGACCCCCGATCGCTATGTATGTACGCGGGGTAGCCGAACAGGGAGAAGATGGAGAGGAGGGCCTTAATGACGGTCGATGTGGTCATGCCAGGCGAAGGGGAATGGCGAAGGGGAAGCGGGAGTATTCGTCGATTACCGTCAGGAAGTAAATGTTGCGGTTGCTAGAGGGAAGGGGCCCCTTGAAGTCTATGCTGAGACGTTCGAAGGGGCGGGATTCTTTGATCAGATGTGCGCGCTCGGGGCGGTAGAAGTGCGGTTTGCACTCTGCGCAGATGTGGCAGTCACGGGTTACTGTCCTGACTTCCTCGATGGAGAAAGGCAGGTTGCGGGCCTTAATGAAATGGTAGAAACGGGTCACCCCTGGATGGCAGAGGTCCGCATGGAGGGAGCGGAGGTGTCTATCTGTGCGCTGGTGCAGGTACCGCGGGACAGGGCATCAGGAGGCTCATTGAGCTTCCCAGGACAATACAAGATCTCATAGTTGTACGTGGACAACTCGATCCGCCACCGTAAGATCTTGTCATTCTTAATCTTGCCCCTCTGTGCATTATCGAACATGAAGGCCACTGACCGTTGGTCTGTGAGGAGGGTAAACTTCCTGCCGGCCAAATAGTGCCTCCAATGTCAGTACAGCTTCGGACTATGGCCTGGGCTTCCTTTTCCACTGAGGAGTGGCGGAGTTCGGAAGCCTGGAGGGTTCTGGAGAAGAAGGCCACGGGTCTGCCCGCTTGGTTCAGGGTGGCCGCCAGAGCAACTTCTGATGCGTCGCTCTCGACCTGGAAGGGGAGGGACTCATCGATGGCGCGCATCGTGGCCTTTGTGATGTCCGCTTTGATGCGGCTAAAGGCCTGGCAGGCCTCTGTCGATGGCGGGAAAGTCGTGGTTTGAATGAGGGGACGGGCCTTGTCGGCGTAATTGGGAACCCATCGGGCGTAGTAAGCTAAGAAACCCAGGCAGCGTTTGAGGGATTTGAGGGTATTGGGGAGAGGGAGTTCCATCAGGGGGCACATGCGTTCAGGGTCGGGGCCTATCACTCCGTTACGCACTACGTAGCCGAGGATGGCTAGACGGTCGGTGCTAAACACGCACTTATCCTTATTGTAAGTGAGGTTAAGGAGTTTTGCGGTTTGGAGAAATTTCCGGAGGTTGGTGTCATGGTCCTGCTGGTCGTGGCCAGAGATGGTGACATTATCGAGGTACGGGAAGGTAGCCCGTAATCCGTACTTGTCGACCATTCGGTCCATCTCCCGTTGGAAGACCGAGACCCCATTTGCGACACCGAATGGAACCCTAAGGAAGTGGTAGAGGCGCTCATCAGCCTCGAACGCGGTGTACTTGCGGTCACTCGCGCGGATGGGGAACTGGTGATAGGCGGACTTGAGGTCCACAGTGGAGAAGACTTTGTATTTCGCGATATCGTTTACCATGGCGGAAATACGGGGGAGAGGATACGCGTCCAGTTGCGTAAACCGGTTGATGGTCTGGCTATAGTCGATGACCATCCGGTTTTTCTCCCCAGTCCGGACCACCAGCACTTGGGCTCGCCAGGGACTGTTGCTGGCCTCGATGACCCCTTCCTTCAGCAACCTCTGGACCTCGGACCTGATGAAGGTCCGGTCCTGGGCCCTGTACCGTCTGCTCCGTGTCGCGACGGGTTTGCAATCGGGGGTGAGATTAGCAAACAAGGAGGGGGGGTCCACTTTGAGGGAAGCGAGGCTGCAGACAGTGAGGGGGGTATAGGGCCGCCGAATTGGAAGGTCAAACTCTGCAGGTTGCACTGGAAGCCCAGTCCTAGGAGTGCCGGTGCGCAAAGGGCAGGGAGGACAAGGAGTTTATAATTTTAAAAAACCTTCCCTTGGACCGTGAGGTCCGCGATGCAGCAGCCGGTGATGCGGACGGAGTGCGAACCTGAGGCTAACCCGATTTTGTATTTTACAGGATGGACAGGGAGCGCGCAGCGTCTTACCGTGGCAGGGTGAACGAAACTTTCCGTGCTCTCGGAGTCCAGCAGGCAGCCCATCACGTGGCCGTTGTGGTGGATCAGCGTCGTTGTTTTGGCGAGCGTGCGTGGCCGTGACTGGTCGAGTTGAATGGCCGCGAGCCGTGGAGAAGAACCATCATCGTAGTCATCGTCGGCCGAGTAGGTGTTGGCAGAACCTTGTGTGCCAGTCCAGGATGGTGGCGTCCAGGATCCGCACGTGGAGTCGGGGCCCTAAGGTGGCGGCGCTCAAGACCCGCACGTGGAGTCGGGGCCCCAAGATGGCGGCGTCCAGGACCCGCACGTGGCATCCGGGGCCGAAGATGGCGGCGCCCGCGGGGCCCTCGTGGTTGCTGGGGACGGGGTTAGCGGTGCCGGCGGGCCGATCGGAGCGGCTGAGAGTGGGGGCAGAGAGGCGCGCAGGCTGGGCGCAGGAGCCCGGGGACGGGGGGGGAGATTTGCGCGGTGCGCTGGAAGGGCCCGGAAGGGCCCGGTGGAGGGGGAGAGGCGCGCAGGCCGGGCGCAAGGGCCCGGTGGCGGGGGGGAGAGATTGGCGCGGTGTGCTGGAAGGGCTCGAAAAGGCCCCGAGGAGGGGATCCCCGGTCGCTACGCGGTACAGCACCGACCGATTTGGCCTGGCAGACCGTCGAAAAGTGTCCCTTCTTCCTGCAGCTCTTAGAGGGTGGAGCGGGCCGGGCAGCGGGGGCGAGGGTGTTTGGCAAACCCACAGAAATAGCAGCGGGGCCCCGCTGACTTGTCGGGGCGTCCCGCGGCGCAGGCCTGAGGGGGGTCGGGAGTGGCGGATGGCGGTGGGGAAGCGTGCCAGGAGGCCCAGGGCGTTGCAGCGCGGCTGGGGACATAGGCGCGGGCGTTTAAATCGGCGACCTCCAGGGAGGTGGAGAGAGTCCGTGCCTCAGTTAGGCTGAGGTAGTCTTTCTCCAGCATCCTCTGGCGGATACCGGCAGACTGCATCCCAGCCACGTAAGCATCTCTAATCAGAAGTTCCATGTGCTCCGTGGCTGAAACTTGGAGGCAGGTGCAATTCCTCCCCAGGACAGCGAGGATCTGGTAAAAATCGTCTAATGACTCACCGGGGAGCTGTTGTCTGGTAGCCAGCAGATGTTGGGTGAATACTCTGTTTACTGGTTTAAGAAACTGTCCTTTCAGCTTATCCATGGCCGCGTCGTAATCTTTTTCCTCCGCTATCATCGCGTAGGCCGTCGTGCCCACGCTGGAGTGGAGGATGTGAAGCTTCTGTGCCATGGTGGGGGGGCTGTTTGCGGACGCCAGGTAACCATCGAAACATGCCAACCAATGTTTAAAGGTTTCTGAAGCGTTCTGAGTTTGCGGGCTGATGCGGAGTCATTCGGGCTTGATCCGGAGCTCCATCTTCAAAATTCTAGCTTATTAAATTGATGAACCATCAATTGAACGCGAGACGAGTTGCTGTACAAAAGTAAGGCTTTAATAAGCTAGATGTTAGCCCTGCGGTCGACTACAGTAAATGGATGACCACCGGGCGTACTGGGTATTTATACCTCGCCCTGGAGGCGGGGTTAACTCAGCCTCTCGACCAATCGGGGAGCCGTCACATGACTGGTCTCAACCAATCGGTCGAGAGGCACATGACCGACCAGGGCCAATGGTAAGCCGGTGTTCTGTACCAATGGCAGGCAGCTATGTTAATCATACCACCACAGGCTCCCTGTCCTGCATGCCCTCCCCTCCCCTGCATGACCCCCATCAGACTACGCCTGGTGTTCCTCCTCCTCCTCCAACACATCACTCCTCTGCTGCATGATGTTGTGGAGGATGCAGCAGGCCGCAATGATGTGGGCAGTCCTCTCAGTATCAGACTGGAGAGCACCTCCAGAGCGGTCCAGGCACCTGAACCGCATCTTCAGGAGGCTGAAGCACCGCTCAATCACACCCCTAGTTGCTGATCGGTGTTTTTGTCGCGGGTCTCTACGTCGGTCTGTGGCCTCCGGATAGGTGTCATCAGCCACAACCGCAGCGGGTAATCCCTGTCGCCCAGGAGCCAACCCCTAAGCCAGGAGTGCATTTTGAACATGTCAGCAAACATTGAGTGTGCCAAGGTGAAGGGTTGTGTATACTGCCCAGGTATCGGGCACAGACGTGTAAGATGCGTAGCTGACGTTCACACATCCCATCGACAACCCCTGGACCCGGGGCATCCCTGTGATGGCGGCAAACCCCGTTGCCCGAGCATCCTGGTGGGCTCGGTCCACATCATTGATCCATCTGGGCATATAGAGCTTCCGTGACGGCACAGATGCACCAAGACACCAAGATTCCTATCAGGTCCCCACTCAGTGCCTGACCATAACCTTGACAGCCACCGGGATTGGGTGTCCTCCCCATACCCTGGCGGTGCCAGGTGTGCCATCATCTGGCAGATATATTGCACTGTCTCTGTTCAGCCGGAGTCTTCGATGACATGCCCGGTCCAGCAGGTCCTCGAATGACAGGCGGTGCCGGTACACGAGAAGCCTCATGTGGCACCTCCTTGGTACCTCCTCAGGCTGTCAGACAGCCAGCTCTCCAACCTGGGCGGCTCCAGCCTGGGCCCCATCTGTCCCGCTGCTGCCCGCTCTGCTGCTGCAGCTTCCTCCTCGAGGAGCTCCCACTGTGGTGACTAGCAGGAAGGTCACCATTGCTGGTTCAATTCCAATACCTATTGTCTGCATGGGGTGAAAGGTCATCACATGATGCATACCCCCATGCCCAACTAGGTCCACCAGGCTATACGGTGGCCCCATTTGACACTGCAGGATCTACCTGCGCACCTCCCTCCCCACTATCCCCTCGCCTCTGGCCCTGGTGCTCGTCTCTGATGCCAGAGGTATAGTTGGCTGGCACTGCCCTCGCCAGGGGCAATTGAAGGTGTTGTCCTGGGTGGGCCGCTGGTGGATGGCGGGCGGGTGGGGGTGTGTGGTGTGGTGTGGTGGGGAGGGTGGGAGTACCCATATGGGCCGGGGACACAAGCCAAGGTGGGTGGTCAGTGGCAACAAGATGGCCGCCGTAATGGCGGCACGTGTCTGGGCACGTCCATGGTAGGGGGGGATCATTCCCGGCCACTCGGTCTGTGCCCCCCACCCCAGCCAGCACAGCCAGCATCCAGGCTGGCAGCCCGCAATCGCTCCTCTCCAGATCCTACCTCCTCTCGCTCTCCCTCTGCAGCCACCATGTCGGTTTCCCGATTATTAAAAGCACAAATGAACCATGCCGCTGGGAACTGAACCTATCGCGGAGGCCCGGGGGAATACCGGCTCGGGCCCGCTAATGATATGCAAAGGGTGTCCACTGTATGTGCGGAGTGAAACCCATCAACAGCATTTTTGAGTGGACGGAGAATCGTGATTTGGCGTCAAATCGGTAGTTTTTCTCCGCCCAATCTCCTTTCCCGATTTCGGCATCGGCCAATGGAGAATCCCAGCCATGATCTCTTTGGAGAGAATTGCGTTTCCCAGTTCTCTCCAGATTTTCCGCCCGTGTCGGCAGTCCTGCGTCTGTCTAACGTGACCTCAAAATCCAGTCCTTCCTTTGTTTCATCTCCATGGAGGATCAAAAGAAAACAAAATGTGTTCCCCCAAAATAATCCTGCTCCAAAATACAGAAACTGTAAAAAAAACAGTAGTTGATGGAATTCAAAGGAGTCTGATATTGGAGAGCAACTGAAATATAAATAGTTGTGTCCCAGGAACATCCTCATCACCAGAATAACTGAAGGGTCAAGTCACAAGTGAATGGCAGGATGACCCTCAGGAAGATTCGATACCATAAACACAAGTGTGATTGCATTAGTGTGTCCTTTGTTATTTAAAGCAATGTTTATAATTTTGCATGAAAGGCAAATGATTTCCACGTACCAGGCTTCTACTCATGTTACAGATTCTCTATGTTAAGAAATATGTACCTTAATGGCAAACAATAATGGGAATCAGTAGAATTTGATAATGATAATCGCTTATTGTTACAAGTAAGCTTCAATGAAGTTATTGTGAAAAGCCCCTAGTCGCATGTTCGGGGAGGCCGGTACGGCAATTGAACCCGCGCTGCTGCCTTGTTCTGCATTACAAGCCAGCTGTTTAGCCCACTGTGCTAAACTAGAATTTACATGTGAATCCAAGATTTACCTTTCTGCTGATAACGTTACAACATTGTTGCAACAGGCACCACATTTTAAGAGTTTGTTATTGGCTGCGAAACACTTTGGCATCCTGAAGTTGTGAAAGGCACTATATTACAGCACGTTCTTTATTTTCTAAACTGGAATTGCTTTTGAGAGCAGCAGGCAACTGACGACAATGGTCATCATCTCACCTAACTTTTTCCACTCTTTCCTAGCCGCCGTGGGCTCTTGATTAGTTACCTTTTTAAAATCTATCTTGGCAATTGGACAATTGGCTGCAGCACCCCTTTTCTAGGAACAGAAACATGCAACCTTTCTCCCATCTTGGATAATTATCCAATAACCAGAAAACCAAAGTGTGGCGATTATTAGCAAAGGAACACTTCAATTCACAAATGCTAACTTGCACCTAAGATATACAGGGCGCGATTCTCCCAGACAGGGAGAAATCGTAAGGCTGGCGTCAAAACCGGGCGGGTTTGACGCCAGCCTCCCCCTCCCTGACCGGGAACCGATTCTGGTCCCCGGTCGGGGCTAGTATGCCGCGGCCGTGAACTCCGGCATCGCGGGCTTAACGAATTTTGTTAAGCCCGCTTGCCAGAGTTTGCGACGGCTGACACGTCACATGACGTCAGCCACGCATGCGCGGATTGGAAGACTCCAACCCGCGCATGCGCGGATGACGTCATCGCGCATTTGCGCGAAACCCGCGCATGCGCGTGCCGGGATGCCCCTCAGCCGCCCCGCGAAGTGATACAGCGGGGCGGCAGAAGGACAAAGAGTGCGCGGGAATCGGACCCGCTGCCCGCGATCGGTGCCCACCGATCGCGGGCCCATGGCACCCTTGGCACGGCCGTGGTACTGCTGTGCCAATCGGTGCCATGGTTGCCAAGATCGGGACTTTACGGCCGTTTTTACAAAGGGCCAGACCAGGTGTGTTTGCCGTTCGTAAAAACGGCCGTAAAGGGCTTGGAATTTGGCCCATCGGCCAGCTGAGAATCGCTGCTTGCCGTAAAAAAAACGGCGGCAGCGATTCGTGTCGGGAGTCGGGCGTGGGGGGGGGGGGGGAGAATAGCGGGAAGGCGTCGGACTAGCGTGGCCGTAAAAATTTACGACCCCCGCTATTCTCCGCACCGTCGTGAGTGCGGAGAATTGCGCCCACAGTCTGTAAACCATGGCCTGTGCTCTCTAATGGTTATTTTACTGGACTAGTAATCCAGAGGCTTGGACAGATGCTCCATTGACAAAAACTCAATTCCCATTTAATGGCGACTGGGGAAATTACATTCCATTAATGAAATAAAACCTGGCATAAAAATCTTTTCTCAGTCATGATGACCAGGAAACTACCAATTGTTGTTAAAAGCGCATTTGGTTCACTGATGTTCATTAGGAAGGGAAAGCTACCATTATTATCCAGTCTGGTTTACATGTGACTCCAGATCCAATGCAATTTGGTTGACTCTTAACTTCCCACTGAAAGGGGCTGGCAATCCACTCAGTTCCACGATAGAACAGTTACAGGAGAATAAAATCAGACATTGACTGGGCACCAGAAATTAAGGCAAACCCAGCCTACTCAACCCTGTTAAGTCCTCTTGCACTCCTCATTAACATTTGGGAATGGTGCCAATATTGAGAGTGGACTACTGAAGAGCCTGCCATAAAGATGCTCATATGATCAAAACGTTCAGACAGTGGCTGGCATTTTCGATTCCTGCAACACCTTTGGCTGATCCATCATAATATCCCATCTTGCCCGTGACAATTCCCACCATGGGTGGGACTGGGGTGGGACTGGGAAATCTGGTCCAATGTCCCAGATGCCTCCATTATCATCATTGAGTATGTCTTGTCCCACTGCCATAACAGGTCCACCAGGGATGGTAGCACAGAGGCAACAATTTGAAGGAGTCCTCAAAGTGGATTCTGTACCCCATGAAGTATCATGACATTAGGTCACCCTCGATCATTATTGTGAGGCACTACCATTGTGCTGAATGGAATAGATTCAGATCAGGTCTAGAAGCTCAAAACTAAACATCCATGAGGCACTGTGGGTCATAAGCAGTAGCAGATTTGTACTCAACCATAATCCCTAACCTCATGCCCAGCATATCTTTCAATCTACCATTACCATCCAGCCAGGAACCAACCTTGGTTCAAGGGGAGTGCAAGCGAGCATAGCAGGAGAAGCACCAGGTATACCTAAAAATGCAGTGCCAACCTGGGAAACAGGACTTAGAGCCATGGTATCCTACAGTGCAGAAGGAGGCCATTCAGCCCATCGAGTCCCCACTGGCCCTCTGAAGATCACCCTACCTTGGCCCACACTCCCACCCTATCCCCAGACCCCCACCTACCCTGGCCATCTTTGGACACTAAGGGGCAATTTAGCATGGCCAGACACCTAACCTGCACATCTTTGGAAACCGGAGCATAGAACATAGAACATAGAACAGTACAGCACAGAACAGGCCCTTCGGCCCTCAATGTTGTGCCAAGCCATGATCACCCTACTCAAACCCACGTATCCACCCTATACCCGTAACCCAACAACCCCCCCCCTTAACCTTACTTTTATTAGGACACTACGGGCAATTTAGCATGGCCAATCCACCTAACCCGCACATCTTTGGACTGTGGGAGGAAACCGGAGCACCCGGAGGAAACCCACGCACACAGGGGGAGGACGTGCAGACTCCACACAGACAGTGACCCAGCCGGGAATCGAACCTGGGACCCTGGAGCTGTGAAGCATGTATGCTAACCACCATGCTACCCTGCTGCCCCTGGAGCACCCGGAGGAAACTCACGCAGACGTGAGGAGAAAGTGCAAACTCTACCCAAGGCTGGAATTTAATCCGGTTCCCCGGCACTGTAAGGAAGCAGTGCTAACCAGTGTACCACAGCTAAAGAGTGGAAGCAGCATGCTAACCCTGTAGACAGAGCTAGGTGATCCCATAGACAATGAATCAGATGCCTGTTTTGCAGTCCTGCCATATCTAATCATGACTGGTGATGGACAGTTTATTTACTAATCATGGAATCATAGAATTTACAGTGCAGAAGGAGGCCATTCAGCCCATCAGGTCATCACTGACCCCTAGAAAGAGCACCCTACCACCCATGCCTCCACTCTATCCCCATAACCCATTAACCCCACCTAACCTTTTGGAGACTAAGGGGCATTTAGAATGAGCAACCCACCTAACCTGCACATCTTTGGACTGTGAGAGGAAACCGGAGCACCCAGAAGTAGCCCACGCAGGCACAGGGAGAAAGTACAAACTCTATACAGACAGTAATCCAAGGCCGGAATTGAACCCGGGTCCCAGGAGCTGTGAGGCAGCAGTACTTGCATCTGTGCCATTGGGAGGAGGTTCCATGAACATCAATTTTCATAGGCAGAAGTTGATCAAATATGGCATTATGGAGCCGCACAAGCTTGAAGTCAATGAGAATCAGGAAAGAACTCTCCAGTGGCTGTAGTCATAACTAGCACAAAAGAGAATGTTCTTTGCCCCATTTCATTGCTACGGGAATACTGCATGGCAGTATGCTGGGCTCAACTACCTTCAACTGCTTCATCTCTATCTACTTCCACTATAAGGTCAGAAAGAAGGATGTTCACTGGTGATTCTACAGTGTTCAGTTCCATTTGCAACTCCTCAGATACATAAGCAGTTTGTGTCCACATGAAGCAGGACCCGGAAAATGTTCAGGTTTGGGCTGATAAGTGGCAATTATTATCCACACTGCAAAATGACCACAAGTGGGTGAACATATGCATAAGGTTGAGAGAGTGGGTACTAAAGCAGACAGCAACCTGGGCTTTTTCAGCTGGGGCGAGAGTTCAAGACAAAGCAAGAATGCTATATGAAAGCAGTACAAAACATTGATTTGGCTTCAACTACAATACTGCATCCAGTTGTGAGCAGAACATTTTATGAAGGATACAAAGACATTCAAGTGGATACAGAAACAATCCATGAGCATGTTCCAAGGGTGAGGGGCTTCAGTTATGTAGAAAGTTTGGTGAAGTTACGAATGTTGGAGTAGAGAAGATTAAGAGGGAGGTTGACAGAGGTGTTCAAAATCATAAGGTGTCTGGATAGCTTGGATCAAGAGAAACTGCTCCCATTGGTGGAAGGAATGCGAACCAGAGGCACAGATTTATGGGAATTGGCAAAAGGAGCAATAGTAACATGAAGCAAATCTTTTTCACAAAATGTGGTGGTATGATTAACATAGCTGCCTGCCATTGGTGCAGAATACCGGCTTACCATTGGCCCTGGTTGGTCATGTGCCTCTCGACCGATTGGTTGAGACCAGTCATGTGACGGCTCCCCGATTGGTCGAGAGGCTGAGTTAACCCCGCCTCCAGGGTGAGGTATAAATACCCAGTACGCCTGGCGGTCGTCCATTTACTGTAGTCGACCGCAGGGCTAACATCTAGCCTATTAAAGCCTTACTTTTGTACAGCAACTCGTCTCGCGTTCAATTGATGGTTCATCACCAAGTGAGGTGGCTAGGGTCTGGAATGCACTGTCTGAGTGAGGATGAGTGAAACAAGAGTAAGATATTCAGCTGCTTGAGCTTGTTCCGACATTCAAAGGAGTGCACAGTGGTTAGCACTGTTTCTTCACAGCGCCAGGGACCGGGGTTTGATTCCCGACCTGGGTCACTGTCTGTGCAGAGTGTGCACATCCTCTCAGTGTCTGCATGGGTTTCGCTCAGGTGCTCCAGTTTCCTCGCACAGGTCCTGAAAGACGTGCTTGTTAGGTGAATTGGACATTCTGAATTCTCCCTCTGTGTACCCGAACAGGCGCCGCGGTGTGGAGGCTAGGTGATTGTCACAGTAACTTCATTGCACTGTTAATGGAAGACAATAATAAAGATTATTATATTATTATTTGATAATGGCTGATCTGTTTCCTATCTCTGCTTACTTGACTGTGCTTCATAACCTTTAACACTCATTCCTAACAATCTATCATTCTCAGTTTTGAAAATTTTCATTGACCGAGCCTCAATCCTTTTTGCGAAAGAAAGTTTAAATTTCCACTCCGCTTTGGTGCAAAGAATTGCTTCCTGACATCAGCTCTGAACTACCTTGCTCTTCATTGGTAATGTCCCTTTGTGCTGAGAAGAGGTCCTTTAATTCAGTGGGTAGCATCCTTGACTCTGAGCCAGAAGCTTCGGATTTGACACCCACCCCACGACTTTGATAGCCAAAGAAGGTGCGTCCAACAAGTTGAGTATCAACCGCCAATATCCTTCTGGCACATGGCAACGGCAGATGGTAAGAATGGGAGGGGCTCCTGGTCAGCCATGCTTGATGCAATGGTGTCCCTCAAGCTTTAAGCCTCTGGCGACAGGGTAACAACATGATCCAGGAAAAACTTGCTTTGGAAATAGGTGGAAGCCTGCCTAGTGCACCACTAGGTGTGGGAAGAAAAACAAAAATCCCCTTGTGCGGAACGCTCTCTCTAGAGGAAGGAGCTTCTTTCTCTCTACTCTATTAAATCCTTTAATTACCCTAAACAGTAAACATTCATCTTTTAATCTCCTATACTCAAGAGTGCCCAAGCCTTGCTTGTGTAAACTGTCCTCATAAATTAACTCTTTTAACTTCCTTATCAAATAGACAGTGACCCAACTAGGGTGCATTAACTCCCCAACACTAATCCCCACCACCCACTGCCCCCAATCATTACCACCAACAAGATGAAACTCCTTTTACGTATGAAATGAGGAAAGTGGTTGACAAATGAATTCATATCGCACAAGTCAGCATGAAATTAGTTTGCCGCACGAAAAACAAGCAGTAACTTAAGAGCTGCGTAAAAATATCTTGTGGGTAGTTTCAAAATAGTTGCTGCCTAAAGCTTATTAAACGAGGTGGGGCCTTTGTATAGTTCTTTGTCCAAGCACCAATCTGAGCAAGGAAGTGAGTCACCACATCAATCTGACAGCACAATTGGAAGCTGTTTCAAAGTTACAGCAGAAACAATCAACGCACAAAGAAAGGCTGCAGGCACCCTATTGTCGTTGATATTTAAGGCATGGCCTCTTATTCTCAGTTCTCTTACAAAATCCATTAATATGATCTGACAACTGTTTCAGGCACTCTAAATTCAAAAGAGAAAGCTGTAAATTTCATGCTGAGCCCAATAAATTGCCACAATGATAGATACTGAGATTGTTGGTAAGTTCAACAATAAAACTATCAGAGTACTGTTACTTAGATAAATATATATTGCACGGTTCGTCAGAGCCTCTATATTTTTCCACTGTGTGATTTTAACGCACCCTTCAAACTCCTGCATCCTCACTACATTCAACACACCAACCTGGCCAATGATTAGGCAGTCCTAATAAAGTTATTTATTCCAACATTTGAGAAAAAAGGGGAGTTGTGTATGAAGAGGAATGGATTTTCTGTATTGTTGTGGAGTTTTGTTTTTCCATTTGTGAGATGTGAGCATCACTGGCAAGGCCAGCATTTATTGGCCATCTCTAATTACCCTTGAGAAGCTAGGTGGCAGTGGCCTTCTTGGACTGTTGCAGTCCATCTGGTTTGGATACACCCACGGTGTTATTCAGGCAGGGAATTCCAAGATTTTGATCCAGTAACAGTGAAGGAACAGCCTTATACAATCATTTCAAGTCAGGACAATGTGTCATAGAACATATAGTGCAGAAGGCGGCCATTTGGCCCATCGAGTCTGCACCGACCCACTTAAGCCCTAACTTCCACCCTAACCCTGTAGCCCAATAACCCCTCCTAACCTTTTTGGTCACTAAGGGCAATTTAACATGGCCAATCCACCGAACCTGCACGTCTGTGGACTGTGGGAGGAAACCGGAGCACCCGGAGGAAACCCACGCAGACATGGGGAGAACATGCAGACTCCGCACAGACAGTGACCGAGCGGGGAATTGAACCTGAGACCCTGGCACTGTGAAGCCACAGTGCTATCCACTTGTGCTACTGTGCTGCCCTACCTGTCTCTCATGATTACCTGTCTCTGCCCCTGCCACAGACCTATTGTCAAGGCTTCTTTTATACCTCTACACTTGACTACTCCAAGACACAGCTTGCTGGCCTCTCATCTCTCCACCTTCATGAATTTAAGCTCATCCAAAATTCTGGGCCCACCTACTTCCTATTCACCCTTCATTCCTGTTTTTGACAAGGGATGGCTCCCAGTCCAGCAATGCCTCAATTTTAAATTTCTTATTTTGTGTTCAGAACCTTCTGTGTCCTTCTTATCCCCATAACATCTTCTAATTTTTACACCATTCTGTTTCTTCAACTCTAGCCTCTTCTACATTACCCATTCCTGTGTATCCATCATTTGGCAGTTGCATTTCAGTCCTCTCTGTTCTGAATTCCTCTCCCCAAACTTTAATGCATCTCATCCTCTTATTCTTTAAGATGCCATTTAAAACCTCACTTGAACCAAGATTTTGCCCATCTGTTATAACCAGTCCTTCTTTGTTTTTATTTTGTCAATTTGTACCTGAATATGTTCTTGTGAAGTGTCATGTGCTGTTTTAATGTGATATGTGAGAGGCATTATGTAAATACAGATTTGTGATATTGATGTCCAGGTTGGTGTGTTATATCTGAGGATTCTTTCATACCTTCGTTCTCGAGGATACATTGACTTCAAAGGGCAATTACTGCTGGTGGTATTGTGCAAACACTTGATTCTCTAAATTCAAATTCCTCTCTCTGGTATTTTAATGGCATATTAAATAGCTCAAGACCTCTGTTAAGGTAGAGGATTACAATTGTTTTGTGTACATTATCGACCAGCTGCAAGCCTTCTGCCAGTCCTGTGCACATGTTCCTGACATGTGCACTGTCTTCCTTTACAGCCAAAAAGTTGGCGTCTTCTTTGTTTTTGTTAGTTTTGTTTGTATGCCTGGTGCAATGGATTCTGTCCACTTGTTGAGGAGAGACTCCAAGTTTCGAGTACCTTTGAAGCACGTAGACTGTGGCAGGTCAGCATCTTTCTAGTCAGAGGAGCTACGTGACTCTGAGGTAGGCGGTGGCTGATCAGTGAGATGTGATGGTTCCTCGCACCATCGGAGATAGTCTGTAACACCTGTTTGACATGCCAGTCAAGTTGGATGTATCATTGGTAATTCCTGCCCTGTGTTGTGTTAACTCTCTGCAATAAAATTAGAGTATCCTCTCTAGTATAGAAGACTGGGAAAAAGCTATGGAGCCCCTGGGCAGTCAAATATCAGGGTCTCCCGCTTGACTTCCCTGGTTAAATCTAAAGGAATGCGAAGCATAATATTTGACATCAGCTTGGTTGCAGGAAGGATGATATTTTTAGACATCAGTCTGCCTTTGGGCACCAGTGCAGGGTTCACTCCCTTAGCACCAAGCCTGCATTTTCAGGGCTCTCCTCCACAGTGGTGAGAGCTGGAAAACATATGCTAGGCAGGAGAAAAGGCTGAATAATTTGTTCTCACAGATATATCCTCACCATCCCTCAGCAGGACAAGATCACCAACTCAGAGGTCCGAGAGTGTGTTAATTCTATCTGCATCCACTTATTGCTAAGCTATTGATTTCTGGGCTGGTTCGACCACATTCATTGGATGGATGTCAGCCATGTACCCAAAAGATCTTCTGTACGGTAAATTGGTCACTGGGTCGCGACCTCCTGGGCATCCCTGCTACAAGGATACCAGTAAGCAGGATATGAAGATGGAGGATATTGACACTGACAACTCGGAGATAGTGTCTGACTGCCTTCACCTCTGGAGGCTGACTGGAAGGATCTTGAAAAAGGTGAGCAGAAACAGAAAGCTCAGCTGGCCGAGAAGAAGGCTGGCAAAAACAGGGGTCAGCGAATTGTACACCTTCTCAGCTCATTGCCTTCCTTAACAGCAAATGTGTCAGAAACTGCCACACCAGGCAATGTTTAACACAGAGTTAACCACCATGTCTTATGCGATGGAAGACTGCCACCAGGATAAATTAGTGGAGAGAGGAATTGGGTCAAGCACTAAAATCAGTGGACAGAAATTTAAAAATTTTACTGACCAAAGCCCAAAGGCTTGCAAAGCCTTACCATTGGAGCAGGTTCAAGGAAAACCTCACTCCTAGTAAAATCCAATTATTTGATTGGAATCAAAAGCCAATCTTGAAGTCCTGTAGCATAGAATTGTTTTTATTCTTTAACAAAGAGACTTGTAAAATATCAGTAGTACTAAAAGCTACATGCCAGTAATGTTCTGTATTTTGGACTGGAATTTCCTGTGGACCTGTACCTCGAGACTTTTGTAATCGGGGAGTGAAGCAAGTACTTGCAGAGAACACAGGTTCTGCACTAAAGCTTGTTTAATCATGACTCTTAATTCCTGCTACAACTGCACCTCAGCTCATGATAGTGGCTCTGCCTTGAGGCGAAAGAGCTGCACACATGATTTTACTACAATTACACTGTTTCAAAATAAAATTATACCCAGAATATTGGATGCAGCAGAAAACAAAATTATTTCTTTGATGTTTTATTCTGGCCTTATTCAAAACAATTTTTCAAAACAATTATCCTCACTGAGAAGGGCTCTGTATTTTCTGTTTCTTTGAATGTATTTTTATGGCTTCATTCTAAATCACATAAAAGTTGAAAAGCTCTTTGATTGCCTGTTCTGGAACAGACTTTAGCTGATACGCATGAATGATGGTTAGGAGGCTTGAAACTAATTTTTACAGTTAAGAAATAAATAAATAGAATTTCACACTTTCCCTGGTCTGTTTGTTTTTGCTGACTTCTATGTTCTGGCAAATGATAACAATTTGGCAGGAAGCTCTGGTGGAAATTGCCTTTGGAAAATGGGCGCTGAATGGATGAAAATTTGGGCGTAACATTGGGTGCGATTTAATGGAAAGGTTTCTATGTGTGGCAGCAAGCAGGAACTGCCACAAGCTTCCCGACGTTCGACCTAGCAAGGCCATCACACATATCAAATGTTAATTGTCCACTTAATGAGGCCCCACGGGCTTCACACCACAAATTATGGTCCCGCCGGCTGATTCATCAGGCTGCGCTCGGCAAACCGCCGACAACAAGGGGGAGCAGCACTTAAACCAAACCTGCATAGCAAACCCCACACAGCCAGCAGCCATGCCACCGAGGAGACCAGCCCTACGATTTGGGGATACTGAACTGGCTAGATTGTTGGACGCAGTCAAGTCAAGATGGGATGCCCTGTTCTCCCAAGAAGGGTCAGCCACAGGGCAACCATTGTCACCTGGGAGGAGGGGGTGGCAGTGGGCGTCAACTCGGTGAGCTAAATATGCCAATCGGATTCGTCCAATCTATATTTGGATCAAAATCACCCATCATTATCACTATAACTTTGTTTTAAGCCCCGATAAGATCATGGGTGAGATTCTCTGGTCTCCCTGCAGCGGCTTCTGTGCATCGAGAGGTGGCCCGCCATTTCTTGCCGACAGGATCTTCTGGTCCATTGAATCCAACCCATGCTGCCAGGAAACGCAGTGGGAGTGTGCCATCAACGGGACCAGAAGATACCATTGGCCAGAACAGCTGGAAGATTTTGGCCGATATTAAATTGAAAGAAAAAGCATACAAATCTACGAAGATTAGTCACAAGTTAGAACAGAGAGGTTTTCAAACTCAAGGTCACGACCCACAGGTGGGTCACAGGCAGGTTTTGGGAGGGTTCCTAATCACGGGAGGAATGCCCAACAGTCACAACCGGCTTTTAAAAATGCCGGCGCGACGGACCTTTGAGATTACTCGCCATCCTGAGCATGCATGCCGGATCAAGCAGTGTGCAGGCCCGGAGCTCAGCAGGGTGGACCACCTCTTCCTGACGCCAGCGGACTGTCCAGGGCCAGTTTTGCCCAGGAAATGATGGAATCATCCTACCAGAAGCGGCAGCAGAGAGCTGATCATGTGCCCCATATGCTGACATCACGCGTTTTGGGTGTGAGAGAGGTTCCTCCATTTTGCAGCTGCCAGCAGTGCTGGTGCAAACTCCAGGGCCACTGCTGAACAACCCATGAAGAAGAAGCTGAAAACAGGAACAAAGCAGCAGAAAGATCATTACTTGAGGTGTGGGTTTATTGATTGTGCCACTGCAAGTTAGGAATCAATGTTCATGTGTGTTATATGCAGGGAAGCAGTGGCAAATTTAAAACCCTCAAAACTTCAAAGTCATTTGAAGACTAAACATGGTGAGTTTGAGGACAAAACTCTTTTTTTTTCAACAGCTGCAGTGAGATCTTAAATGATCAGCTGAAGTCATTATCAGAAATGTAACATTGAATAACAAAGCAAGTGTGATCGTGAGGACCAAGCAGGCTCACATGCCACATTAAAGGCAAGTGAAAATGATGGGTCGTGAAGGTTCGTCCATGAGGTTCACAAAGGTCAGTTGGCATGGGTTGCAAAGGGTGACCAGCGTGGGTTGCAAAGGTCGGCCGGTGTGGTCCCGAAGGATGGCCGGTTGGTAAAAATGGGTCCTGGGCAAGGTTTGAAAACACTGGCTTACAGGCGCCTTAAATGTGTCCACCGCATTTTTGATCCTTTTGCTCTCACCCCTCCCCTCTCTCCCAGAGCTACAGTAGGTTGCTCCTTGTCCTCACCTACATCCCAGCAGATTTCATATGCAATGAATTATTTCCACCACCTACAACATGATGCCACCATCAAATACACCTTCCCTCCCCCTGTCCTTTCAGTGTTTTCAGAGAATCATAGAATTATAGAATCCCTACAGTGCAGAAGGAGGCCACTCAGCCCATTGAGTCTGTGCCAATCTTCCCAAAGAGCATTCTGCCTAGGTCTACCCCCTGCCCACCCCGCCCTATTCCCATAACCCCATAATCTAACCTGCACATCCCTGGACACTAAGGACAATTTAGCATTGCTAATCCACCTAACCTCCAAATCTTTGGACTGTGGGAGGAAACCGGTGCACCGGAGGAACCCACGCAGACACGGGGAGAACGTGCAAACTCCACACAGTCAAGGCTGGAATTGAACCCGGATTTGCTAGTGTTGTGAGGCAGCAGTGCTAACCACTGTGCCACCGTAATGCCAATTTGAAGAGTCCATTCCCTCTGTGATACCTGGTCCCCCTTCTTAGTACTGGGACTGTACGCGTTGGAATTTAGAAGGATGAGGGGGGATCTTATAGAAACATTTAAAATTATGAAGGGAATAGATAGGATAGATGCGGGCAGGTTGTTTCCACTGGCGGGTGAAAGCAGAACTAGGGGACATAGCCTCAAAATAAGGGGAAGTAGATTTAGGACTGAGTTTAGGAGGAACTTCTTCACCCAAAGGGTTGTGAATCTATGGAATTCCTTGCCCAGTGAAGCAGTTGAGGCTCCTTCATTACATGTTTTTAAGGTAAAGATAGATAGTTTTTTGAAGAATAAAGGGATTAAGGGTTATGGAGTTTGGGCCGGAAAGTGGAGCTGAGTCCACAAAAGATCAGCCATGATCTCATTGAATGGCGGAGCAGGCTCGAGGGGCCAGATGGCCTACTCCTGCTCCTAGTTCTTATGTTCTTATGTTCTTAGTCACCTGCAGCACCCTGTGCCCTTCCCATTACACCTTTCCACGTAAATACAGGAGATGTTATATCTGCTCTTTTACTTCCTCTCTCCACGCCGTCCATTGCACCAAGCACTCCTTCCAGGTGAGGCAGAGATTTATATGTACCTCTTTCAATTTGGTCTATGCCATGGTATTCACTGTTCACAGTTTGCTCTCCTCAACAATGAGGAGACCAAACACGGATTACAAAACACCTCTATTCAGTCGGTAACCATGACTCCAAGCTAGTGGTGGTGACCTGACATTTTGATTCTCCGCCTTTTTCTCATGCTGACATCTCTGCACTCGGCCTGCTGCAGTGTTCCATTGACACTCAATATAAACTTGAGGGGCAGAACCTCACCTTCAGTCAAGCACTTGACAGCCCTCTGGACTTATCACTGAGCTCAACCTCTGTGTCCATTTTGTTTCCTTTCCTACGCATGAGTCAGCTTTTCTCTTATCTTTTTTGCTTTCAGTTAGCAGCACACCTGCTCCAGGCACCTCTTCTGTTTCGTTTCTCACTCCATCACCATTCCCTCTGGATCTGGAAGACATCTTTCACCCTATCACAGACGTTCCTTCCCCCCCCCCCCCCCCCCCCCCCCCCCCCCTCCCCGTCCCGCCAACCCCTTGCTCAAAGCCCATGACATTTCAAAGGCCAGGGGCTGAATTCTCCGCTGTCGGGATGTTCCGTTTTGCCGGCAGCCCGGGGGTTTGGCCGACAGCGTGGGACTGCCCCACAATAGGAAACTCCGTTGCCCAGCCGGCGAAACAGAGCATCCCGTCGGCATACTGAAACAGAAATCTGGTGCGGCGGGATGGAGAATCTAGCCCCAGAACTTTCACTCCTGGGCCAGGAGACCCATGCTGAAATAGAATATCAGTTCTGAAGTGTCTTTGATGAATTCACCATTTCAAAAGAAACCACTCGTATTGATAAAATCTCATTCACTATATTTAACCTCCTTGAATCCATTATAAAAACAAGCATTTCTCATAGAACCATACAATCATAGAATCTCTACAGTGCAGAAGGAGATCATTTGGCCCATCGAGTAAGCACCGGCCCCCCGAAAGAGCACGCCACCTGGGCCCACGCACCTCCCCCTACCCCGTAACCCAGTAACCCCACCTAACCTTTTGGGCACTAAGAGGCGATTTAGCATGACCAATCCACCTAACCTGCACATCGTTGGACAGTGGGAGGAAACCGGAACACCCAGAGGAAATCATTGAAAACATGGGGAGAATGTGCAAACTCCATACAGACAGTCACCCGAACCGAGGTCGCTGGCGCTGTGAGATAGCAGTGCTAACCACTATGCCACCTTGTTGCCCATTTGCATTCATAGTCCCACTTAGAAGTATTTATAACCACTTGGAGCTGTCAATCAAACTGTGAATGGACAGACCCACCACTGAGAGAACGTTTGCAAATCCATCATGCAACATTAATAAGACCATATGATACAGGAGCAGAATTGGCCCATCGAGTAGGCTCTGCCATTTGATCTTGCCGGATATATTTCTCATCCCATTCTCCTCGGAATCCATGATCCCCTTATTAATCAAGAACCTATATGTCTCTGTCTTAAAGACACTCAGTGACTTATCCTCCACAGTCTTCTGTCGCAAATAGTTACACAGACTCGCCACACATTTGCTGAAGAAATTCCCCCTCATCTTAGTTTTAAAGAGTCATTCCTCGAGTCTGAGGCTGTGCCCTTGGGTTCTAGTTTCTCCTACTGGTGGACACATCCTCTCCACATCCATTCTATCTCGGCCTCTTAGTGTTCTGTAAGTTTCAGTGAGAACCCCGCTCATCTTTCAAACTGAGTATAGACCAAAGTCCTCAACCCCTCCTCGTATGACAAGCCTTTCATTCGTGTGAACCACCTCTGGACCACCTCCCAGGCCAGCACATACTCCCTTAGATACGGGGCCCAAAACTACTCACAATATTTCAAATGGCGGCACGGTAGCACAGTGGTTAGCATTGTTCCTTCACAGTGTCAGAGTCCCAGGTTCGATTTGCAGCTTAGGTCACGGTCTGTGCGGAGTCTGCGCGTTCTCCCCTTGTCTGCGTGGGTTTCCTCCGGGTGCTCCCATTCCATCCACAAGTCCCGAAAGACGTGCTGTTAGGTAATTTGGACATTCTGAATTCTCCCTCCGTGTACCCAAACAGGTGGCAGAATATGGCAACGAGGGACTTTTCGCGGTTATTTCATTGCAGCGTTAATGTAAGCCTACTTGTGACAATAAAGATTATTATTATTACTAATATAGAGTTTGAACAGAGACTTGTACATCCCTGCTTTTGTATTCCTGCTTTTGTATTCTAACCCTCTTGAAATGAATGCTAACATTGCATTTGCCTTCTGCCATGGTGGGGAGATATTAGGAACTTGGGTCTAGAAATAGTGTCCAAAATGTAACAGGCAATTTAGGTATTAAAAGGACTGCTAGCAGCTTGGACAGAGGGGTACACCGACAGCCTGAGTTATCTTGTCCCATTCATCCTTAACCTCGTTATTGGGAATACAAAGGATGTCCCAGTTCAGCCAGGATGATCAACTCGAGATCCATTGTCATTCAGGACAACCTTGTTTGACCAGCCACCAGCCCATCACAGAGTCTGATGACCTATTTGCCCATCAATGAAAGTTTACTTGCATACAAAAGGCATAGCTCTGAATTCTTGTAGAAACGGGAGTGGGCAATGTATAAACATGGAAACATAGAAAATAGGTGCAGGAGTAGGCCATTCAGCCCTTCGACCCTGCACCATCATTAAATATGATCATGGCTGATCATGCAAATTCCTGCTTTCTCTTCATATCCTTGATCCCTTTAGCCACAAGGGCCACATCCAGATCCCTCTTGAATATTTTCAATGTTGGCATGCAGGTACTGCATATGGCCCAACCAGCTTTCTGTGGTAGTGAATTCCACAAGTCAACAACCCAGTTCTTCCTCATCTCAGTCCTGAATGGCTTACCCTTATTCTTAGGCTGTGACTCATGGTTCTGGACGTCCTCAACATCGGAAACATTCTCCCCGCAGCTAGCCTGTCCAGTCCCATCAGGATTTTATATGTTCCTGTGAGATCCGCTCTCATTCTTCTGAACCCCAGTGAGTCCAAGCCTAGTCGGTCCAATCTTTCTTCATATGACAATCCTGCCATCCCGGGAATTAGTCTGGTGAACCTTCGCTGGACACCCTCAATAGCAATAATGTCCTTCCTCAAACTAGGAGACCAAAACTGCACACAATACTCAAGGTGTGGCCTCACCAAGGCCCTTATAACTATAGCAAGACATCTCTACTCCTATACTCAAATCCTCTCGCTATGAAGGCCAGTGTGCCATTAGCTTTTCTCACTGCCTGCTGTACCTGCATGCCAATGTTCAGCGACTGTTCCACCATGATATCCAGGTCTCGAAGCACTTCCCATTTTCCTAAACTGCCACCATTCAGATTATAATCCACCTTCCTATCTTTGCCACCAAAGTGGATAACGTCACATTTACCCACATTATATTGCATTTGCCAAGTATTTGCCCACTCAGCCAGCCTGTCACCCAAGTCACCCTGCAGCCTCTTTACATCCTGCTCACAGCACGCACTGCCACCCGGCTTAGTGTCGTCTGCAAAGTTGGAGATATTGTATGCAATTCCTTTGTCCAAATCATTAATGTCTATTATGAAAAGCTGGGGCCCCAGCACTGAACCCTGTGGTACCCCACTGGGCACTGCCTGCCACTCTGAAAAGGACCCATTTATTCCCACTCTCTGCTTCCTGTCTGCCAACCAGTTATCTATCCACGTCAACACATCTAATACCATGAGCTCATTTTGCTCACTAATCTCTTGTGTTGGGCCTTGGCAAAGCCTTTTGAAAGTCCAGATACACAACACCCACTGGTTCACCCTTGTCCACTCTACTAGTCACTTGCTCGAAAAATTCCAAATTTGTCAAGCATGATTTCACTTTAGTGAATCCATGCTGACTTGGACCGATCCTGCCCCCACTTTGCAATTGCTCAGTTATTTCTTCCTTAATAATTGACTCCAGTATTTTCCCCACCAGCGATGTCAGGCTAACCCGTCTATAATTCCCCATTTACACTCTCCCTCCTTTTTTAAAAAGTGGGGTTATATTAACTCCCCGCCAATCCATTGGAACTCTCCCAGAGTCTATAGAATGCTGGAAAATGATTGCCTCTGTGCACTATTTCTCCAGCCACTTCCTAAAGTACTCTGGGATGCAGTGCATCAGTCCCTGGGAACTTATTGGGTTTTAATCCCATTAATTTCCCCAATACAATTTCTTGTCTGATAAGGATATCCTTCAGTTCCTCCTTCATGCCAGACCCCCTGTCCCCTAGTATTTCCGGAAGGTTATTTGTATCCTCCTTGGTGAAGTCAGATCCAGAGTAATTGTTAAACTCTCTTTGTTGCCCACTATTAATTCACCTGATTTTAAGTGCAAGGGACCTACATTTGTCTTCAAGCCAAGATAAAGATAAAGATTCAAATCTGGCCTCCTCAGGGGAGAAGCTTTGTTTGTGGGGGTGGGCGGAGGTTAGAGAGAGAGAGAAAGAGAGAGACACTGCTGTTTAAACAGTTGGAGAGAAGGCTGCGGAGGTCACCCAGAGAGGTCATGAAGTAAAATACTCCAGATTACACACTTTGAAAAGGGTTCTAAATGAACTTGATTTATAGCAGAGAATTGCTTTGTAAATACAAGTATCATCTTTGCCTGTATATGTAATCTGTTGGTGTTAGAATTGAAGTAAAATTTTTAAATTTTGTTTTGTCTTCTTTTGTCAAAATAAAGTTTGTTTATAAAACAACCAAGCCCTTTTTCTTATACTATCACTGTTGGAACAAATCGATTTTTCCGTATCTCATCTAAAACTTAAAAATGTTACGTGTCTGGGTCAGTATCTTAGCCATTATTGAGCGCTGACCAGACGATCGTAACAAATCCTAACTGCCAACTGAACCTGCATGTTAACCCTAAGAGAATCCTGAATCAGGACTCCTAAATCCCTTTGTACTTCAGATTTCCAAAGCTTTTCCCCATTTAGAAAATAGCCTATGCATCTATTCTTCCTACAAAAGTGCATAACCTCACACTTTTCCATATTGTATTCCACCAGTCACTTATTTGCCCATGTTAACTCTCTAATAACAAACTGAGTAAAGTAGCAAATGCTAATTTAAAAAAAAGATCTTTTTTAAAATCTGAAGGGCAGGGATTTAAATCCTTTGACAGCTTCATAACTATCTTGACAATTCTCTTGATAGTTCTCCTGACAGTTTTCATGACATCTTTCTTGGCAGTTCTCTCAAAGAGCACCTTACCTATCTCAAAGAACATCGTAGCACTACCAAAGGTCACTTTACCATACCCAAAGGTCAGATTACCTTTTCCAATGGTGTCACGGGTCCACATCTAAAAGGGTAACCTACCTCTTCAAAAGGATCCCTAAGTCTCCGAGGAACTCAAACTCAGTCAACTTTAGATATTCTCCGACTTGGTCTAAAGTGCACGCGTCATGTTTCACACCTAAATTTCCCCAGTTTTGATTAAACTTTCATTCTCTTTCTTTCTCCAAAAATGCTGCTTCAATCTGCTGAGTATTTCCAGCATTTCTTTTTTTATTTCAGATCTCCAGCATCCAGAGTATTCTGTTTTTTGATTGGGAGTTTCGGATGAAGAGTTACAGTGTTTGTAATAACTACTGCAATGTGATTTCAACCCGAAAATCTTTGTCTAACTTTGTTGACTCGCGTGCAGCTATATATATATATATATATACACCCTGTCCTGATTATAGAATTTTTCACATAATGGAATCTATTTTGAGTTAAGCCTGATTCCACGTATGTTACAGTTTTAAGTATTACACTCTCTCTGGGGACCGACAGCAGAAAATGCAGACGAGCAGTGAAGCTTCCTGTAGCCTAATCCTTTTTCGGGGTAACATGGTTCTTTTTGGGTTTCATCTCAGGAGAATTTGATCCAACAATGGTTCTTTGCTGCCACAAAGCAAAGAGAATCCTGTTGCTTTAGTGATCACAATAATTGGAATTTCAGTGTGGAGCGGCTGTTTGCTTATGACAGCCTTGTTGGTTTTGCAGGATTTAAAACTGTCAAGAGCACGGTGTGGGAAAAGGAATATTGCTGCTACTAAGTAAACACGCTTTTCTTTCAGGGCCAAAAATGCCGATATAACTGTACAGAAAAAAAAACATTCTGCTGACCACTGAGTGTCATTTCTGGTTAGGGAAAGAAGAAATGCAAAGTCCAACCATCCAAACAATGTGCAGTCGATGACACCCTCCACCAGTGGGAAGCTAGTCAGAGATGCAAACCTCAAGTGCTTATGCATCTTAACGGCTAACATCACAAGCGAAGCAGATAACCAACATCTCAGAAAATGTCCTAATACATTTAAGGGCGGCACGGTGGCAAAGTGGTTAGCTCGCGCTGCCTCACAGCACCAGGGATCCAGGTTCAATTCTGATCTTGGGTGACAGTCTGGGGAGTTTGCACATTCTCCCGGAGTCTGCGTGAGTTTCCTCCGAGTTCTCCGGTTTGCTGCCACAGTCTAAAGATGTGCAGGTTAGGTGGATTGGCCGTGCTAAATTCTTCCTTAGTGTCCAAAATGTTAGGTGGGGTTACTGAGTTATGGGGATAGGGTGTCGGCCTAGATAGGGTGTGTTGTGTTATGCTTCTTCATGTAGCATAAGCTGCTTCCTTGATGTATGCTTTGACAAAGGAAGGTCCAGACTTTGTAATGAGTTCAATATGTTTATTGAACTATTAACACAGTTCTTAAATGAGTTCGACTCTCCTGCTAATCTAACTGTAGTAACTCAGTCTAATTAAACCAGTCTGCTCAAAGCCACGTGCTGGGTGTGATGCTTCTGATCAACCCTGATGTACTCTCTAGTTGTGGGTCTGTGGAAAGAGGCAGAGCATGGGTGCCCAGTCGTTTTATATGGGTTGTGCCCCCTTGTGGCAATGCCACCTCTGGGTGTCCTGATTACCCATTGGTTGTGTCCTGTTGTAATGACCCATTGGCTGTATGCCTGTGTGTCATGACATCTCTGGTGCTCCCTCTAGTGATTACTTAATCGTAGTGTATTTACATTAACCCCTTGTGTATATACAGTGATGCATATCACCACAGGGTGCTCTTTCAGAGGGTCACTGTGATCGATGGGCTGAATGCCTCCTTCTGCACTGTAGGAATTCAATGAACTGATGATTTATATGCTCCTTAAAGCTCTTCAGCAGCTATAACCACTATTGCAACTCGAGGCACTCCCCAATGCTGAGGAGCCTAGTTAAGTCCAAGATCAGGGAAGGAGATGAGGAGAGAGGGAGTATGAGGGATTGAATCCAAGAAGCCAGGGAAAGATTAAAGGGGAGGATGACCTGGGTGGGGTGCATGTCCCGGGGAGGGCTCAAAGGACCTACAAAGGGGTTTCCAACCTTGCCCTATACCAGATGTGCAGTTAAAGCCACTGGTCTTCCTGCATGGTGTGGGTCTCCTGCCATGGGTAAAATAAAGGCGGAGACAGGATGAGGCCCTTAAGTGGTCATTAATTGGCCTCTTACGAGCTTCAATGGACTCAAGGATGCCTCCTCTGCCCTGTGTATATATAGGACAGATTGGAGTGGCTGACAAGGTGACAGCAAGGCCATCTCCTAGATCCTACACGCTCCCCACCTTCAAACCCACCGGCAGTGTGTGTAAAACCTAGCCCTATGTTTCTATACTTTTACTGGTGATCTGGAAGGATATAGAGGCTAAAGGCCTGGAGAGAAGTGGTCATTTCCACAAGCAATGGTAACAAGAAACCACTAGGTTCGTCAAATACTAACGTTTTCTAGGAGGCTGCAGTGGGGGCTGAGTTCAGAAAATTCGAAAGGAGACTTAATACAGCTGGAGATTACATAGGATTACGGCAGAGAAACAGGCCACTCAGCCCAAACAGTCCATGCTGGTGTTTCTGCTACACTTCAGATTTGTCTTATCTTTGCTCATCTAAATATATCTTTGTTACTCTCTATTCCCTTCACCTTAATATGCATCGATACCATTATAAGATTCACTTCAGCAAATCCTGTGGGAATGCGTTCCACATTCCCAACACTCTTTGGGTAACATTTATTCTGAATTCCCTGTTGGAATAACAAGAATCAGAAAATGCTGGTGGGAGTAGTTACGATAATGCAACAATTTAGGAGGACTTTAATCTTTGTACAGGCTGGAAAAATCAAATTGGCAGTGATAGTCTGGAAGATGCATTTCGAGAATGTGTTTGTGACAGTTTTTGGAACAATCCATTATGGGGCTAACAAGGGACTGAATTATTTTAGATCTAGTGTAGTGAAATGAGGTATGTTTAATTAGTAACCTCAAAGTAAACAATCCTCTGGAAAAAGTCATTTGGACACAGTGTAATTCCATCTTAAGTTTGAAAGCAATATACTCAAGTCCAAAACAAGAATTTAAAACTTAAAACAATTCCATAGGTATGAGGGCGATTTGGTTAAGATTGAATGGACAAATAGACTAAAAGGGATGACAGTAAATAAAAGTGGCAAACGATTCAAAATATTCAACAAAAATACACTTAATTAAAGATACAAAACTCAGCAAAAAATATCAATATGCGGCTTCTGTGGAAATTTGAAGTAATAGTTTGAAAGTTGGGGTTCTTTGATGTTGAAAGATTTTGGTCATCTAACCTAATATCTCCTTATGTGGCTTTGCATCATTATTTATTTAATGATGCTTCTGGGAAGTCCCTTTGGATATTTTTTTAGGCCAAGGGGCTATATAAGTGTAAGTTGTTGCTGTTGTTGCCCTTTGCTGAGGTCCAATCTAAAACTTGACACCACCCATCCTGATCTTGACCCTCCAAAGTGCCAATCTTAACTTCTCCCCACAAGTAATCTCAACAAACCCTCACCCGGTGAGAAGTACAAAAGCAGCTGTGGGTATTGAATATTTACTGCTGTTGTGTGCCTAATGTTTCATGAACCCTATTATATTACCTTGTTATTTAGTTTCAATGGTGAGTTTCAGGCAGCCTAGGCTGCAGTCCATGTGCTGTTGCAACTAAAGGCTAATTAAAGTACAATTGAATATTCTAATTTCATTTTAATATTCCAATCGTTCAAATCACCAGAGAGGTTTATGCCGCCAAATGCATTTGCTTCACATCCTGAGGTTTGCGCATGAGAGCCAGCTTCCAGATGCAATAATATTTCCAAATTTAAACCCGCCACCTAAGCCTAAACCCATGTGCTTGTCAATCTTAAAAATGTTGCCCCGCACCCCGCCACGGTACTAAAGTACTGTTTGCGCTTTGGTCTCCTGCACTAACTGCTGATAAACTGTGATCTTGTCAATTAAAATAATGAAAAACTGAAAGTCGAATAATTATTCTGTATCTGTATTCACAGTAGAAGAAGAATTCAATGATCCAGGAGCTCGAGGAAACTAATATTGAATCAGCGGCAGAGTCTCACCAAAATTAATGCAAACAAAGCAATTGTAATAAACATAAAGTGACAAGTCCCCAGGCCCAGATGTTTCCCAAACTAGGACTTTAAAGGAAATAAATGCCTTAACTGCAATCTTTCAAAACTCTCTTGATTTGGGAACTGTTCCTTCAGATTTGAAAATTGTGCAAACCGCTGTGCTGGGAGATGGGAAAGGAAAACCAGGAAATTACTGACAGGTTGGCCTAATATCTGTTGTCAGAAAAACACTAGAGTCTATAATTATGGATAGCATAAGAGAACACATTGAAAAGTTTCAGCTGATAAGAGAGAAAGCCAGCATGGATTTGTAAAGGGCAGGACGTACCTGACGAATCTGACTAAACTTTGTGAAGAGATTTGAAAAATAATTAATTCAGAGTACCCTATTCATTTTTTCCAATTAAGGGACAATATAGCATGGTCAATCCACCTACCCATCACATCTTTGGGTTGTGGGTGTGAAACCCACGTAAACACCACACGTACAGTGACTCAGAGCCGGGGTTGAACCTGGGACCTCGGTGCCGTGAGGCAGCAATACTAACCACTGGGCCGCCATGCTGCCCAACTTTGTGAAGAGATGACAAGGAATTTCTATGGTTGTTATTAAATTAATTTCTGGAAGGAATTAAGAAAAAATCCTTCATGACGGCATGTTAGCTAAAACTGAAGTCCAGGAAATTGAAGACAAATTATTGACTTGTGCGCAAAGTACCGAAAGGGGACATAGTCCTGTAGTGCGGCAAGTTAACCGGATGTTTTCCACCATTTGGCGAACCAAGAAACACCCCGCTATCTATCACCCATCCGGGTATATCAGGGGCCTCAGCAGAGAACTCCTGTTTTCTACACTAAAGAGCTCCGCTCATTGGAGTTCCTCAGTGCAACAAGAGATTAGGATGCTTTTTTAAAATGGCATCCCGATCTCCCGAGCACTCACCACAATCCTCAACCCCCCACCCCTCCCAAGCCTCAACTCACAATATGGAGGTCCCCATGCCCCCCACATCTCCCCAGGACCCCTCAGCCCCCCCTCCCCCCGGTCCAATTACCTGTGCACAGAAAATGCCAACTTGGCACCTTGGCAATCTGACAGTGCCCCTGCCAGCTGGCACTGTGGCCTGGTCACCTTGGCAGTGCCATGCTGGCACAGAGATGGCACCTCCAGGGTTCCAGGCTGGCACTTCCAAGGTGCCAGGCTGGCAGTTCCAGTGCACCCAGGTGGCACCAGCAGTGCCAGGGTACCATCGGGCAGCACGGTAGCATTGTGGACAGCACAATCGCTTCACAGCCCCAGGGTCCCAGGTTCGATTCCGGCTTGGGTCACTGTCTGTGCGGAGTCTGCACATCCTCCCCGTGTGTGCGTGGGTTTCCTCCGGGTGCTCCAGTTTCCTCCCACAGTCCAAAGATGTGCAGGTTAGGTGGATTGGCCATGATAAATTGCCCTTAGTGTCCAAAATTGCCCTTAGTGTTGGGTGGGGTTATTGGGTTATGGGGATAGGGTGGAGGTGTTGACCTTGGGTAGGGTGCTCTTTCCAAGAGCCGGTGCAGACTCGATGGGCCGAATGGCCTCCTTCTGCACTGTAAATTCTATGATCTATGATCCTGCCCAGAAGGGAAGCACCTGGGGACTTCTTATCCCCTGGGAGACCCTCATGAGTTCTGTTCTGTCTGGTACCCGTTTGTGGAGACCAGCACTGAACAGCGTTCGCTTGACATCTCCAGGTTGAGAGAATTAGATCCAACGCCTTCATTATATCTCAGGAACGCATATTAAAGTGCGACTACCTGTCCCACAATGGGCGGTATTCACATCACGGTGTCTCGCAAGATTGTGTTAGACCCTGTCCCTGGTTGTAAATTGGATGAATAGAAGACTGAGATTAAGAATAATTAACAAGGCGTGATTGGTGGTGTCCTGCAGACATCTGCATTAGGGCCTCAGTGATTCACCATACTTGTTAATGATTTAGATAAAGTGATAACCACATAACCAAATTTGTTCATATCGCAAAGGTGGGTGGAATTTCAAGCATTGTAGATTGGACACAGAAGATTACAAAGAGATATTGATAGAATAAGTGAATGATTAAAACTATGGCAAATGAATTTCAATCGGCACAATTTTCCAAAAAATCTCGAAGTGCCAGATTCAGGCAGAAAACCAGCGTGTTTCTCCCCAGGGAAACAGACAGATTTCCCGATGAGATCTTCCCACATTTTGGCATTTTTTGAAGAGAGACATTTTTTTGCACCAGCATTGTGAGGGAAAAGGCCTAAACACGGCAGCTAGCCCGGCTTCATAGGGATAAGGGCATCCTTTTTAAAGAGTGCCCTGATCTCAAAATAAACCCACACTATGGACATTGGAAAACCTTTTATCAATGATCACTGGCATCAACTCCCTCATCGCGCCCGCCGCAGGGATTGTTAGCATCAGCCCGCTTCTGCCCCCTCCAAGGATCACTGGCACAACCCCCTCCCTCAAAGGATTGCCGGCATCAATCCCCTTCCTCATGTCAATGGTCGCTGGCATCAATCCCCTCCCCCTCCCTGCCCCAAGTATCATTGGCAACAGGGCATTGGGGTGTTCCCAATACATCTCCCGATAGGCCCCACCCTTGGCCCCATGGCTTCAGATCATGCCCCTTGGCAATACCAAGTTGGAGCTTCCACGGTGCCAAGGGGCAGGCCATGTCCCCCCGGCTGACCCCAATGTACTTTCAAGCAAGTCACAGAGCTCTGTCATAAGGGAAAGTGAAAAAAAACATTGGAAAAAAACTGAGTTCAGCCAGGTCACAGGTGTACAATCTAGGAAGCTGTTGAGAGTTAATTGGGTGTAAAATTCAATGTGAACAAATAATAACTATAGGCCCTTTGAAGCAGGCAGTAGCTCCCTGAACCAGAGGCACGTAAAAGTAAATGGGGTGTGAAATTGAATGTGAACAAACAAGTACAAAGGGATAAAAGCAGGCATACTGCAACAGTGAAACCACAGAGCCTATTGCATCTTCAAGGGGAGTGCAATGCTTTTCCAAGAGACTGAGAAGCTGAATAATGGAGTTGTCCTATGAAAGGACTGTAGGGCAGACAGTCTGCAGCTGGGTTTCCCCCTGTTGCGGGGTAGCAAGCATGAAAGAAAGCAGTTTTCAAAGCTTTACACTCCCACCCCTACCCCTATCCTGGAGGAGACCCTGATCTGGCTCCCTCCAGCCCAGTCCAAGCCCACTAACCCCCAGCTCCCTTGAAGGACCCCTCCCATAGCATCTGGTTAGCGGCAGCTGTGCCCTTGTCCTCCCTGGAGGTAAGTGGAAAGGGGTTCTCAACTCCTTCATCCCTCTTGAAGTCCATCGTGGCTGGTCCATGTTTGTAAGAAACAGTAGTTATTGGCATCCGATTGACATACCACTGCGGGGCAGAAAAATTGCATTAAGCATGAAGGTTTGTCTTTAATCTTGTTGATGAGATTGAAATTCATTCATTTGAATCAGCCTCCCTCCCTTTCTGCGTGAGATCCGGTTTGCACCAACAGGAGGTATCTGGGAATATCGCAGACTGTTGTGCACCCAGTGTAAATGCCGCTTTTGGCCACACGCTGAATTTTCCCAACATAGCCGGATTTGCGCCGAGCACAACTCTGCCGGAAAATCGCCTCCAATATATGGACCCAAGAAGATAGAACTGGATAATTTTTAACTGGTGAAAAGCTAAAGTAATGAAGGTCCAAAGGGTTCAGGCGCATAGTCCATGCTCATGAACATGTACAGAAAATAACTATGAAGGCTAATGGAATGCTGGCCTTTATACAGTATGTAGAATATAAGGTTAGGGTTAGGGTACAAAGCCAAGGTTAGACCACACGCGGAGTACTGTGAGCACCTTTGGGCACCACACAATATGATGGATATATTGACCTTTGAATGCACAATCTCATTTTCTTTATCTGGAAGGAGGAGAACATACCAGGAGATCTCAGAGATGCCGTAATCGTGACCCTCTTCAAGAAAGGTGACAATTTGACTTCTGTGAGTACGGAGGAACTTTCCTTTTGTTGGCCACAGGGAAGGTCATTGCACGAGTCCTCCTTCATTGCCTTCTCCCTGCGACTAAAGAGATCTTCCCAGATTCCTAGTGCAGATTCCATCCGCTAAGGGGCACAACAGACATGATCTTCACTGCACGGCAACTACAAGAGGAATGCAGGGAACTCAGAAACCCTTTTACGTGGCCTTCTTTAATCCCACAAAGGCCTTCAACACTGTCAACGACATGGGATTATGTAGCATCTTCCTCTGTTTCAGCTGCCCCCAAAGATTTGTCAGCATCATCCGCCTGTCTCACGATGACATGCAAGTCGTGATCCTGATAAGTGAATCCACTGCTGACATAATTATCTTTCAACTGGGTCAAGCAAGGCTGTGTCATTGCACCGATGATCTTTTCAATCTTTCTCGTTACAGTTCTCCATTTCACCCTCAGCAAGCTTCCTGCTGACGTGGAGCTGAACTACTGAACAAATAAAAATCAGTTCAACCTCCACCAGCTGTTGGCCAGATCCAAGGTCATTCCATCCTCTGTCATTGAACTACAGTACGCAAATAATGCCTGTGTCTGTGCACACTTGGAGGCTGACCGCCAAGCCATCATCAACACCTTTACTGAGGCATACAATAGCATGGGCCTTTCACAAAATTTCTTGAAGACAAAGGTCCTCTACTAATCTACACCCACCACACAGTACTGGTCACGAGTGCGAACAACTCAGAGGGCTGATGATGGGGAGCCCCCGAATGCTCGCTGCCCATTCAGTGCTAGAGTGTGTTGATGACTTGCAGAGAGGAAAGGGCTGTGATGCTCCTCAGAGATACTGTGAATGTCTGACTCCTGTCTAGTTGATGGCAGCTCGCATGCTCCCTGTGCCTTGGGTCATTTTAGAGTAATGACGCACGGAGACAGTCATCTCTCCTAATGCTGTCTTTGGAGGCTGGCCAATTGGTTAGAGAATTCCCTGCATCATTGAATTGATATTGGGCTGAATTCTTCATCTGTACCCAGCAGCGGGATTCTCTGGTCCCATTGCAGTGAATGGGAGATTTGGCTGAGCACCAAATACTCTGTCCTCGCTAGTACCCGTAGTGGAGCGGACTCCGTCCTCGCTAGTACCCGTAGTGGAGCGGACTCCGTCCTCGCTAGTGGCCGTAGTGGAGCAGACTCCGTCCTCGCTAGTGGCCGTAGTGGAGCAGACTCCGTCCTCGCTAGTGGCCGTAGTGGAGAATCCGAGCCATCATCACGTAGAGGGGTCCAAATGAATAAGTCCAAATGAATGCCTAACATGAGGTGTGCCATTTCTGCCATCAGTCAGTGGTGATCAGATAGACTAAAATGGTTAAAAAAGGTGGGTTTTAATACATAGTGAAGTCAAATATATACAAATGTCAGTGCTTTACATCTGTTAGTGCCTAATATCACCTGAGCTGACGCTGTGTGACGACAAGTTCTAAACTCTCCTAACCCCAGAGCTATGTTTAGGTCTCCCTGGGATCCACGTCTAAGATTGAGGTGGCCTGTGGTCTACCATTCCCTGCTGCCTGAGACGGTGTTGATGGTCATCCTCTGGAGGTCCGGGGCCTGAGGGCCCCGGTCTAATTGTGGGTGGCACTGGCACAGGTGTTGTGGTGCCATCCTGTTCTGACTGTTGAGTCGGAGGCGCCTCGGTCTCTAGGAGGGGTGAGTCAGGTGGACTAGGCACTCCAAGGGTCTCATTCACTCATGAAGGTAAATGCTTGCTGTCCTCTCCTCCACAGCATCCATCGTCTGTGACGGGGAACCCTCCATGAACCTTGGAGCTGGCGTTCTTGCTGCCATCCTCTTGGCAGGACTGTGAGCAAGTGCTGTGGAGCCGTTTAAATGCAGCACCGCCTTGATTGAACTGCTTGGATGTGCACGGGGCAGCCAATTAAAGCACATTGAGCTACAGACATGGTGTTAGTCCCATTAAATTTTTTTATCCCGAATGTCGAACAATTCTGGTCGAGATTGCACCGATGGGGCCAATGGCATTCACTCCGGCAAAAAACATCACTTAGCCAAATTTTGGGAAGATTCCAGTCGCGGTCAATATATAGAAAACCATTGAGAGGTACCATCAGTGCTGCCTCTGCAAGGTTTTGCAAATTCTTTGGCAGAATAGATTAGATTAGGTTTAGATTTATTGTCACGTGCACCGAGGTACAGTGAAAAGTATTTACATAGAATTTACAGTGCACAAGGAGGCCATTCGGCCCATCGAGTCTGCACCGGCTCTTGGAAAGAGCACCCTACCCAAGCCCATACCTTTACCCTATCCCCATAACCCAGTAACCCCACCTAACACTAAGGGCAATTTGGACCTTAAGGGCAATTTATCATGGCCAATCCACCTAACCTGCACATCTTTGGACTGTGGGAGGAAACCGGAGCATCCGGAGGAAACCCACGCACACACGAAGAGAATGTGCAGACTCCACACAGTAAGTGACCCAAGCCCAACCCAAGCTGTGAAGCATTTGTGCTAACCACTATGCTACCGTGCTGCCTCTTCTGCTATTCTTCTGCGTACAGTCCAGGCAGATCGCTGCGTACATGAATATATAAGAGCATAGTATAAATACATAATGTAAACACACAGACATAGACATAGACGCATATGGAGTGCAGAGCTACAACTGTGGAGAAGATGCGTAGAGAGATCTGTTCAGTGCATAAGAGGGCCATTCAGGAGTTTGGTAATAGAAGAGAAGAAGCTGTTTTTGAATCTGTTAGTGCGTGTTCTCACACTTTTGCCTCTCCTGCTCAATGTAAAAGTTTGGAAGAAAGGATAACCCGAATGGGAGGGGTCTTTGATTATGCTGTCCTCTTTCCCAACGCAGCGGGCGGTGTAGACAGAGTCAATGGATGGGATGCACGTTTGCATGATGGACTGGCCTGTGTTCACGATTCTCTGTAGTTTCTTACAGTCTTGGGCCGAGTAATTACTATACCAGGCTGTGTTACAGCCAGATAAGATACTTTCTCTGATACATCTGTAAAAATTGGTAAGAGACAATGTGGACTTACCAAATTTCCTTAGTTTCCTGAGGAAGTATAGGCGTTGTTGTGCTTTCTTGATTGTAGCATCGACGTGGGTAGACCAGGACAGATTGTTGATGATGTGTACACCTATAAATTTGAAGCTGTCCACCATCTCCACCTCGGCACCATTGATTCAGACAGGGGTGTGTGTGAGACATCACTTCCTGAAGTTGATGATCAGCTCCTTAGTTTCACTCACGTTGAGGGAGAAATTGTTGTTGTTACACCACTCCGCTAAGTTCTCTATCTCTCCTGCACTCTGACTCGCCATTGTTTGAGATCAAACCTACTGTGGTTGTGCGGAAAATTGTTGAACCCATTACTTTCCATGGATTCACTTTCGAGAAGGCCGATCTAACTTCTGAGGCTGTGACAGTAGTTGTGGGTGTGTCTGAGGCTGTTGGGCAGATACATTGGTTTGTTTGTTTCTTACTCAAAACAAGCACAGAATGCATTAAGTTCAACAGGGAAGGGTGCTCCGTCGCCAGAGAGTCTACTTGGCTTGGCTTTGTAACCCGTTATATTGTGTAAGCACCAATGCCAGTGTTATAGCTCAGGCCAACATCCCCAGCATCAAAGAGTTGACTATGCTCGATGAGCTCCACTAGGTGGGCCACATCGTCTGCATGACTGGCATGAGAGTCCTGAAACAAGCACTCTACTTGAAACTTGGCAATCCGAGTACTCCACCCACCAACTCCTCCAACCTCCATCTGGCCCACCTGTGACAGAGACTGTAGGTCACACAGTCATCTGAAAACTCATTTTTATTTTGAAAACAAGTCATCTCAACTCCGGGGGACTGCCTGAGAAGAAGATATTGACGTTGGAGGGATTTTGGCATAGGATTTCGGCATACCCTGGCAGCAGGGTAGCATGGTGGTTAGCATAAATGCTTCACAGCTCCAGGGTTCCAGGTTCGATTCCCTACTGGGTCACTGTCTGTGTGGAGTCTGCACGTCCTCCCCCTGTGTGCGTGGGTTTCCTCCGGGTGCTCCGGTTTCCTCCCACAGTCCAAAGATGTGCGGGTTAGGTGGATTGGCCATGCTAAATTGCCCGTAGTGTCCTAAAAAAAGTAAGGTTAATGGGGGGGGGGGTTGTTGGGTTACGGGTATAGGGTGGATACGTGGGTTTGAGTAGGGTGATCATGGCTCGGCGACGGAGCACCCTTCCCTGTTGAACTTAATGCATTCTATGCTTGTTTTGAGTAAAAAACAAACAAACCAATGTATCTGCCCAACAGCCTCAGACACACCCACAACTACTGTCACAGCCTCAGAAGTTAGATCGGCCTTCTCGAAAGTGAATCCATGGAAAGTAATGGGTTCAACAATTTTACGCACAACCACAGTAGGTTTGATCTCAAACAATGGCGAGTCAGAGTGCAGGAGAGATAGAGAACTTAGCGGAGTGGTGTAACAACAACAATTTCTCCCTCAACGTGAGCGAAACTAAGGAGCTGATCATCAACTTCAGGAAGTGATGTGCTGTACTGTTCTATGTTCTATGTTCTATGTTCTATGTTTATTTAAATGATATCTGGCCTACAAGAGGTACGTTATCATAGATTATCATAGAATTTATCATAGAATTTACAGTGCAGAAGGAGGCCATTCGGCCCATCGAGTCTGCACCGGTTCTTGGAAAGAGCACCCTACCCAAGGTCAACACCTCCACCCTATCCCCATAACCCAGTAACTCCACCCAACACTAAGGGCAATTTTGGACACTAAGGGCAATTTATCATGGCCAATCCACCTAACCTGCACATCTTTGGACTGTGGGAGGAAACCGGAGCACCCGGAGAAAACCCACGCACACACGGGGAGGATGTGCAGACTCCGCACAGACAATGACCCAAGCCTGAATCGAACCTGGGACCCTGGAGCTGTGAAGCAATTGTGCTATCCACAATGCTACCGTTGTGAAGGGATTACATGAATCAGGCTTGTATTCTCCATAATTTAGTAGGTTTGGGAGTAATTTAAGCAACGTTTTCAAGACATTGGGAGGTACAGATTCGATAGCCTCCACTTGTTCGCGAGTCCAGGACTAGGGTAATTGTCAAAAAATTAGAAGTAAACTTTGAGGAGTAAAATTAGGATGCACTTTTTCATGCAAAGGGTGGGAACCTTTCTCAACAAATAGCAATCAGTGCTAGATCAATGGTAAGTTTTCAATCCAAGATTGACAGATCTTTGTTGTATAAAAGTATGAAGAGATATGGGGCAAACGTGAGTTTACAGAGTTAGCTTGCAGATCAACGAATACTTTATAGAATGGCAGGACAGACTCATGCAGTGAAGTGGCCTACGCTAGTTCCTTTGTTTTTATTAACCACTATTCCTGGAGATACACATGCAGGACTGGCACTTTGTTTTCTGTATTAACGTATTCCAGTCACGTCACAGGAGAGTGGAGAGACTGAATAGTGCACATGAAAAAAAGATTTCTTCAAATAAAAAAAATTACACAGGCAAGAAATAAGCTTTGAGCGGGCTCTATGCATCACACTTGAGTCATAACACAGTCAGTTTGATATCACAGTGAAAGCTCGTTGACTTGCAGAACCATCCCAGTGGATTGCATCAATGATTGAGATCAAAGCATGAGTAGTGAACAAAAAATGGTTCTTTGCTAAATCAGCTCATCAGTGGCTGATAAATGTATGCTCTGCGATATTGTACATGAGACTCCATGTGGAGGATGAACAATAGCATTGCATCTTCAAAAGTACATTGTCCCTGAGTTAAAAACAGAAAATGCTGGAAATGCTCGTCAAGTCTAGCAGTATCTGTGGAGAGAGAAACAGAATTAATGGGTGCAATATGGGTGCAAACTACTGGCCAAATTGCTCCTGAACGGAGGATGATGCAGCCAGTAAATGCCAGGAGAGGCCACTGCAAGACTTCTCGGCGGCCGTTACACCTTGTGACATCTAACCAGATTTTGTGAGACCTCGCAATCGGGATCCCGCCCATAATGGGCAGGATCCAGTCTCGCAAAGTGAAGTTGGCTTAGAAGTTGTCTTGCCTCTGCCTTTGCTGATTTAACGGCCACCTGGCATCTACCGGCCTCTCCGAGGAGACACCAGCTGGGCGCCGTTCAGTTCTGCTCCACACAAATGGGGACCAGGCAGGACAGTACCTGGTTGGAGGGGGGGGGGGGGGGGGAGCAGTTTCCCAGGTGATCAGAGGCCTCCCGGTGTTCAGCGTCTGAGCAGGTTGGAACACTGCCACTGCTGGTGCCACCAGAGAACCATGGCACTGCCAGCCTGGCACTCTTGCAGTGCCACCTGGGCATCGTGGCAGTGCTACCCAGCAGCCAGCCTGGCACTGCCAGAGTGCCCAATTAGCACTGGCAGACTGGCAGGGCTAAGGTGAAAAGCTGGCATTGAGTCCACACCAGGGAGCAGCCCCGGGGGTGCCCTGCCCGGGAGGCTCGAGGACACACAGCATGTGAGTTGGAGTGCGGTGGAACTGGGGAGGGGGGGGGGGGGTGGTCCGGTGGATGGTTCAGGGGTTCATGGGGGGGGGGGGGGGGGATGTCATCCGGTGAATGGGTCAGGGGTTCATCAGATCAGGGCAGCATTCAAAAATGGAGGAGCTCCTCAGTGCCGGAAATGCAACTAACTGTGGACTCGGCAGGGCGATCTCTGCCGGGACACGAAAACAAGACAGAGTTTCAATAGATAGTAGGATCGTTCCTAGCATTACAAGCACCGGGACCGACGCTGCTAATCTAGTCCAGAACAGCACTCTATTTTACTTTGGTTAGATCGCGCCCAGCATTTCCGGTCGATCACCCTTCATCAGAACTGAATGAATGTCATGGACATTAATTCTCTTTTTCTCTCTACAGATGAAGACTAATCTATTTCCAACATTTGCTATTTATATTTAAAATTTCCAGCATCTACAGTATTTTGCTTTTATCTCAATTTAGTTGGCCTTAGCCAAGACTCTTCAATGAGCCTCAGTGCCCTCGGGGTATGGCAGGGAAATTTAAGTGCTACTTCTCTAGTGTAAGTCATCACCTGCTGCAATGCATGGTATTGAGAACGGGACCAGGATCAGCTGTAATGTTGCCTGCCCTGGTCATATTTGAATAGCTTGTGGTCATTCACTATGTAAAGTCACATGGCCAGTACTGGAGTTTTCTCTGGACTGCTAAGCTGTTCCCAGCAGGACTGAGCAGAATCTGCAAAAGAAAATAAACACCAAAGTTCCATTTGCCCTGGTATTCTCATTAAAAGTAAACAATTGATGATACAGAATGACTGTACCAAAGATGCATGCCTTCAGCAAAATAGGCAATTTTACGCCACAGAAATCCTTGATTCTTTCAATGTTGATTGACACAATAATTCATTATAGCAAATTGACAAACTACAACTCAGTGCCATAAATGATCACTTAATGGGCCACTTTATGAGTTGCATTTGCAATGTTCTGAAAAATTTTCTGTAATAAATATAATGTCACACAGATGAAGCTGCTTAATAGGCATTTGTTATTTTGTGAGAAAACTCATCTGGACCCATGAATACTTGTGCTACTCATGAATTAGGAGTATATTATGCCAATGCAATTATGATGCACATCGTGGGAGGTTCTATATTGGTTGTATGCTTTGAAAAGATATTTGCCCTTCACAAGATGCCCTGAATATAAAGTTACTTCATCTCTATAATTAAAATCTTGTGCCTAACATGAACCTGTGCTGTCATATTTTTCAAAAGCATTGGGGTTGAGATTTACTTGGGTGATAGCTCATTGACATTTTAGAATTCATCTGATTTTACTTTTCATTGAGACGAGAAGTCAAGTGCAGTGCAAAATGGCTGACAATACGCCATCACCCATTTTGCATTTCCATATCTGAATATTTCCAGTCAATGTTTTATGACAGTAAAGTCTTTGTTAATTAGAGACATTTGATTTCTAGATTTTGAACATTTAATCTTGCCACTGCAAGAGGGAAATGAGAAGATTGCTGACTGCACAATGTTCGGGTCACATTTAGTCAGAAATTCAGTGAGGTATTTTTCAGTACCAGGTTCAACCACCATTGTCAATACATAGTTATCCTGGATACAGTTTCAAAATATAGAAACATTCTCTGTGTGAATGTCACATATTTGCAAACACTTTCGGCACATTCTGCAGATACCATTGATAAATTAATGCACATTGAACAGTGTCAAAGAAGTTATTAGGCTGAAGAACGCACAGTTCTTAATCTGGCACTATTGCTATGTTCTTCCACAGCGTGTTCTCGTTGGAGGGAATGAGCTATTCCTTCAGGTCACTGTTAAGTTACCAATCTTGTGACCTCAGATATGTAGCTCTAGAAAAAAATGGATTTTGTTATTTAAATACTGAGCGTAATCTCAGATTTGTAATCTTTAATATTACTCTGTACAAATGATGCTACACTATTCTCAGCTGTCACATAAACTCCAAGAGGGGCTAAAACGATAATCAGTGTTCGCAATGTTAAAAAGAAATCTACAGCTTCAGTCAAGGTATTCTCTGCTTTACTGATTAGCTTCTTTATTTTAACATGAAAGCACATTTTGATCCCCAGCACCATCAATCGGCATTCATAAATATTTCACGTTGCTCAGCTCCCCAAAAGAGTCACGCACTGAGCAAGATCATTTTTCTTTGATCTTGGAAGATGGGTAACACTGGCGGGGTTTTCCATTGGTCATATATGTCTAAGTTAGAATTGGGTGTAGCTTGGAGGGGAACTCAGAAGTGATGGTGTTCACATGATCTTACTGCTCTTGTCCTTCTCAGTGGTAGAGAACATATAGAATGAGTTGCTATCAAGTAAGCTTGATCTGTTATAGTATTGCATCCCATAATTAAAATGTGTAGGCACAATGCATTAATTACGGAAGGGTTGGAGAGTGAATCCAGTGGCAGACGTGTCAAGCGAATGAGATGCTCTGGCTGATGATGTTGAGCTTTTCAAGTGTTACGACTGTTGTAGCCATCAAGGCAAAGGTGAATATTCCCCCAAACAACTTCAGGAAGTCCCAAAACACTTTTGCAGCCAATAAAATGCAATTGAAGTGTAGTCACTGCTGCAATGTAGGAAAAATTTAAACCAATTTGTGCACAAGGACCCACAACAGCAATGTGAGAATGACCAGATAATTTAGGCTGGCATTTCATAGAATCCCTACAGTGCAGAAGGAGGCCATTCAGCCCATCGAGTTTGCACCGGCCCCCCTCAAAAGACTACTCTATCCAGGTCCACTTCCTTATCCACCACACCCTATCCCCATAACCCTGTAACCTAATCTGCACGTCCCTGGACACAGCATGGCCAATCCACCTAACCTAACTTCAGTGTAATTTTTGATTAGTATATTAAATGAAGGCCCTTTCTATCCCCTCTCAGGAGAACATTAAAGATCCTATGGCACGACTCAAAGTAGAACATAGAGATTCTCCCCAGGGTGGATGGTGAGAAGATGTTTTCTCTTCTGGGAGAATCTACAACCAGAGGACATAATCTCAGAGTAAAGGATCGCCCATTTAAGACAGAGATGATCAGGGATTTCTTCTCTTGGATGGTGGTGAATCTGTGGAATTTTTTTACCACAGAGAGCTGCAGAGGCTGGATCAAGGCTGAGACAGACAGATTTTTAATCAGTAAGTGAATCAAGGGTTATGGGGATAAGGCGGGAAAGTGGAAATGAGAATTATATCAGATCAGCCATGATCCCATTGAATGGTGGAGCAGACTTGATGGTCCACTGTCCCTATATCTTCTGGTCTTGTGGTGTCTTTGCCAGCACTTATCTCAATGACATGACTAAAAAATGTTAAACAGTCATTATCACAGTGCTGTTTGTGGAAGCTTGCTGTCTGAAAATTGGCTGCCGCTTCTCCCTAAATTACAACTATGCACAAACAACAAAAGTACTTCATTACCTGTGATGCAATTTGTGATTGTGATAGACTCCAGGTAAATTCAAGTCTTTATTTCTTTTACGGAGTCAGAATAGGAACGGAGATGGAATATGCCGATAGCACTGGCTAAGAAGAGTATCAGTCAACCATGATACAGGTGGCGGGGGAATCCACCCTCATAAAGTCCTCATTGTGATTAGTTTTGCTGGAGAATAATGACCATAATGAAGAAGTAATGCTTTGAACCAACAATTTTTTTTTTTTATAAATGTTTTTATTCAGTTTTCATATTTTATATTGAACAAATTACAAATTGTTAGGAGAGAAAAAGAACAAAAAAAAAAAAAAAAAAAAAAAACAAACAAACACGCAAAAATTAACATACATATTTACAGGTAAGCATCTTCGTAGTAGTAACTGCGCCCGCCCCCCCCCCCCCAACATGTTTATTTAGTTTGGTTTTGGGCCTTAGCTAGCCATCGAACCCCCGTACCGAACCTGTAGCCCCTCCCGCTACCTTCCCCCGACTATTCTTCCTCTTGTACATTGGCCACAAATAGGTCCCGGAACAGTTGCATGAATGGCTCCCACGTTCTGTGGAAGCCGTCGTCCGACCCTCGGATGGCAAATTTGATTTTCTCCATTTGGAGAGATTCCGAGAGGTCGGACAGCCAGTCCGCAGCTCTGGGCGGTGCTGCTGACCGCCAGCCAAACAGGATTCTACGGCGGGCGATCAGGGAGGCAAAGGCAAGGGCGTCCGCCCTCCTCCCCAGGAATAGATCTGGCTGTTCTGAAACCCCGAAGACCGCCACTATCGGGCATGGCTCCACCCTCACTCCCACCACTTTGGACATAACCTCGAAGAAGGCTGTCCAGTACTCCACGAGTCTGGGGCAAGACCAGAACATGTGGGCGTGGTTGGCCGGGCCTCTTTGGCACCGTTCACATCTGTCTTCCACCTCCGGGAAGAACCTACTCATACGGGTTCTTGTTAAGTGGGCTCTATGTACCACTTTTAGTTGCGTCAGGCTGAGCCTTGCGCACGTGGAGGTGGAGTTGACCCTATGCAGTGCTTCGCTCCAGAGTCCCCACCCTATCTCCATCCCCAGGTCGTCCTCCCATTTCCTTCTTGTTGCGTCCAGTACGGTGTCGTCCCTATCTACCAGTCGGTCATACATGTCACTACAGTTCCCTTTCTCTAGGATACTTGCGTCCAGTAGGTCTTCCAGTAGTGTCTGTCGTGGCGGTTGTGGGTACGTCCTTGTCTCCTTTCGTAGGAAGTTTTTGAGCTGCAGGTACCGTAGCTCGTTCCCCCCAGCTAGCTGAAACTTCTCTGTCAGTTCGTCCAGTGTTGCGATCCTGTCGTCCGTGTATAGGTCCCTGACTGTCAGTGTCCCCCCGTCCTGCCTCCACCTTTTGAAGGTGGCGTCAGTCAGTGCTGGTGTGAACCTATGGTTGTTGCAGATGGGAGCCCTGTTCGACATTTTGGTCAGGCCAAGTTGCTGCCGCAGTTGGTTCCAGGATTGGAGGGTGGCTGTCACCACTGGGCTGCTGGAGTGTTTTTTGGGTGGGGATGGGAGTGCTGCCGTGGCGAGGGCCCGGAGGGAGGTTCCCATGCAGGAGGCCTCCTCCGCACGCACCCACTCAGCCTCTGGCTCCTGGATCCATCCCCTTACTCGCTCGGCTGTTGCTGCCCAGTGGTAGAATTGTAGATTCGGGAGGGCTAGCCCTCCCCTGGTTTTTGTTTTTTGTAAGACCTTCTTTGGGATCCTAGCATTTTTACCCCCCCCATACGAACGCCATGATGAGTTTGTCCAGCGCTTTGAAAAAGGCCTTGGGGATGTAGATCGGAATGGATCTAAACAGGAAGAGGAACCTGGGCAGTACGTTCATTTTGATCGTCTGAACTCTCCCCGCGAGGGAGAGCGGGAGTGTGTTCCATCTTTGCAGGTCCTTTTTAACTTCCTCCGTCAGGCTGGTGAGGTTCCATTTGTGGATCCCTTTCCAGTCATGGGCTATTTGGATCCCCAGGTAGCGGAATTTATGTCGGGCTTGATTGAACGGCAGCCCCTTTAGTGCTGCCCCCCCCCCCCTTGCGGGTGTACTGGGAAGATCTCACTTTTGCTCATGTTGAGTTTGTAGCCCGAGAAGGCTCCAAACTCTTTCAGGAGCGCGATGATTCCGTCCATGCTGCTTTGTGGGTCCGAGATATAGAGGAGCAGATCATCCGCATAGAGTGAGACTCTGTGCTCTCTACCTCCCCTTCGGATCCCCCTCCAATTTTTTGCTGCCCTGAGCGCGATTGCTAGCGGTTCAATTGCTAGTGCGAACAGCAGCGGGGACAGTGGGCATCCTTGTCTGGTGCCCCTGTGCAGCTGGAAGTATTGGGAGTTGGTATTGTTGGTCTGTACACTCGCCATGGGTGCGTTGTACAGGAGCTTTACCCAAGCGGTGAACCCTGTTCCAAGCCCGAACCGCTCCAGTACCTCTATGAGGTATTTCCACTCGACTCTGTCGAAGGCCTTTTCTGCGTCCAGGGAGACGATCACCTCTTGTGTTCTCTCCCCGGAGGGGGTCATTATCACGTTCAGCAGGCGCCTGATGTTCGCGGTAAGCTGTCTACCTTTGACAAAGCCCGTCTGGTCCTCTGTGACCACCTCAGGTACACAGTCTTCTAGCCTCTTGGCTAGGATTTTGGCCAGTATTTTGGCGTCTGCATTCAGCAGAGATATGGGTCTGTATGACCCACATTCCGTTGGGTCTTTGTCTTTCTTAGGTATCAGCGAGATTGAGGCCTGTGCTAACGTGGGTGGCAATGTGCCCCTAGCTAGCGAGTCTGTGAACATCTCCCGCAGGTGCGGGGCCAGCGCTGTCGCAAATTTTTTGTAGAAGTCCGCCGGGAATCCGTCCGGTCCCGGCGCCTTCCCCGCCTGCATGGAGCTAATGCTGTCCATGATCTCTCCCAGTGCTAGTGGTGCTTCCAGATCCCGTTTTCTGCCCTCTCCCACAACTGGTATGTCCAGTCCGTCAAGAAACCGGTTCATCCCAGCCTTCCCCGTTGGGGGCTCTGAGGTGTACAGCTCTTGGTAGAAGGCCTTGAAGGTTTTGTTAATCCTCTCTGGTTCTGTTTCCAACGTGCCTCTGGTATCTCTGATTTGCGCAATTTCTCTGCTGCTTTGAACCAACAATTGAGTGATACAGGAAATAACATAGTCAGAGGGAAATATTAATAATTATTCCCCTAATGTGTTCAATTTGTATTGAAAATTATATTTGAAAAGTTTACGACTGTTCAAATCTCTTTTTTATAAAAAGGAATAAAAAACAAAAAGTTGTTTTTAAAAAAAAAAAGTTTTTTAAATTTTCAGGAGAGAAAACAAAAAGTTGAATAAAATTTTTGTTTGTCTTATCCTCTCCGTGCTCCAACTTTCAGGCTGTTTCTCGTTGTGATCCCCACTCCTCCTCCACTTGCAGCACACCGGGACCAGTCTCTCCTCTCTCCCCTCTTTTTTTCTCCTCTTCAGCTCCGTGGAATGGAACTTTAGTGTCTGGGCAGGGCGAGGGAGGCAGGGCCGATTTTGCGGGACTTTAATTTTTTTTAAAAAACCCACCGGGAAACCCCCCCGAAATAAAACGCGATTTTGTGGACCTGCGGGAGCCTCTTTGCTGCGGCCGCTCCGTTCGCGAACGCCACTGGAAGTCAGCTGTTCAAATCTTTATATGTGTTCAAAATCACCATTTTACTTGCATTCATGTACTTCTTCTCTGCTTGTTAATTTAAGGTGCGTGAAATGTTGGGCTGAAATTTTTCCCGTCCATTCCTGATAGGTTGAGAGGACTTGGCTAAATTATATGGGGGGAGGCATTGGGATGAGTGCCCAGTGTCTTTCTGTCTCTATGCCACGTTATCAGAGGTGGAAAACATGACAGATCTACTACCTGCCTGGTTCCCAATTAAACACTTCAGTGTCCTCCACAGGCAGACTCCCTTTGGGTTTGGGTGCAGGGGAGTAGGGGAGGGAGAATGTGGGTAGCCCGCCTATCTGAACACTTCATGGCTCACATTGCAGCAATATCTGCTGCTGGTGTTTCACAACCTCCTCCATTAACTATAGCCCTACCCCATTGTCAGGGCTTGGTTTCCTCTCAAGAGTCTGTCCCCATTTAGGTCCCCTGTCCCTGGTGTTTTCTTTTAATTTATGGGATGTGGACATTGCCGGCTGGGCCAGCATTTATTGTCCATCCCTAACAGGCCTTGAACTGAGTAACTTGCAAGACATTTATGAGTCAACATGTAGGCCAGACCAGGTGAGGATAGCAGATTTCCTTCCCTAAAGGGCATTAGTGAAACAATAATTTTACAACAATCAATAATGGTTTTATGGTCATCATTTATGGCTTTTAATTTTAGATTTTTTAAAAATTGAATTCAAACTTCACCATCTGCCATGATGGAATTTGAACCCAGTTGCCCAGAAAATTGGATTACTAGTTCAGTGACAATACCACTGTGCCTTCACCTCCCCCAGCCTGAGCAATGGCCACAGCTAGCTTTGCAGTGCCCTTTTAATTAGATGCCACCAGCAATATGTACCCCCCCCCCCCCCCCCCCCCGTTCCTGCTGCCGATCAAAGAGAGATTGCTGCCACTTTTGGTCCAGCAGCAGCACATGCATTTTCATTCTCTCTGGATTGACAAAATGGGATAGATTTCAGTTTTCATATCCAGGCATGCACAACGGAATGGAAATCAGGTGGTCTGCAGAAAGAGTGTATGATCTGCTCCTCGATACTACTGCCTCAATGCTGAAGATGAAAATCCAATCAAACATTAATAGTGTGGTCAATTTAAAGAAAATCAATTGGCCATTTGAGGGCTCGCTTAAGAACTGTCGGCAATAGATAAACAAAATATCCAACTAATCAACAAGTGAGAGGATGTACACAAGCTCAGAGAACAGCTCAATCGGAATAAATAATTCATTGATTCCTTTATTCTTGAACCTTTTATCAAGGTTATCAGGGCACTACCATTAGCAGTTTGTGGGGCAAGTGACCACGAAGTAAGCAATCCCTTTTTACTGGGCAATAAATGTGACATCTTTGATGAAAATTACCACAGCATAATTAATAGAAGCTATTAATCTGAAACCATATCGTGGTTAAACATCTGTGGTCTGAAAGTGTCAGTGATTCAGTCTTCATTGCAATAGAGCAAACATACTCAAGCAGCATAGCAAATGGCAAACAAGGGGCTCAATCCAACGATCACACTGCGCTCGAAAAGCAGCTCACGTCTGTGCAGCATAGCCATTGAAAGCTGCGAGACCCCTCCCCCTGAATCCACCCAGCTCGCCACCCTTCCCAAGATCCAATGGAATCTTGCGAGACATTGCGATGTGAATCACACCCACAATGGGCGGGATCACTTTTTGGCAAATCTACATATTAGAGCAAGGCTGTAAGCCTCACCCTAAAGTGTAGATTCTCACGGTACCTGAGGTTTTGCGATTCAACCCTCAGGCCTGAGGCCTCAGAGACCTCATGCGAGTGCTATTCAGCACTGGTCCACATTTGTGGGATCAGTGTTGAATGGCACTTGTGGGGTCTCCCAGGGCATTGGAGGCAACCAGTTGCATGTCTTTGGGCAGGATGGTGCCATGCCATTGCTGGTGGCACCTGGGCACCCTGGCAGTGCCCATGTCAGCTGGCAAAGCAACCTATTGCATGCGTGATTGGGCTGAGGTTGCCTGGCATGGCTGTTGGGGGATACCTTGGGGTGGATTCCCTCCATGATGTGTTTGTGCTGGGAGGGAGGTCGAGGCCTGTTCTGGGGGCCTCGGAGATCTAAATGGTGACCCGATCTCTCGTTACAATGAGGGGTTCCGACGAGCGGACCTCCCTGCTGTACAAAATGGGGCTATGTGTGTTCAGGCCCCTTATTCAACGAGTCATGTTGAATAGCCATGTGTTTCTTGGCACTGCGAGCGCTAGGAAACATGCAGCTAAACGTGCTAGCTAGGGCACTTTGTTCCCTTTTGGAGAATTAGGAGAATTTGGGTTCATGCTGGTGAGGTTTGATGGAGAGGGGATTGCCACTGAGGGCGGCGGGGCTGACCTGTAGGCTACAGAGTGCTCAATTTGGAGAGCCCTCACCCCCCCCCCCCCACACCCCACACTCCAACCTGCTAGGAGGTTGCCAGGGTTTCACCAGGCAGACTCCCCACATGGTGGAGGAGCCCAGTGGCATGGTAAAAATGCCAATGTGGCAGGAATACGTCCTTCAATGTACTCTTAAGTGGCTCAATTGGCCTCTAGGTGAGAAGGCCATGCTCCACCTTTCCTGTCACTGGTAAAATACAATGGCAGTAGGAACGTGGCAAGTACTCCACCAGGTTGGAATAATTTGTAAAATCTCCAAATTCATCATCCACTGTTGTGCAAGGAAGGTCTCTGAGGCATTGTATGCAAATTGAGTTGAATATAATTCATACCCTCTGGGCAAAGAGAAGCATATGGAATGAGCGAGTGCCTTCATAAATGTGGTAGTCGGTATTAGGGGTATTACGGTACCTAGGTTGGAGGTACCCGATGCTGTAAAACCATTGGTGTTGGAGGTACCTGATACTGTAAGACCATTGATGAAGCCTGTCTGCTGGTTCCGCCCAGTTAGGCGGAGTATAAGAGTCTGTGTCTCCCTAGCTGCTGCATTCTGTACCTGCGCTGCTGGGGGAAACATCTAGTCCAATAAAGCCTTCAATTGGACTCCAATCTCGCTTTGAGAGTTATTGATCATGCATCAATTTATTGGACTAGATTTGAAGAATGGATTGTCTGCAACTTAGCCCCCACGCGGCGAACTCAGCGGCGACCTTCAAACACTGGCTGGCGTGCTTCAACGGCTACCTCAGGACGGCCACAATTACACGCACAGAGGATCAGAAACCGCAAATACTCCACTCAAGGGTGAGCCCAGAAATCTACATGCTCATCGAGAATGCAGACGGTTTCGAGGCCGCGTTGGCCCTGTTGAAAGGACACTACATCCGCCCAGTAAATCAGGTTTACGCTCGACATCTGCTCGCGACCAGATGACAAATCCCGGGGGAATCGCTAGATAAATTCTACCACGCACATCTGGTACTAGGTAGGAACTGTGACTGCCCGCAAGTTTCATCCAACGACCACACCGAACTTTTAATCCTGGACGCATTCGTTGCAGGTATGCTGTCCTCCAAAATCCGTCAGCGGCTGCTAGAAAAAGAGACACTAGGCCTCAAGGAGGCACGGGCCCTCGCAAGCTCACTAGGTGTGGCCTCCCACAACGCCCAAGCATACATCCCTGACCACACGGCAGCCCCATGGGCAGCGTGGAACCCACCCGCGGCCGACCCCGAGGCATCACCCATCCCCCCTGAAGCTTGTGCCGCGCGGCTGCCAGGCAATCCCGGGGGGCCCCGCTGTTATTTTTGCGGGCAAGCCAAGCACCCCCGGCAATGCTGCCCGGCCCGCTCCACCATTTGCAAAGGCTGTGGCATAAAGGGGCATTTTGTGACAGTATGCCAGTCCCAGATGGTCGCCGCTGTCTCCGGGGGCGAACCGGGGTCGCCGCCACAGCTCCCATCGCAGGCCACGTGCGGCCCGTGGGCACCGCCATCTTCGATCCCGCGAGCCACGTGCGAACCCCGTGCGCCGCCGTCTTGTTCCCCAGGAACCACGTGTGATACATGGGTGCCGCCATCTTGCCCACGCCCAGCCATGTGCGACCCATGGGCGCCGCCATCTTGGTTGGAGTCTCAGGACCCCGATTTGGATGACCGCACACCGCCCGAGGAAACTCAGCTTCTGCCACGACTCGCCTCGGTGACTCTGGACCAGTCTCGGCCCCGAACTCTTTCAACCGCCACGACGACTGTGCTCATCAACGGACACAAGACATCCTGCCTGATCGACTCCGGGAGCACAGAAAGCTTCATACACCCCAACACGGTAAGGCGCTGCTCCCTCCCCATACACCCAGTTAATCAAAGAATCTCCCTGGCTTCCGGGTCTCAATTTGTAGAGATCAAGAGGTACTGCATATCTACCCTCACAGTCCAGGGAAGAGAATATAAGAATTTCCAACTTTACGTCCTCCCTCACCTCTGCACTCCTACGCTCCTGGGATTGGACTTCCAATGCAACCTCCAGAGCTTAACCCTTAAATTTGGCGGCCCTATACTCCCCCTCACTGTCTGCAGCCTCGCGACCCTCAAGGTCGACCCGCCATCCCTTTTTGCAAATCTCACCCCTGATTTCAAACCTGTCGCCACCAGGAGCAGATGGAACAGTGCCCAGGACCGGACCTTCATTAGGTCGGAAGTCCAGCGGTTACTGAAGGAACTAGCAACAGCCCCTGGAGAGCTCAAGTAGTGGTTGTAAAGACCGGGGAGAAGCACAGGATGGTCATCGATTATAGCCCGACCATCAACAGGTATGCGCAGCTCGACGCGTACCCTCTCCCCCGCATATCTGATTTGGTCAATCAGATTGCACAATACAAGGTATTTTCCACGATGGTCCGCAAATCCACCTACAATCAGCTCCCCATTCGCCCGCAAGTACACTGAATTCAAAGCAGATGGGCGGCTCTACTACTTCCTAAGCGTTCCCTTCGGTGTTACAAATGGGTTTTCGATCTTCCAACGGGAGATGGACCGAATGGTTGACCTGTACAGTTTGCGGGCCACGTTTCCGTACCTCGACAATGTCACCATCTGTGGCCACGACCAGCAGGTCCTACACACCAACCTCCGCAAATTTCTCCATACCGCCAATCTCCTTAACCTGACCTATAATAAGGAGAAGTGTGTATTTCGCACCGACCGTCTAGCCATCCTCGGCTACATAGTGCACGATGGAGTCATAGGCCCCGACCCCGAACGCATGCGCCTGCTCATGGAGTTTCCCCTCCCACACTGCTCCAAGGCCTTGAAACGTTGCCTGGGGGCTTTTCATATTATGCCCAGTAGGTCTACAATTTTGCGGACAAGCCCCGCCCACTAATCCAAGCCACGGATTTCCCCCTGTCGGAAGAGGCCCGCCAGGCCTTCAGTCGCATAAAAGCAGACATCGCAAAGGCTACGATGCATGCAATCGATGAATCCCTTCCCTTCCAAGTCGAGAGCGACGCATCCGACATAGCTCTGGCGGCCACCCTCAACCAAGCGGGCAGGCCCGTGGCCTTCTTCTCACGCAGCCTCCATGCTTCAGAAATCCGTCATTCCTGTGTTGAAAAGGAGGCCCAGGCCATAGTAAAAGCTGTGAGGCATTGGAGGCATTACCTGGCCGGCAGGAGACTCACGCTCCTCACTGACCAATGGTCGGTAACTTTCATGTTCGATAATGCACAGCGGGGCAAGATAAAGAACGATAAGATATTATGGTGGAGGATTGAGCTCTCCACCTACAACTATGAGATCTTGTATCGTCCCGGGAAGCTAAACGAGCCTCCTGATGCCCTATCCCGCGGCACATGTGCCAACGCACAAATGGACCGACTCCGCACTCTCCACGAGGACCTCTGCCACCCGGGGGTCACTCGATTCTTCCATTTTATCAAGACCCGCAACCTGCCCTACTCCATCGAGGAGGTTAGGACCGTCACCAGGAACTGCCAAATCTGCGCGGAGCGCAAGCCGCACTTCTACAGGCCAGAGAAAGCGCACCTGATAAAGGCTTCTCGCCCCTTTGAACGCCTCAGTATGGACTTCAAAGGGCCCCTCCCCTCCACCAACCGCAACACGTACTTCCTGAACGTGATTGATGAGTACTCCCGGTTCCCATTCGCCATCCCCTGTCCCGACATGACCGCGGCCACCGTCATAAAATCCCTCCACAGTATCTTTACCCTGTTCGGTTTCCCCGCCTACATACACAGCGATAGGGGGTCCTCCTTCATGAGCGACAAACTGCGTCAATTCCTGCTCAGCAAGGGGATTTCCTCAAGCAGGACGACCAGTTATAACCCCTGGGGAAACTGGCAGGTGGAAAGGGAGAACAGAACGGTCTGGAAGACCGTCCTACTGGCCCTACGGTCCAGGAATTTCCCAGTCTCCCGCTCGCAGGAGGTCCTCCCCGATGCACTCCACTCCATTCAATCACTGCTGTGTACCACGACCAACTAAACACCTCATGAACGTCTCCTTGTCTTCCCTTGGAAATCCTCCTCCGGGACCTCGCTCCCAATCTGGCTGGCAGCTCCTGGACCCATTCTGCTCCGCAAACACGTGCGGGCGCACAAATCGGACTCGTTGGTCGAGAGGGTCCACCTCCTTCACGCTAACCCTCAGTACGCCCACTGCAGCCCCCTTCCCAGGTGGATCGGTCTTTCCATTGGTCCCACCCAAGGGTGATGAAGCTACTGAAGAAGCCGGGGTCACGCTCCCGGATTCGCGGATGCCTGAGCCGGCGCCTGCATCACTGCCGAAACTGCGACGATCACAGAGGATGACCAGGGCCCCCGATTGACTAATTGTTTCATTGTGAAATGTATTTGTAAATGAATACTGCAAATAGTTGTGTGACATGTGATAAGGCAAGACACTGTACCACCGATGGGTACCGCCATAACCTCCACCACTGTATAACGCGAAACCACCACTCCCGCCGGAATCTTTTTTAACAGGGGGTGAATGCGGTAGTCGGTATTTGGGGTATTATGGTACCTAGGTTGGAGGTGCCCGATGCTGTAAGACCATTGGTGTTGGAGGTACCTGATACTGTAAGACCATTGGTGAAGCCTGCCTGCTGGTTCCGCCCAGTAAGGCGGAGTATAAGAGTCTGTGTCTCCCCAGCTGCTGCATTATGTACCTGCGCTGCTGGGGGAAACATCTAGTCCAATAAAGCCTTCAATTGTACTCCAATATCACTTCGAGAGTTAATGATTGTGCATCAATAAATACATTAAATCATTCAACACTTCATATCAAAATAAACTACTCACCCTTACGCATTCCCATGAATTTGGTTTACCGGTCCGAGGGTTTCTATGCAGTTCTAACAGTGGCAGTAGCATGGCTGCTGGAATGATGCTGACTTTCAGTGGGGGAGACTGAAGTTGGCCCTGCATGGTGGCCTCAACCAGCTCTGGCCTTAAAAACCCTGGCTTCTGGTTGCACCACCTCAATGACGTTTGTCTGGCACGGCCGACAAACACGTAACAAGGGTGCTTGAGGACTGGCGATGTGAGGAGAATGAATACTGGCTTCTGAGAGAACAATCAATAGGTTTGTGCTCTGAATGATCACCCTCTTGTACGTGTACTCAGCAATCGTCTCGGTGATCAGTACATGCTAAAGGTTGGCGACATTCTGTGTTATCTGGTGACTCGCACAAAGACACAGATCAATTTTAAAGCGGAAATCTAAAATGTCCCCCCCCCCCCCCCCCCATTAGCCTAAGGGTGCCATGGCATGTGGAGCTTTGAAGACTGACATTGATAGACGTTTGTTAGATAATCGTCACACTATACAGAGCTGTGAGAGTTAAATGGAGTTGAGGTCTAGGCCAGCTGTGATTACATTGAATGGCGGAGCAGGCCTGAGGGGCTGAAGGGTCTACTGATGTCTCTATGTAACAACTTCCACTTGTGTAGATTCTATGGAATTACAAAGCAGTCCCTCTGACCAATCACAGTGCATTGCTCTTCAACAGCAGGTAACGTTCAGGGTAACATTCAGTGTTGCAATGTTTATAAGTTCAGCTAAGGATATTGCATGCCATTTCTTAGACAGAAGAATTATGTCTAAAGAACACGGCTATGTAACACAATAGAATAATCCTTCATGGAACTCTGCATATGCTACCACATACCAGACCCTCAGGACATGAATACTGCCGCTGGGATGCTGTTTCCAGCCTGTTACAAATGTATAAAAGCAAAACCAATAAAGTAAGTGAATCATATTTAAAAAATGGATACAAAGGTCGGAGAATCGCCGGGGGGGGCGGTGTAAATCCCGCCCGGACGCCCCGGGATATTCTCTGGCCCCCAAAAATCCCATTGACGTGAATCGCGCCGTGCGCCTCGGAGAATGTCGAGGACCGGCGCGACCAAAGGTCCCTGGGGCCGCTTCTATTCTCCGGGCCGGATGGGCCAAAGTCCCGCCGGTGTGACCCTTAACGGCGTCAACCAGTCATGCTGGTTGACGCCGGCCAGCGTGGAGGTAGGGGTCGGCATGGGGCGGCCACCGGTGAAGTGACGGCATAGACGCAGGTGGTGGCGGGGGTTGCAGGAGCCCTTGGAGTGAGCGTTATTGGGGGGGAGGGGCTGGGGGGAGGGGCTGGGGGGAGAGGCTGGGGGGTGGGACTGGGGGGAAAGGCTGGGGGAGGGGCTAGGGGAGAGGGGGGCTGGGGACGAGGGGGGAGGGCCTTGGGGGAGGGGCTGTGGGGAGGGAGGGGCTGAAGCGGGAGGGGAGGACGGGTGTTGGAGAGAATGCGTGATGGAGAGGGTGCGTAATGGAGAGGGTGCGTGATGGAGAGGGCGCGTGCCGGGGAGGAGAGGGGGAGGGAGGGTATGTGCCGGGGAGGAGAGGGGGGGTGGCGGGGAGGGTGCGTACCAGGGAGGAGGGGGGATTTAGGGACGGTGCGTGCTGGGGAGGAGAGGGGGGTTTGGGGAGGGTGCGTACCGGGGAGGAGAGGGGGGGGGGGGGGGGTTGGGGAGGGTGCGCGCTGGGGAGGAGAGGGGGGTTGGCGGAGTGGAGCGATCGATGGGATGCACGTCACCATGCGGCCACCTGTGGATAACAGGGCCGTGTTCACAAATCGGAAGGGGACATATTCCACGAACCTGCAGGTGGTCTGTGACCACCGCATGAGGATCCTGCACGTCTGCGCCCGGTACCCGGGCAGTGTACATAATTTATTCGTACTGGCGCAATCTTTCATCCCCACCATGTTCGAGGGACGTTCCCCCCGGCTGAGGGGCTGGTTGCTGGGCGACAGGGGTTACCCGTTGCGGTCGTGGCTGATGATGCCTATACGGAGACCACAGACTGACGCAGAGAACCGCTACAATGATGCCCATGCAGCGACCAGGGGTGTGATAGAGAGGTGCTTTGGGCTGCTGAAGATGCGCTTCAGGTGCCTGGACAGCTCTGGAGGGGCCCTCCAGTACCCGCCAGATAGGGTCGGCCGCATCGTTGTGGTGTGCTGCGTCCTGCACAACGTAGCCCAGCAGAGGGGTGATGTGCTGCAGGCAGAGGAGGGGGCAGGGGAGGAACAGCAAGACAAGGCACAGACCTCCCTAGATGAGGAGGATGGGAGCAATGGTCGGGACAGACAGGGTGGACATCGACGGGTGGCTGCCCACCGTTATCGGCTGGGCCAGCGGGCACGGGACAGGCTGATAGCCACCTGGTTCAAGGACTAGGGGGGCGTGGGAATCGCCGAGTATGGGCACAGACTGCACACCACGGCACCAGCGTACCACCCTCACCCCACCCACACAACACCAACCACCCTCACCCCACCCACCCAACACCAACCAACCGCACCCCACCCGCATGTACACCACCCCTCCATTGCACATCCACCTGCAGCACAACGGGCTGGGATCAAACGGTTGTCAGTGCAGGGTGTAGGAGATAGCAGTGGCATAATGGCGTGCTCCCTATCCGACCCGAAGTCCAGGTTCCCCAAGGAGTGGGGATTCCTGTCCATCCGTCCCCTGTGTGTGGGTGTCGTGTGTGTCAGCATCCTGTGTGTCAGCGTCCTGTGCATCAGCGTCCTGTGCGTCAGTGTCCTGTGCATCAGCGTCCTGTGCGTCAGTGTCCTGTGCATCAGTGTGTGTGTGTCAGTGTCCTGTGCATCAGTGTCCTGTGTGTCAGTGTCCTGTGTGTCAGTGTCCTGTGCGTCAGCGTCCTGTGTGTCAGTGTCCTGTGCGTCAGCGTCCTGTGTGTCAGTGTCCTGTGCGCCAGTGTCCTGTGCGCCAGTGTCCTGTGCGTCAGTGTCCTGTGCGTCAGTGTCCTGTGCGTCAGCGTCCTGTGTGTCAGTGTCCTGTGCGTCAGTGTCCTGTGCGTCAGCGTTCTGTGCGTCAGTATCCTGGGTCGGCTGCGAGGGGGCCTGCTGCTGTGGTTGCCCTCCTCGTCACTGGGTGTGGCCCGCCGGCGTCGCTGCACTCGCACTAGATGTGGGCGGCGTCTGCCTGGTGCTCCGGGTCTGTTCCTGGTTCGTGGCCGCCCTGAAACGTCCTGGGGGCGTTGTATGCCTGATGGGCCGGGTCTATCCCTGGCTCATGGTCACCCTGAAACGTCCTGGGGGTGTTGTATGCCTGATGGGCCGGGTCTATCCCTGGCTCATGGTCGCCCTGGAACGTGCTGGTGGCGTTGTATGCCTGGTGGGCCGGGTCTGTCCCCCCTTCCCCCATATCCCTTCCCCCCATAACCCCCCTCACCTATATCCCCCATCCCCCATATCCCGGAACGTGGATATGGAGGAACGGGGATATGGGGGAAGGGGGGGATATGGGGGAAGGGTGGATATGGAGGGATATGGGGGAAGGGGCATATGTGAGAAGGGGATATATGGAGGAAGGGGGGATATGGGTGAAGGGGGATATGGGGGAAGGGTGGACATGGAGGGATATGGGGGAAGGGGGATATGGGGGAACAGGGATATCGGGAAAGGGGATATGGGGGGATATGGGAGGATATGGGGTAGGGAGATATGGGGAAGGGGTGATATGGGTGAAGGTGGATATGGGGAACGGGGATATGGGGAAGGGGATATGGGGGAAGGGGATATGCTGGAAGGGGGATATGTGGGAAGGGGGTATATGGGGGAAGGGTGGATATGGAGGGATAAAGGGGGAAGGGGATATGGGGAAGGTAGTGATGGGGATATGGAAGAAGGGGAAGGGGGATGTAGGGGAAGGGGGATATGGGGGAACAGGGATATGGCGAAGAGAATATGGGGAGGGGGGATATGGGAGGATATGTGGGAAGGGGGATATGGGGAAGGCGGGATATAGGGGAAGGGGGATATGGGGTCAGGGAGGATGGGGAAGTGGGGATATGGAGGGAGGGGGATATGGAGGAAGGGGATATGGGGGAAAGAGGGAAATGGGGAAGAGCGATAAGGGGGTATGGGGGAAGGGGGATATGGGGGAACTGGGATATGGGGAAGGGGAATATGGGTTAAGGGGGATATGGGGGATATGGGGCCATATGGGGGAAGGGGGGATATGGGAAGGAGCATGTGGAGGCAGGGGGGATATGGGGAAGGGGGATATGGGGAATGGGGATATGGAGGAAGAGGGTTATGGGGGATATGGGGACAGAGGGAAGGGGGATCTGTGGGAAGGTGGTATATGGGGAGGGGGGATATGGGTGAAGGGGGATATGGGAGAAGGGGGGATATGGGGGAAGGGGGGATATGGGGGAAGGGGGGATATGGGGGAAGGGGGATATGAGGAAGGGGGGTTATGGGGGAGCAGGGATATGGGGGAAGGGGGGATATGGGGGAAGGGGGGATATGGGGGAAGGGGGATATGAGGAAGGGGGGTTATGGGGGAGCAGGGATATGGGGGAAGGGATATGGGGAAGGAGGATTTGGCAGAACGGGGATATGGGGTCAGGGGGGCTATGGGGGAAGGGGGGATATAGCGGAAGGGGGATATGGGGGTATGAGGGAAGGGGGGTTGGGGAAGGGGGAAAGGGGAGCAGGCAGTGGGGGTGGGTCTCACTTGGCGCTGCGCGGCGGGCAGCCATTTTGCCGGGTCTCCGGGGGGGTGTCTTTTGTGCTGTGACGCCGTTACTAGCCCATTGCTGGCCTGAGAATTTGCGACGTTTTGGGGGGACCGATGCCGGAGTGATTCGCACCACTTTTGGTGCCGGGTTCGGGCCATGGCGCCAATTCACGGAGAATCCCAGCCGGTGTTCCTGACATCATTGCTTCTGGCCTGTAGAGTAATAATCTGCAGTTGATTACAGAAACATTGTTTGTCCAGTATACATTTTGCAATGCAAGTGGGACTCCTTCTCTCAAGTAAATGATTGTCAATTGGTTTTGAATTTTGAACAAAAATCCCCTATTTCATATATTTTCTCCAGCAAGGCAGTTTCATAATATGGCTGACGCACTCACAACTTAAGAGATCTAATTCACTCCGAGTGCGACTGCCATCTCATTCTTTCATAGGCATTCAAATGCTTCAAATAAAGAGCATTTACAAGATGAAAATGCACTGATGTCAGAATATGGTTGCTATTATTTCAAAGATCATGAATAATGAAACATTCTCAAAGGAAAGTGAGTTATTTTAAAACTCAGTGGCACTTGCACAACCAAGGAACATTTCTGAAGCATGAGAAAATGTCTCATAGAAGAGCGGCAATAATTATATTCAGACATTTTTGGCCTGTTAGTTCACATGGTGGAATTTCAGAACCTGTTAAAACTCTAGGCTGCTCACCAGCTATTTAATTACAGCCTCACAGAGCACGGTTGACAAATTAGTGCCAGTTGTGACCAATTTAATAGCAGTTTTGTGCTGTGAACTCCCTCCACTGGGAGCAAAGGTTGAGAATGCCCAACCTCATTACACCTGAAATCCTTAATGACCAACAAAACGAGGAGAGGATCTAATTATTTAATCTGGGTTGAGTTCAAACCAAGGTTTCAATGGCAAAAGGACACAGGAACATCTGGCATCCATGAACATGATTCTTTTTCCAAATGTTATACTGTCTTCTCTCCAATTGGAGAAAGAAAAAGAACTTGCATTATATAACACCTTTCACATCTCCAACGCCTCAAATTGCTTTAAAAAAATACTATGCAGCAAATGGAACAGTCAATTTTCATACAGTGAGATTCTAAAAACAGCAAATAGATAAGCAGTAGTTAATTTGTGCAGATCGTTATTGGTTAAGGGTTCATTTTGAGTAATGCAATTTTCCTCCGCTTGAGGAGAGAGGTGAGACCTTGGTCCACCATCTGACTGACAATTCAGCAAACCTTTTGGATGAGACGGAAGGGTCAATCTAGATTATGGGTAGGATTCTCGGTAGCACGATGCCAAAATTGTGTTCGGCGATCGGGCGGAGAATGGATTTTTGCACTGAAATCAGGGCCACCTGGTCTGCCATGCTCCGCCCCTTCCAAACTGGCACCATTGTGACGCACGATGCGCGTCACTGGCCAGCCCACCCACGATGCTCCACCACTGATGGGCCGAGCTCCCGACAGCACGGGCCACGTGTGATCCCAACCATGTGGGAACCCGATGTGACGGCTGCAGACTGTGTCCAGCGGCGCCTCAGTCGGCTGGGGTTCATGCCGCTGGCCGGGGCCAGGGAGGGGGGGCTTTTGCAAGGGCTGAGGGGGGCTGGTGGGGCTGGCCAGGGGGTGAGTATTGGGGTCGCGGTTGGTGGGTTGGGGTCGCGCACGGCCGGCGCCATGTTGTACAGTATGACCGCTGCAGGTCATCAGGTGTGCGCATGCATGACCTGGGACCCGGCCATTCTCCGGCCGTTTTTGGCACGGTAGGTAGGAGTTTCAGTCGCCGCTGGTGCTAGCCCCTCATCGGTACCAGAATTGGTGAGTTTCATGCAATTTTTCGGTTGTAAAAGATCACACGTGCTCTGCTGGCGCCGGCACGTAGCCGCTGAAACGGAAAATCCAGCCCTATGTGTTTGAGCCCCTAGAGTCAGATTGGAACCCACCACCTTTCACTTCAGAGCAGAGACAGATCTGAATATGGAAGGTACAACATTCTTCCAATTTAAAACATGAATAGACAATTATGCATGCAGTAGTAAATCGTTTGTGTTGCATGCATTTATATAAACGGTCAAGCTGTCCCTTACATTGATTGACACAACTACTTGAAGATACTTGCTCTTCCCTTCTATGTCTGGTGGCATAAGACCACCCATTCCCTGATTTCTCTATTTTTAGTGGTTTGTGCTCGGGGTTTTACTGGTAATAAAAGCCCATTTTATCTGGACAGGAAGCTGGATGTCAACTCAGTATTCAGAGGTCAGAGGTCTTGTTTTCTTCTCTCTGGGGCAATGATGAGAATAACTCCCCGTCCATCTCTCATAAGGAACTTTCTGGATCTCAACTCAGTATTCGGAGGCTGGAGCTCTGGTCACCATTTTCCTCAAATTCTGGTAGAACGCTGAAATGCTGTGTCTCTCCTGCAAATGCACGAGGATAGCAATTTCTGATGGGACTGGGATGGGCAGAACCTCTGTCCATCCCAAAAGTGGTCCATGATTCTGGTGAGGTTGAGGAGAAGCATTTCCCTGCTCTAGAATTTCCTTGAACGAAGCCTCTCCATCACCACTAACAGGAATAATCCTGATATAAAAATTTACTCAGGAACAATAATGGTGCTCACCTGGGCATTCTGGTTGTGATCCCATAAGATTGCCGGCACCTTGATTCATACTAGTTCCCTTTATAAAGTGGGCCTAACCTGATCAAAATGTAAAAATAGTCGTAGTCATGCCGACTGGTCAACAAGTATCTTACTTGAGTCCTAAGATGTATCCAGCCCGATACCAACACCCACGAATTTCATAATTACTTGATTCGCCCCCCATCTAAACCAAATACCCGAGTAGAGTCCAGAGAGGTCATTCTTGAATAAAATAAACATTTGTGGCTCTTATTACTACTTAAAAGGATCACTACAAAATATAAACAAGTCAAAACTGCTTTTAATAATAATAATAATAATAATAATCTTTATTGGCACATGTATGCTTACATAAACACTGCGATAAAGTTACTGTGAAAAGCCCCCAGTCACATCACTCCGGCCCCTTTTCAGGTACACTGAGGGAGAATTCAGAATAACCAAATGACCTAACAGCGTTGCTTTTGGAATTGTGAAAGAAAATCAGAGCACCCGGAGGAAACCAACGCAGATACAGGAAGAATGTGCAGACTCCGCACAGGCAGTGACCCAAGTTGGGAATTGAACACAGGTCCCTGCCGCTGTGAAGCAATAGTGCTAACCACTGTGCTACCGCGCCACCCATATGTTACCTATTTGACCTTGCGTTTGCTTCCTGCACTCTGAAGCTTGGCAACTTTGCGGTTGAGTGAGTCGGTTTGGAAACACATTTTACACTTATGTGGACCCAAGACATTTTCAGATGCTGGACGAAATTCTCTGTTTGGGAGACGATGGGCAGGATTCTCCAGTCTGCCAGCCCCGTTTTCCCGCATGGCGCATCCTCACTGGCAGCGGGATTCTCCGTTTCCGCAGCCGGCCAATTGCATTTCCCATTGTGGTCCGCCCACACCACCAGGAAACACGTGGGCATGGGTTTGCTGTCGATGGACCAGTGGATCTCGTCAATGGAGAATTCCGCTATATGTTCTCCCACTGGAGACACTGACCTACTTGGTCTCTAAAAATCATTCCACTCAGGCAGAATCCAATCACCATCTGTTACCGGGCAGTACACAGCCTATTGGCCAATTCATTGGCCACCAGCCAATCAATTAATTCGAGTCCCACCCCACCCCTCTCTTTGGTGCAGAATAGCCTGAATGTCCTGTTCAAACAAGCAGAGATTAGCAGAACTTCCCCCGGAACTTCTGAATGCCTCATTCTCGCTGCTGTTTGACTAAAAGATACATGTCCATTAATCACCCATGGATCAAAAATGATAACAGCAAAATAAAAGAAAGGGAGATAAGGGAATAAACAAGATGGACCCCGACAGTGTAGTAAACGTCTTCCAAGATTTAAAAAAATAAATGGCAGGCTGCACTCTAAAGGACAGTTTGCAATTTCCACTTTGGTTCATGGAAAATCTAGACTACCCTGAAATTGGATTTTTGACTCTTAGAATAAGTCAGTGCTTATTTCTTACCATGCTACAGTTTTTAAAAGCAGACTTCACCACTTGAATTTCAATGTGCAGGAAGCATCACTGATGCAGCAAAATAAAAGTAAATGCCTTTTTTGCCAGTGTTCAGCAAGGATTTACCTACTCGGCCAAGTAATGGAAAGCTATATATTTTATATTTTCCAAGGTTCATCCAGCTTAGTTACGACTGCAGATGCTTCAAGAGAGAGCTTAACCCGAGCCAAATAAATTACAGAAGAAATAAAACTCTGCCACAAAATGAATAGCCATTATCATGTGTTTTTGTTCTGTTTTGGGTTAGACACGGAGAAGGGTCTGGCTATGTGCTGAAATGCGGATAGGAACATGAATTGAAGGCAAGGGGTGCTTGAGAGCAGAGCAAGGTACAGGAGCAGAGCACAGATGGATACAGTACTCCTCCATTTTGAACACCACTTGGAGGAAGCACTGAGGGTGGCAATGGCGTAGAATATGCTCTGGGTGGGGACTTCAACGCCCAACACCAAGAGTGGCTCGGTAGTATTACCACAGACCAAGCTGGCGAGTCCTAAAGGACATAGCTGCCAGACTGGCACTGGTGCAGGTCGCGAGGGAACCAACAAGAGGGAAAAACATACTTCACCTCATTCTCACCAATACTGTCCATGACAGTATCGGTAGAAGTGACCACCACACAGTCCTCGTGGAGTCTTCACATTGAGTATACTCTTTATCATGTTGTGTGGCACAACCACCATGCTAAATGGGATAGACTATGAACAGATCCAGCAACTCAAGACTGGGCAACCATAAGGCTGTGGGCCATCAGCAGCAGAATTGTATTCAATCACAATCTGCAACCTCATGGCCCGGCATATCCCTCACTCTACCATTACCACCAAGCCAGGGGATCAATCCTGGTCCAATGAAGAGTGCAGGAGAACATGCCAGGAGCAACATCAGGCATGCCAAAAAATGAGGTGTTGATTGGTGAAGCTACAACTCAGGGCTACTTGTGGGCCAACAGCATAAGCAGCAAGTAACAGACAGAGCTAAGTGATTTGACAACAAATGCATCAGATCTAAGCTCTGTAGTCCTGCCACATCCAGTCGTGAATGGTGGTGGACAATTAAACAACTCACTGGAGGAGGAGGCACCACAAATATCCCCATCCTCAATGATGGAGGAGTCCAGCACATATGTGCAAAAGACCAGGCTGAGGCATTCGCAACAATCTTCAGCCCTAAGTGCCAAGTGGATGATCCATCTTGATCTCCTCCAGAGGTCCTCAGCATTATAGCTGTCAGTCTTCAGCCAATACGATTCATTCCACGTGATATCAAGAAATGGCTGAAGGCACTGGATACTGCAAAGGCTGTGGGCCCTGACAATATCCCTGCAATAGTACTGCAGACTTGTGCTCCAGAACTTGCCGCACCCCTAGCCAAGCTGCCCTGTTCCAGTACAGCTACAATAGTGGCATCTGCCCAGCAATGTGGAATGTTGCCTATGTGTGTCCTGTACTCAAGAAACAGGACAAATCCAACCCTGCCAATTACCGTTCTATCAGAGTACTCTCCATCATCAGCAAAATAATGGAAGGAGTCATCAACAGAGCTATCAAACGACACTTACTCAACAATAACCTGCTCACAAATGCTCAGCTTGGGTTCCACCAGGGTCACTCAGCTCTTGACCTCATTACAGCCTTGGTTCAAACATAGACAAAAGAGCTGAATGCCAGAGGTGAGGTGAGAGTGACTGCCCTTGACATCAAGGCAGCATTTGACCGAGTATGGCATGAAGGAGCCCTAACTAAACTGGAATCAATGGGAATCAGGGAGGAAACTCAGCTGATTGGAGTCATGCCTGGCACAAAGGAAGATGGTTGTGGTGGTTGGAGGTCAATCATCCCAACTCTAGGACATCACTGCAGGAGTTCCTCAGGGTAGTGTCTCAGACCCAACCATCTTCAGATGCTTCGTCAATGACCTACCTTTTATCATAAGGTCAGAAGTGGGATGTTTGCAGATGAGTGCACCATGTTCAGCACCATTCGAGATTCCTCAGATAATGAAGAGGTCCATGTCCAAATACAGCAAGTCCTGGACAATATCCAGGCTTGGGCTGACAAGTGGTAAGTTACATTTGCGCCACACAAGTGCCAAGCAATGGCCATCACCGACAAGAGAGGATCTAACCACCGCTCCTTGACATTCAATGGCATTACCATCGCTGAATCCTCCACTATCAACATCCTGGGGATTATCATTGATCAGAAACTGAACTGGACTAGCCATATTAATACTGTGACAACCAGTGCAGGTCAAAGGCTTGGAATCCTACGGCGAGTATCTCACCTCCTGACCCTCAAAGCCTATCCACCATTGACAAGGCATAAGTCAGGAGTGTAATGGAATACTCTCCACTTGCCCGGATGAGTGGAGCTCCAACAACACTCAAGAGCATTGACACCATCCCAGACAAAGCAGCCCGCTTGATTTCTCCCACTTCCATAAACATTCAAACTCTCCACCACCGATGAACAGTGGCAGCCGTGTGTACCATCTACAAGATACAGCACCTTCCAAACCCAAAACCAGTACCACCTAGAAGGACACGTGCAGCCGTCATTCCAAGTCCCTCACCACCCTAACTTGCAAATATATTGCCATTTCTTCACTGTCGCTGAGGCAACATCCTGGAACTCCCTCTCTAACAGCACAGTGGCAACTCATCACCACCTTCTGAAGGGCAACTAGGGATGGGCAATAAATACTGGCCTAACCAGCGGTGTCTATATCCCGTAAATTAATTTTTTTTAAAGGTGTGAGGTGGGACGAGGCAAAGGCTCTTTCAAATGAGTTCAAGGCCGATGGAGACCCAGATATTCAAACTTCAGAACACTATTCATTAAAATAGAGATTTGTGCAGGAAATGTCTCTGCCATTTTGTTTCTAGGAGCATATGATAATCCACTTGCCTCAGAATTGACAAACTAGCAAAACTTTGATCAAAAGCTTTTAGCTCAGCCTAAAACCAGGTCGGAGGTAACATAGCAGATCTCAGATAATTAATATTTTGTTTCTATTGACATGCTATTTTCCTAATTTTTCCTCCTTTATTCCAAAGAGGGTTCAACTGGGTGAGTTAACCATAAATCACTGGGTGAAGCATTACCCAAAGACAGGATATCCAAAAGGCCCATTAACGTACACAGGTCCAGACTGTTACAGAATTGTCGAGCAACAGAATATGGGTAAGCTTGTGACTCTTTTCTGAATTATTTGACTTTTTATTGCATTATACCAGAAATTCACTGGGGTGAACGAGGAATTGTCATGATTTATTTTAGTCACAATGTGTGACTCATTGTTGCTGTAATTGACTTGATCTGAAATGGTACCAGCAGGAACATTTTAGTCCCTGGCGACATGACTGTGAGATGTCATTGGATCTGGCTCCGGGATATGATAGCTTGAAAGCACGGTGGTCTCTAGGTTCAGATATAAGTTCTTAGATACAATCAGTTGAAGAAATTGGTTGTATGCTTTGCTTGTGATCTGATAAGTCAAATTGCTTGTTGATTGCTTTTCCCCAAGCCTCAGAATACTTTGGCCTGACAATAAGTCTGAAGAAAACAGAGATCTTGGGCGCGATTCGCCCAGCCCCGCGATGGGCCGGAGAAACGCCGCAACCACGCCACGCCGTCCCAACACTGGTGCGCGATTCTCCGAGGTGTGGAGAATCGGCGCCATTTGCGCTGGCGCGTTTGGCGTGGCTCCGGTCGTGGGCCGCTGTACAAGGCCGGGCTGCCGATTCTCCAGCCTGTCATAATATACATCTATGTATATAATGGAGTGTAGACAGGCAGTGATTCACACACAAGATGACCAGTAAGCACACAGAACAGAGCAGCCAATCACCAGACAGGACATGACCATTATAAAGCCAGAGGGCACCAGTTTTCTCGCTCTCTCGGGACCAAGCCTCTGAGACAGTCAGAGCTCGTGAGCTAGCCAGTCCAAACACCATGTGGTAGCTAGTAAGTCTGGTCAGGCTAGTGTCAGGTCTCCATTCAAGTCAGCATAGTGTCAACCCACAGTTAAAACATAGAACATAGAACGATACAGCGCAGTACAGGCCCTTCGGCCCTCGATGTTGCACCGACATGGAAAAAAAACTAAAGGCCATCTAACCTACACTATGCCCTTATCATCCATATGCTTATCCAACAAATTTTTAAATGCCCTCAATGTTGGCGAGTTCACTACTGTTGCAGGTAGGGCATTCCACGGCCTCACCACTCTTTGCGTAAAAAACCCACCTCTGACCTCTGTCCTATATCTATTACCCCTCAATTTAAGGCTATGTCCCCTCGTGCTAGCCACCTCCATCCGCGGGAGAAGGCTCTCGCTGTCCACCCTATCTAACCCTCTGATCATTTTGTATGCCTCTATTAAGTCACCTCTTAACCTTCTTCTCTCTAACGAAAACAACCTCAAGTCCATCAGCCTTTCCTCATAAGATTTTCCCTCCATACCAGGCAACATCCTGGTAAATCTCCTCTGCACCCGTTCCAAAGCTTCCACGTCCTTCCTATAATGAGGCGACCAGAACTGTACGCAATACTCCAAATGCGGCCGTACTAGAGTTTTGTACAACTGCAACATGACCTCATGGCTCCGGAACTCAATCCCTCTACCAATAAAGGCCAACACACCATAGGCCTTCTTCACAACCCTATCAACCTGGGTGGCAACTTTCAGGGATCTATGTACATGGACACCGAGATCCCTCTGCTCATCCACACTACCAAGAATTTTACCATTAGCCAAATATTCCGCATTCCTGTTATTCTTTCCAAAGTGAATCACCTCACACTTCTCCACATTAAACTCCATTTGCCACCTCTCAGCCCAGCTCTGCAGCTTATCTATGTCCCTCTGTAGGTTGAACATGTATTATAGTTTAGATGTTAAATAAAATCGTGTTGCATCTCATCAAGTGTTGGAAGTCTGTCTCTTGCTACACTGCATCAAGTGCAGCCCACATCGACCCAGCCAGCCCAACATCATGGTACCAGGTATGGATGCTGAAAATTGATGGACCTCAGCGTTGACCAGCAAACAGACATCCGGTGACATGGAAAACGTCCGCCCTCCTCCGCAGCTCCGCATCGCCGGCAAGCTCGGTGCAAATTGGAAGATCTTCAAACAAAGGTTCCAACTCTATCTTGAAGCCACCGACCTTGAGGCCGCAGCGGTCGCCAGGAAGATCGCACTATTCCTCTCCACAGCCGGGGACCACGCCATCCACATCTACAACTCCCTTACATTCTCTGAAGGCGAAGACAAGATGAAATTTAAAACAGTCCTACTGAAGTTCGACAGCCACTGCGACATTGAGGTGAATGAGAGCTTTCAACGGTACGTTTTCCAGCAGAGGCTTCAGGGTAAGGATGAAACTTTTCAATCCTTTTTGACCCATCTCCGCATTCTCACGCAGTCATGTAACTATTACTCCACAACTGATTCCATGATCCGGGATCAGATCGTTTTCGGGGTCCACTCCGATTCCCTTCGAAAGCAGCTCCTGAAAGTCAAGCAGCTCATCCTCACCATCGTCATCGAAACATGCATTGTCTACGAACATGCTAACAATTGGTACTCCCACATCAGGGCCGCAGAAACGGCAAAGCAAACCTCCCACGAGGTGGAACGGGTACAGGCCATCGCACAAATGCAGGGCCTTACGATCGATGAGAGTGGCCATTTTGCGCGCTTTTTCCGGGCCCCTGCGCATGCGCGCCACGACCGAGGGGACGGCGAGGCAGAAGATCAGCCTGTGCAGGTGCGTACGTCGTTCGACCACACTGAGCATGCGAGTTGGCACACGGAACGCGCTGACGTTGGCGTCATGACGTGTCCGAATTGTTGCTCTGCCACTTAAAGCGGCAATGTCCGCCAAAATCACGACGGTGTCTACAGTGTGGCAAGCTTGGCCACTACGCAGCCCTTTGCAGATCTGCTCCACTGCCCAGCATCCAGCGATCCCAGCCATGGCGCAGAAGCATCCATTCCATACAACAGGCCATGCCAGACTCCGACTCCGACAGCCCAACAGATCCTGAGGCTGAGTGCCTCAAATCCCCATACCGGGTGGGCATCATTATGAAGCATGCGCTGCCTCCCTCCAAGATAGTGAAGCACCTCCCGATCCTCAGTGTGGATCCCGATGACGCGTGGTGTGCTGTCCTCACAGTCAACAAGGCTCGTATCCGGTTCAAGCTGGAGACCGGCGCATTGGCGAACCTCATCTCGAAATCCGATCTCGACACCATCCGCGTCAAACCAAGCATTCTTCCACCGGCCTGCCAGCTCCTTGACTATAATGGCAATGCCATAGCTGCCAGTGGCTCGTGCCAACTTGGAGTTTCCAATAAATCATTTAAAGCAACACTGCGATTTGAGATTGTAGGACCTGACAGAGCATCCTTGCTCAGTGCTCGGGCCTGCAAACTCCTGAACCTGGTTCAGCGAGTCGTCACCATGTCATCCTCACAGGCGACGTCCTCACCTGATGAAAACTTCCAAGCTGAAATTGATGACATCATCACGCAATACCACAGCATGTTCGTCGGAATGGGCACACTCCCATACCGTTACAAAATCCTGCTCAAACCAAATGCCACCCCTGTGGTTCATGCACCGCGTCGGGTGCCGGCACCCCTCAAGGATCGCCTCAAGCAGCATTTGCAGGACCTCCAGAACCAGGGCATCATATCAAAGGTCACAGAACCCACTGACTGGGTCAGCTCTATGGTTTGAATCAGAAACCGTCAGGGGAGCTTTGAATCTGCATCGACCCCAAAGAACTAAATTGCAACATCATGAGGGAACATTACCTGATACCAAAACGCGAAGAGTTGACCAGCGAGATGGCTCATGCCAAATTCTTTATAAAGCTGGGCACCTCCAAGGGGTTCTGGCAAATACAGCTGGGCACATCCAGTCGCAAGCTGTGTACATTCAACACCCCGTTCGGTCGCTACTGAGACAACTGGATGCCTTTTGGCATCATCTCTGCCTCAGAGGTATTTCACCGCATCATGGAACAGATGATGGAGGGTATCGAGGGGGTGCGCGTGTATGTTGATGATCTCATAATCTGGTCCACACCTCCTCAAGAACACATCAATTGCCTCAAGCAGGTATTCCACAGAATCCATGAGCATGGTCTCCAGCTCAACAGGGCCAAGTGCTCGTTCGGTCAATCAGAAATCAAATTCCTTGGTGACCACATCTCGCAGCAAGTGTGCGGCCAGATGCTGACAAGGTTTCGGCGATCAGTGCCATGAAGACCCCAGAGAACAAGAAGGTGGTCCTCCGCTTTCTAGGGATGGTCAACTTCCTCGGGAATTTCATTCCAAACATGGCCTCCGCCATCTCGTCAGAAAGTCGACGGAATTCCAGTGGCTACCCACTCATGAGAAAGAATGGCGTGAGCTGAGGGCTAAACTCACCACAGTCCTGGTTCTGGCATTTTTCAATCCTACCAAGGAAACCAAAATACCCACAAATGCAAGCCAGGACGGTATTGGGGCGGTGCTCCTCCAACGGGATGACTCCTCCTCCTGGGCCCCAGTTGCGTATGCCTCCAGAGCCATGACGGCCACTGAGCAACGGTACGCTCAAATTGAGAAGGAATGCCTAACGGGAATCGACAAGTTTCACGACTAGGTGTATGGCCTCCCAAAATTCACGGTTGAGACGGACTACAGGCCATTAGTCCACATCATACAGAAGGACTTAAACGACATGACACCCCGGTTACAACGAATCCTTCTCAAGCTATGCCACTACGATTTTGAACTTGTCTACACGCCAGGCAAAGAACTCATTATTGCAGATGCCCTTTCCAGGTCTATCACCACACCGTGTGAGCAAACTGACTTTTTATGCCAAATCGATGCACAGGTGCAACTGTGTGCCTCCAACCTTCCGGCCTCTGATGAGAGGGTCATTCAAATTCATGAGGAGACGGCCAAGGATCCTCTGCTACAGCGTGTGATGCAGCACCTCATGAATGGATGGCAGACGGGACAGTGTCCCCAATTTTACAACGTCAAGGACGACCTGACGGTGGTGGATGGCGTCCTTATGAAGTTTGATAGGATCATGATTCCGCAGAGCATGCAAGCTATGGTGCTCGGCCAAATCCATGAGGGTCACCTGGGGGTCGAGAAATGTCGCCACAGAGCTCGGGAGGCAGTCTACTGGCCGGGCATCAGCCAGGACATTGCCAACATGGTCCTCAACTGCCCTACATGTCAAAATTTTCAGCCAGCTCAACCCAAAGAAACTCTGCAGCAACATGAGATAGTGACCTCCCCATGGTCCAAAGTCGGTGTCGATCTGTTCCACGCCAAGGGGCGCGACTATGTCCTCCTGGTCGACTACTTCTCCAATTACCCCGAAGTGGTGAAACTGTCCGACCTCACGTCGAAGGTGGTGATTAAAGCATGCAAAGAAACATTTGCCAGACATGAGATACCACTCACAGTGATGAGTGACAATGGTCCCTGTTTTTACAGCCAGGAGTGGTCTGAGTTTGCCCGGCTATACAACGTTCGTCACATCACCTCCAACCCCCACTACCCGCAGTCAAACGGGAAGGCCGAGAAAGTGGTCAATATTGTCAAGAGATTACTATGCAAGGCTGCAGACTCAGGCTCCGATTTCAACCTGGCGCTGCTGGCATACAGAACAACCCCGCTGACCACTGGGTTGTCTCCAGCGCAGTTGCTCATGAATCGCACTCTGCGAACCACGGTTCCAGCCATCCATGTTCCAGACCTTGACCACCTCACGGTCATACAGAAGATGCAGCAGTCTCGGGCCCAACAGAAATTAGCATACGACACTCATGCCATGGATCTCCCCGAGCTGGTCCCAAATGATCGTGTTCAAGTGCAGCTGCCTAACGGCGGCTGGTCCGCCATAGCTGTGGTGGTCAAGCAAGTGGCCCCGAGATCATTCCTCGTCCGCATGGATGATGGCTCCTTCCTACGACGCAACAGACGGCTGCTGCACAGAGTTCCACGCCCGCCACCCAACCGTGATGTGCCGCCTCCCACAATGCTTCCTCCGGACCTGCCCTACCACGAGGCCACCAATCTACCAGCAATCTTGCCGACCTCTGTGACCACCGCATTGGTGGCAGTCCTGCCTATCCAAGTGCAGGCAGCCCCAGATCCACCTTTGCGGTGATCAACCAGAATTCGTCGCCCGCCGCAAAGACTAAACTTATAGACTGAACTTTTGCACAATTTTGTTACCTCATCGTTTTGACCTCTGTAAATATCAATTCTACTGTTTCATCTGCCCTATATCTGCACCATCGACACCGTCCTATGTATATAAGATCATTTTAACACATTCTGTATATAGTCACGCACATATACACGTACACACGCACATGCACCTTACTATTTATTATCTGAACACAAACACTGTAAAACAAAAGGGGGGGAGATGTCATAATATACATCAATGTATATAATGGAGTGCAGACAAGCAGTGATTGACACAGGATGACCAGGAAGCACACAGAACAGAGCAGCCAATCACCAGACAGGACACAACCACATAAAGACAGAGGGCACCAGTTTTCCCGCTCTCTCTGGACCCAGCCACTGAGACAGTCAGAGCTCGTGAGCATAGCAAGTGCAAACACCATGTGGTAGCTAGTAAGTCTGGCCAGGCTAGTGTCAGGTTTCCATTCAAGTCAGCATAGTGTCAACCCACAGTTGAACATGTATTATAGTTTAGATGTTAAATAAAATCGTGTTGCATCTCATCAAGTGTTGGAAGTCTGTCTCTCGCTACACGGGGGGGGGGGGGCGGAGGGGAGGGGGGCTCCGTCACCAGTGGGGGGGGAGGCCTCCGATGGGGTCTCGCCCACGATCGGTGGGCCGTCCTCTCCCCCCCGGGCCTACTTTGTTGCGCGTCCGGCCCCAGAACCCCCGCGCCATGTTGCGTCAGGGCCGGCGCGTTCCATAAAGCCACCACAAATGCGCGGGTTGGTGCGTTGCCACTGCGCATATGCGGGTTGGAGGTACCCCCAGTGCGCGCCAGAATCGCTGGTGGGGGCCAGAATCGCTGGTGCCCGCACCCGCTTCACGCCGTCGTGAAACGCAAAGGCGTTCACGATGGCGTGGACACTGTCTCGTGGTCGGAGAATCGTGCCCCTTGTATCAACCCAGCCCTGGCTATGAACTCCCAGACCTCACAGTCACTATCAACAACACAATTCTCCATTCAGTGCAGAGGTTTTACTAACTTGGGAGTATCCTCTCCAATAACACTTCACTGGATGATGTAATCAGTCATTACCTGGCAAACACAAGCTCAGTGGTTGGCAGGTTCAGTTATAGACTTTGGAAAGAGAATGAAGTTTACCTCAGACCAAAGATCAAAGTCTACCAGGCTGTGGTTCTTACATCAATTTTTCTGGGTGCGAAACTTGGACAACCCTCTGGCATCACTTAAAAGGAAATCAAAACATTTCAGCTTTGCCTTTGGGGATCTCTTTGTAACATCATGTGAAAGGACAAAGTCCCCAACATTGAGGCTGCTGGCAATGCGTTGCATATGTGCACTGGGAGCATGTTCATCAGAGCTCAGCTTCTCTGAGTTGATCGTGTGGTTTACATCGAGGATTCATGAATATCGAAAGCAGCCAGAAGAGCATGGGAATCCGCAGCACAGGACGTCCCAAAGTAAAGACAATCTGAAAACCAACCTCTGAACGTGCAAGCTGAATGCCAATACAAGGGAAAAAACAACCCTTGGACAGACTCAAATGGAGAAGCCTTTGATCAAGTGACTTTGACAGTTGAGAAACACAGAGACTACTATCTCAGGACAAGCTAGCATGGCGCAAAGCCAATGCTTTCATCCACCCCACCCAAACTGACTCCATGTACAGTATTTGCAATTGGTTATGCATGTTGAGACTTGGCCCAACATCACACACGAGATAACATCAACCTCTGTTGTAAACCTCTATTTTCTTTTTGCTGAATACTCATTCGTCAAAGTGATAGGCGAATCTATCGATTGGTGAAAGCTACACTAGGAGCTCATCAGCCTAGATTTTAACTGGAGGTGAGTTCTGTATCGGTGGATCATTGGATATGCGAAGTTGACAGTCCAAGAAAACCCGGAAGAACAGATTTTCTGAATACAGAATTTAACTGTCCTGCTCAAATAAAGCCTTACAGAAAGGCTGGATGCCTTCCTGGAGGAAATTTGCTTCAGAGGGCCCGAAGCCTATGAGAGCAGGCAGGAGTATTTGGCAAGTGCTAAACATTGTTGGGGGAGGGGTAGCCTGTCTTGATGGTAGAAGGGGAGTCTGGTTCACTCGCTGGTGGAGAGGCCAGGATGAACAGGTGGGGGTTGTTGTGGGGGGGGGGGGGGGGGGGGGGGGGAGGGCTTTGAGTTTCAGGTCTACATTGGAGGGGACATTGGTTGGATGGTGGTCTTGCGACAGTTCAATTGTGCAATGTTATGGTGGTCAGGTTGTGGCATGTAGAGATCCAATGTTGACTGGTGATTGAAGGGGGTGGGGTAGCTGGCAGATCACGTGCATAATTCAGGTGTAAACTTGTCGGCCGTGACGGAAAATGCCTGCTCCTCCTGGTTCATGAGACGTGCTGTAAAGACACTTACCTCATGGATTCAGCTCTTCTTACCTCCTTTGAACTGTTGAGACCTGGCTGCCTGTGGCTAAAAATAGAATTAGTTAAAACTAAAACACACAGCCTATTTCTACTATTTAAATGACCGACTTGCTTCCTGCCAGCGGATTGGTTGTCCACCCTCATCTTGTCTCAATTCAAACTGGAAGTGGATGAGTTCCAGGTGGGCTCAGTTACAGATCCTTTAAACTTTAAACTCTGACATGTCTCCAACCCACATGCTTTTTGTGACTTAAAATTCAGCTTAGTAAATCTTTTAGTAACAGGGCGGCACGGTAGCACAGTGGTGAGCACAGTTGCTTCTCAGCTCCAGGGTCCCAGGTTCGATCCCCTGCACGTTCTCCCCGTGTGTGCGTGGGTTTCCTCCGGGTGCTCCGATTTCCTCCCACAGTCCAAAAATGTGCGGGTTAGGTGGATTGGCCATGCTAAATTGCCCATAGTGTCCAAAATTGCCCTTAGTGTTGGGTGGGGTTACTGGGTTATGAGGATAGGGTGAAGGTGTTGACCTTGGATAGGGTGCTCTTTCCAAGAGCCGGTGCAGACTCGATGGGCTGAGTAGCCTTTTTTCTGCACTGTAAATTCTATGATTCATCAACTTTGAGTTCTTCTTCAGACTCTGCTTCCCCCCATGCTGCAGTCACTGTTTGAACGGACAGACCGAAACTGCTCTTTAATGGTTCTGGGAGACCTCCAAGAATAGCCCCTCCTCCCTTCCTGTTAACACTTCCCACAATTGTGCAGCTAAGATTAAGAGCTCATTTTGTTTTTCTGATGGGAGGGGAAAAGAGCACTAATGTAAGTCTTGCAATACAATACACACTACAGCACCATAGAATGACAGAACCTTTACAGTGGAGAAGGAGGCCACTCGGAAAATTGAGTCTGCACGAGCTCTCTGAAAGAACATTCTAACTAGTCCCATTCCCCGTAATACTGCACATTCTTTCTTTTCAGATAGCAATCCAATTCCCTTTTGATCAAACCTGCCTCTACCACTGACCCAGGAAATATGGGCGGCACGGTAACACAGTGGTTAGCACTGTTGCTTCACAGCGCCAAGGATCCAGGTTCAATGCCTGGCTTGGTTCACTGTGTGGAGTCCGCACATTCTCCCTGTGTCTTCGTGGATTTCCACCGGGTGCTCCTGTTTCCTCCCAAGTCTTGAAAGACGTGCTTGTTAGGTGAATTGGACATTCTAAATTCTCCCTCTGTGTACTCGAACAGGTGCCATAGTGTTGCGACTAGGGGATTTTCACAGCAACTTCATTGCAGTGTTAATGTCAGCCTACTTGTGACAATAATAAAGATTATATTTTGTTCCAGAGTTCAATAACCCTCTGGATGAAAAAAACTTTTCCTCACATCACTTTGACTCCTTTTACCAGTTATCTTGATTCTGTGCCCTTTAGTTCTTGATATTCTCTTGAATAGGAACGGTATCTCACTATTTACCCTGCCCATACCACTCAGGACATTGAATACCTCTATCAAGCCTCCTCTCAGCTTTCTTTTCTCCAAGGAGAACAGTCCCAATCTCTCCAATCTCTCCTCAGAGCTACAGTTCTTTATTCCTGGAATCATTCATGTGAATCTCCTCTGTATTCTCTCTGATGTCTTCATATTCATCCTCAAGTATGGTGCCCTGAACTGCCCCCCAAATGAAGCCGAACTAGCGTCTTATGCAAGTTCAACATACCCTCTTGACCTTTGTATGCAATGCCTCTATTAATGAAGCTTAAGATACTATATGCTTTATTAACTTTATTATAAAAACAGAAAGAAAATAGCAATGTGGAAGAGCAGCATTGAGCAAAAGGTCTCTTTTTCTGGGTGGACAAAAACCTGTGGGAAACATCAAAAACATAAAAGATCCCGTTGAAATCTGAATCTTTTGTACTTCCCTAATCATAAACTTGGGACTTTTCCCTGAAGGTTTAACTATTCTCTCCAGTGTTCTTGATTCTGTCTGCCTGTGTTACCTACACAGAGCAACACAGACATATCTGTTACCCAACGCTGAAACCTGGGTGCACTTCACCATCCACATTGCAAGTATTCTTGAAACCCACTCATTCACCAGCTAGGTCCAAGATTGTAACCTGAATACAACTGAAGCGCTAATAAGCAAAAATCAAAAGCAATTAGGTTAAAGGTGCTGTATTTCTTTTGTTAGTTTCCAGAAGGCCAAGTCAGCCATGCAGATAAATCACACAGCACCTCCTCTGTCTTCCCAGGGTAATCCAACCAGTTTCTCCTGGAATTTTAATCCCAGTTGACTGTACAAACACTGGTATAATTGGTCACCATTACTATCACCTCCAGGACCTAGAAAAACAAATGCTGTATGTGTATAAGCTTGCGATTTAAACATTTATGACAAATCCTTCAGTGGTTTAAAACACAGGCTTTTTGATTGGTAGCATAAGGTTTAAACAAAGTCATTGTAGGTTTGTGCAAAAAAATAGCTTTGGGTTTAAATGTCAAGCAGATTTTACAAATGTTGCAGCACCTTTCGCTGTAATTGGGCCTCCAAAAAGAAAAATCAAATTGTTACGGATTGCTGATTGACAGAATCATGGACGCAGTGCGAGTGTTAATTGAACCAAGTGGCGAAGAATGGCAAATATTTGGATTTGTCTTGGGCTAAATGCTGCAAGCAAAGAAGTGCAGTCAGAATGGGGTTTGTAATTTCTTTTTCATTCTTTCAGATTTCACCAAAGTCCACAGTTGATTTGGCTTTGCTCGAGATGTGGTAATCAGGTGACACTCTGACGAAGAGAACAGATGACTTCCTCGGCGTCTTATGTACAGACACGAGCTGGATGGCTGGTGCAGCAGTTGTTGTGCTATACTGCCATCTTCTGGACACTTGTCATTTTGCCCTTGTATTCAGAAATTGCTGCGTACCATCTAATGGCGGCTGACAGTATCGTCCAGTTCTTCAAAATTTTCAACACTTCAGCTACAACCCAACATTTTTACATTTGATATGAGAATAACGGGGGGATTTCTAACAGTGATAAAGCATATAAAGCATTTTGTAAAAAATAGCCACAGAGTATTTTGACAGGGCATCATCACAGGCCATCTACCATTAAGCATTGCCTGGTGGGGAGATTTGCACACCTATATTAAAAAAAACACATGGATCTTCCATTCATTCTAATTTATAGAAGATAAATTTGGTGGGTTCTGTTAAGGGGTGTGTCGATTCTCGTGCCAGATTTTACTTTCTCTGCTCCACCCACCTAATGCGAAAAATCGACATAAATGTATTTATTCCGGGACCAGTCTTAATACCGGTCTGTATCTTTCTGTGATATTTAAGTACCAGGGTTGATCTCTCTGCTCCTCAAATTGAGACTTGCGTATTTTACAAATTTGGACTGTTCTCTAATACTTTGATGAGCACAATATGCTGGCGAGATTAGATGGGGCGGGATGGGGGAGGAATGGTGTGCGGGGGTGGGTGGCCAGAGTTATGGACCACTTAGGTGGAATGGCTGTTTTTGAGCTTATATTTACACAATGGGGCAAACCCATGTGACCCTCGTAATACAATGAACATTTGAATTCTCACAAGTGAACAGTCATGATTAGGTTTGGTGATAAGAGCGGCGTACACATCCTCATAGCCGCAGCGCAATCTGTGGAGCCGGGAAATCAAATGCGTACGATGTTCTCTTCCAGATAATCCAGTAGAGGTTTGATTTTTCGTGAGCTGCTTTCCATAAGCTAATGAATTTTTCCTGTTTGTCGTAATTTATGATGTCTTTGTTGCCTGAGCTCTTTGCATTTGCTACAATTTCCCACGAAGCTAACAGGAAGAAACTCAGTGCCTTTTCACTTCCTATCATTGATTCTCACAGAACCTGGGAGCTGCCCACTCCCCCACACGTTGTGATGTGACTGGCTGGGAGTACTGGCAGTCGCTGTACTCTGAGACTTCCTTCCTTGGGTCCGAACAGAGACAGTCGCCAAACATGAATACAGTCATGCAGGGAACTGTTGCGTAGTTTGTCATTTGAAAAACACAATGCAGAGCGCCAGTGTATCACAGACTTTTTTACCCATGGATATGTTTATTGTCTAGCATCTTTTCTTTAGGACGAACATAAGATGCACTTATTAAAATTAATGCAATTACTTGCATGAGCCCGGTTTACTCATATGAACAATCTGTCTATGACGACCATTATTAGACGGGTGGTCAAGTAATGTATACACCCCCTCGGAGCAAGTTGCCAGCTGCTGCCTCGGCATTTACACAGATCACATATAGGATTAAATGAGAAAGCTTCCTCTCTGGTTCAGCAGGTTTGTGCAGGTTGTAGCTGAACAATATGGTCCAGATCCTCATTGGTCTTTGCTGAGTTAGCTGATGGTAGTAGTCCATCTTGCTGGCAATGTGTCGAGTGAGGATAGGGTTGGTCTCAGCTTGATATACCCATGGCTGATTATTCACTGTCAGCGCTTACTGCTCAGGCTGAAAAATGAAACATGGCACAAGAAGGCCTGTACATTGCTTCTGTTCTTATCCCAGTAAGCTATTACATCCCATGGAAATTTAACTATCACTGACAGGTGAATGATAACATTGGATCTGCAATCTTCTTTCAAAAGGCTTACAGTTTTACCACTGGGATCTGCAGAGGTCACTGTCACCGGAATATTGCAATGATCTTTCACATTGTAGGAGTGTCTTCTGGTGCCACAAAATAAGAAAACATATGTTAAAAGGATCTCTTAAAAAATAATTAAATAAAGATCATTGTTTGTCACAATTCCTTATATTAATAACCTCTGGAAGTGCATGGATTTCCTAATATTTACATCAACTTTCGACGTCTTGTATATACATCTTGTAGAAAGAAACTAGCTGTTAGTGTTTGATGTTGTAGTTTTCTGGATAGTTTGAGAGTGATTTGCATCTGATCTCTTAATTAAATCAATAGGGATGCATTCCTGGTGGTCCAATCTTAGACAGGCATCTGTTTTCTCTGCCCATTAAGGTGGAGAGGATCTGCACTCCCTGGTAGTTTTGTGGGTATGTGTTTTTCTGGTTTAGATGTGTATCAGTTCACCGATGAAATCTGTGTCTACCTTTATTGTGATAAATGTTCAAGTTGGAGGACATTAAAAGCTAAAACCCCAGTACCAGGGAAGGAAAAAATCACATCCAAACTTAACATTACACCTCTGCAGAATATACACTAATTGAAATGTAGATGTGATTCAAACAATAATAAAAAATAAACTACATAGGATAGGTTTGCAACCAAGCAATTAGACTGGTTTTCTGAACTGGAAGTCTGTTCATATATACTTGTGTTAAAGTTGATCCTCTGTGGAATTAAAAAATCTTCCTGCTTTTTCACATAAAACTCACATAAAAATCGACCCTAGTGTTTCAGGGATTGAAACCCAGAAATTTCAGAACTGAAGTTCAATTCTGTAAATGTTATTGATACAATTCCATTGTAAATGTGCAAATGCTAACGAAAATGAATACTGGTTAATAAATGCTTCAATGTTTATACATTTAAGTTTTCTAATTTATTAAAATTTTTTAAGTGATTAGATTGTGAATGATATGGGGTGGAATTCTCCATTTGGGAGACCAAGGGTTGGATTCTTGGATTTTGAGGCTATATCCGGAACATGTGTCTAGTATTATGACCAAAAAGCCGGCACCGCACCGATGTTCCACCCGGCTAGCAGCCGCGCCACTTAAAGCCCCTGTAGACACGGACGGAGAATTGCCAGGTCCGTGGCCGCGCATGCGCACGACAGCGACCTGCAGCGGTTGCGCTGCATAACGTGGCACGAGCCATGTGCGGTCCCGGCCTTCCAGATAGTGCCCCCTGTAACCCCCCATCGCCACCCTGGACCACCCCCCCCCCCCCCCCCCCCCCCCCCCCCCCCACCAGTCTCCCCAGCTCCCGCCGCAGCACCCCCGGCCGGTGGAACAATCCCCCCCTCCCGACTGTGGCGGCGCTGAACACAGTCCACAGCCGAAATGCCAGGTCCCTGAAAACTGTGAGCACACATGATCCATGAGGTGGGGAAGACGGCCCATCGGGGGCGGAGCATCAGGGGAGGGCCTCAGGTGATGCCCTGAGGCCGTCCTAATGTCATGCGGCATACTCAGCGATGACACCATTTTTGAGGGGGTGGAGCATCCTAAAAATGGAGCCTCCACTGATTTTGCCATAAAAACGGATTCACCGGCCAATCGCTGAACGTGATTTCAGCGTTGGCAATCGGAGAATCCAGCCCGAAGTGTTCCCGCTGGGACCGAAAAGCACGCATTTTGTGTTTCCATTGGAGACGCTATTCAATAAGCGAGTCAGGGCATGCAAATGGGCCAGCGCTCTGCTAGCACAAATTGAAAGTAATTCCTTGCTCAGTGGGCATTGTAAGCACTGGGACTGGAATTAGCACTAAAGAGCCTGGCAGCTGGAGCTGTTTTTAAGCACTCCACTTACTACGCACTCACTGCAGCCACGAAAATGGCTAATAGAAAACCTGCCACCCCCCCCCCCCCCCCCCCCTGAGGTTGGGAGTCCGAGTTGGCCCCACTGCTCAATGCCAGTGAGGAAAGGAGGGTGACCCACTTACTCTCGGTGGACCACAGACTCAAGCCCATCCTTCTGAACAGTGCCTCGGGGGTGGAGATAGAAGCAGTCAGCATCGCCAGCCTCACCAGGAGGAGACAGCTGATGACCTTGAGGGATGGGAGTCACTGGTGAGGCCCCATCTTTGAGAGGGGCAGAGATCCAGGGAACGTTCCAAAGGCCACGGTGCATGTGTTCTCTGGTTGGGGTGAGCTCTGCTGATCCCCTGCTTTCTTTGCAATGGGGCAGTGAGGACTGTCAACACTTGGTGGTCCCTGATTGAGCTTAGCCATGCCCATCCCTTTGATGACACAGCTGTGGTATGAGGGTGTGGAGGGGGGCAGCCTTGGTGGACTCCCAGATGACTAGACATCTTCTGAGCATTCAAAGACACAATGAGCAGTCAGCAGTGTGAGCAGCCAGGAGACTATAAGTTGCACCAAAGGGGTGTGTTTAAATAACATACTGCAGCAATGGTAGTCTGAGCCAGGCAACTCCGATCCCAAGCTGCCACTCTGAGTCCATGGACTTGGCACAAAGTCATTCCAAGCTATTGCCCCTATCCCAGGAAACCTGGTCCCAGAAAGCCTGACAATCTTTTAAAAAAATTTAGAGTACCCAATTATTTTTTTCTAATTGTGGGCAATTTAGCGTGGCCAATCCACCTACCTTGCACATCTTTGGATTGTGGGGCTGAAACCCACACAAACACGTGGAGAATGTGTAAACTCTACAGTGACAGTGACCCAGAGCCGGGATTGAACGTGGGACCTCGGCATCGTGAGGCAGCAGTGCTAACCACTGCTCCACCGTGCTTCCCTAAAGCCTGACAATCTTCGAGGCTTTTTCAGAGATTGTTTAGCCTTCCACTCCCCTCAACTGCAATGGTGCCAGTCCCCGCTTGTAAATATTTGCACCAATTCATGCCCATGAAACTTCTGGCTCCACAGTGACATAGTGGTTAGCACTGTTGCCTTGCATCTCCAGGGACCCGGGTTCAATTCTGAGCCCAGGTGACTGTGTGGAGTATGCATCTTCTCCCAATGTCTGTGTGGGTTTCTTCTGGGTGATCCGGTTTCCTCCCACAGTCCACAGATGTGCAGGTTAGGTGGATTGGCCATGCTAAATCATCCCTTACTGTCCAAAAAGGTTAGGTGGGGTTACTGGGTTATGGGGATAGGGTGGAGGCGTGGGCTTAAGTAGGGTGCTCTTTCCAAGAGATTCAAATCCATGGATCCGCCGGCGTTTGGCGCCGATTCGATATCGTCATCAGCGAGGGACAGCATGGCATTGGAATCGGCGCTGGGCGTAAGACATTTTCTTTCCATTTCACGTGATTCTCTGCCGATCGTGATTCTCACTGCCGGCATCGTGAAGCGGAGAATCCAGCCCATGATTTTTTTTGTGTTGTTGGTTTTTTACTTTATTCCAGTACGACAGTCTTTTTTAGATTTTGTCCCAAATGAAGCATACTTATCAAACCCTCGAAAACACCCATGTAAATGTCGAACCTGACTTTTGGTTGAAAAAAAAGTCTCAAAAGTTGGACTTTTTACATGAGGATGTATGGTAATGTGAAAATTAATTCCACAAATAATTTACTCAAACCTGATCTGAACTCAATGTGATATTTATGGTCTGGGGAGGCAGAGCTGCAGTGGGAAAGGTTTACAAGAATGCTCCCAGGGGTTGACAATTGCAGCTTTGAGGAGAGATTGGATAGACTAGGGTTGCTTTCCTCAGAACAGAGGAGGCTAAGGGGTAACCTGATTGTGGTATACCATAATTATGATGGTCCTAGACAGGGTAGACAGGAAAGACTTGCTTCCCCTAGCTGAGGGGTCAATTACCGAGTTAATAGATTTAAGGTCATTGGTAGAAGGATTAGAGGGGACATTGAGGAAAAGCTTTTTCATTCAGAGGCTGGTGGGCATCTTGAATTCATGTCTGAGATTGAGGCTGAAACACTCAACTCATTTAAAAAGTACCCGGATCTGCATTTGAAGTGATGTAACCTGTAAAATGGCAGGTCAAGTGATGGAAAATGGGAGTAAAATGAGCGGCTAGTTTATTTTTTTCTCTTCTTTGGCTGGCACAGACAAGATTGGCTGAATGGCCTCTTTCAGCACCGTATAGTTTCTCTGGTTCTATGCTATTGCACTAGTAATCCAAGGGCCAAGGCTCATGCTCTGGGGACACAAGTTCAAATCCCACCATGGTAGCCGGTGGAATTTAAATTCAATTAATAAGCTGAAAGCCAGTCTCAATAATGGTGACCATGACAACTACCAGTGATTGTTATAAAAATCCATTTGGTTCAATGATGTCCTTTAGGGAAAGAAATCTGTGGTCCTTAGCTTGTCTGGCCTCCGTGTGACTCCTGACCCACATTCATGTGGTTGATTCCTGGCTGCCATTTGCGTTGGCGTAGCAAGTTACCCTATTCAAGGGCAATTATGGATGGCCAACAAATGCTGGCCTTGCTAGTGTTGCCCACATCCAATGAAAGAACAAACACAAAAAAGTTCACGATTATATAATATATCGCAATTTCACTTATCGTTATAATGGTATGAGAACGATTTTTGTCTGCTTTGTGTCTTTTCAATACATATTTTATAGGCACAATGCAGAGGGAAACTTGACACAAACTTTGGCTGCCAGAAGGGGACCTATTCTTGGGCAGTTAAAACACCTCCCTGAAACATGCAGTCACACTATTACTTACGGGAGTCCCAATAATGTAGCAAAGCATCAAATCGAATTTTAAGGGACACATGGCAATTCAGTCACGCAGAGTCTGCCCATGTTTCGTTCTAATCAAGCAGACAAAGCAACAGTCATTGAAAGGAGCTCTTCCAGACACTGAGGAAACAGCTAGAGGAATGAGTGTGTCTCCAGGACCCTTCAACATCAGAACCAGTGGCTTACCAACCATTGCCCTATGCTGATAAGCCACTTGAAAGTTAAAATCAATCTGCTTTATCCACTTCAGCACCCATCACGGAGGTCCTTTCTAGAATTCGATTAACTTTTGATTTATTTTAGAGGAAGAGCAAATGGGAGAACAGAATGCAATTCTGAATGGCAGGGAGTTGAGGCATCATTAGCTGCATTTGCAGTTTTTGATTTTCCAGGGTGACGAAGCTGGGGTTCTGTGACCTGCTACAAGAAATTCCACAATGACATTCTGAGCCAAGCAGGGCGCAGCCAATGACAGTCAAGATCATGGCTCTCTTAAAGGTTTGTGGCTGGGGATAGCGTTTGGTTGGCTCCTGGAGACAGAACTGCAAATTAGCAGTGCATCACTCCATGAGAGAATTGACTGATGCTTTTATCTATAGAACCAGCCACTGCATCAAACTCATGCACCTCTAGGTCTAACGGTTCACTTCACACTGACAGTCCTGGGTACTGTACGATTCTGTGAAGTTCAAGGGTGTATGACAGCATAAAGTCTTTGTGCTGAAAGATATGTCACTAATGTTAGCAATAAGGTTTACTGCTCCATCACAGAACAGCCCCTGTGTGCACAATATTTGCACAGACTGCAAGGGTTGGATAGATTTCCCAGCAGGACTCCTGTTTCTTCGAAGGAAATCGAACAAATTTGCATTTATATAACCATCTTTCATGACTTCATGGTGTTTCACGGGGTTTATGCAGATCACGAGCACTGTCTCTAGGAGCGAACCGAACATCACCCCTGTAATCCCCACCCAAGGCCAAAAATGTTAAAGGTAGCCATGATTCTGACTGTACCTTGCTTGTCTCAGAGTGTAATTGTGGGTTCATCTACAGGAGTTCATGGAGGTCCAGCATCATCACTCTGGAGAAACAAAGCCTGCAAAGATACTGGCTGCAAGGGCATTCTAAGACTCTGACTTACTAATTGTGGATTCCAACTTAAATTCCATCTTTCATATTACAGATATCTCCAAGATATTCAGTGTTTTAGGGACCATTGCTCTTGCTGGGTGTCAAGTATCGCTAACTTTCACAAATCTTCCAGATCCTTCTCCCGCTTCAATGGGCTCTGGCCCCACCCTACCTGTCAACCTTACCCTTCACGGTATTCACAATCCCTCTGATCCTTTCTGATCCCGAAGTACCACTTCTCAGTGAAGGTTACACAGCTCCAGGGTCCCAGGTTCAATTCCCGGCTTGGGTTACTGTCTGTGCGTAGTCTGCACGTTATCCCCGTGTCTGTGTGGGTTTCCTCGGGGTGCTCCGGTTTCCTCCCACAGTCCAAAGATGTGCAGGTTAGGTAGATTGGCCATGCTAAATTGCCCATAGTGTTCAAAAAGGTTAAGTGGGGGTTACTGGGTTGCTGGGTTACGGGGATAGGGTAGAGATGTGGGCTTGAGTAGGGTGCTCTTTGTAAGGGCCGGTGCAGACTCGATGGGCCGAATGGCATACTTCTGAACTGTAAATTCCATAATTCTATGATTTGGCCCACCTTGGGCAGCATGACCTAGAGGGCGCCATCCAGTGTTGTAAGGATAAGGTTACCAACTCTATCCTTGCACCAGTACCGCCTGCCACCTCTTAAATCCTCAAAACCCCCATCCCCCCACAAATCACTGGCTGACAGTTTGCAGCCTCCCCACATCCGATCTGTGTGCTTGTTCCTCAGAACCACTAGCACCCATCAGCACAACCTCTTCATGTCCAGGTGCAGTGCCCACACATGCCTCCTGCTAAAGCCCCCACTGACCCATTAAGCATATTGCTCAAGATACCCTCTCTTTGTCCCTGCAGGAGAAGATAACACATAATAAGTGGGAAAGTCGGAGGGGGGAGGGGGGGAGGGGGAGTCCCTGGAGTCCCTGAGATCTGAGTTTCCATCCTCTATGAGGAACGGGTCCTGGAAAAAGCAGAGTAGACCGTGGAGAGAGCAGTCACTGATCGCAAGGTTTGTTTGCACCACAGATGTGAGGATCCATTGCCCCTTCTCCAGATGACGTGTCTCAAGGGAGTTGTTCATGTCAGAAAAAAATAATCCTTCCCTCTCACTGACCACATGTCCATTGTCTCGCCGGATCTCCATCAGATGGGGCCACGCCATCCAGTCGTTCGCCCCCTAACACTCAAGGAGACCACCATTGAGGCATCCCAGCTGTCACCCCCACCTTCCAACAGCGCAGACACACACACCTTGGTGGGTGACATTAGTGGACAGGCTTCTGGAGCACAATCTGGCAAACACCACACAGTTACACATCAGGTGGAGGCAGCAACATCCAAGGGAGATCTGCTGGATCCCAGGACTCAGTTGGGTCCCAGTCAGGTGATGAGCCTATGGACAAGATTATCCCAGAGCTGATGCAGATGATAGGCCAGAGCTGTGACATTCAGGAGGGGAGGTCATGTACATTCCAGTGACTGCATAGCCAATTGGTGGGGTCCCAAAGGCTACAGTTGCAGGAGATGATGCAGACAATGGCACCAAGGCCAACACTGTTAGGGTGGTGACCGCAGTGTAAAATCTGGAACATGACATCCGCATCTTGACTGCAGGTACCCAAGGTATGGCTCTATCTGTGACAAACATGGCTGAGGGCCTTGACATGATGTACCAGTCACTGTGGCACGTGTCCCAGACGCAGATGGAGATTGCCGAGCCCTGCAAAGCATGGCCCAGTCACCGAGAAGCATGGGCACAGATGCCACAGTGTCTCACTCCCGAGACGGAGTATTCTGCGGCATATGCTGTTTGGCATCTCATTAAAAGATCAACGAGCCTGTGCACCTTGGGCCGTCGCTGGCCTCCCCCTCTGGGTTCCTGCTCAGCCTGTGATGGGGTGGGGGGGGATCATAATGTTATGCAGCGGCCCCCTGCACATGGGATGCCACCTCCAACATTCATCATCGCTGCTGCCGCCATCTCCAGACCTGCCCGTCTCGGTTGCCACAGCAAAGCGAGGGCAGCTGCTGCGGGACTGACACCACCATCCATTTTGATATCTGTAAGGAATAGGAGAAGGAGAGAAACTGACAATCAGTTCGGGCTTCCATCCCGGAACCCTCAAACCGTGCCCACCACCCCCCACCCTACTGTCCCAGTGCACCCAAATCTGTACCGTGCACAAAGCAGTGGTTGAATCGAGGTGGTGGCATAGTAGTATTGTCACTGGACTAGTCAAGCAGATATCCAGAGTTATACTCTGGGGATCTAGGTTGAAATGCCGCCACTGCAGATGGTGAGTTTGAATTCAATAGAAATCTGGAATTAAAAGTCTAATGATGACCATGAAACCATTGTCGATTGTCGTGAAAACCCATCTAGTTCACTAATGTCCCTTAGGGAAGGAAATCTGCCATCCTTACCTGGTCTGACTTACATGTGACTCCAGACCCACAGCAATGTGGTTGACTCTTGGTTACCCTCAAGGGCAATTAGGGAAGGGCAATAAATGCTGGCACAGCCTGCGATGCCCACGTCCCATGAACAAATTTTAAAAAAATTATGTTTTTCTTACTTTCAACGTAATCATACCAATCATACATAAGGATTGGTGAAACAATGATGTGGGTTCTTTATTTGAAGAGAAGACTGTTTACAGATAATGTTAACTCGGCAACTAAGCTTGGCACATCTAGAACAGTACAGCACAGAACAGGCCCTTCAGCCCTCGATGTTGTGCCGAGCAATGATCACCCTACTTAAACCCACGTAACCCGTATCCCAACAATCCCCCCATTAACCTTACACTACGGGCAATTTAGCATGGCCAATCCACCTAACCTGCACATCTTTGGACTGTGGGAGGAAACCGGAGCACCCGGAGGAAACCCACGCACACACGGGGAGGACGTGCAGACTCCACACAGACAGTGACCCAGCCGGGAATCGAACCTGATCACTGCCTTGCTGTTTGCCAACTGCCAATAAATCATGGGATTAAAGCATCACATCCTGTTGATGTATGTAATGATCAATGGTAGTTTAAAATAAGCCGCTTAAAAGTGTATGAACATTGTATCACAACAGATGGAAACAGAGTTCACAGCTCAGGTTGATGATCCTCCATTAGAACTGAAGAAAGATGGAAATGTAAAAGTTTATAAGCAACAAAAGGGGGAAGGGTTAGAAAGAAGAAAAACAGGAACTTTGTGTTAGGGTGAAGGGCCGTAGAGATTAAACGACAAAAGGTTGCATGATCCAAAAGCCAAAAGGGAATGGGTGCTATGTAGGCTGGGGAGGTGCAGGAGGAGTATATCTAGTCAGCTATAATCATACCTGTGGGAAGGTGGAGACAATATAAAGGTAAGAGTTGATTCCTACCTGCCCTCTGAATTGACCACTCTTGGAGCAAATCACAAATCACTGCATAGATTAGCACATAGACTGCAACAGTTCAAGAAGATACCCAACTACTTAGGACATCTAAGGACAGAGAATAAAGACTTGCCTTGCTAACAATGCCCACACCTGGGGAATGACATTTTAAAAAATGATGTTATGGCTAGGTGGTTCAGTGTATGGAGAATATGTCACGTTGCATGTGTCACTTGATCTTCCCTGGTAAGCTCACAGAATTTCTGACCTTAGCCCCCAAGGCTATACTACATTCTGCCACCTGCTGCTGCGCTCTTCTTGCCATTTTTCTTGCCAGCTTATGATCCCGTACTGTCAAACAGCACAGGTGACGTCAACCATCCAAAACGCGACGATTAAATGCAGGCCTGCAATCCACAAAGTAAATAAACAGGCCAAAACAGACAAAACACAAAAATAACATGGAAAATGGCAGTCAGAGATTAAATGATTGCCACCTTCAACACAACTATTTGCTCATATGGCATGCAGGCTATTAAGGAGCAATGTTTATAGATCCTATAGAGAGTGTATATGCTCCCAATGGCAAACTACCACTACTACTGGATGCATGCTCAGTTCATACTAAGAATGTCAACCTGGAAACATATACACCTTGAGTGAAATCTGACATGTGCACACATGGATATGTGTGCTGTGATATAGGAGGGGAAAGATTAAAACCAGTCCCTAAAAATGTATTGAGATGGTCTACCCCAAGTTTCCATTGTTAAATTCAATTCTGAGGCACTTGCTGGCAACATTCCTGCGGAAGGCATTACGTTTGCGCAAGAGCCAACTACTTAATTGCTTTTTCACTGTGCAGCAATACGTCTCCTTTTTTTTAATTGCTGAAGTTTGCTTAATCTCCCAGTTACTCCAAAGGCACTGTCATCTGAAACAGTTTGTTTTTTTCATTTTCCACCTACAATAAACCAGGATTTTTGAGGATTATCTCAGATTTGGTTCACAGAATAAGTTCAAGTAAATCGAGATAATGCTTAAATCTGAAAGCTTTACATTCTTCACACGTAAAGTGCAAAAGAGTGACCAATAAAGATTAATTCCCAGGGGCCAATAGTGTTCTGGAATGCTCCCAGTTTATAAATTTTAAATAATTGAAACCAAAATTGTACATTATTGGACTAGAACGGGAGAAGGGATAAAGTGCAAGCTCAGTTATATCAAAGCAGACGAACACAGGAAATTAAAATTAGAGATGAGGATGGACTTCAAACAAAAATTAAAATGGATTTTGTCCATTTTGCCCCCATGAAAAAATGAGGGCATTTACTTTGAATTCTCTTTAAATAAAATGTTGTAACAGAAGTACAGAATAAACCAAGTGAGTTTACTGGATCTTAATATTGTGTATTGATATGCAGAAGGAGAGAGTTCCTTTTGCTGGCACTGGCACCAAGGTGTAGAATTTGAATTTGATCAAGATCGTAAAACATGTGGTGTTGAATCAGCCACCCGATTACATTGCTTTTAATTATTATTCCTTATTGACTTCAATCAAGCAAATTCAAAATCTGGCCCAGTTAACACTGCAGCTTAAAGCTCGATCAGAAAAACTGAATTGAAATAACAGAACACACTAGAGAGGTAGAGAAATGTCCAATTCATCTAACAACACGTCTTTCGGGACTTGTGGGAGGAAACCAGAGCACCCGGAGGAAACCCACGCAGACACGGGGAGAACATGCAGACTCCGCACAGACAGTGACCCAAGCTGGGAATCGAACCTGGGACGCTGGCGTTGTGAAGCAACAGTGCTAACCACTGTGCTGCTGTGCCGCCCACGTTATAGGACCCCGAGGAATGGGTGTGGTAGGGGCTGGTGGAACTACTGCTCGCTGAGAGCTGTCAGCCAACCAGAGGGCAGCCGCTTTAATTGCATGTCAGCACCACCAAGGAGGTGGTGGCTATTGCCAAAACTGCACCAAGGCCTTTGCTGTGATTTTGCACCTGCGTCCACCGCAAGTGCAAGTGGTGACGTGGATGCAAATTCTTGCGAGACTTTGAAAACGAGAATCTTACCAGCAAGATCTTGATTTCTAATTCTACACGTCCCTCGCCGGTGATGTAATAAGGTTCCTGCCTAGGAACAGGTATCTGTAGCCCCGTGGAGGAGATGAACATACCCGAGTAGTACCCTGGCATTGCTGCTGGCACTGTGTTTTATATCAGAGGGGCTTCCCGATCTCGGGATTCCTGGCTGCTGGTTCTTACTGTCCTGGCCCCACCAGCATGAAGGCACTGGATTATCTGACAAGAAAGTCCGACTGTGCAGCTGGAGAGATCCACCCTGCTTTTCCTGCCTCAGCCTGCATTCTGTGCAGAAAATGTAAGTTTCTTCCTGTTGGTCTCCATGATCACAGACACAAGTGATGGCAGGAGGAGGTCATCGAGGGGGTGAGAGGGGGTTTCTGCAGCTGGGACAAGGGGGATGGCTCTCTGTGGGTCCCCCATTCCCAATGCTGGGTCTCTTGATCAAACGTTGAGTGTCTGACAACAAGGGACCCTACTGGAAGTCTGCAGGAAAATACGTCAGGGTTTGACTATTGGTCTCGTCAAATTGCAAGGCCCGCCAACCACTGGGTGATAACCCCACTTAAAGGCCTCAATTGATTGTGGGGCGAGAAGGCCATGGATGGGCCTTCCACCATGGAGTTAATCGGAGCAATGGCGGGAAGATGATGGGGGTCCCCATTTTCCACTCTGTTTAAATGTCCCTCTACCACCAAACTCACTCACCAGGAAGGAGGACATTAAATTCCACCCTCTCAGTCTGCATCTTTTACATACATTATGATCAATTTTCACTGCCAATGTCTGGTATTACATAGAACATAGAACATACAGTGCAGAAAAAGGCCATTCGGCCGATCGAGTCTGCACCGACCCATTTAAGCCCTCACTTCCACCCTGTACCCTTAACCCAATAACCCCTCCTAACCTTTTTGGTCACTGAGGGCAATTTGGACTGTGGGAGGAAATCGGAGCACCCGGAGGAAACCCACGCAGTTACAGGGAGAGCATGCAGACTCCACATAGATAGTGACCCAGCAGGGAATCGAACCTGGGACCCTGGAGCTATGAAGCCACAGTGCTAATCACTTGTGCTATCGTGCTGCCCATAAAATTAATGGGGCAATTAAGCCTTCAAAGTGTAGTCTCACTCATTAACACCATAAATGTAGCTGTCCGTTTTTGAAGGGTGTCTACTGTCTGACATCCAAAGGGGCAAGCCTATTTCAGGCAATAGGGTCTTTGAATATGCGCGTCAGGATGGTATGATGCAAATAACACCTCAGTTGCCATTTCTGGTCAGAACCTGTGCAGTGCAGGTCCCAACTAGTTTTGCAGTCAAAGGAAGGAAAGATGCCTTCCAAAAATAAGTGTTCAATTTTTTATAGGCCTCAGAAGCAGATGACTTCTCTTTCACTGCCGAAACAGGGCAACCAATGTGTTGAATTCCAAAAGTAAAATTAGACCGCATACATTTTGTCATTTTGAAATAGGTAGCAGCATCCAACATAGGAAAGAACAAAATCCAAAAATACATTAAGAAGGAAACAGCATTGAGCCTTCCAGTGCAAAATAGACAAATTGCAACGCCCTAAAACCAATGAGAAGTTTGCAATGATCAACAGGCAGCCTCAGGCAAAACTGACGAGTAAAGAATAGCACTGAATGATCATGTGAGACAGAACAAGTTGTGATCTGGTAAACATTCCAGCAACGGCAAAGTCCAGAAGAAGCATGATAGGCTTGTTCAAGAAAGATGCATTATATAGCACCTTTCACAACTTCTGAAGCTTCCAAACAGCTTTACAATCACAGAATAACCTTTGAAGTGTAGCCACTGTTGTAATGTAGGAAAGACAAAGGCCACAATCGAATGGCCTCATTGCACCCGGCTCGATGACGTGACGAGGGCGTTAAATCTCGTGTGAGGCCTCTCGCAGGATTTGCGATGCTCGGGACACCGCGCGAGATTTAATGAGATCTCGTGAGACGTCACGATTTGGATCTCGCCCTTGCTGGGTGTGGTCCAGATGAACATATTTAAATGAGTTGTAAGGCGCATTTGAATGTGTTGATGCTGGTTCTCCTGAGGCCCGGGAATTAATGGCCTCACCTGGGAGGCCTCGCCATGGTACTGATTAGCACTGGTCCGCACCAGTGTAGCACTGGTCCACTGGTTCTAGGGTGCATGTGTAGCACTGCCAGGCTGGGTGGAGCACTGCCAGGGTGCCAGTCTGGCAGTGCCGGGGTGCCCAGGTGGCACGTTGCCTGTGCCAGGATTCGGGCCTGGAGATGCCCTTATGAAGTGGGGTCAGGGTGCGGGCTCGAGGACCCTCTGAGAGGTAAGATGGGGCAGGTGGTGGGGTGAGTGTGGAGGCCGCCCGGTAGAGGAGTAGAGGGGCTCGAAGGATCGGGGAGGTATTTAAAAGATACCCCAATCCGAGAGTCACCAGGAAATGATGTAAACGTGGCCTCGACAGGGCGTTCCCGGTTGAGGTAAAAAAAACAAGAGTCCCATTAGACAGCAAGGTTGTTTTGCACTGCAGGTGCTGAGAAACACCCAGCTATATGTGCCCAAAACCCAGTTTGCGCACAGCAAAACCCCACAAAAAGAAATGTTCAGCAGTAAAAAAAAGCAGAGAATAGCTTGTATTTACATAATACATTTTCACTGGACATGTCAAAGTGCTTTCCCGCCAATTGTGATGTGCAGCCGCTGAGGTGTAATAGGAAATGCAGCAGCCAATTTGCACAACGCAAACTCCCACTAACAGCGCGGTGATAATGACCACATCATCTTTTTTTTTGTGAAGTTGATTGAAAGATGAATATTGGCCAGGAGATAACCCTCCCACTCTTCCTTGAAACATGAGATTTTTTACAAAGAAGCAAATACGGCCTCAGATTGACATATAATCAGAAAGACAGCAGCCGAAATTCAGCCGTCCGTTCCCTGGAGGCAGGATTCCCTGGTCCTGCCATCACGCAGGTTTCCCGGTGGCATGGGATGGCTTCAATAGGAATTTTCATCAACAGCGGCGGGAGCAGAGAATCCTGCCACCAGAGAATGGCATACCATCTCCCACTGCCATGGTACCCATGGCTGGGAGACCGGAGAATACAATGGGAGTGGAACTTGAACCCAGAACATCGTGACTCAGGTGCAACTCTGACCCATGGTTGATACTAGATTATCTGCCCATTTTTAGTGACATGGGTAAAGACGGGGCAGGAACACAGGTGTATTCCTCCTTCCTCTTTGAAGTAATGCCATGGGATCTTCCATATTCACCTGATAGAGTTGTTGGGGCTTTATTTGAAAAAGTCCATCTCTGACAGTGCTGTACTGGAGTGTCAGCCTAGATTATGCGCTGAAGTCCCTGGTATGGAACTGGAACCTTCTGACTCTGAGGCAAGAGTGCCATTACAGACTCAAGGCCAATATTTCCATTCTGAGAGTGAAGTACTTTGTCATTGGCCCTGAAATCCAAGGACTGGTTATATACCCTGTGGAGGGGAACTAGAAAATGGTCTGGATACCAGCTCTGCTATACTCCTCCCACATTTCAATCGTTCCCTGGGTTTCCATGGCCGCCCCCATGTTACTTTATTTCAGTGACCAGCAGATGCTTCCTATCGACTTCCCAGTTATTCCGGTCGGGGCTCTAGAGAGTAATAATCTAATGAGGTTCAGCCGTTCTCTCCAGCTGAGTCTCCCTGCTACTGCTGCTATATGGCTATCTTTTGCTTCATCACTTTCCCACCTGTGAGTATAAAGTGAACTCCAAGTGTGAGGATGTAACCAATGTTTTGAATTTGATGACTTTTCAAAACGTAAGGGCGTCAAATTGGGGATCAACCTTATTGGAAAGCAAGGGCATATTGTTCACAGTGATTGGTCCAACCAAAACGTCTTTATCCGTTTCATCCAGATGAATTAATAGGAGATTATTTACAGACTCTAAGATACATCTCAGGGCACCTTCTAGATTAAGCAGGGCAAATAAAAGTGGCTTTTCTCAGCGTGTGTCACTGCCCTGTTGCTACCTCAGTATCTGCTATTTATCACTATTATCACGAGGTGTAAATTTTGCAATGTATTTTCATTATTAACATACAGTAATATAAAATGTTGCCCATGGCATGAAGCAAACTAATTGTCCAGTCTTCTAAAAGGACAATCCATATCCCTTGATAATTTGGTAATGTAAATAAAGTTCTAACTTGATTTTCTCAGCTTTTGAGCAATATCTAACAATGTACAAAAATTAGGTTTATTTTCAATGCAAAATATAAAAGTAGCAATTGTACAAGAAACAGTTTCTGTTATAGTGTCGCAAGGTGGATATACTTCAGTTGAGCACTGAAACAATTTTATTGCATAGACCTCACGATGAATGGTTGCCACAATGTTTTCTTTATGTGTTCACGGGAATCAAGCGTCCCTGGCCAGGCCAGCATGTGTTCCTCCTTTACAGTTGCTCTGGAGAAGGTGGTGATGAGCTGCCCTCTGGTGGTGTATATATTCTCGCAGTTGCTGCAAGAAAGTCAGTTCCAACATTCTGACGCAGTGGCAGTGAAGGAACAGCGATACAATTTAATGTCAAGATGGAGAGTGTGGCCCGGAGTTGATAGAGGTTGCATTTTCGGAAGTTACTGAAAAAGCAGGCTTGGTGATTTGCTGCAATGGATCTCGTGCATGGACATGCTACTGCCAATATGCGTGGACAATAGAGGGAGGGAATGTTTCACGTGGCGGATGGTGTGCCAATTAAACAGACGACTTTGTCCTGGATCGGGCTCCTTGGTTGTTATTGGACTTGCAATTATCAAGGCAAGTGGACAAAATGCATCACCCCCTGATTTACACATATTTATGTGTTTATTACAAATATATACAGTCCTCACTTTTGATCTTTAATATCACAGCTTTATTAAACATACAGGCCTTACTGTATTTCTTTACCACTATAGATTTCTAATAATTCAAAGAATAGGTACAGCATAAAAGAAGCATTTTACAAAGTCTCATGATAACTCCCTTGTTTTTGTACTCTTTAGGTTGGATTTTGTCATCCTCGGAAAACCCATGTCAGGCGGCTGAAAATGGAGGTGCTCCATCATGATTTTAAATTTCCAGCTGCTTCCTGTTGGCCACAATTTTGACCCGTCACAGAAAATGTGGCAGGTTGTGATATGAACTACATGCACGCTGTCATCGGTTCAGCTTTTGAAATGCCTGCTTCAATTTTGAATTTCCTAGAGTTTGAGATCTTCAGTGAGGTGCATGAAGCCTTCCTGAATCATCCATGAAGCACATCAGGTCAGTCAGTTTGTGAAATATGGGGGCAGCCAGTTGTGAAGTTGGAAAACTTTTGATCTGTAAGTTTAAAAAGTGTTGCCAAATTCAAATGTTATTACTAGATGCTATATGATAAGTAATGTTCTAATACATTCATTGATTATCGGGTTCTACCTCTAAAAGGTAGGTGACCATTAAATCAACTGCATTTTGTAACTGTTCCAGATGCCTTAAAGTATGTTCTCCAGTGGATAAAGGGCTCTTATGCATTCAATAGTATTGAGTATCAGATATTAATGTGTCATCTTGCTCCTGTGATTTGATTTATTTTACATTGTTTCATAACATGCTGGACTAGTGTGCAGTCAATTCTAGCCCCGCATGTCCCAGAGTCACAACACAAGTAAATTAACCAATATTTTTTATAAAAATACCCAAAGTGTTTGGCCCTTGGCTGACCAATAATTATAGTAGCCAGGTTTCTAAGTTTAAACAAAATTGCTGTTTATTTATAACAATAACAATCATGGCAAAATGCAGTCAATACAACTGGTTAACTATCAGCTTGACTCCCGCTTTAACTTCCCCACCCTCTACCAACACACACAAGACAGACAAACACAGCGGGTTGGAAAGGGGCAGAAAATAAGAAGGACAAAAGTAAAAAGATAATAGTCTTTGCTTTAAATGGTGGTTCTTTCACATACTTTCTTCACATCTAGCTTGCTGATTAAAATCTCTGGTTTACAGCTGGCAATGCTCTTCTTTGTAAAGTCATTCGTTCAGGGTCCCTGTAGCTTAGAAAGTGCAGTACTCACAGGCAACAGGCTTCCTGGAGAGACGCTTTATTTCAAATCAAACTGGGCCTCCCGCTTGGGATTCGCATTCTGGAGAGAGAGTTGGTCGGTCTGCTTTCACCTTTTCGGAGAGAGATCAAGAAGGTTCTGGTCTCTGCCTGGACATGGATTCATCGAGGCTCTCTGCCAGTTCGGGAGAAAAGCGGAGAGGAGAGGATAGTAGTTTGCCCCCTTGGGCTGCCAAAACCCAAGCTAAAACTAAATTCAAGTCTTGGGACTCTGAAAAACATTGCAGTGTGATCGGATCCAATCACCCATCTGTTACTGGGCAGAGCACAGTCTTTTGGAGCAATTCATTCGCCACCGGTGAAATAAATCAAACTGAGTCCCAGCCACTCAATCATTGGTGCTGGTCAGACTACACTTCCAGTTTGAACCAGCATGGTGATCTTTCCTGCTGCTGAAATTCTCTGCTTGAATTAAAGATGCAGGCTTTTACCTTAAAGGCACTTGTTCATTAATCATCCAAGAATCAAAAATGCAACAGGAAGATAAATGAAAGGGGAAATAAGGGAATACAGAGGGAATAAACAGGATGGACCCTTTATGTAGATGTGTAATGGGATCTATATGTATGCTTGGCTGAGGTACAAACCACACTAATGGATTTATCTCAGCAAGGGTTGTTTACACAGCTGTGTTGCCAAAATATGCTGTGATTGTGAACCTGTCTCCACTTCACCTGATGAAGGAACAGTGCCCTGAAACCTTGTGATTTCAAATCAATTGTTGGATTTTAACCTGGAGTTGTGAGACTTCTTACTGTGCCCATCCCAGTCAAGTGCCAGCACCTCCACATTTTTAAATCACCCTGGTATGGACAAAGTTGCAGAGAAATCTGTTGTGTGTCATGCTTTACCTACAGAGGCATGTCAACCTGAGCTGTAAGCAGTCACAAAAGTGAGGCACAGCTGAAAATTGAGATGAATGATAAGTAGTAGTTAAAAACTGAGACACGTAGATAGGGGGTGCGATTTAGCGATCGCATTGCATCTAGGTGAATAGCAGGTGACTGCAAAATTGAGATTCACGCCAGGAGCGAACCATTTTGTTATGATCTGTCCCGCTCCTGAGGGCAAGTTCCGATCTTGCCCAAACATTAGCGAGAATATCGTGCACCCTAATTTTCATTCATTTCAATATCCTTAATGAGATTGAAGTTGAATGCAGTGGCCTCCCGGGAATTACCTGACTCTCCAGAAGGAAGTCATGTGGGTTTAGTACTCCTTTTCATAGATGTGAAGCTGACACAATGGCTGCTAAGGGGACATGAGGAGGTGAGAAGCCATTTCCATTTTCCAGCATGCAGCTCAAGGGCACCAGAGCCAGTGACCCGGTACTTGAGGAGACGGGGCCTTCAGGGGGTTGTGGTTGTTTGGGGTGCTGGAGGGGCCAAGGTTGGGCTGATGGGCTGAGCGGCTTTCTGTCTATGAGGCCTTCAAGCCATCTTAAAATATTGTGGTGACCCATAACAAGGGCAACCAGATCTGCAGCCTGTCTGTCCTACCAGACTCTTCCAGGACAGAGCCCTACTGCTGCTTCTCTCCTAAAACATAATTTCACCCCCTTTTACTGTGAGGCTTCATACTGAGGATCTTCTTGTGGCAAAAGGAAAGTGTATAGATCAGGGGAGGGTAGCTGAGCAAGACCTCCCTAATGTTCTGGCAGAGGAAGAAGTCATACAACACCAGGTTAAAGTCCAACATGTTTGTTTCAAACACTAGCTTTCGGAGCACTGCTCCTTCCTCAGGTGAGGTTCCGGCAGAGGTCTGGGGTCTTGAAGATCCTGATGTGGCCGGGGTTGAGTGTGCAGAACAATTTTTCCAGCACAACTGACTTTACTGGATGGCACGAAAGAGAAAATGCTGGAAAATCTCAGCAAGTCTGGCAGCATCTGTAGGGAGAGAAAAAAGCTAACGTTTTGAGTCCGATGACTCTTTGTCAAAGCTAACAGACAGAGAAAGTGGAAAATATTTATACTGCGGAGTGAGAATGAAAGATAAGTCATAGCCACAGAAACCCAGGGAAATCGGTTGCTAATGGCCACAGATACTAAGGACAAAGAGTGTTAATGGCAGTCCCCAGAGAGGACAAAAGATGTGAAAGGTCAAACAGCAGAGAAACTAACATCAGAGGATGAACTGTAGATGTGGGGGGAGGGGAAGGGGAATCAAAGAGGAGAAAGGTGAAGGAAAGGTGGATAAGATTGGCGGGGGGGGGGGAATTAAATGTATACGAAGAAAGAAAGAAATGGTAAAAAACAGTTAAAATAAAATGAAAACAAATGGGTCGCGGTGGGATAGAGCTGATCATCTGAAGTTGTTGAATTCGATGTGCAGGCTGGAAGGCTGTCGCGTGCCTAACTGGAAGATGAGATGTTGTTTCTCCATTTTGCGTTGTGCTTCACTGAAACATTGCAGCAGGCCAAGAACAGCATGGGAGCATGGGACATTGGAGCATGGACTTGTGTTAAAATGGCAAGCAACAGGAAGGTCAGTGTCCTGAAAGCGCACAGACCGAAGATGCTCAGCAAAGTGATTCCCAGTCTGCGTTTGGTCTCTCCGATACAGAGGAAACCACATTGGGAGCAGCAAATGCAGACCAAATTGGAAGAGATGCAAGTGAAATGCTGCTTAACCTGGAATGAGTGTTTTGGGCCTGAGATGTTAAGCATGGAAGAGGTAAAGGGGCAGGTGTTACACCTTCTGCAATTGCATGGGAAGGTGCCATGGGTGATGGGAGAGGTACTGGGAATGGTGGAGGGGTGGACTAGATTGTCTTGGAGGAAACAGTCTCTGCCGTCACTGGATGGGACTCTAAGGGAAGGCAGGATTGTCATGGTAAGGATGGGTAGGCTTGGTGGATTTGAGGGTCCTGGGATGGAAGCCCTAACTGATTGTCAGTTTCTCTCCTTCTCCGGTTCATTACATATGAAAAAAAGATTTGCTGATGTAGATTTCGTGGAGGCTGCTCTCACTGTGCTCATGGCAGCCAAGGCGGGCGGACACCATAGAAGGTAGCAATGGCAACAAAAGCTGGAGGTAGCACCACATGTGCAGGGGCTGCCACACACCTTGAAGCCCTGGCTGCCCATCAGGTTGAGGAGGGGGGGTCAGAAGGGAAGGCCAGTGATGGCCCAAGGTTTATAGACGTATTTGATCCTTCCATGAGTTGACTGCATCTCAAAAGGAATCGAGTACAGTACCTGTGTCACATCCTCCCAAACATGGCACCCTGTGGAGGAGGAGGACACCCGCTCCTAATGGCCATGAAGGTTACTGGAGACTAAAATCCCTATGCCACCAGTTCATTCCACGGCTCAAGCGGGGACCAGTTTGGCATATTGTAGTTATCCAACTAAAGATGCATCCGGGAGGTGACAGATGCTCTGTACGTATGGACATCAGACTATATCACCTTCGACCTGGACCAGGCCCACCAAGATTCCTGGGTTGCAGGATCAAGATTTCCCATCATCGCCAGAATGTACCAGGTCAAGGGGGCAATTAATGGCACGCATGTTTCCCTGCAAGCACTGGGGCATCAGGGAGTGTCCTATATTCAGAGGAAGGGGTTCCATTCCCTGAATGTTCAGATCGTGTGTGATCACCTTCTCAGAATCATTTATATGTGTGCCTACTACATTGGGAGCGTGCATGATACCCGATCCTGGCACACTCGGAGATCCCCAGTGTCTTCGAGGACCACTCCAGAATGACAGATTGGCTCATGGTGTACAAGGGATACCACAGAGGACAAGGCTGATAACGCCAGTGCGGAGACCTGAGACCGAGGCGGAGACCCGGGACAACAACACCCATGTTGAGCAGTGAATCGGGCTGCAGAAAATGCGGTTCTGATGCCTGGACTACTCTGGCGGTGCCCTGCTGTACACCCCCTAAAGGGTCTCCCACCTTGTGGTGGACTGCTGTGCCCTCCACAATCTGGTACAGCAGTGGGGCAACATGCTGGAGGAGAAGGAGGAGGAGGGACATGCGGCTTTGTCTGAGGAGGAAGCAGACCAGGAGGGACTGGAGGATGACTCCCGAAGAGGAGTCGGAGGATGCAAGACAGGCTACCGTGAGGGTCTGGCATGCCAGGAGGACTAGGGAGATCCTCACCATCTTCAGATTCTCCTAGGACGAGGCTGTGTCCATCAGCTCAACATCTCCCCCTCCCCGACCACCCTGTACCCCCTGCAAGGGTCTGTGTGACATCACGTCAAGGTGATGGCCTATCTTGGCACTGATGGCAGATACAAGACAGGAGAGTGATGACCACTCACTGTGTGGAAAGCTCTGGTGCTTCTCAGCATCTAATAAAATCTGACTCCGCTCTTTCTGCTGACAGCGTACTCATACCCATCCTCTGAACGGGGTCAACAGCGGAGGCTTTGATCTTGGAAAACAGTTTAGTGTATGGGGCAGGGGGGGAATGGGGGTGCGTGAAGGCCTGTTGTGAAGATGAATGTGGCAGAGGCGTCACATGTATTGGGTGTGACATGATTTAATGGTGAGTATTTTACAGTGATTGATTTTCATTCCCTCTATCTAGAGACAGTGACCTAACCAGTGCCTACTCAGTGCTCCTTTCTCTTCTTGATCCTCCATGGTTTAGTGCTACATCTAGGTGTGTCCCCAGGTTGCTCATCAGAGCTGGAGGCAGCCTGCTGCATTCCTTGCCCTATGGCCTTTGATGCCCTTGGAGGACAGCCTCTTTTGGGCCTGGAGCCATAGGACCCCAGCTGACTTACCATTGTCACAGGGGTCTCAATACCACCCTGTTTTCCAATGGTCCTAAATGGCTGGATCAGGCTGTAGAGTGAGTGCATTGGAAATATCCACCTGCGTCTGGGACACATCCCTCAGTGACTGGGACGTGATGTCCGAGAGCCTCAACCATGGTCATCATAGACTGAGCCATGCCTTGGAAACCACAACTCAAGGCATTGTTGGCCTGGGTGCCATGTGTTGCCAGCACCATCTCCTGGCACTGCTTCAATCTGCCCTGCAGCCGCTGAAATGATGCTGACATCCCATCCTGAATCTCATGGCCCTAGCCTATTAACTGCATCAGCATCAGTTTTGGGAGAACCTTAGAACATAGAACATAGAACATACAGTGCAGAAGGAGGCCTTTCGGACCATCGAGCCTGCACCGACCCACTTTAAGCCCTCACTTCCACCTTACCCCCGTAACCCAATAACTCCTCCCTACCCTTTTTTGAATACTAAAGGCAATTTAGCATGTCCAATCCACCTAATCTGCACATCTGTGGACTGTGGGAGGAAACCGGAGCACCAGGGCGAAACCCATGCAGACATGGGGAGAATGTGCAGACTCCGCACAGACAGTGACCCAATGGGGAATCGAATCTGGGACCCTGGCGCTGTAAAGCCACAGTGCTAACCACTGTGCTACCATGCTGCCCTTGTCCCGGTACTCAACATCTTGCTGGGATCTAGCTCTGTCCTGGGATCTCGCAGACCTCTGACTGCTGTCTCCCTTGGATATTCCTGCCTCCACTTGATTTGCATTAGCAGCTGTGTGGTTCTCATCTGATCGTGCCCCTGAAGCCATCCTATTAATGTCGCCCACCGAGGTGTGTGTCTGCGCTGGTGGAAGGTGCGGGTGACAACTTTGATAGCTTGTCTGTGTTATCCTTGGAGCTCACCACCCTGGTGTTTTCTTGTGTGGTGGTGGTCAGAGTGGGGGGGGGGGGGGGGGGGGGGGGTGTATGACTCCAGGTGGCCCAGCCTCATCAGATAGAGATCCTGCAAGACAATGAACATGTGGTGAGTGAAAGGGAAAGGTTAATTTTGTGGGATATCAAGAACTAATTTGAGAGAGGTTATCTGGATGAAGGGACAATGGATGCTCACCTCTCTGGCACAGAGCAACCTAGCTGTTGGTCACTGCAACCCTGAGATCCCCAGGACCCAGTCCTCACAATGGGTGAGGACTTGGCTATCTGGGAGTCCTCCCCACCGTCTTCGCCATTTCCATCTTATTATGGTCTATCTTCTCCTGTGGAGTCATAGCGAGGACATTGTGAACTGCACGCTTGATGGGTGTGGCAGGGGTCTATATCAGGTGGCATGTATGGGCACCTCCGTTGGATACAAAGTGGTTTTGATGGTGGGAATTTGAAGGGTGACAGGTAGAACTGATACCAGGAGAGATGTCATAACTTACTCTTGCAGCTCATTGGAGGTAGTTCGTCTTCTCCAGACATTGGGCAGCAGTCCTAGTCATGCCGCCTGTACTCACTGCAGCTGCCCACTGTTTCCCAGGCAGTATTGCTGACGCTGCTGCTGGTTCTCTGACTCCCTCAGGCGTTAACAGCATCGAGAAGCCTGGTAAGGTTGGCATCGCCAAAGCGCGGAGCAGGTGTGTGTGCTTCCATCCTCGTTTGAGCTGGGAGTGAGTGCTGAGGGAACGTGTAAAAGCAGCTCCCCTTGTTCGCAGCGAACAGCCGAGGTGCCTATTATGGTGTTCTTCGTGATTCTTGTTCTCATGATGGATGTTGTCGTGTTCACAAAGACCACAGAAGCTAAGTTAATTAACAAAGCTAACATTTATTTACACTACTTAATTAAGTTCGTCCACTTACTCTTATAGTAAACAATAATCTAATAATCTACAATCTACACTCAACGATACTAGTTTCACTGCTCTGTCTATAACTGTACTGAACTCGCTATTACTGCTGTCTTTAGCTCTCCTCCAGCTCTCTCTCCGAAGTCTGTGAGTCACTGCTTTCTGTAGTTCTGCATCTATCTCCATCTAGTGGTTAATTATGATATGATATTAACCCTTTGTCTTCTGAACATTTCCTATAATGTCACACCTTTCAGGTGAATCAGATGGCAAGGGAGCGAGTAATGGCGAGATTCACGTGGGGGCTCATTTCTGGGACTAAGTGAGGTTGAATACAGGCAGCGATCTCGCCAATGTGGTTGACGAGAAACACTGCACCAAACTCGCTCAAAATGACATTTTTTAATTTTTACGTTGAATTGCACCGATGATTTTCAAATGTTATATTCCAAGGAATGCCATGGATCCACATTAGGCACCACTGTGGGGTATATTCACAGAGAAAATCAGGGGCTGGAGTCGTGTAGAACAACAACAAAGCAAACAATAGTTCTGGTGTCATATGAGATTGATCATGTATGGCTACCATTGGAGAGGCAGACAAGCCAGGAAAGGTTATATTAGACTCTGAGGCAGGACCAGACTGCAGAAAATTGCACCAAAGTGAAATGGATAGGCTCAAGTCCACAGCACAGGAGCTGATGTTCCTTTGTTTCAGCAAATCGGTAATAGTGAAGAAGAACATTAGCAGGAAAGAGGATTGTTCTAGTGCATGGACTGGGCAGTTTTATTTCTTTTGCTCCAGATGCATCACAACATAATGCATTGGATAAGAACATTGACCCTTCAGCAAAGAAGGGGATGCAAATTAATAGTGCATTTTTTTTGTCTTAGTTATACTAAACTGCATGTTAACGATGCTCAAATACACAATGCGGCTTCTTGGGCTTTCCTATCACAAGAAACAACAAATTTTCAGTGCCATCCATATTGAGGCAGGCCATAGCATTGGCATTTTTCTTGCTCAGCTTTCCCAGCATTCACCTTGAAACATCAAAAAGAAGCCTGGCAAAAAACAGCAAAACTGTCCTGCTTAATTTGTGTTAACAATGGGCGAGATTTTCCGGCTGTTCGTGCTAGCAGGATCTTCCGGTCCCGTCAACGGTACATCCCACCACAGGTTTCCCGGTGGCATGGGGTGGATTCAAAGTGAAATTCCATTGACAGCGGCAGGATCTTCTGGTCCTGCCGCTGGCCAACAGTGGCCTTCCCCCCGCTGACGGGAAACACATCGCAGGAAGGCCAGAGAATCCTGCCCCACGTACTTGTTCAAGACATGGACGAGACCATTGTTGCAGCCAATCATTTGTCATTGCTGCTGTCACCACTTAACTCATTGAAGGCAATGCCACGTGTGTCTTGAAATTTTCCAGACATTCATCTCTACATGCCAACTCCATGTGGCCCAGCTTCTTTGCCACAGTGACTCCCATTTCCTGCAGGATTGGACTGAAGATGGACCACACCTTGCTTGTCAAACTGTTCCAAGATGTTAGCCTTGAGTTTTATAATGGTGGACAAACTCAATGTTAGGATCTCCCACTCCGTCACAAAGTCCACTTTCTATTTCATGCTATTGCTCTATCGACTTCACTTCTCTCTGAATGAGAGCACTTTTTAACTTGCTCACAGATTTCGCCACTCACAAGATTTGCACATCCTTTCACAGGGAGATCTCGTTGTCAAATGCTGTCTATTCCAGTGACCGCTGATTTTGCAGTCTTGTGTGATCTAACTCTGCCTTAACTGGTCAGCGCGATCACATGATAAGCTTAGATAAGGTTGGTTACTCCACAGTTATCAATGTGGAATTCCAGCTTTGAATGGGCAGCATTATCTGGGATTTGTTATTCTGCTAGCGGCATTAGTTGATAACTTCGACCGGTTGTATCATTGAAGTTTGACTCAACACTATTTCATTGTGGAGCTATTAAAGTTGAAACACAGTAGCTGAAGTTTTGAGAAAATTAAAGCTTTGCAAAGTCGGACTGTAATTGGGTGGGTGGGTCAGCGTGCCTGATTTGCCTTTCTGTTGAATGAGATTCTGTGTGAGGCATGGAACCTTACAATGTTGGGGCTTGTGTGTTTTCGATTGGGTGGGGTTGTTTTTAGGCGAAGCAGGAGATATCAAATCAGCTGCCTGTTAAACAATTCCTTCCATTTATATTTCCATTGCAGTATAAATGGGCAGCTGATTCAACATTGAAGTATCAGAGCTGGATCAATCTATATCAATGAATAATAGGTGACTGACTCAATATTTTTTGTATAATGAGTGGCTGTCTTGATATCAAACTATAATGGGGGTTGATTTGATATCGATGAGTAACAGACAGTTGATTCAATATCAGTGCAGAATAGACTTTGCTTAATTGCACAGAGGCAAATCTATCTCAAATGTGATGTCGCAACAGAACATTTCCCTCTCAGTTCCAACCTCCTTCTGTCCATGAATTGAGGTGGTGGCAAAACACCTATTTCAGGTTCAACAAGCCCCATTATTCCCTCAAACAGGAAACGGCATTCCCATTGCTTCACTTTCTTAGAAAAATCATCCACATCTAACTGCTGATGTTTGCTTTGCGCCATTTTACTTCAGAATGAAGCTGGTTCTCACCAAACACTGCAACAATAGACATCTTCCCCTTTACGAGGAGTGTTCAAAACAATTAAAATGGGCACTTATATGCCGAAACGCTGCTTGTGTTCAGATACAAATAGTTCATTGTGAATGAGCTGTGTAACTCGTTCATAACCCGGCTTCTTGCAAATTAGGAAGTCATTTACTCATTAATCGCATTTCATATCCCATTTTGTTTCATATTGTTTGATATTCTCTATTTATGCAGCTGTTCTGCTAAATAGGTACCAAGGAAAAGAATGTGAATGTTAGGTTTAGAGGGCAATTGTGAATGATGAAGATCACTAACTGAAAAATATTATTCCGCAGCTACCACACATGTGATTGAAATAAGGCTAATTGTGCTGCGTTGCTATAGCAGTTTGACAATGATGTAACCCCGATATCTTCAGTCGACAGAACCATTCTTTCAGCAAAACAAACACAGTGGTGGAGAGGACAAATGATAACCGCTGTGAATGGCACAGCTTTGCAAATCAATGACTTTTGTTCTTCTTCTATTCACAGGCGTTTGAAGGTTTATAACAAACTCCCAGTTAATTAACATGTTTCTTATTTCCTGGTGTAAGGCTGCAGGTGGAATGAGAGCGCACGTCATCAGCCGGTTATATTTAACCATAAAATAAAAAGAAAAAAAGTAATACAATTTTCCTATCATCCTGAAACAATTACATGTGGTATTTTCATGTTGTGTATAAAACCCAGTTATGTTGTTTATAAATAGATTGGTGTTATGTGTTGCCAAGCATTCGAAAGAGATTCAGTTCTTCTCTTGCTGTGCAGAGGTAAGTGTTAGCTCAGTCCATCATCAATATTTTACTGTCTACTTAATCGAAAAGAAGTGCTTGTGGGATATATCCTGGAGGCTCAAGGCCCACCATGTTCCTCTAGATTAGCATTGGACATTATCATGAGGATTGCCTTTCCTAATCAGTATTCAGTGACCCCCCCTCCTGGAAGGATAATTGAAATACAAAGTGGCCAAAATACAACTGAATAGCAGAGCAGGCAGGAGGAACCAAATGGCCTCCTCCTGGTTCTGAGTTCTTAAAGCACCCATGTGTAGGCGGTGGATGAAAGAGTATATTGTCAGCCCCCAGTACATTATGAGATTTCAGTCAATATTTATAAAACCTGGACACACACAGATTATTAAAATGGCCACTGCACATCATGTACTCTTTGGCAGTTTGGTCTTCAGATAGTCCTCCATCACAAATGAATACTTAATTAAATATGGACATTGACACATCCCCTTGTTTAAGGATGGATCAACAAAAAAGGCCAATGGAATTCCAGCTGACCTAATTCTCTGTTTGGAGAAAGGAGACATCGAAACTCAATGTGTGTATGAGGAATTCCGACACCGTAGCACAGTGGGTAGCACTGTTGCTTCACAGTGCCAGGGACCCGGGTTCAATTCCCGGCTTGGGTCACTGTCTGTGTGGAGTCTGCACCTTCTCCCCATGTCTGCGTGGGTTTCATCCGGGTGCTCCGGTTTCCTCCGGGTGCTCCGGTTTCCTCTCACGGTCCAAAGATGTGTGGGTTAGCCAGGTTGGTCACACTAATTTGCCCCGTAGTGTCCAAAAATTCGGTGGGGTTCCTGGGGATAGGGTGGTGGTGAGGGCTTAGGTAGGATGCTCTTTCAGGGGCCGGTGTAGACTCGATGGGCTGAATAGCCTTCTTTTTAAAAAAATTATTTTTATTGGAATTTTTTTACAGAAAATATAAAAATATAACAACAAGTATAGCAACAAGCAGTAATATGCAACTAACAGCCCCATAACACCCACAATTCCCCCCAAACCGTAACATCACATGTAGCACACTCCCCCCACCCTTGTTGGGAGGGCCCCCAACAAGAGAACTTAACCATAAATGAAAATTAAATAAATCAAATTTAAATAAAATAAGCAAACATAATCAACGTCCACCCCCCCCCGGGTTGCTGCTGCTACTGTCCCAGTACCCTATCGTTGAGCCAGAAAGTCGAGGAAAGGTTGCCACCGTTTAAAGAACCCTTGCACCGATCCTCTCAGGGCGAATTTGACCTTCTCAAGCTTAATGAAGCCCGCCATGTCATTGATCCAGGTCTCCACGCTTGGGGGCCTCGCATCCTTCCATTGTAGCAAAATCCTTCGCCAGGCTACTAGGGACGCAAAGGCCAGCACACCAGCCTCTTTCGCCTCCCGCACTCCCGGCTCTACCCCAACCCCAAAGATCGCGAGTCCCCATCCTGGCTTGACCCTGGATCCCACCACGCTTGACACCGTCCTCGCCACCCCCTTCCAGAACTCCTCCAATGCCGGGCATGCCCAGAACATATGGGCATGGTTCGCTGGACTCCCCGAGCACCTGACACACCTATCTTCACCCCCAAAGAACCTACTCATCCTCGTCCCAGTCATGTGGGCCCGGTGCAGCACCTTGAATTGGATGAGGCTAAGCCGTGCACACGAGGAGGAAGAATTTACCCTCTCCAGGGCCTCAGCCCATGTCCCGTCTTCGATCTGTTCCCCCAGTTCCCCCTCGCACTTCATTTTCAGCTCCTCTACTGACGCCTCTTCCACCTCCTGCATAAGCTTGTAGATATCGGATATCTTCCCCTCCCCGACCCAGACCCCCGAGAGCACCCTGTCACTCACCCCCCTTGCGAGGAGCGCAGGGAATCCCTCCACCTGCCGTCTAGCAAATGCCTTTACCTGCAGATATCTAAACATGTTTCCCGGCGGGAGCCCAAATTTCTCCTCCAACTCCCCCAGGCTCGCAAACCTTCCGTCGATAAACAGGTCCCTCAGCTGTCTAATGCCCGCTCTATACCATCCCTGAAATCCCCCATCTATGTTCCCCGGGACGAACCTATGGTTCCCCCTTAACGGAGCCTCCATCGAGCCCCCCACTTCTCCCCTATGTCGCTTCCACTGCCCCCAAATCTTGAGGGTAGCCGCCACCACCGGACTCGTGGTATACCTCGTGGGAGGGAGCGGCCACGGTGCCGTTACCAGGACCCCCAGGCTTGTATCCCCACAGGACGCTCTCTCCATCCGTTTCCATGCTGCCCCCTCCCCCTCCATCACCCACTTACGCACCATCGACACGTTGGCCGCCCAGTAGTACCCCGAGAGGTTGGGCAACGCCAGCCCCCCCCCCCATCTCTACTCCGCTCCAAGAAGACCCTCTTCACCCTCGGGGTGCCATGCGCCCAAACAAATCCCATGATGCTGCTGGTCACCCTTTTAAAAAAGGCCCTAGGGATAAAGATGGGCAAGCACTGGAAGAGGAACAAGAACCTTGGGAGAACCGTCATTTTGACGGATTGCACTCTGCCCGCCAGCGATAGCGGCACCATGTCCCACCTTTTAAATTCCTCCTCCATCTGTTCCACTAGTCTGGTGAAGTTAAGCTTATGAAGAGCCCCCCAACTTCTGGCCACCTGCACCCCCAGGTACTTGAAACTCTTCACTGCCCTCCTGAAGGGGAGCCTCCCAATTCCCTCCTCCTGATCTCCCGGGTGCACTACAAATACCTCTCTCTTTCCTAAGTTTAGCTGATAGCCCAAGAAGCCCCCAAATTCTGCTAACAGCTCCATCACCCCCGGCATTCCTCCCTCTGGGTCCGCCACATATAACAGCAGGTCGTCCGCATACAGCGATACCCGGTGCTCCTCCCCCCCCCGCACCAGACCCCTCCATTTCCCTGACTCCCTCAACGCCATGGCCAGTGGTTCAATCGGCAGTGCAAAGAGCAGGGGGGGACAGGGGACACCCCTGCCTGGTCCCACGATAGAGCCTAAAATACTCCGATCTCCTTCCATTTATGACTACACTCGCCATCGGCGCTGCGTAAAGCAGCCTCACCCATTTGATGAATCCCTCCCCAAATCCAAACCTCTCCAGCACCTCCCACAGGTACCCCCACTCAACTCTATCAACGCTTTCTCTGCGTCCAGCGCCACCACTATCTCCGCCTCCCCCTCCACTGCCGGCATCATAATAACATTTAGCAGTCTTCGCACATTCGTGTTGAGCTGCCGCCCCTTGACAAATCCTGTCTGATCTTCATGAATTACCTCTGGCACACAATCCTCTATCCTGGTAGCCAGGATCTTCACCAGCAACTTAGCGTCTACGTTAAGGAGCGAGATAGGCCTATATGATCCGCACTGCAAGGGGTCCTTATCCCGTTTTAGGATCAAAGAGATCAGTGCCCGCGACATCGTCGGGGGCAAAGCTCACCCCCCACGCCTCATTGAAAGTTCGCAGCAGCAGGGGACCCACCAGGTCCGCATATTTTTTGTAAAATTCTGCCGGGAACCTGTCCGGCCCCGGGGCCTTACCTGAGTGAATTTGCCCAATCCCCCTGACTAGCTCTTCCAACTCTATCGGCGCCCCCAGCCCCTCTACCAGCCTCTCTTGAACCCTTGGGAAACATAGCCTGTTCTCCATCCCCTCTCTCCCCCTCGGAGGTTCCGACCGGTACAATCCCTCGTAAAAGTCCCTAAAGACCCCGTTTACTTCTGTCCCCTTCTGCACTACATTTCCACCCCCATCCTTCACTCCCCCAATTTCCCTAGCCGCATCTCGCCTACGGAGCTGATGTGCCAACATCCTGCTCGCCTTCTCTCCATACTCATATACCGCGCCCTGCGCCCTCCTCCACTGTGTCTCCGCCTTTCTGGTGGTCAACAAGTCACAATTTGCCTGCAACCTGTGCCGTTCTCCCAGCAACCCTTCCTCCGGTGCCTCCGCATATCTCCTGTCCACCTCCAGAAGCTCTCCCACCAGTCTCTCCCTCTCCTTCCTCTCCCTCCTTTCCCTGTGGGCCCGGATGGAGATCAGCTTCCCCCGTATCACTGCTTTCAGAGCCTCCCAGACCATCCCCACCTGGATCTCCCCCGTATCATTGGTATCCAGATACCCCTCAATGCTTCTCCGAACCCTCTTACACACCTCCTCCTCCGCCAGCATCCCCACATCCAGGCACCAAAGCGGGCGCTGGTCCCGCGCCTCCCCCATCTCCAGATCAACCCAGTGCGGGGCATGGTCCGAAATCGCTATGGCCGAGTACTCGGCATCCTGCACCCTCGGAATCAATCCCCTGCTCAGGACAAAAAAGTCTATCCGGGAATAAACCCTACGGACGTGAGAGAAAAAGGAATACTCCCGCGCTCTCGGTCTCCCAAACCTCCAGGGATCCACCCCTCCCATCTGGTCCATGTATCCCCTCAGCACTTTGGCCGCCGCCGGTCTCCTACCCGTCCTTGAACTGGACCGGTCCAGTGTGGGATCCAGCACTGTGTTAAAATCTCCCCCCATGATCAGGCCCCCTGCCTCCAGGTCCGGGATGCGGCCCAACAAGCGCCTCATGAAGCCAGCATCATCCCAATTCGGGGCATATACGTTCACCAGCACCACCTTCTCTCCCTGCAGCCTACCCCTCACCATGATATATCTGCCCTCCTTGTTCGACACCACCTCAGCCGCCTCGAACGTCACCCTCTTCCCCACTAGAATCGCCACCCCCCCGGTTCTTCGCGTCCAATCCTGAATGATAAACCTGCCCCACCCACCCCTTCCTCAGACGGACCTGGTCCGCCACCTTCAGGTGGATCTCCTGGAACATAGCCACGTCCGCCTTCAACCCCCTTAGATGGGAGAACAACCTGGTTCTCTTAACCGGCCCGTTCAGCTCCCTCACGTTCCAGGTAATCAGCCGGATCAGAGGGCAACCCGCCCCCCTCCCCGCCGACTAGCCATAGCTTGGCAGATGTTCGCCCCAGGCCAGCACACCCCGCTCGACCCGTTCCCCATGGCGATAGCGCCACTCCTCTTCCCCCCCCGGCCCCCATCGGCTCCTTCCTAGTCGTTCCAGCAGCAACCCGGTATCCCCCCCCACCAGGCTAGGACCCCTCCTAGCCGCGACGCACCCTCCATGGTACTTCCGTGAGTCAGCTGACTTCTGCTGACCCCGGCAGCTCCCGCCAAAACCTATCCCCTCCCGGCATGGCGTCATCCCCCTCTTGCCACACCACCTTGGCATTACTGCAGCGCGTGAAAGAAGACCCGTAGAGGCCCCGCCCCCACCGCAAGCTCCACCCCCCCGCCCCGCAGCGCGGGAAACCAGAGGAAAGCCCACGCTTTCACACACCCACACCCCACCCTTCTGACGCAGCTCCCCAAAACCCAGTTTCCCCTCAATCCCCAGCCCCGTACAGAAGAGAACATATAGAACACAAACCCCCAACACTCCCCACCTAACCCACAACTATGCCCAACAAACAAACCCACCCGTAAACAGAGCAAACAGAAAACCAGCATACATAACACACATGTCGAAGTTAAAAAAGTTGAAACAGTTGGAACAAAACAGCCACAGCGCAAACAAAGCCAGCCAAAGTATGTCCCCAGGCCCTAGTTCGAGTCCAGCTTCTCCGCCTGTACAAAGGCCCACGCCTCCTCCGGGAACTCGAAGTAATGGTGCCGGTCCTTGTATGTCACCCACAGGCTGCAGCATTCCAAACCTGACCTGCTTAGCATGAAGCACCGCCTTCGTCCGTTGAACCCGGCCCGCCGCTTAGCCACCTCCGCACTCCAGTCCTGGTAGATCCTCACTACCGAATTCTCCCATTTACTGCTCCTCTCTTTCTTGGCCCAGCGCAGCACACACTCCCGGTCACTGAATCGGTGGAACCGCACCAGCACCGCCCTCGGGGGCTCACCTGCCTTGGGCCTCCTGGCCATCACTCTGTGCGCTCCCTCGAGCTCCAGGGGCAAATGGAAGGACCCCGCTCCCATCAACGAGCTTAAAATCGTGGTCACATACGCCGGGAGATCCGACCCCTCCAGCCCCTCCTCCAGGCCCAGGATCCTCAGATTCTTTCGCCTCGTGCGAACATCCAGCTCCTCCAAGCGGTCCTGCCACTTTTTATGAAGTGCCTCGTGCAACTCCACTTTCCCCACGAGGACCACGGCCTCCTCCTCTCTTTCAACGGCCTGCCGCTGCAACTCCCGAATAGACTCCTCCTGGGCCGCCTGGGTCCCAAGCAGCTTGGTCGTAGTTGCATTCATGGAGTCCAGCAGCACAGCCTTCAGCTCAGCAAAACAACGTAGGAGCAAGGCCTGTTGCTCCTGCGCCCACTTCCACCAGTCCACGGGTGTTGCGCCGGCCGCCATTTTGTTTTTCTTCCCCCGTTTTTTTGGGGAGTTACTGCAGGTGAATGGCCTTCTTCTGCACTCTGGATTCTATGATTCTTCTATTGTATTCAATCCTGCATTATGATAGTTTCCCCTATCCAAACTAGACTGGGTGATTATCAAGATGTCAAATGAGAACACAGGATGATTGGAGTCAACATGCACACCAACGTTTGCTTGGAAAAAAGACTTTGAACTTGTGGAAGTCACATGAGGAGGGAACCATTTTGTTGTTTGCTTTTAAATCAGCAAGAAGCTGCTTGCTGACAGAGAGTCCAACCAAAAGATATTGAATTAGCTGTAAGTCAACAAGCAACCAAGATAATTGATATAAAATACTTTGAAAGTTTCAAACTTAGAAAGGTTCCACCAAACTATTCCAGTTAAAGTTCACATGAAAACTGCTTTAGAAATTCAACAACAGAGCACCCAGCCTGCTGATAATCCTTCTCTTCACAAGACCTTACTCCAACTAAAGCATCAATTTCTTCCGCCACAAAGGAGACTAAGATATTTAGAAGTTGTGACAGTTTATTAGCTTCATCTGTATCTAATCTTTGTGTGTGTCAGAATGTGTGTCAGATGAGTGAGTGAAATGTTGCTTTAACTTTGGGGTAAATGTGTGTCAATAAATAGCCTCCTTTATTTTTAAACTCACAAAAATCTTGCTCCTGGAATTATTCAACATGGACACTCACTGTGAAGATAAGAAAACACTTATCTCTACATACAAATATACTGATCACAGACAGTAAAAGGAAACCCAGGTGGGAATTTACACCCCCTCCACGACATGTTATCCGGGGCAGAGATGGCTCACCTTTGGCTGCCGACGGGATCTGTAATAATATGTAGAATATTGTAAGTGTATGATTTCATAACCAAACTGTAAGTTAGGATAGGTGCCATATGCATAGACTGAGATTCTAGCATCCAGCCACAGGTGGTGTCGTGACAGGAGTAAGTCATTGGAAGACAGACCTCATGGGGATATGAGGTAATCTCCTAGACAGGACAGAGACACAGAATCTGGACAACAAGCACTGGTCACACAGAATCTGGACAACAGGCACTGGGCACAGTCATATATCGAGCAGCTCCTGAGTCAACGGTGATTAATAAGAGTTAATCATAGTTATTTGTATTTAGCCATAATATCCAACTGTAACCTTACATCATAGAAGCCCTTTAATTATTTAGTTAATTAATAAACAGAATTGTTCATTTACAAAGCTGCATGTTCTCTGAGCACTTCAATGACAAAAACCTCGCCATTTGTGCGTGCAGAGAACATTAAAGGATCTTCTGATGTCTGCAGCATTTTCTGTGCCTCGCCGATCCTGCCACTGGGGAAGCCGCCGCGGGGTCACTTTTGGCGAAACCGGGTCCACCGGCGAAAGGGCTAGAAAATCCCACCCAAAATATCTGCCCCAGACAAAATGTTTGGTTGTTATCAATTGGTCTGCTGACATATTAAGGCTCATCAATGAAAATTGTCTCTTGGATGACTATTCACACCCATAGAGGAATATGAGAATCAGCATGAGAACAAAATGGTGGAAATGGACACAGCTGAAAGGTTTGGTAAATACTGTTGTACTATGTGTATCATGAGACTAGGGATGGTTAGAAATGATAAAAGAAAACAAAAGACTATATGCCATCTTTCTCAGCAATGCCTCAAAGCAAAGAATTGCCTAGAAATCCAGCAACTGGTTATGAAGGTTTTAAAACTGCAAATGTGTGGTGTGACTCTATTTGAAGTAATGCCATTTGGACTGAAATATAATCAATATGCTGCTCATACATGTGATGTAAATTATCTTCAAACATTGTGTCCAGGCAGGGAATGAAAGATTGAAGGAGACTGAAACTGTAACTTTAACACTTTGCCAATGTTATGATTATCTATTCCCATTTACATAATCTTGCCTGAGTCTGACCTGCTTCAGCTCAACTGCTGCCGAAACCTGTACCTATGCCTTTGGTATCTTTAGAGTTGACCATTCCATTGCATTCCTGGCTGACCTCCTCACTCTATCCGCCATAAACTTCAGGTTGCCCAGAGCTCTGCTACTCGAGTCCTGACACGTGTCAAGACACATTCACTCATATCATAGTATCATAGAATTTACAGTGCAAAAGGAGGTCATTAAACCTGTCAAGTCTGCACTGGCCCTTGGAATGCATACCCTATCCAAGACCACACCTCCGCCCAATCCCTGTAACCCAGCAACCCCACCCAACCTCTTTGGACACTAAGCGCAATTTAGCATGGCCAATCCCCTAACCTGCACATCTTTGGACTGTGCTTACTGGCTTACATGGACTCTCGGCCAAGCAACTTCTCAATCTTAAAATTCTCATGCTTGTTTTCAAATCCTTCCGTGGTCTCGTCCCTCTCCACTTCAGTAATCTCCTCCAGCCCCACAAAGCTCCAGGTATCTGGACTTGTCTACTTCTGGACTCCAGGCTCTGGAATAACCTATTTGAACTTCACCATCTCCCTTTCCTTCTTTAAGTGCTCCTTAAAACCCGTCTTTTGGGCCATCTGTCCTAATATCAGCTTCTGTGGTTTAATGGCAAATTTAACTATTTAATACTCCCATGAAATCCTTGGGATATTGTATTATTTTAAGTGCGATATATAAATTGTTGTTTTTGTTGTTATTTTCTTATGTTAAAATGGTCAGAAAGTTAACTATTTCATGTGTGTGTATGTATGTTTCAGGTATAACGAGATGCTTCAAGCATGGATGATTTAAGAACTCTTTGAGTTGATCACTGTGTGTGGTTTCCCATAGCTACACCACACCCATCTTCTTTATGTTTTCCAATCCTTCTATCTGGCTCTCTTAGCTGTACGTTTACCAATGTATACCATTTGAGTCGCTTACTTTTTCTTAAAGTTCTGTGCAGGTAGTGGTCAAGGAAGGGAAAATATATCAAACAATAAGGAAGGGGCATCATGCATAAGCAGTGATCCAAACAACCGAATCTATGGGGATGTAGGGGAAAATATTCATCCAACGCTGAAGCAACAGACATGGGCAGACGTGGCTGGGAGAGGAGTGGGCAACCACGCTCAGAGCTCATGTAAGAGGAGGAGGAGACGGAGGGCATGCATTCCCAGAATTCCCCCCCACCCCCCAAGAAATATGGAAGAGCCCAAGGCAAAAATCACAAGCCTTAGGAAGGCTGTAAAAGACAAGCTTGAAGCCTGGGAGAGGTGGTGATGTTCAGGAAAGTTGTTTTGAATGTTTTAAAATTATTGATTATTTGATGTATTTATTATGACATGAATTCAATTTTTCGACATGTATGATGTGATGGATGGCACAATAACATACTCCTGAAAGGGCTTTGAAAAAAATCATGCCTTTTATTGCTTATTATTTCTGCCAATGTGAAACTTTGAGTAATCCTTTGTGATTGGTTCAATTATATCTGAGTCAATCAGTATGCTTGACATAAGACTTGAGCCAATGATATGCTTGTGCCTTATGGATGCAGACAGGTCAGACAGTTCTGCACATCCAATGAGTGTGTTGCCTATGGTTACGAACCAGACACAAAAGAGAAATGTAGGTTGCATGAGCTTCAGATGATGAAATGATCCAAACACTACAATTAAACTAAAATAGCTTCTTGCAGGATAAAACACTGAATTGATTCTAATTTCTTCTTATCTGAGTATAATCCTTTGGGAATGAGGTTGAAAAATATTGAACCAAGCTTTAATCCTAAAACATGAAGATAATGCTGATGTTTTATATTCACAAGTCCAAAGATTATAGTCAGCCAAGTGAGATACTGAGGACTAAATGAAATGCTGGTTTCTAAACGCACAAGAGAACAGGAATTTTTTAAATATTTTGATAGATGATTTGATTGATCAGAGTATTTGCAGAAAAAAAAGAAACCTGTTTTGTGCCTGACAGCTTTTCCCCAAATGTCAGGTATGAAAGTCTGCATGTAGGTGTTTTCAGCTTGCTGATGTATGTGTGTCTGTTCTTAAATAGCAATTAGGACCATGTATGGATGCTACATTTGTAACCATGATTTCAAGCACACTTCACAAAAAGGTTCCCTTTTAAAGCAGAAACAAGTTTTTGCTCATCAATCTTTGAACAGATTGAGGAGACGAGACACGTGTAAAATGGAAGAAAATTATGTATCAATCAAGCACCCAACTGCCATTGTGAGCGCTGCTAACATTGTTGTTTTTAGCTAAATCATATTAACACCTTTTGTACTTCCCCCTGACTTTATCAACAGATTCTAAACCTCCATAATTGTTCAGTTGCTTGATAAGCAAGAGGCTGCTGCTAATTTAGCTTCCATGTACCCTCCGCCCAGATTTCTCATGACCGACATTCCTCCTGGGGCTTCAATTAACATGGGTGAGAGAGGTGCAGAAATTCACCTGCCACCATTAGAAATTAAGATTGAAAAATAGCATGGGTAACCATTACAGAAATGAATGCTTATATTCCATTTTCTGAGATTATTTCTACAGCTTAAAAACCCTAAAATTGCAAACTGACATATCATTATTTGATGGCATGGCTCCTTTTGTGTCATGCTAATCTTAAAACACTGAAAATTAAGATCATAAGTCATCTGAATAGAGATTGAGGGTAGAGGAAGGGCAATGAAGGAGGTATTAGAATTACGTATTAACTAAGTTTAAAAGCAAAATCATCGTATTGTAATTTGGAAAAAGAGGAAGTAGGAGGGCATTCAGAAGGTTGAATTCACCCAATTGTAATTTGTGATTGTAATCGTTAATAAAACTTTAAGCAGTTGACTGTATGTTTGAATTCATTCACATTCCTGCCACCATAGAAAACCCCTTAAAATGTGGTGCAACCATTACTGGAACTCTTGCTCTGTGACTCAAAAGGAGCCATGCCATCAAATAATGATATGTCAGTTTGCAATTTTAGGGTTTTTAAGCTGTAGAAATAATCTAAGAAAATGGAATATAAGCATTCATTTCTGTAATGGTTACCCATGCTATTTTTCAATCTTAATTTGTCTCTCTCCTGTTTATCCTGTCAAAATGGTTTGAACTCATTGTACTGTCTAATGGTGAACAACCATCTACATATCTATCTCTGTGTATTTAAGATCTGTATACTGTGCAGATGACAATTACAAAGTATGAGGCAATAAATCAGTTCTAAAGGAATGTTTTGCCTGTTATCTCACTTTCACCTCAGGACACCCCTGTAACGTAGGAAATGCAACAGCTGATTTGTACCTAGCCAAGTCTCACAAACAGTGATGTGATAAAAAGAACAGTTCAGCTGTTTCAGTGATTTAAAAAAAAAAATTTAGCGTACCCAATTATTTTTTCCAATTAAGGGGCAATTTTACTGTGGCCAATCCACCTATCCTGCACATCTTTTGGGTTGTGGGGGCGAAACCCACGCAGACATGGGGAGAATGTGCAAACTCCACACAGACAGTGACCCAGGGCCGGGATTCGAACTCGGGTCCTCAGTGCCGTAGGCAACAATGCTAACCACTGTGCCACCGTGCTGCCCGGGCTGTTTCAGTGATGATGGTTGAAGGATAAACATTGGCCAGGGCACAAGGAGAATCCCTGTTTCTCTTCAAACAGTGCCATTATGTTTTTCTGAGAGGGTAGATGAAACTTCAGTTTAATCTCTCACCCAAAAAACAGATGATAAACATTTTCCTATCAGCATCATTTAATTGGTAGCTCTCTTTCTCCTCTGATTCATAAAGTTTCAGTCAGGAATGTGATAGAAAACTCATCACTCACCAGAATATGTGCAACCACAATAAAGTTGTAAGCTTGTAGTTTAATACCATCAAGATCACTGCAATCACCTCTGATGCTGAAGTCAACATCCACCCTCTTCACCATGGACACAGTTTGAAAAAATAATCTTGTTCTGAATTCTCCGGTCGTCGGTATTAACCGCACCCATATGTTTTGGGCCTGTCCCAAACTTGTTGGGTTCTGGACAGCCTTTTCCCAAGGTAGTGGGGGTGAGGGTGGAGCTGTGCCCTAAAGTGGCAATCTTCGGAATATCAGAGCTACAAATGGGGAAGAGGCCTCATGCCCTAGCTATTGCTTCCCGAATTGCACGCCGGAGAATCCTGCTCGGCTGGCGATCAGCAGCACCACCCACAGACTGGCTCTCTGACCTCTTGGAATTTCTCCACTTGGAGAAGATCAAATACACCATACGAGGGTCAGAGGAAGGCATCCTCAAAGCAGGGGGGAATTTGTCGGCCTGTTCCAAGACCTGTTCAAAGCTAACAGGAACTAGAAAGAAAATAATAAAAATTAGAAGACTGATAGGAATACACAACTCAGGGGAGCGGGGGGGAGGGGGGGGGAGAGGTGTGGGAAGTGGGGGGGGGGGGGGGGCGGGAGGAAGACAGGAGGGAACCTGGGGGAAATGAGAGGGACACTACTGAGGGGGGGGGGCGGGAGGAAGATTTGCTCCCGACCCACAAGGCAGACAAAGGAAAGAAGGGGGGAAAGGGGAGCGCAGAAGCTAGGAGAGGGTACACCCTAAATGAATGGGGAGGATATCAAGGGGGGGGGCCGGCGGGGGCACGTGAGAGAATGGGGACGGGGAGGATTGCGCATCAGGACAGAAGGTAACAAGATGTATATAAAAGAACCCCATGTACAGTACATATTAAACATAAAATGCAACTGTTTAAAATTGAAAATGCTAATGAAAATATTTTAAAAAAACATAATAGGTGGGCAGTCCGGTCCCCCAGCCACGTTTTTCTCTGCAGCGCCGTTCGCTGATGGTGGGATTCTCTCACCTCGCCGCTTCTCAATGGGATTTTCCAAGTCACCCCATGGCCGGAGGATTCTGGCCTCTAATCAACAGGCCTTCGAATTATAGTTATTCTGTGGAGTAGATACAGAGAAATGCAGTGGGATTCTCCGTATTCTCCAGCGCCGGTTTTCGGGCAGGGTTCACACCATGCTGGTCGGGGGCCGTTGGCAGATTCTCCGGTCCCCGATGGGCCGGGCGACCGTCTGTTTTTGGCCAGTCCCACCAGCGTGGGTTAGACATGGTCCCACATGGTGGGACTTGGCAGGTAAGTCGGCTGGGGCGGTCACGGGGGGAGAATTCTGCACTTCCGGGGGTTGTTGACGCTGGAGTGGTTCGCAACGGTTTTCCCAGCGGCGTGGGGACTTAGTTCTCGGAAAGGAGAATCCCACCCATGGTTTCTGTTTCATGGAATAAGAGGACATCATTGCAAAATGAGAGCTAGCTTATTAGAAGTAAAATAAGGAGCACTTTTTCAACAAATGTTAGTGGAAATCACCTTTCAAAAAAGATGCTCAAGCAATTAAAACTTTCCAGGTCGAGATCGATAAGATTTTCCTGCGGTAAATGGAGGAGATGCTCTGGCTGATTTCATAATCCAGCTCATCATCTGTAGCATTGGAGGTAACAGATGAGGAACATATCAGCCATGATTCAATGGCAGAGCAGGTTAGATGGGCCGAATGGCTTAACTCTGCTTCTATATCTTATGAGGAATATGATCTGAATATGCGAGTAAATGGAAATGCAAATGGTTGAACTGGGGTGTGGGGCTGAATGGGCTACTCTTGTTCCTATGTTCTTGTTTTGCAATTTGTTACAATGCATTGGTACAACAGAATATTGAATCAAAAAGAAAAGAAAAGCTTTCACAGATAATTGCACACTTTTGTTAATTAGTTGCAATTTTAACATCAGTTTGAAAGAATGATTGCAAAAACAAAAAAACAAAATTAGTTTTCTTGAAAAAAGCATCTTTCCCAGTGTCTGTTCAGATACACCGCAGCTACATACACGCCTGATCAATCTTATCTGCTTGCATGGAGGTTGAACAGTGACGGATATATCCTTTGTGCATAAACACGTGCTGGTCAGGTGATAAGCTAATCTGTAAAGGAAATAAGAATTGTACGATAAACAGGACCGTTTTCAGTCACAAATGCAGGAGGTAATTATTTGTTGGACCCATGACCCTGTCCTATTGAAATTGAACAGCTGAATGATTCAACTTAGATAACCTTATCTTTTTAGTTAGTTATTTCGTTATTTCAACTAGTTTGAAAGGCTCAAAAAAGAGCAACAAAAGTCTTGAATGAATGGTACAAACATTTTCAAAATAAATTTAGAAATATTTTTATTAATAGATAAGATAATACAAACTTTATCTTTATTCTTATAGTCACCTTCTTGATTATTTTCCATAATTTCTAAGGATGAAATCTTCAATTCACTGCACAGTCTGTTGCCACCACCCACTCCAAAATACCACATCTGATCATGAGACGTAGAAACCAAATAGGCACATTATGACAAATTCAGTAATCTGACAGTTATGGGAGGCATTGAAGAGGGTGGACAATAGTAGGGTACTTGCTCAACAACTGCTATACACTGCTGTGGGGCAAACCTCTGCAAGTTTAATGCTAAATTCAAATACTTAACCCCTATCATGCTGGATTCAATGCAGCAAATTACTGCTGCTATTGTTATTGTTAGCTGGGTATATTAAATTTGATAGTGGCATGGTTAGGTTATCATAGAATTTACAGTGCAGAAGGAGGCCATTCGGCCCATCAAGTCTGCACCGGCTCTTGGAAAGAGCACCCTACCCAATGTCAACACCTCCACCCTATCCCCGTAACCCAGTAACCCCACCCAACACTAAGGGCAATTTTGGACAATAAGGGCAATTTATCATGGCCAATCCACCTAACCTGCACATCTTTGGACTGTGGGAGGAAACCGGAGTACCCGGAGGAAACCCACGCACACACGGGGAGGATGTGCAGACTCCGCACAGACAGTGACCCAAGCCGGAATCGAACCTGGGACCCTGGAGCTGTGAAGCAATTGTGCTAACCACAATGCTACCATGCTGCCTAGATTGCCTAGATTGATGGCTTGTTGTACTACAGTTACAATTGAGTACATGACAATAACAGTGACATTTTGGGGACCTAATATGTATGAAGGCCAGGAAATATTGCTCAAGAATGCTTCCAGTTCAGTTAAAGGGACCACAAACTCAGAGGGCAGAATCTTTCCAGACTTACATAATTTTCAGGTCATGAAACCACTCTCAACAGCAATCTTCCAGCTCACGAGGCTGCCAATTAAGAACTCGCTTCTGCGATTGCCATCCAATTCGGGATGGTGTGTGGGCTGAGGAAACGGGAGTTTGATTCAGCACACCCACTTGTAAGGGCAGAGGGCATCTCTCATTGTGTCTGCAGTTAAAAGCGCGCAGAAGGGAATGCAGCAGAAGCAGCAGGGACATCATGAAGGTGTGATCAGTCTAACACAGCATTTGCCTTTGCATCACACCCAGCACTATTATATTCAAGTTTCCAAGAGCTTATCACTCAATAGCAAATCACTGTCAGTGGACGTCAGTCTTGTTATCTTTTGAAATGGAAGGGTAGGAAAACTTATACTTTCATGCTGCTTTGACCTCAAAATGTGCAGCTGCCTCCTTTGAGTTGGCGAAGTGCGTGTGGGAGAGTTGCGATGTTGATGGAAGATTCTAGTTAATTACCTAATAATCCCCTTCAGTTAGCTTACAACTGCTTTCAGGTGGATTTCTGACATCAGAATCACTAAGTCCCTTGGGGAAACAGCCAAAGGTGGGATCCTGGTGACAAACTGGCCTACTGTGGTTTTTCTTCAATTTTTCTACCTCCACACCCCCATTGGCATCTACCCGGACAATGTGGAAAATTGCCCAGATATGTCCGGTGCATCAAAAAAAATGATTAATTTCTGCCCCATCAGTCTTCTCTTGGTTATCATTAAAATGATGGAAGAGGTCATCAACATTACTATTAAGAAGCACTTGCTGAGCAATAACCCGCTCATTGATGCTCAGTTTGGCTAATGCCAGGGTCACTCATCACCTGACCTCAATACTGTACCACCTAGGTTTAAACATGGACAAAATAGCAGAACTCCAGAGATATATAATAATTATCTTTATTAATGTCATAATAGACTTACATTAGCATTGCAATGAAGTTACTGTGAAAATCCTCCAGTCACCATAATCCGGCGCCTGTTCGCGTACACTGAGGGAGAATTAAGAATTTCCCATTCACCAAATGAACATGTCTTTAGGAACTTTGAGGTTAAAGTTACTGTCCATGGCATCAAAGAAGAATTTAACGGGGTGTGGCATCAAGGAGCCCAAGCAAAATTGGAGGCAATGGAAATCAGTGGAAAACTCTCGAGTTGTAACTTGCGCAAAGGATGATGGTAGTGGTTGTGAGAAGTCAATCATCTCTGTTCCGGACATCACTTCAGGAGCTTCTCACGGTAGTGTCCTAGGCCCAACAAACTTCTTCATCAATGACCTTCCTTCCATCATAAGGTCAGAAGTGGAGATATTTGCATATGACAGTACAATGTTCAGCACCATTCGTGACTCCTCAGGTATTGAAGCAGTCAATGTTCAAATGCAGCAAGTACTGGACAATATCCAGGCTTGGGATGCCAGGTGGCCAGTTATATTTGTGCCATACAAGTGCCAGTCAGTGACCATCTCCTGCTGGAGAGGATCTAACCCCCGCACCAAGACATTGAATGGTATTACGATTGCTGAATCCCCCACAATCAACATTCTGGAAGTTACCATTGATCAAAAATGGAATTGGGTTAGCCATATTAATACAGTGGCTACCAGAGCAGGTTAAAGGTGAGGAATCTTACGGCAAGTAACTTTCCTCTTGACCCTTCCAAAGCCTGCTCACCATCTACAAGGCACAAGTCGGGTGTGTAATGGAATGCTCTCCACTTCCAGGATAAGTGCAGCTACAATAACACTCAAGAAGCTTGACACCATCCAGGACAAAACAACCTGCTTGATTGCAACCCCTTCCACAAACATTCAATGCTTCAATCACTGATGAAGTGGTAGCCATGTGTACCATCTACAAGATGCACTGCAGTAACTCGCCAAGGCTCCTTGGGCAGTACCTTCTGCCGCTACCACCTAGAAGATCAAGAACAGCAGACACCTGGGAACCCTACCACCTGGACGTTCCCTTCCAAGACACTCACCACCCGCACTTGGAAATATAAAGCAATTCCTCCAGTATCGGTGGATCAAAATCCAGCACTTGCTCCCTAACAGCAATGTGGATGCACCTACACCTCTGGGACTGCAGCAGTTCAAGAAGTTTGCTCACCACCACGTTCTGAAGAGCAACTATGGATGGACAATAAATGCTAGCCTAGCTAGTGATGCCCACATTCTGTAAATGAATACAAAAATGAATGCTGTGGCTACAAAAGTGGGTCAGAAATTTGAAATCCTCTGGCAATTAACTCATCTCCTGACTCCTCAAACCTTGTCCACAAGCTACAAGGCACAGACGTGTGGTGGGATACTTGCCACTTGTCTGGATGAGTGCAACTCCAAAAGCACTCAAGAAGCTTGACAACTTCAAAGACAAAGCAGCCCACTTGATTGACACCTCATCCACAACCATTCACTCCCTTCACCATCCAGATGCAGTGGCAGCAATGTGTACCACCTACAAGATGCACTGCAGAAAGTCATCAGGTTTCTGAGACAGCACCTTCCAAACCACGACCACTACCATCTAGATCCAGAAGGACAAGGACAGCAAACACATTCGGGAACCACCACCCAGAAATTGCTCTCAAAGGCACTCACCATCCTGAGGCGGAAATATATCACCGTTGCTTCACTGTCATTGAGTCAGAATCCTGGAACTCCCTCTCGAACAGAATTGTGGGCATGCCAACTTCATATTGGGTTTGCTCATTGATGATTACACAAGGTTCTCCAATGACTCAAGGAAACAGTTCACCACCACCTTCTCAAGGACAATTGGAGATGGTCAATAAATGCTGACCTAACCAGCAATGCTCACATCCTGTGAATGAATACAGAAAAAACAATGATCAGGTTTATAAGATAATTATGTGAAGTTTATAAGATAATTATATTTTGGGGTTTTGTGTTTAAAACTGGGGTAAAATTAAGGGGGTCATGTGACTTGCCTGACAACAAGTGCAGGTGATGGGGTTGCTCAAGATTAAAGAAAGGCCTATATTATTTTACTAGGCAAGGATGCAAGGTATTCACATCTGCACACAATGGCAAAGGTGGTGCCCGGTGAATAGACGGTGAGGCTCGAAGTTCGAGGCAAGTGTTAAGAATGTGAAATTGTTAAGTGAAATAGTTTGCACTATCCATTTGATTCCTGGATAGGAAAGAGTTGGTGTCTAAAGAATAGCTAATCAATATTGTCACAATCAGGTGAGGAGGAGTCAACTCGCTGCTCTCTATTAAGCCACCTCCGCTAGTTGCAAGAAAGGATGTCAAATTTCTTTTCCCCACAGTTGCCTTTTTTTCAAGTCCAATTTTTTTTTACTGTCTATGTAGTGAACAATAAGGAACCAATCAATGAGGTTTTCTTGAGTCAAAGAAAAAGCAGGTTTGTTAACCTCGGAACCTGAGAAAAAAGTAATAAAGGATGCGACTCCCCCCCCACCCCCCCACCCCCCCACCCCACCCCCCAGCCCCACCCACACACATACATAGAAGTCAGGAAAGTTTGAGTCCAAATAAAAGTTAAAAGAATATATGGTGAGTCCTTTGCTTGTCTTTGAGACATGATTTATTAACTGTTGCGGATGATTTTCAGTTTCTTGGAGCAGAAGATGTTGCAGTTCTTACCAAAGCTCGGTTCATTAGTAAGCCTCGGATATGCTGATTTCTTGAACCAGGAGCTACGTTTATTCCCAGGGACAGACAGAGAGAGAGGGAGAGAGATATATCTCTATAGCCTGTTTCCCTGATTAAGCCTTTCTTCCAAAATCTCTCTGATGGTTGTTGCTCTCTTTTAATAGCTCTAAATATGGCGATTAATAAGGTCGCCTTTCTTAATCTTAAATATGAATATGCTTTCAGAGTCACCAGGTATCTCTTGATACCACCACAAGGTTCAACCGAATACTGATCAAAGGACCAATACACCAGTTAGTTCATTCAAACTCAATGCTACTTTATTTACACAGAGTATGATTTACTCATGCACAATAACACTACAGGCTAAACTATGTCTGTCACTAACACCTATACTTAACTTCGGGTGCCCACTTAGGTCAGAGGAACAATGACCTTTGATCGGATCTGAGACTGTTGGGTTTGAAGAGGTAGCTGAAGTACAGCTAAGGTCGTCCATCTGGTAGCGAGCGTTGAACTTGACCTTACTTGCTTCTGGTGGTGCAGGTGGAAGGGTCTCTCTGAGAGCTGAATCCAAGAGGCTGAACATATCGCGGGGGTTCCTTTTTTATACTGGGGGAGGGGGACTTCACGCGTTTTAGACGGGCCTTAACCTTGGCCCAATTAATTGGGCCGCTTCTCGATCATTGCCATTGATCTGAGCCAATAAAGGGGCAAGTGCCCTGATGGTGGGGCGTGCCCTAAGTGGCCGTTGGCCTTGCTTTGTTTGTTTCTTCTTGCTGGGGTAGTGACGCCAGAATGTCTGGGACTGTATCGGCTACCTGAGCACCAGTCTTTGTTCATCGGAGATGGGCCATCAATGTGCAAATCAGCCAGGAGTTTCGGTTCTGTCTGCAGTCTGTCTTTTAAATACACATTCAGGCTCTGTGCCTGCTTGTTACTTTGCATTGTCCATTTTTCCCTGTATGCTCTGCGAGTGTCCATTTTATATGCTGGAAGTGGCCATCCCAGATGGCTACATGGTGTCTCTTTTGTCTGGAGAAAACCCAATTCTTAAAGCACTGTGAATTCCACAGGAATTTGATTACCAAGGTAATCACAAGTGGATAGCATTGTGGCTTCACAGCGCTAGGGTCCCAGGTTCAATTCCCTACTGGGTCACTGTCTGGGCGGAGTCTGCACATTCTCCCCGTGTCTGCGTGTGTTTCCTCCGGATGCTCCGGTTTCTTCCCACAGCCCAAAGACGTGCAGGTTAGATGGATTGGCCATGCTAAATTGCCCTTAGTGTCCAGAAAGGTTAGGAGGGGTTATTGGGTTATGGTGATAGGGTGGAAGTGAGGGCTTAAGTGGATTGGTGCAGACTCAATGGGCCAAATGGCGTCTTTCTGCACTGTATTTTCGATGTAGTCATTGTTGTAGATCAAGTAGTCACATTTTTTGATGTTTCATGTCAGAAACCTATTGACTCATTTCAAGACAATAAAACCTCACAGGAGATGGGGTTCTTTCATCCTCCACAGAGGGTTAGTATGTCTGTTAGTTGTATATTCTGGCTGGCTAGCAGTTCATTGTCTTCATAATTCCTTTTTGAAATGGGCCTTGACAGCTCCCCAGGTGTGACATCCCATGAGAAATTTTATCAGGATATGTCTGCAGCGTAATGCATCTCATAACATAATGATCAACTTACATTTGGTGAACTATAGCAGACATCATTAGTCAGTGTTTTTTCTTGCTTTTATTTAAAAAGGGTCCCTTTTTAATAATTCAATGTGTTTTTCAACAGCTGGTGAAATGAGAGCACAATTTCCTGCCGTGACAGCATTTCTACCTGGTTACAAGGCCCATGTGATTCATGTTGTCATAGAGAAGGATGTAGAGAAAAATATTAGATGGATAAGACAGATCTTCTTAAAATATCACTGACTATCACAGACAAATGGGTTAGTCAGCCAGAATCTGGAGGCAAGGGAATGTAACTATAGACCAAAAGTCTCTATGGTTGTACAAGCTGGATTGTGAGTGGAAGTTTGTGCTCAGTTGAGAAGATCAAATTTGTGAGAATTCTAAACAGGTCTAGAAAATTTGCTTAGCTGGTGCAAGAGGAATCTTTCCAGTATTACTCTCACCATGAAGGACAATTCAAGGATAGGAAGTTACCAGGCTGAGACAGAATAAGAACAAAAGTAAACGCTCTGAAGTGAAGAATCATTTTGGACTGATTTGGGAAGAATTGAATGTCTACTTAAAGCAGAGTGTAATGTATACCTGTGAAATGTTGCTGTTTTGATTGTGTTAAAAATAAGAATGGGGATCGAGCCCTGGGGATCGGATAATCGCGGGAGCGGGTCAATGCCCATTCTCCGCCCCAGCGCCGATCGCGATTTCTGCATGGAGGCTCAGAGAATTCCACCCACTGTCGCTGAGGTTGAGGTGGGGGAATTGATCCCTGACGACCCTGGGTGGAGATAGTCGTCGTCGTCTCCTCCGTCGTCGTCGTCGCCGCCGTCGCCGTCTCCTCCTCCTCCATCTCCATCTCCATCTCCATCATTCATCCATCATTCATCCATCATTCATTCATCCATCATTTCCAAGCAGTTAGTTCTCCACTGTGTTACTTCTGCTCAATCTCCCTGCTATGCTGTTGGCCTTGGGAGTACAACCTGCTGACTAGAGCATTTGGGTTGAGCTGAATCCGTTACATCAGGGCCAAGTTCTTCAGCACCTGTTGGACAACTTCCTGTAAACATCAGCAACTTAAGGTAATCGTACAAACACCCAAACCACCTCTACAAACTCAGTATTGGCCATTAAAAATGAATCAACAACTAACCTGAAAGTAATTGACAAACCCATTAAACAGCACAGGTGTGGGATCTCCCTGCTGCTGAACACCTGTTCATCATTGATTGGAATGTTGTGCTCCAACTATTTTCATTAAACCAATTAAACTAAATTGAATAAACTGAGGGGCAAATTCAAAGGGGCAGCCCCTTAAAGGGATCCTGCCTTAAACAAAAACAGATCACAAATGAAACTTAAAACATCAAACTAAAATGTGATTAAAACTTGGAAAATAGTTACAGGATTAGATAGGATCGATTCAGAAAGAATGTTCCCGATGGTGGGGGAGTCCAGAATTTGGGGTCATAGTTTGAGAATAAACTTTTAGGATAGAGGTGAGAAGAAATTTCTTCACCCAGAGTGTGGCGGATCTGTGGAATTCACTACCACAGAAAGCAGGTGAGGCCAAAATGTTGTGTGATTTCAGCGAGGAATTAGATATAGGTCTTGGGGCTGATGTTAAAGTCATGTGGAGGAAGGCGGGAACAGGGACTGAATTTGATGGTCAGCCATGATTATAACGAATGGCGGAGCTGGCTTGAAGGGACAAATGGAAAGGGTCAATAAACGTTGAGCTCCAAAATGGCAATGCCGGGGTCAATTCATCATTACATTCTGATTAGTCACAATCTGCTTATCCTGAAGGCTTCCGACAAATACTCCCATTGCCTGAATTAATGGCCTAGATAAGATTCTGTCTGTCATGGCTCACACAAGAAATGTGCAGACTTCATGGATGCCTTTTGGTACCAAAATGGCATTTATAGTACCAGGACTATGGGCATTAACCAAATTTTGCTTTCAAAGTAAATTATTTTTCACTTCTGGGGCGGAATTCTCCCCTACCCGGCGGGGCGGGGGGTCCTGGCGTAGCGACGTGGCGCCGATCACTGCGGCCTCGGGTCTCCCCAAAGGTGCGGAGGGGCTAGGCCCGCACCGGAGTGGTTGGTGCCACGCCAACTGGCGCCACAACCGGCGCCAACAGCGTTTGACGCCCACTGCCCGGCGTCGGGGCTGGGCGGTTTGCGCATGTGCCGGTACGTCAGCGGTGCTGACGTCACCACCGGCGCATGCGCGGTAGGGGGGTCTCTTCCGCCTCTGCCATGGTGGAGGCCGTGGCGGCGGCGGAAGAAACAGAGTGCCCCCACGGCACTGGCCCCCCCGCCGATCGGTGGGCCCCGATCGCAGGCCAGGCCACCGTAGGGGCACCCTTGGGGGGCCGCTCGCGCCGCCAATCCCACCGCCACCAGAGGTGGTTGAGACCACGTTGGTGGGAGAAACCCACTTCAGCCCATCGCGGGCCGGAGAATCGCCGCGGGGGGCACGCTGATCGGCGCGGCGCGATTCCCGCTCCTGCCGATTCCCGGGTGGCGGAGAATTCCGGCCACGGCGGGGGCGGGATTTACGCCGACCCCGGGAAAACTCCGCCCCTGGTTTTAGACATTGTTTAAAGATTTTTTTTTCGAAATTAACTTTAAAAAATGAAACAAACATCAGAATGTTACTTGGAGCCCTTTATCCCTCGGTTCAGACCTATAAATCCGCTCCGTGTAGTGCCTTAGAGGAAGTCTACTGAAAGGTTTGTGAGAATAATGATGAATAATATCTACTCAGATGATGAATTTCGAAAACCACCAAGCTTTCAGTGAAACATTTTGTTCAATTATATTAGGTATTCAATTTTTAATTAATTCTTCTCTCGGTTAATTAGTGTCCATACTCAAAAAGCAAAGCGTAATTTTTAATCTAAGTTACTGTCATTCTCTATATAATCATAAAAAAAAGAATTGTTTTTTGTTGGGTTGCACAATGGAAACAAAGAAACTGAACATTAAATTGGATTTTTTTTCATATTCTGATCTGCTCTGGGTTCTTAGCCGTAACTCACATCAGTGACTAGCTGGTTATTTCATTTTGTTGTTTGCAGTTTAAACAGTCTGGTTGGCTATCACGTTTACAAATTACTGAGGTGGGGTGATAGTATGAATATTAAATGCTGATTCCACAGCGTGCTTTGCATCCCTTTGACTTCCTTAGACATCGAAGATGAGAGAGGTGGTTAGGTTATAATTTTCAATAATTGTACTTCTCATCTGGCAGAGAAATTACAATTTCCTGTTGCAGGTTTGACCCAAGTCCCAGGGTGTTAGTGTTTAAATATATTTTACTGCTATGCACCATTTAGGGCTGCAAGTAGAGAAATAGTGCTGAGATTTGGAATCTTGAGATGCAAGTGTCTCACCAATATCCCAATCTCTGTGTGGAAAATTGCATGCATCAAGCACTTAGCTTTTGCTGTTAATTTGCCTTGTGGACTCACCGGGTAGATTTTTCACTTGTTGCCCTGGTGTAAAACTGATTAACCACCCATTAGAGAAAGCGTTCAGTTTTTATTTACTTTGATCCAAAGCTGACCAATCCACAGCGCAAGTAATGTTTCTGGGGAAACCAATCACCTTTCCTAATGCACGCGCAGCAATTGTGCTAGCAGAATTAGTGGTGCTATAGTGGACAGAATAAACCTGAATCTGAAGCTTAAAAGAATTTGCAATTTTTTCTGAGGCCTTAGTGTGTAGCCGCAGCCATTTGATATAATTGTGGAAGGGACTGGAAAGGCTGGTTCAACATGCTTTTGCAGACTTGCTGAGGCAAATAGACTTTTCTCATCCACTCTTATTTTTTCGGCTTTTGGACAGAACATCCATTCATCCTGCCACCAGGAAAATATACTGTGATATTCTGAATTTAGCTGTTGTCCAGTAAAAGTTACAGGTCAGCAAAAAATACAACACCATTGTATAGTTTTCACATCAAAATGCAGTAATAGAAATACAGAGAGTATCAGTGCTAAACAAGGTATGAGAGAATATGAGCGGTTGTGGTACATATAGCAGTGTTATGTGTAGGAATGATGGGCAGGATTCTCTGATCCTGGGGTAAACGTTGACGCCGTCGTAAACGCCAGAGCGTTTTACAATGGCGTCATCTGCCCCCGAGGATCAGCGATTCGGTGCTGCACAGGGGTCCAGCAGGGCACTGGAGCGCTTCACGCAGCTCCAGCTGCCGATACAGGCACCAGGACGGCTGGCGTGATTTCGCGCATGATGCCACGGCCCGGCACGGACGAACATAGGCCCCCACCGGGATAAGCCCGCCCGCCGATCGGTAGGCCTTGATCATGGGTCAGACCACTGTGGAGGCCCCCCCTGGAGACAGTCTTCCCCCCCCCCCCCGCCCCCCACCAGCTGCCCCCTGCAGCCAGAACGCTGAGGTCACGCCAGGTAGTACCACACGAGAACGATATCGGCGGAACTCGCCCGAACTCGGCGGGCACATGGCCATCGCGCGGGGTGAATTGCCGTGGGGGGCCGTGTTGAGCAACTCCCGACGGGCGCCGTGCCGGTGCCGTTGGTGCCGATTCTACGATCGCCGGAGAATCGGCGGGTCGGTGTCTGAGCGGCGTCTCTGGATTCGCGCCCACCCCGGCGATTCTCCGATCCAGCATGGGATCAGAGAATCCCGGCCAATATTTATACAACTGGTCCATATATAGTCAGGTGATGATATTTTGTGAAGGTGCATATGATAGTGATATTTATAATGCCAGTTGATACTCGAGAGCTTTTCTATATTAATTCATGGATTTGATGACACGGGCAAGGACAACAGTAATTGCTCATCGCTAATTGCTGTTGCGAAAGTGGCGGCGGGCTGCCTTGAATTGCAGCAGTTCATGTGGATTATAGCTTTTTGTAATGGTTTTGACACAAATGAATAGGTTGTTTGCCCAGTTCAGATGTAGTTCAGAGTGAACTCTTAAGTAAGCAAGCACAAAGATCGCAACTCGTGATTGAACGCAGCTCAAAGCACATTGCAAGCTTGAGAATTTGATCTGTGAGGGAGGATGAGTTATTTTGACAAAGGGGATGTCTGAGAGTGGGAACCAGAGATTAGCAGCAAAGATGTGAGAGCTGATACATGGAAATGAAATGAAAATGAAATGAATGAAAATCGCTTTTTGTCACAAGTAGGCTTCAAATGAAGTTACTGTGAAAAACCCCTAGTCGCCGCATTCCAGAGCCTGTTTGGGGAGGCTAGTATGGGAATTGAACCGTGCTGTTGGCCTGCCTTGGTCTGCTTTCAAAGCCAGTGATTTAGCCCTGTGCTAAACCAGCCCCTAATGTGAGAAGCATTAATTTGGTGAATTTTTGGTGAGTTTTGAGTTTTCTATAAGAACAGTAATTCAAACTGGTACTGATGTGACATAATTATTGTATTAAATGGATAGTTTAATTAGTGAGACCACTTGATATAACCACAATAATCACTGACTGATATTTCTAAACCTGATTGGTTAATTAAAACAATTGGTTAATTAAGTAAAGAAGGCAGGCAGGTGGGTGATCTGTAGCAGCTGTAGCATATGGGTCCCAGGCGCACACCTATGTGACCCAGAGCAAGTACATTTGCGCTAAGTGTTTTCAGCCTGAGGAAATTCAGCTCAGAATTGATGAGCTCGAGTCTGAGCTTCAGACACTGAGACATCAGAGAGGGGGAGAGTGAACTGGACACTGTTCTCAGAGGCAGTCACACGCTGGGTACTTTGAATTTGGTCTGTGGTCAGGGACAGGAAGGTATGACTGTAGATGAGGGATATATACAGAATATAGCAGTGGAGTTGGCTCAGCCATTGAAATTAGATTTCAACAGATTTGATGTTCTTGTAGCTGTGTGGATGAGAGCAGGGGCTGCAGGGAGGATGAGTTAACATGACCATGATGCAAAGGGCTTTTCAAGTGGGGTGGGGTAATAGTTCAAAGGAACGTAGTTGTAGTTGGGGAAATTTTAATTAGCAGAATAGATATGCATCGAAGAGCATGAGTCCCAAAGACTGTGTTGCCTGCTAGGGTTAAGGATAAGGTTGTTGTGGTCCATGTTGGTACCAATGATAAATATAGGACTAAAAATAAGGTTCTGCTAAGGGAGTTTGAGAGATTGGGGGCTAAACTAAAAAGCAGAACCACAAAAGTGACAATCTTTAGATTACTACCTGAGCCATCAGTGAATTGGCGTCAGGTAAATAATATCAAAGAGTTGAATGTATGGCCCAAAGTTTGGTGCATGAGAAATAGGTTTCAATTTATGGGGCACTGACAGCAGTATTTGAGAAAGATGGAATTGTCCCATTGGGACGGCTTTCATTGAACCGTGCTAGGACCAGTGTACTGGGACATCAAACTAAAAAGTGGGCGAGGATTTATACAAGGGGAGATTTGGAAAGTTCAAGAGAACAAACAAGGCAATAGTGAACAAGGCAATAGTGCAGGGTAATGATATGCGTACTGAAAACCAGAGTGCGACAGGAAGAGACAGAATGAGTAAGTATCAGATTGTACCAGTAAATAAGGTCAGAATAAGCAGAAAATAATAAAAAGACAGAATTGAAGGCTCTTTATCTGAATGTTCACAAAATTTAACACAAGGTGGATGAATTAATAATAATAATAGCTTCACAAGTAGACTTCAGCGAAAAGCTCCCAGTCACCACAATCCAGCACCTGTTCGGGGAGGCCAGTATGGGAATTGAACCCACGTTGCTGCCTTGTTCTGCATTAAACGCCAGCTGTTTAGCCCACTGTGCTAAACCAACTGTTTAGCCCACTGTGCTAAACCAGCCCCTGGAAATAATGAAGTCTGATGTGATGTTTTACATTTCAGAAGGACAGGATGAAAGGGAAAGGAGGTGGGGTAGCTTTGTTAATAAAGAACGAGATCTGAATAATGGACAGAAATAACCCTGGTTCAGATGAAGATATAGAATCAGTTTGGGTGGAGATAATTTTTATAGAATTTACAGTGCAGAAGGAGGCCATTTGGCCCATCGAGTCTGCACCGGCTCTTGGAAAGAGCACCCTACCCAAGGTCAACACCTCCACCCTATCCCCATAACCCAGTAACCCCATCCAATACTAAGTGCAATTTATCATGGCCAGTCCACCTAACCTGTACATCTTTGGACTGTGGGAGGAAACTTGAGCACCCAGAGGAAACCCACGCACACACAGGATGTGCAGACTCTGCACAGACAGTGACCCAAGCCGGAATTGAACCTGGAACCCTGGAGCTGTGAAGCAATTGTGCTATCCACAATGCTACCGTGCTGCCCATGAATCGCAAAGAAAGTAAGTCACTCGTGGGCGTACTTTATAGGCCCCCACAGTAGGACAGAATATCCATCAAGAAATATAATGGAGACTTGCAATATTGTTATTGTAATAATCATGGATCATTTCAATCTTCATATCGATTGGACAAATCAGATTGGCAATGATAGCCTGAAGGACAAATTCATAGGGTGTGATTTTAAGCCCATGTCCACCATCAGAGAGAACGGTGACATGGGCGGAAAATCTGGAGAGAATTGCGTTTCCTAATTTTCCACACCCCTCGTCCACAAAGGGCAACAACCTAATTTTAATCGATCATTAACCATCCTCGCCGTCGCCCCCACCCCTCCACAGGATGCCCCCCTCACTGAATATTCAAACATTGCTAACGCAATGTCACGTCGGTGAGGTTTACAACAGGTTTTATACCCCCGGGGCTGCAAAGCTACGTATAGCCCCCAGGGGGAAAGGGATATGCCTGGGCAGTGCCCTGACACTGCCCCCCAGCAAAGGTTGGCAAGTCCAGGTTGGCACAGTTCAAGCATGGCAGTGCCAACCTGTACCAAGGATCAGTTCCGGGGGGTAGGCCCACATGGGAGTCCCATGGGGGATCCAGTTATGGAGGGTTGTGGGGAGAGCTACACGGCAGTTTACAGTTTGAGCCAGGCACTATGAAAAAATATAGTAAGATTCTGCCCATAGAGTGTATTTAGGATGATTTTTTAGAACAATATATTTTGATATAGGCCAGTGAACAGACTATTATGGACCTGCTGGTGTGTAATGAGTCAGGATTAATTAAATACACAATGATAAAGAATCCTTTAGGCAAGAGCGATAATAACCTGATATAATTTCACATTCAGGTCTGTGAGTGAGAAATGTGGGCTAAAGTCCTCTCATGTCCACTATAATTAATGTCTCAGAACTTAAATAAAGGCAATTACATGGGAAGGAGACAGAGTTGGCTGAAGTGGACTGGGAAAATAGGTTAAAGGAAAAGATGACAGAGATGCAATTCAGGAGATATTTCATAACTTTCACCAAAGATATATTCCCCTGAGGAAGAAATACGCTACAAGAAGGATGCATCATCTGTGGATAACTAAGGACCTTTAAGCAGGCAGGAAATCAATTGAAAGAAAATGCTGCAAAGATGAGTGGTAGGCCAGAAATTAGGGAAGTTTTAGAAACCAGCAAAGGATGACTTAGAAACAAAGGGAGATACTGGAGCATGAGAGTAAGTAGTAAGTAATACAAAACAGGCAGTAAAAGTTTCTACAAGTATATAAACAGGAAAATAAGTAGCTAAAACGAACATTGGTCTGTAGAGAGTGAGACCCAAGAATTAATACTGGGAAATGAGAAAAATGCTGTGGCTTTGAACAAATATTTTGTACCAGTCTGCATGGCAGAAGACACTAAAACCATCCCAAGAACAGTAAAAAAAAATCAGAAGGCTAAAGGAAGTTTGGAACTTAAAACAATAACTGGAGCAAAATGAATGGGAAAACTAGTGGAGCTTAAGGCTGATTGGTAACCTGGGCATGAATCCTCAGGTCTTAGAGGAAATGGCTGCAGAGTTGGCAGATGTGCAGGCTGTAATCTTCCAAAATTCCCTAGATTCTGAAACAGTTTAAACATATTTGAAAACTGACTGTGTTTGATGCAGTGTAGAGGGAAACAGACTTTCAACACTTGATGAGATGCAACACGATTTTATTGAACATCTAACTATACTACATGCTTCACTGTGGGTTGACACTATGCTGAGTTGACTGGAGACCTGAGACTAGCCTGACCAGACTAACTGACTACCACATGGTGTTTGTACTAGCTGCTGCTCACGAGCTCTGACTGTCTCAGAGGCTGGATCCCGAGAGAGTGGGAAAACTGGTGCCCTCTGGCTTTATTAAGGTCGTGTCCTGTCTGGTGATTGGCTGCTGTGTTCTGTGTGCTCACTGGTCATCCTGTGTGTCAATCACTGCCTGTCTGCACTCCATCATATACCTGGATGTATATTATGACATGTAACACCTTTGTTCAGGAAAGCAGGCAGTCAGAAAGTAGAAAACTATAGGTCAGTTACCCTAAAGTATGGCCTTGGCAAAATGTCAGAATCCATTATGAAAGAGGTAATAGCAGGCTATTTAGAAAATCACAATATAATCAGGCAGAGTCAACACAGAGTTGCGAACGGGAAATAGTGGGGGCGATTCTCCGAGCCCCGCGCTGGGCCGGAGAGTTGCCGCAACCGCGCCCCGACGCTGGCGCGCCATTCTCTGAGGTGTGGAGAAATGGCACCATTTGCGCCGGCACGTTTAGCGCGGCGCCGGCTGCGGGCCGCTGGAATCGGCGGGGCCGCCGATTCTCCGGCCCGGATAGGCCGAGCGGCCGTTGACCCCGGCTGCTGCCAGCAGAAACTCTGCGCAAATGGTCGGGGGTGGCCTGTGGGGGGGAGGAGGTCTCCTTCACTGGTGGGGGGGGACCTGATGGGGTCTGGCCCACGATCGGGCCCCACCAATCGGTGGGCCGGCCTCTCTTACCCCCCCCGGCCAGCCCCTGAACACCAACGCCATGTTGGGTCGGGGGCCAGCGCGCTAAAGAAGACCCAACGCATGCGCAGGTTGGCGTGGCCCAACTGCACATGCGTGGGTTGGCGTGGTGCCCATTTGACAGCGCGAAAGGAAGCTGGAGTGGCGTGAACCACTCCAGTGCCATGCTGGCCCCCCAATTGGTCGTACCCAGGCTTGGTTCACGCCGTCGTGAAACGTGATGGCGTTCATGACGGCGTGAACACTTGGGCTCCATATTGTCAGTGTTTGACAAGATTATGAAAATTCTTTAAGGATGTAACAAGCAGGGTAGATAAAGGGGAACCAATGAATGTAGAGTAGGTGGATTTCCAACAAGTGTTTTATAAGCTGTCACCTGAAAAAGTTACTACACAAGGTAAAGCTTATGGTGTTGGGGTATTGTAAAACTATGCTTTAAATAACAAAAAAATGATTTTTCAATTTGCCAGTAGGGAAACTCATAGATTTTTTAAAAAAGTCTAAAATCACATTCTGATGGTTTGAACGATTGCAGCACCATTGACTCTTCTGCATTACAAACTTATTGAAATGGAGACAATGCCACACCAGGAAAAATGGCCTTGAAAGAGTATGAATGGAGCAATTTCCTACTCCATTCGCAAAGCATCCAGACAACCACCTGGATACTCAATTGGATTCAGACAAGCCATAGAGACATGTTTACTTGGACAATGGGACTCTGCCTGAGAGACAGTAAGAAGTTTTACAACACCAGGTCAAAGTCCAACAGCTTTGTTTCAAACACTAGCTTTCGGAGCACTGCTCCTTCCTCAGGTGAATGAAGAGGTATGTTCCAGAAACATATAAATAGACAAATTCAAAGATGCCAGACAATGCTTAGAATGCGAGCATTTGCAGGTAATTAAGTCTTTACAGATCCAGAGATAGGGGTAATCCCAGGTTAAAGAGGTGTGAATTGTCTCAAGCCAGGATATTTGGTAGGATTTCGCAAGCCCAGGCCAGATGGTGGGGGGTGAATGTAATGCGACATGAATGCCAGGTCCCGATTCAGGCAGCACTCATGTGTGCGTAACTTGGCTATAAGTTTCTGCTTGCCGATTCTGCATTGTCACGTGTCCTGAAGGCCGCCTTGGAGAACGCTTACCCGGAGATCAGAGGCTGAATGTCCTTGACTGCTGAAGTGCTCACCGACTGGAAGGGAACATTCCTGCCTGGTGATTGTGGCGCGATGTCCGTTCATTCATTGTCGCAGTGTCTGCATGGTCTCGCCAATGTACCATGCTTCGGGACATCCTTTCCTGCAGCGTATGAGGATGACAACGTTGGCCGAGTCGCACGAGTATGTACCGCGTACCTGGTGGGTGGTGTTCTCGCGTGTAATTCTGCAACTCATCCGCTTCATTCTGGTCACAATGTCTTCACCTTTGACAACAAGTTCTTCATCCAGACGCATGGAACAGCCACGGGGACCAAATTTGCACCTCAATATGCCAACATCTTCATGCACAAGTTTGAACAAGACCTCCTCACCTCACAGGACCTTCAACCGATGTTATACACCAGATACATCGATTACATTATTTTCCTTTGGACCTACGGCGAAGAATCACTGAAACAACTACACAATGGCATCAATAAGTTCTATCCCACCATCAGACTCACCATGGACTACTCTCCAAAATCAGTTGCATTCTTGGACACACTGATCTCCATCAAGGACGATCACCTCAGCACTTTGCTTTACCGCAAGCCCACGGATAACGTCCCGATGCTCCACTTCTTCAGCTTCCACCCTAAACACATTAAAGAAGCTATCCCCTATGGACAAGCCCTCCATATACACAGGATCTGCTCACACGAGGAGGAGCTTAACAGCCATCTACAGACACTGAAAGATGCCCTCGTACGAATGGGATATGGCGCTCGACTCATCGATCGATAGTTCCAACGCGCCACAGCAAAAAGCCGCGCTGATCTCCTCAGAAGACAAACACGGGACACAACCGACAGAGTACCCTTCGTCGTCCAGTACTTTCCCAGAGCGGAGAAACAACAACACCTTCTTCGCAGCTGTCAACACATCATCGATGAAGCTGAACATCTTGCCAAGGTCATCCCCACAGCCCCACTACTTGCCTTCAAACTACCGCGCAATCTCAAACAAACCATTGTTTGCAGCAAACTACCCATCCTTCAGAACAGCGACCACGATACCACACAACCCTGCCATGCAATCCTGCAAGAGTGCCAGATCTTCGGCATGGATACCACCATTACATGTGAGAACACCACCCACCAGGTACGTGGTACATACTCGTGCGACTCGGCAAATGTTGTCTACCTCATACGCTGCAGGAAAGTATGTCCCGAAGCTACAGTGGCAAGACCATGCAGACGCTGCTACAACGAATGAACGCTTCAGGACGCGCGACAACACAGATTCGCCGAGCAGAAACTTATAGCCAAGTTCCGCACACATGTGCGGCCTGAATCGGGACCTGGGATTCATGTCGCATTACATTCATCCCCCACCATCTGGCCTGGGCTTGCAAAATCCTATCAACTGTCCTGGCTTGAGACAATGCATACCTCTTTAACCTGGGATTACCCCTATCTCTGGATCTGTAAAGACTTAATTACCTGCAAATGCTCTCATTCTGAGTATTGTCATGCATCTTTGAATTTGTCTATATGTATGTTTCTGGAACCTACCTCTTTATTCACCTGAGGAAGTAGTAGTGCTCCGAAAGCTAGTGATTTGAAACAACGCTGTTGGACTTTAACCTGGTGTTGTAAGACTTCTTACTGTGCTCACCCCAGTCCAACGCCAGCATCTCCACATCCTGCCTGAGAGAGAAATTGGCAGCCATGATTTAATCAAAGTAACTGGAATACATCTACCATAACTATATTTTGGGTACTGGGCAGTTGTAGAGAGAAGTTCATTGACAAGCTAACCCTTAGTGTTTTCAAGCTTTAGCCTTTTGTGCAGAACAGTACAAGAGATGCTGAAGGAACAGGACTTTCTTCCTTTTCTGTCTTTCCACGCCCATCCAAATTGTAAGTTTTGAACATTGTCTGCTGATTTTGAATATTCAGGTGCCACACACACAGTTTTTAAAATAAGTCAACAGGCGACTCGTCTGTCCTGAGCTTTGAACTGCCTCAATGCTGACAGCAGCCAGATCACCAAGTGAAAATAATGGTGGCACTGAGTTCAGCCTCAGCCTCTAGTCACTGACCATAAGGGGCCATATACCCCTTTAATTTTAATAGACTCTAAATTACTTAGCCTATCCTCCCCATTCTGTAATCTGTATTTTGTGCGCATGAACATATGTGTGCGAAAGCCTGAGCATTTAAATTATTTTTCTTTTAGTCGGTTCAGTAAAAATTAACACTATTTTCTTTCCTTGAAAAAAAAACCTGTCTGACAGTATAACAAACAGTTAAGCATTCATGGAATCGGAAAACATTTTAAAAATCCATTAAAAAAAAATCCTGCTGTGGTCAAACAAGGAGAGGGAAAAGAGGACAGCCGTTTGGCCCCACCTCACCTGATCATAGCACTGGTGATGTATTATGGATGGAATACTAGCTAACTAACAGGAGACAGAGACTCAGGATCAAGGGGCCATTTTCAGGAAGTCAAACTGTAACTAGGAGAGTGGCAAGTGATCAGTGTTCCGGGTTCAACTATTTACAATCTATGCTAATGGCTTGGATGAAGGAACAACTGTATTGTAGCCAAATTTGGTGATGATGCTAAGATCAATGGGAAAGCAAATTGTGAAGTTGATATAAAGAATCTGCAAAGGGATGTCAATAGATTAAGAAAATGGGCAATCTATTGACAGCTGGTGTATTATGTGGGGAACTTCTCCACTTTGTCAGGAAGAATAGAAAAGTAGAATATTATTTACATGGAGAGACACTGCAGAATGCTGTGGTACACAAGGGTTATCTTTGTATTTCACAAAGCAGATTTTCCGGTCAAACCCATGGTGCACCCCTGCTGTGGGTTTCCTGGAAACGTGCGGTGGATTCAATGGAAAATCCCATTAACGACAGTGGGACCAGAAGTTCCCCCACTGTTGGTCAATGGTGGGCTGCCTCCTGCTGCCAAGAAACACGATGCGGGGAGGCCATAGAACCCTGCCCATAATTTTGGCCTTTAGACTGTAACTTGTAGACTGCTGCCACTGGCCATTATTGCAATGGAGCTGAGCATAATGTTGGGCAGTATCACTAGAACTGTATAGGGCAATGGTAAAACCACACCTAGAGTACTGTGCACACTTTTGGCCACATTACATAAGGAGAAGCACACTTGTATTGGAAGCAGTTCTAAGATGGCTCATGAGGCTGATATTTAAAATATATTTTTTCTAGGATGCCAGCATCACTGGCTTGGCCATTCCTAATTGCCCTCGAGATGTTGGTGCTGAACTGCCTTCTTGAACCACTGAAGTCCATGTGGTGTAGGTACAGCCACAGTGCTGCTAGCAGGGGAGTTTCAGGTTTTGATCCAGTGACAGTGAAGGAAAAGTCATATATTTCCGAATCAGGATTGTGGGTGGTTTAAAGGAGAACTTCCAGGTGATGGTTTATCAATTTGCCTGCTTCCCTTGTCCTTCTAGACGTCATGGGTTTGAAAGGTACTGTCTCAGGAGGCTTGCTGAGTTCCTGCAGTGCAACTTGTAGACTGCTACCACTGCGCTGGTGGTAGAAAGAGTGAATATTTGTGGATGTAGTGCCAATGAAACGGGCTATTTTGTCCTCCATGGTGCCAAACATATTGAGTGTTGTTGAAACTGCACTGATCCAGGCAAGTGGAGAGTATTCCATCACACTCTTGACTTGTGCCTTGTAAATGATGGACTTGGTGGAATGGCTTTGGGAGTCAAGAGGTAAGATACTGGGACTCCTAGCTTCTGAACTGCACTTTTAGCCACAGTATTTATTTCACGGGTGCAGTTCAGTTTCTGTTTGATGGTAATGCCATAGCTGATAGTAGGGGATTCAGCGATGGTGGTCCCATTGAATGTCATGGGACAATGGTTGGATTTTCTCTTGTTTAAGATGGTTATTGTGTGGTGAAATGTTACTTTCCACTTGTCAGCCAAGGCTTGGATATTGTCAAGGTCTTTGTGCATTTTGCGCATGGACTGCTTCAATATCTAAGGAATCATGAATGGTGCTGAACATTGTGCAACCGTCAATAGGGATTTACCTTGTAATGAATGACTGAGAAACAGATTGAAAGTATAGTTGGGACTGAAGCATATTAAATTATTATTGATTCTTATTAGGTCAGTAGTAAACAGGCTACTGGACTTAAAAAGACCCATACCTACAGAGAATTCTGATGGAGTCAGATTACATAACATTATTTCAGCTTGCACGTGACACATGGAGAAAGCTGTTAAAATTAATAGTTAATTGTTGAGCTCTGCAAGGATGTTATATTTATATGCTTCCAAGTGGCAGCAGTGTGTTGAGGCAGGTGCTGAGTTCTTCTCTATTTTTGTAATGCTGCCTCGCTATATGGAAGCACAGCATAGAATAGAAGCGCTCTGCGTGTGCATTTTTGCCATTTGTTCTGTGTCAAGAACAATCTTTCAGAAAAATTAATTGATTAATTATAAATAACTAAAAATCAAATTGTGTTTTTTAAAAATATTTCTTTATTCTCCTTTTTCGCATTTTCTCCCAAATTTACACCCACCAACTATAAACAATAATCAGTAACAAACATGTCAATCCCCATATCAATAACAACGATCCCATCCTCCCACCAAACCCACAAACATTAGCCCGCATGTTCACATAAACAACTGACAAAAAGGAATCAAGAATCCCTCATAGCCCCCATTAACATCCATTGCCTCCCCCCCCCCCCCAACTAATGTTCGATGTTATCCAGTTCTTGAAAGTGCATAATGAATAATGCCCATGAATTGTAGGACCCCTCTGTCCTTCCACTCAGTTCCAACTTAACCTTCTCAAAAGTCAAGAATTCCAAAAGATCCCTCCACCACGCCAGGGCACAGGGTGGAGAGGCTGCTCTCCAACAATTCAGGATCCGTCTTCGGGCAATCAACGAGGCGGAGGCTACAACATCTGCCTCCACACCAGTTTCCAACCCTGGCCGGTCCGACACCCCGAATATGGCCTCCCGAGGGCCCGGGTCCAGTTTCATGTGCACCACTTTAGAAATTACCCTACAAACCTCCTTCCAGTAATCCTCTAGCTTTGGACAGGACCAAAACATATGAACGTAATTAGCGCCCCCCCCCCCCGCAACGTTCACACACATCTTCAACTCTTTCAAAGAATCGGCTTATCCTCGTCCTCGTGAGGTGTGCTCTGTATACCACCTTCAGCTGCATCAGTCCCAACGTCGCGCACGAGGTGGAGGCATTCATTCTCCGGAGCACCTCCCACCAGAACCCCTCCTCCATATCCTCTCCCAAATCTTCCTCCCACTTTACTTTGATCCCTTCCAGTGATGCCTTCTCCTCTTCCAAAATAGCTCCACAGACCCCTGACACTACCCCCTTCTTCAGTCCGCCTGTCGTCAGCACCTCCTCCAGCAATGCGAAGGCCGGCTCCTCCGGGAAGTTCTGTATCTCCTTTCTGGCAAAATCTCAAACCTGCATGTATCTAAACATTTCCCCCTGCTCCAGCCCATACTTCGCTTCCAGCTCCCTCAATCCTGCAAACCGACCCCTAAGAAACAAATCTTTTAGTGTCTTAATCCCCTTCTCCTCCCATTTCCGAAAATCTCTATCCCACCTCCCTGGCTCAAATCTGTGGTTCCCCCGAATCGGCATTTCCTTTGACCCTGCCCCCAACAGAGGTGTTGGCGAAACTGCCTCTAAATTCTCAATGAAGCTATTATTACCGGACTCCCTGAGTACTTCCCCGGGGCTATCGGGAGCGGCGCTGTTGCTAGTGCTTTCAATCCTGACCCCCTGTACAAACAAGCCTCCATTCTGACCCACTGGGAATCAACCCCTCTTACCCAGCTCCGCACCTTCTCCACATTCACTGTCCAGTAGTAATACATCAGGTTCGGAAGACCCAAACCTCCTGCTTGCCTTCCCCTCGGTAGTAGCACCTTTCTAACTCTGGCCACCTTCCCTCCCCGTATGAACGACGTAATCCTTTCCTCAATCTCTCGGAAAAAAGCCTTTGGCAGGAAAATCAGCAGGCATTGAAAAATTAACAGAAATCGTGGCAACATGTTCATTTTAACCGCCTGTACCCGACCCGCCAGTGACAGAGGGAGACTATCCCACCTTGCCAGATCAGCTTTCACTCTCCCCATCAAACTAGAAACTTTGTACCTGTGGAGCCACCCCCCCCCCCCCCCCCCCCCAACTCACGGGCAACCTGCACCCCCAAGTACCTAAAGTGAGTCCCTGTCCCTGGCCCTGCACCCGACCAAGATACCACCAAATACTCACTCTTATCTAGATTCAGTTTGAACCCCGAGAAAGACCCAAACACTCGAAGCAGCTCCAATATTCCTCCTATCGACACACTCGGTTCCGACACGTATAACAGCAAGTCATCGGCATATAAAGACACCCTCTGCTCTATGCCCGCCCACACTATTCCTTTCCATACCCCAAAACTTCTTAATGCGATGGCCAACAGCTCAATCGCGAGTGCAAACAGCAGGGGAGACATAGGACTGATTCATTAGGTAGGTTGGTTCGACGTTGACTGCAACTGGATGCAGGGGAGCTTGAAACAAACGTCTGACACCGGAGATGATCCAACACTGTTTTATATAACTATGAACGGCTGTACATGTTCAGCTGTGGGTTGACACTCTACTAATCCTACTGATGACCTCTTACTGGCTCGGCCAGATTTACTCGCTACCACATGGCAGTAGCACCCACTAACTTGTGCACTCTGACCGTCTCAGTGTCTGGGTCCCGAGAGAGCGGGAGTCTTAATGCCCTGTGGGCTTTATAGTGCTGATGTCCTGTCTGGTGATTGGTTGTTCTGTGTTGTGTGTTCATTGGTCATCCTGTGTGTAAATCACTGCCTGTCTGCATCTCATTATATACTTGAGTGGATATTATGACAAGGACATTCCTGCCTAGTCCCACGGTGGAGAGAAAAGTATCTTGAGCTGATGTTGTTTGTGCGGACACTCACCCTCGGCTCCTTATATAGTAGCTTTACACAATTCACAAATCTTGGTCCAATCCCAACCCACTCCAGAAGTACCATCAAGTACTCCCATTCTACCCGGTCGAACGTCTTCTCAGCGTCCAATGCCACAAACACATGTTTCCTTCCCCTCTGCCGGTGCCATAACGACATTCAATACCCTTCTGATGTTTGAAAAGAGCTGCCTCCCTCTCACGAACCCCGTCTGATCTTCACCTATCACCTTTGGGAAGCACTTCTCCAGCCTACCCGCCAATACCTTCGCCAATACTTTTGCGTCCACATTCAGAAGTGATATGGGCTGATACAACCTACACTCCGTCGGATCCTTATCTTGTTTTAGCAGCAGGGAAATCAATGCCTGCCCCAAGATTTGAGCCAACACCCCCCTTCTCTATCACCTCTTCAAACATCCCCACCATTAGGGGTGCCTGCTTATCCTTGAATTTTTTATAATATTCCACCGGAAACCCATCCGGCCCTGCCACCTTCCCGGACTGCATCCTCCCAATCACATCCTTCATCTGCTGCTCCCCTATCACTCCTTCTAATGTAGTCCTGTTCCCCTCCCCTAACCTCGGGTACTCCAACCCATCGAGAAATTCCTGCATCTCATGACCTCCCCCGGGTGTCTCTGACCTGTACAACCTCTCATAAAATTCCTCAAAAACATTGTTAATCAGATCCGGCGCCACCACCAACTTCCCTGCCCTATCCCTCACCTGCACAATTTCCCTTGCCGCTGCTTCCCTCCGGAGCTGACCTGCTAACATACACCCCGCCTTATCTCCATGTTCGTAAACTGCACCCCTTGCTTGCCTCAGTTGGTAGATAGTCGGTCAAAGCTTGTCTATAGTTCCTTCGTCTTTTCCAGCTTTGCTGGGTCCCCATCTTCTGTATAACTCCTATCTACCTCCAACATCTTATTGATTACCCTCTGCAGCTCCAACCTCACCTCCTTGTTCACCCTGGCCTTAAACGAGATCACCTCCCCCCTCACCACCGCCTTTAGAGCCTCCCCGACGACCGCCTTCGACATCTCACCCATACAGTCGAAACCTACAAAATTACCTTTTTAATTTTGTCACAGAACACTTGGTCCACTAAAAGTCCCACATCTAATTTACACCCCAGTCTCTGCGCTACCCCCTTCTCCAGGACCATATCCACCCAATGCGGAGCATGATCTGACGCTGCAATTGCCAAGTATTCCACCCCCTTGACCCCAGCCAGCAAAGCCTTCCCCACCACAAAAAAGTCGATCCGCGAATATACTTTGTGGACTGCTGAGAAAAACGAGTACTCCCGCTCCCTCGGGTACAGAAACTTCCAAGGGTCCACTCCTTCCATTTCCACCATTAGCCCAGCTAATGCCTTTGCACCCCCCACCCCCCTGTCCCCCCCCCCCCCCACCCCAGTTGGGGCAAGTGAGCGTGGCTGTGACCTGTCCAACCTTGGCTCCTGCACCAAGTTCCAGTCCCCCCCACTATCAGTTTGTGTGTGTCCAAGTCGGGGATGGCCCCAAACACCTTCTTTGCAAATCCCACATAGTCCCAATTGGGGCCATATACACTTAACAGCGCCCTCATCTGCCACCACCTTCTCCATCTGGAAGCGTACTCTTTTGCCGACCATTACCGCTAACCCTCGAGCCCTTCCATCAAGTCCAGAGTGAAACACCTGACTAACCCAGCCCTTTTAAAGTCTCACCTTGTCTTCACCCTCAAGTGAGTCTCCTGCAGCATTGCTACATCGGCTTTCAAACTTTTAAGATGCCCAAGCACCCTTGACCTCTTGATCGGACCTCCTAACCCCCTCACGTTCCATGTGACCATCCTAACTGGGTGTCTCTCACTGCCCCCCCCATCCTTCTTATCTGCCATCTTCATACCACCGGGTCATGCCCCATGAGCCTGACCCGCCCCTATCCATTATTAACATCGAACCCCTTCCCCCCTCCCAAAAATCCCCCCTACATTTCCTCTCGAGAAACATCTCCCAGCATCAGTCCCTTCCCCCACCCCCTCGCCTCGTAGGCCCATCAAAACCTGCCAACCAGGCTCCAATGTCCGCAGCCCTCCTCTCACCTCACCTCCGTTCACTAGCCGACTTTAGTTAGCTAGCGCGGGTGGCTCCCACCACCCCCCCCCCCCCCCCTCCACGCTGTACCGTCCCTTCCCACCCAGTCCCACAGAAAGAAAAAACAACAATCTAACCCATACAATTCACGAAACTAAGATATAACCATCGCAACACAGAATGCCAGTCAACCAAACTAATAACTTGAACTCTGTAACAATTTGAAGAGAACTAAATTACAGTACACGTCAGTAAAAAGAAAGTTATAACATTTGTACATTTTCCAGCTCCCCAATGACAGTCCACAGACTCTCTTCCAGCTCCGCTCCTCACGTCTGTCCCAAGCCTTCTGCCCTCACGAATGCCTCAGCTGCCTCGAAATAAAAGTCTTTGGCACCATACATTACCCGCAGCTTCGCCGGGTTTACCAAACCAAATTGCACCCCCTTCTTGGACAGTGCCGCCTTCACTTGCCCGAACGTTGTTCATCTCTTTGCCAGCTCCACCGTCAAGTCCTGGTAGATCCGAACTCCGGCATCATCCCATAGCACCTCGCGCTTCTGCTTCGCCCAGCTTAACACCTTCTCCTTCATGCAGTACTTATGGAAACAGATGATTACTGCTCCTGGCGGCTCATTCACTTTGGGCTTTGGCCTTAACAACCGATGAGCTCGGTCCAGTTCATATCGAGAGGGGTTCTCCCCCTCCCTCATCAGCTCCGCCAACTTCTTAGCGAAGTACTCTGTTGGCCTTGGACCCTCTATCCCTTCGGGCAAGCCGACAATTCTTAGATTGTGCCGCCTCGAGCCTCAAGCTTTGCTCGGAGCCCTCTTTTGGCCTCCACCACCCTCCGCAGCTCATCCCCCATCGAGGTGAGCTGGTTGCTGTGCTGCGATGCGGCCTCCTCCACTTCCTTCATCTTCTCGCCCAGCTCTCTCACCTTTGCCACAGCTACTCTCACCGGGGCGATTGCCTCCTCCACCAATGATTTAAATGTGACTGCTCTCTCCTTCCTCAAAGCCTCCATGTGCCTCGCAAACTGCTTTTCCAGCTCCACCGCCAGCACCTCGGTCATCTTCTCCACTGTAAGTAGTGCGGCCCCACCATGCGGTCTGGCCTCTGCCATCTTGTCAGCACTTTTGCCCGTCTTCTCATTCAACGGCGAGCCCACGTTTCCTCTCTTCCTTGACGTTGCTTTTCGCATCCTTTAACGGCTTATTATTTTTCCTTCTTCTCACCCTTCCTTCTTCAATCTCAAATTTCTTTAAAACTTCTTTCTCTTCTTTTTTTTGTATACCTCCAGAATTTCCCTCAGTCTTCTTATCACATTCTAGGCGGGAGCCATCGATGTGGGACATCTCCCCTACATCGCACCCTGGCATCGGGCCTGCTGCCTTGGCCTCCACTTGGCTCCCACCCCGCTGCTTCCTTCAAGTTTTCAGGAGAGAGAAAAAACAAAAAAAATTTCTCTCTTCCTCTCCGTGCTGTTTGAGCCCTTCGGCTTTCAGGATGCTCTTGGGGAAACAGGTCGCGAAAAATTAAACTGTGTTAAATGTGTAATTTAAATGTTTTAGTTTTAAGTAGGGTTCAGTATAGATGTGTAAAGAATCATTGTTGGGTCCCACTGCATGTGTCATTGTTGCAATTTTACATTAAAAACTATCTCGATGACAATGGCAGCTGATGTGAATATAGTGTAAAAAATAACCCAGGGCAATTCATCAAAAAAGGCAATATCTTGAGGGTTGACCTAATGCTCGGTCAAAAGAACAGGTTATAAGGAGTTCAAGGAAATGGTGAGGTGAAGGGGTTTTGGAAACGTGGGGTCTATGCAGATGAATACAACAACTGATATTTATACATGCACTTCACAGGAGCATTATCAAACAAAATCTGGCACTGAGCATCTAAAGGTAATATTGGCGCAGATCACAGGATTCACCTAGGCTCGCTTCCCCACCCTATCCCCATAACCCCATCTAATCTTTGGACACAAAGAGCAATTTTAGCATGGCCAATTCACCTAATCTGCACATCTTTGGACTGTGGGAGAAAACCGGAGCACCTGGAGGTAACCCATGCAGACACGAGGAGACTGTGCAAACTCCATACAGACAGTCGCCCAAGGTTGGAATCGAACCCGAGTACCTGGCTCTGTGAGGCAGCAGTGCTAACCACTGTGCCATTGTGCACAATGATTAAAGGTTTGGTTAAAGTGGTAAGTTTCAAGGAGCATCTTACATGAGGAAAAAGAGGAATAAAAACAGAGATTTCGGAAGGTAATTCCAGAGGTTAAGGCCTTGACAGCTGAAAGCATAACTGCCAATGGTAGGGAGATAAAAATCTGGGATGCTCAAGATACCGGAATTGTCGGAAGACAGGTATCTTGGAGAGTTGCAGGCTGTGGGTGATTCCAGATAGAGGGAGGTGCAAGGCCTTGGAAGACAAGGGTGAGAATTTTAAGGGTGCTGCCTGACGGGGGCCAACGTGGGCCAGCAAGCACAAAGTTGGTGGGTTAACAGCATTTGGCATGAATTAGGACACACACAGCAGAGTTTTGTATGATCTCAAGTTTATTGAACATAGCGCAAACAGCCAGGAGAAATTTGGAATAATAAGTTTGGAGGTAACACAGTCATGGGTGAGTGTTTCATCAGCTGATGAGTTGAGGAAGCGTTGGTGTTTGGGGGATGTTAGAGAGGTGAAAAAAGAAGTCTATCTGATGGTGCAAGTATGCAGTCAGAAGCTTAGCTTGGGGTTAAATTTGACAAGAAGTTTGCAAATTGTCTGGTTCAGCCGTAGACAGTTTCCAGGAAGAGGGATGCAATCAATGGCCAGGAATCAGAGTTTGTGAACGTGACCAAAGACAATGGCTTCAGCTTTCCCAATAACTCATTGGAAGAAATTTCTGCTCATCTAGTACTGGCTATCAGACACCAGTCTGTCAATTTGGAGATAGTGGAGAGATCAAGAGAGGTGGTGGTGAGGTAGAACCTTGTGCGCATGCACACACACACACACACACATACACACATGTGGGTAGGCGGGGGGGGGGGGGGGGGGGGGGGGGGGATGACATGGGGGGAAGAGGTTGTAAAAGTCTGATGGAATATCCATGGCTCTTCAGGAATATTCCTTGCAGCCAATTGAGAGACAGGACAGACTGCCTGGCTCACTGGGTGAAAAATGTGCCGTGAAAGACGGAAGTTGAAAAGAAATGGATGCACACCTTCCCATACAAGTGCCATGGAGGAAGGGCAATGACAGCAGCATATGACCAGAACCAGGGTAACTAACTGTGACAGAATCACCACAAAGCACAGCAATCTGGAGGAGGAGCTATTAGCCTAAGCACACGGTTTACTGACTTTGAAGAAGATATCTCGGCAATGAACAAGGTGCAGTGCAGGCGAAGACTCTGAATGCCAAAAGAAATGAGTCAAGACATCTGTGCCATGGTGAAGGAAGAATGTGTACCACAATCAACTGATCCAAAACCCTGCTTGCAGTGAACGTCATCGTGGCCCTCAATTTCTTTTTTTTTTAAATTGAAAGTGCGCAATTCCTTTCTTCCAATTAAGGGGCAATTTAGCGTGGCCAATCCACCTACCCTGAACATCTTTGGATTGTGGGGGTGAGACCCACACAGACATGGGGAGAATGTGCAAACACCACATGGATAGTGATCCGTGGTTGGGATCGAACCCTGGTTCTCAGTCCTGTGAGACAGCAGTGCTAACCACTGCATCACCGTGCCGTCTCTCAATTTCCATGCGGCCGTCTCCATCCAGGGGTTTGCTGCATCTCTGTGGCAATTCTCAATCGGCTGTCCACCCACTACTGGTGCACGTGATAGCAGTGTGTGACATCTGCAGAGTACAGTACACAATGACATTGCAGCACAATAAGGCTTGGTGTCAGCCCATGGCCTCTACCATCAAGCAGGAGAAAGACTTCAATCCCTGGGTATTTTCCACAAATGCAAACTTCACTCAAAGACACATCACAGCCACTGCATCATCACCATGGTACATTTGTGTGTATCTGACTGCCTTCAATGCAGCATTTAGGGTGGAACCAAACCAGATAGATTGGATGTTATGAAGAGATGGGATCATTGCTACTTACTCAAATCTACCTATTGATGGACAACAAATGCTGGAATGGCTTGTTATGTTCATGGCTTGGTGGACGACCACCTTCTCCAAATATCTTGATAAAGATCTATACTTCCACTGCGAACATGCATGGCCAAAATGTTTACGCTTGTACCATTTAAACATGGACTAATGTCTGCGGTCTCCATTGCCACTGGTAAAAACACATTGCTTTTTGTTCACCTGGATAATTGTAGTTATTAGTATTCAGTGACACACCAACACATCCATTGTAGAAAGTACATCGGGCAGGATTCTCAGTTTCTGAGTCAAGGGCGGGATTCTCCGTTGGCTGACGGTGAAATCGGGAATGGCGAATGGGCGGAGAATAGGTTCCAACACCAAAATCGCGGCTAGCACCGATTCTCCACCGCTTCGACAGCGGAGCCTATGAATTCCAGAACGCAAGTACAGTAGACATTGTTTGCATATCATTATGGGCCAGATGGTGCAGTTCATGTGTGCTGGCAGTAGGGGTACGTGCAGCCTCTGCCATCTGCGCATACCACAGGACACCCTGGAGATCGGGTTGGAGGATAACAGTGATTTCCTGTCACAGCTGTCTCCAACACCCTTCATCATTCCAGAGTCATAGAATCAGAGAATTAACAGTGCATAAGGAGGCCATTTGGCGCATTGAGTCTGCAATGGCCCTTGGAAAGAGCAGCCTACTTAAGCCCACACCTCCACCCTATCCCTGTAACCCAGTAACCCTACCTAACCTTTTTGGACACTAAGGGGCAATTTAGCATGGCCAATTCACCTAACCTGCACATCTTTGGACTGGTGGGAGGAAACCAGAGCACCCAGAGGAAATCCACGCAAACACGAGGAGAACGTGCAGACTCCGCACAGACAGTGACCCAACCTGGAACCCTAGAGCTGTGAAGCAACAGTGCTAACCACTGTGTTACCGTGCTGCTGTGCAAGTCACTCATCTTGGTTTGGGCACTCCTGAAGAGGCTCCTGGGCACTGTCTGGTGTGCATCGCAAAGTTTTTAAAAAATAAATTTAGAATACCCAATTATTTTTTCCAATTAAGGGGCAATTTAGCATGGCCAATCCACCTAACCACATCTATTTGGGTTGTGGGGGCGAAACCCACGCAGACATGGGGAGAATGTTCAAACTCCACACAGACAGTGACCCAGGGCTGGGATTCGAACCCGGGTCCTCAGCGCCGTAGGCAGCATGCATCACAAAGTTGACCCAGTACAGCAGATAGAGGTAGGAGACCCTGAGGGGGTAGATGGTCAGAGGGAAGGCTAGCTTCCATCCAGATGGGTTTTGAGCTTCTGGAACAAACAGTTCCATCCATAGTGGAGATGCAGTCAGAAAGAGAGACTGTCAGCAAGGTCATGCATCCCTTGACCCTCCATTTGCTAAATCTCATGGTCAGCCTGCTTATGACAGCTGACCAACCCTTAACATTCCCACTGCCCAGCGCAGCGTTGATGAGCTGCTGTTCACAACAGGTAATTTGCACAGCCACTTACACTGCCTCATGTCCCCTAATGTTAATCCATTGCATCCAGTCCGGGTGACCTCTCCCTTCACTCCCTCAGTAATGGTCACTCTCATGTTCAGGTGACAGTAGACGGCCCTGTGTGGCCCATTGCTGTACAGCTCAAGCCCTCCCTTTGACTGCCCCTTCCTTTGAGCTACATTTGGATATTGAGCCTGAGGTATAGCTGGAATCCCATTGATGATGGACAGTGGAGGCTCTAGGTTAGTAGACATTTGAGAGGGCACAGGTGATTGCAGAGGCAAGGAAGGATGCCTGGTGGAATTGTCAGGATTGAACATCACGCCACCTTATTCCTGATATTCAACTAAAGGACCAGGCACTTTAACAGCGAATTTCAGCCCTTTTGGCTACCCGCCCACCGCCTCCCCCACCCCGGCCCTTTCCAGAACATTGACTTGACACTAGTGCTCTGTGCCCGTCAGTGAGTTGCACTCGAATTCGCTGCGAGAAATTTCTTTCCTCACGATCCCTTCCTGTCAAATGAGGAACCAGTGGCCGTACCAAAAGGTGTTTGCAATGGGCTCTGCGGAACTTCTGAGTCTCCCAGGGAGTCTATTGGGGGGCGTGTGTGTGTGTGTGTGTGGGGTGGGAGGGGAGTCATCATTGAGTGATCCTTGTACCTTCTTACCAGAACTGTTGCTGCTTGTGTTGTGGAGAAGTTAGTTCTGTGCAGGCATGCAACTCTATCTTAAGAAACTGAAGTGGGGGCACAGCTTAAATGTGATAGTCATTGAGAGATGTGTGCCTTTACTGGGAGCTTTGCAGCAATGAAATATGGAGCCAGGGTTTAACACAGAGGTTCTGTCAATATGCAGTTCAGGTCTCCTGGGCGAGTCCGGGATTCATAAACAGTGTGATACAAGTGGAGCTAGGCTGACCTGTGGGGCCAGGAAACATCGCCTGTGCACTAATAGAGAGCTGGCTGCGTGTCTCATTCTAACCAGAGCTGTGTGGCAATGAGGGTTTCTGCAGTACCTGATGCAGCTGTTATTTGTGTAAATTAAGCTCTGCTAATCCCCTGATTCATCTGCTGTGGAGCTGGACATCAAACGAGTCCCATGAGGAGTCCCAATGCCTGGGGTCCTAAGATTCAGCTTGACCATGTCCATCTCTTTGATCAGAATGCTGATACCATTATGAGAGTTTCCAGATGGGTGGGGTGTGTGGAACCTACATGAGCAGGAGACCTTATAGATCTTCAGTGAAACTGATCTCATACAACAGCATTACCAGTCAGGTGTCTGAAAGTAACATCTAAGCAATAAGGTGCTAGTGTTTCACAGGTCACCAGACAAAAACCCTTAAGCAAGCCTGAATAAAATATGGAAGGCACTTAACCCCTTGCTCCCCTTCAAAGTCTATGGTGGCAGAAACCCTTTTAAAATACTTGCACTAAGTCATGCCCATGTGACTCCTGTCTAGGGGGTGGATGGAGCAAAACATGAGGTCGTTGAAACGGGCTTCAAATGAATACTGATGAGCACTTTGCATGTTCCCGCTGGCACGGGACTGGATTCCCATTATAGACGGCGGGACAAGCCAGTGCGAATACTGATTTTTGACCCACAGAACACGGAATTCTGTGGGCCATCACGAATCCTGCTACTAGCGGGCAGCCCTGGAGAATCCCAGCCTACAAGTCACCAAGGAGCAGCATACGCTTGAGACAGAGAAATGCAAGGGCAGTTCCTTGGAAGCTTCCAGGCATGATGCGATGAAGATGGGAAGCGAGGCCATACTGGAGATTCTCCAGCTACAATAAGATAAGTCAGAGTGGAGCAATGGAAGGACAAGTCTACTGAGTGAGATAATATTGGAGAGACATTGAAGGAGATGGTGTGGTTGCCTGTGCAGAGATGTTGAGGAGGACGAAAGGGATTTAATGCAGTGTAATCACAGTTATACATTTATATTATTCATGATTTTGGTTCGAACCATTTCAAGTGTGGCAGATATGTAAACCAGTTCTGAAAGGTTTAAACAGGTAAATGAAGAAGAGATTGCCACAATTGAGAGGGAACAAAATGTTGAATTTTAGAACAGAAAGAGAGGTATGAAGAATAGAAGAGTTGAGAGTGGGTGATTTGAGGACGGGGTGATGACAGCAGTTTTGAAAGGGACAGGGACAGTACCTGAGGATGCAGAATAATTTATTATATTAGTTAACATAGGGCCAAGAAAGGAAGCTGGGAGGTGAATAGTTTAGGAAGAAATTGGGACTGCAATGCAGTTGTTAACAAATACACATATTGCTTAAACCTTTGTGGTGCTCTGCGTGAGGGAAGTAGATATTTTATAAATTCCTCTCTAATGCATACAATTAATTGGGCGAAATAGTGTAAAAGGGAATCATTCACAGACCGAATGACAGTTTTTTTTCAGCATCCTAACTTTAACAAAAAAAACACAGAAAGAAGTTCCTTTTATGGGTCAGACAACCTCCTCTTTTTAAACAATGGGGTATGTGTGTTGCCCTGTGCACTCACTGTGGCCTTGAATGGGTTAGTTCTTTTAACTGGGTTTCCAGCACTGAAACAAACAGCAAACATGCACCTCCCCCATGTGTGTCTGAAGATAGTTGAACAAAGAACTCAAATAATCCAAATACTGAGAAGTCTCTGAATCGGTTTCCTTGGTGAAAGGGGACTTGGAGTCTGAGTAGAGAGCCACAGAACTGAGAAATAATTTACCCAGACATAGTTTGAGGTGGCTGGGAGTATTCTTGCTGTTAACTGGCTCAGGCACCAATTTTCTATTCTATCAGCGTTACAAACAAGCCAGAAAGATTAGGCAATAAAACTAAATCAGAGATGCCAAACAATAAAAAATATACCTAGTTGCATTTTGTAATATATATTTTATTGTATTGTGAAGAGGTTGTTCAGCATTTTAGATCCCTGAATGTAATATTTATATAGCCCATAAAATAAGCTTTTAGTACAAAAAAGCAAGGTGATTCTTTAGCTGATGTGAGAAGAGCTCAGATGGCACATGGATATGTGAAAAGAGGTGAAGCTGTTTCAAGTATCAATGCAAAGTGTGCCGAAGACCACCCTTGCTGCAGCTCAAATAGGCAGCTTTTCATTCAACTGAAGTTAAAACATAGGAAAAGAAGCATCAGCACTTCCAAGGCAAAGATTCAGAAAGATTCACATCCACACCTTGCAGATGAAATGACCTTATTATAAACAGTGGTGCCCTTTGTCTGACATTTTCTCACACAATGAAGCCTTTTACCGCTAAGTTCAATTCCGTTTGATTTAGTTGTGGATGCTCTGAATCCAGTGAGGAGGAGAAATGCTGCAGTAATAGACATGGAGCTTCGGAGTTGCCGACCATTTCGCTAACAACGCAGAAGAAAATTAAATTAAAATTATCCAGATATTGGTGCTGCACCCAGAACAAAATGCTGCCTAATACACATGGAAGATTACATGTGTGCCTGCTCTGCCAGCAGGGATGCTCCAGAGAGAGGGAACTGCGCTCTTGAGATCTTCAACCTGTCTGCTCCTTTAAACAGTTTTCTCCATGGCGACACTAGATCTCGCATTACAGTGAGTTTCTGAACTGTCTTTGTAATTTTTATAGCCAGAAAATTACTCTCCGAAATAAAGGTGGACTGGAATTAAACATGCCTCTGTCTGCGGCATTCATGGAGGTGCCAGCCAATGTTGAAATGAATGGCAGCTTCCCTAATCTAATTCTCAGAATGATGTCCTTCAAATTCTGAAGACATTCTGGCTTTTTCCAAGGGTTGGTGCAGACCTGATGGGCTGAATGGCCTCCTGCTGCTGATCCTGCCTGCTGACAGTTCTCGATTTGCATTTTGGAAAAGTCTTTGAAATGTGCAAAATACACATCTAATGTCAGGAACGCAGAATATGACAGTAACAGCAACAACAACAAAAAAAAAATTTGAGGGAGAAAGCTTGTAATAAAAAGTACACCAGCAATTAAGTCCATGAAACAATCTGGATCCTCAAGTCTGAACGGCAACTCAATGTTTGAATGATTGCACTAAAAATTGGCACACCGACACTTGTGACATCACGTGCTCCGTGTATTAAACAGTCGATACATCACAGCTATGAAAAAATATCCTTATCATAAATGTTTTAACCCACTCCTTACAATTAAACTAAATGGTTCAATTATGAAGGCAAGTTGTATAAACTTGCCTTGTATTTCTTTGAGCGTAGAAAATTGAATGGTAATCTAATTGAGATGGTTATAATGTTAAAGAGATTCAGTAGGATAGATGCAGAAGAAACTATTTGCTCTATTAAGGGAATCCAGAGCAAGGAAGCATATAACATTAAAAATAGAGCCAGAGAGCCTTCAAGAGTGAAAGCACGAAGCACTTCTTTACACAAAGGGGGAAGTAATGGAAATCCGAACTCTCTCTCCCAAAAGGCAATGGATCCTGGAACAATTGAAGCTCTCAAGACTAAAATTGATAGATTGTTGTCAGGTAAATGTATCAAGTTGATTAATGAAGGCAAATCGGTCCAGTTGAATGGTGGAGCAGATTGGAGTATCTGAATTGCCTCCTCTTGAGGGCAGCATGGTGGTTAGCACAGTTGCTTCACAGCTCAAGAGTCGCAAGTGCGATTCTCGACTTGGGTCATTGTCTGTATGAAGTCTGCACGTTCTCACCGTGTCCGCGTGGGTTTCCTCCCACAGTCCAAAGATGTGCAGGTTTGGTGGATTGGCTATGCTAAATTGCCCTTCATGTCCAAACAAAAGGTTGATTGGGGTTATTGGGTTACGGCGATAGGATGGAGGTGTGGGCTTAGCTGGGGGGCTTTTTCCAAGGGCTTGTGCAGACTTGATGGGCTGAATGGCCTCCTTCTTCTGCACTGTAAATTTTATGATTCTATGATTCTTCGTCCTTACATTTCTATGTAACACGAATACACACATATACACTCACTTGGTAAATTCAGTCAGTTATCTGGTTTATTGGTTTACCTAAATGGGCATATCAAATTTCTTTTAATGCTGATTCATTTTAATTACCTCTTCCTTTCTTCAGCTATACTGCAGGTTCATTTACCATGTACCATGCAGTACTCTCCAAAATCTCCAATATCAGGTCAGATTGAAACCCAGCCACTGCCAACTGTGGACACTTAAAGAAGCAGGTCACCATTGACAGTCTCTGAGTGACAAATGCAGATTGGGGGCTGTAGTCTATTGGTTATCGTGCAGGATTAGGAACTTGGAAGTCAGGAGTGCAGGTCCAGTGATAGTAAGTTTACAAAATTGAATTTTAAAAAAATCAGGAAGGTTTTAATCTGCCGCCATAAAAATAACCAGGAAAGCTGCCAACCTGTTGCAAAAACCCAGCTGATTCAACTACTTCTCTGTCCTACAAGGAAGGAAGCCTGACACTGTGTGACCCCAAGTGATTCGATCTTATTACCACCACACAAATAAGATAAGAAATCAATCTTGGCTTGTCATTTTCAACTGCATTCCAAGAAGAAATGTTTAAGAAAAAGTATTGTGAGGGTTTTCCCATTTGCTTGGAGGAAGAGCCATGGAAAGCAATTGTCATTTACATTTAATTCCATGATTGTGCCATGTATGGCGTCCTATACCTCAAACCAATCACGGAGAGATAACTTGCTTCAAGATTCTGCTCTGAGGCATTCCAATCGATCACCCGATAATCTGCAAGCAGGGCCTGGATTGAACATCCCAGGCATTGTCTGATCCTGCAGAAAGAGAGAGAGCCCCATTTCAACATGGTGGCTCACCACAATATCCATAGAACAATAGAACCACAGAATACCTACAGTGCAGAACGAGGCTTTTCGCCCGTTGAGTCTGCAGTGGCGCACTCCCCTGCCCTATCCCCGTAAGGCCACCTATCCTGCACATTTTTGGATTGTGGGAGGAAAATGGAGCACCCGGAGGAAACCCACACAGACACAAGGAGAATGTGCAAACTCCGCACAGTCACCGAAGGTCGGAATTGAACCTGTGTCCCTGGATCTGTGAGGCAGCAGTGCTAACAATGCCACTGTGCCGTCCCATATTATCTTGTGGTACAATTTTTTAAAGCCTATTCACGCCACCTTTCCTTTCTAAGCGAGTCCACAATAACTTGCTCAATTGATTCATTTATTCTGACTAATTTTGGAAATAAATTTGATTTTCAGAATATTTGCCCTATATTCTCTCAGATAGTTTTCAAAGAGTGCATTCATGGCAATGGTTTCTATTTTGCACGTAAGATAGCCGTGAGGACAGTTTGAGAACATAGGTTTTACTGTCTTGTTTTTACAGAGGAGTTCACAAACACATAGTAATTGATTAGCAATATTATAAAATGCAAGTTAAACAATAAAAGAAGCTGCTCATCAGAATTTTAATAACATGCAATATCATTTAGGTGAAGCCGCTTATATATGACAGTCAGGCATTTGCTCCTTTATCAGCCAACTGCAGATTCTGGTCTTGCGGCTAACTGCCTTTCCTCTGATTATAATTGATTGGTTTGAAACTGGACTGCAATATGGACACCTCTTGTTGGGCAGTGAACACATCAAGAAAAGTGGAACTTCCATGGTTGGATCAGAGTTGATGAGGGCTGACCTGCAGCCTGAAAATAATCCCCTGTCCTTGAGAAACTGTCCTTCATTCAGCATAGTCCACATTTTGCTTTTACTTGACTGACTTATTTATTTGAAGGTACTCATAACCTTCCTCATTGTCATCTTGTGTCTCTCATTGACATGCTCCTTAGTGAGGGAAATTGGCTAGCTGCTTGCTCAGTTGGAGTGGACATTTTGCTGACCCTTCAGCTTTTTCTTCTCATGTGTTATCTCTGATCTCAAGAAAGTTTGCTCCTCTTCAGCATCACATCCTCTACCATGGATGTTGCATTAGAGGGCGGTCAAGGCTCAGGGCTGCTCAAAATCACGACAGCAGCCATTTGAAATGCCCCCAATGTAAGCTAAGCAATATTCTGCCTCCTAACTGTAGACACTGGGAATACACTTAGCAAGAACACTAGGAAAGGGAAAGGAGTAAAAAAATAGAGATACTAAAGGATATTTTAAATTATTTATGTTAACTTTTAGATATAGATGGAGTTGAGTTGTTTGATAAATTTGATTTTTTTGTACTGGATTTGGTAGTTACATAGATAGTGAAGTAGTTGCAAGGCCCATAAGGCTGGACTGAAGGAAAGAAACCAGATAGAGGGTGGTGATAAGGATTATGAGGTGGTTCGGGATTGTAGGGTTGGCAAAGCGCTATTTGGTGAAATACTAACATTCATTGGCAGCTGGGGACACTTGCGGTCGCTGCCTCATTCTGTTCTTTGTGCTCCTCTTTATCTTCCTCCTGTTCCTGCTGCACGTCATATTACCCAGGTGGTGGGAAGGAGTGGTCTTTCAGGTTTGTGTCCTGGCCAATGATGCGTCCATAACCAGCACCAACAGCGTATTAAGTAAAAACAGAAAATGTGAGAAAAAAACCACCATGTCAGGTAGCTTCTGTGGAGAAAGAAACATAATCAAGTTATTGACCTTTAGTCAGAATTAGATCATATCAGAAAACAGATTGCATGGCCAGTATAACATAGCTGTTTTGCTAATGGGCACAAATTTACTGCTGCTTTTCTAACATTATAACAGTGATTGCAACTCAAAAGTACTTCACTGGTTGTGAAGTACATCAGGATATACTGAGGTACCCACATAAATGCAAATTATTTTTTCATTTTTCTTCTTTAATATCTCGTCTGTTAGATAAAGATGGAGTTGAGTTGTTGTCCGGTTGCTCTCTGGAATCAGTTTCTTCAAGCAGAGGTTTCTGTAATATTTCATTTTGCCATCTGGAAAAGTTTGAGGATATATATTTTTTAATTCATTTTTACGGGATGTGGGATTTGCTGGAGAGGCTAGCATTTGTTGCCCTTCCCTAAATGCCCTTAAGAAGTTGGTGGTAAGCAGCCTTCTTGATCTGCTGCAGTCCGTGTGATGTAGGTACACCCAGAGTGCTGTTAGGGAGGCAATTCTAGGATTTTGACCCATCAGCAGTGAAGGAATGGCAATATATTTCCAAGTGAGTGACTTGGAGGGTAACTCCCAGGTGGTGGTGCTTCCATGTGTCTGCTGCCCCTTATCCTTCTAGATGGTAGTGGTCATGGGTTTGGAAGGTGCTGCCTAAGCAGCTTTGGGGAGTTCCTCCAGTGCATCTTGAGATGGTATACGCTGCTGCTACTGTACATCTCTGTGGAGTCATTGAATGTTTGTGGAAGGGGTAGCAATCAAGCAGGCTGCTTTGTCTTGGATGGTGTTAAGTTTCTTGAGGGTTGTTGGAGCTGCACTCATCCCAGGCAAATGGGGAGTATTTGATCACAGTTCTGACTTATACCTTCCAGTTTGTGGTCAATGGTAATCCACCCCAGGATGTTCATAATGGGAGATTCACTGATGGTAATGCCATTGAATGTCAAAGGGTGATAGTCTGATTATCTTTTATTGGAGATGGTCATTGCCTGTCACTTGTGTGGCACAAATGTAACTTGCCACACCTGACCTAATGTTGGAAGGAAGGTCATTGATGAAACAGTTGAGGATGGATGAGTCTAGGACAACACCCTGAGGAACTCCTGCAGTTATGTACTGGGACTGAGATGACAAACCTCAAACAACGACAACCATCTTCCTTTATGTTAAGTATGACTCCAACCAATGGAGATTTTTCCCCCTGATTCCCACTGAGTCCAGTTTAGCTCGGGCTCCTTGATCCCATACTCAGTCAAATGCTGCCTCGATGTCTTTTGTACATGCTTGAACCAAGATTATAATGAGACCAGGAGCTAAGTGACCCTGACGGAAATCAAACTGAGCATCAGCGAGCAAGTTATTGCTAAGTAACTGCCGCTTGATAGCACTGTTGATGACCCCTTTTATCACTTTACTGATGATTGAGAGTAGATTAATAAGGCGGTAATTGGTTAAGATGGATATGTCTAACCTTTTATGTACAGGATATTCTTGGGCAGTTTTTTACATTGCCGGGTAGATGCCAATGTTAAAGCTGTACTGGAGCAGCTTGACGAGGGGGCACAACAAGTTCTGGAGGACAGGTCTTCAGTACTATTGCTGGAATATTGTCAGGGCCCAGCCTTTGCAGTGTCCAGTGTCATTAGTCATTTCTTGATATCATATGGGGTGAATCAAATTGGCTGAAGATTGGCATCTGTGGTGCTCTGGAGGAGACCGAGATGAATTATCCACTCGGCACTTCTGGCTGAAGATTATTGTGAATGCTTCAGCCTTGTCTTTTGCACAGATGTGCTGGGCTCCTCCACCATTGAGGAAGGTGGTATTTGTGGAGCCTCATTTGCCAGTGACTTGTTTAATTGTTTACCACCATTCATGACTGGATGTGACAGGACTGCAAAGCTTAGATCTGATCTGTTGGTTGTGGGATCATTTAGCTCTATCTATTGCTTACTGCTTATGTTGTTCAGCATGCAAGTATTGTTGTAGCTTCACCAGGTTGACAATTCATTTTTCCACATGCCTGGTGCTGATGGCTCACAACGCCTCATAGATGCCCAGTTTTGAGTTGCTGGATCTATTCTGAATTTAAGACAATGGTAGTGCCACACAATACAATGGAAGGTATCCTGAAAGTAAAAATGAGACTTTGTCTCCACAAGGCGGTCACTTATACTGATACTGTTATGGACAGATGCATCTGTAGCAGGGAGGTTGATATAGGCATTGTCATAATATACACACAGGTATATGATCGTGCACAGACAGGCAGTGATTGACACACAGGATGACCAATGAACACACAGAACACAGCAGCCAATCACCAGACAGGACACGGCCACGAAAAAGCCAGAGGGCACTAGTTTTCCCGCTCTCTGGGGATCCAGCCTCTGAGACAGTCAGAGCCCGTGACCAACAACTAGAACATACACCATGTGGTAGTAAGATAGTCTGCTCAGGTTAGTCTCAGGTCTCCAGTCAAGTCAGCATAGTTTCAACCCATAGTTAAAGTATGTATGATAGTTAAGAGTTTAATAAAATCGAGTTGCATTTCTACAAGTGTTGGAAGCCAGTCTCTCTCACTGCTGCAGTAAACGCAGTCCTCGCAGACCCAGCTTACCCAACACATCAGGCATGTTTTATCCTCTTGTTGGTTCCCTCACCACCTCTTGCAGGCCCAATCTAGCAGCCATATCCGTTCGAATTAGCTTGGTCAGTAGTGGTGCTATTCCCTCACCCGGAGTGCATGCTGTGCCCTTGCCACCCTCAGTGCTTCTTCTGTGGTATTCTACATGGAGGAGGAGGACTGATTCATGAGACTTCATGGGGTTCAGAGTCACTGTAAAGGATTCCCAGGACAATGGCCTCTGTGCCGCCGCAGGACATGCCCTGGAAGGTTGTCCATGTGTATGACTATGTTGATTAGTCTGTGAGACAGCTCTCCCAATTTTGGCCAATATGTTAGTAGTGTCAACAATGTTTGCCATTATCCTTTCCAGTGCCTAGGTCAATTTCCACCATCTGCCATGGTGGGATTCAAACCAGAGTATTACCCTGGGCCACTGGATAACCAGTCCAGTGACAATACCACTATGCCACTGACTCCCCCTTGTTCAAACCATGATTTGCAGATTGGGAGAGAATATTTGGGAGAGGCCATTCTGATAAAAACAAACGTTCTTAAATTGCCCTACACTGGACTATTTCTCATACAAATATTCCCTTGTAATCCCACCCAGTAATTTGTATTATATAGTCAACAGAGCCAAGATAGCTGATGGTAATTACAAAGATCTAATTCAACATTTGATTTGTCAAATACTGGAAAGATGAAACAATAATAGATGATGGATCATGCACTAATCAGACCCAAGGCCATGTTTTGTCATTGGATCATTTAGTTACAAGAAACTGCTTTAAATAATTTATGACATTTAGCTAACAAGGGAACCTAAGCTACAACAAAAATACATCGGTTTTTATCATTTTTACCATGATCATTTTGTTTACTTTATTTACCCTATTTATCCTCTAGCTGATTTAATGGATGTTGTGTTAGAAAATGAAATCCAATGTACTCAAAAATTCTACAACAAATGAGAATATGTATGCATTCTTTTTGACTTCAAAGGTATATGAAGCCACAGCAATGTAGCATAGTGTTTGGAAATGCAAATACTGGGCAGCTTTAACATTAAATTACAAGCTGGTAACCCTGTCTTTGGTACCAAACAAAAAATTGCTGTTTGTACTGCGTCCTTTGATTTTGTTGTTTGAACAGAAGAAATGACTGTTGTTTAATCCTGCCTTTTGTGTTTTGTATTATGCATAACGGCACCCTGTCATCATTTTGAAGCAATGTCACCATCTACTGTCCAGTTGTAAAACTGTGCCTGAATAAACGGTCTGAGAGAAACGATTGGGACAAGAGTTTCTGCCCAGTTGTGTCGGGTTCTTCAATGTAACTTGTCCAAAATCGGCCAAACCCACAGCAAAGTTCAAGGTACTTCAAGTACAAATTGCATTCGATGCAAGTTGTGTTTCTGCACACTTTTGAGCCAATTAAAAGAACACTGAGATAGAAGCGGGTTCCTGTCCACGAAACTGGTCACATCCTCAGTTCAAATTAATTACCATTTTAAGTTTCTAGTAATTATGCCTGCTGGCGGGCTTTGAGAAGGCTTTGGAATTAAGCTTTCTGTAGGCATAGCACATAATTAGACCTGTATAAAAGTTTTATATATATACCTTTAATTGGCTATGAAATTAACTACTGTACAGCAATAAAATGAGTAAATGATTCTGTATAGTCGTGTTTGAAAGTCATTTTCAGTTATTTATAATTGGGTTATGAACAAACAGTGGACTGGACCAGTGTTCTTCAAACTTTTTTTCCCCGGACTTGCTATTTGTCAACCGGCAGACCTTTGGGACCCACGCTGGTCGGCCTTCGTGACACATGCCCCATTCGCTTACGTTTAATGCAAGATGGGAGTCTGCTTGGTCCTCATGATCTTACTCCAATCAGGTGCACAGGAGGAGAGGGCAGTGAGCATATTGGGTGAAGACTTCAGCCAGTTCCTTTGTGTCTATAGCGGCTGTTGGGCGTTTCTCCAATGATCTGGACCACCACGGAAATGCAGTGACTACTCCGTGGCTCCCCCAAAACCTGCTCATGACCCGCACTTTGTAAAAGCCTGGACTAGATGCTCTGATTTGAAATGTATAATTTTTTGTGATAACCCATATTCTGTTGTATTAATAAAATGGCAACAAAACATCACTATATTTATCACATCATAGAATCTCTACAGTGCAGACGGAGGTCATTTGGCCCATCAAGTCTGCACCGACCCTCTGAAAAAGCACTCCATCAAGCTCAGTCCCCTTCCCTATCCCAATAACCCCTTAACCTAACCTACACGATGTTTTTGGACACAAAGGGACAATTTAGTATGGCCAATCCATCCGGCATGCACATCTTTAGACTGTGGGAGGAAGCCCACACAGACATGGGGAGACAGTGCAAATTCCACACAGACAGTGGCCCAAGGCCAGAATTGAACCCGGGTCCCTGGCGCTATGAGGCAGCTGTGCCACCGCGCTGCCCTATTATTTTTCATTTAAAGAAAATTACACTCTAAGCACTACTGATTGCGCTAGTTCATGGCAGAGATTTTACAATTAGTGATATCTGAATGATTTTCAAGGGAAACGTGAACAAATAATTTCTGAAAACACGCACAATTTGTACCTGGATCTCTGATTGCATCAAACTCTTGATCTTGAAATCCTGAATTGTCTGTAATATTGCATTTGTTATTACAATTATTTCCTTGTAGTTTAATAGAGTTTTCTAAAGTTAATTTTTAGTTTTGTTATGGATGGATGGGGGGGGTGCGGGGGATTAATTTAAATAGCCCTGAGTTCTCCTCTCACCACCACAGAGAGGTGTCTTGATTTTCTTCCCCATTTATAAATGGTGGCATGTTTCCAATCCTCTCAGTTTTAGTGCGATCCAATTTTCTAATATTAACCCTATAGCAAACGCAAGATGGGATGATCTTGGAGGGTTACTTTATTTGCACACACTCAAAATGCAGGTGGGGGTTTGCAACATAATACCTAGGGGCTCATACAGTGCAAAGATCGCAGAGAAAATAATTATTGTTTCACGTGTGTCCAGAGCCCAGAATAAAGAACAATGGTACATTCCTTGAACTGATGCTGGATAATTCACTTTTCAAATGACGTTGACGTCCGCCATGAGATGGGCAAGCAGAAATGATTCCGTTTAGTACGTGATGGTGCAGAGTGTGTGCAAATAAATTAACCCTCTAAGTTCATCCCATCTTGAGTTTGGTGTGCAGTTAATAATAGAAAATTGGATCACACCAAAACTGAGAGGATGGGAAACCTGCCACCATTTATAGAGCGGAAAAAATTCTATGTCTGCTTTCGGCTGCATTTGGCGGGTATTTATCAGCAGCTGCAGTGCCGAGATTAACCCCGCTAGTCAACTGTACTTGGCCATTTTTTTGGGCCTCGGAGAGTTTCTCCCCATCAATCAGCACTTTACCTGCACTGGCAAGCTCACCGGCTCCTTGCAAATGGGCCGCCATTTTGAAAGACTGCCCCGATCGTTACACTTTCCACTTTCAGGCCTCCCCTTTCACCACCCCAATACATTTAAATCCCTTTGAACCCCATCACCCTCCATCCTGGGCAAGGGCCCCCAGGTTTTAGCCCCTGGCAATGCCAACCTGGCACCCAGGCACCTTGACACTGCTATCCTGGCCGCCTGGCAGTGCCCAGATGGCACTGCCAGGGTGCCCATATGTCATTGTCAGAGTGACAGGCTAGCAGTGCCAAGACGCCAGGAGGAACGCCAGGGTACTGCCCTGCTCAATCCCCAATCACTGGGGGGTCTGTAATGGTGTGAATGCAAGTGCCTTCTAAATCCATCAATTCAATATCAATGAAGCCACCAGTTGCCTATTGTGCTCTGGAAACATGGCTAACCCAGAGTTACTGATAAAACCTGGATACCATATTTAAATTCTGAACCTCTTCGTTGGAATGGATTGTCTGGCCCCGCACCTAACCTCAGTCCCAAGGTAAAGCTAGAAACAATGGGTGTAGGTGGGTTTGGGTTGGGAAACAAATATTTCAGTCTTTGTGATCCTCCCCCATACAACTAGAGACCTTAATTAGCGTTAAAATCAAGCTTTCGGCTTTCAGAGATCTTAAAAAAATATAATTTTCTTTGATGCACTGATATCTAAACCTCCTCTGATTCCTGCAGTATAATGGAATCTGTGTGATTATTCCTCCGTGCTTACGTAGTCGAGTCCTTGACCAACTGCATTGGGACATCCTGGTGTGCTGTGGATGAAGACATTGGCATGCAGTTATTTCTGGTGGCCAGGATTAGATGCTCAAATTGAAGAGAAAGTTCAGCAACCTTGTGCAAAATTGAGGAACTCTCCACCATTACAACCATTACATCTGTGGGAATGGCCAGCTCAGCATGGCAGAGAACACACCTCAATTATGTTGGTCCACTGGAGGGTCACATGCTCCTTGTGATTGTGGCCATGCACTCGAAATTGCCAGAAGTCATAATGAAGTCAACAATGACTGAGCAGACCATTGAAAACTGGACAAAATATTCACAAGATTTGGAACACCAGAGCAGATTGTCAGTGTATGCTACTTAAATTACTTCAAAGGAGTTTGAGGACTACTTGAAATGAAACATTACACACCATATCAAGTCAGCTGCAAATCACCCAGTAACTAATGTTTTTTGCAATCATTAAAGCATTTTATCAAAGCATCGAAGAACTGGGAGACATTATCAAGAAGAGGAAACAAGTTTCTAATATCTTATTAGGACACTGTACATGCTATCACACAAAGTTCACCGGAAATGCTGTTGTTCAAGTGGACACTACAAACACAGTTTGATTTGTTAACTCTACCCGATACTTCAGAGATTGTCAAATGACAACAATAAACACAATTTGCTAAGAGGGAGAAAATCTCTAAATTTCGAACATATAACCAAGACGAGTGAGTGTTAGCTAGGAATTACACCATTAAGGGCAGCACGGTAGCATTGTGGATAGCACAATCGCTTCACAGCTCCAGGGTCCCAGGTTCGATTCCGGCTTGGGTCACTGTCTGTGCGGAGTCTGCACATCCTCCCCGTGTGTGTGTGGGTTTCCTCCGGGTGCTCCGGTTTCCTCCCACAGTCCAAAGATGTGCAGGTTAGGTGGATTGGCCATGATAAATTGCCCTTAGTGTCCAAAATTGCCCTTAGGGTTGGGTGGGGTTACTGGGTTATGGGGATAGGGTGGGGTTACTGGGCTATGGGGATAGGGTGGAGTTGTTGACTTTGGGCAGGGTGCTCTTTCCAAGAGCCGGTGCAGACTCGATGGGCTAAATGGCCTCCTTCTGCACTGTAAATTCTATGATTCTATGAATGCGAAATGATACCAGCTATGATCCCAGCAAAGACAGGTCCAATATCATACACCATACAGACAGATGATGAAAGAGTTTGGCGACGTCATGCTGATCAGTTACTTCCTGCACAAAGTGAGTTTCCAGCTGTGAAGCTGGGCTTGCTGGCTCTATTTAGCTCTGTGCCACCAAAATGACAGCGCAAAACACAACCCCCCCCCCCCCCCTCTCCATACACATACACACCCCTTTTGTTTTGACAAAGTATCAGAAAATCTCAAGTAAAATCCTGCCCATGTTTCTGTGGAGAAACATGCTGGTCTTCAGTCAGAGCCTGACACTTCTGTCATTTTTGAGGAACATTCCACCCACAGTCTATTGGGATAATCTTTCTGACATCAGTGAGTAAGACATCCTAACCCTATAGACTCGGTTTGCAGGGCAATGCCTTCACTTCCCTCTGCCTAGCTGATGTTGCTATCTCCCCTGCGCAGTCCCTTGCTCTGCAACAGGTTGCCCACTTCGCTGAAATTCATGGTCCACCTGTCACTGGCCAGCTGCCTTCCTATTTCTTCTCCTTACTGAAGGAAATTCCTCCAAAAGAATGGACAATTCCATAGGAGACTAATGTAAGGCACAAATGCTGTAATGATCAATGTTGATTGTAACTCTTCAGTTTTAGCCCCCTCCCTGAGGAAATGCCCTAATTAGCATCACTACTAAGTCTCCCGACTTCAGCAACAGATTTTTCTGCTAAAGTCAGCCCTAAGTCCCACTTGTAGCCTATATATCCAGCTTTCCAAATACGTCAGGTTAAATAACATGGCTCCACTGAGCACGTTTCCTTTGCACATATCACATTATGGAGTGGGTAACATTTTATTCCAGCCAATTGGATTGTAAACAAGCTTAAATGGCTGTTTAAAAATGAAGGGCAGGCTTCTAATTTTGGCCCTCGCTCGATCAACATGTTATGGTGGACTGGGCGTGATGATGTAAGGTTTGTGACTGGTTTGTTAACACATCAGATTTTAAGCATGTGTGAGAGTGAACAGTCCTGATGTGCACACCTAAAATCCAACTGCAAGCAATTTAGTTAACTGCAGCGTTGCAAGATACTTACTGAGATACACAAAACCTGCACATTTCCTCAGGTTATTACACAGAGCAGAATCCTTACTAATATGTATGCCCAACACAGGCCAATACAGTTGGATGGAATACTAATGTTATCAAGTCTGAAGTAATTCCTACTGGAGGTAGCTGAAGTGGAAAAACATTGATGAATTTTAAATAATTACATTTTTCCAAATGAAAACAAATGTGGGTGAGGGATTAGAAATTGTACGTTTGTTCTAATCCAAGTATATTTATTAATGGTGGCCAATGAAGTAGATTTTTAGATGCCTCTCAATGCAGATACATTCAAATTAGAAGATGTTGGATGACGCTGAGAGTTTCTGAGAAGAACTGCAAGCGACTAAGGGATCTCAGCCCTCCGAAATGAGAGCCTAGGGGTGCATGTGTGTGGGTTGGGGGATTGGTAACAGTGGGGCATAGTAGTGGCGAGGGTGGTGGTGGGGAGTTGGAAGTACGGGAAGGAGTGGGAACTGGCAGTGAAAGGCCTGGATACGGAAGTGGTGCAACAAAAGTCCTTGAAGGGAACAGACGCCAGAATGCATAGTCAGGTTGCAAGAATATCTAAGAACAAATTCAATTAGATTGCTACTTTTTATCCCAGTGGTAGGGACATTATTGGAGAGGATTCTTCAAGACAGGATTTACTCCCATTTGGAAGCAAGTCGATGTATTAGCGAGAGGCAGCATGGTTTCGTGAAGGAGAGGTTGTGTCTCACTAACTTGATTTGGTTTTTTGAGGAAGTGATGAAGATGATTGACGAAGGTAGAGCAGTGGATGTTATCTACGTGGACTTCAGTAAGGCCTTTGACAAGGTCCCTCATGGCAGACTGGTACAAAAGGTGAAGTCACACGGTATCAGAGGTGAGTTGGCAAGATGGATACAGAACTGGCTCGGTCATGGAGGACAGAGGGTAGCAGTGGAAGGGTGCTTTTCCGAATTGAGGGCTGTGACTCGTGGTGTTCTGCAGGGATCATTGCTGGGACGTTTGCTGTTTGTAGTATATAGAAATCAGTTTGGAGGAAAATAGCAGCGGGCGAGGCGGAAAGATCCAGCCCATAAGCTCTGGCAAGTTGAAATAAAAACAAGAGGGTCAGAATTCTCTGGCAGTTGGGATTCTCTTTTCTTGCCGGCAACGCGTCCTCGCCTGCAGGCTTCCTGGCGGTGTGGGGTGACTTCAATGGAAAATCCAGCGGCAAGCAGCCGGATTATAGCAACCGCCACCAGCGAACGGCGCATCGCCGAGAAACACGCGGCCCAAGGTGTTGGAAATATAATCTGGATCAGAATTTACTGCAGCTTTCTCTCAAATCTGGGGCGAAATTCTCTGCAGACCGTCGTAACGCCGATTTCCGGCGAGAAAAATCGGTGTAGATGACTCCGGCGTCGGGGCCTTCTTTTAGGCCGCTATTCTCCGTTCCCGGAGGGGCCAGCAGCTGACTGACGCGTCAGTTTCACCAGCTGCGGAACTGGTGAGACCCGGCATTTTGGGGGGGGGGGGAGGAGGAGAGAGACAGCCCGGCATTTTGTGGGGGGGGGGGTGGAGGAAAGACAGACCCGGCATTTGGGGGGGGGGGGAGGAGGAGGAGAGAGACAGACCGGCATTTGGGGAGGGGGGGGAGGAGGAGAGAGACAGACCCAGCGTTGGGGGGTTTGCGGCGTTGAGTTGAGAGGAGAGGGGGGGGGGGGTTGCGGCATTGAGTTGAGGGGGGGGGGGGATTTGCGGCGTTGAGTTGAGGGGGGGGGGTTTGCGGCGTTGAGTTGAGGGGGGTTTGCGGCGTTGAGTTGAGGGGGGGGTTGCGGTGTTGAGTTGAGAGAGGGGGGTGGCGTTGGAGGGGGGGCGGCGTTGGAGGGGGGTAGGGGTGGTGAAGGGGGTAGGGGTGGTGAGGGGGGGGTTGGGGTAGGGGCAGCGGCGTGCAGAGGAGGGGGGCGACGGATGCCCGGGGCCAACGCACCGTCGCCCCCCCTCTGCACGCCGCTGCCCCTACCCCAACCCCCTCCCCTCACCACCCCTACCCCCTTCACCACCCCTACCCCACTCCAACGCTGCACCCCCCCCACTAACGCCGCGCCCCCCCCACTAACGCCGCACCCCCCCCCCACTAACGCCGCACCCCCCCCTAACGGAGGAAGGAAGGGGGGGAGGAGGAAGGAAGGGGGGGAGGAGGAGAGAGGGGGGGTGTGTGGGTACCGGCCTTCAGAGGGAGGGGGGGGTGTGGGTACCGGCCTTCAGAGGGAGGGGGACGGGGTGTGGGTACCGGCGTTGAGGGGGGGGAGACCCAGCGTTGAGAGGGGGGGACCCGGCGTTGAGAGGGGGGGTTGCGGCGATGAGGGGGGGTTGCGGCGTTGAGGGTGGGAGGTTGCGGCGTTGCGAGAGATGGGGGGGGCGGCGTTGGAGGGGGGTTGGGGGGTTGGGGTGGTGGGGAGGGGGGTAGGGGTGGTGGGGAGGGGGGTAGGGGCATTGGAGGGAGGTAGGGGTGGTGAGGGGGGTGGTTGGGGTAGGGGGCAGCGGCGTACAGAGGGGGGGGCGACGGTGCGTTGGCCCCGGGCATCCGTCGCCCCCCCTCTCTGCACGCCGCTGCCCCCAAACCCCCCCCCCCGATGCCACAACCCCCCCCGATGCCGCAACCCCCCCTGATGCCGCAACCCCCCCCGATCCCGCAACCCCCCCCGATTGCGCAACCCAACCCCCCCCCCCGATGCCGCAACCCAACCCCCCCCCCCCCGACACTGAACGGCGTCAACCATCATCAATGGTTGACGCCGTTTTAAAGCAACTGTGATTTTCGCCGACGTGACCCATGGTCACGTCGGCGGGACTTCGGCCCATCCGGGCCGGAAATTTGTGGAAATTAAAAAAAAATGAAATCCCGCCGGCGCCAGCTGTTTTCAGAGGCTGCCGGCGGGATTTGCACAGCGCCGGTTTTTGGCCGGTCAGAGATTTAAAAACCCTGCGGGAGCGGGATTAACGCCGCTGCCGGCCGATTCTCCGACCCTGCGTGGGGTCGGAGAATTTCGCCCCTGGAGTTGCATTCTGTGCATTTTCAGCACCCACTTCTTTGAATACAAAAAACCCTGATTTGCTGCAGCAAATATTTATAGTGGATAAAGCTTTCTGCGTGTCTTGTTATGAAAATTACAGGATTCTTTTCGCAAATTTATAGTTGCACAATTGTATATCACAAACTCATGATGCAGAATGACGAAAATTCTTGACGATGCACATCTAAATTCTCAGCAAGTGCAACACCCAGCTGGGAGAGTGAGGTTGTAAAATGACTTGATTAGGCCCCTGTTTTTGTTTTTGGGGTTGGTGGTGGTGGTGGGGAGGGGGGTCGGGAGAGGGAGGTAGCATGATCAATACCTGAGATTTCTGCCACTGAGCCACAGCTGGCACTGTTTATGTGTGTCAATCAAAATATGTACCACTTAAACTATCCCAGCATGTCACCCATGTTGTTAATGCTGCGATAGAGGTCATGCTGTTGCAAAGCAATGTGAGCTACTGTGGTGCGCAAGTGGGAGAGGAGTGCACATACGCACAGAAATCATTTGGAAAGATGCTTGTAGGAAATTTCCTTGGAGAAAGTGAAGTAAATGCAGTTGACTGATCCTGAAAAAATATTACGGTGCCCGACATACTGCAAATGAATAGGTAAATAACATTTTCCTCACTGCAAGTAGAAAAATGAATTTGTTCTCCTGACAGCCAAATGGGTTGCAAATCCTTCCAGTGACAGTGGTAAGAGTGGGAGAGATTCCTGTTCAGCAATGCAATGGGAAGAAAGTTAGAGCCTCTACCATCACAGCTCCATGTGAAAGTGCATGTTGCCACCACAGCCTGGACTCCCTGAGTGAACTGGAGCACTCCATCACCATTTTGCCTTTTCTATCTTATTCAGCTGTCTCTTCGAAAGTATTTTGTGTATTACATAATAACAATAATAATAATAAATAATTTTTCTTGTCACAAGTAGGCTTACATTAACACTGCAATGAAGTTACTGTGAAAATAGATCCGTTTGGTACCTATTATTCAAAACCTCCCTCTGAACCTAAATAATGGTGCAATCCGCCCATAATTTATTGTGAGCAATGGTCGGTGTTCAGTGGTGAATATATGCAATAGTGAAAGAAATACTGATGGCCAACTTATTTAGATTATAATTAAATTATAAAAACCTGCCCCGCATCACCCCCGACTGTGTCTTTTCCGCCTGTCAGTGTTCTCCTCAGCCATCTTTTTGGCTCAAGAAAGGATTGATTGAGATAGCTTGGACTGATGTTTCATCAAAAATAAAATCTGGTTATTCTTGCTGTTTTGAAAAAAAAGTTTCAATGAATGTTTTTAGTCTCAATGTTAGATAGGGGGGTTTGATCTGAGGTAGGAAAATGGAGGAGGAGTGCAATGTCCAACAAATGATATGGCAATTTGAGTCAGAGACAGTGAAGTGACTAATCAGATCATATAAAATAAATAACTACTGGTTCTCTTACTCATGGCAGCTGGACAATTAAATTACTCACAAAGATACATAATGAACTCTTTCTGTAAATAATAATTGATTTAAATTCTCAGCATAAACACATATAGCAAATGGTCTCTAATTCTCTAAATGTTTCTGGCGATTCACCTCAACTCCTCACCGTCTCTTGCTATCTGTTTATTGCTCACTCTTGCACATTTCATAATAGCGTATAATGGAACTTGTTTACCAGTAATGCACATGGTGGTTCTCCTAATCACCAGCCTGAATTTCAGAAACCTACAAGAAATACACATCCGGAAAGGCTGAACAGGCTAGGACTCTTTATGTAGAAAACAGAAGACTGACGGGTCACCTGATAAACGCCTTTAAGATTCTGAAAGGGTTTGACAGGGTAGAAGTAAAGAATAGTTCCACTTGTGGGAATTCCAAAACGTGAGGTCATTAATATAAGATAGGCGCTAATAAATTCAATGGAGAATTCATGAGCTGCTTCTTAATCCAACTATTGGTGAACACGTGGAACATGCTGCCAAAAGGAGTGGTTGAAGCAAATAATGTAGATACCGTTATTTATTTATTTATTTATATTTATCCAATTAGGGAACAATTTAGCATGGCCAATCCACCTACCCTGCACATCTTTGGGTTTTTCACGTCATTGCAGTGTTAATGTAAGCCTACTTGTGACACTAATGAAGATTATTATTATTATTATGGTTACTACTGGAAGTCCATTTTATTATGTTCATAGGTTTGAGTGAAGGGATTTTCTTTAAAAAGACAGAAGAGATCCTTGTGAGTCGGGAGAAGTTTTGGAATTTAAAGATTATTTCTGCTGAGATTGCGGTGAAATGTATGAACATGGTATGGGTTTCTCAGTTGTGCTGAGAAGTTAAGAGGAAATTGCTTTTCTGTAGTTGTTCTATCTCAAGGACTTTTCGAGCAATACTTCGGGCTACAGGGATGGTTCCTCGGGAACAAGGGTTATCTCCCAGGCCTTGGCTGATGCCGCCAAGGCAGAGGCCACAGACCGCAGTGGAGACCAGATATAATGAATCACACAATGCAACTCGCTCAGTCATCGAGTAGTGCACCAAATTCTCAAAGACACGTTTCCACTGCCTTGACGGGTGCAGTGGAGTCCTGCAGTATGGCTCGCAGAGAGTCTCCTGCATTGTTGTCATTTGCTGAACCACCCACAACATTGCTCCGCAATGAGGTGAAGAGCTTCCAGATGATGGCCTGGAGGAGCAGCCCATGTGAGGAGGACATGCAAGAGGACACCGAGGAGGAGACTGCTGAGGAGGCCGAGGATGGAGGCCAGGTGGGGTGAGGGTGTGCATGGGGAGGGCTGGAGATGCCCTCATCAATTCTCCATTCATAGAGGGTGTCTAGTTTGGTGGAACCACCCATACACAATCTGGCTTCTATAACCAGCAGCGTCAAACTTCCAGACAGTTCAGGCTCTCAGGCTTCACAGTGCAGCCTGAATGTGGGGGTTCATTCTGACTGCACTCATCCTCCACCTGTGTGAGGGTCTTCAGCCCTCATGAAGCTGGGAACCACCCGTTCTCAGAGTCCGTGCAGCCAGGTATCTCATGGGATCCCACACAGGCACCTCGCCATCACCCCTATGCTGTCTCTATGGAATCACCTTTCTCCCACCCACTTTCCAACTGCCACTCTGGAAGGGCAATCCCCCAGTGGTGATATCACCACAAGCCCAGCAAGGAGGGCACAGGGAGTGTTGTCTGCAAACTAGCCGTCAACCCCTTTAAACTTAGAAGTTCAGTTCACAGTTCAGAGCCATGAAAGCTCGCTGAGGCTTGTGAGCAAACCCTCACTCCGAGATGCTGATACTTCCCCTGCCCATCCTGGCCCCGCTCCTCTCACTGCCCCTACACCTTGGTACCTGGAGGGTGATGGCGACCTGAGCGTTTACGTCAAATGCCCCTATTGGAGGTGAGGTTGCCAGGTTCTCGTTATATATAGCTGTTGTAAATCACGCTGGTGTGAATATCCAGTGAGGCAGGAAGTCCTAGTGGAATTGTTTGCTCAGAAGATGCTAATGTATTTAAATGAGATTTCCCACCTTCCGTGGCGGGATTCTCATTACATCACCAGTGAGGGGCCTGGAAAATTGGACAACGCAAACATTCCGGCAAGCATTGAGTTTCCTAATCCTGCTGTTCTCTCTGACGGCTAATGCAGGCTGATAATTGCCCAGGAAATTCATGCTGCCATGGAATTTTTGAACAGTGCTCATTGATCACACAATGTGTTGCTCATAGGAAATTGATGGCGTACATTTTCAGAATAGTGAACACCCAAGTCATCTTGAGAGCCAGCAGAAAATGCATACCTGCCAATCCGACAGGCCCCTTAGATTCATGCTCAGTCGACCTTGGAGTCAGGGGTGTGCTGGAGGGCCAGAGCCCCCTGGTTCCTGAGGAGAGAGTGCTTCTAATCAAAAGATGCCTCCCAATTGAGGCGCTGCTCTCTTCCCATCCAAGATCAAGGGTGGGAACCTTTTCAGTATTCTACCCTCAGTTATTGGGCACCCACCATCTGAAACATTGAGGTCACTTAAGGGCTTTAATAGGGCAAGGGCAGACTTCCCATTGGAGGCACTGTCCACTCTACCATACAATCATGTCTGTGTTGGCAGACAGGATTGCGGATGCAATCACGTCCATGCTATTTTACTCACCCCCTGCTTCAGAACCTGCCAGGGTGCTGGGGGGAGGACTGTCGATGGAAGGTCAGGGGAGAGCTGTGGGGATCGTAGAATTCTAGTTCTTTATTTTTAATGACTGAACCTGCTGAGGAAATTGAACTAAAATGATACATTTGGGAGAAGGATTGGGGTAATAAGGGTTCAGGATGGGCATGGGAGCAATTGGTAGGGATAAGGGTTATGAGGAAAGAATGTCGTAAAGACTTGTGAAAAGTGGTACTTGGGTAAAGGAATGAGCTTTAGTTGGGAAAGATTGGAACAGTTAGCAGGCAACCCATTTCTTACATAGTACGTCTGTCCAGCGTGACGTATGGATGTCGGCTTGCACTGTTCATGGTTCTTCACAGTTCATTTTTATACTTCACTCCTCTTGCTTCTGGTTTTTGCCTTGACAAATGACATAGACAGGTCTTTAACCAATGTAAGAGTTTTTAAAGCCTAAAACATGGAATGAATTGCTATTAATATATATCCCCGACCTCCATCTTGCTTTTCTGAACATAGACTGAGAATTCCTTTAAATTTCTCTGGAAATAACAACCTCCCATCCTTTGTGGATGGGTGCAGGAACTGGCAACATTTGGGTTGATAGAGGTGTAAATAGCAATTGTTAGGAGTGAGGTGGATGTGGTGGTTTCTTAGCTTTCTTCTCTGACTGAAGACGACAAAGTCTTCTTTAAGAAACACAATTCTGTAAACAATACCTTCTCAACAGATGTGTTCACTGCCTTCCTCCATCAATGCCTTCGGTGAATGACTTCTCATCCTCAGTGATTTCAACTCATCTTTGCTGTCTTCCTTCTGAATTCACTGGCTTTTCTTCTTCCATGTAAACTCCCCGACATATATTTACAGCCACTTTGGTGACTTTGTCATCTCACGTGGTCTTGCTAGTCTCATTTTACCATTCATGGGTAAGACCATCTCTGATGACTTCTCTGTATCACCTTCTACCCAGATTACCCTTCCAACCCCAACCCTACTTCCTTCAATATGTTCCTCTCAGCACGGTAGCACAATGGTCAGCACTTGTTGCTTCACAGTGCCAGGGTCCCAGGTTCGATTCCCGGCTTGGGTCACTGTCTGTGTGGAGTCAGCATGTTCTTCCCGTGTCTCCGTGAGTTTCCTCCAGGTGCTCTGCTTTCCTCCCACAGGTCTCCAAAGACTTGCTGTTAGGTGAATTGGACATCTGAATTCTCCCTCTGTGTGAGCGAGCAGGCGCCTGAATGTGGCGACGAGGGGCTTTTCACCGTAACTTCATTGCAGTGTTAATGTAAGCCTATTTGTGGCAATAAAGATCATTATTATTTCACTAACAATTGCACTTTCAGAATCATGACTGTCTAACCGCTGGATCTCCATTCACCGCAGCATTTCTGCAGTTACTGGTTTGTTCCCCTGTATCCTCATCTTCATCTTTAATGCCCAAGGTCCAAGTAAAACCAGTACTTTCACTCACCTTGGTCATTCATCTCCACTCCCTAAAGTTTAAGTGCCTCAGACCTGGAGGATATGCGGGACAAATGGTTTTATCATTCAACACCAGATCTGGTTGGATCACATTGTTAGGCTATCAGACCAGACAACTACTTTCGTTAGAATACCGGATGAGAACATCAACCAATTTTTTTTGTAAATTTGTAAAACTGTGAAGAAAGGTTACTTCACCACCAGGAGTGATGACTCTGACAAAGAGGTATATTTTATGTTGAAGCAAACTTTAATTTAAACATGGAATTAGCCACATTACCATCAAATAACACATTTTACAATTCACAGTTAAACAGTTCTTAAATAAATGGAAAAACTTTAACTTTTATCTACACCTGCCACTAATTCCAATTAAGCAAGCCAATACCGTTAAAACGCCACTTATAAATACAATGAGCAAAACAGGTTACATGCTTATCTGTGCAGATACTTTTTGAGAGAGACCGCTTCAAGAGCAGCTCTGGTACACTTCTCTCTTGTCATACTCATCTCCTATGGTTAACCGCTGGTCAACTTAAAATATTCTGGCAGACTGCAAAACTACAGACAGACCTGGCTCCTCCCTTTAATTACATCATCTGTATCCCACTAAGTTCCATGACCTGCTTAGCTAGGACTAAATATAGTCCCTCATAAATTATCTGCACTCCAGGGAACCTTCAGCAATCAAAGCATGATTCCATTTGCCCTTTGCCCTTTATCTGTAACCAAGTAGTGGTTGGAATGAATGATTACTTCACATTTTACAATTTCTTAATTATAGCTTCAGTACACACGCTGCCAGTATGTATTTTAAACCATGTTTTAAAATTATATTAGTGCCTCAAATATGAAATATAATGAATAACAATTTCTACATTCATCACAACATAAAATACTTTAACTTAATGCTTGGGAAATGACAATCCAGCCCCCAACTCTCTCTTCATCAACTGTTTGAAACAAAATTAGACAGTTCGCAATTTTGGTGTTACATTTGACCCAAAGCTGAGCTCCGATTACATAATTGAGCTATCACTAAGACCACCTATTTCCACCTCTGTCACATCACCCGACTTTGGCTCTGCCTCAGCTCATTAGCTGTTGCAGTCCTCATTCGTGCTTTTGATACCTTGAGACGTGATTACATCAAAACATCCCTTACTAACCTACCTTCCATAAATTTTAAGTCACCCAAAACTTTGTCTTAACTTGCACCTCTGACTTCTGTGCTCGCTGACCTATAAACTACATTGACTCCAGGACAAGCAACATCTTGATTTTAAAATTATCATCCTTGCTTTCAAATTCCTCCATGGTCTCTCTCCGCCCTACTTCTGTAATCTCCTCCAGAACTCTCGAGGTATCGATTTCTGTGATCTCTTGAGCATCCTCAATTTTAATTGCTACACTAATGTTGTCCATGCCTTCAGTTGCCTTTGCCCTAAGTTTCGGATTCCCCTTCCTATTCCTCTCTGTCTCTCTACCTCGCTTTTGTCCTTTAGGATATTCCTTAAAATTTACGTCTTTGATCAAACTTTTGATCATTTCTTTTCTATGGCTCACGTCATACTTCGTTTTGAAGCACTCCTGTGATGTCCCTTATTAAATGACAGGTGCTATATAAATATAAGTTATTCTTGTTCCCTCAATTTTCAATTCTGGTGGTGGCAGATAGCTGGTTTGATCTGTTACACGCACGCCTTCCCCAACGTATTAAATGGGAAATTGTGTAGATTATGTCATGAAAAACAAATTAGCTTTTGCCAGGGCTGGAATCCTCTGGCCATTGGTATTCTCAGTTCCCACTGGCACCTCACCCCCACCTGTGGGTTTCCCTGTAGTGTGGAATGGCATCAATAGGAAATCCCATTGACAAGCGGCGGGAGTAAAGAATCCCGTCGCCAGTGAATACCGCGTCGCCAAGAAACACGTGACTGGGGGACCGGAACATCCAGCCCCCAAAATCAAAAATTACCCTGTTGTACATCACATGATCTAATGACAGTAACCTTGTCAATGAAATATTCTCCAGCTCAGGATATGTTGTAAACATGTTGAATAGTGTTTGACCAAAACAACGTTTGGTTACAGAATAATCAAATGAATTCACAAGTGTTCTTTTAGTTGATATACTGCTGGTATAATGTTGCTTTCAATAAAAGGAAAAGTCAGCAAAATCTTTCAACTGTGTTGGTTAAATAACAGATAACCAGCAGAGGTCACCCTTGTTTACGAGCAGTGCTCAGCCGACTCCCAATATGTTCATCGGCATTGTTGTGTTTAATGTTTGGAAATGTGAGCAGCGAGCATTAATAACAGCCGCATTATCTTCTATATATTTAAGTTAACGGGACGGCAAAGATTGTCCTTGTCTTTGAATGGAACTCTGGCGGAGCTAATTACCAAAAAGCTTGGTCTATTTTCACAAGCAATACATTTGGACGGTTCAGTCAGTCCATTTTAGAAACTTTATCAGAGTAAACGGGATCAAATTTGACCTTGCATGGACATTTGGCAGGTGCTGGAAAGGGGCAAATGCTCCTCTGTCGAGCCTCCTTCCCATGAGGTCTGAAATATGTTGAATACTGAACCTTTTTTACCAGCACTCAGAGACAGATTGCGGCTCAAAGTGATCAGTAAACGTGGTGGCTTCTCAGCGGAGCTGAAGCTGGCATCTTATTTAGAACATAGAACATAGAACAGTACAGCACAGAACAGGCCCTTCGGCCCTCAATGTTGTGCCGAGCCATGATCACCCTACTCAAACCCACGTATCCACCCTATACCCGTAACCCAACAACCCCCCCCTTAACCTTACATTTATTAGGACACTACGGGCAATTTAGCATGGCCAATCCACCTAACCCGCACATCTTTGGACTGTGGGAGGAAACCGGAGCACCCGGAGGAAACCCATGCACACAGGGGGAGGACGTGCAGACTCCACACAGACAGAGTGGAGGCAATTGCCGAAGTGGGCACAGATAGGATAGGGTTTCTGCTGGCCACGTGAAGCATTCATGCTCATTTGTTTAAAAGGGGTTGGAAGTAAACTTGATGTTGTGAAATCTAGACCCTTGTGTGGATGATTTTTGATTTGAATTTTGTTTGGTGAAATGGTGGGAGCAGCTACACAATGAATCCTCATGGAATCCAATCCATTTTAGCTTTGGGTCCGAAATCGAACGAATTTCGGGGAAAAATCAACGTGAAACATGTGCCTCCAGTAAGCTGCTCATTTATTGTGGAGCAAGAAATTGGGGCAATCAAACCTGAAGCAGGAGCGGAAAGAGAAAGTGAATAAGCATTTCGAGTGGCAGGCAAGAAGTGTGCAGCAGCAAGTAAATTAAAGAGTTTTTAAAACCCAAAACAAGGATCAAACTGCTGTTAATATTGCTCCCCAACCTCCATGACAGAATTTGGGCTGACAGAGGTTTAAATGGCAATGGTTGGGAGCCGGGTGGGTGTTGCTGTTTTTCTTAGCTTTCCTCTCTGATTCTGATTTTTTGCCTTTTTCTGTTTGCAACTATGGTTGTCAGAATGAAAAGGCGGCACGGTGGCAGAATGTTTAGTACTGCTGCCTCACAATACCAGGGACCTGTTCAATTCCGACCTCGGGTCACTGTCTGTGTAGAGTTTGCACACTCTCCCATGTCTGCGTGGGTTTCCTCTAGTTGCTCCGGTTTCCTCCCACAGTCCAAAGATGTGCAAGTTAGGTGGATTGGCCATACTAAATTGCATTCAGTGTCCAAAGGTCACTAGGGCGGGTGAGTGTGTCTATGTAGGGTGCTCTTTCAGAGGGAAGTTGCAGACCCAATGGCTGAATGGCTTCCTTCTGCACTGCAGGGATCCTATGATTCTAATGGAAGTTTGTCCAAAATTTATGATTGATGGCAACTTGACAGTGAGTTGCCACTACCACCAGGAAACAAAGTTTGATCAGAATGCCATTACATTTTAAACATGATCCCTTTCAAGAAAGGTTGGAGTGTTCCTGATTCTACATACGTCAAACCATGATTTTCACACCCATTCATTTTACTAGACCTAAAAAGAAAACCGAGTTAGTCGGAGCAGAGTGCCTAAAATGTCACCAAAACGATGTACACCCTCCCTCAAAAATAATGGCGCAGGTGAAATGCTCCTCATAGTGGTGGTTCTTCCATCTAATCTCTTTCATTTCAAACGTAGGAGAGCAGTTTGCATCTAACTAACCAACACAAAACCAGTTCTCTTGATCTGTAGGGCCAGTATGGGGCGACCTTCTCCGGTTGAGTCACGCTGCTGTGGGAGAGTTGACTTTTACTCTGCATTTGGCCATCTTTTACCTGACCTGCTGGTGATTAAATATTCTTACATTTTTTTATTGGATTATGATTAATGTCAAACCTATAATTTTGAAGTAAAACATTTTCCCTTTCCCTTCAAATAAATTTGAGTGCAATGGGGATTTACAAAGATTATACCAGAGAGGAGGGACTTGAATTATGTGGAGAGGTTAGAGATGCTGGGCTTCATCACCCTGATGCAGAGAAGGGTACAAGATGATTTAATGTAGGTATTTAAAATTATGAGGGGGTTTTGTTGGAGTAAATATGTTTCCATTAGCAGGAAGGTCTGTAACAAGAGAATGCATTTTTAAAAATAAGCAGAAAAACCAAAGGGGAGATGAGATTTTTATTATCTGAAATGCACTGCCTAAAAGGATGATGAAAATGATTCGGACAAGGGATTTGGATACATTCTTAAAAAGTGCTCTGGAGAAAGAGTAGGGGAGTGTGTCTGATCGAATAGCTCTCCCAGAAGCTGATGATGGATCAAATAGTCTCCCGTATACTTTTCATTTCCAGCATGTGGGCATCTAGCACTTATTGCCACCCCTAATTATCCTGGAGCTGAATGGTTTGCTAGTCCATTTGGGGGGGCATTTTTAAGACTCAATCACATGGCTGTGAGTCTGGAGTCACATGCCAACAAGATTAAGTAAGCATTGCCTTCCCTAAAGGACATTAGTGATCCCGATGTGTTTTTAACAACATCATTAGATTTCTAGTTCCATTGAATTCAAATTCCACCATCTGTGATGCCACCATGCTGGCTAATCATACAACTGTTAGATTATGAACCAGTGGGATCAGTTTCGTATTATGATAAGAAGTAGAAAAATGTGCTTGCTCAGTTTCACAGCATTAATCTACATGATACAAGTTCAGCAGAACTTACATTCATATCCCATTATACCTGCTTGTTTATAGAAAAGTCAGTCATTTCCAGTTATGGAAAACCTGATTTCATTATCTGAAAGCACTCTATCACTGGCAGCTAAAATGCTTGGAAAGGAACTCTAGTGTTCAAGTATTCATCTGACCATGATGTAAGGAGGATTGTATGGCAACACGCCAACATTAGCAGGTGATCATTATAGGATACATGGGAAATTGAAATGTTTAATTTTCACCAGCTAGTGTTGGTAAAATTATTCTATTGTTTTCAGTGATATTATTATGTTTATTATTCTTCAATAATGCAATTCTGAAACAAAGCATTGGGTGACGAGCTGATTTGAATTCATAAAATCTAAATTACAATTACACTACTCAATTATAATCAGTGCATCTCATGTACATCTTATATTAAAACAATAAATTCAACAACAGAATTAATTTTCATAAACTACTCTTCAAACAAGTGATTCTTTACTCAATTATAAGAGAAGGAAATGCCTAAAAGGCAGTTAAATTCCATTGCATTTATTTTATCTTCAGTTGTATCAACTGTATTAATAAGCATGTTAAGCAGGAGGAGCGGAATGTCTCCTCTGATGAGGTGGAATTTCAGGAGAGTAAGGCCGAAGAGGAGCTGAAGGATGGAGATGAGGCAGGGGCAAGGGTTTGCCTGGGCAGGGGTTAGTCTGGGCAAGGAGGCCAGGGATACCCTCGTTGTTTCCCGCTTAGCACAATAGCACTATCCTATTATTCAACAGCTCTACAATTGCACCCCCCAAAAGCCTTGTGACCCCTCCGGGACCAAAGGAGGGGGTTCACATGAAAGCCAAGTTGTCAGGGTACTGGGCCTTGGGAGTTCTTGTGCTTGCTTTGCCTGTCAATGCAGGTGGGTGATAATGACCCGCAGTGAAGAAAGATCTGATACTCCTCAGCTTTTACTTATGCCTGACTCCTGTCTGTCTGCTGCCAGCATCCTGACTCCCTGGCACATGTGCAAGTGAGCTTCGGGCCTACATCACTTTGTCCCACAGCACTAGAGGGGGATTAGGGGCAAGGGTATAGGTTATAGGGTTTACTGATTAATGTCAGAGTCCTTCCAGGTTATATGTTACTCTCGGTTTGAGTGGGCCTAACCATTTCTCTTACATTGAGGGCCTGGTAGAAAAGCTGTGTCCAGATGGGATGCGTTACGTTTTGGTGCTTGGCTGGTCAGAATAAGTGCACTAAAAAACTTCTAGTTCATGACTAGTGAAATGTTTATTATTAAGCAATAACTTGGGTTAGGTAACCATAAGAAAAGTATCAAAAACTATTAACTATTATAAATTATCTAAGAGCTACTACAAATGCGACTATCTACTACAACAACTATCTCCAGATTCCCTGAGGTAACAGTGTCACGTAGTTATTCTCTACTGCCACCTGCTGGTTGGAGGTTGTATACATTACTACTTACATGATTGCTTATGCATATCATCACAGGATGAAGACCTATACCAGTGGGAGCTGGGTCAAAGAGAATGAGACATTAAGGTTGTGAACAGCAGGTGGTTTTAATAAGGTGACAAGCGCAATTGTGGCATTTCATTATGACTCCAAGCTTTCTGTGCCTAACTTCACCCATGCCCACTCTGTGCCCCTCCAACTCCTTACATTTGCAAACCCTCCCACTACGTCCCTTTGTATCCACAGGATGCACATCAAAAGTGGACGGGGCCTGCTGCCTTCCATGCCCTGTTACCCGGGATGCCCTTGATGGGGTCATCTGGAGGGCCAGGCCCTGGAGGGCTCCGGGCTACTTTTGGGGGGCTGTGATGCTGCTGCATCACCCTGTTCTGCCTACTGCCCCAACAACGTTTGGTGGGAGGGTGAGCTGTGAGAAGGATGCAGAGATGCTCCAGCAGGAGTTGGACAGGCTGAGTGAGTGGGCATATGCATGGCAGATGCAGTATAATGTGGATAAATGTGAGGTTTTCCACTTCGGTAGCAAAAATAGGAAGGCAGATTATTATTTGAATGGATGCAAATTAAGAGTGACCTTGGTGTTCTCGTGCATCCGTCACTGAAAGTATGCACACAGGTACAGCAGGCAGTAAAGAAGGCAAATGGTCTTTTGGCCTTCATAGCGAGAAGATTCGAGTATAGGAATAGGGATGTTTTACTGCAATTTTATAGGGCATTGGCGAGGTCACATCTGGAGTATTGTGTGCAGTTCTGGTGTCCTTATCTGAGGAAGATTTTTCTTGCTATGGAGGGAGTGCAGCGAAGGCTTACCAGGCTGATTCCTGGGATAGCAGGACAGTCATATAAGGAGAGACTATGTTGGTTATGATTATATTCATTGGAGTTTAGACGAATGAGAGGGGATCTCATTGAAAATTCTAACAGGATTAGTTACAGTAGATTCAGAAAAAATGATCCCGATGGTGGGGGACTAGGGGACTAGGAGTTTGAGGATTAGGGGTAAACCTTTTAGGACTGAGGTGAGGGAAATTTCTTCACCCAGAGAGCGGTGAATCTGTGGAATTCACTCCCACAGAAAGTAATTTCAAGAAGGAATTAGGTATAGTTTTTGGGGCTAAAGGGATTGAGGGATATGGGGGAAGGTGGGATCAAGGTATTGAAATAAATGATGATCAGCCATGATCGTGATGAATGACAGAGCAGGCTCGAAGGGTTGAATTGTCTCCTCCTGCTTCTATTTTCTATATTTCTATAAAATACGCCGTATCAGGAAGGGGGATTCAGAACGACTAGTCACTCCCAGGCTGTCCTGGGTGGAAGGCCCCAGAAGTTGCTCCAGCGCTTCCTCCTTCCTTGGTGCTCATGCACCTCTAGATTACTCCATGGGATGGAATGGCAGCTAGACTGAGCTCCAGAAGCCGCATCATCTGGCACTGCCAGTCCTGGGTCGGCCAATGTTTGCACCATGGTGTTGCAACACTCAGCCATGGTCCTCAGGGACTGAAACGAAAGAGAAAACGCTGGAAAATCTCAGCAGGTCTGCCAGCATCTGTAGGGAGAGAAAAGAGCTAACGTTTCGAGTCCGATGACTCTTTGTCAAGTGCTTTGACCATTGCAATGTTGGTTTGGGTTTCACGCAATGCGGGCAACCAAGCAGGGTGGTACACACCAGACAGTGACCCAGAAGACTGTCTGCTAAGTTCACCCACTGAGGTGTTTGTCGCTGCGATGGTGGATGGTGCGGTGAAAGCTGTGACACGTCATCCATGTCCTTCTTGGAGATCTCCTCCAAGGTGGTGTTGATGGTTGCCGGGGTGGGTGGGGGGAGTTGCACTATTTGTTGTCGGTTGACGCACATCAGTTGATATTCCTGAGAGGCCAAGGCATCTGATTTTCGTACATGACAGGACAAGTGTTTGGACAACAAAAAAACACATTTGTGACTTGTTATCCGGATGAAGGTGCAATGGATTCTCATATTCCTGTCACAAGTCAACCTCATTAACGAGATTGAAGTGGCCTCATGGGAAATACCCGACTCCCCAGCGTGAAGTCACCCCGGTGTTGTTTAGTACTCCTTTTCCAAAACGTAAAGCTAGCGCAATGGCTGCTGAGGGGAAATGAGGAGGTGAGTAGCCATTTCCATTTTACGGCATGCCGCTCATGGGCATGTGGGGGTGGGCAGGGTTGGAGTTGCTGAAGCATTCTGGATTGGCGATCGCCCTGGGCCGGGATGGGGGGGGGGGGGTTGCGTCTGTGAGGCTGTGACGTCATCTTTAAGTATTGCGGAGAAGCATAACGGGGCAACCACATTTATTTAGGGGGGCTTTCAGAGTGTCCTTGTAGTGTTGCCTCTGCCCTCCTAGTGAATGCTTGCCATTTCGGAGCTTGGAGTAGAACACTTGTTTTGAGAGTCTTGTGTTGGGCGTGCGGGCAGTGTGGCCGGCCCATCACAGCTGATTGCGCATGAGCAGCACCTCGATACTGGGGATATTGGCCTGGGAGAGGATAGAGGATACTCATGTTGGTACGCCTATGCACTTATTTGTAGGATTTTGCAGAGGCAGCATTGGTGCTATCTCTCCAAGGATTTGAGATGTCTCCTGTACATTGTCCATGTTTCTGATGCATACAGGAGGGTGTGGACCACAGCTGTTCTGTAGCCCATGAGCTTGGTGCTGGGTTTGAGGTCTCGATCTTCGAACACTCTGTTCCTCAGGAGTCCGAAGACTGCACTGATGCATTGGAGTCATCACTAAAGTCTGCTAGCACCGAGAGGAGGCTCCCAAGCTATGGGAAATTATTCATATTGCCCAAGGGCTCACCATGGATCTTGATGGTTGGGCGGCAGTGTTGTGTGACAGGAGCAGGCTGGTAGACATCCTTGTTTTCAGGATGTTTAGTCTGAGGCCCATTCTCTCAAAGGCTCGGTTAACACATAGACGATGGCTTGTAGCTCGGCTTCTGAATATGTGCACACACGCCTCTGCGTGATGGTTGGGGTGGTCTTGGTTCTTGCCCGGAGGTGTCAGGGGTTGAACAGTTTCCCGCTTGTCGGGTAGGTTAGCTCCACTCCAGCGGGAAGCTTCAAGGAGACAGAGTGGAGTGTTGCTGCGAGGAAGGTGGAGAAGAACATTGGTGTGATGATCTAGTTTGCACACGTTTTGGGTCTGTGGTGGTTCCATTGTTGAAGACCACGGCTTATGTCATAATGCAGCAGGGGGAGGATGGTGACAAATTTCTGTGGACAGCCGAATTTGAGGAAGATGCTCCACAATACCTCACGGTTGACAGAGTTGAAGGCCTTTGTTAGATCGAAGTAGGCCATGGACAGAGGTTGATGCTGCTCCCTGCTCTTTTCCTGGATTTGTCAAGCGCTGAAGGTCATCCCCATTCAGCCTTTTGATGGGCAGAAGCCGCACTGAGACTCAGGGAGGAGCTCTTTAGCCATGGGAAGCACGGCAGCACCAGTGGATAGCACTGTGGCTTCACATGCCAGGGTCCCAGGTTTGATTCCCTGCTTGGTCACTGTCTGTGCAGAGTCTGCATGTTCTCCTCATGTCTGCGTGGGTTTCCTCCAGGTGCTCCGGTTTCCTCCCACAGTCCAAAGATATGGAAGTTAGGTGGATTGGCCATGCTAAATTGCCCTTAGTGTCCACTAAGGTCAGGAGAGGTTATTGGTTACAGGGATAGGGTGGAAGTGAGGGCTTAAGTGGGTCGGTGCAGACTCGATGGGCCGAATGGCCTCCTTCTGCACTGTATGTTCTATGTTCACTGGGAGGAGACGGTTGAGGAGGATTCTCGTGATGCCTTTCCCGTGGCAGGGACTAGGTAAAGAGCAGAACTTCGCCATTGAGGATCTTCTCGCGGCCATGGAATAAGTGCCTTGGATGAGCGGAGGGCAGCTGAGCACGGCCTCACTAATGTTTCTGTCCGATGTCTGAGGTTTAGGGGCTCCTGAGATGGCTAGGGGCAAGTGTGCAGAGCAATGTTTACCAGCACAACAGGCTCGGTGAAAGGCACTCTGAGAGAAAGCATGATGTTCATGGTAAGGATGGGGGAGACTTGGGGGATTTGAGGGTCCCAGGATGGAGACCCTAATGGATTGTCGGTCTCCCTACTTCTACAATTCCTTCCAGATAAAACTATGTTTGTTGATGTGGATCTCATGGAGACTTCCCTCACTGTCCTTGTGGCAGCCGAGGCAGGCAAACATAGAAGGCAGCAATGACAATGTTGGCTGGAGGCAGCACCCCACATGCATGGGACCATATGCACTATAAAGCTGAGAATGGTCCCAGACAGGAGGACCAGCAATGGCACAAGGTGTACAGGCGTTGTTGGTCATTCGATGATCTGTCGGACAGCATGTGCTGCAGAATACTATGTCTCAGCAGGCAGACAGTGCGGCACCTGTGCTACGTTCTCAGGGACATTGCACCCCATGGGGGAGGAGGACACCACTCCCGGTGGCTGTGAAGGTCACCACAGCCTTCAATGTCTATGCCAGAGCTCGAGCGGCGATGATGGGGGCAGCAGGGTAGCATGGTGGTTAGCATAAATGCTTCACAGCTCCAGGATCCCAGGTTCGATTCCCGGCTGGGTCACTGTCTGTGTGGAGTCTGCACGTCCTCCCCCTGTGTGCGTGGGTTTCCTCCTGGTGCTCCGGTTTCCTCCCACAGTCCAAAGATGTGCGGGTTAGGTGGATTGGCCATGCTAAATTGCCCGTAGTGTCCTAATAAATGTAAGGTTAAGGGGGGGGGGTTGTTGGGTTAGGGGTATAGGGTGGATATGTGGGTTTGAGTAGGGTGATCATGGCTCGGCACAACATTAAGGGCCTGTTCTGTGCTGTACTGTTCTATGTTCTATGATTATGGTTCATCCAATCTTCCGCCCACAGGTACATCCCGGAGGTGACAGCTGCTCTATATGCCCAGACATCAGACCATATGACCTTCGATCTGGACCAGGCCCACCAAGATGACCGGGCTGCAGGATTTGCTGCCATCGTCGGAATGCCCAAGGTCAAGGGGTCGATCGATGTCATGCATGTTGCCCTGTAAGCACCGGGACATCCGGGAGTGCTCTAAATTAACAGGAAGGGGTTCCACTCTCTAAATTTTCAGATCATGTGCGACCACCGCCTCAGAATCATACATGTGTGCCCACTACGTTGGGAGTGTGCATGGATAATACATCCTGGGGCACTTGGAGATTCCCAGTGTCTTCAAGGACCACCCCAGGATGACAGATTGGTTTGTGGAAGACGAGGATACCCGCTGAGGTCATAACTGTTGAGGCCGGTGCAGATCCTGAGCCCGAGGTGGAGACGCGATGCAATGAGGTCCACATTGCCACCTGAGCTGTTGTTGAGTAATGCATTGAGCTGATGAAAATGCAGTTCCAATACATTAACTGCTCTGGTGGTGCTCTGCAGTGTACCCACACAGAGAGTCTCCCGCATTGTGATGGTCTGCTGTACCCGCCATAATCTGGCACAGCAGCACAGTGACATGCTGGAGTGGGAGGAGGAGGGACATGCGATCACGTCTGAGGAGGTGAGGAAGACCAGGAGGGGCTGGAGGACGAGTCTGAACAGTAGACTGAGGATGGAGGACAGGCTGTGGTGAGGGTCCGACATGAAGGAGGACCAGGGCAACCCTCATAATTTCCAGATCCTCCAGGGATGAGGCTATATCCAGCTCAACACCCCCTCGCCCCTCCTTGACCCTTACTATATGCCTCCCTCCTCCAACCTGAGTTCGAATCCCACCATGGCAGATGGTGAAATTTAAGTTCACTAAATATCTGGAATTAAAAGCCTATTGATTACCATGAAAGCAGTGTTGTAAAAGCTGATCTTGTTCACTAATGTCCTTTGGAGAAGAAAACCTGCCATCCTGACCTGGCCTGGCCTATATTTGACTCCAAATCCATAGCAACATGTTTGATTCTTAAACATCCACAGAAATGAGCACTCAGGGATGGACAATAATTGCCAGCCAGTGATGCTCATATTCCATGAATGAGTAAAAGAAAGATTTTGCATTCTCCAACCCCATTTGCAAATGTCAATGAATAGATCATAGAATTTTCAGTGCAGAAGGAGGCCATTTGGCCCATCGAGTCTGCACTGGCCCTTGGAAAAAGCACGCTACTTAAATCCACGCCTCCACTCTATCACCTTAATCTCACCTAACCGTTTGTACACTAAAGGGCAATTTAGCATAGCCAATCCACCTAACCTGCATTTCTTTGGACTGTGGGAGGAAACCAGAGCACCCGGAGGAAACCCACGCAGTCATGAGGAAAAAGCGCAAACTCCACACAGACAGTGACCCGAGGTCGTAATTGAACCCAGATCCCTGGAGCTGTGAGGCAGCAGTGCTAACCACTGTGCCAAATTTGGTGGGTAGATGTCCCCCCCCCAAATCTCAGGATTGCACAGATTTCTCGCCATCCTGAAAGTTCAAGACCTCATGTTCCACAAGGATCTAGCTGATGCTGCAATTACTTATGGAATGGTACAACATTGAAGTAGGCTATTAAGCCCATGCTGACTCACTGAAAGAGTTAAACAATAGTTCCCAAATCCCTGCTCTGCAATATTTTGGTTTTCAAGTATTTTACAATTTCCCTTTGTAAGCTATGGAATCTGCATCCATTACATTCACCAACTGACATTTTAGCAGCAGTGGGATTCGAACCCAGACCTCTATAGAGACTGGAGGCTAAAGCCAGCGCCTTAGACCACTCAGCCACACTACCACTGCAAAGCACCACTGCATGCCCTGCTGAGAGGGTACAAGCACAAATTGGAAACTTCAGAACATCAAAGGTGACCCAATGATTTTGGCCCCTCTGTTCTTTCAGAGTTGACCCACAGGCTCCTGCCTGTCAGCACCAAGCTTCCTCACTGTGGGAATGTACTTTTTTCCTTTTCTTCCAACAACGCAAAGGATACTATCGGCAGCTTTGATGGAACTGATTTTCACAGGCCAACTTAAGGCCTCACTTGAGTGCTGCCAGCTTTAAGAAGTCGTGGATGCCAGTCCATCAATCATTGAATTTGGAGTTCTACATTAAATCACTTTTAGCCGCATTTGAATGATTATTAATTACATGTCCAATGAGCACAATTGACTTCCTGTCACACTGCAAAAGGCAACACTACCTTGAAGGCTTCCTGCTGTGGGCCCAATGTCCTGGTGTCAGGCTTTTGCAGAGTGCATCCTGCGTTGCACCTACCCACCTCACAACCTGATTGAACGGGTAACATTCTTGGAATTGTAGTATTGAAGAATCGGAGAAAATGCAAGTTAAATTTAAAAAAAAATAAATTTAGAGCACTCAATTCTTTTTTTTTTAAATATAAAAAATGTGCCCTCAGGGATGACTCTGAGGATTAACAAGGAACTTTATTAAGTCTGTTGATGTGTAGATCTACCAACAAGGAGTGACAGTCACAATGGGGGTTGTCTGGAAAATCGTGGGAACTCGACCTGTGATCTCCCACCTATTTAAATTCTATGTCTGGCCTGCAGCAATACGTTTCATATTCCCACAACCCTTTCCATGAAAGGTTTGTCTCCTGGGCAAGATGTTAAAAGAGAAAATGCTGGAAGCTGGAAGTTAAGAGGTCAGGCAGAATTTTGGAAAGAGAAACGGAAGACTCATTTTTGGTCATTTTAGCAAATGAATGTTTTTAAAGTAGGTTTTGAGTGAGAGAAAGGGAGGCAGAAAGGAACTAAAGGGGAAGTCTACAGTAAGGTGGAGTGATTGAATGATGGAAGTGAAATTGGAGACAGGAGAAAGGAGGTGACAATAACACAAGTATAGAATCAAAAGTTGTATCCAGATAAGGTGTAAGTGACTACAGCAGAATAGCAGAGGGGAAGGGAAATATGGAACATCCAGCAAAACAGCCATCTTCCTGGATTTTCTTCAATGATGGGGACAGGTTATCCGAACCTAACATGTCTGATGCTTCCTTGTATTGTTTGAGTTCATCAAATGAAAATTGTAATATCATCAATCAAGGTTGGGTGAGAATTGTTGCATTTGTTTTCCTCTTCTTCAACTGCTCAATTGATCACAATGCGTTTGAAAAAATAATATGCTTGTAAGTTCAGTAAATATTTAACGGTTGAAGTGGTGTGACTTTTAAAAAAAATAGGCAGACAGGTTTTCTTGTAAGTTATTAAAATAAAATAATAAAAATGCCTCTCACACACATGCATTCAAGAACACACAGACACACACACATACAAGTAAATTACTAAGTGGGAGGAAAGGTTAATAGTACAAAAAGAAGTCAGTTGGAAATGGATTTGACAAATTGACACCTTGGATTGTTTTAGGATGGGTTAAATGGCCTTTCCAAATTCAGCAATGAGGTGATTTATAGATATTGATGGATGATTTATTTTTTTGGTATCCTGGAGTGAGCAACTGCCAGACTGATTTTTGAATGCTGCCCACGGCGTACAGTTCGTCAAACGATAGATTGAATGTATTGAGAGTGGAAAAGAAAGAAGAAGAGGGAGAGAGAGAGATAGATAAAGAGAGTATCCACTCTTCTCCTTCTCTTCTTTTTAAAAAAAATAATTTTTATTGAAAAATTTTGTATTTATACAACAACATCGAACCATAATAAAATACCAACAATAACAATAATAATAGCAATCATAAACATTCACCCCTCCTCAATGAACAACACAACATATTAAGAACAACTTAAATTAACACAATGTTAAGTTACATAACCATAGAAAAAAAAATAGAAACTACAATAAGGAACACCCCCCCCCCCCCCGGTTGCTGCTGCTATTGACCGAGATACCTATCTTTGAGCCAGGAAGTCCAGAAAAGGCTGCCACCGTTTATAGAACCCTTGTATTGATCCTCTCCAATTTTATAAATCCCGCTATGTCACTGATCCAGGTCTCCACACTTGGGGACCTCACATCTTTCCACTGAATCAAGATCCTCCGCCGGGCTACTAGGGACGCAAAGGCCAGGACACCGGCCTCTTTCGCCTCCTGCACTCCCGGCTCCACCGCAACTCCAAAAATCGCGAGTCCCCACCCTGGTTTGACCCTGGATCCAACCACCCTCGACACCATCCCCGCCACCCCTTTCCAGAATTCTTCCAGTGCCGGGCATGCTCAGAACATATGGGCATGATTCGCTGGACTCCCCAAACACCTGGTGCACCTGTCCTCACCCCCAAAGAACCTACTCATCCGAGTCACAGACATATGGGCCCGATGCAGCACCTTGAATTGGATGAGACTAAGCCTCGCACATGAAGAGGAAGAGTTGACTCTCTCCAAGGCATCCGCCCAAGTCCCGTCCTCTATCTGCTCCCCAAGTTCCCCCTCCCATTTAGCCTTCAGCTCCTCCACTGACGACTCCTCCACCTCCTGCATTACCTTATAAATGTCAGACACCTTCCCCTCTCTGACCCACACCTCCAAAAGCACTCTGTTCATCGCCCCCCGCGAGGGCAGCAAAGGGAACTCCTCTACCTGTCGCCTAGCAAATGCCTTTACCTGCAAGTATCTGAACATGTTCCCTTGGGGGAGCCCAAATTTATCTTCCAGTTCCCCCAGGCCCGCAAACCTCCCGCCAATAAACAGGTCCCTCAATTTACTGATGCCCACCCTTTGCCACCCCCTAAATCCCCCATCAGTGTTCCCCGGGATGAACCGATGATTTCCACCTAATGGAGCCTCCATCGAGCCCCCTGTTTCCCCCCTATGCCGTCTCCACTGTCCCCAGATTCTTAGGGTCGCTGCCACCACCGGGCTCGTGGTATACCTCTTAGGAGAGAGCGGCAATGGCGCCGTTGCCAAGGCACCCAGGCTCGTACCTCTACATGACGCCATCTCCATTCTTTTCCACCCCCCCCCCCAATCACCCATTTACGCACCATTGACACATTGGCTGCCCAATAGTACCCCAAAAGGTTGGGCAGCGCCAGCCCGCCTCTATCCCTCCCTCGCTCCAGGAAAACCCTCTTCATTCTCGGAGTCCCATGTGCCCACACAAAGCTCAAAATACTGCTAGTCACCCTCCTAAAGAAGGCCCTGGGGATGAAGATGGGCAGGCACTGAAAGAGGAACAAGAACCTCGGAAGCACCGTCATTTTGACGGACTGCACCCTCCCCGCCAACGACAATGGCAGCATGTCCCACCTCTTGAACTCCTCCTCCATCTGATCCACAAGCCTGGTGAAATTATGCTTGTGAAGAGTCCCCCAGTCCCTGGCCACCTGCACCCCCAGGTACCTAAAACTCTCCCCTGCCCTCCTAAATGGGAGCCTACCAATTCCTTCCTCCTGGTCTCCAGGGTGCACCACAAACACCTCACTCTTGCCTAGATTTAGTTTATAGCCTGAAAAGGTCCCAAACTCAGCTAGCAGCTCCATCACCCCCCGCATCCCTCCCACCGGGTCCGCCACATACAGTAACAGGTCATCGGCAAACAACGACACCCTATGTTCCTCCCCACCTCGCACCAAACCTCTCCACCTCCCTGAATCCCTCAACGCCATCGCCAACGGCTTGATTGCCAATGAAAACAACAAGGGGGACAGGGGGCAACCCTGCCTGGTCCCTCGGTAAAGCCGGAAGTACTCCGACCTCCTCCCATTCGTGGCCACACACGCCATCGGGGCCTCATATAGCAGCCTCACCCATCTAATAAACCCTTCACCAAATCCAAACCTCCCCAACACCTCCCATCAATACCCCCACTCCACTCTATCGAAGGCCTTCTCCGCATCCAGCGCCACCACTATCTCAGCCTCCCCCTCAATCGCCGGCATCATGATGACATTCAACAATCTCCGCACATTCGTGTTCAGCTGCCTTCCCTTCACAAAACCTGTCTGGTCCTCGTGTACAACCCCTGGCACACAGTCCTCTATCCTGGTGGCCAGGATTTTTGCCAACACCTTGGCATCCACATTAAGGAGAGATATGGGCCTGTATGAACCACACTGCTGGGGGTCCTTGTCCCTCTTTAAGATTAACGAAGTCAGCGCCCGCGACATCGTCGGGGCAAAGTCCCCCCTTCCCATGCTTCATTAAGTGTCCGCACCAGCAAGGGGCCCACTAGGTCCACAAACTTTTTATAAAATTCCACCGGGAACCCATCCGGCCCCGGTGCCTTCCCTGACTGCATCTGCCCGATCCCCTTAACTAGCTCCTCCAGCTCAATCGGCGCCCCCAACCCCTCCACCTGCTCCTCCTGCACCTTCGGGAAAGATAGCCCATCAAGAAACCTCTCCATTCCCCTCCTCTCCACCGTTGGCTCCAACCGGTACAGTTCCCCGTAGAAGTCCTTGAAGACCTCATTCACCTCTACCCCCTTACGCACCACATTCCCACTCTTGTCTCTCATTCCAGCAATTTCCTTCGCCGCATCCCACTTGCGGAGCTGATGAGCCAGCATCCTACTTGCCTTTTCACCATGTTCATACACTGCCCCTTGTGCCTTCCTCCACTGTGCCTCCACCTTTCTAGTGGTCAGCAAATCAAATTTAGCCTGTAGGCTGCACCTCTCCCCCAACAGTCCCTCCTCTGGTGCCTCCGCGTACCTCCTATCTACCTCCAGCATCTTCCCCACCAGTCTATCTCTCTCACTCCTCTCGCTCCTCTCCCTGTGTGCCCGGATGGATATCAGCTTCCCACGAATCACTGCCTTCAGGGCTTCCCAGACCATCCCCACCTGGACCTCCCCCGTATCATTCACCTCGAGGTACCCCTCAATACTTGCCCGGACCCTCCTACACACCTCCTCCTCCGCCAACAACCCCACATCCAACCGCCACAACGGGCGCTGGCCCCGCACCTCCCCCATCTCCAACTCCATCCAGTACGGAGCGTGGTCGGAGATTGCAATGGCCGAATATTCTGCCTCCTCCACTCTCGGAATCAGTCCCCTACTCACCACGAAGAAGTCTATCCGAGAAGAAACTGCCCGCCCCAGGCCAGCACCCCCCGCCCGACCCAGTCCCCACAGCGACAACACCTCACCTCTGTCCCCCCGGCCCACACCAGCTCCTTCCTGACCCTGCCAGCAGCAACCCGGTATTCCCCTTTCCCCCCCTCCCTCCCCTCCCAGGCTAGGAACCCTCTAGCCGCGAAACGTCCTCCATTGTACTTCCGTGTGTCAGCTAACTTTTGCTGACCCCGGAAATCCCCGCCAAAAACCCGACCCCATCCAAAGTGGGATCATGCCCCATCCTGTCCCTCCTCCAGGCACCGCTCCAGAGCGGGGAAGAACCAGTTAAGGCCCCCCCCCCGTCATCATCTCCACCCTCCAGCCCCGCAACGCAGGAAACCAGAGGAAAGCCCGCGCTTTCGCACTGCCCCACCACACCCTTCTGGGAGAAATGCCAGCCCCACTCCATACCCCCAACCCGATATAGAATACAACAAACCCCCCCGACCCTCCCCGCAAGGTACAAAACTCAAACAATGCCCCCCAACAAAAAACAGAACAACACCCCAATAGAAACCATATCAAAATTACAAAAGTACAGAAAAAGAGAACACAGCAACAGCAGAAACCAACAGTAAAACATTACAACCGACCCCGCAACCCCCAGCCCCTAGTTCGAGTCCAGTTTTTCCGTCCGCACGAAGGCCCACGCCTCCTCCGGGGAATCAAAATAATAATGCCGGTCCAAATAAGTTACCCACAGGCGCGCAGGCTGCAACATTCCAAACTTTATCTTCTTCTTGTAGAGCACCTCTTTCGTCCGATTAAACCCGGACCGCCGCTTAGCCACCTCCGCACTCCAATCCTGGTAGATCCGTACTACCCCATTCTTCCAATTGCTGCTCTTCACCTTCTTGGCCCAGCACAGCACACACTCCCGATCACTGAACCGGTGGAACCTCACCAGCATCGCACGCGGGGGTTCGTTCTCCTTAGGCCTCCTGGCCAGTACCCTGTGGGCTCCCTCCAGCTCCAGGGGCATATGGAAAGACCCGGCCCCCACTAGCGAGTTCAGCATCGTGGCCACGTAGGTTGTCAGATCCGACCCCTCCACCCCATCCGCAAGGCCCAAGGTCCTCAGATCTTTCCGCCTCATGCGGTGATCAAGCTCCTCGAAGCGGTCTTGCCACTTCTTGTGGAGTGCCTCGCGCCCCTCCACCTTACTCACGAGGACCACGGCCTCCTCCTCTCGTTCAGTGGCCTGCGCCTGCAACGCCTGGATGGCAGCACCCTGGGTCGTCTGAATCTCCGAGAGCTTTTTATTCGGTTCCTGCAGAGAACTCAGCACCTCAGCCTTGAAATCTGCAAAACAGCGCAGGAGAGCAGCTTGCTGCTCCTGGGCCCACTGCTTCCACTCCTCTGGTGCTCCGCCGGCCGCCATCTTGGAATCCTTCCCCCGTTTTTTCTGGGGAGCTGCTGCCGTTTTTTCCCCCTTTCCATGAAAGTTTGAGTCATGAAATGCGGAGAAAGTCGATCAGCACACCTTCTCCCACGTCGAAAAAATTCAGTTTTGGGCTCTAAAAAGAGCAGAAAAGTCCGTTTGAATCAGGAGCTCCCAAAATATGCGACTTCCTACGTCATCGCCGCCACCGGAAGTCCTCCTTCTCCTTCTCTTCTGACTGATCTGGAGGAAAGAAATTGCTTAAAACAAAAATAAAGAGGACTCATCACATGAAACCCTTTCACCAGCTGACCAGTTTCCCGAATGGTCATAGGACCTTGATTCCAGGTCCATGGTTTAGACATGATTAAGCTCTTCAGGAACACAGCCGGGTCTTCAGATCGGATTTTCTGGCACTTAGCACGTAGCAAATCTGGGCGTGGTTTACGCCGTCACTCTGGTGGGATGGGATTCGGTAGAGTCAGAAAGGCCTATTCCGCAGTGATTGGGTGCCAACTTTAAAGGGCATCCCGATCTGTGTGCAAAATAAGCTCCCCAACTCACTTGTGGATACAGAGGACCTCCCCACATGCTTTGGGGTGCACGCCCCCACAGACGTATTGGGGGCTATTCCCCTCTTCCCCACCCCATGGTTCTGTCATTGGGGCGCTCCCATCCTCTTCCCCCACCAAACATAAGGGGAACTTCCACCCCCTACAATGGAAAAGGGTTTACCCCCTCACCAGAGCCCACTTAGCAGCGCCCACTTCAGTGATCCCTGCCATTTCCCACTTCTATACCAACCTGGCACCACCAACCAGACACTGCCAACCTGCAGTGATGATATGCACCGAGTGAGCATTGGTGAACCTAGGCACTAGTAGACAAAAGTCACCATAATGAGCCTCCATGCTGTCAGGTCATGGTGCCATGCAGTATCCCTTTAAGGGGTTGTGTCATGCTCTGCAAACCCCAACGCAAAATTGGCACTTTATCCCTGTGCAGCGTGAGAATGGCAGTGCTATGCCTCTTCTACCTCCCGCACTGACAATGCCTGACACAGGCCCTGTAATGATATGCAGACACGTAACCAATGGGTCATCAGAACAGGACACAACCAATGGGGTAATCAGGACACCCAGCGGTGGCATCACCACAAGAGGGCACCACACGACCACAATAAAAAGCACAAGCCACACAGGCCCTGCCTCTTCCACCGGCAGAAACCTAGAGAGCAAGACTTGTGGTTAACAGCACCATCACACCATAGCACGTGGTCTAGAGCAAGCTCATATAGTTAGTAGAGAATACTGTGTTACTAGAGTCAGATTAGTAGAGTGTAGAACTCATTTAGGAGCTTTGTTAATCGCTCAATAGATACGTTCAACTTACCTCAAGATCTGGAGTATCCTTCAGCAATGCCTATACCAAGTAGCGGCTTATGTTACTTAAAGTAACATAACAACACAGGCCCAGCCCCATCTCGTCCTGGCCGTGTGCAGTGGCATGTCGATGTTGCTTTCTGATTGCAATCGAAAGAATTGCCAGCTCGACTGGCTCCATGATTCTCCAGATTCAAAAACTGAAAGAATGAGAACATCAAAGTGAGCGATGAGGAATCCTGACAATGCCCTCAGCTCTCTCAGGATCTGGGACACCCATCTATGCACATCCACCTATGTGAGCTTCTTTCTAATAATGACCTCATCTCCCCCCTGTCGCACAACAGCTGCTTCCCCACAATTGCCCCTATCAGCTCCATCTGAATGAAGTGCCTCAGGGGTCAGCATGACACTGCCACCACCTCCAACCCCCCCAACATGGGTATGGAGTGAGGGAGGTTGAGTACATTCAATGGACCTGCATTCTAATTTCACAGGGAATAAGACGCTGCCCCCTCCATAATTCCTTGACCCGGGTGACTGATGAGCGAATTCACCATAATGCCTTGCACTAGGAGCGACATCTGTTTCACCTCAGTTATCTGGATGTGAATACTGTATAATCCTTGGAGTTCAATGCTTGGGGACTCAGCATCCAACTATATTGCGTGAAACAAAATAAACTAAATCAAATTAAAGCGATAACCCCTTAAAGGCATACTGCCTTAAATAAAGAAATCACAAATGAAACTTCAAACACCAAACTAAAATATGGTTGAAGGGGGTCAAGGAAGCAGTCTAGTCCCTGCGGTGCGTACCAAGCAGTAAACAGCGCGGTAGCATAGTGGTTAGCACTGTGGCCTCACAGCGCCAGGGTGCCAGGTTCGATTCTCTGTTGGGTCACTATCTGTGCGGAGTCTGCACGTTCTCCCAGTGTCTGCGTGGGTTTTCTCCGGGTGCTCCGGTTTCCTCCCACAGTCCAAAGACATGCAAGTTAGGGGATTAGCCATGCTGAATTGCCCTTGGTGACCAGAAAAAAGGTTAGGAGGGGTTTTTGGGTTACGGGGATAGGGTGGAAGTGAGGGATTAAGTGGGTTGGTGCAGACTCGATGGGTCGAATGGCCTCCTTCTGTACTGTATGTTCTATGTAATATGTAAGCACGGAAGGCGTCGACAGTGCAGGTGAACACTTAATGCTTCCTCTCCAAGGATACTCGGCTATGAATGTAGCCACGGTAGTGGGGCAGAGGACACCCTCTGTCATTTGCTGCCTGGACCTGCTGATGACAAGTTTGGCCAGGCCCAGGGGCATGTTCACAAGGGGGTCTGCCTCCTTTCCTACCCCTGCAGAGGGCCTCCCACTTTGTAGTGATCTGCTGTGCCCTCTACAATTTGGCATGACAGCAACATGCTGGAGGAGGAGGAGGAACAAGACGAGGCTGAGGGAGATGCAACCTCACCTGAGGAGGAAGATGAGACAGTCCAGGAAGTGCTGGAGGACAAACCCGAGGAGGAGCCAAAGGATGGAGAACAGTCGGCGGTGAGGGTCCAACATGCCAAGAGGACCAAGGAGGCCCTCATCATCTCCAGATTTTCCTAGCACGATGCCATTCACGATGGAATTCGGATGAAATGGAGACTGCCATAGTCTCCTTGGTAGCGAGTCGCAGGCTGGTCCCTAGCACTTCCTCAGTTCTGATGGTGCCCGTAGGGTCCTGCTGGTCTCTATGGGATAGAGGGGCAGCTGGAGCGAGATCCTGAGGCCTCTGTGTCATCTGCAGCAGCCAGGCCTCCTGGAGGCTCCCCATTTTCTGCACCATGGTGTCGATGCCCTCAGCGATGTTCCTCAGTGACTGGGTCATGCTCTGCAGTGCTTCAGCAATCTGTGCCTGTGACATGTCCCTCACCGACTGAAACATGATGTCAAGGCCCTCCGCCATGATCATCGCAGACTGAGCCATGCCTTGGACACTACCACTCAAGACAAGGATGTCATGCTCCAGGTTTTCCACTGTGCTCGCCACACTAGCAGTGTCAGCCTCAGTGCCATGAATTGTCGGCACCATCTCCTGCACCTGTAGGCGTTGGGATTCCTCCAATCAGCCATGCAGTTGCTGGAATGTCACTGACACCCTTTCCTAAATCTTATGGCTGTGTCCTACCATCTGCAGCACCTCTGGGAGAACATTAGGCATTGGCTGACATCTGGCTGTAACCCAGCTGTGTCCTGGGATCCAGCAGACCACTGACCACTGTCTCCCTTGGATGCTCCTGCCTCCATCTGATGTGCATCAGCAACTGTGTGGTGCTCACCAGATTGTGCCAGGGAAGCCTTTCCAATAATATTGCCCACCAAGGTGTGTCTCTCTATGCTGTGGAAGGTGGGGTTGATAGCCTTGGAGCTCCACTCCGAGGTGGTCTCTTGGGTGGCAGGGGGTAAATGACTCCAGATTGTCCCGCCTCATCAGATGGTGATCCTGCAAGAGGATGGATATGTGGCCAGTGATGGGGAAGGATAATGTTGCCTGAAGTTAACAACCTACTTTGAGACAGGTTAACTGGGTTGAGGGTCAATGGATCCTCACCTGTCTGGCGCTGGCCAACTCTCTGTCAGTGACTCTCCTCGGGCAACCCTGCGATTTCCAGGGCCCGTTCCTCATCGGAGGTGAGGACTCACATCTCTGAGATTCCTCCCCCTGTCTTGGCCTTTTCCCGCTTATGGGCTATCTTCTACGGGGACAAAGATTATGATCCGCATGCTTGATGGGTCAACAGGATATATAGCAGGTGGCATGTGTGGGTACCACCTCTGGATATGAAGGTGTTGTGCTAGTGGGTGCCAGGGGATTCTGAGGAACAAACACGAAGATCGGATGTGGGGAGGGTGAGAAGTGTCAGGGGATTGTGGGGGGAGGTGTTTCAGAATTTGAAGGGTGGCAGGCGGAACTGATGCCAAGAGAGAGGTTGTAACTTACCCTTACAGATTGGTGGAGGTTGTTGGTCATTCCAACATTGGACGGTGGCGTTCCTGCTCAAGCTGCCCGCATTGGCAACTGCTACCGCTGCCTCCCAGGCAGCATCTGACCTTGCTGCTGGTACTCCAACCCGCTCACGGGAACAGGATGCCCCACCTCTCATCTACAGCGTCGAGAATACTTGTGAGGTTGACATCCCCAAAGCAAGTGCAGGTCTGCGCGCGGCCATGCTTGTGTGTTGACTGGGAATGAGTAGTGAGGGAACGTTTAAAAGCAGCTCCTCCTTGGTTAGTGGTGAGCTGCTGAGGCGCCAGTCGGGTGAAACAGACAGCGAGGGAGCCAGAAATGTTGAGAATCTCATGGGGGCTCACTTTTGGCACTATATGTCATTGAATATGGACTGCGATCTTGCCAACATGGCCAAAACCAGACTTGAACTTGAGTCCGCTGCATCGCGCCCCACATTTTCTGTTGAATGGAAGTGTATTCAGATAACTTGCTGCGAAGACCTGAAGAATGTTTTGTACCTGATAGTTAACAAATCACATCGAGATATTAGGGACAATTCTCCTTGTCCAAGGGGTGGGTATGAGAGGTACGGGCCAGGTGGTTGGCTGCTGGTAGAAGGTTAAAGCCTTGAAAATGGTGTTGGGTTGGAAACATGATATTGTCATGCTTATTTAGTTTCGGCTGGGCAGGATTAGAGTCAAGCGGGTGACTGTCTGTGTGGAGTTTGCACTTTTTCCCTGTTTCTGAGTGGGCTTCCTCCGGGTGCTCCTGTTTCCTCCCACAGTCCAAAGAGTTGTTGGTTAGGTGGGGTTGCGGGGATAGAGTGGGCCTGGATATGGTGCTCTTTCGGACGTTCGGTACAGACTCGATGGGCCGAGTGGCCACCTTCTGCACTGTAGGAATTCTTTGTTTCTAAGTACGCAACATTTAATTTGAACACAGGGCTATTGGCCCTCGAAATACAAATTATACATTCTCTCCTGTATGTCTTTCCCTATAATTTGGCACATTTTAACAAAGAACAAAGAAAATTACAGCATAGGAACAGGCCCTTTTGCCCTCCCAGCCTGCGCCGATCCAGATCCTTTATCTAAACCGATCGCCTATTTTACAAGGATCTATTTCCCTCTGTTCCCCGCCCGTTCATATATATGTCTAGATGCATCTTAAATGATGCTATCGTGCCCGCCTCTACCACCTCCCCTGGCAAAGCGTTCCAGGCACCCACCACCCTCTGCGTAAAAAACTTTCCACGCTCATCTCCCTTAAACATTCCCCCTCTCACCTTGAAATCGTGTCCCCTTGTAATTGACACCCGCACTCTTGGGAAAAGCTTGTTGCTCTCCACCCTGTTCATACCTCATAATTCTGTAGACCTCATTCAGGTCCCCCTCAACCTCCATCTTTCCAACGAAAACAATCCTAATCTACTCAACCTTTCTTCATAGCCAGCATCTCCATACCAGGAAACATCCTGGTGAACCTCCTCTGCACCCTCTCTAAAGCATCCACATCCTTCTGGTAATGTGGCGACCAGAACTGCACGCAGTATTCAAAATGTGGCCTAACCAAAGTCCTATACAACTGTAACATGACCTGCCGACTCTTGTACTCAATACCCCGTCCAATGAAAGCAAGCATGCTGTATGCCTTCTTGACCACTCTATCGGCCTGCGTTGCCACCTTCAGGGTACAATGGACCTGAACTCCCAGATCTCTCTGGACATCAATTTTCCCCAGGACTCTTCCATTGACCATATAGTCTGCTCTTGAATTTGATCTTCCAAAATGCATCACCTCGCATTTGCCTGGATTGAATTCCATTTGCCACTTCTCTGCCTAACTCTCCAATCTATCTATATTTTGCTGTATTCTCTGACAGTCCTCCTCGCTATCTGCAACTCCACCAATCTTAGTATCACCTGCAAACTTGCTAATCAGACCACCTATTCCTTCGTCCAGATCATTTATGTAAATCACAAACAACAGTGGTCCGAGCACGGAATTCTGTGGAACACCACTAGTCACCTTTCTCCATTTTTAGACACTCCCTTCCACCACTACTCTCTGTCTCCTGTTGCCCAGCCAGTTCTTTATCCATCTAGCTAGTACACCCTGAACCCCATACGACTTCACATTTTCCATCAACCTGCCATGGGAAACTTTTATCAAACGCCTTACTGAAGTCCATGTATATGACATCTACAGCCCTTCCCTCATCAATTAACTTTGTCACTTCTTCAAAGAATTCTATTAGGTTTGTAAGACATGACCTTCCCTGCACAAAACCATGCTGCCTATCACTGATAAGTCTATTTTCTTCCAAATGTGAACAGATCCTATCCCTCAGTATCTTCTCCAACAGTTTGCCTACCACTGACGCCAAGCTCACAGGTCTATAATTCCCTGGATTATCCCTGCTAACCTTCTTAAACAAAGGGACAACATTAGCAATTCTTCAGTCCTCCGAGACCTCACCCGTGCTCAAGGATGCTGCAAAGATATCTGTTAAGGCCCCAGCTATTTCATGCCTCGCTTCCCTCAGTAACCTGGGATAGATCCCATCCGGACCTGGGGACTTGTCTACCTTAATGCCTTTTAGAATACCCAAAACTTTTCCCTTCCTCATGTCGACTTGACCTAGAGTATTTAAACATCCATCCCTAGCCTCAACATCCTTCATGTCCCTCTCCTTGGTGAATACCGATGCAAAGTACTCATTAAGAATCTCACCCATTTCCTCTGACTCCACGCATAAATTCCCTCTTTTCGCTTTGAGTGGGCCAATCCTTTCTCTAGTTACTCTCTTGCTCCTTATATACGAATAAAAGGCTTTGGGATTTTCCTTAACCCTGTTAGCCAAAGATATTTCATGACCCCTTTTAGCCCTCTTTATTGCACGTTTGAGATTTGTCATACTTTCCCGATATTCCTCCAAAGCTTCATCAGTTTTAAGTCGCCTAGATCTTATGTATGCTTCCTTTTTCATCTTAGCTAGTCTCACAATTCCACCTGTCATCCATGGTTCCCTAATCTTGCCATTTCTATCTCTCATTTTCACAGGAACATGTCTGTCCTGCACTGTAATCAACCTTTCCTTAAAAGACTCCCACATTTCAAATGTGGATTTACCCTTAAACAGCTGCTCCCAATCCACATTCCCTAGCTCCTGCCGAATTTTGTTATACATGGCCTTTCCCCAATTTAGCACTCTTCCTTAAGGACCACTCTCGTCTTTGTCCATGAGTATTCTAAAACTTACGGAATTGTGATCGCTATTCCCAAAATAATCACCGACTGAAACTTCCACCACCTGGCTGGGATCATTCTCCAATACCCGGTCCAGTATGGCCCCTTCCCGAGTTGGACTATTTACATATTGCTCTAAAAGACTCTCCTGGATGCTCCTTACAAATTCTGCTCCATCTACGCCTCCAACACTACATGAGTCCCATTCAATTTTAGCATCACTATTTTAACTCTACATACTTTGAGGTCACTTTTATCTTGGAGTTGCCTTGTTGTCCAAGTTACTTCCTACTGATTCAAATAAAGATCCATAATACAAAGGTTTAAAAAAAAATCCTCCCTAATGTTACGGATTTTGATGACTTTTTTGTGAACAGATGACGTCCAGGATTATTACAGAAATACTGATATTTTCTTTTTATGAACATGGATAAAACTCAAAATGTGGAAGCCAGGTTTAAGCATAGTCAGACCCTGTAATTTGCAAACTCAGGGCTGGAACAGGCTGTATTCATGCAGCCTGCCATTAGACAATCAATTTCCCGTCGAAAACCTGATAGGCCTCGGACTGCCTGACCAGAATATAAGGGGAGGCACTTTGGCGGACGTGAAGGAGGTCATTTTGACCTCAATAGTTTACAGTCGGGGGGCCCCTGAAGATGGATTGAATAAATACAGGCAGAGGAAAGGGGAATACCCAACTGCATTTGCCAGGCGCCTGTGGACACAGTTCACAGGATTCATAAGAACATAAGAACTAGGAGCAGGAGTAGGCCATCTGGCCCTTCGAGCCTGCTCCGCCATTCAATGAGATCATGGCTGATCTTTTATGGATTTATCTCCACTTTCCTACCCGAACACCATAACCCTTTATTCTTCAAAAAACTATCTATCTTTCGGTGACATGGACAGAGCCACAGTAACAGTGCAGCAAAGGTCTAACTGGACCTGAATCCTTGTTTCACTCGCCATTGAGACAACAAAGAGGGCGAGTGAAAATTTTGACCCAGCCCATGATGCCCACACAGAGGCTTCGGTAATTAGAAGGATGTCCCGGGCCTGTTAGAAAGAGGTCCAGTAGTTAAAGCACCCTAAAGAGAGCAAGAGAGGCAAGTTGAATCAGGTGAATGCAAGAAATATGACACCTGTGACATTATGCAAATGTACAGCATGTGAAAAGCTAATGTTATGTTAAAACTAGCCACAAGATGGAGCTAAGGGACTCTACTATAAAAGGCACTGACTCTTAGGCTTCAGGGGAGAGAGTAAATTAGAGGAGAGGAGATTGGAGTAAAGTGCATTGTAGGGCTAAAGAAGATAGAATATAGTTAGAATATAGAGATAGTGAGTGAGTGTAGTTTAATAATCTATTTGTTCACCATAGAAATAAGTGTCGAGCAAAAAATCAAAAAGTGTAAATAAAGTTAGTTTAGTTCATGAAAAGAGCTTCATGTGTCTTTGTGAACACTATGTTTTCCATCCTGAAGTCAACTTCAAAAAGATCACCAGAATACCGACCCCCACATATCCCAACTCCACATACCCCAACCCTGCATGCCCCAACCCAGGATACCCAACACCGCATACCCCACCCTTGCATACCAAACTTTGCATACCCGAACTCTGCATACCCCAACCCTGCATGCCCCAATCCTGCATACCTTAACCCCATAGGCTAGCACCCAGGTCCTGTGTGTGGGAATGAAATGAGTGTCAGAAATAGGCGAGGCTACAAGAGGAGTTATCCGGCCCCTACGCCCGTCCCGCAGTAAGAGTTAGGGACCCACAGCAGGAAGATCCTAGGCAACAGCTGCCACAGGGAAAATGTTATAATTGTGGGCACACATGCCACTTTGTTGGAGATTTTAAGGAACCCCATCAGTAAATGCCACATTGTGACATGAAACGGCCATCGGGAAGCCCAGGGTGGCCTCTGACAACATTTACTGGCTGCGTCCTGCTTCAATTCCGGCAGGATACAACTGGTAGATCGCGCCCATAGGGTTCTTAGGCTAATGCTGAGAGGATGCTTCCTCTTGTGAGTGAGCCTATGACCAGAGGACATAACCTCAAAGTAAGGGTTGTCCATTTAAGACAGAGATGAGGAGGAATTACTTCTCCCAGGGCGTAGTGAATCGATGGAATTATTTATCACAGAGAACTACAGACGCTGGGTCATTAAGTATGTTCAAGGCTGAGATAGACCGATTTCTAATAAGTGAGGGAATCAAGGGTTATGGGGATAAAGCAGAAAAATGGAGTTGAGGATCATTAGATGCCATCATGATTTCACTGAATGGTGGAGCAGACCCGATGGGCCGAGAGGCCAACTTCTGCTCCTACGTCTTATGGTCTTATAGTGATACACCATTAATTGGTTTCAATTTAACATGGTAGTAAATTGCAATTTCCAATATTACTATTAGTCAGTTATTGTATGATGTCAATTAAGATTTTTATCCACTAATGTATGGGAAAGATTGGATTAGGGGCTTGATGTTGAGTGAGGGGATCATGATATGTGATTACTCTTTGCTTGTTTGTGTTGGGTCATACAACATGCAAACTTGTGCATGATTTCAGCATGCAGCCCAGTGTAAAATACACTGCTCACTGGCTGAATGCTCAGCAGGTTCATCAGTTAGCTTACATCTCTTAAAGGCAGCCTGCCCTCTTAAAGGAGAGTTGCACTGATGCTGCAGGAGTTGCTTGACCAATCTCAAAAATACTTTGGTAGAAGGTACAGAACGATAAATGGCGCAACAGGCCAAAAACAGAGGGCTCTCAGATTTCTGGATGCAGCACTGGATGCCAAAAAGAGGAGAGACAACTTGATTCCCTTGGGGGACCAGGAGGCGCTCAAGGCCAGTGCTGAGCCAAATCAGGGTAGAGGGTCGTTTGTGTGCCAACTCAATGGAGGCTGATATTGCAGACGAGTTCTGCTGCAGGAGACTTTGTTAGGGTGGCATACAGTAGAAAACTGATGGGTATGCACCCAAAGATGCTTAGTGCATTGGCAGGCCTGCCACAGAGCCTCTTGCCACTATCAAGGAGTAAGGAGGAGTCTGGTTGCAGTTCGGCACAGGGTTTTGTGAAGAAGTTGGAATACATTCTTTCCAGTGTGGTGGTCAACTCCTTGGCAGCACTTGCCGATCCAATGATGATTTGGATGCAGTATTTGGTCATTAATATCTCAACAGAAATGATGTTGGCTCGATTTAGATTTGGATTTAGATTTAGATTTATTGTCACGTGTACCGAGGTACAGTGAACAGTATTGATCTGCATACAGAACAGCCAGATCATTCCATACATGGAACACATAGGACATGTGATAAATAAAGAATGTACATACATAGATATAAACATTGGGTGAAGCATTGTGTGAAGATAGAGGCGCTATTGAGGGGCTTTCTGGGGTGGCTTTTATTTCATGCCAAGGGGCAACTCTGAATGTTCATAGCAGATGGATCGGGAAATTCTGTGGCAATCATGATATGGGGATGAGATCTCAGGGCAACTAAATCTGAATGTGTATGGAGGGAAGAAGGTCAAGGTGTACCATGATTCTCAGACACCTCTCTTGAGGTTATGTTGGAGGTGGTTCAGACATGTGGACATATGCTGTTTCTCAAGGGAGGGAGGAGGCAGCCAGCCTTCGTGACAGAGAAGGCTTAGCTGGTGGTGAAACAGGAGGTCTTCGGCCAAGTTGTCATCAGAGAAATATGGATTTACTGCTGCAAGAGCTTCAATGAACTTCGGGAAAGGTGAGATACATCCAATCGGCATGTGGTATAACTGAGGGTATTTTGAGCACTACTGATCTGTGCATGCAAATACCCAGTTATTACAAGTTTGAGCATAGTGTAGCTTGTGTGTCCTGGGTCACAGGAAATAGGCATTGGGAGCATGGCCATCCATTAAAGGTGGGAGAATGGCAACATGATAGTGAAAGTATGAGAAGTGTTTGTTGGAATCACAGCACCTCAGATGCCAAGGTTGACCCTATTGTTACCATCCACCAGGCAGGCAAAGAGCGAGTAGAATACCTGGGAGATGGGGGAAGAAGTGGAGGAGTGGTACACATTGCAATCCTAATGGAAGAGCAAGACTTGATGATCACATAACACATGGGTCCCTGGCGCTATGAGGCAGCAGTGCTAACCACTGTGCCACCCCATAGTGAATAGCAGTCTGTCAGTGGCAGGCTGTTACCTGTAAATGAGGTAACAATGTAGCACAGTGGGGCGGCATGGTGGCACAGTGGTTAGCACTGCTACCTCAAAGTACCAGGGATCCGGGTTCGATTCAGGCTTTGGGGACTGTCTTTGTGAAGTTTGCATATTCTCCCCGTGTCTGCCTGGGTTTCTTCCGGGATCTCTGGTTTCCTCCCACAGTCCAAAGATGTCAAGTTAGGTGGAGTTACGGGCATAGAGCAGGGGAGAATGCCTGGGTAGGTGCTCTTTTGAAAGGTCAGTGCAGACTCGATGGGCTGAATGGCCTCGTTTGCACTCTAGGGATAGTTTGAGAAAAAATGGCAATCAGTCATGAATTGCAGGGAACCATTCCTGTAGTAACAAGTTCCATATTCTTATTCTTTGGATAAAGAAGTTTCTTCTGAATTCCCTATTGTCTTTGTTGGTGGCTATCTCATATTGATGACCAATAGTTATGCCTCGAGGAAATATTCTTTTTTCATCCATTTTGTCAAAATTTTTTACAGTTTTAAAGGCCTCTATAAGGCCACCCCTCAGTCTTCTTTTTTCGAAGCACAAGAGACCCAGCCAGTTAATCCTTTCCTTATATGGACATTTATGCATTGCTGGCATAATCCTTGTAAATCTCCTCTATACCCTCTCCAGTGCCTATATAACCTTTGTATGGAGACCAAAATTGCATGTAATGCTCGAAATGTATGGTCTAACTAAGGTTCAACACCATTCAGTATAATATCTATACTTTCTCATTCTATCCCTCTCGAAATAAAGATGTGGAGATGTTGGACTGGGGTGAGCACAGTAAGAAGTCTTACAACACCAGGTTAAAGTCCAACTGGTTTGATTCAAACACGAGCTTTCAGAGCGCAGCTCCTTCCTCAGATTCACCTGAGGAAGGAGCTGCGCTCCGAAAGCTCGTGTTTGAATCAAACCTGTTGGACTTTAACCTGGTGTTGTAAGACTTCTCAAAATAAAATTTAGTGCTTGGATTTTCTCAATGGCTTTGCTAACCTGTACCACATCTTTTAGTTATTGTCGTACTTGTACTCTGGGATACCATTTTTCCTCTATCCTACTTATATTTGCACCTTCCAAGTAAAAAGTGATCTCCCTATTCATCCCACCAAAATGCACTATCTCACGTTTTATCTATGTTGAAATTCACACTTAGGTACAGTTTGCAGCAAATGTCAAAGCCAGGTGCACAGACGCAAGGACTTGGGCATAGTGTCAAAGAATTTGAATAACCTCATGCAAAGTGTCACAAGAATTTTAATAACCTCAGGCGAAAAGTCAAGGTCAATAGATGCATTTCACCTGGCATAGTCTATCAACTGCGCCATTGTCCTCAACCAACACCCTATTAACCACATCCCATTGCTGTCAATCGGGACTTAAGCCTAACTTCTTTTACATGCAGCCCTGAGTCATTCACAGCTTCTTGGTCAGAGTGAACGACAGGGAAATTCATTTCCTCGAGTAGTACATTATTTAAAAGAACACCAATCAGATACAGTATCAGGTACCGGGTGTGGTAAACCTGTTTAACTGTGCTCTTGCCCTACATTAAAATAAATTATCTCCAAGCCTGTGAGTTAGCCATTGGGGTATGACACAGCCAGTAATGTTTACCCTATATGGTTGATAAGCGTGTACAAAATAAACTAATTTTTAAAACTTTGTGAAAATTTTGATCATCGAATTTCGTTTGAAATCTGATACTAATGCATTTAATATAAAACAAATGATCTTGTTAGGATTTGTGTGCAGGTATAGCAAGTGATCACGAAGGCAAATGTAATGTTTGTATTATGGCAACGGGAATGGAATATAAAAGTAGGGACATTTTACTGCAGGTGTACAGGGCATTGCTGTGATCGCATCTGGAATATTGTGTACAGTTTTTGTCTCCTTACTTGAAAAAAGATATAATTGCATTCAAAACTGTTCAGGGAAGGTTCACTCGACTTGGTTGAAGGGTCTAATTTATGAAAAAATGTTAACCAGGTTGGGCATGTATTGATTGAAGTTTAGAAGAATGTGAGGTGGTCTTATTGAAACATATTAGATCCTGAGGGGATTGGATATGGTAGAAGATGTTTCCACTAGTGGAAGAGACGGGAACCTGGAGACACAGTTGAAGAATAAGAGTTCTACTGTTTAATTGTTATTTTTCTGTTTTGGTCATTGGCCTAACTCCAAGGTCCAGTTTGGGACCGCTAACATTTTAAAGGAGATATAGTTTGAAATTCAAGACATTTACTAAATGAATAAAGCTATAGAATTCCACAGGTTTTGAACAAAGAAAAATAAACTATACTCAAAAAGATGAAGCAATTTGCAATATTTGTTTAATGTTCTAGCATTCGGGGTAGATATGAGGCACATGTCAATTTATAAACCAACTGTGTTTAGCTACCATACAGATTTTTAAACAAAGATTGGATTTTACGCTCCCTCACTGGATGGTTTGAAGGTAGGGGTGCACATGGAATCGAACCTTCCTCCACCTACTTGTCACTTCATACTGTAAGGTTTTGCCGATCCCAGGTTTTCCTGCTAGGAAACCACCTATAAATTTATAGTTCACATGATGTTGCTCAGTGGCCCAGAATGAAATTAGTAACTTTAGGACCTCATAGGAAGCCGGCGGTAAATGAACATAGTTTTATTGAACTAATTACAAAGTCCTACTGAAGGCAGCATGTCACTCCCAGTCCAGTCCTTACTGGGAGAACTAACCACACCAGGCCCTGCTTTAGTTCATAACGAGTCCCAGGTGGGTGGCCTCCGCCTGCTACCTGGGAAGTTTGTACTAAATAATGGTGAGATCCATGATGGTTTCTCCTTGACCCTCATGGGGTTATGACACCCCTCCCCCTCAAATTCCAAAAGACTCCCTTCAGCTGCTGCAATAACCTGCATAGGGCACATGGTTTGGGGGTGATACGATCACCTGCAGATGACAGGCCACTCCACACAATCCGAAAGAAGCTACACTCGAAGAACGTGCCGCTAATATGTGACCACCAATTGCGCATCATGTACGTTTGCGCCCGATACCCGAGCAGAGTGCACGACACCTTCATAATAATAATCTTTATCAGTGTCACAAGGAGGCTTCCATTAAAAAAACTGCAAATGAGGTTACTGTGAAAATCCCCTTGTCGCCACATGGCGCCTGTTCGGGTTCACAGAGGGAGAATTTAAAATGTCCAATTCACCTAACAAACACGTCATTCGGGACCTGTGGGAGGGAAACGGAGCACCCGGAGGAAACCCACGCAGCCACAGGGAGAATGTGCAGACTCTGCACAGACAGTGACCCAAGCCGGGAATTGATCCTGGCTGGGACTCTGGCGCTGTGAAGCAACAATGCTAACCACTCTGCTACCATGCTGCCCAATTATTGTGTCGTTGAATTTACTGTTTTGTAAGTTCACAAACCTCTCTTTAGGATACTGAGAGAAAATTCAGAATGTCCAATTCACCTAACAAACACGTCTTGCAGGACTTGGGGGAGGAAACCGGAGCACCCGGAGGAAACCCACACGGACATGGGAAGAACGTGCAGACTCCGCACAGACTGTGACCCAAGTCTGGAATCAGACCCTGGAGCTGTGAAGCAACAGTGTTAACCATTGTGCTACTGTGCTGCCACCTGGTACACTGGATGATTCCCGGCCACTTCGAGGTGCACACTGGCTGGGGGGTTGTCTGTGGGGCGACAAGGTTATCCACTTTGGTCGTGGCCGATGACACCTATCCGAAGGCATAGACAGATGGGGAGACCACTCACAGAAGCCCATGCAGCGACCAGGAGCATGATTGGGTGGTGCTTCGGCCTCATGAGAATGTGCTTCAGGTGCCGGGCTGCTCTGGAGGGGCCCTCCAGTATGACACTGAGAGAGTCACCCACATCGCGGCGGTCAATGCGTCCTCCAAAACATCGTGCAGCAGAGGGGCGATGTGCTGGAGGAGAAGGATGAATACTAGTTCTCGTCTGATGAGGAGGATGCAGGCGAGGGTGAGGATGGACAAGACATTGGGCTCAGGCATGCACGGGAGGCTACACGACATGTGCGCCAGGGCCATTGTACACGGGATGCTCTGATCGGCTCCAGGTTCACCCACTAGTGGTGGGGAGCTGACCAGGGGCACGGACACCGCATTCTACCCCTGCCACTCCCACCCACCTGATCCCTCCCATCCCCACTCAAACCCCCCCCCCCCCCCTCCCCCCCCCCCCCCTCCCCCACCTGCAACCCACTCCATGATACATATACAGTGCACACTGGGTACGGACCCTGGGTTGGCAGTAACAGGGGGTCTGGTCCGTGGGATAGAGGATGTTGACAACCTACCCTGCGATGAGCTCTGGTGCTTGGCATTGCTTGACAATATCTGAATCCTGCCCACGGTCGCACTTCCCACCGTTTACCTGGGTGATCCCTGCATGCAAGCTGGCCATTCATTAACTCAGACCCATCGATTCCGGTGGAGGTGGGGTGCTGGAAGTTGGGCGAAGGACACCAGAGTGGTGAGCACTGGGTGAACTGTGGTCCCTAAGCCAAGCCCACCCACAACGTCCGTCAATTCCCCCCCCCCCCCCCCCCCCGCCCCCCCCCACCATGTCCCGTCGCTGGCCAGCACAGACTAGCCCACTCCTCATACCGTTCTGACAGAGCACCGAGGCAGGTTGTAACATTTGCACAGGTGTTTTATGTTTATGTGAACAAATATATACAGATCCATGCCCTGGCCCCTATCACTAAACTGTGCCCAGCACACATGCCAGCTTGACTGGTGTCTACTTTTCTGGCCTTACGGGCCCTCACATTAAATCTAGATGGATCCACAGATCATAGATCATAGATCATAGAATCATAGAATTTACAGTGCAGAAGGAGGCCAATCGGCCCATCAAGTCTGCACCGGCTCTTGGAAAGAGCACCCTACCCAAACCCACACCTCCACCCTATCCCCATAACCCAGTAACCCAACTCAACACTGAGGGAAATTTTGGACACTAAGGGCAATTTAGCATGGCCAATCCACTGAACCTGCACATCTTTGGACTGCGGGAGGAAACAGGAGCACCCGGAGGAAACTCTCAGACACACAGGGAGAACGTGCAGACTCCGCGCAGACAGTGACCCAAGCCGGGAATCAAACCTGGGACCCTGGAGCTGTGATGCAATTGTGCTAACCACTATGCTACTGTGCTGCCCATGGTACATCAGGAGTGGAGGTGGCCTGCTGTGATTCCCGTCTCTTTTGGGGCCCATCTTCTGGGGTGACTGGGCTTGGATGGGCCAGGCTGCTGCTCGTGTGAACCAGGTGGTGTGGTGCTGCTATGTTCTACCTACTGCCCACCAGATGCACGAGGGGCGGGGTGGGGGTGGAGTCCGAGGTGCTGTGGAGTCACCGGCGTGGGCCCCATCACCTCCGTTGAGATGCCCAATGGACCTCAGGCTACTCCGTATGATGGGAGCGGAGCTAAGCCCTTTAGTTCCCATGCCGCCTGCCCTGCCAATCCTGGAGGCCTCCTCAACCAGAGTCTGCATTCTCGTGGCCATGCCACACAGGGAGTGGACCACCTCAGTCTGAGACAGCGCCACATCATGCTGTGACTGTGCCAGCACCTCCTGGGTCTGTGTCACATCGACCAGTGACTGGGCCACGACCCACTGGGGCTCAGCTACCTCCCTCTGCAACTGCGTCACCTCAGCCAGTAGCTGGGTATTGCCGCTGACGCTCTCAGCCATGGCCCGTTGTGACTGGGCCACGATCCGGATCATTGCTGCAATGTCCAGGTGGCTCAGGCATGTGGCTGCCTGTGAGACTCCTCATCATTGAAGTGTCCTTTCCCGTCACAGCACCCAAGTGCTCCAGTTTTAGAATCACTCGACAGGGGAAACAGTTTTCAGCATCTACCCCATCACGCACTCTCGCAATCTTAAGTTTTTGAATAAGATTATCTCTGGTTCTTCTAAACCCCAGTGAGAATAGTCCCGTTATACCCAATCCCTCCACATTGAACCACATTGTACCAGCCTCCCCGGACAGGCGCCGGAATGTGGCGACTAGGGGCTTTTCACAGTAACTTCATTGAAGCCTACTCGTGACAATAAGCGATTTTCATTTCATTTCATTTCATACTCATTCCAGGTATCACTCCAATGCTTCTTGGTTGCACATTCCTTAAGGCAAGTCTATCATAGTATATTCTCACCAATGCCCTGTATAACTGCAATAAGATTTATTTACTTTTATTGTCTAGCCCCCTTGAAGTAAAGAGCAAAATGTCATTTGTCTTTGCAAATTCTTTCTCTATTTACATGTTAACTTTCAATGCTTAGTGCACAAGGGAACCCAAATCCTTCTGAACACCAACATTTAAAAGTTTCTCACTATTTATAATATTATTCGGCTTTTATTGATTGAAGTGAATAACCTTTTATTTCCCTACATCTGGTGCCATTCGTTAACCTGTCTTTAACCTTTGTAGATTTCCTGGGAGCTGAGTTGGGATCTGTAATTCCCCTGATGCTGGTACTGCAGGAACTCCAACCTAAAATATATTGTGCACGCAGAACTTTCAGGCACTTCTGGTGCAGTCTGTAAACTATCACATTGGGCAGATCGTGACATCAAACAACAGTTCAGGCTGATTTGACACATAGAAACTTTCCATTAAATCGCGCCCAAAGTGTGGTAGCGAGCGGGAACTGCCGCAAACCTCCCGGGAAGCCGTCACCAGCATCAAACATTAATTGGTTCACTTGCTGAGGCCCCACGGCCTGAACGCCGCAAATGATGGTCCCTCTGGCTGATTTGCCGGGACCGCGTCCTCCAGCTCTCTGCTAAAGAGGGAGAGCAACACTTAAACCGATAGGGTGCAGCCGTAATATTCAGGGGGATGTCAGCGATGCTACAGCAGGTCCATAGACAATTGGAGGAGTCCTAGGGCCTGTGGGTGCAGGAGACTATGCCGGCAATGCGTGGCACGGAGGCCAACATTGCTAGAATGGCGACCGTCATGGAGAGCCTCGTTCATGATGCCAGCAGCATGAGTGGAGGTGCCCAAGGCGTGGCTCAGTCAGTGGCGGCCATGGCTGAGAGTCTCGACAGCTTGTCCAAGTTGTTGGAGGACGCATTCCAATGTCACGTGGACCTTGGTGAGATGCTACGGAGCATGTCCCAGTCTCAGGTGGGCATTGCCAAGGTACTCCAGAGCATGTCCTGGTCACTGGGGAGTTGGCCCAGTCACAGATGGGCATTGCCGGGTGCTTCAGAACATGAGTGGCATCGGCGAGGACATCAAAACCATGCTGCAGACATTGGGGAGCCACCAGGGCTGACTGCTGAGGGCTGGCAGAGTCACATGATGTAGGTGCAGTCAGGGCTTGATCCAGCTGCCCCTCTGTCCCGAGGTGAACCCCAGTGCCCTATGGGCACTGACCGGAAGGACAGGGGTGCAAATCCTGAGCCACCCGATGGAGTAGCGACTGTGGCCACCAGCTCTCCCGAGCTCCACCCCCCTAATAATGGCGTGTCTCGGAATCAGCCCCTGGACAGGGTGCCATGGCAGGGCACCTAGAAGCAGTGATAGAGCACGAGCAGGCCGGGGGGCACCGAGGACACTGGGGAGGGAATAGGGGTAAGGGGAGAGTGAGGGGTAATGGGGGGAAGGGGTGGGGAAGTGAGGTGGCACCGTTGGGGGCTAAGGTCAGTTGGGAAAACATATGTACAGAATTTTTAAAGTGTTGCACCCGAGAAATATGATGCTTCTATCACTTTCATCCACAATGCGGCCCAACCACCAATCCCTGGCAACAGCACCCCCGGCATGAATGTCCTGGTCCCCCCCCCCCTCCCCCCACCCCCCCCCCCCCCGATTATTCAGTAGACAGGCAGAAGTTAGACTATGACATAGATTGAGAAGCAGCAGCGCTCAGCTCTCGAGTGTGTTATCAGCACCTCCCTGCCTTTGACAGTGACCGACTGACGATGCCAACATAGTCCCGTCACCCTGGAGTGATATTACACAGACCATGGGAGGGTAGAGCAGTTGGGGGGGGGGGGGGGGGGTGGAGAGGGGGTGCGATGAAGGAGAAGTTCACGTGTAGCCGGCAAGGATGAGGGCCTCTGGTCCTGCGGCATCCTCACCGCTACTGCCTGTCCTCCATTCTCTGGATGATGCTGTGGGTCATCCCTGGCACATCATCCCGTTGCTGTGTAAAATTGTGGAGGGTCCATAGATGACCACAAAGCAGGCCACCCTCTGGAAGATAGACTGCAGTGTACCAGTCAAGGCACGGAACCACATTTTGAGTAGTCCAATGCGCCGTTCAATGACAGCCTGGGTGGCTGCATGGGCCTAGTATCAGAATGTTGCATCGATCACCGCCCTTCGGACTAGCATCATTAGCCATGTACTCAGCAGGTACCCCTTAGAATCATAGAATCCCTGCAGTGCAGAAGGAGGCCATTTGGTCCGTGGAATCTGCACCTACCCTCTGAAAGTGCAGGGCGACATGCGTGCCATCTATTACCCGCAGGACGTGGGACAACCTGGCGATGGCGGAGAATCCTGCTGCCTGGGTATCTTGTTGGGCTGGTCCCTGTCAAAGTTTATATATTTGCTGCCCGGACAACCATAACTTCATTGATGCACTTGAGGCCTGTAGCTTGTGAGATGAGATGCCCCACAAATCCCCGTTCAAGCCCTGGAATGATCATGAGGCATAAAGGTTCAAGGCTGATGTGACCTTGATGGCCACCGGGAGCGGTATCCTCCTCCACATGGTGCCAAGTCCGCGTGGACATGACACACGTGCCTCACCGTCCTTTTACTGATGCGGATCCTCCTTCCTCACACGCTGTCCATCCTCTGCTCAAAAGACTAGCGAAGCTGGTACACAGTCGCTGGTCTCCCCCTCTGGATCTCTCCCTGGTCTGATGGGCAGCCGGGTCCTCAGGGTGTGGGGCGGGGTCCTGCGCATGAGCCGCTGCTCCAAGCCTCTGTCAACACTGCCGCCGTGGCCTTCTCCTGCGTCTGGCTGCTGGGCCTGCCAGCAGCACAGTGATGGCATCCTCCACGGGTCAAAGATATCATCCACCTTGAGTAATATTTGTAAAGAATTGGAGACGGAGTGAGACTGGCGACCAGCGGTGACTTCCACCCCAGAACCCTTCATTCCCACATTGCCCCCTCCCTCCCTCCTCCCCCTCTCACATCCCCTGCCATCTGACACATCCAGCCCATGCACCCTCGGGCACAGCAGGAGCCCCTGGTCACTGGACCCGACACCCTTTATTGCAGACACACGGAAGTAACCTTACCTGGACCACGCAGTAATTCCCTCGCCTGTGCTCACACTCAGCCTTTGGTCGCAGAGATGTCCCAGTGCTAGGGCCCAGCCCTGGGTTTTTGGATGTCGGCTGCATCCATGGTGTTGCTTCCTGCAGTGTTCAGGTACAGTGTCCAAGCATTTGAGGGATCCTAAATATTGGCCAGAACATATACGGGCAGCACGGTAGCATTGTGGATAGCACAATCGCTTCACAGCTCCAGGGTCCCAGGTTCGATTCCGGCTTGGGTCACTGTCTGTGCGGAGTCTGCACATCCTCCCCGTGTGTGCGTGGGTTTCCTCCGGGTTCTCCGGTTTCCTCCCACAGTCCAAAGATGTGCAGGTTAGGTGGATTGGACATGATAAATTGCCCTTAGTGTCCAAAATTGCCCTTAGTGTTGGGTGAGGTTATTGGGTTATGGGGATAGGGTGGAGGTGTTAACCTTGGGTAGGGTGCTCTTTCCAGGAGCCGGTGCAGACTCGATGGGCCGAATGGCCTCCCTCTGCACTGTAAATTCTATGTAAACATGCCTCCAAGCTTAGGATGCCTGTAGCCTCCTTCACAAGGGTGTGGTTATTGCCATCAGGTATACATAGACCACCTTGGAAGTAGGAGGAAGAAGAGGACCAAGAGGAAGAGGTACAGAGGAGACATCTGTTCTAAACTGACTGTCTGCGAACTCCTACTGAGACTCTGGTTCCCTTCATTACCACTGCTCCTCTCTTTTCCACATTGCCCTCCATCTGTGAGAATCAACCTTGGCCAAAATCCTGCAATAAAATCTGCTAACCAAAGCCTTTCCACAACATCTTTATCCAACAACACAGTCAATAATACAAAGTAAACAATTTACCCTTGTGAACTCCCTTAGTGCCTTTCTCCTGTGTGCCTTTACTTGGCCCAACGCTCCTATGCAGTGCAACCACAGTGGCGATGGTATAGCTGGCGGAAGGCCGTTGATTTCCAGTGGGGGAAGATTTCAAATGATCTTTCAGGATAACTTTGTGCGCCACTTGACTCTGGAAAGCCCAGCTTCAGATTGTATCACCTCAGCATAGTGTTATGATCTGGTGCTGTGCAAATTAAATCCCAAATGAAAACTTGGCAAGCTTTTACATCAGACTTCCATTAGTATTTTAATATGAGAAAATATGTGTACTGAAGTCAGGAGCAACAAATTGGAGATTTTAAATATTAAATTAGAATATTTATTAAGAAAAGAAAACTTACACACAAGATTACAGTTACACAGTTAGAATTTGTGGAACAGAACATTCCCCCAATCCGATTCTTTCTTGGTTATATTCACAATATATACCCGATTTAGCCAACAGTCATAGAATTACATAGAATTTACAGTGCAGAAGGAGGCCATTCAGCCCATCGAGACTGCACCGGCTCTTGGAAAGAGCACCTACCCAAGGTCAACGCCTCCACCCTATCCCCATAACCCAGTAACCCCACCCAACACTAAGGGCAATTTTTGGACACTAAGGGCAATTTATCATGGCCAATCCACCTAACCTGCACATCTTTGGACTGTGGGAGAAAACCGGAGGAAACCCATGCACACACTGGGAGGATGTGCAGACTCCGCACAGACAGTGACCCAAGCCGGAATCGAACCTGGGACCCTGGAGCTGTGAAGCAATTGTGCTATCCACAATGCTACCGTGCTGCCCAAATCTATATGTCCTTACGTAATCTATAATAATCCAGTAATAATAGCACAAGGCACATCCACTGTTGCTGTCAGGAAAATATGTCCCAGGGCTTCTTCCACTTTCCTAGTCTGCTATGGAAAATTCAAAACCTGTATTCTGATAAAACAGACCCACTTTTGGATTGGCTGAAAACTGATTCGCTTTACTTCTCTTCACAGCGTTCCGAGCACAGAACACATTCCAGGAGGTTTTACATGGCTACATGCCAACATATTTTCCAACCTCTTTAAATGTTTTTTCCTCTTGCATTGCCCTTCTCCACCTTTGACATTTATCGTCCCCAGGAAATAAAAACCTTTACTGTTCCCTTTATGGCCACCACATTTCTGTTAAATAAAATTGAATAACTTTGCTGCATCTATTTATGACCTTTTTTAAGTTATAAAATCCTTCTTACCTCCTTTTGAAATTCAAAAAATAAAAATCCAAATCCTCACTTATCCCCTGATAGAAATTTCTACCCATTTTCTATTACTCATAAAAAATTCAATTTTGTCATATTGCCTACTTTCCACATCTAGCTGCTTTGATGCTCTCAACTTTGTCAACACTCAGTCCTGAGCTTAATTAAATTATTCATACACAGACACACACATGCGCAGCGCCCACAAGCCTGTAGAACATAGAACATAGAACAGTACAGCACAGAACAGGCCCTTCGGCCCTCAATGTTGTGCCGAGCCATGATCACCCTACTCAACCCACGTATCCACCCTATACCCGTAACCCAACAACCCCCCCCTTAACCTTACTTTTATTAGGACACTACGGGCAATTTAGCATGGCCAATCCACCTAACCCGCACATCTTTGGACTGTGGGAGGAAACCGGAGCACCCGGAGGAAACCCACGCACACAGGGGGAGGACGTGCAGACTCCACACAGACAGTGACCCAGCCAGGAATCGAACCTGGGACCCTGGAGCTGTGAAGCATTTATGCTAACCACCATGCTACCCTGCTGCTGTATCAGAGAATAACGCAAAAAACGCAAAAGTGGTCAAATAATAACATTTTCTTCACAAAAGACGACAGCAATCTGAATTGACTTTCTGAAATGCAACAGTAAAGCAGCTTCCACAGGCATTCAGCCGTCATCTTTGCTCCACTCACCTCCCTTCACGCTTAGTGATTTTGAAGTGGTCAGCTGGAAATTGACAGCACTTAACTGTGTTTGAAAGCATTGAGGTTAGAGCACTTCAGAGTTACTCAAGCATGAAGGAAGATGAATGGAGCAAAGATGACAGCAGTATGTGTGTAAACTGTCAATCACAGCCAGATAAGGGAAATTAATTAATGTCTTATAGTTCAAGGACCTGAGGGGGTTAGACACAGCTGACTGGTTTACTCTTTCCAGGAATTGACAGGTGATGCTAACTATGTCTGAGCCAGCAGGTGTATTGTACAAATGAGTTTGACAACGGTAATTTTTTTAACTGCCTCTGTCTGGACTGCTCCCACACAGGGGTCTCTTTTCTGGGGGCTTCCTTACGAGGGTCTTTTTTCTGGCGGTTTGTGAGGGGAGAGATCTTTATTTCTGGGTCACTGAGGGGGTTCTCTTTTCTTAGGGGGTCTCTTATTTAGGGGTCACTGTGAACGGTTGAAGGGCGGAGACCCAGAATATTTGGGGGTGGGGGACAGGGAAGCCTGCCGCAGGACCTCCTATCAGGCTGCATGCTCAAAATGGCAGTCCGATAGCGGGATTGCCCTAGAGAAGCCCTCACAATCCTCACACTGGCATAAATTTGGCGTCTCCTCCATAAGGGACCACCCCTCAGTCTAGGGACACAGCCGTCTGGATAAAAGCGCCCAGCCCAGCTGGAGGAGGATGGCTCTGGGTCACAGGTGAACACTGAAATGTCCAGTACCAGCGGACAAAGTCCCGGCAATAACTCTTCAGATGTCGGCCAGGAAATAGCGGTTGACAAACCAATACACTCTGCCCAATCCAGAGCCGCCACAGGCGGAAGCACAGCCGTGGGCAAAGCTGTGCAAAAGGCCCCATGTTGGCGGCTGAAGACTTTGGTGGGGGAGGGGGCTGTTATAACCCCCATGAGGACCACGGGGAAACCATTGTCGATCTCCCCATAAGACCCGTGGAGTACAAGCTTCCCAGAAAGGGGCAGAGGTTGCCAGCTAGATCTCATTACAAACAAACATAAATGTCGGCCCAAAACAGAGCCTGGTGTGGTTAGTTCTCTCAGCAAGGACTGTACTGGGAGTGAGTTGCTGCCTTGGGCAGAGTTTAGTATATAGTTAAATAAACCTCTGTCTCTGGCTTCCTCAAGTTACTAAACTACTCTTAACAACAGTATCTTTGATTCCCTTGCCCAGCAAGAATATATCCACCTCTGCCTTAAAAATATTCAATGATCCCATCTCCACCGCCTTCCAAGGCAGCGGGAGATCCAAAGTTGCACAACCATCTGAGAGAAAAAAAAATCGCCTCATCTCTGTCCTAAATGAGCAACCCCTCATTTTAATTTTGAGCCAAGATGCTTCCTCATTATTGTCCCTATGTTGTCCTTTGTCATCAGGCTAGCCCACCATCCTATCCCCCCTCCCTCGTTGGTCCAACTTTCCATTTTGTCGACCTTTTTGAAATGTAAAGTATTCTGGAGTATTTAGTTCCCAACTTTGGTTGCCTTACCCTCACATCTCTGAAATAGCTATTGGATCAAATCTATTTATCTCCTTTGTTGCCACTAATCTGTCTATTTTATTGCAAATACTTTTTGCATTCAGATAAAGTGTCCTTAATTTTAACTTTTTACCAGTTTTCCCTGTTTCTCCTAAGTCCCTGATATTTTATTACCATTAAAATCTCTGTCCTTTTCTGGTGGAATTAATGAGACTAATATCTGACAAATCCCATGGACATGATGAGCGACTCGGCCAACGTTGTCCACCTCATACGCTGCAAGAAAGGTTGTACCGAGGCATGGTACATTGGCAAGACCATGCAAATGCTGCAACAACAGATGAACGGACATCACGCAACAATCACCAGGCAGGAATGTTCCCTTCCAGCCAGGGAACACTTCAGCAGTCAAAGGAATTCAGCCTCTGATCTCCGAGTAAGCGTTCTCCAAGGTGGCCTTCAGGAGACGCGACAACACAGAATCGGCGAGCAGAAACTGATAACCAAGTTCCGCACGCATGAGTACGGCCTCAACCGTGACTTTGGATTCATGTTGCATTACATTCACCCACCATCTAGCCTGTGCTCGCAAAATCCTACCAACTGTCCTGGCTTGAGACAATTCACACCTCCTTTAACCTGGGATTAGCCCTCTCTCCAGTTTCTCCGTCTGGACCTGCAAAGACTTAATTACCTGCAAAGACTCACATTCAAAGTATTGTCTTGCATCATTGACTTTGTCTATATGTGTTTCTGAAACCCACAGCTTCATTCACCTGAGGAAGGAGCTGCACTCGGAAAGCCAGTCATTCAAAACAAATCTTCTGGACTTTAACCTGGTGTTGTAAGACTTCTTACTGTGCCTACCCCAGTCCAACACTGGCATCTCCGCATCATTACTGTTAGATGTGCTGGCTGCCTCTGAGATATCTTTTATTCTCTCCACATTTTCTTTCTCTTTACTGATAGTTCTTGCAACTATATTGTATATCACAAAAAAGCAGCATTTATCCTGAGTAGGCAAGCAAATTGCTGCTGAGTCTGGAAATCTGAAATGAAAGCAGAAGTGGTCCTTAGCAGGTCAGACTTTATCTGTGACCAGAGAAAAAGAGTTAATATTTCAGATCAATGGCCATTAAGAATGCATAATAAATGCCATAACAAACTTTAATGATCACTGTTTTCAACAGGATTCATTTTATTCACTATGATCTACATCAGAGTTTTTCAAACCCAGGGCAGAGACCTACAGGTGGAATGTGGGTGGGAGTCAGGAGGGTCGTGGAGCGATCGGTCGTGGTGCTCCCAACCACAGAAAAAGCACCAAACAGCTGCGATTGGCTTTTCAGAATGTCGGCCGCGACCGGCCTTTAAGTGCAAACAATGGAGTCCTCCCGTCAGAAGTGGCAGCAGAGAGCAGGTGACATGCCTGGCAGGGACACTGCCATCATGCAGTAATGTCCGTGCTTAGGGAGAAAAATCGTGAACGACAGATTCCTCCATTTTGCAGCTGCCAGCAAGCAACAGGAATGTGTGAAGAACTGATGATGGGTCATTTGTAATAAGGAAGAGAGGGCCAGAGACACAAACAGGTCAGGATCTCACAATTGAACCATCTGGAGAGACTTGCACAGGAGAGTCCATGGCAGGATAAAGCAGCACTGGTGTGAGTTGTATACTGAGCTCTGGGGCCTCTGGTGAATAGCCAAAAGAAAGAAATTAAATCAGGAACAAAGCAGGTGATTTCTTGAGGTATGGCATTGTTAATTTTGCCAATAGAACTCAGATGCAAAGTCCATGTGTATTATACGCAGGGAAGGACTGGAAAATTAAAGTTTAAAGCCCTCAAAACTTCAAAGGCATTTGAAGATTAAGCATGGCAAGTTCAAAGACAAACCTTTCGATTTTTTTCAAAGGATACAGTGAGAACTTAAATCATCAGCTGAAGTCCTCAGCAGAAATGTAACATTGAATGAAAAAACAAGTGAGATCGTGAGGACCAAGCAGGCTCACCTGTAGCATTAAAGGTAAGTGAAAACCGTGTGTCACCAAGATTGGCTGGTTGGGAAAAGTGGGTCCTGGGGAAAAAAGTTTGAAAAACACTGGACGGAATTCTCCGCTCCCGGGAAAAATCGGGAGGGCCGTCGTGAACTCGGCCGAGTTTCACGACGGCCTCGGAGGACGCTCCTCGCCCCCTATTGTCCCCTCCCGGTGGGGCTAGGAGCGGCGCTCCGTAACTCTCGGCCGCCGGGCGGCGCGCTGAGAGTGACGCGACGGCGGTGCCTATGTGACGTCAGCCGCGCATGTGCAGGTTGGCCGGCTCCAACCCGTGCATGCGCGGCTGATGTCACAACGCTGACAGCTCAAACCCGCGCATGCACAGTGGCCGTCTTTCCCCTCAGCTGCTGACCCTCAGCTGTGGTGGGCACCGATCGCGGGCCTGTCCCCTCCCGAGCACAGTCGTGGTGCTCATTCCCCACCAGGCCCCCTACAAGCCCCAAACGGGCATCTCACATCCGTTTCATGATGGCAGCGACCAGGTGTGGTTGCCGCCGTCGTGAAACGGTCGCGAACGGCAAGCCGCTCGGCCCATCCGGGTCGGAAAATCACCGGTCGCCGTGAAAAACGGTGAGTGGCGATTCTTCCGAGTTGGGGGGGGGACGTGAAATCTGTCGGGGGGCCCTCCCGCGATTCTCCCACCTGGCGTGGGGAGCGGAGAATCGCGCCCACTGATCAATGTCATTGGTTGATTTCCGTTAGAAATAATATCCGTTGACCTAAATGTTTTTGCAGCTTATCAATTTACTCGGCATACCTGTGTGTTACCAAAACAAAGTGCTTTTCAATGGCCCAAAGTGAACATAGCAATAAATAAAAATGGATAATGTGTGTTGGGTTTTCAACAAAGTATAGCATGCCATTTCGTTTTTCACAAATGTGGTTGTATGCCTGACTTGTCTTGAGAGCATTGCAGAGTGCATGGGGTACAATTTGTATCGCTATTTTTCAATTATTCATTCCAACCTTGTCAGCAATTTAACAGCTGAGAAACGGCTGAGAAACTGAGAATATTGCCACTTACATAAAGGCTCGTAAAGCATTTTTGCACGTCAAGTTACTGCTCAAGAAATCCCTGCAGGGGCGAGTTTTGCTTTGTTGTTCAAAATTGCTAAACAAAATAAGTGTTTTGCTGAAGGGTGGGGTTAGGGACGGAGGTAATGGTTGGTGGGGGAGGGGGATGAATGAGTTGTTGGAATAATGCATGGCTGACGTTGTTGGCCTGCCTGAATACTAACGATAATTAGTTTGTCGTGAAGAACCATTATTCGGAGTGTGGAAATGATTGATGAAGACATGGCTTCTGAGTTGAACAAGAAACGCACTGTGCTCCATGATGTTAATTGTTAGCTCTCAATGACAGTGCTCAATTCATTCATACAGCACAACTCTTAATTTTTGTCAAGTAAATCAACAACAAATGTGAAATCACAGAAGATTTTTTCTGAACAGTATCGATGAAAAGCACAACAAAGGAATTGGATTTGTGTAAGAGGGTGTCCGGCTGCATTGAATATCTGAAGCTTCCCTGGAATAAACTGGCAAATCTGCCTCAGGTGGATCGCCAAATTTACTTGGGAAAACATGAGACTTTTCAAATGAATTGAAGCCAAAGAAGGCAGCCCTGAGAAAGAGGTAATTTTTCTGCATTTTATTATACATCAACGAGAGTTTCATAAAAAATGTCCTGTTCACACAGTGGGGTAAGTAGTGAAAAATTTTAGAGCATGGAGTCTTCATTATCGGCAATTAGGCAATTAATTTCCCATCTTCAAGTCATCGGTGTCCAGAATCAGGACTTAATTTATCATATGGCAACACATGGAATGCAGCGGTTCAAGAAGACAGCTCATTGCTACCATCTTAAAGGCAATTTAGGATGGGCAATATATGTTGACCTTGCCAGAGATGCCCACACCCCAGGAATATAATTTACAAACGGGGCATTATTTCCTCCCAGTTGATTTGTGCATTCGGAACCACATGCTGTGACAAGTCAAATCTGTAGCAGGGATACTCAGTTCAATAGTTTTCCAAGAACAGGGAGATTAATCTAAGTTTTAAATGCCTGCTTTTAGATTTGATCGCGAATTACAGAATCGCAGAACTGATTGAGGGATGTGGAGATCATTAACTCTCGGCATAAATTCATTCTTGCCCAGTCAAGGCACAACTGGAACACTTTGAACATCCCAATGTCTTGGCATGCAGTATTCCTTTGCATTTCAAATCAGCTTTTAGCCCAGGTCATGAGACTCAGCCACTTTTGGTGCTATCACTTTCTCCAGTAATCCAGTGCTTTCTGTTGGCCCTTTCTCCTCTTTCTGTGGCTGTGTTACCATCTTTCAATAGCCATGAAGCTATTTTTGCTGTATTCTTCTTTATCATGATATCAGTCTATTTCCATTCGTTATACATTTAGCTTGTTGTGAATGATCATTTCTGCACTTATTGCTCCTTTATTGATGCTGCCAATTAATGCCCATCCTATTACTGTTACATTGCAAGAATTGCTGTTTTGGTTCTTTCTGTCCATATGTGCCCATTTTCTGAGTCCGTTGATTTCCACTTTGAGAGCTTTCCCGGGCACCTCCTATGCCAATAAAATTTGAAACCTAGTTAATCTTTTGAAAATGTTCTGAAGATTGCATTGTGAAGGACTTTGAAGTTGTATTTTCCTACCATTTGATTGGATGTGATATAACACCCTGGAGTGGCTGCTTGGCCAGTTTATTATTGCATTTTTTTTTTAGTTGGCTTTAATATTTCCTTTCAATTCTCTTTTTATTTTAAGTACTTTGAATAAATACAGAATAAAATTCTCGACCATATATGAACATACGGAGAAAAAAATTGATTGATTTTTTACATTGATCTTCAGGGGAAAATAATAAAGGATAATAAAATTGACCATGGGTTTTGAAAACCAGTTCATCAGATTTTTGGTCACTTGGTATTTCACTTAGAGTTGTATCCAGTACTGAAACATTTCTATAAGCCAAAAGTTAGCTATGTTTAAGTTATTTTCTGTTTTCTATCAGAATAGAACATAGAACATAGAATAGTACAGCACAGAACAGGCCCTTCGGCCCTCGATGTTGTGCCGAGCAATGATCACCCTACTCAAACCCACGTATCCACCCTATACCCGTAACCCAACACCCCCACCCCCTCCCCTTAACCTTACTTTTTAGGACACTACGGGCAATTTAGCATGGCCAATCCACCTAACCCGCACATCTTTGGACTGTGGGAGGAAACCGGAGCACCCGGAGGAAACCCATGCACACACGGGGAGGACGTGCAGACTCCGCACAGACATTGACCCAGCCGGGAATCGAACCTGGGACCCTGGAGCTGTGAAGCATTTATGCTAACCACCATGCTACCGTGCTGCCCTAAGAATACTAGGCAATTTGCCAGTGCATGGTTTAATGTAAATAAAAACTGTTTATAGCTCTATCAAAGGATAATGAAAGCCATCAAGTTGATCGAGAAATGTTCTAATAACATTATTTAGCTGTAGGTTGGATTTAATTTTACTTGGGCATAACATGAGTTTTCTAAGTAGACTCCGTTTCAGGATACAAGGGTCCAGTCATTGCAAATGAACTCTACTACCATCTGCAGGAGACTAGTGAAGAAACAACTTGACATTATTTGGGCTAGCTGCCTTTCTCATTATTGGTTTAACTTTATTGCAATATTTCTCATGAGTAAAATGAGGACCGTGTGGCTTGCTAGGCAATTTCAAAGGGCGTCTGGACTCACAAGTGGACTAGGTAAGGCTGGCACATTTTCTTCCCTAAAAGGCATTAGTAATCCAAATGGGCTTCTATGATACTTGATGATGAGTTAATGGTTACCATTTCTGAGACTAGCATTATATTGCAGATTTATTCACTGAATTCAAATTCCACCAGCTGTCATCGTGGGATTTGAACCCTTGCCCCAGATTATTAGCAAGGTTTACTGGATTACTAGCCAAGTGACATTCCCACTAGGCCAGCATTTTCCGCTAAAATCCTTATGCCATTTGGCTTGTTTTAAATGAGCAAACTTGTATTTTTTTGCTCTGATGGAAGGAATTTTATTTGATCTGTGTGTATACAGTCAATGCATTATCCCACAGTCATATTACATATCAGCAACATTATTGGCTTACGTATTATTGCTTCAGGACTTAGGGCGGGATTTACCGACCACCCCACTGCATGTTTTCCAACAATTGAGGCAGCCTGTCAGCGGGATTTCTGGTTCCATTGTCAATGGGATTTTCTATTAATTGCACCCTTCGTCGCTGAGAAACGTGTGTGTCGGCATGGGGCTGAAATATCCCGCCGGCGTGAACAGCCGGTGAATCCCACCCCTATTTTCTCCTCTTTTTCCCCTTTTATCTTGGAAACACGTAAAGTTCCACACTCATCCTTAATTGCCTTGCCCAGCTGCGTGTTCTTCTATTCTAACTTATCCTATGAGTAAAAGTAGGGAACACAACTTTAGAGGGAAAGTTGAAGTCAAGCATGACTTCACTAGATATACACATATATGTACTTCTTCCCCAGCATGGATCAGTAGACGCTGATTGGGAGCGGGAATTCTCATCTTTGCCCAGTCAGCCAAGCTCATCGAGACCACTTGGAGCATCTCATATGTTGGTCGATTTGGTCATATGTTGTAGCAAATTCAGCTACATTATTACGCAGCTTTCTCAAATAGCTATCAGAAAAATAATTTCTTCTTTAACTGCCTTGCCAAAGGCTGTGTGGATAATTTATATCTGCAACGCTGATACACAAATGTTTTATGCCATTTTTGATGTTGCAGGACAGCATGTGGCCTAGTGGTTAGCACAGTGCCTCATGGCGCTGAGGTCCCAGGTCCGATCCCGGCTCTGGGTCACTGTCCGTGTGGAGTTTGCACATTCTCCCCATGCCTGCGTGGATTTAGTCCCCACAACCCCAAAATGTGCAGAGTAGGTGGATTGGCCACACTAAATTGCCCCTTAATTGGAAAAAATAATTGGGTAATCTAAATTTATAAAAGTAAAAATTTTTGATGTTGCAAAATTGAAGCATAAATTTTACCATTATCAAAATGGTATGCCCAGGCAAATTTGATGTATATTGGATGTTCAGAAATGAATATTGTAAGCACATTTTAATGATTGGGAAAGTTTTAAATATGAAGCTGAATGTTCTTAGGCCCTGCTATGAGGCAAATTTTCCAAATATGAAACACACACATATTCCTCAAAGATTTTTATATAAAAGATAAAGCATACAATTTCATAAGGCATGTACAATTTTCACTTCAACAAAGTATATTTTTCAAACTCCCTGGAAGAATACACAGAGAACAAGAACTCAATATTTCAGTATAATCTCTTTTGTGCTATAATTGAAAGCAATAATAGTTATATAGTTAGAAATTTTTTTGTTGTTGTTACCATTTTCTTATCAGGTGAAGTGACCTAAATTACAGTGACAATATCTATTGTGTGTTGTATTGTTTTTACTTGTTCATGGGATGTGGGCAGCACTAGTCAGACCAGAATTCATTGGTCTTCCTTAATTGTCCTTGAAAAGGTGATGGTGAGTCGCTTTCTTGAACCATTGCAGTTTGTGTGGTATAGGTACAACTACTAAGTCGGGAGTTCAAGGATTTTGAGCCAGCAGCAATGAAGGAATATTAATATATTTCCAAGTCAGAATGGTGCATGATTTGTGGAGGGTGGTCATGTCAGCTGCATATGTCCTCAGCAGTGGAGGTCACAGGTTTGGGTGGGTGCTGTCAAAGAACATTTGACAAGTTGCTGCAGTGCATCTTGTAGTTGGTAACCACTGCTGCTATAGTGCACCAATGATGGAGAGAGTGAATGCTTAAGATGATCACTCCACCTGATAATGTTATGGATAGGTGTTTTTGGGACAGGTAGATTTATATGGATGAGGTCAAGTATTAGTTTCCTATGTTAGTTCTCTCACAACCTCTACAGACCCAGTCTGGCAGCTATGTCCATTAGGACATGGCCATGTGTGACGTTACCAACCCACTCTGGTTGGTAGACATTGAAGTGCAGCCATCCAGACTACATTATGTGCCCTTGTTACCCTTGGTGCTTCTTCCAATTGATATTCAGCATTGAGGGAGTACTGATTCATCATCTGATGTAGAGTTGTATCTGCTAATCAGCAGAAGGCTTCCTAGCTGATCTTTGATATGATGCCATGAGATCTCAAGGAGTCTAGAGTCAATGTTGAGGCCTCCCAATGACTTCAACTCAGTTGTAGACCACTGTACCACTACCTCTACTGGTAGAGAAGTCAGGAACATTGTCTGCAAGTTATAATTCTGTGAATATAACCATGTCAGACTGTTGTTTGTCTAATTCATGTGACAGCTCTCCCAATTTTGGCACAAATCCCCAGATGTCAATGAGGAGGACTTTGTATGATGCATTGGGCTGGGCATGCCTTTGTTATGCCTGGTGTCTTGGTGAATGTTGAATGTTACATCTTGTTTTATTCTCATTTAACTTTATCCTAACAATTTGAAACTACTGAGTGCTTTGCGAAGCTATTCGAGAGTGCAGTTAAGAGCAAAGCACATTGCTATGTGTCTGGAGTCCCAACTGGGCCAGTTTGGGAAGAATAGCAGATGTCCTTCCAGAGGGCATTAATATGTCAAATAGGTTAATCTTGTAGATTCACGGCCATCATAATTTTAGTTTAGTTTTGTTTTATAAATTTAGTGTACCCAATTATTTTTTTCCAATTAGAGGGGAATTTTGCATGGCCAATCCACCTACCCTGCACGTCTTTGGGTGGTGGAGGTGAGACCCCCCCCCCCCCCCCCCCCAACCCCTTGACCACCCCACTCAACTGCCGATACCCACTGGGGGACCACCCAGGGCCACACCGACGGCAGCGCAGTGAGGGCAGTGCCATCAAACGGTGGCCCTGGCAGCAGGGATGGAGGCCAGGACCGGGGGCACTGATGGGGCCAGGTGCGGGGGTGGGGGACATGTATGGCTGGGGTGCATGGTGACAACCAGGGCCACCATGTAGCCCATGGTACCTGGTTGTTCATGGGTGTATGCGCCATAATTACATGTTTTCCCTTCACCCCCTGAAGATAATCAGATAATCATGTTCGGTCATCAACCAGCAATGTTGGCCGCCGTGGCAGCGACTGCTGCCCTGAACGCAGCCCTGTAGCAGCATGAGCAGGGTGGCTCAGAGAGGTTGTAGAGGCTGCAGCAGAGGAGCGGGCTGCAGAGGGGCAGGTGGCCGACAGGACGAGTAGGAGGAGGAGCTGGTGCCAAGGAGGCACCGGATGAGGCCATGTGTTTACCACGACTGAATGTCCTTTGAGGAACTCCCGGACAAGGCATGCAGGAGGTGACTGCGGGTGAGCAGAGAGACAGTGAGACACATCTACCAGATGATGGCACACCTGGCACCGCATGGGAATGTGGGAGAGCACCCGTTACCAGTGGCCGTCAAGGTGACAGTGGCCCTGAACTTCTACACGACAGGGTCTTTCCAGTAGCCGAGTGGGGACCTGTCCGTCATTGCCCAGACGTCGGTGCACAGGTGCATCTGCATCATTACGGATGCCCTGTATGCCCTTACGGACCAGTACATCCAGTACCTTGTGGATCGCACCCACTAGGATGCGTGGGCAGCGGGGTTCACTGCCGTCACTGGGACTCCCCAGGTCCAGGGGGTAATCGATGGGGTGCATGTCGCCCTGCAGCCACCGGCGGGTAACAGACTGCTGTTCACCAACCAAAAGGGGTACCACTCAATGATCGTTCAGGTGGTCTGTGACCACCTGATGCGGATCTGCACGTCTGCACCGGTACCCGGGTAGTGCGCATGACTCCTTCATACAGGCACAATGTGTGATCCCGACATGTTTGAGGGACGCCCGTCCCCCCCGCCCTCCGTCCCCCATCACCCGGCTTAGGTCGTGGCTCATGACCCCTATATGGAGGCCACAGACCGACATGGAGACCCACCACAATGATGCCCATTGTGTGACCAGGGGTGTGGTTGAGAGGTGTTTCGGGGTCCTGAAGATGAGCTTCAGGTTCCTGGAGCGCTCTGGAGCGGCCCTTTAATACGAGGCAAGGAGAGTCGACTGCATCGTTATGGTCTGCTGTGTCCTCCATAATATAGCCCAGCAGAGGGGTGATGTCAGCAGAGGGGTGATGTGCCGAAGGAGGATGAGGAACATAGAACATATAACATACAATGCAGAAAGAGGCCATTCAAACCATTGAGTCTGCACTGCCCCACTTTAAGCCGTCTTTTTCACCCTATAGCCAAAACCAATAACCCCTCCTCGCCTTATTGGACACTCAGGGCAATTTAGCATGTCCAATCCACCAAACTAGCACATCTTTGTATTGTGGAAGGAAACCCACGCAGACACGGGGAGAGCATGCAGGCTCCGCACAGACAGAGGAAGGGCAGGCCTCGTCAGATGAGGAGGATGAGGGGGAGGGGGGACAATGAATGGGAGATGGGGGCTGGCCAGGCACGGGAGGCTGCACAACAGAACCGCCAGGGCCTGCGCGCACAGGACACATTAATTGAGATCGAGACACATTTCACCAACCACGGGGGAGGGGAGGGGGGTTGCTCTGCAGGAGCACTGGCATCACAGTACCACACCCAATCGCCACCAAACACCATCACCTTCCACCACCGACTACTCTCACCTCCCACACCGCCAAACCACTGGCATGCCCACCCCCCTCCGTTATATGTAACTGTGACACAACGAGCCGAGGGCACTGGGTTGGCGGTGACATCGGGTCTAGTCCATGGGATGGAGGATGATGACAACCTGCTCTGTGATGAGCTACATGCTCAACATCGTTAGACAATGTCTTACTCATGACCACAATAGCATGTCCCAACTTGGTGATCCCTCCATGCGAGCTGGCCAGTCCATCACATGACCCTGTCGAATAGCTGGGGACGGGGTGATGGGGACGTTCGGGGGAGGGGGGCGGCTGCACGGCCCATCCACTGGGCCTCACTCGTCCACCACCCCTCACTCCAACGGTGTTAACAGGTGTTTAATGTGAATAGTCTGTGCCCTAGCCCTGATAACTAATCTGTGCTCCACACCCGTACCAACTTAACTGGTGTCTAGCTTTCTGGCCTTAAGGGCCCGGACACTTCGCCTAGGTGGTTCCCCAGACGGTACAGCAGGAGTGGAGGTGGCCAGCTGTGACTCCCACCCTGCGAAGAGGGTCCCCGTTGGTGCATGGCTCCTGGGGTGGCCCAGCCTGGATGGGCCCGGCTGGTCCTTGGACGTCCCGGTGACGTGGTACTGCCCTGTTCTGCCTGCTGCCACCAGATGGACCAGGGACAGGAGGGGGGAATCCGAGGTGCTGCGGTGTTCTGGGACCTCCCCTGCAGGAGTCACCGGCACGGGCCCCAGCACTACCTCCTCCCTCAAGGTGCCTGATGGCTCCCGCACCTCTCCATGGGACGGGGGTGCAAGCGGAGCCGTCCTCCGAGCCCACCCCCCGACACCTGGCGCTGCCAGTCCTGGATGCCCGCTCTGGTATCGACAAGGGTCTGAATGTTTGCGGCCATGGAGCACAGGGAGTGGGCCATCTCTGTCTGGGACTGTCCCACCTCCCTCTGTGACTGTGCGATGCCGGCCAGCACCTGGAAAATGGTGCCGATGCTCTCAGCCATGACCTGCTGTGACTGGGCTACGCTGAGGAGCGCTGCTGCAATCACCAGCTGGCTCTGGCACATGGTTGTCTGTGAGAGGGCAGTCCTGTTCTGGGCCTCGGACCTACCTGCACAGAATGCCCCAGGCCTTGCACACGCTGACCCATGTGCGACACCTTCACCCTCATTGCCTCCACCGCGGATGCCACCTGTGCGGTTTCGGCTTGGGTTCACGCACGACTGGCACCACTCCCCGCTCCTCCACGTAGATGGACTCCTCCACCTACTCCTGCAGGTGCTGGAAGCCGGCCGTCATCTCCTCCTCCAGTCCCTGGGTCTCTGCCTGCACATGCACTGTGGCTGGGACTGGATGTTCCAGGAGTTCGGGACCCATCTGTGCTGCAGCTGGTTCCTGAGGCCGGACTGCGCTCCAACCACCCTGCCCCTCGACTGCTCCTACCTCCACCTGCTGTACCGGAATGGCTGTGTGGTGCGCACCAGATCGTGTCCCAGGAGCCTCTTCACTAATTTGCCAACCAAGGTGATAGTCTCTGAGATGGTGGAGGGTGTTGAGGCTAGCTCTGACGGGAAGTCAGTGTCCTCACCCAACCCGAACTCCGGGATCTCCTGGGTCGTGATGTCCTGGGTCGTGGTGTCCTGGGTAGTCTCGGGCAGACGGCTGGTGTTCCGGCTGCTCGCCTGGGGCGCACCGGCTCTGGCACTCGCTGGGAGCAGGGGCCCCGGGTGGGCCGGGACCATCCCTGGCTGTAAGACACAAGACGGCATGTATGGTTAGACAGCCAGCTGGTGGTGAGGCGTGAGGTGGTGAGGGCTGGGGTGAGGGTGTGGGGTGAGGGGGTTGGGGTGTGGGGTGAGGGGGCCGGGGTGTGAGGTGAGGGGAGGTTGGGGGCTGGGGAGGGGCACACATTTGTTGTGGGGACCTGCAACCAGGCTGGAGGGGTCTCACTTTATGGCGCGCCTCCGATCTTCGCATCCCTCTCCTCCGGCCTGCCGACAATGTTCAGGTAGGACCACTCCTGGTGTTTATGGACAGCCTTGTCCTGGCGGGGGGGGGGGGGGGGGGGGGGCACAAACTGCAACAGTGTTTGATGGCCCGTGCATGCAGCCCAGGGGCTGGGTATCTGATGGTGTCAGTGACCAGGGCACCCGGCCATTGCAGTTGGCATGGGTGCAGCCATGTGGGTCAGAGTGGGGGTCCGGCCATACCCCTGGTGGGGAGGGGTCACGTGTGTGGGGGGTAGGGGGGGTTAATGCCAAGGGCACAGTGCTGGGTACTCATCCTGGCCGCCCTGAGGAGGTTGTGCAGTTTTTGTCTGCACTTGTCTCCAGTCTGGGCCACCACCCCGACGGCGCTGACAGCACCTCCCACCAGGCATGGCGAACGATGGTGCCTGATGAACTCCGTCCCGGCCCGGGTTATAGAATCAGCCTCCTCTCCTCCGGGTCTTCAGTTCGGCGTCCCGGAAGCACGGCGCTGCCCTCCTTGCGGCCATGTTGCCTGCAACGCTCGTGGGAGGGGGGAGAATGCATTATGTGCAGCTGCAGCATTTCGGTGGAGTTGTAGACAGTGCGGAAGGATGTTGCAGATTACAGAGGGACATAGATAAGCTGCAGAGCTGGGCTGAGAGGTGGCAAATGGAGTTTAATGTGGAGAAGTGTGAGGTGATTCACTTTGGAAAGAATAACAGGAATGCGGAATATTTGGCTAATGGTAAAATTCTTGGTAGTGTGGATGAGCAGAGGGATCTCGGTGTCCATGTACATAGATCCCTGAAAGTTGCCACCCAGGTTGATAGGGTTGTGAAGAAGGCCTATGGTGTGTTGGCCTTTATTGGTAGAGGGATTGAGTTCCGGAGCCATGAGGTCATGTTGCAGTTGTACAAAACTCTAGTACGGCCGCATTTGGAGTATTGCGTACAGTTCTGGTCGCCTCATTATAGGAAGGACGTGGAAGCTTTGGAACGGGTGCAGAGGAGATTTACCAGGATGTTGCCTGGTATGGAGGGAAAATCTTATGAGGAAAGGCTGATGGACTTGAGGTTGTTTTCGTTAGAGAGAAGAAGGTTAAGAGGTGACTTAATAGAGGCATACAAAATGATCAGAGGGTTAGATAGGGTTGACAGTGAGAGTCTTCTCCCGCGGATGGAGGTGGCTAGCACGAGGGGACATAGCCTTAAACTGAGCGGTAATAGATTTAGGACAGAGGTCAGAGGTGGGTTTTTTACGCAAAGAGTGGTGAGTTTATTGGATAAGCATATGGATGATAAGGGCATACTGTAGGTTAGATGGCCTTTAGATTTTTTCCATGTCGGTGCAACATCGAGGGCCGAAGGGTCTGTACTGCGCTGTATCGTTCTATGTTCTATGATCTATGTCACGCGAATCACGGAACCGGCGAATCGGTTGCCGGCCCGTTGACAGAGTGTTGTGGTTCCCGACACGCCCGTGCTAGCCCCTTGGGAGCGGTTGAATCGCTGCAGTTGTGGACCCGATCTCACCATCGTGAAACTCCACCGTTTTCACGACGGTGTCAACACTTAGGGCGCAATTCTCCGCACTCACGACGGTGCGGAGAATAGTGGGGTTCGTAAATTTTTACGGCCACGCTAGTCTGACGCCCTCCCGCTATTCTCCCCCCCCCCACGCCCGACTCCCGACACGAATCGCTGCCGCCGTTTTTTTACGGCCAGCAGCGATTCTCAGCTGGCCGATGGGCCGAAGTCCAAGCCCTTTACGGCTGTTTTTACGAACGGCAAACACACCTGGTCTGGCCGTTCGTAAAAACGGCCGTAAAGTCCCGCTTTTGAAAACCATGGCACCGATTGGCACGGCAGTACCACGGCCGTGCCAAGGGTGCCATGGGCCCGCGATCGGTGGGCACCGATCGCGGGCAGCGGGTCCGATTCCCGCGCACTCTTTGTCCTTCCGCCACCCCGCTGTATCACTTCGCGGGGCGGCTGAGGGGCATCCCGGCCCGCGCATGCACGGGTTTCGCGCAAGTACGCGATGACGTCATCCGCGCATGCGCGGGTTGGAGTCTTCCAATCTGCGCATGCGCGGCTGACGTCATATGACGCGTCAGCTGGCGCAAACTCTGGCAAGCGGGCTTAACGAAATTCATTAAGCCCGCGATGCCGGAGTTCACGGCCGCGGCATACTAGCCCCGACCGGGGACCAGAATCGGTTCCCGGTCGGGGAGGGGGAGGCTGGCGTCAAACCCGCCCGGATTTGACGCCAGTCTTACGATTTCTCCCTATCTGGGAGAATCGCGCCCTTAGTCTCCAGAATGGAGAATTCAGCCCCATGTGTGTTAAAAACAGGGAAGTTTGGTAAATGAAAGTTTAAAACCATCAAATCTTCAAAGGCATTTGAAGACTAAGCATGGCGTGTTCGAGGACAAACCTCTTGATTTTTTTCAAAGAACTTAAATCATGAGCTGAAGTGCTTAGCAGAAATGTAAAATTGAATGACAAAGCAATTGAAATTGTGAGGACCAAGCAAGCTCACCTGTCATATTAAAGGTATGAAATAATGGTGTGCTGCGAAGATCAGCTGGCGTGGGTCGCGAAGATCGGCCGGCGTGCGTCGCGAAGATCAACCAGTTGGTAAAAGTGGATCCTGGGAAAAAAACGTTTGAAAAACAGTGTCGTAGATGGTAGTGGTCGTGGTTTTGGAAGATTCAGCCTATGAAGCCTTGGTGAGTTCTTGCAGTTCATCTTGTAGATGGCATGCACTGCTGCCACTTTGTGTCGGTAGCGGCTTTGTGGTATTGTCACTGGGCTAGTAATCCAGTATAATGCTCTGGGACCTGGATTCAAATCCCATTATGGCAAATGGTGAAATTTCAATTCAATAAAAATCTGGAATTCAAAGTCCAACCCATCTGGTTCATTAATGTCCTACAGCAAGCAAAATCTGCCATTCTTGCCTGGTCTGGCCTACATGTGACTCCAGATCCACAGCAATACTGCTAACTCTTAAGTGTCCTCTGAAATGCCCTGAAATGTTTAAAAGGAATGAAACTGGACAGACCACTGATGGACGACACAGGTTCCGGAAACAACAATAGCAAACTGAGCCCAGACAACCGTGTAAAGTCCACCTTACTGATATCTGGGGCTTGTGCCAAAATTGGGAACAACAACAGCCATGCTCACGGAATCATACCTTACAGATAATGTCCCACTGGCAGGACACACCCAGCAGAGGAGGCAGCCCAGTGGTATACAGTCTGGAGAGTTTCCTTGGGAGTCATCAGCATCAACTCTGGACACATGAGGTCTCATGGTATCAGGTCAAATATGGGCAAGGAAACATCCTGCTGATTACCTGCTGATTACCATGTGCCACCTAACCACATGTGGGCCATTAGCAGCAACAAAGTTGACTCGAGCATGATCTGAAACCTCCTGGCCCAGCATATCCCCCACTTTACCATTACCACCAAGCCAGAGGACCAACCCTGGTTCAATGAAGAGTCCAGGAGGGCATGCCAAGAGGAACACCAGGCATATCTAAAAATGAGATGCCGAGCTGGTAAAGCTGCAGCACAGGACTAATTACTTGTCAAATAGCATAAGCAGCAAGTGATAAACCCAGCTAAAGGACTCCACAGGATCGGATCTAAGCTCTCAATTCCTGCCACATCCATCATGAATGGACAATTAATCAATTCACTGGAGAAGAAGGCTCCAAAATTATCCTCATCCTCAATTATGGGGGAACCCAGCACATCAGTTCAAAAGAAGTGCTGAGTGGATGATCTGTCTCACTCTCGTGTGGAAGTCCCCATCATCACAAATGTCAGTCTTCAGCCATTTTGATGCACTCCACTTGATAACCAAGAATGGTTGAAGACAATTGATACTGAAAAGACTGTGGACCCTGACAGTATTCTAGCAATAGTAATGAATACGTATGCTCCCAAACTTGCTGTGCCCCTATCCAAGCTGTTCCAGCATGACTACAACACAGATACCTGCCCAGCATTGAGAAAATTGCTTGGTATGTCCTATACACAAATTCACCCTGGTCAATTACCGCCCCATCAGCCTACTCTCCAAGTGATGGAAGTGGTCATCAACCATACTGTCAAATGGAACTTGCTTTGCAATGATCTGCTCACTGACGCTCAGTTTGGGTTCTGCCGGTGTCATTAAACCCCTGACCTCATTCCAGCTTTGGTTCAAGAACGGACAATAGATCTGAATACCAGAGTGAGAGTGACTGCTCTCAATATCAAGGCAGTCTTTGACAAAATGTGGTATCAAGGAGCCATAGCAAAATTGGAGTCAATGGGAATCATTATTAAAATGTGCTTATTGGATATGGGCATCATTGGCTCGGACAGCATTTATTTCCCATCCCTAATTGCCCTTAAGAAGGTGGTGGTGAGCTTCTTGAACCGCTGCAGTCGCTATGGTTTAGGTACACACACAATGCTGTTAGGGAGAGAGTTCCAGGATTTTGATATAGCGGCAGTGAAGGAACGGTGATATATTTCCAACTCAGGATGGTGAGTGACTTAGAAGGGAACGTCCATGTGGTGGATTTCCCATATGTCTCCTGCCCCTGTCCTTCTAGAATCTAGATGATGGCAATAGTAGGTTTAGAAAGTTCTGCCTAATGAGTCTTGGTCAATTGTGCAGTGCTCCTTGCAGATAGCACACACTGCTACTATTGTTAGTTCGTGGTTGAGTGAGAGAATGCTGTGGAAGAGGTACTGGTCAAGTGGGCTAATTTGTCCTGGATGGTATCAAGCTTCTTCAGTGTTGTTGGAACTGCACCCATCCAGGCAAGTAGAGAGTATCACATCACGCAGTATTACATCGTACTTGTGCCTTGTAGATGGTGGATAGGGTTTGGGGAGTCAGGAGGTGAGTTATTCACTCGAGTTCCAGCCTCTGACTGCTCTTGTAGCCACTGTATTTACATGATTCATCAAATTGAGTTTCTGGTCAGTGGTAAGTCCCAGGATGTTGTAGGTGAGAGATTCAGCGATTGTAGTACCATTGAATTTTCTAGTCAATGGTAACCCCCAGGACATTGTCAGTGGCAGGTTCAGTGATTGTAATACCACTGAATGTTGAGGGGAGATGCTGGGATTCTCTCTTGTTGGAGATTATCATTACCCAGCATGAATATTACTTGCCATTTAGCAGTACAAGCCTAAATGTTGTCCAGGTCTTGCTCTATTTTTAGACAAACTGCTTCAGTATCTGAGGATTCGCAAATGTTGTGAACAGCACAATGAACATCCCCACTACTGACCTTATGACAGAGGTAAGTTAATTGATGAAATGGTTAAAGGTGCTTTGGCCTAGGACACGCCCTTGAGGAACTCCTGCAGTGAGGCCCGAGACGGCGATAGAACATAGAACATACAGTGCAGAAGGAGGCCATTTGGCCCATCGAGTCTGCACCAACACTAAGGGTAATTTATCATGGCCAATCCACCTAACCTGCACATCTTTGGACTGTGGGAGGAAACCGGAGCGCCCGGAGGAAACACATGCAGACACGAGCAGACTCCCAGACAGTAACCCAGCAGGGAATTGAACCTGGTACCCTGGCACTGTGAAGCCACAGTGCTAACCCCAATGCTACTGTGCTGCCCTCCAACACGTGCAACCACCTCCTTTGTGTTAGGTCGTAAGTACTCATAGAAGTGAAGATTTTTCCCCCTTATTCTCCTTGACTCCAATTTTTGGGGATTCCTTGATGCCATATTCAGTCAATTGCTGCCTTGATATCAAGTGCTGTGACTTGCTGTCACCTATTGAGTTCAATACTTCGTTTGGCCCCTTGTTCCGCACTGTAACCAATCGCTGTTTGTTGATGTACCATTTCTCAATGTACTCTGTCGATTATTCTTTTTTGTCTACTATGTATGTACTGTGTACGTTCCCTTGGCCGCAGAAAAATACTTTTGGCAGTAAATAAATCAAATCCGAATCAGATCAGCTCTTTGGTCCATGTTTGAACCAAGACGCTAATCAAGGCAGGACTCTGGTGGAAGCGAACCTTAGTGTCAGTGAGCAGGTTATTGCTGACTAAGTGACATTTGATAACATTGTCAATGACACCTTCCACCACATTGCTGATGATTTAGAGTAGACTGATGGGGAAATAATTAGTCAGGGTGGATTTGTCTCGCTTTCTGTGCACAGGACATACCTGGGCAATTTTCCACTTTGTTGTTGTAGCAGTACTGAAATAATTTGGCCAGCTGTGCCTTGCTATGCAGCACAGGTTTTCAGTACCACTGAGAACAGTTTGGAGATTAAACTTTAAACTCAGTCCAAGATTTGTTGTTGCAGGTAAGCTAAGATGGCCACTGTTATCAGATGACCTGTACAAAATGCCAAGTCATTTTCCATAGAATGTAAGTGGTAACTCCAGTACGGTTAGTTGAAGTATTTTTAACCCCTGTGGTTCACACCTTAACAGTGGCTTATAGTTCATGTTTTGTGTTTGGATGAAAAACCATTAAGTCAATGAATTTCTGTTTACTCTTTTGGAACACTCACTGAATTTTAAGTGTATATGTCTGAAAAGTGCATCCCTGTCTCTTCTGGAAGTAAGCAAAGTTAACTGAAATCCACAATTATTCCTGGTAACCTGGAACCATTTTGGAAATAATAACAAACCCAGTTCAAGGTTATTTTTAAATGTCAGTCAGAACAGTTTTTTCTAAAAATTGTAATATCATAATTGTGCACCATAACACAATGTACTGGTGACACTAATGGGGTTCACTGTCATACATGCACACCTCACAGTAATTTCAGACAAGTGCAGTGTGGTGGTCACCACTGTTTGTATAATACTTGTATTAGAGGTAATACGGTAAGGCTCCTGTACTACAGGTACGGGGGTAGATCCCTGCCTTCTGGCTCCGCCCAATAGGCGGTGTATAAATGTACCATTTCTGGTAGCAGCTGCAGGAGGCAACACATCTCTGCTTAATAAAGCCTCGATTACTCTGTACTCTCGTCTCGTCGTAGTTGATAGTGCATCAATTTATTAAGCAGAGATATTACAGAGATGGAACTACACATCAAGCCAGATCGCCTACAGCTGCACCCCAAGCAGACAACGCCATGTCGGCCTTCGACCACTGGCTAGCTTGCTTTGAAAGCTACCTCAGATCAATGGCTGAATAGCCCTTGGACGCACACAAGCTTCAGATCCTGTACTCATGGGTGAGTTCTGAGATTTTTCCCCTTATCCGGGATGCGCCCACTTACCCTGAAACTATGGAGCTTCTGAAAGGACACTATATCCAGCCGGTCAACAAGCTCTATGCCAGGCACCTCCTATCCATGAGACAGCAATTCCCCGGTGAGTCATTAGACGATTTCTGGCGTACCCTGCAGATCCTGGTGAGGAACTGCGATTGCCAAGCAGTTTCGGCCATGGAACATACTGAACTCATAATCAGGGATGCTTTCATTACGGGCATGGAGTCGGCGTACATCCGCCACTATTAGAAGGGGGTATGCGCGACCTCGCGGCGACCAGGCAACTCGCGAACTCGCTAACGGTAACCTCCCGTAATGTACAGTCGTATGCCCCCGACTGCACGGCATATACCCGCGACCGTACAGAGCCCACATGGACATCGTGGGCCCCATCAGCGGCCGCCCCCAGCCAACCCCAAGCCTGCACCGCACGGCAGCCAGCCAAACCCGGGGGGCCCAAGTGCTATTTCTGCGGGCAGACAAAGCACCCCCGACATTGCTGCTCGGCGCAGAGTGCAACCTGCAAGTCCTGCAGAAAGAAGGGACATTTCACTGCTGTGTGCCAGGCCCGGTCGATCGTGACTGTACATAGGCCCAGTGTTTCTGCACCCCCCACGTGCGACCCGTGGGCACTGCCACCTTCCTCCCGGCAGAACATGTGCAGCCCGCGGGTGCCGCCATCTTTCTCTCAGCAGACCATGTGCGTCCCATGGGCGCCGCCACCTTCGGCGCCATTGTGGCACCTCAGGATCCCTGTTCGTCGGGGAATTCATCGGGCCGTTCATTGCCTGCCATTGCCACCGACCAGCCCGGGGCCTACCAACACCAACAGCAACTCGCCTCCATCACGCTCAACCAGTCCCGGCCGCACAACCTCGCAACCGCGACAATGACGGTGAAAGTTGATGGGCACAAGACATCCTGTCTTCTTGACTCAGGGAGAAGGCAAAGCTTCACCTACCCCTCCACAGTAAGGCGCTGCTCCCTCGTGGTATACCCCGTTACCCGGAGAATCTCCCTGGTTTCCGGAACACATTCCGTGGAAATCCAGGGGTACTGCATCGTCACTCTCACCGTCCAGGCTCAGGTGTTCAACAACTTCCAACTCTACGTCCTACCCAACCTCTGCGCTGCCCTGTTACTCAGCCTGGACTTCCAGTGCAACCTCCAAAGCTTAACTCTAAGATTCGGCGGACCCCTACCACCCCTCACCGTATGTGGCCTCACGACCCTTAAGGTTAACCCACCTTCCCTGTTTGCAAACCTCATCCCGGATTGCAAACCCGTTGCCACAAGGAGCAGATGGTACAGTGCCCAGGACAGGACCTTTATCAGATCGGAGGTCCAACGGCTACTGAGGGAAGGCATTATTGAGGCCTGCAACAGCCCCTGGAGAGCCCAAGTGGTAGTAGTAAAGACTGGGGAGAAACATGGAACATAGAACAGTACAGCACAGAACAGGCACTTCGACCCTCGATGTTGTGCCGAGCATTGTCCGAAACCAAGATCAAGCTGTCCCACTCCCTGTCATTCTGGTGTGCTCCATGTGCCTATCCAATAACTGCTTGAAAGTTCCTAGTGTCCAACTCCACTATCACAGCAGGCAGTGCATTCCACACCCTAACCACTCTCTGAGTAAAGAACCTACCTCGGACATCCTTCCTATATCTCCAACCCTGAACCTTATAGTTATGCCCCTTTGTAATAGCTACATCCAGCCGAGGAAATAGTCTCTGAACGTCCACTCTATCTATCTCCCTCATCATCTTATAAACCTCTATTAAGTCGCCTCTCATCCTCTTCCGCTCCAAAGAGAAAAGCCCTAGCTCCCTCAACCTTTCCTCATAAGACATATCCTGCAAATCAGGCAGCATGCTGGTAAATTTCCTTTGCACCTTTTCCAATGCTTCCATATCTTTCCTATAGTGAGGTGACCAGAACTGCACACAATACTCCAAATGTAGTCTCACCAGGGTCATGTATAGTTGCAGCATAACCCCGCGGCTCTTAAACTCAAGCCCCCTGTTAATAAACACTAACACACTATAGGCCTTCTTCACAGCTCTATCCACTTGAGAGGCAACCTTCAGAGATCTGTGGACATGAACCCCAAGATCTCTCTGTTCCTCCACATTTCTCCGAACCCTGCCGTTGACCCTGTAATCCGCAATCAAATTTTTTCTACCAAAACGAATCACCTCGAACTTATCAGGGTTAAACTACATCTGCTATTTTTTGGCCTAGCTCTGCATCCTATCAGTGTCTCTTTGCAGCAAATTTACTGACCCACCCTTCAGCCCCCTCCTCCAAGTCATTGATAAAAATCACAAAAAGCAGAGGACCCAGCACTGATCCCTGTGGTACACCATTGGTAACTGGTCTCCAGTCTGAAAATTTTCCATCCACCATCACCCTCTGTCTTCTATGTGATAGCCAGTTACTTATCCAATTGGCCAAATTTCCCTCTACCCCACACCTCCTTACTTTCTTCATGAGCTGACCATGGGGAACCTTATCAAACGCCTTACTAAAATCCATGTATACGACATCAACTGCTCCACCTTCATCTACACACTTAGTTACCTCCTCAAAGAATTCAATCAAATTTGTGAGGCAAGACTTACCCTTCACGAATCCGTGTTGACTATCCCAGATTAAGCTACATCTTTCCAAATGGTCATAAATCCTATCCTTCAGGACCTTTTTCATTAACTTACCGACCACCGAAGTAAGACTAACTGGCCTATAATTACCAGGGTCATTCCTATTCCCTTTCTTGAACCGAGGAACAATATTCGCCACTCTCCAGTCCTCTGGCACTATCCCCGTGGACAGTGAGGACCCAAAGATCAAAGCCAAAGGCTCTGCAATCTCATCCCTTGCCTCCCAAAGAATTCTTCGATATATCCCATCTGGCCCAGGGGACTTGTCGACCCTCAGGGTTTTCAAAATTGCTTATACATCCTTTCTCAGAACATCTACCTCCTCCAGCCTACCCGCCTGTATCACACTCTCATCCTCAAAAACATGGCCCCTCTCCTTGGTGAAAACCGAAGAAAAGTATTAATTCAACGCCTCTCCTATTTCTTATGACTCCATGCACAAGTTCCCACTATTATCCTTGACCGGCCCTACCCTCACCCTGGTCATTCTTTTATTTCTCACACAAGAGTAAAAAGCCTTGGGGTTTTCCTTGATCCGACCCGCCAAGGACTTCTCATTCCCCCTCCTAGCTCTCCTAAGTCCTTTTTTTTAGCTCATTCTTTGCTACCTTGTAACCCTCAAGCGACCCAACTGAACCTTGTTTTGTCATCCTTACATACTCTTCCTTTTTCCTCTTGACAAGACATTCAACTTCTTTTGTGAACCATGGTTCCCTCACACGGCCATTTCTTCCCTGCCTGACAGGGACATATCTATCAAGGACACGCAGTATTTGTTCCTTCAACAAGCTCCACTTTTCATTTGTGCCTTTCCCTGACAGTTTCTGTTCCCATCTTATGCTCCTTAATTCTTGCCTAATTGCATCATAATTACCCCTCCCCCAATTATAAACCTTGCCTTGCCGTATGGCCCTATCCCTCTCCATTGCAATAGTGAAAGATACTGAATTGTGGTCACTATCTCCAAAGTGCTCTCCCACAAACAAATCAAACACTTGGCCCGGTTCATTACCCAGTACCAAATCCAATGTGGCCCCCCCTCTTTTCGGCCTATCCACATATTGTGTCAGGAAACCCTCCTGCACATGCTGTACAAAAACTGCCCCATCCAAACTGTTCGACCTACAGAGGTTCCAATCAATATTTGGAAATTTAAAGTCACCCATGACAACTACCCTGAGACCTCTACACCTATCCATAATCTGTTTTGCAATTTCCTCCTCCACATCTCTATTACTATTTGGAGGCCTATAGAAAACTCCTAACAATGTGACCGCTCCTTTCCTATTTCTAACTTCGGCCCATATTACCTCAGTAGGCAGATCCCTTTCGAACTGCCTTTCTGCAGCTGTTAAACTATCCTTGATTAACAATGCCACTTCTCCACCTCTTTTACCACCTTCCCTACTCTTACTGAAACATGTATACCCCGGAACTTCCAACAACCATTCCTGTCCTTGTTCTAACCATGTCTCCGTAATGGCCACAACATCGTAGTCCCAAGTACCAATACACGCTCCAAGTTCACCTACTTTATTCCAGATGCTCCTTGCATTGAAGTAGACACACTTCAACCCACCTTTCTGTCTGCTGGTATACTCCTGCGACCTGGATACCCTCCTCAGAACCTCACTATTCTCAACACAGGCTTTTGGACTACAGCTCGTTTTCCCAGTCCCCTGACAAATTAGTTCAGAGGATGGTCATTGACTACAGTCAGACCATCAATCGGTACACGCAGATCGACGCGTAGCCCCTCCCATGCATATCTGATATGGTCAATCAGATTGCACAGTACCGGGCCTTTTCGACAGTGGACCTGAAATCTGCCTACCACCAGCTCCCCATCCACAAGGCGGACCGCCAATACACTGCGTTCGAAGCAGACAGCCGCCTTTACCACTTCTTTCGGGTCCCCTTCGGCGTCACAAACAGGGTCTCGGTCTTCCAACGTGAGATGGACCGAATGGCTGACTGGTACGGGCTGCGGTCCATCTTCCCGTACCTAGAAAACGTCACCATCTGCAGCCACGACCAGCAGGACCACGACGTTAACCTTTTCAAATTTCTCCACACCGCCAAACTTCTGAACCCTCACGTATAACAAAGAGAAGTGCGTGTTCCGCACCAACCGCTTAGCCATCCTTGGCTATGTTGTGGAAAATGGAGTTCTAGGGCCCGACCCCGACCACATGTGACCCCTCATGGAACTACCTCTCCCCCACTGCCCCAAGGCCCTGAAACGATGCCTGGGGTTTTTCTCCTATTATGCCCAGTGGGTCCCGAACTATGCGGACAAGGCCCGCCTACTCATCCACTCCACAGTTTTCCCCCTGATGGCTGAGGCCCACCAGGCCTTCAACCGCATCAAGGCTGACATCGCCAAGGCCACGATGCATTCGGTCGACGAGACCCTACCCTTTCAGGTCGAGAGCGATGCATCGGACGTCGCTCAACCAGACTGGCAAACCCATGGCATTCTTTTCCCGCACCCTCCATGCCTTGAAATTTGGCACTCCTCTTTTAAAAAGGAGGCCCATGCCATCGTAAAAGCTGTGCGGCATTGGAGGCATTACCTGGCCGGCAGGAGATGCACTCTCCTCACTGACCAACGTCGGTTGCCTTCATGTTTAATAATACACAGCGGGGCAAGATCAAAAATGATAAAATCTTGAGGTGGGGGATCGAGCTCTCCACCTACAATTACGAAATTTTGTATTGCCCCGGGAAGCTCAACGAGCCACCCGATGCCCTATCCCAAAGTACATGTGCCAGCGTACAAGTGGACCAACTCCGGGCCCTACACGATGGCCTCTGTCACCCAGGGGTCACCCGGATCTTTCACTTCATAAAGACCCGCAACCTGCCCTACTCCATTGTGGAGGTCAGGGCTGTCACCAGAGACTGGCAGGTCTGCGCGGAATGCAAACTGCACTTCTACCGGCCAGACCGAGCACACCTGGTGAAGGCCACCCACCTCTTTGAAGGCCTCAGCATGGACGTCAAAGGGCCCCTCCCTCCACCGACCAAAACACGTACTTCCTGAACGTGGCTGATGAATACTCCAGATTCCCCTTCGCCATCCCATGCCCCGATATGACGGCTGCCGCGGTCATTAAAGCGCTCAACACCATCTTTGCCCTGTTCGATTTCCCCGCTTACGTCCACAGCGATCAGAGATCCTCCTTTATGAGTGATGAGCTGCGTCAGTTCCTGCTCAGCAAGGACATTGCCTCGAGCAGGATGACAAGCTACAACCCCCAGGGAAACGGGTAGGTGGAGAGGGTGAATGGGACAGTCTGGAAGGCCGTCCTGCTGGCCCTGTGGTCCAAAGATCTCCCGGTCTCCCGCTGGCAGGAGGTCCTCCCCGACGCCTCCACTCCATCCGATCACTGCTCTGCACTGCGACTAATGAAACCCCCCATGAACATCTCCTTGCCTTCCCTAGGAAGTCCACCTCCAGGGTTTCGCTTCCAACGTGGCTGGCAGCTCCAGGACCCGTCCTCCTCCGCAAACACATGCGGATCCAGAAGACGGACCCGTTGGTCGCAAGGGTAGAACTGCTGAATGCAAACCCGCAGTACGCCTGCATGGCGTACCCTGACAGCCGCCAGGACACGGTCTCCCTCTGGGACCTGGCACCAGCTAGATCCCCACACCACCCGACACCCCCAATTGCCCCTGCGCCACCCACCCTCCCCCCAGCGCACCTCACTACAGCCCCCACCCCAGGACGATCCGTCCTCCCACTGGTTCCACCGGGGATGAAGATGAGGACAACACACTCCCGGAGTCACAAGCCGGTGCCTGCATCACCATCGGGACCGAGGCGCTCACAGCGGAGGATCAAGGCATCCGACCAGCTAAATTTGTAACTTTTCACCAGACTTTAAACCATAAATTCTCACAAACCTGGAAATAGTTTTCCACCACCCCCCGCTGGACCCAATTCATTTTTTTCCATAAAGGGGCAATTTAGCAGTGTAGGGCAACCTACCCTGCACATCTTTGGGTTGTGGGGGCGAAACCCGTGCAAACTCCTCACGGACAGCAACCCAGAGCCGAGATCAAACGTGGGACCTCGGCGCTGTGAGGCATCAGGACTAACCCACTGCGCCACCGTGTTGCCCGTCAAACTTTATTTGTTGCTGCGGATTTTAATAAATACTTTTTTGTGGTTTTCTTTTTTTGCATCTCTTTTAATGCAATCTTTATTTTTCTCTGTTCTCTTTTGTGACTGATTTAACATCAGATTCACCATTTTATCTTGCACTTCCTGATCCAGAGTCTACACTGTTTTTTTTTTATAAATTTAGATTAGCCAATTATTTTTTCCAATTAAGGGGCAATTTAGCGTGGCCAATCCACCTACTCTGCACATTTTTGGGTTGTGGGGGCGAAACCCACGCAGACACGGGGAGAATGTGCAAACTCCACACGGACAGTGACCCAGAGCCGGGATCGAACCTGGGACCTCAGCGCCGTGAGGCGGTTGTGCTAACCACTAGGCCACCGTGCTGCCCGAGTCTACACTGTTAACTACACAATCCTTCAGTCTGCTTTATTCAGGACACATCCTTGCTCTCTTCACAATCGTCCCAGATATCCTGTAGAGGGCACCATGCTATTTGGACTTTACACTTCTAACTACTTCAAATGCAAAGTCTTCTAAAAATTAAATGGGAGAAGGCAAATCCAACTAATGACAGCAGTACATTTTGTTCAACCAGTTGATAAAACCTGTTATATTAATCACAGTACATGATACTACCTGTAACCGGTCAATGTCTCACTACAAATTAACCTGAAAACCTCATTGCCAGCAGTCTTGGGCAGATGAATGCTTAAAGGAGAGGAGACGCATCTATGATGGAGGAAGTGCTTTCAAAAGTTAGCAAATGGTGTCTACAACTTGCAAATGGTAACACAGTCACAGTACAGAGCAAGCCAGTGAAATAAAGGACAGTCATAGGAGATCTGACAATAGTTGACCGATGGATGATGATTGTCATTAGTGAGATAACAAACATGAAAAAGGTATGTCAAATCATTATTTCCACTAGCCAGGTGAACCTGTCCTTTCTGTGCTACACTGTTACACTTGCAAGAATTTGTTTTTGGTAGATAGAAACATACAAAGAAATTAGAAGAAGGAGGAGGCCAATCGGCCCTTTGAGCCTGCTGATAGCTGATCATCAAGTTCAATACCCTGATCCCGCCTTCTCCCCCATATCCCTTGTTCCCTTTACCCCAAGAGCTGTATCTAATTCCTTCTTGAAATTGCACAACGTTTTGTCCTCAATTACTTTCTATAGTAGTGAATTCCACAGATTCACTGTTCTCTGGATGAAGAAATTTCTCCTCACCTCAGACCTAAAAGGTTTACCCCTTATCCTCAAAGTATGACCTCCTAGTTCTGGACTCCCCTACCATCTGAAACATTCTTTCTGAATTCATCCTGTCTAATCCTGTTAGAATTTTATATGTTTCTATAAGATCCCATCTCATTCTTCTAAACTCCACTGAATATAATCCTAACCAACTTTCCTCATATGATGGACGCGCCATCTCAGGAATCAGTCAGATTGTGTTACTTGTAGCTTCCATATAAAAGTAAATTTAATATTAAGTCATACTCTTAATAGCCAATAAGGTTGTTTAACTATACTGTGTAGGAAGCTGTGTTGACCTCCTTATGCTTGGTTTTGTGTTATGCAGGGTAATAAGCATTGGAACCTCCCCAGTTTCCCAGAAAATTTTGTTCCAACAAAGATGTGTAAAGAAAATGGAATGTAATTATAAATTTACTTCAGGCAGAAGGTAATATAACAGTGACAGGTTGACGTTGATGTGAAGAGCCAGTCGAGAAGCCTTTAGTGCATTAAAAGTGAATTAATGTCTTGCTAATTCAGCATTGACAGTGAATTTAGATTTTTTTTTAATATAGGTGAACTTATCATTTTGTTCCAATTTTAAAATTAAACATAATTTGCAAGACGTCTGAAAGCAGAAGCGCAAATGATTGCTGCTGCTCAATGATTAACTTTGTGGTTAATTGGTTTTCTTGTAATGCTTACAATGCCATTGCTTCTTAGAAGTAAATCCAAGAGTTTCAAGAAAAACCTTATTGTAATCATTAGAACATTTTTCATAACCTCAGGATGTTCCAAATGCTTCATAGCCAATTAAGTACTTTTGAAGTGAGGTCACTATTGTAATTAATGCAGGGGAATGCAATCAGCAATTTGTACATAACAAGACCCCACAACCAGCAATGATATAACCTGATAATTTGCTTTTAGTAATTTTGAATGATGGATAAATATTGGCCAATAGAACAGTGGAACTTCTGTACTCTATTTTGAACATTGTCTTATGTCCACCTCAGAGAATAGGCAAGTCCTTGGTTTAATATCTCACTGGAAAGGTGGAAGCTCTGACAGTGCAGCACTTTCTCAGGACCACAATGAAATATAAGACTAAATGTTCTTTGGAGTCGCTTTTCAACTAATGACTTTCTGTCTTTAAGGCAAGAATGATATAATTGAGTCAAGTCCAATCAAAAGGTACAACTTCCAGCAATGAAATAGTGCCAAAATCTGAATTCCTGGCAGAAACGCAACTAACATAAGTATAACACATCAGAATATTAAAAACATTTTTTTATCAAAATTATTTTATAGATGAGCGTGTTTCTCTCTTTCGAGACTTTACTATATTTTGTTCAGGAAAATAGTGTGAAGCAAGTCATTCATAAAGGTATTATAATTTGAAAACGAAAGAGAACATGACAAGAGAAAAAAGCCATGTTTAACTCCTGGGTAATTGGACAACTGACCCCTGAATCCCTGCTGACCCCACATCCCCGCACCCCATCCCCCCCAACCAATGCTGCCCCCGACCCTATGACCCCCTCCAACCTTTGATTATATCCTGACCTTCTGACTCTCCTGACTTCACCCTGACTCTCCAACTCCCCCCCCCCCCCCCCCGACCCAAACTCACCACCCTACCAATTGGCACGCACCACTTGCCAAGCACCATTTGCCACCTGACATGCTGACACCTACCACACTCCCACTGTTTAAAAGATGGGGCATGTTCTGGCTTCCACCGATGATCCTGTGCTACGACAAAGGACTTTGTGAACAGGTACACTCCACATTTCTGCAAAAGCCAGGTTTGCATTTCTGGGCCAGAAATGCGGAACTCCATCTTAGTGTAAAAAACAAGAGCAAATGGCAATCCGACAATGCTTGTCACCATGCAAAAGATTCGGCCCATTATGTTCTGAGGTTTGCAAGCACGGCTGGTTCACTACCTAATGTGATGCGCTGTTTGCCACCGCCCGCCAGACATTGGGATATAGAGCGTCTGTGCCTGACATTGCATCGGCACTGAAATTGATATACCGCATTACTCATTTGTCTTTTTGGCATGGTGACAGCACCCCGTTTGTGTACTGTGTAGTAGCAGCATGAAACAGCTAACTTTACCTATTGTTCAATTTCCTGAGATACCTTACCCTTCCAGGGTAATCCCCTGCAATGTTACCACTCCCATTAATCTCATTGTTATTCCATTTCACAGTTAAAATTAATTGAATTCATCACACATTCATATTTCACATTTTTTTCAAGCAATCTCTCATTTTACGTTGATAAACTGACAAATTTGTAATGCACCACAGCTGTTACCCCAAGAGATATACTTGAAAGAGAGTGTAAAGAGAATTGGCTTGCCATGTTATTTCAGATCCTGGAGTTAAGGTAAGGTGAAAGACAGCAATTTTAGTTCTGTGACAATTTTCTTTTTAAAATTGCAATTGCATTAAAGGTGTGAAGTAAAGATTCACTAATATGGTGAAGTGATAGGAGGGGCAGTGACAATCACATCCGTCTACAGTGACCATTTGAAAGTGCTTAGCCAGCACTGTAGATGTAGTACTGTTATTTTCCTTTCTCTGAAGGAGGATTACTTTGACCTGGCACTATGTATGGGTTTTGAGAATTTGTTTCAAGTGGTTCTATGCAATAGAAGATTATCTCCTGCTGTGGTTTATCTCTTTTTTTGAGGCTGTTATGCATACATCCACTGTCTTGAAGATTTTGAAAACCAGGAGCACAGGACCATAGAATTAGCAGCAAAAGTAGGCAATTCAATCCTTTGAGCCCGCTCCGCCATTCAATCAGCTCATGGCTGATCTCTTCCTGGTCACAAATCCACCTCCCTATCTGTTCCCCATATCCCGTTAACCCATTTTATAAATCAGAAATATATCTATCTCCTTCTTGAAACCATTTAATGACTCAGATGACACCATAGGGCAACGAGTTCCACAAATTCACCACCACCTTCTCAGTTCTAAGTCTACCACCACTCAATCTATATCTATGATCTCTCATTCTAGATTGCCCTATGATGGAGCACATTTGTTCTACATTTACTTTATCAATCCCTTTTATTACTTTATAGACCTCGATCTGATCCACTCTCAGCCTTCTAAACTCCAGCGAGTATAAGCACAAACTGTTTAATCTTTCCTCATACGTCAACCCTTTCATCCCCGGAATCAATTTGGTGAACCTCCTCTGAACTGCCTCTAATTCCACCGCATCTTTCCTCAAAATAGGAGACCAAAACAGGACACACTACTCCAAATATAGTCTGACCAACACCCTATAAATTGCACAACTCTAACCAAGAAAATTGTATACCAATGGATATTTTATGCAGTCATTGTAGTTTCCTCATTCTGTACATGCAAGAGAATATAATGAGACAATTACAACAGTAATTACTTGCATTTAAGAAGCATTTTTAACTTGGAAAAATGTGTCAAGGATTCACGGGAGCAAAGTTTGACATAAGTTGATACCAAACCAAGTTAAGGCAAAGTTAGGAAGGGTGAAAAAAGGCTTGGTTAAAAAGATTGGTTTTAAGGTGTATTTTAAAGGAGAGAGAGGTGAAAAGTCTGTGGAGAGAATTACAGTGTTGAAAGGCTTAGTTAGCCAGAGGTATGGCTGGAAATGATATGGGGAAGATAATGGGTGCTATGCATTTTGGATAAGCTCAAGTTTATGTAGCGTGGGAGATGGGAGGTTGGCCATGGGGACATTAGAGTATTCAAGCCTGGAGATTTAAAAAAGTGGAAATGAGAGATTCATCAGCAGATAAGGGGCAGCACGGTAGCATTGTGGATAGCACAATCGCTTCACAGCTCCAGGGTCCCAGGTTCGATTCCGGCTTGGGTCACTGTCTGTGTGTAGTCTGCACATCCTCCCCGTGTGTGCGTGGGTTTCCTTCGGGTGCTCCGGTTTCCTTCCACAGTCACAAAGATGTGGTTAGGTGGATTGGCCATGATAAATTGCCCTTAGTGTCCAAAATTGCCCTTAGTGTTGGGTGGGGTTACTGGGTTATGGGGATAGGGTGGAGGTGTTGACCTTGGGTAGGGTGCTCTTTCCAAGAGCCGGTGCAGACTCAATGGGCCGAATGGCCTCCTTCTGCACTGTAAATTCTATGATAAGCTGAAATAATAACAGAGGCTGGCTATATTGTGGATATGTAAGTCGGTGATCTTTCTCGAGGAAATGTGAAGATTATGGGGTCAGAAGCTCAGTTTCAGCTTAAATATGATGTCAAAACTTGCAAATAATCTAGTTCACACTAGAGGGAGGCTTTGAGGGAGAAGAAACCAATGGCAAAGCAATATAGATTTGGCAGATAGCCAAAGACCGTGGTTTCAATCTTTAAATGCTTAATTGGAGAAAATAGCAGGTCACCCAGGACTGGAGTCTGATAACAAACAGACAGGGTAGGTATCAGACAACTGGTGGTGAGTGTCATCAGTGTACTTGTGGAAGCTGACATCATGGCTGTGATTTTCTGGACCCGTTTGCAGGAACTGCAGAAGATTCTCTAGCTACACCGGATAGGTAAAAATGGGAAAAGCAAACAGGGCACCACTCAGCTTGACAACATAGGAGAGACATTGGGAAATGATGGTATGGTCAACAATGTCAAAGTCTGCAAGGACTTGAGAAGAGAATGGTGCACCAGGGTCACAGTCATGAAGTGTGTAAATTGTGACTTTGGTGTTTTATTTTTGTACTAAGGGTATAATTCTGATGAACCTACCTTAAAACTCATTTGTCATTGTTTGTGTTCTACTGTAGTCATTTGCACTCATTTGTCATCAATTACTCCAGTAATGATTTGATCTAATTTGTATTCTAAATAGCAATTATTTAGCTATCATTTAACTTTTCAAGTAAAGTAATTGGCATTGCAATCAGTTGCTATTAAACTGCAACAGTTAAAAATTTGTGATTAGCAAAAGTCCTTCCCTTAAGCATTCTGACACAAAAATGATCACGTTTTTCTCCATATTTCTACATTTTGAAAGCTCCGAACATTCTAAAACTGACCTAAAGAAAAAAAACAGACTCTTTTTTGACATATTTTTGATAAGCTAGTTTAATGTTTTTGTTCATGACATATAATGCGCACAGCACACCTCTGCATCCCTCCCCTCCGCTGGGTTTCAGCCGCTTTCTTCCCCTATCTGCCCATCCCTTTTACCGTCTTCTCCTCTCTTTATTCTCTTCCTCTCTCTCATCCCCTCATATTCTTCCGCTCTTTAGCCCTCCCTTCGCTTTCTGACTCTCACTTCCTTTCCCTTCACTCCTCCTCTCTTTTCTCCCTCTTTTTTCTCACCTTCTCTCTTTCTCCCCCTCACTCTTTGTTGAAGGGGGAGACTGTATGGGTGGTGGGTGATGAAAACCTGAGGCTGGAGGGAGGAAAGGAGAACGTCATTGAGGAATGGGGAGGGGGGGGGGGGTGACTGGTCCACAGGAGAAGATTGAGGTGGGGGTTCGGGAAGGGAACCACCAAAGGATGTTAAGTTGTTGGAGGAGATGGGGAAGAAGGCACCAGGATCTAGCTGTTTTCCCCCATAATGGCAATTAATGAATGAGTTAAGAACTGATGGGGATTTGGTGGTGCTCTGAATAGTGGAAAGATTTTTTGAACCAAATGGAGAAACTCATTAAATTCAAGTATTATTTAAATAATTAACTTCCTTGTATATTTCATAGAACATAGAACACTACAGCGCAGTACGGGCCCTTCGGCCCTCGATGTTGCGCCGACCTACATTCAATGTAGATTGCTGAGCACATTTGATGCCTTTGAGTGTATTTGATAACTTTGAGCATAATTCATAGCTCTGAGTACATTTAACAGCTTTGTGAGCACTCAATGTCTTCAAGCGCCTTTTGCCTTTGATCACATTTGATGTTAAAGATGGGAAAATGCATGAAAACTAATTCTAAATTAAAAGATTTAATATCAAATGATCACGGATTGTGTTTGAGAGCATTTGACTGCAAGAACTATGTCAACACTTTTGGTTATAGGAGACATTTTTAAGCAGTTGTTTGGATTTTGGAGGCATCAAGATGCTCAAGGAATTTGGAAAGTAAAAGATTGGAGATTGGATGGCAATTTTATTTTATTTAAAAAAAATTTATTTTATTCCAAAATTACATATCATCAACAAAATACAGTCTATCAAAGCATATTTAAATGATTGTACATTTTTCCCTCTTTTTAAGCCTCCCCCCCCCCCCCCCCCCCCCCACTTTCGTGACGAACAGCTCCTCAAATAAAGTCACGAATGACCTCCACCATGCCTTGAAAATCTCTTTTGACCACCTCAACTCGAACAAATCTTCTCCAGCTGGAGGAAGTCATGCAAGTCCCCCAACCAGGCCACCACCCCCGGCGATGTCTCCAACCGCCAATTCAAAAGGATCCTTCACTGGGCAATCAATGAGGTGAAAGCCACTACATCGGCCCCCTTCGCCTCCAGCAGCCCTGGCTCTTCTGAAACCCCAAGGATTTCCACCATAGGGTCCAGTGATCTCAGCCCCCTCTATCGTTGATAACATCCCAAATAGCGCCTCCCAAAAGTTCTCCACATCTCGTACTCCCAGAACACGTGAGCATGATTAGCCAGCCCCCACCCACACTTCTCACACCCATTGATCACCCCCTGGAAGAACCCACTCATCCTCGCCCGAGAGGCTGTTTAGCACACTGGGCTAAATCGCTGGCTTTGAAAGCAGACCAAGGCAGGCCAGCAGCATGGTTCGATTCCCGCAACAGCCTCCCCGAACAGGCGCCGGAATGTGGCGACTAGGGGCTTTTCACAGTAACTTCATTGAAGCCTACTCGTGACAATAAGCGATTTTCATTTCATTTCATGTGTACCCTGTGCACTACCTTGAAATGAATCAAGATCATCCGCACACAGGAGGAGGTTAAGTTCATTTGCCGCATCACCTCACACCACAGCCCCCATCCTATTTCCCTCCCCAACTGGCAGCACAGTAGTACAGTGGATAGCACTGTGGCTTCACAGTGCAGGGTCCCAGGTTCGATTCCCCGCGGGTCACTGTGCGGAGTCTGCACGTTCTCCCCGTGCCTGCGTGGGTTTCCTCCGGGTGCTCCGGTTTCCTCCCAGAGTGCAAAGACGTGCAGGTTAGGTGGATTAGCCACGCTAAATTGCCCTTAGTGCCCAAAAATGTTAGGAGGGGTTATTGGGTTACGGGGATAGGGTGAAAGTGAGGGCTTAAATGGGTCGGTGCAGGCTCGATGGGCCGAATGGCCTCCTTCTGCACTGTATGTTCTATGTCTATATCTATAACTCCTCCTCCCACTTACTCTCAGAGCCTTGCCCTGCTCCCCAAACCACCCGTATATGTCCCCAGTTCTACCCTCCCCCAAATAGTCAGGAAGCAGCAATTGCTCCAACAATGTGTACTCCGGTAACTAGGGGAACACCTACCATTCCTTTTGCACTAAGTCCTGCTCCTGCGTGTACCTAAACCCGCTACCTCAAACCTCTCACGCAGCTCATCCAACACCACAAACCTCCCCTCCGAGAACATATCCCGAATTCGTTCCAGCCTCGCCTCCCTCCACTTTCTATCTATCCCATCCATCCACAACCCCGCCCACCCCCCAGCTTAAACCTGTGGTTCTCACACAGTGGTGTCAGCACCGACATTCTATCCAACTTAAAATGCCTCCTGAACTGGTGCTATATCCTGATAATCGGGTGGCATGGTAACACAGTGGTTAACACTGCTGCCTCACAGCTCCAGGGACCCGGGTTCGATTCCAGCCTCGGGTGAATGTCTGTGCGGAGTTTTCACTTTCTCCCTGTGTCTGCATGGGTTTCCTCCGGGTCCTCCGGTTTCCTCCCACAGTCCAAAGATGTGCAGGTTAGGTGGATTGGCCATACTAAATTGCCCTTAAGTTTCCAAAAGGTTAGATGGGGTTACTGGGTTACGGGGATAGGGTGGAGGTGTGGGCTTAAGTATGGTGCTCTTTCGAAGGGACGGTGCACTCGATCAGCCGAATGGCATCATTCTGGATTCTATGATTCTATGATAGTCAACTGCACAACCAGACTCCCCGTATACTCCCCTGGAGCTAACAGCAACGAGGCTGTCACCCAGGGCCCTCAAACTAGAACCCCTGCAAGACTCTTCCTGCAACCTACTCCACTCCTCCCCACCCCCACTCCCCACCAATGCCTCACCTTTTCTACATTCGCAGGCCAGTAATAATACATTAGGTTTGCGGGCATCAACCCCCCTTTCTGTCTTTGCCTTTGTAGCAGAGCCTTCGTCACCCTCGGTACGTTCCTTACCCATAAAAACTCGAAAATCAGTGGCTCCACCCTCCAGAAGAAAGCCTCAGTGAGAAACATCGGGAGGGTCTGAAAGACAAACAGGAACCTTGGTAGCACATTCATCTTTACCACCTGCACCTTCACTGCCAACATCAAGTGAAAAGCATCCCACCTCTTGAGATGCTCCTTAACGTCCCCCACTAACGCTGTCAAGGTTCACCTGTGCATTATGGCCCACGCATGCATCACCTGAATACCCAAATACCCAAACCATTCTCTTGCTACCTTAAAAGGTAGTACCACTAAATTGCCGCTCCCCGCCCCGCCACATTCATCGGGAACACCTTGCTCTTCCCTATGCTCAGCTCCAAACCTCTTCAACAAGCCCATAATTCTGCCCATACGCTTGACAAACAACGGCAGGTGGTCTACGTATAACAATGCCTGAGCTCCCCCTCACAACCCCTTGCTATTCAGCCGACCATCGAAGAGCCACCAATCGGCAGTGCAAATAACAATGGCGACAGCGGGCACCACGCCTCGTTCCGCTATGCAGCCCAAAAAACCCTGAACTTGTCTCGTTTGTATGCACGATTGCCACCAGGGATGCAGAGAAAAGATGCAATCACACCACAAAATTCGGCCCAAACAAACCCACCCAGAATTTCGAACAGGTACCTCCACTCGCATCCATAGATACAATAACCTCCAGTGCCCGCCCCCCTGACAGAGTCATAACTACATTCAACAACCTGCTAATGTTGCTGGAGAGCTGTCTTGTCTTCACTAAACCTGTTTGGCCCTCGGAGACCACCTCTGGCACACACCCCTCCAACCTACATGCCAACATCTTCACCAGTACTTTCACATTGTGTTCAACAAACAGATGGGCCTGTAGTACACACAGTGGGTCCTTCCACTTCTTTGGGGTCAACAAAATCAACACCTGAGACGTTTCCAACAACTCGCCCCTCTCCACTGCCTCACTAAACATTCCCAACATATGGTGGGCCAACTGTGTCGCAAACTGCTTATAAGACTACACCAGAAAGCCAGCCAGCCTGGAGCCTTTCCCGACTGCATTCCCCTGAAACTATCCATCGCCTCCGTCAACCCATCTGCTCCTCCAGTGCCTGTCCCTTCCTCTCCTTCAGCTCTGGGGACTCCAACTCATCCAGAAACTGCCCCATATCCCACCTCTCCCCTCAGCTAGGCCTCATACAACTTCTCAAAATACTCCCCTGAATACCTCATTTATCTTTTCCGACTCCAACACCAACTCCCCCACCTTCTCCGTCCTTCCCTGAAAAATATCCCTAGACGCTGCCTGCCGCTGCAATTGGTGGGCCAACATACGACTCGCCTTCTCTCCATATTCAAACTGCATTCCACTCGCCCTCCGTAGCTACCCCACCGCCTGCCTGCTGTCAACCTGTCAAACTGCCCCTGCAACCTCTTCCTCTCCAGCAAGAACTCCTTTGAGGCGGCCATCGAGTATCTCCTATCCACCTTGATTATCTGGTCCAACAGCCGCCGGTGCTCCTTCCCCCTTCTCCTTTCCCTATGCAAGTTAAACAGAATAATCTCACCTCGGACCACTGCCTTCAAAGCTTCCCAGAATGTGGCCACGCCACCTCCCCATTCTGATTTAGCTCCACATAGTCCCTAATCACCACTCTCACCTTCTCACAAATGGCCTTGTCTGCCAGGAATCCCGAATCCAACCTCCACCCGGCCTCTGCACCTGCCCCAAAGTAAGTCTTACATCCAGCCAATGCGGCGCGTGGTCCGAATTCACAATTCCAGCATATTCCTCCATCAGCACTGCCTGATTCACTATGAAAAAATTAATTCTAGAATACACCTTGCACTCGTGCGACAAGAAGGAGTACCCCCCTCTGTCCCGGGTTCCTGAACCTCCATGGATCCTTCATCCCCATTCTGCCCATAAACCCTCCCAATTCTCTCGCCATCCTCGACCCTTCCATCAACATGGGGCTCGACATGTCCACTCTTGGATCCATCACACAGTTAAAATTCTCTCCCTTGCTGAATCCAAGTCCAGAATCATCTCTAATACCCACTTTACAAATACTGCATTGTCCCAGTTAGGTGCATTGGCTAACACCAGCGGTGTCCCCTCTAACACCCCACTGACTATCACAAACCTTCCCCCCTGGATCTCGCACCTCCCTGGCTCCCACAAACCCCGTATTCTTGCTCAACAAAATAGTCACTCTCCTTGACTTCGAGTAAAACCCTGAGTGAAATACTTGTCCCACCCATCCCTTCCTCAGCCTGACCTGATCCTTCACCTGAGATGCGTCTCCTGCAAGAAGGTCACCTCTTCAGGTGTGCAGAAACCCGGGACCTATTGACCAATCCATTTAATCCAAGAACATTCTATGTCACAATTCTTACAGGAGGCTTGCGCCTCCTCTCCCCTCTATCATCAGCCATCATCCATCATCGGTTCTGCCTCGCCCAATCCCGCTCTGAACCGGGCCTATCCAAGATGGCCACCCCGTCTATGACCATGCTCATCCACCAAACCTGCCATGTCGCACTCCCTCCTCCCTCCCTCAAACTGGCCAATTCTCTCAGCCTCCTCCCCCACCACACTCCTGTTCGCTAGAATTGCTTGCCAGCATGATTACCCCCGCCCAAAGATCTCCGTACACACCTCCCCCCACCAACCCCATCTTACTCTGCATAACAGGCCTCCAATCATCCTGAATAAAGACCATCAACACAACTCAAAGGGCCCCGTCAACACACCCCTTACACGGAACTAACACCAGAATTCACAAATAACCTTCTCCCAAAAAACAAAAGGTGGGGGGGGGGGGAGCAATTGCGCCCTCCTTACAAAATGACAGCAACTCTGAAAAACAGTAACTCTGAACTTTTGCGGACTTAACTCCTTCATCCTGTACCTGCCCTCGGTTCTCTCCCAGCTTATGGTCCCTTATAAAGTCATTGGCCTCCTACCTGATAGTCAGCTGAGTTAAACACATTCTTTCTTAACCGTAACTCCCATGGCCTTCTATTGCAATCTTCACCGAGAAGGGGCTTTATCAGGCCTACACTTGAATTTTGAAGCACCCCTCAGTACCTGATTTACAGAGAATTGATACTGTAGAACAGCGAAACTGACACTACACGTTTTACTGAATTCAGCTGAGGAGAGCACATACAGGTCAGCCCCAGTTTATTTGTCACAAGTTAAGCACACCACACAATAGGAGATGTTGTGAGGGCTCTGTTATCTTTACCCTGGCGATGTAAATTTATTTCGTCAAATTTACTATCAGGTTAAATCCTCAACCAGAAGAAATTTTAAATAATCAGGAGAGCTTAAAGTATCTATGTCAGCTATTGAATTTATTTTGAGATAAAGTATCCTGTCTCCCTGGAGTATTTAGATTAAACAAAGATAGCTCAGAAAAAAACATACACTTTATAGCTATTAGAGCGTTATAGCATACATGTCTCTCTTTAAGAGTTTACCTTTACCAGAACTCAAAATTCACTCTTAGAGAATCCGAGAAGTGTTAGGGTCTGTGTGGTTGACAGAGAGAGCCTACAACTTTTTATAATGGTTACTTAATAATGCTTCATGATATGTAAATCATAGATTACACTCTTCTTTTTTTTTTCTTTTTTTTTTAAATTTAGATTAGCCAATTATTTTTTCCAATTAAGGGGCAATTTAGCATGGCCAATCCACCTACTCTGCACATTTTTGGGTTGTGGGGGCGAAACCCACGCAGACACGGGGAGAATGTGCAAACTCCACACGGACAGTGACCCAGAGCCGGGATCGAACCTGGGACCTCAGCGCCGTGAGGCGGTTGTGCTAACCACTAGGCCACCGTGCTGCCCTAGATTACACTCTTCTAATAATGTTTTGAATATTGCAAGTTACATGTAAGAAAAACTAATCAATCTATCGATAAATAAAGTCCTAAATCAGTTAATAATAAATGAAAGATTTAAATCCACTTCAAAAATAAAAGCAGTATATTCACACAGATAATAATTAGATTTTTTATACTCACAAGTAAAAGTTTTTTTTTGCTGTTTTTGTCTCAGCTTGAAAGGAAACATATAAGGGGCGGGATTCTCCATTAGCCAGCGCTGAAATATGGGCGTGCGATCAGGCGGAGAATAGCTTCCAATGCCAAAATCGTGCCAAGCAGCAGTTTGACGCCAAATCACGATGCTCAGTCACCTCGAAAACGGTGTCAATGCGACGCACACCGAGCATACTTTAATCCACTGAGTCTGCTCGGTTGGAGTAAAAAGGCTGAGGCTCATGACATAACACATTTCAGTATTCCTTTAACTGTTTATTGTATCACAGATAATATACAAAGACCAATACATTGTTCCTTTTAACCTACAAACACTTGGCTCTTTAATTTCAAACTGTATCCACCAACACAGGCCCCCCTAATTCTCCTTCATTTCAAACAGTACCCAAATACTGTCCTTAATTTGAAACACTACTCACCCCGGCGATCACTCAAAAATGTTCCCATCTGCACAAATTATCAAGTCCACTGCAGTTTCCTTGCCGATCTTTGCTCCAAAACAAAAAATTATAATGCAAAAATCACACCTGTGACAATGATTGACATAAACCTCCTTCCCTTTGATTGAACCATTGTGATCACCTTCCCATCCTGGGTCAGTGAATATCCATTATCACAGAAGGAAATATCCCCATTCTGTCTGATGATTAGCACTGTCTCAAAACTGATGGGGAACAATTCTGGGTTTATCATCAGTCTGACAGGTTATTGAGTGAGATTTACGCCAGCAATAATTTTGATATTCTCATTTCAAAAGGACGAGGGGACAGATCCAGACTTGGTGAAACCATTACAATAACTTTGTAAATCTTGTCAACAGTTTGTCAACAGGAGTTCAATCGTCAGGAAAATTGCTTAAATTTAAGCGAACCTGTTCTAAGTGGTATGATGACTCCAGCTAGTTTCCTGGTTAATATATCTATAAAGTCAATCATATTGTCTGTATCTTTGTATGAATAATTTTCTTTCAGCACACAATTTCTTTCACTCGAAAGTCACATTGGTTCCATGAAGCAAATTTGGACATGATCTTGGTTAATTACACATGATTGGTCAGTATACACTGGTTTGCTGAGTGGGGCAAAGCATTTGCCTGTAACCACCGGCTTGCGGAGGGAAGCCATGGGTCCCCTATTTCGAAATAGAAATGTGAGCACTTACTTGTGCTCCGAAGTTGCGAGGAACCTTGCTTTCCCTTTGACAGCCTGGGACCTTCAGCGTCCCAAATTGGACAGGATCGAACACGGCGCAGGAGGAGTGTAGCCCTGTGCCCTTATGACATGGCAATCTTGGGAACACCCATTGAGGACAGGCATTTAAATAAATAGAAAACAACAGGCAATGATTTAAACATATATTTTAAAGGTATGTAAATGTTATTTTAACAGTTTTCTTTGTTCTTTCTTTTAAACAGGCATTACTATTGTTGTTGATTCTCTTAAAGTAATTTGAAATTTTTTAATGATTAAAGGTGATTATTTATTGGTGAACATATGTTTGGTTATGTGTTTTAAATCTGTTAAACTATTTAAATCTGCACTGTATTATTATATAACTTTATGTGTGGCATGCTTAAAAATGTTTGTATGTTTTAAATTAGATTATGGTTATAAGATTTTAAAAGCGTCCCAGGGCTTTTTGCCTTCACTGTCCTTGTAACATCTGATTTTTTTTAAATTAGTGTTTATAGAATCATTGCAGTGCAGGACAAAGCCATTTGGCCCATCAAGTCTGCACTGACACACCAAAAGAACACACTACCAAGGTGCACAGTCCCTCCCTCATCCCATAACCCCACCTAACCTTTGGACACTAAGGGGAAATTTAGCAAGGCCAATTCACCTAACCAGCACATCTTTGGACTGTGGAAGGAAACTGAAACAGCCAGAGGAAATGGCGGTGGCACGGTCACAATGGTTATTACCGCTGCCTCACAGCGCTGGGGTCCCCCGGGTTCAATTCAGATCTTCAGTGACTGTCTGTGTGGACTTTGTTTATTCTCCCTGTGTCTGCGTGAGTTTCCTCTGGGAGCTCCCAGCATCCAAGGCTGTGCAGGTTAAGTGGATTGGCCATAGTTTGTTGCCGCTTAGTGTCCAGGGGATGTATAGGGATGTACAGGTTAGGTTCCGGAGATGTGGTGGGAGAGTGGACCCAGGCAAGGTACTCTTTCAAATAGTCGGTTCAGACTTAATGGGCTGAATGACCTCCTTCTGCACGTAGGAATTCCATGGTTTTATTCCGTGGTTCTAGGAAACCCAAGTGCAAACACTACGCAGTATTCCAAGGTCCGAATTGAACACGGGTCTCTGGTGTTGTAAGGCAGAAGAGCTAATTAGCATGCCACCAAGTTACCCATATATGTCTGCCTTGTTTACTTCAATTATCTTATTCAAATGTAATTATCTCATAATCAAATGTTGTGTTCTGATGTTTCAGGAAGACATTTGTAGAAGCTTAATATAAAACATTCATTAACAAAAATAATTTTATGAATATAAAATTTTGAAATCAGTTAACATTTAGCTGAACGTTTAACTTTATCAGCTGAACAATTGCATAAACCCCCTCAAATTTTACAAATTTCTTGCAATAAAATACATTTTCCCTCTGAAACTCAATGGTTCCATCTATTTGTGAAGGGGAGAGAGGGAATAGGGGGGATGACGAGGGAGCAAAGAGGGGGAGGGAAAGAGGAAGGTTTTGACATATGAATTGTTAATTGAAAAGCTCAATGTCTGAAAGCAGCAGCTGCTGAAGTGCAGTGTCCTGGCACACATCTCCTCTGGCATCATTTTGGGATGTCCTTTAGCAGTCCCCTCTGAGGGGTGATTGATTCGCTGCAATACTTGTGAAAAGAGATAGTTCACATTAACTTACAGGAGGCCTGTATATATCAATAAGGCATTAAACATTGTTAAACCACTTGAAGTAATCACTGAGGCTTCTAAGGGTGAACATTACATCAGGGAGACTCATAAACAACTGAGCTTAAAAAAAATTGCGAAATCCAAATGCTCTTTAGCTCTGAATCAGCTAGGAGGACAGGCGTGCTGACATTAGTGTCCTCAAAAGCGTCAATAGAATCTGTATTGAGGCCATGATCATCCAAAACCAACTTCACTGAGCCACCCATATGCTTAGGAGTCCCGATTGCCAAAGCAAATCTTCTTCACACAACTCAAGGAAGGTTCCCAAACAAGACAAGGACAAAGGAAGCTCCTTGTAGGCTTACCTCAAGAAATGGAACATAGACGTTAATGCCTGGGAGACCTTTGCTCAGAAGAGACCTGCTTGGAAGAACCTCCTGTTTAAAGGGTCGCAATTCTTCGGGAACACCCGATTAGGCTGGGAAAAGGAGCTCTGACCTAGTGCCCAAGGACCTATATTACCTTTTGGAAATTCCTGCCAAGTGAGTGATTGAAGATGCGGCTCTTGGACTTGCTCATGAGCCACGCAAGGACCCACAGAAACCATGGCCAGTAACACTGAGTATCTCAGGTGTACAACCATACCTTTTTAAAAAAGAAATTTAGAGTACCCAATTCATTTTTTCCAATTAAGGGGCAATTTAGCGTGGCCAATCCACCTACCCTGCACATCTTTGGGTTGTGGGGGCGAAACCCAAGCAAACACGTGGCGAATGTGCAAACTCCACACTATCAGTGACCTAGAGCCGGGATCGAACCTGGGACCTCAGCGCCGTGAGGCAGCAGTGCTAACCCACTGCGCCACTATGCGGCCCGAGTCATACCTTTATTAAAATAAATTTAGAGTGCCCAATTAATTTTTTTCCAATTAAGGGCAATTTTAGCATGGCCAATCCACCTCCCCTGCACATCTTTGGGTTGTGGGGGTGAAACCCACGCAAACACGGAGAGAATGTGTAAACTACACACGGACAATGACCCAGAGCCGTGATTGAACCTGGGACCTCGGCGTTGTGAGGCAACAGTGTGATGCACGATCAATAACTCCCGGAGCGAGATTGTAGGACAATTGAAGGCTTTATTGAACTAGATGTTTCCCCCAGCAGCGCATGGACAGAATGCAGCAGCTAGGGAAACACAGACTCTTATACTCCGCCTTACTGGGTGGAAACAGCAGGCAGGCTTCACCGATGATCTTACAGTATCAGGTACCTCCAACACCAATGATCTTACAGCATCAGGTACCTCCACCCTAGGTACTACCACATTCACCCCCTGTTAAAAAAAAAGAGTCCGGCGGAGGTGGTGGTCTCGCATTATACAGTGGTGGAGGTTATAGCGGTACCCATCGCTGGTACAGTGTTTTGCCTTTTACATGTCACACAAATTATTTACAGGTATTTATTTACAGGTACATTTCATAATGAAGCTATTAGTCGATCGGGGGCCCTGGTCGTCCTCTGTGATCGTTGAAGTTTCGGCGGCGATGCAGGCGCTGGCTCGGGCATCCGTGACTCCGGGTGCGTGGCTTCTTCAGGTTCATCACCCCTGGGTGGGGCCAGTGGAAGGACCGAACCCTCTGGGAAGGGGGCAGCTGTGGGGTGCGCCAGTGGGAGGGTAGGTGGGGTTGGTGAGGTGGTTGTGGGTGGGGATCCAGTGGGCGCCAGGTCCCGGAGGGAGACCATATCCTGCCGGCCGTCGGGGTATGCCACATAGGCGTACTGAGGGTTAGCATGGAGGAGGTGTACCCTCTCGACCAGCGGGTCCGACTTGTGTGCCCGCACTTGTTTGCGGAGCAGAATGGGTCCAGGAGCTGCCAGCCAGGTTGGGAGCGAGGTCCCGGAGGAGGACTTCCTAGGGAAGACAAGGAGACGTTCATAAGGTGTTTTGTTGGTCGTGGTACACAGTAGTGATCGAATAACTGATCGTCCTGCTTGAGGCAATGCCCTTGCTGAGCAGGATTTGATGCAGTTCGTCGCTCATGAAGGAGGACCCACTGTGGACTGTAGGCGGGGAAGCCTAACAGGGTAAAGATGCTGTGGAGGGCTTTAATGATAGTGGCAGTGGTCATGTCGGGACAGGGGATGGCGAATGGGAACCCGGAGTACTCGTTAATCACTTTCAGGAAGTATGTGTTGCGGTTGGTGGAGGGAAGGGGCCCTTTGAAGTCCATGCTGAGGCGTTCAAAGAGGCGGGAAGCCTTCACCAGGTGCACTTTCTCTGGCCAGTAGAAGTGCGGCTTGTACTCCGCGCAGATTTCATAGTTCCTGGTGACGGTTCCGACATCCTCAATGGAGTAGAGCAGGTTGCGGGTTTTGATAAAATGGAAGAAACGAGTGATCCCCGGGTGGCAGGGGTCATCGTGGAGGGTCTGGAGTCAGTCCACTTGTGCGGTGGCACACATGTGCCACGGGATAGGGCCTCAGAAGGCTCGTTTAGCTTCCTGGGATGATATAAGATCTCGTAGTTGCAGGTGGAGAGCTCGATCCTCCACCTTTGGATCTTATCGTTCTTTATCTTGCCCCGCTGTGCATTATCGAACATGAAAGCTACCGACCGTTGGTCAGTGAGGAGCGTGAATCTCCAGCCAGCCAGGTAATGCCTCCAATGCTGCACAACTTCTGCTATGGCTTGGGTCTCCTTTTCAATGGAGGAATGGCGGATTTTGGAGGCATGGAGGGTGTGTGGGAAGAAGGCCATGGGCCTGCCCGCTTGGTTGAGGGTGGCCGCCAGAGCTACGTCGAATGCGTTGCTTTCGACTTGGAAGGGAAGGGATTCATCGATTGCGTGCATTGTGGCCTTTGCGATGTCTGCCTTTATGCAACTGAAGGTCTGGCAGGCCTCTGCTGACAGGAGGAAAACCGTGGATTGGATTAGTGGGCGGGCCTTGTCCGCATAATTGGGGACACACTGGGCATAATATGAAAAGAACCCCAGGCAACGTTTCAGGGCCTTGGAGCAGTGTGGGAGGGGGAACTCCATGAGGGGGCGCATGCGTTTGGGGTCGGGGCCTATGACTCCATCGTGCACAACGTAGCCGAGGATGGCTAGACGATTGGTGCTGAATACGCATTTCTCCTTGTTGTAGGTCATGTTATGGAGACTGCCGGTATGGAGAAATTTGCGGAGGTTGGTGCCGTGGTCCTGCTGGTCGTAGCTGCAGATGTTGACGTTGTCAAGGTACGGAAACGTGGCCCGCAAACCGTACCGGTCAACCATTCGGTCCATCTCCTGTTGGAAGACCGAGACCCCATTTGTGACACCGAAGGGAACCCTTAGGAAGTGGTAGAGCCGCCCATCTGCTTTGAATTCAGTGTACTTGCGGTCGTCCGGGCAAATGGGGAGCTGGTGGTAGGCGCATATGAGGTCCACCGTGGAAAAGACCTTGTATTGTGCAATCTGATTGACCAAATCAGATATGTGGGGGAGAGGGTACGCGTCGAGCTGCGTATACCTGTTGATGGTCGGGCTATAATCGATGACCATCCTGTGCTTCTGAACGGTTTTTACAACCACTACTTGAGCTCTCCAGGGGCTGTTGCTAGCCTCGATAATACCTTCTTTTAGTAGCCACTGGACTTCCGACCTAATGAAGGTCTGGTCCTCGGCACTGTACCGTCTGCTCCTGGTGGCGACAGGTTTGCAATCTGGGGTGAGGTTTCAAAAAGGGAAGGCTGGTCGACCTTGAGGGTCACGAGACTGCCGACAGTGAGGGGGGTATAGGGCCACCGAATTTAATGGTTAAGCTCTGGAGGTTACATTGGAAGTCCAATCCCAGGAGTGTGCAGCGCAGAGTTGAGGGAGGACATAGAGTCGGAAATTCTTAAACTCTCTTCCCTGAACTGTGAGGTTATCTGTGCAGTACCCCTTGATCTCTACAGTGTGAGATCCGGAGGCAAGGGACATTCTCTGGTTAACTGGGTGTATAGGGAGAGAGTATAAAGCTTTCTGTGCTCCCAGAGTCGATCAGGCAGGATGTCTTGTGTCCATTGATGAATACAGTCGTATTAGCGGTCGAAAGAGTTCGGGGCCGAGACTGGTACAGACTCACCGAGGCGAGTCGTGGCAGAAGCGGACGGGATTCCTCGGGCGGTGTGCAGTCATCCAAATCGGGCTCTTGAGACTCCAGCCAAGAATGCGGTGCCCACGGGTCGCACATGGCCGGGGGTGGGCAAGATGGCGGCGCCCGTGAATCGCACGTGGTCTCTGGGAAACAAGATGGTGGCGCCCGGTGTCCACACGTGGCTCGCGGGATCAAAGATGGCGATGCCCACGGGCCACATGTGGCCTGCGATAAACGTAATGGCGGCGGCCCCGGCTTGCCCCCGGAGACAGCAGCGACCACCTTGGCCTGGCATACCGCCACAAAATGCCCCTTTTTTCCACGGCCCTTGCAAGTTGCGGAGCGGGCCGGGCAGCGTTGCCGGGGGTGCTTGGCTTGCCCGCAAAAATAACATCGGGGTTGCCTGGCAGCCGTGCGGCACAAGCTTGTGGGGTTTGGGGGATGCGTCGGAATTGGCTGCGGGCGGGGTCCACGCCGCCCACGGGGCTGCCGCGTGGTCGGGGACATACGCTCGGGTGTTGTGGGAGGCTACGTCTAAGGAGCTTTCGAGGGCCCATGCCTCCTTGAGACATAGCGTCTCTTTTTCCAGCAGCTGCTGGCGGATCTGAGAGGACTGCATAGCTGCAACAAAGGCGCCCCGGATTAAACGTTCGGTGTTAGTCGTTGGCTGAAACTTGCGGACAGTCACAGTTCCTACCTAGTACCAGCAGTGCGCGATAGAATTTGTCTAGCGATTTCCCCGGGATTTGTCGTGTGGTAGCTAAAAGATGTCGGGCGTAAACCTGATTTACTGGGCGGATATAGTGTCCTTTCAACAGGGTCATCGTGGCCTCGAAACCGTCCGCGTCTTCGATGAGCGTGTAGATTTCTGGGCTCACCCTTGAGTGGAGAACTTGCAGTTTCTGGTCCTCCGTGGGTGTAGTTGTGGCCGTCCTGATGTATCTGTTGAAACACACCAGCCAATGTTTGAAGGTCGCCGCTGAGTTTGCCGTGTGGGGGCTAAGTTGTAGAGACTCAGGCTTGATGCGGAGCTCCATTCTTCAAATCTAGTTCAATAAATTGATGCACGATCAATAACTCCCAGAGCGAGATTGTCGGACAATTGAAGGCTTTATTGAACTAGATGCTTCCCCCAGCAGCACAGGTACAGAATGCAGCAGCTAGGGAAACACAGACTCTTATACTCCACCTTACTGGGCGGAAACAGCAGGCAGGCTTCACCAATGATCTTACAGTATCAGGTACCTCCAACACCAATGATCTTACAGCATCAGGTACCTCCAACTAGGTACCCTAATACTCCTAATACCGTCTACCACACAGTGCTAACCAGTGCACCACTGTGCTGCCCTCGTGGACAGTTATACCTGTTAGCGAGTGATCACTGCATTCTATCCATTATAGTTTCTTCAATGGAATTAACATCCTCATGACAAGTCAAAGTTTTAAAAAATCAATCTTTCACCTTCTGTGACTTCAAATTCACTTTATACAGTAAAGTACCCTTTTAATGGAATTGACAGCATCATGACAAACCAAAGTTTAAAAAAATACATATCTTGGTTCATTTTCTTTGCATTTTCAACATATTTATAAACACTAAACATTAATAACACAAAACATTAACCTACCAAAAACATGTCTCCCGATGTCTCCTGCCTCTGCTAGACTGAAAATTTCCATGTAAATAAAAAGGTGTTAAAAACTCTCCAAATATCCAGGTACATGGCCCACGTTAGCGCTGCAGCTGGATTTTTCATTCAGCAGCACAGACCTTTAGGCAGGGAGAAAAAAATGGCTGGGAGTTTAAACGCTACGTGCTTCTATCGGACATGCCTGAACACCTGCACTCCTGGGTCATTAGGCCGCACATGTGCGGCGCACCAGCGACTTAAGTTGCGAATGATGCAGGAAGTTATGAGCCATTATGGTGTAGTGGAGGGTAAAATTATACTCAGGACATAATGTCACAGCTGGGTAAAAAGGGTTTTACTCTACATTTAACTTGTCCAGTATCTGTTCTGTAACTTTTGCTGATACTTAGTGGAAGTGAATGGAATTATTTAATTGCACATATTTATTTCAACTTGAAGCAACAGAAATTTTATTCTTTTCATGGATATTGAAGAAACCCATTGAAGACGAAATACCAAAAATGTTGGTACTTGTAATGATGCACTTTCACAGACTTCATTAGAAATACAAAAGGTATTTATTGATGAGAAAAACTGGACAGCAGTACAGCAGCTACACAGCTGCCCTGAGCTCACTATATGTCTTCTGTCGAAGAGAGGACTCCACCCCCTGGGGTGAATACCCACTCTGAGCTGCAATTGGTCTGCCAGGCCAGGTGATGTTGCCCTTAAAGGGACACATCACCAGAAATCACCACAGTACTATTCCCTTAATCTTAAGAACAATGTAGGCTGAGTTGATAAATGGCATATAACTTTGACTGTACTCAAATCTCCTTGAAGAGGAAATATGTTGTCGGTGATATTGTACCATAACAGAGCAAATTTCTCACCTTCTCGGCTGTTTGCCGAGATGCAATTGAGAAAATCTGCTGTGACTGAACAATGTCGCTGTTAATTTGAAGACCACTGTGTCTTGTTATGCTCTTGGCATAGCATAAGCTGCTTCCTTGATGTACACTCTGACAAAGGAAGGTTCAGACGTGGAGATAACTTCAACACGTTTATTGAACTATTTACAATTCTCCTACTCGGGTTCGCCACTACTGTTAATCCTTCTATAGCTACTCAGACTGATGAACCAGTCTGCTACAATCCACGTAGTGGGTGTGATATTGAATCAATCCTGTGTCTATACTCACTGAGTGTCTCCACTGGAAAGAGGAAGATCATGTGTGCTGTGTCCTTTATATATGGGTTGGTGTAATGTCCCCCTGTGGTAGTGTCACCTGTGTGTGTATCGTGAATGCCCATTGGTCGTGTCCTATCTTACTGACCTATTGGTTGAGTGTCTGTGTGTCATGTCTTTGGTGCTCCCTCCAGTATCTAGCTAGTCTACGTGTACTTACATTAACCCATTGTGTATCTACAGTGATGCATATCACCACACACTGGACACCCACATTTTTATAATCTCAAGGGCTACTTTGTTCCTCAAATTTAATTTGGAATAGTAACTGGAAGATAGAGTATTTTGGAATTGGTTTAGTTGAAGCAGTGAGGGATTTGTCAAGATTCTGGACCAACAAAATGTGATATATGTTCTGTTTGTATCAGAGTGAATTATAAAACATTGAAAGAGGCTGGGATTTCCCGACTTCACCATGGTGGGATCTGCCATGGGGGTTGTAGCAGGCCGGCTAAACGTTCATTGACATTCTGACGGGACAAGACAATCCGGGCACCAAGGGGGTGGGTGAAGAAGTGTAAATCACGTCTAGAGTTTTTCTCTTATCTTTTAAGGCTGTTAACGGCGTGCACTAATGAAGAGAACATTAAGGCATTACAGAGGAAGATGCCTCTTCGCTTTACAATGCCCTAGTTCGATGTCATTTTTCAATGCTGTGCTGTAAAACTGTGCATGGTTTGAAGACATGTTGTAAAGGAATCAATGACAGCCAGTTCCCAATACGGGCGCCAGCCCGGCCGGTGCGAGTTCGCGCATATTCGTGGGTTGCCTTCTCCGCGCCGGCCCCAGGGCAACATGGCAGAGCCCCACAGAGGCCAGGCATGGAGGAACATTCCCCCCCCCCCCCCTTCGGGAAAAGCCTGCCCGTCTATTGGTAGGCCCCGATCGTGAGCCAGGCCACCGTGAAGGCCCCTCCCCCGGAGTCGGATCCCCCCTTCCCCACACGAGGATGGCCCCTGCATCATGAATGCTGAGATCCTGCCGGGTAGGACCACACACGAAGGGCGCCGGCGGGACTCGGCCGAACTCGGTGAGCACTAGGCCCGTCGTGCGCGGAGAATCGATGGGAGGACAAGGCATCCATGGCTGATGAGGGTAAGATTTTATAGTCCATTATTAAAGATGAGATTGCGGAAAACTTGAAGTGCATGACAATATAGGACTGAGTCTGCACGGCTTTGTCAAAGGGAGGTCATGTCTGATAAATCTGCTACAGTTCTTTGAGGAAGTAACAAGGAGGTTAGACAAAGGAGAACCAGTGAACGTGATTTATTTAGATTTCCAGAAGGCCTCTGACAAGGTGTCGCATAGGAGACTGTTAAATACGTTAAGAGCCCATGGTGTTAAAGGTAAGATCCTGGCATGGCTAGAGGATTGGCTGATTGACTGAAGGCAGAGAGTGGGGATAAAGGGGTCTTTTTCAGGATGGAAGCCAGTGACTAGTGGTGTGCCTCAGGGGTTGGTGCTGGGTCCACAACTTTTCACAATATACATTAATGATCTGGAGGAAGAAACTGAAGGCACTGTTGCTAAGTTTGCAGATGATACAAAGATCTGCAAAGGGGCAGTTAGTATTGAGGAGGCAGGCGGGCTGCAGAAGGATTTGGACAGGCTCGGAGAGTGGGCAAAGAAGTGGCAGATGGAATACAATGTGGAAAAGTGTGAGGCTATGCACTTTGTAAGGAGAATGGAGGCAAAGACTATTTTCTAAATGGGAAGATGCTAAGGAAATCAGAAGCACAAAGTGACTTGGGAGTCCTTGTTCACAATTCTCTTTAGGTTAACGTGCAGGTTCAGTCGGCAGTTAAGAAGGCAAATGCAATGTTAGCATTTATGCCGAGAGGGCGAGAATACAAGGCCAGGGATGTACTTCTGAGGCTATATAATGCTCCGGTCAGACCCCATTTGGGGTATTGTGAGCAATTTTGGGCCCCGTATCTAAGGAAGGATGTGCTGGCCTTGGAAAGGGTCCAGAGGAGGTTTGCAAGAATGATCCCTGGAATGAAGAACTTGTTGTATGAGGAACAGTTGAGGACTCTGGGTCTGTACTCGTTGGAGTTTAGAAGGATGAGGGGGGATCTTATTGAAACTTACAGTATTTTGCGTGGCCTGGATAGAGTGGATGTGGAGAGGATGTTTCCACTTGTAAGAAAAACTCAAAGCAGAGGACACTCTCTTAGACTAAAGGGACGATCCTTTAAAACAGAGATGAGGAGCAATATCTTCAGCCAGAGGGTGGTGAATCTGTGGAACACTTTGCCGCAGAAGGCTGTGGAGGCCAAATCACTGAGTGTCTTTAAGACAGAGATAGATAGGTTTTTGATCAATAAGGGGATCAGGGGTTATGCGGAGAAGTCAGGAGAATGGGGATGGGAAAAATATCAGCCATGATTGAATGGCAGGGGAGACTTGATGGGCTGAGTGGCCTAATTCTGCTCCTATGTCTTATGGTCTTATAACCCTGCATGGGATTCATCAAGCTGTGAGTGTTTTTTCCCTAGAGCTGATTGGGCTGTGAGTTAACCAGCACTAGTATAACAGGTCAGCTGGTACAGAAAGGAGTGAGGACCATGAAATGTCTAACCGGGTCCTGCGTAAATACTGCTGTTATGCTGAATAAATGTCTTTCTTTTGAATTCTTTGGAATTTTGTTGTTTACTTCAATTTGCTTCCCTGTATTTAATGCAGGAAACTGCACAGCCGAAACAAGTGCTCTTCTGAACAATGCAACATTGATCTGGAAAATAACCTTGCCTATCACTGACTCAGGCTCACAGTTTCTCCCTGAGAAGCATCCAGAGGACTACTTGATTTGAATGACCTTGGCATCCACCCAGACCTCCTTCCATGTGACTTGTCAGTTGTATCTCAACAGACATATAAAGTTCATTGAAAATGCTAGATTTTAACTTCATCTCACAGCAGGACAACAGTATGGTTTCCAAATTGAGATCAGCATCCCACGTCCTTGAATTAAACTTGAAGCATCACAGTTAGCTGCAGAAAAAGCAAGGCAAATTTAAATAAACCAATAATATGGAAATACTTCAGCCATTTCAAAACCATGTCTGAATCAATTTCATTGCTCATTGCCAACCATGTAAGAATAATAATCCATTACATACAAAAGCAAAATGGTATGGTCGTTTGTGAAATCTGAACTAAAAATAGAAGAATGGTGGAAGTGCTTAGCAGGTCTAACAGCTATGGTGGAGAGACAAACAGAATTATGGGTGGAATTTAACATCAGAGACGCAGGTTACAGTAGTCGATCCGGAAGTGGAATCCAGAAATGGACGCAATTGCAGTTTTGAGTGGAAGTGGTTAGCCGAACGTTGCTATGTGGCAGGCCGCCAATAAACAAGATAGAAGTGCAGGTCCTTGCAAATCAAGTGGCAGGGTTACCAGGAAGGCATTCTCAGCATCAGCTGATGGAGCACAAATGCTGGCACAATTTTTAAATGGCGGACAGACCAGATGTCATGCGTCTGAGCTTACTGCATCGCCGTAACAGCGACAGTGAGGACCCACCTTCCTGTAGAGAGCAAAATATATCAAAGAAAGCAAGATAGACAATCAACTCTGAGAGCAAAAAAAACATCAGCCCCCAGAGCAAAAATACCATCAGCCCCCAGAACAAAAAGCCATCAGCCCCCAGAACAAAAAACCATCAGCCCCCAGAGCAAAAAACCATCAGCCCCCAGAGCAAACAACCATCAGCCCCCAGAGCAAACAACCATCAGCCCCCAGAGCAAAAAACCATCAGCCCCCAGAGCAAACAACCATCAGCCCCCAGAGCAAAAAACCATCAGCCCCCAGAACAACAAAGCATCAGCCCCCAGAGCAAAAAGCCATCAGCCCCCAAAACAAAATACCATCAGCCCCCAAAACAAAAAACCATCAGCCCCCAGAACAAAAAACCATCAGCCCCCAGAACAAAAAACCACAAGCTCCCAGAACAAAAAACCATCAGCTCCCAGAACAAAAAACCATCAGCTCCCAGAACGAGGGCCATCAACTCTGAGCAAGAGCCATCAGCTCCCAGTGCAAAAAGCCATCAGATTCCAGAGAGAGGGCCATCAACTCTGAAAAAGAGGCATCAATCTGCAGAGCAAAATCTATTAGCCCCCGTTAAGTGTACAGTTAATGGAGTGGAGAAAGTCTGTAAAGAGGAAAATGTAGCAGGGCAGACAAAGGGTGGCCCCACAATGCAGCATTACCTCCCTACAGGTTCTCCTGTAGCAGGGCTACAGAGAGTGGCATTAGAAGAGACTGCCCCACCTGTCTAAGGAAAATTTAATGCAGATAGCAGTGGAGGTTCGCAGCAGATTAATGGAGCAATTCAATATTTCCCAGCAGCAGATGCATCTTGAGGAATGGCTGCATTTGGGTGACCAACATCTGCCACTTGGTGCCAGTATCTTCCAAGTGAATGAGAGTGGGCATAATAATGAAACATCAAGGAGTCCCTATGAACTGTCAGATGGGTCAGTTCATCATTTTTGGGAATCTCACCTTCCTCATCCGCCTGCAAGAGGAGAGTCCTCAACACCTGAGAACAGGTGAAGGTGGGTGGAGGTGTGCTGCACATCCATACCTTGACACCGCTGAGGAGGAGGCTCATGACCAGGACAGAGAGCTATAATGAATGGCAACATTGATTTAGAGAGTGAGGTGGCCTTTAGCTTGGTGTCCATCACTGGTAAGAAGGAAAACATGCCAGGTGTGGGTGGGAAAAGTGAGCAAAAGCTTTCTCCCCCATTGTCTGTACTCTCCAATGCAGGTTTTTGCACCCTGGACACATGGGCTGCAACCTCGGCAGGGGTCCTTCAGTCTTCCTCTGAGGAGGAGAACCTGCAGAGGATGCAGCATTGCACCATTCCCCCACACAACCTCAGCAGTGCAGTAATGTTTATGGCGGTGGGTATGCATTTTCAACTCAATTTTAGCGAGTGAACAATTCAAAGATATAACAATACAGTTGATGGAGGCTGTGACAGGTGAGAGCTGTAACAGGCAGAGAAGACAGCTGGAGACAACGCCTATGTTGAGTCCCAGGCTGATGATGAACCTCTGGCGTTGACCGCATGAAACCTGCTGTAGATGCATTGACAGGTAAAAGAACATCCAGCAGAGCAGCCAGGTGCTATGGGAAGACAGGCACGGAAAATGGAGGAGGCCATCCAGGCCATTAGTTCTGCCGTGTCTCAAGTGTGTGTGTGAAGGGAGATTGGGGATGCCGGATATGTGAACAGCCAGAATGCCAATCAGTTGGCCTGGCCATGAACCCGGGGCAGTGCTGGGCAGGTCAGAGTGGGGTGCATCTCCTGGACTCCCCTCTGGGTATCCTTCCCTCTCTAATAGAAAAGGAGGTGTTATTATGCACCAAGAGGGAGGAGGAGTGGCAATCTGTCACTTCTGGAGCCTCATGTTAAGGTTCTCTGTGGCTGTACAGGTAGCCCTCAGTCCCTCTGCTAGTGACCCTGTTACCTCCAGGAGCCATAGTAACAGAGGAGGCAACTGTATCTGGGCAAGAGTCTCTGGGTATGCCAAGGCCCTTTAGACCTCAGACAGCTGGAGGATGGCAGCCAAAGTCATCATAGGCACGGTGAATCATGGTCAGCAGCCTGCTTCCACTCAACTAAAGAGGCCGGAGCCACAGCTGGTTGGAGCACTCGGAAGTATGTAGGAAAGAGCACCTAGATGCAACAGGGTGGCATGGCTGGTTATACCCTTCATGTTACTGATTAGTGTTTGTCTAAATAAATAGTGTTAACATGTTTATTCCTGTGTCATTTATCCAATAAGATGTTGCCTTCTCACGTGCGATGTGAGCCTTATTGACCTAATTTGTCTGCCTGTAGGGAGAAGGCAGAGTCTTGCCCACATCGTGGGTGGAAACATGGGCAGGGGTAGACTGAGTTGGTAAATGCTAAATGTAATGAGCTGTAATGGGAACAGGAATTGGAGGTCCTTATGCAGAAGGCAGTTCAAGGTCTGAGAGTAAGTGTGAGTGGGTTTGTTATGAGCTACCCTTTTGCATCTCTGTATGGCTCCTGCCTCAGGCGTCCCATCCTGCTCTCCTGCCAGCTTTGTTCTCATCAGATGAAGAGTGTGGCTTGTGAGTGCTCTCCAGGAAGCAGGCACACATATTAGGTTGTGCTTTTGGTGATTACATACCACTTGGATGTTGATCGAGTTGAACTCTTTCTGTTGGTGAAGGATGCATGATGGTCTAAGGGAGCTTTGATTGCTACATCGGTGCAATCAATTACACTCTTATCCTGCAGGGAGATTACAATGACCCTAAAGCCAATATCCCCGTCGGCCTGGCTATCAGGTTCAGTGCAGTTATTTACATTGTCACTTAGGTTCCCACTGAGTCTCATAGGTCTCAGGTCATCCTGTAGCATCACACACCGGTCGCTGACCGCCTCTCTTGATTGCTGCAGTCATTCTTGGCACTGGAGAGCATCTGGAGGTAGCTCATATGACTCCTGGAAATTGTAGGGAGGCGGCACAACCCATTTTCAGATTCAATGATGCCGCTCCCCTTGACGTCCCTGTGCTGTCTATCCACACAGAAGAGCTGCAACTCTTCCTGTTGCTGCTCTGGCATTGATGCCCCTGATCCACTCTTTCTATGCACGGTTCCTATGCAAGGCTCCTCCTCTGGTCAGAGGTCCACGAGGATTGGGTGATGAGTTACATATCTGTTTCAATCCCCACTTACTGTTTGCTGCCCGATCGCATCCCATCCCTTCCCCTGTCGGCCGCAGGCCTTGTCAATACACCGCGCAGCTGACAGATTGTCCCATAGCTCCTCTGAGATGCCCCTCAGCAGGTCAATATCTCCTCTAAGCTTCTGCCCAGTTCCACTGAGCTGCCCCTGAGCTTGGTGATTGGGATGGTGCCGTCTCCTCATTCAACCGTAATTTCCACTTGAATGGAAGACAGCTGATGGCTTATCATCCCCTCCGAGCTTGAGGCCTCACTTGGATACCACCAACTTTGAATCTGACAGCCTGTGGCCTCCATGCACTGTACCTTTAATTCGCAAGGTGCATTTGAATTGCATTCAGTGACATACAAATGTGACATAAATACCTCTTTTAAGGAGATCAGTTGCCTTCCTGCTGTTTCCATGTGGCATTGCCATCTCACTGCCTTCCTTCTGCAGCATATTACAGCCTGGGGTTCATGATGCCATGCTTTGAACATAATATCTCCCATGTACTTCTACCTCACTCCCCAGCCCATCAGGCTCAATAAATTCTCCAGTGTTTCAGGTTAATATACATTTATTAGAACTGACACAAGGCCATTGACCTGAAACATTAACCCAGATTCGGCTGTGTGTCATTATTTCGAGCAAGAAAGTGTTTGAATGTTATCGAGCAAAATTTTACAGGAAGTGAGTGAGTGACGGGGGCTGAAGTAGAAGTGGTTTTATTGTCCATACCGGCTCAGTCTCATCTTCCTGAATCAATAATGCTAATAATTTGCTGGCCGCTGGGAATAACGGAGGCAGAAAGGCCTAGAGTGGGCTGGAAGGTGGAAGCACCTGTCAAGGTTTACCGACAGTGACAATCTTCTCAAGGGGTGGACTGGAGGGGAAGGTCAGAGTGCATTGCAGGGGTGTGCAGTAAAATATATCAGTAGGCAGATGTTACAGTACCGGACCACACCCCAATTTACATTCGGAAACCGGGTGAAAAAACCCAATGGTTTTCAACTTGTAAACTGGGAGGAAAGGATACTTTGCTACTTTGCTCCAGGAGTGATTCCACTGACAAAAAAAGCAATATTTTATACTAAAGCTAACTTTAGTATTAACCCAGGAGTGTTACAGTGTCACAGAAAGTAGCTTTTCAATTAACAGTTCAACAATTCGGAAAATGAAAGGAAACACTTTAACTGCTAATTTATACATTCTCTATAATTAAGCAAAGACCATTACAGGTCAAAAGCCATTGGTAAACAAAGTTAGCAAACACAGGAATACTGGCTGTACTATTGTGTAGTGATTTCCTGTCAGAAAAGTTAAGGCACAACTTGCAAATCCTTCTGTCTCTGTCAGACTAAAAAATCCTACAGTCAAAACAGCATGCTGCAGACCTGGCTCCTCCCATTAATTACATCATCTCCATCTCACTCAGATCCCATGATCTGCTTGCCTAAGTTTAAACATAATGTCTCAAATTATCTACTTTCCAGGGAATCTCCAGAAATCACGGCAAAGTTCCATTAGGTATCTCTTTTCAAACAAGTAAATGGTTAAAATTAATAATTGCCCACATTTACAACATCTTAATTGCAGTTTTAGCAGACACAGGTTTGGTTACCTTAACATAGGTTCTTTAATAATATTACTGCAGCAGATCTATATATACCTTAACCCAGGCTTTTAATATGATTACTGATATATATATTATATATATATTTATGAATACAATCTAGATAAAAAGTTCCTACATTTATCACACAGATCGGCAGCTGTAATGCTGTCAACTCCATTGTACCTGAATCACTGTGGGTCACTGGATGCTGAGTACAGAAGCTCACACACCACAAGGACTTTCAGAGAGTCAACCATAATTTTCACCCATTTAGAATTGGCAGAGAAACATCCAGGCTGTCAGCAAAAGGTTTTTTTTCCTTCAGTGGGATGGCAAGTTAAAACCTCTCCATTTGACCAAAAAGCCAGGTGGAGGTGGAACATGAGATCAGTAGTTATTGGAGTGCACATAGGATGTGGCTGGAGTGCAGGAAAAGGCTGAATGGTCTTTGACTTTCTGGAAAGATGAGTGAAGATTCTAACTGTCAATGTGCCCACCCGCCTATGCGAGGGTCTGCATCTGACCCATGTGGGAGGTGTCTGTCAAGGATACGGATCTATGGTCTCGGCACACCCAAAATGCTGATTGAAGCTTTGGCACCCAGCAAAGCTCTAGTAGGTTAGCAGCATGATGGCTGGAAAGGATATTTATAAGGGTAGCAGAGCTGCGCTGCACAGTTGCAGAAGGGCCAGAAGTTGTGGGTACCTACGTAAGGGGTTCATCCATCTAGATTTGGAATTCAGCAATGTTCCATTTTCTTCACAGGAAAAAAGGACACACAACGGCAACAAAGTCTTGATAACATTTGACAAAGTATTGAACTTGGAAATTCTATTGAAGATGGATGAGGACATCCTGGATCTGAGCATAAGTGACAGGACTAGATTGGTTGGAAGAAGAGAGACTGGAGTTAGAGACAAGGGGCGGGATTCTCCGACCCCCCCCCGCCGGGTCGGAGAATCGCCCGGGGCCGGCGTCAATCCCGCCCCCGCCGTGTCCCGAATTCTCCGCCCCACCGAGATTCCCTCTGCTGACAGGCCTCTCCCACCGGCGTGGATTAAACCACCTACCTTACCGGCGGGAGCAGGCGGCGCGGGCGGCTGCCAGAGTCCTGGGGGTGCACGGGGCGATCTGACCCCGGGGGGGTGCACCCACAGTGGCCTGGCCCGCGATCGGGGCCCACCGATCGGCCGGCGGGCCTGTGCCGTGGGGGCACTCTTTTTCTTCCACCTTCGCCATGGTCTTCACCATGGCGGAGGTGGAAGTGACCCCCTCCCCTGCGCATGGGCCGGTATGACATCAGCAGCCGCTGATGCTCTGGCGCATGCACGGGCTTACGCCGGTTGGTGAAGTCCTTTCGGCCCCGGCTGGCATGGCGCCAAAGGCCGTTCACGCCAAACGGCGGAGTGGTAACCACTCCAGCGCGGGCCTAGCCCCTCAATGTGAGGGCTTGGCCCCGAAAGGTGCGGAGACATCCGCACCTTTGGGGCGGCCCGACACCGGAGTGGTTCACACCACTCCAACACGCCGGGAGCCCCCGCCCCACCGGGTAGGGGAGAATCCCGGCCAAGGATGGTGAGTTTCATATCGACCCATCCTTAATAATGGCGATAACGGAGTCTGGCAGACATGAGGGATGGGTGTGTGTGGTGCAATAGGGGAAGATCACCACTTTTGCACAGTGCCTCATATCCTGCATTTGTCTGAGATGCAGCTACTTTTAGTCAGTTTGCCTCCTCATTGTTGACTCAACTGTTTTATTCCTTCTGCAATGACCCTCAACACCCAGCATAGACATTGATTTTGAGGGACTGGTGCTACTCTCTGAGGAAGAGGAGGGAAACTCACAGGGTTGGCCATCCTCATTCCATTCCTGGCACCAGGATGATAATGGGTTTGCACATAACAGCTGAGGTTGTTTAAGCTTATGATTTTATTTGATTTCAATCCATCAATATTTGAATACTTGTAATGTCAAATGATGGCTACATTAAACACAGGTGATCACAAATTAATGCACGTGATGCCTGTTGAATGCAAAATGGTGCCAAACTTTAAACAGCCTGACATCATCACACCTGATCTTACATCAGGTCAATCGGTCATTCAGTTCAAAGGCAATTAGGGATGGCCAACAAATGTTGGCTTGCCATTGACATCCAGATCCTATGAAAGAAAATATTATTCATGTTTTGTACCATTGCAGTAAACCAGCAGTCGAGGAGCTCCATGTCTGTGGAGTGGGGTGTCATTGGTGAGGGTGGGGCGGGTGCTTTTGGTGGACTGAGGTTGGCACTTGTCACCAAGGGGTATGAGGGGGAGTGGGGGGGTGGGGGAACATCCATGGATCACAAAGTGGCAGATCAGAGGGCTTCACCACAGCTTCACCCCGCCCAAACCAATCGCTGCCTGCAGGGAGAGTGCCAGATTTTACTGTGTGGCCTCCCCACTTGGCATAAAGGATAAGGCCACCAATGGCCATTAATGGGTCATTTCAGGGCTTTAATTGACATCCAGGTGGCAATGTGATGGGCACTATCCTAGTTCTATAGCCACAACCTCATTCCCCCCATCTCCCAGCCTGCTCCTGTGGTCGGAATTACATTTTGCCCATTGTCTGCTCATGCCCTCACTGTACTGAGGAGTCAGCAGAGGTCTACTAGTGACTTCCACTTTATCTCAGAATGTGTTGGTCATTGAAGGGACGAGAGAAAAAAAATAGTTGTGGTGACCTTGTAGCGACAAGGCAGTGTCTCCTCGTGCGATCAAACAGGGTTTACCAACAAGGAACAATGGTACAGAGGACACTGGCCTCACTGCTTTGCTCCAGCCTTATATGTTAACTACATAGTTCCCCGATTTATTCTGCCTGAGAGGGGACTCCACCTCATGAATGATCATCGGTCTCAGCCCGCATTGGTCTCCGGAGTCAGGTAACCCTCCTCTGCTGTGCTGTCTTAACGAGAAAGGCACCTTTTAATTTTTTGTACTATCTTCAAAATTAACCTACCCAACCCAAATTCCACATAAGTATTATACACACAAATCAGATATTTGTAAATCGATGTGGAGATTGTCCGATGATAAGTTCTTGGGGCTTGCATTTAATACAGCATTTCTACTAGTAGGCTTCAACTATGCACAGTTCCAAATGTAATATTTCATGGGACTCTTCCACACCGGCTTGCTGCTTCCCGCGTTCTGCCTTAGAATTTGCGCTGACCAACGATGACATACTTTCCTCTGTAGACGGTGTCATTCTCCAATCCCCCGTTGGTCTTTTCCTCTGTCAAATATCTTATTCATTATTATTCATGAAGGCACACCTTCTCCACCTTGCCTGAGGTGTGCTGATCCTCAAGTTAAACCACCACCAGTCAGCTCCCTCCCTCAAAAGGGGAAAACAGTCTATGGTCATCTGGTACTATGGCAACTTTGCCTTTAACTTACACTACAATGTGATGCACTATCAATTACGACGAGACGAGAGTAGAATGTAATCGAGGCTTTAATACACCGAGATGTGTGGCCTCCTACAGCAGCTGGCAAAATGGCTGCTGTACGGAGAGCACACACATTTATACTCTGCCTACTGGGCAGAGCCAGCAGGCAGGAATCTACCCCCATACCTGTAGCACAGGGGCCTTACCGTAAAACCCATATATATATACAGTATAATACATTAGTGGTGACTACCACAATCACCCCCTGTTAGAAAATGAGTCCAGCAGGGGTGGTGGAGAACTACAGACAAGTTGCTTTTATAAATCACAGAGAATATTACAAATTTAGGCGGTCCGGTGCCTTGATCTGATGTCGAGAGCGCCGCAGTGCTGGTGGCGAATCAGGCGTCGTCTTGGTCTTCGGTGACTTCGGGAGTGTGTCGTAATCCTCTTCATCCCCACGTGGGAGCAAGGGGAGGATGGACTGTCCTGGAGCGGGGGCTGCTGTGGGGTATGCCGGGGGCAGGGAGGGTAGCACCGGGGCAGAGGGGAGGGTGTGTAGGGAACCAGCTGGTGCCAGGTCCCTGAGGGAGACTGTGTCTTGGCGGCCATCAGAGTACGCTACGCAAGCGTACTGTGGGTTGGCGTGGAGTAGCTGTACCCTCTCAACCAACGGGTCCGCCTTGTGGAGTCGCACGTGTCTACGGAGGAGAACTGGTTCCGGAGATGCCAGCCACGTTGGGAGTGAAACCCTGGAGATGAACTTCCTGGCGAAGGCAAAGGGACGTTCATGGGGAGTTTTATTAGTCGCGGTGCACAGGAGCGACCGAATGGAGTGAAGTGCATCGGGAAGACCTCCTGCCAGCGGGAGGCCGGGAGATTTCTGGACCGTAGGGCCAGCTGAACGGCCCTCCAGACCGTCCCATTCTCCGCTCCACCTGCCCGTTGTCCCTAGGGTTGTAGCTGGTTGTCCTGCTCGAGGCAATGCCCCTGTTGAGCAGATACTGGCGCAGATCATCGCTCATAAATGAGGATCCCCGGTTGCTGTGGACATAGGCGGGAAACCGAACAGAGCGAAGATGGTGTTGAGGGCTTTGATGATGGTGGCAGACGTCATATCAGGGCATGAGATGGCAAAGGGGAATCGGGAATATTCGTCAACCACACTGAGGAAGTACGTGTTTCGGTCGGTGGAGGAGAGGGGCCCTTTGAAGTCCATGGTGAGGCGTTCAAAGGGGGAGGAGGCCTTCACCAGGCTCGCACGGTCTGGCCGGTCGAAGTGCAGTTTACACTCAGCACAGACCTGGCAGTCTCTGGTGATAGCCCTGGCTTCCCCGATGGAGTAGGGCAGATTGTGGGCCTTAATGAAGTGGTAAAAATGGGTGACCCCTGGGTGATAGCGATTGTTGTGCAGGGTTCGGAGTCGGTCCACTTGTGTGCTGGCACATGTACCTAGGGATAGGGCATCGGGGGGGGGGAGGGCTCATTGAGCTTACTTTACTACAGACCTCCCAAAAGCGAGCATGAAGTAGAGGTACAAATATGCAGACAGATTATAGAAAAATGTAGGAGCAATAGGGTGGTTGTGATGGGAGATTTTAACTTCCCCAACATTGAATGGGATTTGTGTAGTGTTGGAGGCGTAGATGGAGCAGAGTTTGTAAGGAGCATCCAGGAGAGTTTTTTAGAGCAGTATGTAAATAGTCCAACTCGGGAAGGGGCCATACCGGACCTGGCATTGGGGAATGATCCCGGCCAGGTGGTTGATGTTTCAGTTGGTGATTACTTTGGGAATAGCGATCACAATTCCGTAAGTTTTAGAATACTCATGAACAAGGACAAGAGTGGTCCAAAAGGAAGAGTACTAAATTGGGGAAAGGCAGAGTATAACAAAATTCGGCAGGAGCTAGGGAATGTGGATTGGGAACAGCTGTTTAAGGGTAAATCCACATTTGAAATGTGGGAGTCTTTTAAGGAAAGGTTGATTAGAGTGCAGGACAGACATGTTCCTGTGAAAATGAAAGATAGAAATGGCAAGATTAGGGAACCATGGATGACGGGTGAAATTGTGAGACTAGCTAAGATGAAAAAAGAAGCATACGTAGGATCGAGGCAACTCAAAACGGATGAAGCTTTGGAGGAATATCGGGAAAGTAGGACGAATCTCAAACGCGCAATAAAGGGGGCTAAAAGGGGTCATGAAATATCTTTGGCTAACAGGGTTAAGGAAAATCCCAAAGCCTTTTATTCGTATGTAAGGAGCAAGAGGGTAACTAGAGAAAGGATTGGCCCACTCAAAGACAAAAGAGGGAATTTATGCGTGGACTCAGAGGAAATGGGTGAGATTCTTAATGAGTACTTTGCATCGGTATTCACAAAGGAGAGGGACAAGATGGATGTTGAGGCTAGGGATGGATGTTTAAATACTCTAGGTCAAGTCGGCATACGGAAGGGCGAAGTTTTGGGTATTCTAAAAGACATTAAGGTGAACAAGTCCCCAGGACCGGATGGGATCTATCCCAGGTTACTGAGGGAAGCGAGGGTTGAAATAGCTGGGGCCTTAACAGACATCTTTGCAGCATCCTTGAGCACGGGTGAGGTCCCGGAGGACTGGAGAATTGCTAATGTTGTCCCTTTGTTTAAGAAGGGTAGCAGGGATAATCCAGGGAATTATAGACCTGTGAGCTTGACGTCAGTGGTAGGCAAACTGTTGGAGAAGATACTGAGGGATAGGATCTATTCACATCTGGAAGAAAATAAACTTATCAGTGATAGGCAGCATTGTTTTGTGCAGGGAAGGTCATGTCTCACAAACCTAATAGAATTCTTTGAGGAAGCGACAAAGTTAATTGATGAGGGAAGGGCTGTAGATGTCATATACATGGACTTTAGTAAGGCGTTTGATAAGGTTTCCCATGGCAGGTTGATGGCAAAAGTGAAGTCGTATAGGGTTCATGGTGTACTAGCTAGATGGATAAAGAACTGGCTGGGCAACAGGAGACAGAGAGTAGTGGTGGAAGGGAGTGTCTCAAAATGGAGAAGGGTGACTAGTGGTGTTCCACAGGGATCCGTGCTCGGACCACTGCTGTTTGTGATCTACATAAATGACCTGGAGGAAGGTATAGGTGGTCTGATTAGCAAGTTTGCAGATGATACTAAGATTGGTGGAGTTGCAGATAGCGAGGAGGACTGTCAGAGAATACATCAAAATATAGATAGATTGGAGAGTTGGGCAGAGAAATGGCAGATGGAGTTCAATCCAGGCAAATGCATTTTGGAAGATCAAATTCAAGAGCGGACTATATGGTCAATGGAAGGGTCTTGGGGAAAATTGATGTACAGAGAGATCTGGGAGTTCAGGTCCATTGTACCCTGAAGGTGGCAACACAGGTTGATAGAGTGGTCAAGAAGGCATACAGCATGCTTGCCTTCATCGGACGGGGTATTGAGTACAAGAGTTGGCAGGTCATGTTACAGTTGTATAGGACTTTGGTTCGGCCACATTTGGAATACTGCGTGCAGTTCTGGTCGCCATATTACCAGAAGGATGTGGATGCTTTGGAGAGTGTGCAGAGGAGGTTCACCAGGATGTTGCCCGGTATGGAGGGTGCTAGCTATGAAGAAAGGTTGAGTAGATGAGGATTGTTTTCATTGGAAAGACGGAGGTTGAGGGGGGACCTGATTGAGGTCTACAAAATTATGAGAGGTATGGACAGGGTGGATAGCAACAAGCTTTTCCCAAGAGTGGGGGTGTCAGTTACAAGGGGTCACGATTTCAAGGTGAGAGGGGGAAAGTTTAAGAGAGATGTGTGTGGACAGTTTTTTACGCAGAGGGTGGTGGGTGCCTGGAACGCTTTACCAGCGGAGGTGGTAGAGGCGGGCACGATAGCATCATTTAAGAGGCATGGAGGGTGTAGGAAAAGAATGCCACAGGCCTGCCTGCGTGGTTGAGGGTGGCGGCCAGAGCGATGTCTGATGCATCGCTCTCGACTTGGAAGGGGAGCGTCTCGTCGACCGCGTGCATCATGGCCTTGACGATGTCGGCCTTGATACGGTTAAAGGCCTGGTGAGCCTTGGCCGTCAGTGGGGAAACGGTGGATTGAATGAGTGGGCGGGACTTGTCCACATAGTTTGGGACCCACTGGGCGTAATACGAAAAGAACCCCAGGCATCGTTTGAGGGCCTTGGGGCAATGAGGGAGGGGGAATTCCATGAGGGGGTGCATGCGATCGGGGTCGGGCCCCAGAACTCTGTTCTGGACCAGATAGCCGAGGATGGCTAATCGATTCGTGCTGAACACTCTTTGTTGTAAGTGAGGTTGAGGAGAGTGGCGGTGTGGAGAAATTTGGAAAGGTTAGCGTCGTGGTCCTGCTGGTCGTGGCCACAGATGGTGATATTGTCCAGGTACGGGAAAGTGGCCCGCAGCCCGTACCGGTCAACCATTCAGTCCATCTCCCGTTGGAAAACCGAGACCCCGTTGGTGACGCCGAAGGGAACCCTGAGAAAGTGGTAAAGGAGGCCGTCTGCTTCGAATGCAGTGTATGTGCAGCCCGCCTGATGGTAGCTGGTGCTGGTGGTAGGCGGATTTCAGGTCCACTGTCGAGAAGACCCGGTATTGTGCAATCTGATTGACCATATCAGATATGCGGGGAGGGAGTACGCGTCGAGCTGCGTGTACCGGTTGATGGTCTGACTGTAGTCAACGACCATCCTGTTTTTATCCCCGGTTTTCACCACTACCACTTGGGCTCTCCAGGGGCTCTTGCTGGCCTCGATGATAACTTCCCGCAGCACCGCTGGACCTCAGACCTGATGAAGGTTCTGTCCTGGGCGATGTACTCCTGGTGGCGACGGGTTTGCAATCCAGGGTTAGGTTTGCAAAAAGGGAAGGCGGGTCAACTTTAAGGGTCGCAAAGCCGTAAAGGTAAGGGGTGGTAAGGGCCCGCCAAATTTCAGGGTTAGGCTCTGGAGGTTGCACTGGAAGTCCAGGCCGAGTAGCAAGGCAGCGCAGAGGCTGCAGAGGAAGTAGAGGCAGAAGCCGCTGAGCTCCACGACCTGGATGGTGAGGGTGGTACAGAGTGGTATCCGGAGGCCAGGGAGATTCTCTGGTTCGCGGGGTGTACCGCGAGGGAGCAGTGCCTTACCATATCGGGGTGAATGTAGCTCTCAGTGCTCCCGGAGTCCAGAAGGCAGGAGAGCCTGTGACCGTCGACCTTCACCTTTGTCAAAGCGGTCGCGAGGTTCTGCGGTCGAGACTGGTCAATCGTGACCGAGGCAAGATGCGGCTAGTTGTCGGCGGTTGCAGGCGATGAGTGGCCTGATGGGGTGCCCGACGGGCAGGGATCCTGAGGCAGGTAAGATGGCGGCACCCACGGGCCGCACGTGTCCTGGGGCAGGCAAGATGGCGGCGCCCTTGGGCCGCACGTGTCCTGGGGCAGGCAAGATGGCGGCGCCCTTGGGCCGCACGTGTCCTGGGCAGGTAAGATGGCTAGGGGCAGCAGGGTAGCATGGTGGTTAGCATAAATGCTTCACAGCTCCAGGGTCCCAGGTTCGATTCCCGGCTGGGTCACTGTCTGTGTGGAGTCTGCACGTCCTCCCCCTGTGTGCGTGGGTTTCCTCCTGGTGCTCCGGTTTCCTCCCACAGTCCAAAGATGTGCGGGTTAGGTGGATTGGCCATGCTAAATTGCCCGTAGTGTCCTACAAAAAGTAAGGTTAAGGGGGGGTTGTTGGGTTACGGGTATAGGGTGGATACGTGGGTTTGAGCAGGGTGATCATGGCTCGGCACAACATTGAGGGCCGAAGGGCCTGTTCTGTGCTGTACTGTTCTATGTTCTATGGCGGCGCCCATTGGTTCTGAGGCAGGCAACGAACGCATCTTTCATCAGTAGGTTCGAATGTTCAGTGGTCGAAACGGCCTGGCAGTCACAGTCTCTCACTAGGGTGAGCACGGCATTCCAGAAATCCTCCACAGACTCACCGGGAAGTTGGCGCCGCATTGATAGGAGATGCCTGGCATAGATTTTGTTGGTCCGCTGAGCGTAATATTCCTTCAGTAGCGCCATGGCTTCCGTGTAGGTCGGCGCGTCCTGGATGAGGGGAAAAACGTTGGAGCTCAGCCGCGTGTACAGAATCCGGAGCTTCTGTGCTTCTGGGATTGGGTCTGGCGCAGACCCGATGTATGCTTCAAAACAGGCTAGCCAATGTTCAAAGTCTTTTTTGGCGTTGTCTGCTTGAGGATGCAGCTGCAGGCGATCCTGCTTGATGTGGAAGTCCATCTCTGAAAAATCTCTTTGTCAGAAATTGATGCACCATCAATTACGACGAGACGAGAGTAGAATGTAATCGAGGCTTAATTACGCAGAGATGTGTGGCCTCAGCAGCTGACGAAATGGCTGCTGTACGGAGAGCGCACATATTTATACTCTGCCTACTGGGCGGAGCCAGCTGGCAGGAATCTACGCCCGTATCTGTAGTACAGGGGCCTTATTGTAAAACCCATATATATACAGTATAATACATCAGTGGTGACTACTACACAATGCATGCTAGTACCCTCATCACAATACAACACAATCATATATCTTTTTTTTAAAATTTAGTGTACCCAATTACATTTTTCCAATTAAGGGGCAATTTGGCATGGCCAATCCACCTACCCTGCACATCTTTGGGTTGTGGGAACAAAACCCATGCAAACACGGGGAGTATGTGCAAACTCCACACGGACAGTGACCCAGAGCCGGGATCGACCCTGGGACCTCGGCGCCATGAGGCAACAATGCCAACCACTGCGCCACCGTGCTGCCCACACAATCATATGTCTTGACAGCTCATTCACAAACTTGGTCTGTCGCTTGTGAAGGTTGTGGTCGTGGTACTCTGTGGTGATGTGCATCACTGTAAATACACAAGGGGTTAATGTAAATACATGTAGACTAGCTAGACACTAGAGGGAGCACCAGAGACATCACACACACACACACACGCAACCAATAGATCAGTTAGATAGGACACGACCAATGGGCATTCACGATACACACAGAGGTGACACGACCACAGGAGGGCATTACACCAACCCATATATAAAGGACACCACACACATGATCCTCTTTCCAGTGGAGACAGTCAGTGAGTACAGACACAGGTTTGATTCAATATCACTCCCACCACGTGGATTGTAGCAGACTGGTTAGTCAGACTGGTTAGCTATAGTTGGATTAGCAGTAGTGTCGAACCCGAGTAATAGAAGCGTATATAGTTTAATAAACGTGTTGAAGTTATCTCCATGTCTGAACCTTCCTTTGTCAAGTGCACCACAAGGAAGCCGCTTATGCCACACTTAGAGCATAACAAGACACTCTGCTTCTGGTATTTCAGTCGTGAGATAAAGTCCCTTCTTATTCTTACATTTCTATTCTCACCTTTCCCATCGACCATATTAGCTTTTGTCCATATCTATCAGTGTGACCATTTCAGCAATCTTATTCTGACACATCATCCCAGTTTCCCTCGTCTCTGCATCAACCAATCTTCTGCTTGGGCATGAGGAGTTTGTTATACCGTACATGGACATGAGGAGTTATTTTTACCACACATCCACTTCCTCCTCTACCCCTAAGCTTTTATCACTCTGGCACCATCAGTTGCAGTTTTGTCTGAGCCTGTTCCAACTCCATCTCCTGCAGTCGGTTTACCTATTTCTTTAACAACTCCTTGCCCTTTATAATCATCTGAACTACCCTTAGCTGAACTAGCAACTTTAAGTGGCCCCTTGGTGTTAAGAGAGTTCTCTACAGTGATCACGGTCTTTAACTTGTTTCCAAATTCGTTCCAACTGAACTTGGTTTCGCAACTGCTGCCGACCCAACTCTCATTCAGTTGAGAGCTGATCTGATTGTATTTAATGATTGTTATCCTTGGTTTCCAATCCTTCTTCTCAGTGTGTGCTAGTTTTATTCTTCGTCTATTTGTCTCATGGAAACGGTGTTCCATTTGCTTTCCAACCTTGACTTCCAGCTCTTTGTGGGTAATTCCTAATCCACTGACATTTTCCATCACCTTAATATTCTGTTACTGAACACCTCGGTGTTCTTCCTAAATCACTATGACTTTCCTTTGGCGATAATAACTTTCTCGTGCCGAAAAGGATCACAATCATTCTGTAGTCCCTCATTCTGCTTTTGCAATCCATTTAGTTTATCTGTCTCTGAGTCTCCTTCAAGGTGAATCCAACATTCTCTTCTGAAAACATTTGAAAACAATCTCTCCTTTCTCATGCTGTGCATGGTTTTGAACCATTGCCACGATCCTTTTGTTGTGGTTGCTTCAAAATCTATTTCGATGTTCAACATTTCTTACTGCTTCTTATTACGTTTATTAGACAATTCTCCTGAATTGTTAGCTTATCCCAACAGTTGTGTTCTTCCTTTGAGTTTGTCCACAGCTACATCCTTCACAACATCCTCAAACACTGGACAGGTTCCGCCTATCTGCAGAATGGCCATTTCTCAAGCTCATTTGTATTTTCCACACGAATGGAAGCAAATCATTTGATTGGATCACCAAAGAATTCCCAACAATGGCTCTTCTAAACTTCCAATTGCTTAAACTCCCCTTCCTGGTCTTCAGTGCTCAAATATCCATTGATCTTCAGTAGAACATAGAACAGTACAGCACAGAACAGGCCCTTCGGCCCTCGATGTTGTGCCGAGCCATGATCACCCTACTCAAACCCACGCATCCACCCTATACCCGTAACCCAACAACCCCCACCCCTTAACCTTACTTTTTAGGACACTACGGGAAATTTAGTATGGCCAATCCACCTAACCCGCACATCTTTGGACTGTGGGAGGAAACCGGAGCACCCGGAGGAAACCCACGCACACACGGGGAGGACGTGCAGACTCCGCACAGACAGTGCCCCAGCCGGGAATCGAACCTGGGACCCTGGAGCTGTGAAGCATTTATGCTAACCACCATGCTACCGTGCTGCCCTCTTCTAAATCTTCTAAATCATCTTCTAAATCGCTGATATCTCTCTCCAGTGAAGCAATTGCGGTTCCCTCTGTTTGAAGTATGGAACTCCCTGTTCTTTAGCAGTGAGTGATTCTTTGAGAACCTCAATGCATTGTTTACAATCAGAATACTGATGGTTTGATATTTTAAGCTTGGTTTATAAGGCAAGGAGTTCAGATTCCTTCTTGGACAAATCCTGATTTAACCGATCAATCTTATTTTTCATGAAGTCGGAATGAATCTTGTAGTAGGCGATGCAGGATTTCCTACATGAACACCATGGATCACATCTTTGATTGTTGCATTCTGAGACTAGAAGTTCTCTCACCCATCACAGAATTGATAGCCTCCATTGCAATGGGATTTTCTTGGTTCTCCTCGAGTCCATTCTATGACCTCTGTTGTGTTCTGCTTGTGCTTATTCTCTCAACCCTCCCCCTTTTTTTCCTTTTGGACCTAACTCTAATTCCCTTACCGCTGACTGGTGACTGTTATGCTGTTTCTTACTGACCTTGATAGATTTCCTAGTCACTTCCACTTTCTGCGTAGTGCTTGTTTATTTTTTCTCATTTAGATTAAGGTCACAAATATTAACTTATTTCCTACTTGCTGCAGTTTTTGGTTGAGTTTATCCAACTCGATTTTCTTCACTCGTAGCTTTTCGTCTGCTGTGGCTTGTCTTACTTTCTGACTGATTACAGCTTTATTCGTTTGCTTATAGTTCACTCCCAAACTTCCAAATAACTTCTCATTACAATACAAAGGAATGTAATGCAACTGAATCTTGTTACCTTCAGCTCGTCACTTAATCCTTTAAAATCTCTTGTTGCCCTGGAGCAGCATGGAGCTGCTGCACCTTCCTTTACATATTTATTACGTGGTTTCCTGATCTATTCTGCCCAGCAGTGGGCTGTCCCCTCTGGGGTGATCACCCAATTTCAGTCTCCATTGGTCCCCAAAGCCAGATGATCCTCCTCTGCAGTGCATCTTAAAGAGACCGGGACCTCAATTGACTACAATAGGCTTCACAGCTGTTTCTCTCCTACAGTGAAACTCTATTTGTTAAATTTTCTACGCAAACATAACTTCATCAAAATAAAAGAGCTGCAGTATTCCAAACACAAAATCCTCATTCACTCACTGCATTAAAAAAAAATAAGATTGAATAAAGGTTTGTTGAACTGTATTGATCTGAAAACAGGTTGATGCTGGGAAGCTTCCCTCAATTTCATGTGGTCAGAATAAATAGTTCTCTGACCGCATAAACTTGACTTTAATCACATATCGATCAACCTTGGCACAATACACTCGGAAGGTCAGATACTGCACTAGATTAGACAAAGATACTCATGTTCATTGAAGGTTTTCCAAAAGGCAGTTCCGAGAAATGCTGAAGGATACTTTTGTGCCCAATCTGATCAAGATCAGTATTTGATAACATCCATGATGCTCTGAGCATTATGCTGATTGTTACGGACACGGGAAGATGATAGAGATGGATTCCTTTTTCCCAGCCCTCAACTGACTAAAGACAGTGGGTGGGATTCTCTGCTCGCCGACGGCGATTTCGTAATCAGTGATTGGGCGGAGAAAACCATTTTATGACCAAGTGCCTGTTTTTGGATGCTTCAACCCCTCCAGAACGGCAGCATCGGGGAGTATGCTGCACACCATTGGGACGGCCTCAGGACGTTACCTGAAGGCCCTACCCCTATGCTCCACCCCAATGGGCCGAGTTCACAATAGCGCAGTTCACTTGTGCTCTTAGTTTTTGTGAACCTGGTGTGGCGGCGGCTGACTGTGTCCAGAGCCTTGCTACTGGCTAGGGGGGGGCTTTGGCGAGGGATGGGAGGACTGGTGGGGACTGGTCCGGGGGATGGCGAGGGGGGGATTCAGGGGGGCACTGTGTGGCAGGTGGGGTCCACATGTGACCAGTGCCATGTTGTATGACCCGACCGCTGCAGGTCATCGCCGTGTGCATGCATGATCACGGACCGGGCAATTCTCTGGCCGTTTATTTTATGAAGGCCATGTGTTTTATGTGGTGCGGCTGCTAGCCCCTCACCGGTCGGAGGATAGGTGCTGGGGCCTCGCCGATTTTTGCATTGTGGAACTAGACAAAATCTCCAGACATAGCCTCAAAATCGGAGAATGCAGCCCAGTGTGTTTTAAAACATGTTTTAATCTCTGCAAGGTCAGAAAATGATAAATGACAGGTTTTCCTCAGGTATGTATAAGGATGATAGGTGTTTATTGTTCAGCACCTGGATATACGCAACTATGTCCACTCTAACACTCATACAGATACACACATGTTCCAGAAAATATGTGACCACAAAAGTAGCATGTGGGTTTGGTCTTAAGAATTTGAGAGTTCTTTGTCACACTTACTTTTTCCCGGGATGAAGACTTGAAACATTGCAGGCTTTTAATCCTCCTTGTTCACTGATGGAAACATCTCTGACAGCTTTGGAAGGACAGGTCTGCTGTTGATTTATGTTCACAGTGACAGATTTCTCCCATTCCATTTCAGTCAATGTGTAATAGCAAAGTCCTATTGCAAAGCCCTGGTACAGATTCTTAGGCAGAGAGTTAACCATAACTTGAATCTCTGATTCCTGATTTCTTAAGCAGGATCTTTTCCCATCGCTGCACCTGATCTCTCTGCCAAGAACATCCCTTATGAAACCACCTTATTATAAACCTATTTTCTGTAATGTAACCAGAGCATCTCTTTCCATTGTTGTCATAAACAGCTTCTGATGGCTAGGCCAATCTCTGACAATGGGGCAATGTTCATTGCTGACAAATATTGCTGCCAATATTTCCTGAACTTGAACTACTTCATTATGTAGCAATGTGCAATTGTTACAACAGCAAACCAGAAGTGGAACTAAATTTGAGCCTCACTTATGTTATTCTTCCTGGACGAGGGTCCCAACTGACACATTACACAAACTTACAGACGTATTCTTGAATCAAGTTTGCTTTATTCAGATCAAATGTGTTACGCAGACTTTTATGCAGTTAATTATTGTCACACAGATTGATATTTAACTCTTAATAAAACTGTCACATAGACTTTAACTCCTTAAGTGTCACACAGACTTTAACTCAATAATGATAACTGTTACTCAAATCAAACACAAACATCGCCCTAATCAGAACAGCTGGCCAAGGTTTCTCGACAGATGCTTTACTGGTCACTGAGCCTTTGACACGGGGTAATCTTCTGTAATGGTTAGTCCCAGCGCTTTTTTCAAAGTTTTATGATGTCAGTGTTATAACCATCAGGCTGCTGAGATTGTGTTTCACAAATCCAGTAAAAAAGATCCATCTGTTTTGACAGATCCTTGCAAATACTGATGTTTGACCAAAACCATAGCAACTGCTAATGTTTTATGGCCTGCTAAACTTCACACTGGCTTATCTCTCATCCTGCCTCTGCCTTTTCCCCAGACCTTGTTTTTCTACTTCCTTGAGCTGATAACATTCTTCTTTTGTGTCTCATGGGCTCCTGCTGTTGCCCTTTGTGTCTCGTGGACAGCCAGTTGTAAAACTGTATTTCCAGAAAACCTCCAGACAATTTCTGTGATTTCTTGAATACCTTTTTTACTTGTCACATTTTACATCAGGCTCCAGTGTCTCTTGTAACTTGGACATATTTCCCAGAAGGCTTAGGCCCAGTGTTGCACTTCATAGCCTGAGGATTCTCTTGCAGAGCAGCTTTTGCATGTATGAACAATTTTTTCAAACATGCAATCTTTCAATTCTAGACTTCAAACTTATTTCAATTACAATCCGTCTTTGCCTGTGTTATAGGTATTACTGTAGTTCCTCTGGTGACATTTCCGTATTTGTTCCTTCCTATCCTGCATACTGTCCTGCCTCCATTCTTCCATGCTTCACAATTATTTTCGAATAACAATTTGTCCCTGTCTCCTATTAAAATTTTTTCTTCCTTGGGTTTCAAATTTAAAAAGATGCATTTATAAAGCACATTTCACAACCTCTGAAACTCCTAAGTGCTCCACAGTCAGTTAAGAATTTTGAAAAATGTCGCAATGTAGGAAACACAACAGCAAGATGCCCTCAATACACAGAAGTGAGATATAATACCAGATAATCCACTTCAGTGGTGTGGTGAACGTATTATGGTAACCATTCACCACTGTACTACATTGTACTATGCTGTTGCCCAAGTGGGCTCCACCTATGGACCATTGTACTGTACTACACCGATTGTATCATGTTGGTGCCCTTGTGGGCTCCACCCCTGGCTCCACCCCCTTGAGGGGAGGTATAAAGAGCAGCTGCCCTGTAGGCGGCTCTCAGTGCAGAGCAGTCGCAGGCAGGCACTGTTCTAGTTGATTAAAGCCACTGTTCACTTCAACTCTCTGTCTCGTGTGAATTGATGGTCGCATCAAGTGGTATTGGTTTGGGGATCAATACTGACCACAACATTGGGGAAAATGCTTCTGCTTTTCTTTGAACAGTGACATGAGCCCTGAGAGTCATGTGACCTCAGTTTACTGTCTCATTCGAAGGACGACACCTACAACAATGTAGTTTTCGCTCACAACAGTATTTCCTAACCTTTTCTAAACTTGCCTTTCATTAAAAGTATTCTTTAACTCTGTTTCTCAATGAAACATTTGAGGTGAATCAGTTGAATAGTCTAAACTGCAATTTTTCCTTTGGCATCAGCAGCAAGATGCTTAAAATCTAATTGGCTGGGCTGTCAGGAGGAATCAAAATGTATGACGGATGTTACGTCAGGTGGGAGAAGTACTGTGCATGATCCTTCAGGAGTTGCTGTTGGCTTCTGTTAGGATACCGGACAAGAATGCCAAACAATCTTTAAAAATTTGTAAAACTGTGAGGGAAAGATACTTCACCCCTGGAGTGATGACTCTGACCAACAGGTATATTTTATGTTAAAACAAACTTTAATTTAAATATAGAATGAATCACATTAATATTAAAGAAAATAGCTGTACAATGATCAGTTAAATAGTTCTTAAAAACAAGGAAAAACTCAAACATCCTGGGCTGGATTCTCCATTTGGGAGACTATGTGCTGATGCCGGTGTGGGAATAGTGGCGTTTTATGCCCAGAAAAAATAGCGCAAAGACTGCACTGATCCTCCGTCTGGTGAGGGGCTAGCAGACACACAGAACCACTGGCTCTAGTTGCGGATACGTCCGAAGAATTTCTGGGTTCGTGGCCGCCATGCGCAATGCGGCGGCCTGCAGCAGCTGCGGACCCCGCCTACCAAATAGTGCCCCCCTTTGTCCAGGCTCACCATACCTGGACCACCCCTCACCAGTGCCGCCAGCCCCCTCCAAATCCCCCCCTGCCCACGACTCGACCCCCCCCCCCCCCCCCCCCCCCCCCCCGACTGTGGCGGCGCTGGACTCAGTCCGCAGCTGCCACGCCAGGTGCCTGAATACAAATAGCACGTGCACCCCACTCCGTAAGGAACCCAGTCCATCGGGGGCGGAGCATTGGGGAAGGGCCTCAGGTGACTTCCTGAGGCCGCCCCGATGGCTTGCGGTGTACCCTGCGGTTTGGACGGGGCTGCGCATCGCAAAAGCGGCGCTGCCCCCGATTTCAGCACCAACGGGGATTCTCCGGGCCATCGCCGAATGCGATTTCTGTGACGTAGACTGGAGAATTCCGCCCCCGATCTACATCTGCCTCTAACTCCAATTAAGCAATCCTATACAGTTTAAGTGCCACTTATAAATAAAATTAACATACCGATTACTTGCTTAGCTGTGTCGAGACATTTGGAGAGAGAGAGACCCTTTCAGGAGCAGAACCAGTACACTTCTCCTCAGCCTAGTCTAGTTCAACAAAAAATTATTCTGTCTTGTCAGACTCAGATCCTATGACCAACTACGAAACTACAGACATATTGGGTTCCTCCCTATAATTACATCATCTGTATCCCACCAATGTGTCACGTGACCTGCTTATCTAGGACTGCCTGTGCTGTGTCTGCGCGTTCTCCCCGTGTCTGCGTGGGTTTCCTCCAGGTGCTCTGGTTTCCTTCCACAAGTACCAAAAGACATGCCTGTTAGGTGAATCGGGCATTCTGAATTCTCCCTCAGTGTACCCGCACAAGAGCTGGAGTGTGGCGACTAGGAGATTTTCACAGTAACTCCATTACAGTGTTAATGTAAGCCTAGGACTAAATACAAGCCCTCATAGGTTGTCTACTCTCCAGAGAATCTTTAGCAATCATAGCAATATTCCATTTTCCCTCTATTTGTAAACATAAATGGCTAGAATGATCATATCCTCATCTTTCATGACTTCTTAATTACAGCTTTGGCAGACACAGAGACTGGATACTTCAATAACATTACTAGATTTTTAATAACATTAGTGCCCCAAATATAAAATATAACATATAACAATTTCGACATTCATCAGACTACTGTTTCTGATTTACATCTCCAACAGGTGCTGAGTACTAACTTCTCAAATAATAATAACAATAATAATAATATTTATTAGTGTCACATCTAGGCTTACATTAACACTGCAATGAAGTTACTGTGAAAATCCCCGAGTCGCCACACTCCGTCACCTGTTCGGGTACACTGAGGGAGAATTCAGAATGTCTAATTCACCTAACAAGCACATCTTTCAGGACTTGTGAGGGGAAACCGGAGCACCCGGAGGAAATACATGCAGGCACAGGGAGAATGTGCAGACTCCACACAGAAAATGAAATGAAAATTGCTTATTGTCACAAGTAGGCTTCAAATGAAGTTACTGTGAAAAGCCCCTAGTCACCACATTCCGACACCTGTTTGGGGAGGCCGGCACGGGAATTGAACCGTGCTGCTGGCCTGCCTTGGCCGGCTTTCAAAGCCATCAATTTAGCCCTGTGCTAAACCAGCCCCTGACAGTGTGACCCAGAGCCGGGATCGAACCTGGGACCTCGGCACCGTGAGGCAGGAATGCTAACCACAGGGGCACCGTGCTGCCCTGACCTCTTCATGTTCACACCACCTCACACACTCCCCAAACCACACCACCGCTACACACCCGCTCCACCATCATCACCCCTACTACCCCCTCCCAAACCGCTCCCCCCACTCCCCAACATCCCCCACCTCCCCAATACACCCCCACCACCTCACTACCCCCTGGCTCACAGTCTAATCATGCATCTTGTCTTGTGTCTTGCAGGACCTGCTGGTGATGGGGTGGACCCTTCTGGTGTCCATCGCTCCCGACCCCAGCCACAGCCACAGCCAGAATCCCCGGTGCCAACCAGTGACGAGGACACCAACATGGACGCAAGTCATAGACCCGAGACCCAGGACATCCCAGAGCTCTAGTCCGAGGATGACACGGTCTTCCCATCACGGCTGAGCCTAACACCCTCCACCATCGCAGAGACACTCACCTGGGCTGGGCACTTTAGTGAAGAGGCTCCTGGGATGCTACCTGGTGCACACCACACACATGCTCCAGTACAGCAAGTGGAGGAGAAACCCCCAAAGGGGCAGACGGTCTTTTCTCTCCCTACAGATGCTGCCAGATTTGCTGAGATTTTCCAGCATTTTCCCTTTCATCCAGATGGGTTTTGGTTTTCTGGAACGGAGAGTCCCATCGATCGTGGAGATGCAGTCACAGAATCAGGGACTACGTAAGGGGTTGTTGGCAAACATCCAGCATGTGCAGGGGCAGGTGGACCGTGTGCGGTTGCAGGAGGTGGTGCCAGCCATGCGTGCCAGGGTAACACCGACCGGATGGCATCCGCGGTGGAGGACTCGGGGGTGATGGTTTTGGCTATGGATCAACATGTCCAAGGCCTGGGGAAATCTGTGCAGTCAGTAGCTGAGGCCCAGGACAGGGCTCCCCTCTCACAGGCAGAGCCACCTGGACATTGCAGCGGCGCGCCAGAGCATGGCCCAATCACAGTGAGCCATGGCTGAGAGTGTCAGTGGCATTTCCCAGTCACTGGCTGATGTGGCACAGACCCAGAAGCTGGTGACATAGTCACAGCGTGATGTGGCGCAGTCCCAGACGGCCTGTGCTCCATGGCCGCGAGCATGCAGACCCTGGCCGATACGGTAGTGGGCCTCCAGGACTGGCCGTGCCAGGTGGCAGGGGAGCCTGAGGCTTTAGCTCCACTCACACCCCTAACCCAGCCTGGGGGGTATCGGGCAGCCCGGGGGAGGGGGAGGCAATGGAATCTGTGCCAGTGACTCTGCAGGAGAGGTGCTGGAACACCGCAGCACCTCTGACTCCTCCTCTTCTGTCTCTGCTGCATCTGGTGGGCAGAACAGGGCAGCACCATGTCACCTGGGACAACCAAGCAGCAGCCGGGCCCATCCAAGCCCAGTCACCCCAGAAGAAGCCCACCAAAGGGGACCCAGGTCGCAGAGTGGGAATCACAGCAGGCCGCCTCCATTCCGAATGTAGCATCTGTTGAATCACCTAGAAGTAGCATTAGGGCCTGTAAGGCCAGCAAAGTAGACACCAGGTAAGTTAGCACGGGTGCAGGGCACAGCTTAGAGATAGGGGCTAGGGCATGTATCTGTATATACTTCTTACATTAAACACTGGGCACAATGTTACAACCAGCCTTGGTGCTCTGTCAGAAGGGTGTGAGGGGTGAGTTGGTGTGGGCTGGCCACAGAGGAGGAACTGGGAGGGGGGCGGGGGGTGGCGAGGGAATCAGCGGACATTGGGGGTGTGGTGGGCTCGGGGACTGTGGTTCAGCTGTCCCACCCCCATTCCACCATCTCCCCCACCCCCCCAACCAGCGCACACGTTATGCCTGCCTGGGCCCAATGCCCTGACCATCCTCCCCGCATCCTCCTCGTCTAACGAGGCCTGATGTTCATCCTCCTCCTGCAACAGGTCACCCCTATGCTGCGCAAAGTTGTGGGGGACGCAGCTGGCCCCTCCAAAGGGGCCGACCCTCCCAGTGCCATACTGGAGGGCCTCTCCAGAGCAGTTCAAGTACCTGAACTGCATCATCAGGATGCCGAAGCACCGCTCGGTCACGCCACTGGTAATGGCATGGGTATTGTTGTAGCATGTCTCCACGTTGGTCTGTGGCCTCTGGATAGATGTCAAGAGCCACGTCCACAGCAGATAAACCTTGTTGCCCAGGAGCCAACCCCCTCCAGCCAGGGGTGCGCCTCGAAGAGACCAGGGATCATCGAAGTGTGCTATGATGAAGGCTTCATACACACTTCCTGGGTATCGGGCGCAAACATGCATGATGCACATCTGATGGTCACACACCAGCTGCATATTCATCGATTGGAATCCCTTTCGGTTTGTGTAGAGCTCCCTGTCATCTACAGGTGCTCGTAGGGCGACATGTATCCTGTCGACCACCCACTGGACCCGGGGAATGTTGACGATGTTGATGATTCAGTGCCCGGGAATCCTGTGGGCTCAGTCCACAATGAAATGGATGTATTTTTCCGACAGGGCATATAAGGCCTCCATCACTGCACGGATGCACCAGTGCACTGACCTCTGTGAGATCCCAGACATGTCCCCACTGGGCGCCTGGAAGGACACCATGGCGTAAAGGTTCAGGGCGACCATCAACCTGACAGCTATCGGGGGCGGGTGTCCTCCCCATACCCCTGCTGTGCCAGGGGCGCCATGATCTGGCAGATATGTCCCACTGCCTCCCTGCTCTGCTGTAGTCATCGACGGCATGCCCAGTTTGGCAGGTCTTCGTATGGCAGGCGCTGGCAATACACACAAAGCCTCATGCGGCACCTCCTCCTCCTCGGCCTGTTGGCTATCAGCATTACAAGGGTTAATATAATGTTGAGGGTAGCCACTAGCGGGAGCTACAGATACAACTATATAAGGCAGTGATAAGCTAGACCTCAGGGGAGGAGTGTGTGCAGGAGACAGCTAGTGAAGGTCATAAGAGTAGATTGTTTGAGTAAGTTTAGATTATAATTTATACCAGTACTGAGATTAGCAGTAGGTGAGTGTAGTTAGACATTATTGATCAATTGTGTATTCTTAAGACTAAGTGTTGCATCCCAGTTTAGTATCGTAAATAAAATCATAGCTTTGTTTAAGTTACAGCTATTTTGTGGTCTTTGCGAACACTATGCCAACCATCCGGAAATAAGCAACACAAAGAATGCCACATGGTACCATGAGTCTACTCCTTATAAGGAACAGCAATTGGATTAGGTTAGAATAGCATTGTTCACCGCTTGGGTAAAGCTCCTATACAACGCTCCCATGGCGAGCGTACGGACCAACAATACCAGCTCCCAATACTTCCAGCTGCACAGGGGCCCACTGACCCCGCTGCTGTTCGCACTAGCAATCGAACCGCTAGCAATCGCGCTCAGGGCAGCAAAAAATTGGAGGGGGATCCGAAGGGGAGGCAGAGAGCACAGAGTCTCACTCTGTGCAGATGACCTGCTCCTCTACATCTCGGACCCACAGAGCAGCATGGACGGAATCATTGCGCTCCTGAAAGAGTTTGGAGCCTTCTCGGGCTAAAACTCAACATGAGCAAAAGCGAGATCTTCCCAGTACACCCGCAAGGGGGGGAGGGGGGGGGGGGGGGGGGGGGGGAGGGGAGGAAGCACTAAAGGGGCTGCCGTTCAAACAAGCCCGACACAAATTCCGCTACCTGGGGATCCAAATAGCCCATGACTGGAAAGGGATCCACAAATGGAACCTCGCCAGTCTGACGGAGGAAGTAAAAAAGGACCTGCAAAGATGGAACACACTCCCACTCTTCCTCGCGGGGAGAGTCCAGACGATCAAAATGAACGTACTGCCCAGGTTCCTCTTCCTGTTCAGATCTATTCCGATCTACACCCCCAAGGCCTTTTTCAAAGTGCTGGACAAACTAATCATGGCGTTCGTATGGGAGGGGGGTAAAAATGCTAGGATCCCAAAGAAGGTCCTACAAAAAACAAAATCCGGGAGGGGGGGGGCTAGCCCTCCCAAACCTACAATTCTACCACCCAGTGGGTGGCAACAGCCAAGCGAGTAAGGGGATGGATCCTGGAGCCAGAGGCCGAGTGGGTGCGTGTGGAGGAGGCCTCCTGCATGGGGACCTCCCTCTGGGCCCTCGCCACGGCAGCACTCCCATCCCCACCCGAAAAACACTCCAGCAGCCCAGTGGTGACAGCCATACTCCAATCCTGGAACCAACTGCGGCAGCAATTTGGCCTGACCAAAATGTCGGACAAGGCTCCCATCTGCAACAACCACAGGTTCACACCAGCACTGACTGACGCCACCTTCAAAAGGTGGAGGCAGGACGAAGGGACACTGACAGTCAAGGACCTATACACGGACAGCAGGATCGCAACACTGGACGAATTGACAGAGACATTTCGGCTAGCCAGGGGGAACGAGCTACGGTATCTGCAGCTCAAAAACCTCTTACGAAAGGGGACAAGGACGTACCCACAACCGCCACGACAGACACTACTGGAAGACCTACTGGACACAAGTATCCTCGATAAAGGGAACTGTAGCGACATGTATGACCGAATGGTAGAAAGGGCCGACACCGTACTGGACGCAACAAGAAAGAAATTGATGGATGACCTGGGGATTGAGATAGGGTGGGGACTCTGGAGCGAAGCACTGCATAGGGTCAACTCCACCTCCACGTGCGCAAGGCTCAGCCTGACGCAACTAAAAGTGGTACATAGAGCCCACTTAACAAGAAACCGTATGAGTAGGTTCTTCCCGGAGGTGGAGGACAGATGTGAACAGTGCCAAAGAGGCCCGGCCAACCACGTCCACATGTTCTGTTCTTGCCCCAGACTTGTGGAGCACTGGACAGCCTTCTTCGAGGCTATGTCCAAAGTGGCGGGGATGAGGGTGGAGCCATGCCCGATAGTGGCGGTCTTCGGGGTTTGAGACCAGCCAGATCTATTCCTGGGGAGGAGGGTGGACGCCCTTGCCTTTGCCTCCCTGATCGCCCGCCGTAAAATCCTGTTTGGCTGGCGGTCAGCAGCACCACCCAGAGCTGCAGACTGGCTGTCCGACCTCTCGGAATCTCTCCAAATGGAGAAAATCAAATTCGCCATCCGAGGGTCAGACGACAGCTTCCACAGAACATGGGAGCCATTCATTCAATTGTTCCGGGACCTGTTTGTGGCCAACGAACAAGAGGAAGAATAGTCGGGTGGCCAAGAATCAGGGGAAAATGGATGGGAATCGGGGGAAGGTAGCCGGGGGGGTGGGGAGGGAGGGGCTACGGGTTCGTTATGGGGGTTTGTTCTCCTGGTTTTATGCTTATTTCTTTTTCTTGTTAATTTATTGTTTTTGTATTGGAGGGGAGGGGTTACTTTTTTTCTCTGTTGTGATAAAATTTGTTGTTGAAAACTTGAATAAAAAGGATGCCAAAAAAAATCAAGGACAAAGCCGCAAGCGACAGTCTGATGGCAAGCTCAGGCCCAAAACCAAATTGTAAATAAATGCCTATAAACATGTGCCTCGGCCATATTGGGGAATGTTAAATATGTATGCCGGTTAAAGGGGGTAGCCACAGTTGTTATTATGAAGATGCTTGCCTGTAAATATACATGTTAATTTTTGCATTTTTTTTCTAATAATTTGTAACTTGTTTGATATAAAATATGAAAACTCAATAAAAAACATTTCCAAAAAAAAAGGTTAGAATAGCTTTGGAGATTGAAGACGCAATCTAGAAGCTACAACTCAGAAACAAATATACGGTAAAGACTGATCAGAAGATGGAAGGTCTCATGAAACGTGATCACTTCAAAACACATGGTAAACTATGCCAGAACTTGGCTTTCTTTAAGCAACAGTTTAAAATTTGCATTTTTGCCTCCGCACTTGAAAATAGCTTCAGACCAACGGAAAATAGCACTCCTACTAAATTTGACTGGACCACAAGCATTGGAGCTATTCAATTTGTTTGAGTTCAGTGAAGATGAGGATAAAAATAAATACTGTATGGTGCTTCAAAAGCTCAATACACACTGTAAAAACAGGTGAATGAGACCTATGAGCGCCACACGTTTCGTAAATGACTTCAGTTAAGGGAAGAATTAGTAGAGTCCCTCATCAAAGCTCTAAAGCTGCGAGCGCAGTCCTGTAATTTTTCTCAATCTCCGATTCTCTGCTGCGGGACCAAGTTGTGGTCGGAATAAACGATGAATGTTTGCGCGAGTAAATGTTAAGGAGACCGGTTTATTGGCTATTAATATGTGTAAGGCCAGCGAACAGGCATTCAGCGAATATGCTGAATTCGTGGCAAAGGAAAAGAGCGCGAAATCGGGAAACGTGGCCGACGCCATTAATGCTGTGTCGCAGCAAAGAAGATGGCTCACAACAGCTGGTCGCCATTTTGAAAGTGACGTTATGAGCGTGATGATATGCGCACGCTGTGGACACGCCACAATCAAAAGAAAGTTTCGCCGAAAAGGAAACACTGTTCCAATTGTGGCAAACTAAACCACTTTGCAACACAGTGTCGTTTATCAGCAACTGTTCCAGTAATCAAATTTAAAAAGTTCTATAGTGATTTCAGACAGATTCAAAGTGTACAGAGGGTAGAGAAAAACATCTGACATTGTAGCGGATAGAGAAGATTGCTCACCATACTCACTTTTGGATACCTTCATGATAGAAGCTATCACTATGATTGATTTACTGGATCAAGAAGAAAGACCAGTAAAAGCATTCCCAAAGATAATTAACGAGTGGACTGTCTCATTAGAAATGGACAATTGATCCCATTTAAGATTGACACAGGAACGCACACAAATATATTATGTACCAATCTTTAAAACAAGCAATTGACCAACCATTAATAAAGCAATCTGATTGTAGGTTTGAAGATTACAATGATAACAAGACAGTCACAAGAGGGCTCTGCTGTCTTGTTGTTAAGAATGGGAAAATTGAGTTACCCATCAACTTCGAGGTGGTAGAGGGTGAGAAATCATCATTAATTGGAGTTGATGCTTGTGAAAGATTGCAGCTAGTTGGAAGGATTCACTCAACCAGTACTTCAGAGGACCAATATGAAGAGTTAAAGGAAGACTTAGGTTTTGTGAATGACCTCTCCAAAGAAAGCATTAATGCTGACACATCAGAATACAGGGCAACCACTGCTGCTGAAACATCAGAACACGAGTTAGTCAAAGAGTGGAATCTCAAGCTCGTTTAATTACCGAGATACTGACTGCAAACTACAGACCATAAAAGCCAAAACCGAAAAGGACTTCACGCTCCAGAAGTGAAACAATACCTTAAAGAAGGATGGCCTGCTGGATGTAGATCAGCCTTTAGTGATATATGATATAAGAGGTGATCTTTCTGCAATAGATAGTGTCCTGCTCAAGGGAGAGAGGATTGTGATTCCTGCCAGTTTACCTTGAGGGATTCTCCAGCAGATTCACAAGGGTCATTGAGGCATCGAAAAGTGTCACAGGCAAGCCACACAGTCCGTGTATTGGCCGGGAATAAACAATGACATTGACCAGTATGTTCAAACATGTACAACTTGTCAGATGCATCAGCCTGCACAAAGCAAAGAAACCATGCAATAGATGGAAATCGTTTCCAGTCCATGGAACAAAGTGGGCACGGAATTATTCCATTTCCAGGATCATGACTACCTGATAGAATGGACTATTACTCCCAACTTCCCAAAGACAACGCTGCTGAAAGATTCAACTGTCAGATCAGTGATAAAGGCACCAAAATCAATTTTTGCACACCATGGGATATCTCTTAACGTTGTCTCTGACAATGGCCTATGTTTCTGAAGCTGGAAGTGGACACAGTTTGCAGAGCAATTTAATTTAAATCATGTTACATCTAGCTCATGCTATCCTCAGTCTAATGGAAAAGCAGAGAAAGGAGTAGGGATAATTGAGAAGTTATTCCACAAAGCGAGTGAAGATGGTCAAGACATACCGTTAGCGTTGTTAGCACACTGTGCAAAACCGTTATCAACTGGTCCATCACCTGCTCAAATGATGATGGATAGAAGACGAAGAACTACTTTACCAGAAATCATCAGTCAGGAAGCTGATAATAAAGATATGTGAAATAGTCATGAGAACTAAAAAGAAGCAACAAGAGGTCTACAATAGAAAAAACAAACCACTGGCTGAACTTTGAGAAGGTGACTTTGTGAAAATTCAGAATCCAGAAGGAGGCTGGCAAAATGTTGCAAAGATTCTGAAACAGGTAGCACCTAGGTCCTACTTAGTACAAACAGAATGTTGATGTTGGTTGTTGTCTATATCACAGTGGATGTTGTCTATATGGACTTCAGTAAGGCTTTTGACAAGATCCCTCATGGCAGTCTGGTACAAACGGTGAAGTCACATGGGATCAGAGGTGAGCTGGCAAACGGATATAGAACGGGCTCGGTCATAGAAGGCAGAGAGTAGCAATGGAAGGGAGCTTTTCTGATTGAAGGGCTATGACTAGTGGTGTTCCGCAGGGATCAGTGCTGGGACCTTTGCTGTTCATAGTATATATAAATGATTTGGAGGAAAATGTAACTGGTCTGATTAGTAAGTTTGCAGATGACACAAAGGTTGGTGGAATTGCTGATAGTGATGAGGACTGTCAGAGGATACAGCAGGATTCAGATTGTTTGGAGACTTGGGCGGAGAGATGGCAGATGGAGTTTAATCCGGATAAATGTGAGTTAATGCATTCTGGAAGGTCTAATACAGGTAGGGATTACACAGTGAATTCTAGAACCCCCAAGAGCATTGACAGTCAGAGAGATCTCGGTGTACAGGTCCACAGGTCACTGAAAGGGGCAACAGAGGCGGAGAAGGTAGTCAAGAAGGCATACGGCATGCTTGCCTTCATTGGCCATTATAAAAATTGGCAAGTCATGTTGCAGCTGTATAGAACCTTAGTTAGGTCACACTTGGAGTATAGTGTTCAATTCTGGTCGCCACACTACCAGAAGGATGTGGAGGCTTTAGAGAGGGTGCAGAAGAGATTTATCAGGATGTTGCCTGGTATGGAGGGCATTAGTTATGAGGAGAGGTTGAATAAACTTGGTTTGTTCTCACTGGAACAAAGGAGGTTGAGGGGTGACCTGATAGAGATCTACAAAATTATGAGGGGCATAGACAGACTGGATAGTCAGAGGTTTTTCCCAGGGTAGAGGGGTCAATTACTAGGGGGCATAGGTTTAAGGAGCGAGGGGCAAGGTTTGGAGGAGATGTACGAGGTAAGTTTTTAACACACAGGATAGTGGATGCTTGGAGCTCGCTGCTGGAGGAGGTGGTGGAAGCAGGGACGATAGTGACGTTTTAGGGGCATCTTGGCAAATACATGAATAGGATGGGAATAGAGGCATAGGGACCCCGGAAGTGTAGAAGATTTTAGTTTAGACAGGCAGCATGGTTGGCGCTGGCTTGGAGGGCCAAAGGGCCTGTTCCTGTGCTGTACTTTTCTTTGTTCTTTGTTCCAGACTCTCAAACAGAAAATATTAAAATATTTAATATGGGAAAATGTAAGCCTTTATCACAGAAAGCTAAAAGTAAGTGGAATTTTTAGTTAGAATTATGTAATAATTACAGGCAGGAAAAGATCCATTGGCTCATCCAGCATTGCCCATGATACTGAAATGCCTTGTGCCTCACAATGTACACTCTCCCCATACCAGAAGCCATGTAGGGTGCAATCAAACAGCTAAAGAAGCAACTCACTGCTGCAGTGTGGCCAGTAGAAGCCTGGAGACTCCGCTCCTGGGATCTACCCAGCTCGCAACACCTCGCGAGTTCTAGCGCGATCTCGCAAGACGTTATGATGTATATCCCGGCCATTGTAGGCGTTCAGCACTGGTTTCCACAAATGGGAACCAGATGGAATGGCATTTGTGCAGGGCTTCCAGGGGATCGGAGGCCCCCAGGTGCATGTCCTTTGGACAGGGTGATAATGCAACTGCTGGTGCCGTCGGGCATCCTCTCACTACCACTGGCACCCTGTCAGTACTACCTAGGTTCCAGCCTGGCATTGCCAAGTTGTCCAGGTGGCATTGCCAGCTAGCACTGGTGGTGCCAGGTTGGCACTGCCAAGGTGCCAAGCAGGCAAGTCTTTTGTGGTGTTGATTGGGCCGGGTGTGCCCTGCATGTGTGTTATGGGACGGGGAACCTCCCATAGTGTGCTGTGGCTTAGGAGGGGGTCAGGGTCGCATTGGGGGACTCGGAATTTAAAAATGGAATCCCGATTTCTCGCTACACAGATGAGTTCCAGCAAGCGGAGCTCTTCAATGCACAAAACAGAGTTAAGTGCAGCTTCAGACGTACGTTACCGGCTGAGGCCCCTTATCTACCTTGGGTGCCATTTTATAGCGTTTGTTCTTCTTGCTGCTGCCAGCCCTGAGAAACACATGGCTAAATGCACTCATTATGGGACTTTTTTCCCATTTAGTTGGAAGAAGTGAAAAAAATGTTAAATCCAGGCCAATTAGGAAAACATTTGGGAAATCCCTCCCTGGTCTCTTTACGACAATAAGCAGCAGTTGTCTTTTCCCTGAGGTGACCTTCATCCCAGCCAGAAATAGATCCAGTTACACTTGAAGGAATTCAGTGGTTTAGTGCTTGTTGTACAAAAAGTCGCTTGATATTCCTTTGGAAATAAACTGCCTGCTAACATTCTTTCACTCAATTAATTGCATTTATTTTCTGTTATAATATCTCGATTGTTTTTTGAAAGGAACTCAAGGTGACATATTGATATCTTGATTTGAGGTCATTTCTACTTTTGTTCAGATTGAGCCACTCAATTGAGAAATTTGTTCAGAGTGTCATGACAGGTAGATATTAGGAACTTGGGTCCAGAAATGGGTTCCAAGATGTTTAGACAATTTATTTATGGGGTAAAACAGACTGAGGGAAAAGACTGCTAGCAGCAGAGTAAGAGGGATAAACCCACAGCCTGAGTTACCTGGTCCCATTCAAAATTAACCTCACAAGCAGGAATACACAGGATTCCCCTGTTCAACCAGAATGATCCACTCAAGATCCATTGCCCTTCGGCACAACCTTGTTTGATAAGCCATTAGCCCATCACAGAGTCTGATGGCCTATTTGCCCATTAATGGAAGATTAGTTGCATATCAATGACATAGCTCTGTTCTTTTGTAGAAACAGGAGTGGGAAATCTGACAACCACGATAACAATAATGGATTCAAGTCTGGCTAGCTCAGGAGATGCATTTTGTTTGCGGGGTGGGGCAGATCCTAGATAGAGTGCAAGAAAAAATGCTCTTTTGAACAGTTACAGACAGAAGGTTTTGGAAATTGACTGGAGAGGTCATGAAAATTGCCACCGAGGCCGGCTTTGGAAATGGTTCTGAACAAATGTCCCTAACAGAAGAGAAATTGCTTCATAAATGCAAGTGTTGTCTTGGCCTGTCTGTATAGGTGATTATGAGTGATGCGTAATGGGAACTAGTGTGTTAAGGTAAAGGAACTGCATGTGATCTATTTGCGTTAGAGCCGAAGTAAAACTTTGAATATTGTTTTCTTTTCTTTTGTTTTAATGAAGTTTGTTTACAAAATAACCAAGCCATATTTCTTATATAATCACTCCTGGAATGAATCGATCTTTCCGCACCGCATTAAAACTGTCATGACACCCTGGGCTCAATTCCATCTCCCCTTGACTCGGAGTCACAACATATGTGAATTAACCAATAAATCTTGCCAAGTTTTTAAGATCTTCAGTCCAAGGTTGCTCCAATGACTTAGAGGTACCAGATTTCTGAATAAAAACACAATGATTGTTTATTTATAACAAGAGTTAAAACATGCAATAATTAAAACTAGAATAACGGCCTGCTAATCTATGACTTTGACCATCCCACCCTCTACCCAAACACACACAAGACAGACGCACACAGAGGAAGGGAAAGGGGTAAAATGATAGGGGATTAAAGTATCAATGTAAGACAGACATGTTCGTATTGCTGATGTTGCAGTCTTTGTAGTTGGCTTTCATCTCAGGACGTGGAGTGTTGAAACCACCAGTTGGAATGGATCTTCTGGCATGTGCATTCAGTCATAATTTCTCCAAATATCAGATTTTAAAAGGAGGTTTTCAATTAACCCAGCCTGCTTGCAGCTGGCGTTGGTCTGAATCTTCCTGCAGGTTTAACTGGCTGTGCAGAGAAAGAGAGAATTGAGAACTATGGCTCTCCTAGCCTCTTAATCAAACGTGAACTTCACTCACAAAATGGAGCCTGTCTGAGTTTGGCAGAACTTTCGGGAACACCAGATTCAATGATCATCAAGAACCAGCCAAGCCTCAGGAAATCAGCATTGCCGATTGTTTCACAGCTAAGTCAATCAAAGTAAATCATCACTGGGCTGGGGGGTGTCTCATATTGTTTAAAAATTAAAAATGCAGTCCATCTGAAAGGCATGAACCCCATCGACTGTCCAGACACAAAAGGTATAATAGCAAAGAATAACAGAAAATAAAGGAAATACACAAGGGAAACCAACGTCTGGATTCTCCGCATCCCGACGCCGAAATCGCAGCCGTCGCCGGGACGGAGAATCAATTTCCACGCATGGAATTGGGACCAGCGCCAATTCCGTGATTCTCCGGGCCCTGAAAAACAGCGTACTCTCCCGCGTATCTCCTACCTGCGGCCATTGCTGGAGGCCCACCCCGCCATTCTCTGCCCCCGACCGGTTGAACTCAAGATGGCATGGATCTAACATGGTCGGGGATGGGCCGATCGGAGAGCGGGAGGGGGGGGGCTAATCAGCACCCGGCTAATTTTGGGTGGACGGTCTGGGTTGTCCCAGGTTGATCGGGTGCACTATTTAGGAGGTCCAGCTCCGTGGTCTGAGTCTGCCATGGAGCACGGCACGATTGCCGCCATGCGTGTGCACGGCCTCTGACCCAGAAGTGCAGTGTCCCGTGTCTCCAGCAAAAGCTGCGAGCTTCCCGTCGGGTCCCTGCTAGCCCCCTGCAGGGCTATGAATACTTGGCCCTTTCAGGCCAGTTTTTCTGTCATGAAAGGCTACAGTTTTTACGACGGTGTGAGGACATAGTCCAAAAATGGAGAATCCAGCCCCAGGTTTAAATGGGGGGATCCTGACAAAACTTGACAAAGTTGTGACATCTGGTCCAGTCTCTTAACTACTGTTGAGAGCTGACCAGGCGTCCATAACAAGAGGAATTCAGAGCTAACACAGTTAATGAGTCTCCATTCTCCCATTGGCTGTATCAGAAAAATATGCAGAAATTGATTATTTCATTCGTAAATTAATGAGCACTGGCCTATCTGAGGTGACTGTTTGGAACTTTATTACTGTAACTTAATTCACTAATGTAATTGCAAAATAATGGAGTGTTCTTTCAATCTGTTTTATTTGCAACTGGGAGCAATGTGTGCCCATGTGAAAAACATAATTTTGGCAAAATGCATGATTCTCAATGTAGCAACAATTTGGGCTGGTATTTGACACGAAACAGGGATTTGATACTGGACTTGTAATTTTTTTTTTAACTGAAGGGCAATTTAGGATGGCCAATCCACCTATCCTGCACGTCTCTGGGTTGTGGGGGTGAGACCCACGCAGACACGGGGAGAATGTGCAAACTCCACACAGTGACCCTGGACTTGTTATAATTATGTTGCTTAAAGTTTATGTGTACGTTTGGCAGCAAAGATGGTACTTCTAAAGTACTTTTTAAAAGTCTGCTTGGCAATTATAAAATAATTGGAAGGGAAATGAATAGTATGCAGACATTTTATTGAATATAATGTTCATTTATTGCAGTCCATTGAGATTGCAGTCAGTTTGGAACAAAGCAATCACACTGAATGTGATCCCAAAGGTTCACCAATGAGTCCCTGCTCTGGAATATATGAAATTAGTTGCCTGACATATGTGATAATGGCTTTTTCATTTCAGAAACAGATAGTGGGAGATCTGCACCAGGTGTTTGTACCAGCTGGACAGAAACCTTTATTTATCACAGTCGACAGCCAAGCCAAGAACTGGGAGTGTTTCTGTGAGAAGCATTTGTTAATTTCACAGAGATAACTTTTGGTAAATATCTATGGCATTATCTGGTGTCTCACATGAAAGCTGATTTCCATGCATGTGTGTCAACAAACTTAACCTATTGGCCACAGTTGATGTTGTTGTGTTATGCTGCTTCGGATAACACAGGCTGCGACTTGATGCAGTCTTAACTAAAGGATGCTCCAGGCTCTGAAGTGAGTTCAACGTGTTTATTGAACTATGAACACAGTTCTCAAATGAGTTTGACTCTCTGCTAATCTAACTGTAGTAACTCGGTCTAACTGTACCAGCTTGCTCTAAGCCATGTGCTGGGGTGTGATGCTGCTGATCAATCCTGTCGAACTCTCTAGATGTCTGTCTGTGGAAAGAGGCAGGGTGTGAGTGCCTCATCCCTTTTATAGTGTTTATGTCATGCCCGCTTGTGGTGATGCCACCTCTGAGTGTCCTGACTGCCCATTGGTTGTGTCTGATTCTGAGTGTTCATTGGTAGCATGTTTGCATGTCATAGCAGATGTGGTACCTTGCAACATCAAACCAGGTAGCACCTTAAATTAGCCTGCTCTGTGAAGGATGATGCTCAGGTAAACAGTGATTGATTATTTCCCCCAGTCCGCAAGGTAATGACAAGCAGGCTCAATTTCTAGGTAAATGTAAAACAAAAGCTGAAGAAAATTGTAGCCATCTAAGATGGCCACTGGTAACACAAAATGGAAGACTGCAAAGAATGCAGGGAAAAACGGATATAATAAAGAGCAAACAGCTTGCAGAAGCTTTCAGCATTGAGAATTTGCAAGTAAATTTACTTGCAAAAACCGGTTTCCCGACAGCTGCAGAGTTCAGGCAGTGCTGTAAATGGGAAAACAGTTTACATATTAATGAGGTGATACCGGGACAGTCCCGGGCACAATAGATACACTCAAGTATCAATCGATACTTTCAATAGCGAAGCAGACACGATGGAGCCAGCGAAGCCAGGACAATGAGTCCTAAGAACCGCCCCAGCCATCAAGGAACGGCCCTAGGATAGGGGGGTTCAAATCATATCGATTGGGAAAAGGCCCAATCGATCCCCAGCAGGTGAGGAAGCCCGCCCCAAGGGGCACAGACCCCCCTGGGACCTATAAAAGAGAGGTTCCGCACATGGTTCAGCCTCCTGTCTCCAGCCTCCGACTCCAGCCTCCAGACCCCTGTCTTTTACACCAGCCGTCGAGCAGCAGCCATCAATAAGTAAGTGCCAAACGATGATTGCTACTTGACCCAGGCATTACATATACCCTTGCCGACCAATAGTGACTCGAAGTTGCAGACCAGAACGGAATGAAGGCCTTGTTCCCTGACCTTGCCTGTTCCTTCTTAGATAAGTATTAGTCGTTTAATGGTAGAAGTAAGTTAGTCTTTAGCGTGTGCATGAGTGTTATTATAATTGTTTTATAATAAACTCTAATTGTTTTGGACTTACTAATCGGTGTATAGCTTTATTGCTTTGAACTTGACCTTGATACTTGTGACGGTGTCTTTTACAGCACCTGGCGACCCCAGAGCATAAAAAGAGAAACAGAGCCAAGTGAGTGTTAATCACACTTACTCAGAACGAGCAACAAAATGTAATATGAATTTTTAAAATATAAAGTGTAGTTTGAATCTGGAGTACACTGTTACAAACCATTAATGCAGCAGAATCCATTTTATTACAAAAGATTAAATAGTTGCTTGTAAAGGAATAATATTAGGGGGCATGGAAATCAACCAGAAATGTGGCGATAAACTAGGCAACTCAAGTGAAGAATAAAATTAGCACAGAAGTGATGGATTGAACAAAATGTTTTGGTGTTGTAATATTCTGGAATTTTCTGATGTATTACCTCATTCCAGCTTAATTATTCTTCAAAGAATGATATTCAATTTTCCAAATTTTAAGCTTAAGCATAGGCATCAAAAGGTAGTGTAGAACTAAGTTACTATTACATTTAATAATTGCATTTGTTACTATTTATACTTTAAAGCTTTGTTAGATGTTATTCTTCTTAGGCAGTCTCTTTGGATTGAGGATGACTTGCTTCAACATCTGTGATGTGTTCTGAGGTATATCTGATAAGTCCAACGTGCAATCTCCAATCTCTACCACATTCTGGGGAGGTGGTGTTTGAAGGTTGAGGTAGATGAGTTGTTTAGAAGTTTGTGCGAGCTCTACAACATCTCTACATGTTCCCAATGAAGTCAGTCAATGTCGTTGGTGCCTTTCCAAATGAATCTTCTCAAATTTGCTTGGTCACAGGTCAGGAACTCCCATGAGTCTGTGGGGATGTTTGATCTCTTCAGGGGTATTTGAAGGGCAGCACTATAGTATTTCTGCTCTGTCCTGAAAGTGTCCTGCTGCAACTGAGTTCTGAATGTGGGTCCCTTTTTGAGTTTGGTGTCAGGCATACGAAAAGAATATCCTGCCCAGCAAAGCTGTTTTTGAGTGATTAGTACTTTGATGCTGAGCATGTTGTCTTGGGAGAGCATGCTGCTGCTGCTTCTGTTGCCTCCGGATTTGAAAGATCTTGTGAAGGCACCATGTGTGTGTGCGATAGTGGTAATTTCACTGGACTAGTAATCAAGAAGCCCAGGCTTATGCTCTGGGAACGTGAGTTCGAATCCCACCACGGCAGCTGGTGGAATTTGAATTCAATTAATAAAATTTTGAATTGAAAAGCCGGTCTCAGTCAGGGTGACCGTGAAGCTATCATTGATTGCTGTAAAATAACATCTGGTTCGCTAATCCCCTTTCGGGAAGAAAATCTGTCATCCTTACTTGGTCTGGTCTATATATGACTCCAGACGCACAGCAAATCTTTTGACTCTGAACTGTTCTCTGAAATCTTGTGGCAATCCATTTAGTTAAAGGGCAATTAAGGATGGGAAACAAATGCTGCTTTGTCAATGACACCCACAACCCATGAGAGAATACATTTTTAAAATCCTCACTGTCTTGTCTTCTTTACATAAGAACTAGGAGAAGGAGTAGGCCACCTGGCCCTTTGAGCCTGCTCTGCCATTCCAACTAGATCATGGCTGATCTTTGTGGACTCAGCTCCACTTTACCCGCTCACCATCACCCTTAATTCCTTTACTGTTCAAAAATCTATCTGTCTTTGCCTTAAAACATTCAACGAGGTAGCCTCAACTGCTTCACTGGTCAGGGAATTCCACAGATTCACAAGCCTTTGGGCGGAGAAGTTCCTTCTCAACTCAGTCTTAAACCGGCTTTCCCTTATTTTGAGGCTATGCCCATAGTTCTAGTTTCACCCGCCAGTGGAAACAACCTTCCTGCTTCTATCTCATCTATTCCCTTCCTAATTTTATATGTTTCCGTAAGATCCCCCCTCACTCTTCTGAACTCCAATGAGTGTAGAACATAGAACATACAGTGCAGAAGGAGGCCATTCGGCCCATCGAGTCTGTACCGACCCACATTAAGCCCTCACTTCCACCCTATCCCGTAACCCAATAACCCCTCCTCACCTTTTTGGACACGAAGGGCAATTTAGCAAGGCCAATCCACCTAACCTGCACATCTTTGGACTGTGGGAGGAAACCAGGGCACCCAAGTACACATGGGGAGAACGTGCAGACTCCTCACAGACAGTGACCCAGCGGGGAATCGAACCTGGTATCCTCACGCTGTGAACCCACAGTGCTGTTCACTTGTGCTACCATGCTGCCCATCTACTCAGTCTCTCCTCATAAGCCAATCATCTCACTCTGGAATCAACCTAGCGAATCTCCTCAGCACCCTTCCAGTGCCAGTACATCCTTTCTCAAGTAAGGAGACCAAAACTGTACACAGTACTCCAGGTGTTGCCTCACCAGCACCTTTGGGGATTTTCAACTCCTGATTGCCTCAGAAGTAATTATATTGCACACAGGAAGAGCTGGAAAATCAAGCCAAGGTAACTTTTCAATCTGAACTTGTTAAATCATGCTTTCCTGGACTTGCAACACTTGAATCTAGGTTTTTAATTTATGCTCCCAAACTTTGGGAACAACATACAACCATTTTGTTTAGAATTACTGCAATTATGTCAATAAGAAAACAGTTCTCTGATCCGGACGATGTATTGTTACTGGGTCACCAAGTATATATAATAAAGATCATCTGAATTGATTATTTTCCCATCGAAAATCATGCCTGCATCCTGCAATTTCTGAAGCCTACTTCAATATTTGCCTTGTGATGTTTTGGTGACTGCTTTATCATTAAAATTGTGTTCAATTTTGTCTCCACAAGGACTGTTTGGTGGTCGTATATGGTTCGTGGTTTGGCCTCCACATTGAATAGTGTTTGGATCTCTCTTCAAGTAACTTATAGCCTAGTCTATATTGGGAAAGTTTCCCTCAGCTCAAACTCAGGTGGGTTCTTCAAAACTACTTTATTTACAGTATGTACATCGTAAGCTTTTGGGCAAGTACATCTCTCTCTTGTACAAACAATTATCTTAGTCTGTTGCACAGGACTGCTGATATCACAGTGACATCATACGACTCATCATTATCTCATTACCATGACAAATAACCCATTATTCTCCAACTCTTATACATTATTGTCATGGTAAGAAGTCTTACAACACCAGGTTAAAGTCCAACATGTTTATTTCAAACACGAGCTTTCGGAGCGCTGCTCCTTCCTCAGGTGAAAGGAGCAGTGCTCCGAAAGCTAGTGTTTGAAACAAACATGTTGGACTTTAACCTGGTGTTGAAAGACTTCTTACTGTGCTCACCCCAGTCCAACGCCGGCATCTCCACATCATTATTGTCATGGGCAGATGTAGCTGCAGCAGGTAGAAGGGTCAGAACATGTTCAAGTAGATTTTTCCCTCTTATCGGTTCCACACCACTTGCTGCATTCCCAGATGGCAAATCCATCTGTCGGAACTCAGTCAGTTTGGTCAGCAGTGCTGCTACCGAGCCATTCTTGATGATTTGCATTGAAGTATCTCGCCCAAAATATATTCTGTGCCCTTGCTACCAAATGTTCTTCTTTGAAATGTTGTTGCAAAAGGAGGAATGCTGATTCATCAGCTGAAGGAAGGCAGGGAGTAGTAATCAGCAGGTTTCCTTGCCCATGTTTGACCTTATGGGCATTAGTTAGGCCGTACCTGGAGACAGTTTTGTCTCCTTATTTAAGGAAGAATATATTGCATTGGAGACATTTCAGAAAAGGTTCACCACGTTGATTCCTGGGATGAAGAGGTTGTCTTGTGAGGAAGTGTTCAGCAGATTTGGCCTGTACTCATTGGAGTTTAGAATTATGAGAGGTAATCTTATTGAAGCAAAGATTTCTGAGTGGGTTTGGCATGGTTTGACATTGTAGATGCTGAAAGATGTTTTCTTTCATGGTGGTACCTAGAATTAGAGGACACAGTTTCAGAATAAGGGGGTTCCCATTTAAGATGGAAATGTGGAGGAACATTTCTCTCAGAGAGTTGTTAATCTTTTGAATTCTCTATTTCAGAGAGCAGTGGTTCTGGGTTATTGAATATATTCAGGGCTGAGTTCGATAGAGTTTGATCTGTGAGGGAGTCACAGATTATGGGGGGAAAGCAGGAAAGTGGGTTTCAGGTCACAATCTGATGAACCATCGTCTTAGTAAATGGCTCGATGGTCTTGATGACCAACTCTTGCTCTTATTTCTGATGTTCCTATGATGTGCAAACTTCAAATGCTGAGCCCGTGGACATTTTACTTTAGGCCCATCAGTTCAACCCTCCTCTCTGAATTTATATTTGATGGAACGGCATACAGGAGAACATTGATGAACTTGCACACCGAGATACTTGCCGGATTGGCGTGTCTGTCAGAAAGTCTGGAGGACTTTGACACTAATGAGGCTCAGAGCATTACGTAGAGCTTGGAGATCATCCTTTATATGATGGAAGTGGTGGTCAACGCCATAACCACAAGCAACTTCCCCTTGTGATGAAGTATCTTGTAGCCCCTTTCTCAGCTTCCATTGCAGCATAGGCTTAAGCATCCCAATGTCTCAGTGCTACATTAAAAATGTAGACAGAGGTCTCAAGATCCATCCTTACTGTCATGTACTCAGATTGATGCAATCATGGCTAGGAATCTCAATACTCAAAGCAACCTGAAGGTGCTCGGAGCCCTTTGTTCTCCAACGGATTATCTGGTTTGTTGAGGCATCGCCCATGGAGGTGGCAGTGAATCTAAGGAGCATGAGTCTCCTATTGTCTCGCAGGTGCGCCACTGCTGCCACCCCACTAGTGCCCCTTCTATTACCTCTCTACCAGTATACCACCCATGCCAAGATGGTGCAGTCCCTAGCTGGGCTCTCAAACCCCAAAACTGCTGAAGGTTGTCTTGCAAGTCCATCTGCAGAGTCTACCAAAGAAAGCCAGCAACCTTCTGCCAGCAATGCTGAAGCCACTGGAGTTGAACTATGAAGGAATGCTAGTTCCGACAAAGACAACTGTAAGACTGGCACAGAGTGAATGCACAAAAGTGAGCAGTCTAGTTGTGTTTCTCTAATTTGATGCACTGTTGATTAAAGATGTGAATTAATAGATTTTTTGTTGGCGGCTTTTACAATTAGCAGGTGACCAAAGCAACATTATTTTAGTGTCTCATAGAAAATTTTGGGATTTTGACCCAATGACAATGGTATGGTTCCAAGGCAGGGCGGTGTATGATTTGGAGGGGAACTTTCAGATGGTGGTGCTCTCATAGGTCCTATGCCCTTGGTGGTAGAGCTCCCTTTGGAGGTGCTACGGGAGATTTTAAGAGTTGCTGCACCTTGCATATGGTATGTAGAAAGTAGTTTATCACACAAGTTTGCCTTACAGATGGTGAAAAAGCTTTGAGGGTCCAAGAAGTGACTTACTAACCACATAATGTCCAAACTCTGACCTGGTCTTATCGCCAAGTATTTATGTGGCTTGTTCTGTTATGTTTCTGGTACCAGTGCATTGATACCACTGAACGTCAAGCAGATTTGGTTACAACTCTCTCTTGCTGGACCTGGTTGTTGCTTGGGATGTGTGGCATAAATCTTGCTTGTCACTTGCCAGCCCAAGACTAGATGTTGTCCATGCAGACACAGATGACTTCATTTTCTGGGGATATGTGAATGAAACTGAACACCGATGTTTGCAAAGTGAACATCCCTACGCCTGACCTAATGATGGAAGGAAGGTCAATGATGACGCAACTGAAGATGGTTGAGCCTCGAACATCGTTGTGACGAACTGTTGGAGCGATATCCTGGAGCTGAGATGATTGGTCTGCAATGACCAAAATTGTGCGAGGTATGATTCCAGCCAGTGGAGCGTATTCCCCATTGACTTCAATTTTACCAGGATTACTTGATGTCATACTCAGTCAATGCTGCTTTTGTTACCCTCACCTTACCTCTGAAATTCACTCATTTTGTTCATGTTTGGTTCAAGTTTGTAATGAGGTCGGGAACCTGGTGGTTCTGGCAGAACCTAAACTGGGTAATAATGAACAAGGTATTGATGGCACTTGATATTCCTCTTGATGATATCTTTCATTACTTTGCTGAATATTTTCAGTAGATTGATGGGCAGCGATTAGTTGAATCAAATTTGTCCTGCATTTTGTGGGCAGGCAGAACATACCTGGATAATTTTACACCTTGTGGATAGTTGTACTGGAACTGTTTGGTTAGAGGCACAACTAGATCTGGAGAACAAACTACAGCACATTCTGGACTCAGATTATCATTGTCCAGTTTTCTCTAGGCACAGTGTTCTCAGCCATTTCTTGATATCACATGGACTGGATTTAATTGGCTGAAGATTGGTAACTGTGATGCTGTGGACCTCAGGAAGAGACCCCAGCATCAATTCAGCTTTTCTGGCTGGAGGTGGTTACAAATGCTTCTGACTTATCTTTTGCATTCATGTACCAGACTCCATCATCATTGATGATGAGGATGTTTATCGAGTTTCTATCTTCAGTTATTTATTTATTTGTTCACCACTGCTCACAATAGAATGGGGTAGGACTACAGATCTGTTGCTTGCAAGGTCACTTTATTTGTAATATAGCATTCTGCATCTCCTATTAACATGCATGCTGTAGCTTCACCAGGTTAATTATTCTTAGGGTTTATTTGGTGCTGCTCCTAGCATGCTATCCTGCACATCCCACTGAACCAGACTTGGTACCCTGGCTTGATGGTGATGGTAGAATGAGGGACATACAGAGCCATGAGATTACAGATTATGATTGAATACAATTCTGCTGTTGATGACGTCCTCACAGGGGCAGCACGGTAGCATGGTGGTTAGCATAAATGCTTCACAGCTCCAGGGTCCCAGGTTCGATTCCCGGCTGGGTCACTGTCTGTGCGGAGTCTGCATGTCCTCCCCGTGTGTGCGTGGGTTTCCTCCGGGTGCTCCGGTTTCCTCCCACAGTCCAAAAATGTGCGGGGTTAGGTGGATTGGCCATGCTAAATTGCCCATAGTGTCCTAAAAAAAAAGTAAGGTTAAGGGGGGGGTTATTGGGTTACGGGTATAAGGTGGATACGTGGGTTTGAGTAGGGTGATCATTGCTCGGCACAACATCGAGGGCCGAAGGGCCTGTTCTGTGCTGTACTGTTCTATATCTATATCTATATCTATATCTCACGGGTGTCTATCCCATTTAGCTTGGTGATAGTGCCACACAACACAGTGGAGGATGTTCTCGGTGTGAAGAGATTTCACAAAGACTCAACGATGGTCACCCCATCGAAGACTGTCATGGATTGATGGATTTGTGAAAAGCAGATCGGTGAGGACTAGGTAAAGCCGGTTTCTCCCTCATGTCGGTTCGCTAGGCAGCTGTTGCAGGCCCAGTCCAACAGATATGTTCTTCAGTTTGGCTATAGTGGTGCTATTGAGTGGTTATTGGTGATGGAGGTTGGACTGCCCCTACCGGAAGTACATTCTATGCTCTTGCTAACCTTAATATTTTTTCCAAGCGATGTTCAGCACAAAGGAATACTGATTCTTCAGCTGAGGTAACCAGCAGGAGATTTCCTTGTCCATATTTGAGCTGATGCCATGAGACTTCATGGAGTCCTGAGTAAATGTTGAGGGCTCTTGAGGCCACCTCCTACCAACTCTATACCCTGTTGCAATCTCTGATAGGTCAGTGGTGTCAGTGGGTCAGGGTGCATGGGTCAGAGGTGGTCTTGGTGGATTCTGAGTCATGGGTTGAAAGGTATGATTTAGTGAGTGTGAATTTGTCAGGCTGTTGCTTGTCTAGCCTATGGGACAGGCCCTGCAATTTCAGCCCAAGTCCCCAGGTGTTAGTGAGGAGGTTTTGCAGGGTCCAGTGCTGATGTCAATTGTCCAGTCCTATGTTATTCATATTAGATCTTTTTGTAGCAGTTTAGTACAACTGAGAAGCTTGCTAGGCAATTTCAGTGGACAGTTAAGCTTCAACCACATTGTCGTGGATCTACTGTCACATAGCAACAAAAATAAGAAAGGCTTGCTAATTTTTGCAGTCCTGATGAGCAATTAAGTATTTTTGAAGTGTAGCTTCTGTGTAGTGTAGGAAATAAAGCAAAAAATGTACACAACATAAACTCAAAATTCCTGCCCAAAGCCAACAAACCTTTTGGCTGGTCCGACAAGTTAACTGTCCTACCAGCCGTGGGTAGGATCAGAAATTCCTGGCCCTTAATTTTGGTGCTTAAGTTCTGGAGTAAATTTTGATTCCAACACCTTATGATATAGAGACAAAAGTGCAGCTTGCTAAACGACAGCTTACACTCCCATGCAGGCGAGACAGAATAATGGTGGCAGATTTATTTCTCGAAAGGACAAGAATGAATTAGATGTTTTTTTAAAATCATAATCTGGTAGTTTCATGATCACCATGAGCTTTAAATTCTGGATTTAACGAATGAACTGAATTTAACTTCTCCAAATGCTGCTTTGGGCTTTGACCTGATGTTTTCTGTGTCATTAGTCCAGGTGTTTGGATTATCAATCCAGTTACATAACCACTATCCTACAGAACCTCACAAATTAAATTAGATTAGATCTAATGGTGTGTAGCCTGAAGCAATGCACTGACAAAACACACTATTGCATTGGAAACCCTTAGACAATGGGTTTTTAAAAAAATAATTTTTATTGAAATTTTTTGAAAAATTTATATCAACAAAACAATACAATAATACCAATAACAATAATAATAATAAACACACCCCGGCACCCGTAACAACGCATATAACAACCCCCCCCCCCCCAACCCCAATAAACAACAGAATAAATTAACAATAAGCAAATTAACTTAAACACTATCCCCCTAAACCCCCCCCCCCCCCCCCCCACCCCTCGGGTTGCTGCAGCTCCTGATCTAGTACCTTATCATTGAGCCAGAAAGTCGAGGAAAGGCTGCCACCTTCTAAAGAACTCTTGTGTCGACCCCCTCAGGGCGAAAGTGACCCTTTCCAATTTAATGAATCCCGCCATGTCATTAATCCAGGTCTCCACACTCGGAGGTCTCGCATCTTTCCACTACAGCAAGATCCTCCGCCGGGCTACTAGGGACGCAAAGGCCAAGACATCGGCCTCTTTCGCCTCCTGCACTCCCTGCTCCACCCAAACCCCAAATATCGCGAGTCCCCAACCTGGCTTGACCTGGATCCCACCACTCTCGACACCGTCCTCGCCACCTCCTTCCAGAACTCCTCCAGTGCCGGGCATGCCCAGAACATATGGGCATGGTTCGCTGGACTCCCCGAACACCTGACGCATCTGTCTTCGCCCCCAAAGAACCTACTCATCCTAGATCCGGATATGTGGGCTCGGTGTAGCACCTTGAACTGGATGAGACTAAGCCTCGCACATGAAGAGGAGGAGTTCACCCTCTCCAGGGCGTCCGCCCATGTCCCCTCCTCAATCTGCTCCCCCAGCTCCACCTCCCACGTAGCCTTCAGCTCCTCTACCGCCGCCTCCCCCACCTCTTGCATTACCTGATAGATGTCAGACACCTTCCCATCCCCAACCCACACCCCCGAAAGCACCCTATCCCTTACCCCCCGCGGGGGCAACAAAGGGAATCCCTCCACCTGTCGCCTAGCAAACGCCTTGACCTGAAGGTACCTGAACATATTCCCCGGGGGGGAGCTCAAACTTCTCCTCCAGTTCACCAAGGCTCGCGAACCTCCCGTCAATAAACAGGTCTCCCAATTTCCTAATGCCCGCCCTGTGCTACCCCAGGAAATTGCCATCCATGTTCCCTGGGACAAACCGGTAGTTCCCCCGCAGCGGGGTCTCCACCGAGCCCCCCACTTCCCCCCTGTGTCGCCTCCACTGCCCCCAAATTTTGAGGGTGGCCGCCACCACCGGCCTCGTGGTGTACCTCGTTGGAGGGAGCGGCAACGGAGCTGTTACCAGTGCCATCAGGGTCTTGCCTCCGCAGGACGCCATCTCCATCCTTTTCCATGCTGCCCCCTCCCCCTCCATTACCCACTTGCGTACCATCGAGACATTAGCCGCCCAATAGTACCCAGAGAGGTTGGGCAGCGCCAGCCCCCCCTCTATCCCTGCCCCGCTCCAAAAAGACCCTCCTTACCCTCGGAGTCCCATGCGCCCAAACAAATCCCAGAATGCTGCTGTTCACCCTCCTAAAAAAAGCCTTCGGAACGAAAATGGGGAGGTACTGAAACAAAAACAAAAACCTCGGGAGCACCGTCATTTTAATGGACTGTACTCTACCCGCCAATGACAACGGCAGCATGTCTCACCTTTTAAATTCCTCCTCCATCTGCTCCACCAACCTAGTAAAATTGAGCTTGTGCAGAATCCCCCAGCTCCTAGCCACCTGGACTCCCAGGTACCTAAAACTCCTCACTGCCCTCTTTAGCGGGAGCCTACCAATCCCCTCCTCCTGATCTCCCGGGTGCACGACAAACAGCTCACTCTTGCCCAGGTTCAATTTATATCCCGAGAAACTCCCGAACTCAGCAAGAATCTCCATCACCTCCGGCATTCCCCCCAACGGGTCTGCTACATACAACAGCAAGTCGTCCGCATACAGCGACACTCGATGCTCCTCCCCCCCTCACACCAAACGCCTCCACCTCCTCGACTCCCTGAGAGCCATGGCTAGAGGCTCTATTGCCAGCGCAAAAAGCAAGGGGGACTGGGGGCACCCCTGCCTCGTCCCACGGTGGAGCTTGAAGTACTCGGACCTCCTCCCATTTGTTGCTACACTCGCCATCGGGGCCTCGTACAGCAACCTCACCCATTTAATAAACCCCACCCCAAACCCGAACCTTTCCAACACCTCCCACAAGTACCCCCACTCAACCCTGTCAAAGGCCTTCTCCACATCCAATGCCACCACAATCTCCGCCTCTCCTTCTGCTGCCGGCATCATTATCACATTTAGCAGCCTTCGCACGTTAGTGTTCAGCTGCCTCCCCTTCACAAAACCCCAGGCACACAGTCCTCTATTCTAGTGGCCAAGATCTTCGCCAGCAACTTGGCGTCTACATTCAGCAGTGAAATTCGGCCTGTATGAACCGCACTGCAAGGGGTCCTTTTCACGCTTCAGGATCAGGGAGATTAGTGCCCGAGACATCGTCGTGGGCAGAACACCCCCCTCCCATGCCTCGTTATAGGTCCTGACCAACAGGGGGCCCAGCAGGTCCGCATATTTCTTATAAAATTCAACTGGGAACCCATTCGGACCCGGCGCCTTCCCCGACTGCATGTGGCCAATCCCACTGACCAGCTCCTCCAACTCGATTGGCGCCCCCAGTCCCTCCACCTGCTCCTCCTGCACCCTTGGAAATCGGAGCCTGTCCAAAAAATTCTCCATTCCCCCTCCCACCGCCGGCGGCTCCGACCAGTACAGTTCCCTATAGAAGTCCCTAAAGACCTCATTCACCTCTGCCCCCTGCCGCACCACACTCCCATCTCTATCCTTCACTCCACCAATCTCTCTAGCCGCGTCCCGCTTACGCAGCTGGTCGCCTTCTCTCTCCATACTCATAGACCGCTCCCTGCGCCTTCCTCCACTGTGTCTCCGCCTTTCTGGTGGTCAATAAATCAAATTTGGCCTGCAAGCTACGCCGTTCCCCCAGCAATCCCTCCTCCGGGGCCTCCGCGTACCTCCTATCCACACTCAACAGCTCCTCCACCAGTCGCTCCCTCTCCCTCCTCTCCCCCATCTCCCTATGGGCTCGGATGGAGATCAGCTCCCCCCTAATCACTGCCTTCAGAGCCTCCCACACCATCCCCACCTGGACCTCCCCAGTATCATTGACCTCGAGGTACCTCTCGATACATCCCCGAACTCTCCTACACACCTCCTCGTCAGCCAACAACCCCACGTCCAGACGCCAAAGCGGGCGCTGGTCCCGCGCCTCCCCCATCTCCAGATCCACCCAATGCAGAGCATGGTCCGAAATCACGATAGCCGAATATTCGGCCTCCTCCACCCTCGGGACCAGTCCCCTGCTCAGAACAAAGAAATCAATGCGGGAATAAACCCTGTGCACATGGGAGAAAAAGGAGTACTCCCGAGCCCTCGGCCTCCCGAACCTCCAGGGATCCACTCCTCCCATCTGGTCCATAAACCCCCTCAATAACTTGGCCGCCGCTGGCCTCCTGCCTGTCCTTGAACTAGAACGATCCAGTAGGGGATCCAGCACCGTATTGAAGTCCCTCCCTATGATCAAGCCCCCCACCTCCAGGCCAGGAATGCTGCCAAACATACGCCTCATGAAACCAGCACCATCCCAATTTGGGGCGTACACATTAACCAACACCACCCTCTCCCCCTGCAGCTTACCGCTCACCATCACATATCTGCCGCCACTATCAGCCACAACCTCAGACGTCTCAAACGCCACCCTCTTCCCCACCAGGATCGCCACCCCCCGGTTCTTTGAGTCGAGCCCTGAGTGGAAAACCTGCCCCACCCACCCCTTCCTCAGACGGACCTGGTCCGCCACCTTCAGGTGGGTCTCCTGGAGCATGGCCACGTCCGCCTTCAGCCCCTTCAGATGCGAAAACACCCGGGCCTGCTTAACCGGCCCATTCAACCCCCTCACGTTCCGCGTAATCAGCCGGATCAGGGGGCACCCTTCCCCCCCTCCCCCATCGACTAGCCATAACCCATCGACTGCTCGCCCCTGGCCATCACCCATTCGGCCCATTTCTAACGGCGATAGAACCTCACCCCGACCCCCCCGAACTCCTCCCTGGCCAATCCAGCAGCAACCCGGTATCTCCCCCCCCCCCCCCCCCCCCCCCCCCCCAGGCTAGGACCCCCTCCTAATCACGACTCTCCCTCCACTGTACTCCCGTGAGCCAGCTGACCTGCTGACCCCGGCAGCTCCCGCTCTAACTCCGACCCCTCCCGATATGAGGTCCCCCCTCCTTCCCTGCATCAGCTCCTGGGCACCGCTTCAGCGCGGGAAACCCGGTCTAATAGCCACGCCCCTCGCCACCAGCTCCACCCCCTCGTCCCGCAGCACGGGAAACCAGAGAAAAGCCCGCGCTTTCACACTGCCCCACCCCACCAACGCAGCTCCCAAACCGCAGTCCCAACCCAACCACCAACTCCATACAAACAAAGACACAGATCAACCACAAACCCCAGTACCCCCCCTTAGAACACGAAACCATAACCCACATCGTCCGAAAGCGAGAGAAAAAACAAAAACAAACAGAATAACCCACTACAGCATAAACAATGATACATGAATAGAATAGAAAAACTCCCACAGCCCCCAATCTCTAGTTCAAGTCCAGCTTTTCAGCCTGCACAAAGGCCCACGCTTCCTCCGGGGACTCAAAGTAGTGATACCGGTCCTTGTAGGTGACCCAGAGGCGCGCAGGCGGCAACATGCCGAACTTCACCTGCTTTCCATGGAGCACCGCCTTCGTCCGGTTAAACCCGCCTCTCCGCTTGGCCACATCTGCACTCCAGTCCTGGTAGATACGCACTACCGAATTCTCCCACTTACTGCTCCTCACCTTCTTGGCCCATCGGAGAACACACTCCCGGTCGCTGAACCGATGGAACCGCACCAGCACCGCCCGTGGGGGTTCATTCGCCTCAGGCCGCCTGGCCAGCACTCTATGGGCCCCCTCCAGCTCCAGGGGCAGATGGAAGGATCCTGCCCCCACCAGCGAGTTCAACATCACGGCCACATAGGCCGGCAGGTCCGACCCCTTCAGCCCTTCCTCGAGGCCCAGGATCCGCAGGTTCTTCCTCCGTGACCGAAGCTCCATCTCCTCAAACCGATCTTGCCACTTTTTATGAAGTGCCTCGTGTATCTCCACCTTCCCCACGAGGGCCGAAACCTCCTCCTCGTGCTCAGAGGCCTGCTGCTGCAACTCGAGTATCGCTGCACCCTGGGTTGTCTGGGTCTCCAGCAGCTTACTCGTCGTCACCTTCAGGGATTCCAACAACTCCCCTTTCAGCTCCGTGAAATAGCGCAGAAGGGCCGCCTGCTGCTCCTCAGCCCACTGCCTCCACTCCTCAGGGGCTCCACCAGCCGCCATTTTGTCCACCTTCCCCCGCCTATCCAGGGGAGCTGCTGCCGTTGTTCTCCTCGCCCCACTTCGAGTCCGAACCATAAATCCTGGGGGGGTTATGCTCCAGACCCCTTTATCCACCGGGAATCGTCGAATCAGCGCCGTTTGGGGCCCTTAAAAGAGCCCACAAGTCCTTTTAAAGTGGGAGCTGCCGAACGTGCAGCTTAGCTCCGCATAGCCGCAACCGGAAGTCACCCTTAGACAATGGTAACTGCAAGTGTGATGAGGACCTCATCCAAAAATTGACTTTTTAAAATAGATTTTCCCATAAACAGAGATTAATTTAGGAGTCATCAATACAATTTGAAATGGAATGTTGCAAACACGTCAACTTTAATATCTCTGTGCCTCAATATGGCTGGGGTGGGGGGGGGGGGTTTAATGGAGTTTTTAAGCATAGAGAAGGTCACATTTACTTTAAGAGGGAATGAGGAGGGATTTCATAAAAGATGTGTCTGTTCATATCTCCCTTTATGGAATTAACCTTAGCAGCTAAAAGGGAGTGGGGGGGGGGGGGGGGGGGGGTAGTAGCTAGTTAGTTTATTGATTGTTTTCAGGTTGAGGAAGGGATTGTTACATTTTTGTTAAATGTGTAATGTAATTTCTGTACAAGAACATTTTTGAGAATGCTACTAAAAATATTTCTTAAAAATCTATAATGTATAATTTGTTGTTCTCTCATGGGAGTACAAGTGAGGAATCAAATCCAAGTACAGTATTCAGCTCGAGCAAGATTAGAGGGTGAGAAGAGAATAAAATGAAAGGATTTAGCGAAAGGAAAAAGGAGGGGGAAGAGGAATGGAAAGCAAGGGACGGGGATGGGGGAAAGAAAGGAAGGTGGGAAGGGTGAGGTGTGGATAGTGAGTGAAATAGGTGTGGAGAGGGAGGAGACATTTGCCACATAACTACAGATGTACAGATAACTAGTGTACAGTCAAACAAATAGAGATTGAATGAATGATATGCACCATGAAATAAATAGTGGATTCCAGAAATGGTTATTAGCAGTAATATAACAGGCGTTGAAATGATGATGTGAATTTCAGCCCTTTAAAACGGTTATCTTCATCTTAAAGTATGGTTACAGTTTCAAATTAATCCCAATGTATATTTATTTTAAATTGACTTTGGCATTGTACCTGGAGAGTTGAAATCAAATATCACCTTCAGGTGAAAAACAATAAAATGGGGATAATTGGACTAGGGTGTACCAATGTCAGCAATCTTATTTTAAAGTCCGATTCTGACTTTATTTTTATCTTCTCATTGTGAATTCCTATCTCCACATTTTTCATAGAAATTACCTATGTAAGTGTGTTAACACTGTAATTATAGATTCATGCCTGTGGTAGAAACTGCAGAGTCTCCACTGGGGTAAAGGTATAATTAGAACAGCACTAATCTTTCCCCTCTTGTAACTGTCTCTATTTATTTTGCAAAGTCTCAATTGTTAATGTCTGTCCCTTTATTCCCCTTGTTTTCTTTCTCACAAACTTCCATGCACTCATTCGCCTTCATTTTCACAGTTTGTTTTGTTCTTTCTTTCTTTGTCTCTGTTCCTTTTTACTCTTCCGATCACTCATCTCTCAGGCAGATGTTCCCTTTTAAATAAATCCAAATGACCTTGTTGTGATCGAACTAATGTTGCTATGGCAATGGCTGCGAATGTTGTTGCAAAGGTTTGGATTTGACAGGTAACCATGCATATCCACATAACCAGTATGTTCGCTGACCTTATTCCTGAACATTTTCCTCGCCACTTTGTTAGGGCTTTGTCATCTTATCAACCATCAGGGCACTTTTCTTTTTTCAAATACTATTGGCTTGTTTTTCAAAAACTAGGGCCTGAGGCAGTGGCAAACTTTTTCTACATGTTGTTTAGCAAAATGGGCTGAAACATGTCCACCTTTCCCATTTCCATCAATGTGGTTCTGAACACACCTGAAATGACTGGGAGTTTCCTGGAACTGAAGATTTCAGTTATGAATGCTGCCTCAGCAGCTTGGGGGATTTAAATATCCCACCGCAGTACCCAATGCCTCACCCATCACCCTTGATCCATTACATCACCACCAGTTCTTGGTGACATTACCGCAGAGGTTCAGAACAATATGGAGTGTCGTCAGGAAGCAGGGATGTAGCCTTGGTAATTGGAGCATCTCTACAATTGTTTGGGTGGGTGGGGGAGACGGGGAACGCAGAACGAGGAACGGGAATAGGGGTTTGATGAGAAAGCAAGACCGGAGATCAGGGAAATTGGGTAATCAGGAAACTGATGGATCAGGGGGAGAGAGAAAGACTGAAGAATGAGGAGACCAGAGCATGATGATGGGGGTTTGGGGATTCTGCAGAATGGGGATTGGAAGAGGGTGACTAGGAGTTAAGGATTGGGGAAACAGGGAGAATGGGGAAACGAAAAGACTGAATTGTAGGCAGATAGAGACTGGGGAATAGGGGCTTTTGGAGAGTGAAACTGGGAGGAGAGAGGAATTTTAGGAAATGCAGATGGGGGAATGGGGAAACTGAGGAAGAGGAGATTGAGGGTGAGAGAGTGTCTGGACAATAGGAAACCAGTGACGGTTCAGGGTGGAGGTGGGGTGGTGGAAATGTGCTGGGGAATTGAGACTTGAGAAGAGCAAGGAGAGGAAAATTGGGAAATGGATCGACATGGAGTTTACTATTTCCCAAAGAGCCTGGAGCAGCAGCAACATGGGTGAAAGGGAGCAGCCTGATGCTGCCAGTGAAACCCAGGCATCCTACCATGGGTAAATAGTGAAAGATTATTTTCACTGATGCAAAAGTAGGAGGTAGAGAATTGAAAATAAGGATCCAGATGATTCAATAGGTATGAAAGAAGGTAAGTTATTGCACGGAGGGCTATTAGGCTACAGGATACTTAATCATATTTGGCTACTGAGCTGGACACTAAGATTCAATTTCAATAAGAATGGAAAAGGATTTGAAACAAAAATACAAAAAGATCTTGGAATGAATTAATTTACAACCTGTATCTATATAACACCTTTACCATAATAAATGTCTCAAAGGCCTGTCACAGGATCGTTATAAAACAAAATACAACACTGAACCACGTGAGAAATTGCTCCCATGGCCAATGAGTTTTAAGGACTGTCTTAAAGAGTAAAGTGAGATAGATAGGTGTAGAGGTGTAGAGAGGATTTTTCAGAGGGTTGGGTGTAAGTTGCTGAAGGAACAGCCACTAATGATGGAGTGATCAAAATTGGGGATGTTCGAGAGGCTAAAATTAGGTGTGCTTGTGTGCGGATATCTCGGGGGAGTGAGGGGCATATACACAATGTGGATAGCTGGGTCAATATCCCAGAGAACCAAGGTGGGCTTTCTTACCGTTCCACCTCGGCAACTGCGCTCTTCTGATGCTGCCTTGGGCCTGCCTTGCGAGGCAACAGACTAAACATTACTCATCCACATCTCTGGTAGATGACAATGTGGCAGATATGGGAGGAGCTGATGGCTTTGAGTTGGTGACATTGGGAACTGTCTTATATTTTATATTTTGTCTTATATTTCCTGAGCCCAAGAGAAAACCAAGCCCAAGATCTTGACTCTTATGATCAACAGCTTCATAATTTGAGCATTGATCAGTTGAGTGCTACCTTGATACCTAACCTTCCTTCACAAACTATGAGAAAAGCCGAAGAGCACCTTGGACATTTTCCATCGTGTCACTAACAATGACAGTGTGGGGTGTGAGTTGCATTGCTTTGATGATTCTTTTGCAGCTGTCAGCCTTCTTCTCACTGTAATGCAACAGCAATTTTTCAGGGGTGCTTAATGGGACTAGTTTGAAGACATGGTTTAAGAAGGACATTATTAGAGGCCGGACGGCGGAGGAGGAGAAGCGGAGCGCCGGCAGAGGAGCGGCAGCTGAGGAGCGACAGCGACGGCAGAGGAGCGGCAGAGGAGCGGCAGCTGAGGAGCGACAGCGACGGCAGAGGAGCGGCAGCGGAGCGGCAGCTGAGGAGCGACAGCGACGGCAGAGGAGCGGCAGCGGAGCGGCAGCTGAGGAGCGACAGCGACGGCAGAGGAGCGGCAGCGGAGCGGCAGCTGAGGAGCGACAGCGACGGCAGAGGAGCGGCAGCGGAGCGGCAGCGAAGGAGCGACAGCGACGGCGGAGGAGAGGCAGCGACAGGGGGGCCCAGCAGCAGCAGGTCCAACCCCTCTCCCTCCCCCCCCCCCACGCGGGCCAGGAGCGGTGCGGCGGCGGCGGCCCCTCTTGTCTTCCCCCCCCCCCCCACGCGGGCCAGGAGCGGTGCGGCGGCGGCGGCCCCTCTTCTCTCTCCCCCCCCCCCCCCGCGGGCCAGGAGCGGTGCGGCGGCGGCGGCCCCTCTTCTCTCTCCCCCCCCCCCCCTCCCCACCAGCAGCGGGACCCCCCCCCCCCCAACCAGCAGCGGGGACACCACCCCCCCCCACAGCCAGCAGCGTGGACACCCACCCCCCCCAGCCAGCAGCGGGGACACCCCCCCCCCAGCCAGCAGCGGGGACACCCCCCCCCCCCCAGCCAGCAGCGGGGACACCCCCCCCCCAGCCAGCAGCGGGGACACCCCCCCCCCCCAGCCAGCAGCGGGGCCACCCCCCCCCCCCCCAACCGGCAGCAACCACCGGCCCACTCGCCCCTCCCCCCCCCCCCAACTGCAGTGACCACCACGTGGCAAGGACAAAGAGACAAAGGGACTCTCTCTCTCTCTCTCCTGGTTGAGTGGGGAGAGAAGACAAAAGAAAAAAGAGACTTGTATTTCTGTTCCTTTTTTTTAAAAAAAAAACCCAAAAGAAAACTGGTAAAGAGAAAAGGGGTAAAGGAAAGAAGGGGGGAAATAAATTTTAAAAAAAAAATATATATATATATATATATAGATATATAATAATAAATAAAATAAAAATAGGGTGCGGAAAAGGGGGAAAAGAAGAACAAGGAGAGAAGAAAAGATGAAGGGGAAGGGGGAGAAAGAAATGCCAGAAGGGAGCCAAGAGAAAGGGGGCACCGGAAGTAGACGGGGCAAAGGGAAAGCCAGCTCGGGCGAACGAGTCAACACGCGAAGCGGCGGGAAGGATGTTTCGCCGCATCCAGAAGAGCTGGACGGGCGGGCAACCTCTCCCCTGGGGTTAGAGGGGGGCGTGAATTGGAAGGAAGCCTTTGCCGAGGTGGTGAGGGAGCAGCTGCAGGCAATCAAGGCAGAGTTAAAAGCAGACGCAGAGGCCGCAGCACAGGCAGCAGTGACCAGGGCCATGTCAGGGGTGCAGCAGGTTCTGACCAGATTGGAGAAGAAAGTGGATGCCCAAGGGAAGATACTGGAAGCCCAGGGGGCAACCATTAAAGAGCTGGAGAAGGCAGCGACTGACGCGAGCGACCGGGTCATATCCCTGGAGAGGGGAATGGTGAAACTGAGTGCAACACAGGGGAGCCTGAAGGGCAGGGTAGACGACCAGGAGATCAGCTCGAGAAGGCAAAATATTAAGATAGTGGGCCTGCCAGAGGGGATAGAGGGTAGAAATCCCACAACATTCGTGGCTGCGATGCTGGGCTCCTTAGTGGGGCGGGAAACTTTTCCCACCCCACCGGAAATGGACAGAGCTCATCGGTCACTGCGCCCGAAGCCCAAGGAAGGGGAAAAACCGAGAGCAGTTATAGCCAGACTGCACCGGTACCGGGATAGGGAGACAATCCTGCGCTGGGCCAAGGAGAATAGAGCCTGCAATTGGGACGGGCACGCCATCCGAATCTACGAGGATTTTGGAGCGGACATAGCTAAGAGACGGGCGGAGTTCAACAGAGCGAAAGCAGCTCTCTATAAGAACAAAGTACGTTTTGGTATGCTGTACCCAGCAAAACTCTGGGTCACATACCAACACAAGGAATATTTCTTTACAGCCCCTGCCGAGGCGAATAGATTCGTCGAGGAGCACGGGCTGGAAAAACGCCATGGGAAGTAGGGACGAGGGGCCCATGGCAAGGAGATACGTCATGCCGACGGGGGGGTGGGGAGGGGCGAGGCAAAGCCAGCCCCCTCCCCCCTGGCAGGAACACCCAGAACGAAAAACAACCCAACGCCCAAGGGCCCGCCCCAGGTGGGAGGCCAGGCCCCGGCACGAGGGAACGGGAGTACTGGAGAGGGGAGAGGGGAAGCGGGACAGCAACCTCCGAGAGGGGAGCCACCGTGCTAGCAGGAAAGCTAGCGAAGGGGGCGCGCAACAGAGCAGGGCCGCAGCGCACCCCCAACAGGGGGGAAGGCGCCAGGCAGGGGAGGGGGGGGATCACCCATCAAAGGTGGGAGAGCAAATGGGGACAGGAATGGGGGAGAGAGGGGCAATGGAGGGGTATACAGGGGTATCCCCGAAAGGGATAGAGCGGGGGGGGGGGGGGGGGGGGGGACACTCGGGGGGCGAGGGACCAGGGAGGGGAAATGCAGGGACGAAGGGACAAAAGAGGCCAGAAAGGGAATAGGGCCACAAAGTGCCACAGACAAGGGCTCGAAACAGGGAACTGCTGCAAGCACCCACCCAGTACGGTCTGTGGGTGAAGGGGCCCCCGGAGTGCAGGGGACTACCCGCGTGGCGGACACACAGTGGACGGCCATGGCGGGTGTCCCCGGGTCAAGGGGGAACCCCGGAGCGCAGGGACCCGACCGCATGGGGAGAGCAGTGATAGTGGACATCCTAAACGGCCCCCTAACAAAGGGAAACCCCAGAGGGCAGGGGCGCGTCCACCGGACAAATATGGTTAACCCCACAGGAGCAAGGGGGCAGAAGCCCCCCACCAGAATAGTCACCTGGAACGTAAGGGGACTTAACGGCCCAGTGAAGAGATCTAGAGTCCTCACCCACCTTAGAAACATGAGGGCCGACATAGTCTTCCTCCAAGAGACGCACTTGAGGGAGCAGGACCAACTGCGGGTAAGAAAGGGCTGGGTGGGACAAACCTATCATTCCTGTTATGGGGCAAGGGCCAGGGGGGTGGCGATCCTGATTGGCAAGAGGACAATGTTTAGGGCGACAAAGACGGTTACGGACCCAGGGGGACGGTATGTCATGGTCAGCGGGGCCCTGGATGGGGCGCCGGTAGTTCTAGTTAACGTGTACGCGCCCAACTGGGACGACATGAGCTTCATCCAAAAGACCATGGCAGAAATCCCGGACATAGCGACGCACCGACTAATCATGGGGGGGGACTTCAACTGTGTACAGGACCCAACGACGGACAGATCAAACCCCAGAACGGGGAAAACCTCAAACATGGCAAGGGAACTCAGTCACTATATGGAGCAGATGGGAGCAGTAGACCCCTGGAGATTCGCCCACCCGGGGGAGAAAGAATTCTCTTTCTTCTCCCCAGTACACAACGTGTACACCAGAATTGACTTCTTTGTGGTGGGGAAAACGGTGCATCCAGAGATAGACAAGGTGGAATACTCCGCAATTGTGATATCAGACCACGCTCCACACTACATGGATGTGCGGCTAGAGACGGGAAGGGCCCAGCGCCCCAAATGGAGGTTGGACGGTGCCTTACTAGCTGACAAGGCCTTCAGCGAAAGGATAGCGCAGGCCATAGCGGAGTACACTGAGATCAACCAAAACGGGGAGGTCTCACCCTCCACGTTCTGGGAAGCGCTTAAGGCCGTACTAAGAGGGGAAATCATAGCCTACAAAGCGCAAAGAGATAGGGAGGAAAGGGTGGCTAGGCAGAAGCTGGTCGACTCCATACTGGAGGTAGACCATAAATACTCTGAGGCCCCGACTGTAGAACTCCTGGCGGAGAGAAAAGAATTACAAAGGAACTTTGACCTGCTCTCCACCAGGAAAGCAGTACACCAACTCCGCCAGGCACGCGGGGCCCTATACGAACACGGAGACAAAGCCAGCCGCCTGTTGGCCCACCAGCTGAGAAAGCAGGCAGCCAGCAGAGAAATTGCGCAAATCAGAGATACCAGAGGCACGTTGGAAACAGAACCAGAGAGGATTAACAAAACCTTCAAGGCCTTCTACCAAGAGCTGTACACCTCAGAGCCCCCAACGGGGAAGGCTGGGATGAACCGGTTTCTTGACGGACTGGACATACCAGTTGTGGGAGAGGGCAGAAAACGGGATCTGGAAGCACCACTAGCACTGGGAGAGATCATGGAGAGCATTAGCTCCATGCAGGCGGGGAAGGCGCCGAGACCGGACGGATTCCCGGCGGACTTCTACAAAAAATTTGCGACAGCGCTGGCCCCGCACCTGCGGGAGATGTTCACAGACTCGCTAGCTAGGGGCACGTTGCCACCCACGTTAGCACAGGCCTCAATCTCGCTGATACCTAAGAAAGACAAAGACCCAACGGAATGTGGGTCATACAGACCCATATCTCTGCTGAATGCAGACGCCAAAATACTGGCCAAAATCCTAGCCAAAAGGCTAGAAGACTGTGTACCTGAGGTGGTCACAGAGGACCAGACGGGCTTTGTCAAAGGTAGACAGCTGACCGCGAACATCAGGCGCCTGCTGAACGTGATAATGACCCCCTCCGGGGAGAGAACACAAGAGGTGATCGTCTCCCTGGACGCAGAAAAGGCCTTCGACAGAGTCGAGTGGAAATACCTCATAGAGGTACTGGAGCGGTTCGGGCTTGGAACAGGGTTCACCGCTTGGGTAAAGCTCCTGTACAACGCTCCCATGGCGAGTGTACAGACCAACAATACCAACTCCCAATACTTCCAGCTGCACAGGGGCACCAGACAAGGATGCCCACTGTCCCCGCTGCTGTTCGCACTAGCAATTGAACCGCTAGCAATCGCGCTCAGGGCAGCAAAAAATTGGAGGGGGATCCGAAGGGGAGGTAGAGAGCACAGAGTCTCACTCTATGCGGATGGTCTGCTCCTCTATATCTCGGACCCACAAAGCAGCATGGACGGAATCATCGCGCTCCTGAAAGAGTTTGGACCCTTCTCGGGCTACAAACTCAACATGAGCAAAAGTGAGATCTTCCCAGTGCACCCGCAAGGGGGGGGGGCAGCACTAAAGGGGCTGCCGTTCAAACAAGCCCGACATAAATTCCGCTACCTGGGGATCCAAATAGCCCATGACTGGAAAGGGATCCACAAATGGAACCTCACCAGCCTGACGGAGGAAGTTAAAAAGGACCTGCAAAGATGGAACACACTCCCGCTCTCCCTCGCGGGGAGAGTTCAGACGATCAAAATGAACGTACTGCCCAGGTTCCTCTTCCTGTTTAGATCCATTCCGATCTACATCCCCAAGGCCTTTTTCAAAGCGCTGGACAAACTCATCATGGCGTTCGTATGGGGGGGTAAAAATGCTAGGATCCCAAAGATGGTCTTACAAAAAACAAAAACCAGGGGAGGGTTAGCCCTCCCGAATCTACAATTCTACCACTGGGCAGCAACAGCCGAGCGAGTAAGGGGATGGATCCAGGAGCCAGAAGCTGAGTGGGTGCGTGCGGAGGAGGCCTCCTGCATGGGAACCTCCCTCCGGGCCCTCGCCACGGCAGCACTCCCATCCCCACCCAAAAAACACTCCAGCAGCCCAGTGGTGACAGCCACCCTCCAATCCTGGAACCAACTGCGGCAGCAACTTGGCCTGACCAAAATGTCGAACAGGGCTCCCATCTGCAACAACCATAGGTTCACACCAGCACTAACTGACGCCACCTTCAAAAGGTGGAGGCAGGACGGGGGGACACTGACAGTCAGGGACCTATACACGGACGACAGGATCGCAACACTGGACGAACTGACAGAGAAATTTCAGCTAGCTGGGGGGAACGAGCTACGGTACCTGCAGCTCAAAAACTTCCTACGAAAGGAGACAAGGACGTACCCACAACCGCCACGACAGACACTACTGGAAGACCTACTGGACGCAAGTATCCTAGAGAAAGGGAACTGTAGTGACATGTATGACCGACTGGTAGATAGGGACGACACCGTACTGGACGCAACAAGGAGGAAATGGGAGGACGACCTGGGGATGGAGATAGGGTGGGGACTCTGGAGCGAAGCACTGCATAGGGTCAACTCCACCTCCACGTGCGCAAGGCTCAGCCTGACGCAACTAAAAGTGGTACATAGAGCCCACTTAACAAGAACCCGTATGAGTAGGTTCTTCCCGGAGGTGGAAGACAGATGTGAACGGTGCTAAAGAGGCCCGGCCAACCACGCCCACATGTTCTGGTCTTGCCCCAGACTCGTGGAGTACTGGACAGCCTTCTTCGAGGTTATGTCCAAAGTGGTGGGAGTGAGGGTGGAGCCATGCCCGATAGTGGCGGTCTTCGGGGTTTCAGAACAGCCAGATCTATTCCTGGGGAGGAGGGCGGACGCCCTTGCCTTTGCCTCCCTGATCGCCCGCCGTAGAATCCTGTTTGGCTGGCGGTCAGCAGCACCGCCCAGAGCTGCGGACTGGCTGTCCGACCTCTCGGAATCTCTCCAAATGGAGAAAATCAAATTTGCCATCCGAGGGTCGGACGACGGCTTCCACAGAACGTGGGAGCCATTCATGCAACTGTTCCGGGACCTATTTGTGGCCAATGTACAAGAGGAAGAATAGTCGGGGGAAGGTAGCGGGAGGGGGGGGGGGGGGGGGGGGGGGCTACAGGTTCGTTACGGGGGTTCGATGGCTAGCTAAGGCCCAAAACCAAACTAAATAAACATGTTGAGGGGGGGGGGGGGGGGGGGGGGGGGGGGGGCGCAGTTACTACTACGAAGATGCTTACCTGTAAATATGTATGTTAATTTTTGCGTGTTTGTTTTTTTTTCTCTCCTAACAATTTGTAATTTGTTCAATATAAAATATGAAAACTGAATAAAAACATTTATAAAAAAAAAGAAGGACATTATTAGAGTGACAATTACCTTTCAGCAGATTGTTGTCATGTTCCACATTGCACAATAGGATTTTTTTCACCACTCAGGTGTTGTCTGATCATCAAGATCCAATTATACTCGCCAAGATTGAGCACAGATCAGCCTTCTTAAAATGTCCCCACATGGAATGAAGGATCTGCAGTCACAACTTCTTCCACTTCATGCTACCCTTCTCCAAACAAGAGAGCCCATTAGCTACTGGTACCAGAGCCCAAGTCATTAACAACAAAAAGGCATAGAGAAAAACCTCTGTTAATTGGAGGGGAGTTTGCAAGTAGTGGTGTTCCAATGTACCTGCTGCCTTTGTTCTTCTATTTTGGGGCAAGTTTAACTCACTTGGCTAGATAGCTGGCTCATGATGCAGAGCAAGGCCAGCAGTGTGGGTTCAATTCCCATACCGGCTGACATTATTCAACCTTGCCTCTCGCCTGAGGTATAGTGATCCTCAGGTTAAATCACCACCAGTCAGCTCTCCCCCTTAAAGGGGAAAGCAGCCTATGGTCAGCTGGGATTATGGAGACTTTACCTGACCTCTTCTAGTTTGTAAAGGTCAGGGGTTTTGCAGGCACTGTCAAAAGAGCCTTGGTATGTTGCAGCAATGCACCTTGTAGGTGCCACATGCTTCAACCAACTATGTGCCTGTGCTGGAGGGACTGAATGTTTAAGGTGGTGGAATGGGTGCTAATCAAGCGAGTTTTTTGGATGGTGTCAAGTTTCTTACAAGTTGGAACTGCACTTACTCAGGCAAGTGGGGAGCATTTCTTGACATTCCTGATGTGTGCCCAGCTTGTAGATGATGGACAGACTTTGGGAAATCTGGAGGCAATATTCAGTTCCTGTGAACTATTGAAACATTATGAATGAATAGAAAAGCTCCAAAAAGGAACACAATTTCACCAACATGCATAAGAAATAATGCAACAGTTAACCTGTGAGTAGTTTAAAACCCCATTGACTTGCTGTTTCCCCTTAATACGTCCAGTAATAAGGAGGTATGGTTAAGTGAGGAGTTGTGTAATAGCTTCCTCCCCCAAATATTTTGCGCGGTGTTGGAGCATAGTTACAGATCTATGGTCAGCTTGGCATTCTAAACCACAGTGAGTCAGACTTAACCAGGGTCCCGCAGGGATGATGTTAACCACATGTTGGCTGAGATGTGGTGACCCATAAACAACATGCCGAAACTAGCCAAACTTTAAGCCGGATTTCTACTGATCACTTAGAAAAATACTCTACGACAGGATAGCTATAAGGCAAAGAATATTCAATCCCTGAAAGGGTGTGTGAGCTGCTACCATTTGGCTTTGGGACAAGTGACCTCGACTTCCACAAGCAGTCAATGAGGAAAGTCAATGACCATCAAACCAGTACCCGGCAATAAATGCAGTACAATGAATGGGTCTTGTTGTCCCTTTCGGTTGCAGGAGATCGTCTTGCTGGTAATGAGGACAAAGAGAACGTTTGAGTGAACATAGAGACATATCTAAATGTGACAACCATCTGTCTAAGCCCCATAGAGATGGGTAAAGACTCATGGTGCAAGTAGGGTATTGTGTGTGTCTTTCAATGTTGTTTGTTCCTGTTGTTGTTACTTGAGTGATGTTGTATATTTAACTAGTAAATTATCTATGTCAATATGGTGACAATTATAAATAAACATTTCTGGACTATCGAACTGACCTGAACTTGGTGATGTGACATCCTGCTTGGCTGATCCCGTGGAACTAAAGGTCATGTTGTCCTTTCAAGATCACCCCCTGGCCTACTGCACAGTCCGGCCAGTTGTGGCCAATCACTGGTGGCATTTACAACGTCGATGAGCTAGGCAAATATTAGAATAAGGCACAGGCTGAGTGTTTTCAAAATAGTACTGTTGGGACACTTTCATACCATTGAACATGTCTTTAACTTTGGAATGTTAAGGCTGGAGCATGGCATTTGAAAATTGCAGCACTGTTGTCAAATCATTGCTACACACTGACTGATGCCATAAATGACCAGCTTTGCATGCTGCTGGTGGTCACTACAAAGATCAAAGAAAAGTACAGCACAGGAACAGGCCCTTCGGCCCTCCAAGCCCATGCCGACCATGCTGCCTGTCTAAACTAAAATCTTCTATACTTCCGGAGTCCGTATCCCTCTATTCCCATCCTATTTATGTATTTGTCAAGATGCCCCTTAAACGTTACTATCGTTCCTGCTTCCACCACCTCCTCTGGCAGAGAGTTGCAGGCACCAATATTAAGTAATGGGTGAAGAGACATTCAAATTAGTTGTCTCATTTATGTTAAGTATCAAATAATTGACACTGATATGTAAAGGAGCTTCAGGTGGCCTTTGTGTCAGGTGATGTGATGGTAGAGTTTTGTGCAGAGTCTGTTAAAGTGAAATAAAGGTGTTTGCGAAAAGGAGCAGAACCTTTGACTCTTTATGCAACAGCAGCTAAACGTCTAACAAATGGTAGCACCGGACGTTGCTGTGCAAGTGTGAAGGGTTGAAAGATACAACTTTTCCAGACCAAACCAAGGAGTGAGTGTGAAGATAAAAAAATGATATGTGGCTGAACCTAAGATAAAGATGGTTGGATATGACTACCCCCCTTATTTTTGAAAGGGGATCATACGACCAATGAAGAAGTGCAGTAGTTATGTGGACTAAGGTAACTGCCTTGGGAAAGAGAAAACAAGGTATGGCATTGGCTCTTTCTCTACCTTATGACAGTAAAATCCGAAGCAAAGTGTTTTCTGAGCTGGAATTAGTAGAGTTAGACTCAGAAGAAGGTCTGGAGGATCTATTACATTATGAGGATAAGATTTATAAAAAGGATGACTTGTTAAGTGCGTATGAAGCTTGGTCGGATTTTGATAGGTTCCGGAAAATAGAGGATTTCTCCATTGAAGACTATATAATGGAATTTGGCAGACTATGTAAAAGGCTGCAGAAACACAACCTGGAATTTCCACCGTCTGTGTTGACCTTTAAATTACTTGACTGTGCTAGAGTGAGCAACATGGATAGGCTCCTGGTTTTGACAGGACTACAGTTTGCACATAAGGATACCTTATTCGATTAGATAACAGAAGCTTTAAAGAAGTTTCTGGGGAAACATTTGATTCCGATGGCTCTGGTGACCCAAATAGGTCAGTCTGCAATAAAGCAGAATATAGAAGATACATTCCTAACAGGATGGCGAAATCGTACGGCTACGAACCGGTTCCAAGCCTATAGAAGGAGATTGGGACCCAAAAACAATGAAGACAGAAACCCGGCTAGAACCTGCGATAGGAAGATGAACCCTCGAAATGCACGGGGTATGATAAATCGATGTTTTCGATGTGACTCTCAATATCATTATGCTTTCAACTGTCCAGCACGTTATAATAAACTGTTTGAAGCGACACATGACATGGAAGAGTCAGAAGAGGAAAAAGATAATGACCAGAAAGAAGGCATTGTCCTATTAACAAGCAGTTTTACACCGGTAATGAGTGTGTTGGTTGCAGAATCCTTCAATTGTGCTGTATTGGACAGTGGTTGCACATCTACTATGTGTGGAATTGACTGGTTAAAATGTTACCTGGACTCCTTGAATGCTGAAAATCGTAACAAGGTTGAGGAATTTGAAAGTTCCACAAGTTTCAGGTTTGGGGATAATAATACTCTGAAGTCGCTGAAAAGAGTGGTGATCCCTTGCAATGTTGCCGGAGTGAATCATTTCATTAGCACGGATGTTGCATCAAGTGAGATGCCTTTGCTTCTGAGCAGACCGTCGATAAAGAAAGCGCACATGAAACCGAATATGGAAAAGGATATGGCAACAGTTTTTGGAAAGACAGTGGACTTAGAATTTACACAGTCGGGACACTATTGTACTCCATTACTGACAAATAATGTTTCAAGTACAATTGTTAAGGATATGTTAATGGCAGTTGAAAATGGGACTTTAGCTGTTGTATGAAAACTGCATAGGCAATTTGCGCATCCGTCTCCTCGGAGGCTGAAAAATGTATTAAAAGATTCCGGGGTAAGGGATGAAGACTATACTAAGCTGACAGAACAGGTTAGTGATCACTTTGAAGTTTGTAGGAAGCATAGAATGACCGATAGTAACCCTACCAGCACGACCGATAGTAACCCTACCTTTGGCCTGGGATTTTAACAACATTGTGGCCATGGACCTTAAGGTCTGGGATAAAGCCAATAATATATTTATTTTGCATTTTGTAGATTTAGCAACCAGATTTAGTCAATCAACGATTGTACGAAGTAAAGAAAAGAGAGTAATTCTGGATCAAATCGTGGAAAAATGGATAGGGACAGGAATGGGCCAACTGGCAAAATTCCTTACGGACAATGGGGGAGAATTTGCTAATGATGAGTTAAGGGATATGTGTGAAAATGTGAATATCATAGTAATGAATATGGCTGCAGAAAGCCCATTCACTATTGGTGTGTATGAAAGAAACCATGCGGTAATAAATGACATGCTCCGGAACATTGATAGACCAAACTGCACGCTAAATTCAGCTTCAGCATGGTCCATACATGCAAATAATTTATTGCAGATGGTTGGGAGATATAGTCCCTATCAATTAGTGTTTGGTAGAAATCCTAAAATTCCGTCCATTTTGGATGACGAGCCTCCAGCTTGGGAAGTGACCACAATTATCTCTGCCTTTTCTGAGCATTTAAATGCATTACATAGCAGTAGAACAGCTTTTTTGGAAGCAGAGTCTCTGAAAGAATTGGCAGAGCTTTAAGGCATAATGTATGGCTATGAAATACCGATTTTCAGCAAGGAGACATAGTATACTTTAAGAAAGACAATTTTAATGAATGGAAAGGCCCAGGGAAGATCATAGGCATAGATGGCAAAACAATTATTTTGCAACATGGCTATCAAAATGTTCGGGTACATTCATCAAGGATAATGGGTACAGATTAAAAATTTTCAAGTTTAGACAGAGCAGACGGACGTGATGAGGATCATCTGGTATGCACGTGTTACAGAACTATGAGGACCAGTCAACTGATATAGATAGGGTTTCTGTAGGGGAACACAACTCTTCTGATGAATTAGAACAGGCCATTTTTCTGAAAGGAAAACTGCCAAAAGCTGGTACAAAAGTGACATACTTGCCTGAAGGGTCTAGTCAATGGCAGGATGCAACTGTTATTAGTAGAGCAGGGAAAGCCACTGGAAAGTATAAACATTGGTTGAATGTACAGCATTCAGTACGTAGGCTTCTGAATGTTATCATGATGCCGGCGGTAGAAGGGGAGGCGGAGATAGTGGTAGCATTAGACGCGGAGAAGGCCTTTGATAGGGTTGAGTGGGGGTACTTGTGGGAGGTGCTGGAAAGGTTTGGGTTCGGGGAGGGGTTTGTCAGTTGGGTGAGGCTGTTATATGAGGCCCCGATGGCGAGCGTAGCCACGAATAGGAGGAGATCGGGGTACTTTTGGTTGTACCAGGGGACGAGACAGGGGTGTCCCCTGTCCCCCTTGCTCTTTGCGTTGGCAATTGAGCCCCTAGCCATGGCGTTGAGGGAGTCAAGGAATTGGAGGTGTCTGTTGCGGGGTGGGGAGGAGCACCGTGTGTCATTATACACAGAGGACTTGTTGCTATATGTGGCGGACCCAGTGCGGGGAATGCCGGAGGTGATGAAGATCCTTAGGGAATTTGGGGGCTTTTCTGGGTACAAGCTCAACCTGGGTAAGAGTGAGCTGTTCGTCGTGCACCCGGGGGATCAAGAGGAGGGGATTGGTAGGCTCCCACTGAAAAGGGCAGGGAGGAGCTTTCGGTACCTGGGAGTCCAGGTGGCTAGGAGCTGGGGGGGGCCTTCACAAACTAACCTCACTTGGCTGGTGGAGCAAATGGAGGAGGAGTTTAAAAGATGGGACATGTTGCCGCTGTCACTGGCACGCAGGTGGCAGTCCGTCAAGATGACGGTACTTCCGAGGTTTTTGTTCCGTTCCTGTGCCTCCCCATCCTTATCCCGAACGCCTTTTTTAGGAGGGTCAATAGGAGTATTATGGGATTTGTATGGGCGCATGGGACTCAGAGGGTGAGAAGGATGTTTTTTGGAGCGGGGCAGGCATGGGGGGGCTGGCGTTGCCCAACCTCTATGGGTACTATTGGGCTGCCAACGCAGCGATGGTGCGTAAGTGGGTAATGGATGGGGCAGGGGCAGCATGGAAGAGGATGGAGATGGCGTCCTGCGTGGACACGAGCCTGGAGGCGCTGGTAACGGCGCCATTGCCGCTCCCTCCATCGAGGTATACCACGAGCCCGGTGGTGGCGGCTACCCTTAAAATTTGGGGGCAATGGAGACGGCATGGGGGGGAGGAAGGGGGCTCAATGGAGTCCCCGATACGGGGGAACCACCGGTTTGTTCCAGGGAGCATCGATGGTGGGTTTCTTGGCTGGCACAGGGTAGGTATTAGGAGGTTGAGGGACCTGTTTGTGGATGGGAGGTTTGCGAGCCTGGGTGAGTTAGAGGGGAAGTTTGGGCTCCCCCCGGGGAACATGTTTAGGTACATGCAGGTTAGGGCATTTGCCAGGCGGCAGGTGGAGGGGTTCCCTCTGCTGCCCCCACGTGGGGTACGGGACAGGGTGCTCTTGGGGGTGTGGGTTGAAGGGGGGAGGATTTTGGACGTGTACCACGTCATGCGGGAGGTGGATGAGGCCTCAGTGGGGGAGCTGAAGGGTAAATGGGAAGAGGAGCTGGGTGAGGAGATTGAGGAGGGAACGTGGGCGGATGCCCTAGAAAGAGTGAATTCCTCTTTTTCCTGTGCGAGGCATAGCCTCATACAGTTCAAGGTGCTGCATAGGGCCCACATGACCGGGATGAGGATGAGTAGGTTTTTCGGGGGCGAAGACAGGTGTGCTAGGTGCTCGGGGAGCCCAGCGAACCACGCCCATATGTTTTGGGCATGCCCAGCACTGGGGGAGTTCTGGAAGGGGGTAGCAAGGACGGTGTCGAGGGTGGTAGGATCCAGGGTCAAGCCAGGCTGGGGACTCGTAATTTTTGGGGTTGCAGTGGAGCCGGGAGTGCAGGAGGCGAAAGAGGCCGGTGTTCTGGCCTTTGCGTCCCTAGTAGCCCGGCGGAGGATTTTGCTTCAATGGAAGGATGCGAGGCCCCCAAGCATGGAGGCCTGGATCAATGATATGGCGGGGTTCAACAAATTGGAGAAGGTGAAATTTGCCCTGAGGGGTTCAGTACAGGGGTTCTTTAGGTGGTGGCTTTCCTTGACTTCCTGGCAGAACGGTAGGAAAATGGGCTGGCAGCAGCAGCAACCGGGGGTGGGGGGGGGGGGGGGAGAGGGGGGGTGGGGGGGGTTTGTTGCGGGGGAAGGGAGAAATGTGTATATGTGTTTATTGAATATGCTGGGTGCTCATCTATTTCTTCTTTTTGTAGTTATTGGGGGTGGGGGTTTGGTTTTGGGGGTTATTGTGTTTTTTTCTCTTTGTTGTTACAACGGTTTTCCTGCTGTTATTTTATGTTTTTGATATGTTTTTGAAAATCTTAATAAAAATTATTTAAAAAAAAAGAATGTACAGCATTCAGGGGAGGGAATCAAGAAAATGGATTGGGAACACGAAGTTCAAAAATGGAGGGCACAGAAATGCCTTGCCAGTTCAGATAGGACATCGGAAAGTGAACAGGTCCACAGGAACATGTCGAGACTATTGAAAGGACATCTCACAGCACAAGGGAAAGATCAAGCAGTAGCAGAACAGAACGAGACACAGGCGGGGTGGGAGAGGGGACGTAATTTATCAAGATCTCGGAACATGTGTAAGACTATGAATACTAATAGGAGTAGAAGCCACATGCACGTGAGATTTTGGTGGCTTACAATAAATTAGATGAAAAAGTTATCAAAAATGCCAAATATCAAGAACTGCATAGTTGGAGTGAATTTGGGGTATACACGGATTTGCACGGAAAAGGTTCTTCCAGATGGAACTTAGAAGGCAAAGGCCAGGCTTGTGGCAAGGGGATTTGAAGGAAACTTAGAAGATCAGGATCTAAGGTGTAGCCATCTGGGATGGCCTCTTCCAGAACACAAAATGGACGCTTGCGAAGAAGATTATAGGGAACGGTGGACAATGCTAGAAAACAAGCAGGCACAGAAGCCTGAATGTATATTTGGGAAACAGCTCCCAAATGGAATTGAAACTATAGGTCGATTAGCATATTGATGGCCCATCTCCGGGAACAAAGGAATGACACTCAAGTAACCGATACTATTGCAGACACCCCGGCGCCAGTTCCCCAACCGAAAGACACAAACAAAGCAAGGCCAACGGCCACCTAAGACACGCCCAGCCATCAGTGCACCCACCCCTTTATTGGTCAAGATCGATAGCAATGATCGAGAAGCTGCCCAATTAATTGGGACCAAGTTTAAGGCCCGCCTAAAAGCACTCGAAGCCCCTCCAAGTACAAGAAGGAACCCCCACGAGAGATTCGCTCTCTTGGACTTGGTTCTCAAAGTGGAGAGACCAGTCCAGCAGCATCACCAGAAACAAATAAGTTCAAGGTCAACGCTCACTATCAGACAGACGACCTTAGCTGTTCCTTAGCTGTTAGCCAACGGTCATTGTTCCTCTGACCAAGTGGGCACCCGAAGTTAAGTACAAGCATTAGCGTTCGAGATAGTTTAGTTTGTAGTACTGTTGTGCATAAGTAGATCTTACTGTGTGTGCAAATAAATAGTATTGACTTTGAACTAATTAACCTGTGTATTGGCTTTTTGATCAGTATTCGGTTTGAACATTGTGGTGGTATCAAGAGATACCTGGCGACTCTGAAAGTAAACATAATTAGGATTAAGGAAGGCGACCATATTGACTGCTATATTTATAGCAAGTAAACAGAGCAACAAGGATAGATTCATCTATGGCAGGAAAGGTTAATTTTAAGAGCTTCTTGGCTCTATTAGCCACAAATGCATGGGAATGCAAATCTATAGATATAATAGATATAGGCATCAGCTCCAGAGAAACATTTTTCTCCATCCTCCTAAAGAGGCAGCTGACACAGAAGTACTCTGGAAGTTGAACAAATGTGTATATGGATTAAGTGATGCATTTAGAGTCTGGTGCTTTTTGGTAAGATCAGTTTAGTTAAAGTTAGGCTGTTACCAGTTGAAAGCAGATCCGGCAATGTTTTACTGCCACTATAAAGGAAATCTTTCTGGTATCTTTATGATTCAGGTCGATGATTTTTTTGTAGGATGGGACTAGAACATAGAACAGTACAGCACAGAACAGGCCCTTCAGCCCTCGATGTTGTGCCGAGCAATGATCACCCTACTTAAACCCACGTAACCCGTATACCCAACAATCCCCCCATTAACCTTACACTACGGGCAATTTAGCATGGCCAATCCACCTAACCCGCACATCTTTGGACTGTGGGAGGAAACCGGAGCACCCGGAGGAAACCCACGCACACACGGGGAGGACGTGCAGACTCCACACAGACAGTGACCCAGCCGGGAATCGAACCTGGGACCCTGGAGCTGTGAAGCATTGATGCTAACCACCATGCTACCGTGAGGCCCCCCATGTGATGGAAATTGGACAAAGTTAGGGGCGACTTTATGTCATCAATCTTATTTGGAAAGCATCAGCCCAATAGCAATTAGTCGTAGCCGGGTTTCACAAAAAGACGCAATGGTTCCATAGATGGAAAAAGAGCAACTGCGAAGTTTAATTGGGCGACTGAATTGGTTAGACTAGACCGGACGTGAGTTTTGATGTGTTAGAGTTGAGTACAAAAATGAATGATCCCAAAGTGGAAGACAGAATTAGAGCAAATAAAGCGTTGGTCAAACTAAAAATGCAGGAGTGTGTTTTGTGGTTCCCGGTTTAAGGTGACTTTAGGCATTTTAAACTCATAGTTTGTAGTGATGCGTCCTATGCAAATTTATGTGATGGGGTTTCAAGCGCAGGAGGTTTTATAATTTTCCTTTTGGGGAACAATGTGTGGGGAATAAAGAAAATAAGGAGAGTGGTCAAAAGCATTTTGGCTGCTGAGATGTTAAGCCTTGTAGAGGCGGTGGATGTGACCTTTTATATATCTCAGATATTGACAGAAATTTTGGGATTAGGGGATTTCTGTAATATAACTATTGAATGTTACATTGACACTAAATCCCTGTGGGAAAATGTGCACGCTATAAAAAGTGTCAATAAAAAAAGGTTATGGATAGACATCGCAAGTTTGAAGCAGATATTGGACAGAGGGGAAATCGCAAAAATTAAATGAGTCGACAGTAGCAATCAATTCTCAGACTGTTTTACAAAAAGAGGGGCTAGTTCACATAAACTTTTGGATATTGTTAATGAAGGGCGCCTGTTTCTGTGACTTTTTTTTCTCCCAAAAATAAATGAAAAAAAGGGGGGAAATTGCGTGTGTGTTGTTGAGTTTCTTGTAATTTTGTCTTCACCAAATTATTGGTTTTTCTCCAAAGAAGGGGAGACTGTTAAGTAATGGATTTAGAGACATTCCAATTTGTTGTCTCATTTATGTTAAGTATCCAATAATTGACACTGATCTGTAAAGAGGCTTCAGGTGGCCTCCGTGTCAGGTGATGTGATGATAAAGTTTTGTGCAGAGTCTGTTCAAGTGAAATAAAGGTGTTTGTGAAAAGGAGCAGAACCTTTGACTCTTTATACAACAGCAGCTAAACGTCTAACAACCCACTACCCTCTGTGTAAAAAACTTGCCTCGTACATTTCCTCTGAACCTTGCCCCTTGCACCTTAAACCTATGTCCCCTAGTAATTGACCCCTCTACCCTGGGAAAAAGTCTCTGACTATCCGTCTGTCTATGCCCCTCTGTAGACCTCTATCAGGTCGCCCCACAATCTCCGTTGTTCCAGTGAGAACAAACCAAGTTTATTCATCCTGGTAAATCTCTTCTGCACCCTCTCGAAAGCCTCCACATCCTTCTGGTAGTGTGGCGACCAGAATTGAACACTATACTCCAAGTGTGGCTAACTAATGTTGCAGCTGTATAGAACATGACTTGCCAATTTTTATACTCAATGCCTCGGCCAATGAAGGCAAGCATGCCGTCTGCCTTCTTGACTTCCTTCTCCACCTGTGTTGCCCCTTTAAGTGATCTGTGGATCTGTACACCTAGATCTCTCTGACTGTCAATACTCTTGAGGGTTCTACCAATCACTGTATATTCCCTACCTGCATTAGACCTTCCAAAATGCATTACCTCACATTTGTCTTGATTAAACTCCATCTGCCATCTCTCCGCCCAAGTCTCCAAATGATCTAAGTCCTGCTGCATCTTCTGACAGTCCTCATCGCTATCCGCAATTCCACCAACCTTTGTGTCCTCCATAAACTTACTAATCAGACCAGTTACATTTTCCTCCAAATCATTTATACATACTACAAACAGCAAAGAACCCAGCACTGATCCGTGCGGAACACACTAGGTATGTGACCACCACTATTATGCTAAGATGGCATCTAGTGCGCTTCCCATCAGAAGTGGGCATGCACACCTAGACCCTGATTTGTGGTTTTCCCCTTTTCCGACTGAAGTTAAAATCTGGCTCCGAGACAAGAGGATCATTTGTGAGCAGCAATGGTGATATCAGCAAATAGGTAAAGAACCAATTACATTGATTTATTCACTACATTTCCATTTCAACTTTCAGATAGTAAAATAAATAATTTTGTTTGGATTAAGGTAAATGCTAAACCACATACAAAAATATATGTGCCCACATATGAATTAGGAGCAGGGGTAGGCCACACAACCCCTTGAGCCTGCTGCGCCATTCAAGAAGATCATGGCTGATCCAATTGCAACCTCAACTCCACCTTACCACCTATCCTGAGCACCTTTCACCATCTTGCTACATAGCCCTGCCTTAAACATGTTCAAAGATTCTACTTTCATCGCCTTTTGAAGAAGAGTGTTCCAAAGGTTCACACCCTCTGAGAGAAAATAATTCTCCTCATCTCTGTCTTAAGTGGGCAAGTCTTTGTTTTTAAACAGTAACCTCTCCTTCTAGATTCTCTCACAAGAAGAAACAACCATTTTCCTCATGCACCCCATTGTTATGGGAGCGGCGGTTTCAGAACCCCAAAATGTATCATGGAGTTCAACCAACCTCTCCCTTTAATATATTGTTGCTTTTGAAGCACACGGCTTGGTCTCCAGGTGTGGTACTACAATTATGGCCATGTGGGTTTTTAAACACAAAATAATGTTTATTCCATGAATTAAACTTAATCTTCTTCAATAATCATTGGATCCCTTAACACCCCTTACTTCAAAGATAACCCCGAAAATAACACAACACTAAATAATCCCTCAAAATGTTCCTTCAAACCTCCAAAAGACTTAACACCTTTAAACAGAAACACATCAGGTTAAAGACGTTACTATTATGAGTTTAAATCACCCAAATGATTCAGAGATAGTCTTTGCTGGCAGAGATCACAGCAGGTCCAGCTTACTGCAAACACAGACACACCCAAGCTCTTTTCCTCAGAACTGGCTTTTCCTTTCAAACAGCTCACAGCAAACCAGCCCGGCACTTTTCAGCTGCTCTCTCTCAAACTGAAACTAAACACTGCAAAATGGCTGAGCTAAAAAAAACAGCTCCACTCACACTCTGACATCACTTCAGTAATATGAGTTGCTCCATTTCTTAAAGGTACATTGCTTAAACATCCATTTCTTAAAGGTACTCTCACATAACACCCATCAAAACCGCTGAATATCTTTTATGTTTTAATCAAGATGTCTCTTACCCTCCACCTAGTACAAGCCTGAACTGTACAATTTCCCTCAAATGTCAATCCGCCCAATCCAGGCAAGGGTCGCGTAAACCTTCTCTGAATTGCTTCCAATGCATTTACATCCTTCTTTAAATAAGGAGATCAATATTGTATACAATACTCCAGATGTGGTGTCGTTAATGCCCTGTATAACTGAAGCATAACATCTCTACTTCTCTATTCAACCCCACTCGCAATAAATGATAACATTCTATTAGCTTTCCTAATTACTTGCTGTGCTAACCTTTTGTACTTCACACCCAGATCTCTCTGCCTCTCAGAGCACTGAAATCTCACATGATATGTTTCCATAGTGGACAACTGGCAAGTGAGATTTCAAGGACCTACCGGGTACTCGATGAAGCCTGCACCATTCCTGATTGACAACCTTGGATGCCGGGGGACAAGTACACATGGGGTGGGTTCAGGGCACGAGGAGGGGTGGAAGTCTGCAAGGAATGTTTCAGGGCACAAGGAGGGGGTCAAAGTCTTAAAGTGGGGGCGAGGTGGGTAGTTCAGGGCACAAAGGTCAGGCAGACGTCTGCCACATGGTTTGAAGGCACAAGGTGTGGAGCAGGTGGTGCAAAATAGAAAGTCAGGAAGAATTTGGGATCTCAGGAGAGATTTGACCAAGATGTGATGAGCACAAGACAACAGGTGTATTAATGGTAGTGTTAAAGACTAAAGAAGGCGTTGATAGTGGCGTAAAGGAAAGATAACAGAATGCTTTAATAGCAGAACAAAGGTCAGCACTCTGTGAAAGCAAAACCTAAGAACAAGTGACAGAAAGCCTGTGCGGTAGGAGGGTCGGTGGCTGGGCCAAATATTTTGAAATGGCAAGCAACAGGAAAGAAGCAATCTTCCGTGGACTTAGCTAGGGTGTTCCACAAAGTGGCCATGCATTGGCATTTACTCTCTACTCTGTAGAGGGGCAGCAAATACTGTAGACCAAATTCCGTTTAAATTAGTACCTTACTTTAGAGAAAGAAAGCAAACTACCCCCCTCCCCACTCACTGCAACCAATCACGTGTCTGCTTTTCTCCAATATTAGCTCTGAGACGGTTTCTTGTCTATTTCAATCTTGCTCGCTTTATCTCCTGTCGCATATAACCGTGGGACTCTGACACTGTTCCCTCTCAGGCTTAATCCACTTGATTACTTGTGAACACTTGAAAACACTTGTAAATACTTGTAAACTCTGAAAACACTTTTCTCTCATGGAGCTGAGAGCAGACCTGGAGGAGCGTGCCTTCAGCTTGTGAAGCCATAGGGAACATGGCTTTGACGTATTTGTGGCTCGCTCTCGGCCTCCCTATTTACCTCACCGCTGGATCCATACTGCAGCTGGCAGAGCACGTTCCCCTCTCGTCTATGAAACAATCTGTTTTTACTGCACTCAATGGTATTGGCCACAGCTTTGCTGCTGACAGGAAGATACAGGCTGACATATTTTGAGTTGATACTCTTTTCTTGCAACAGTCCAAAAAATGTTAACTGATCTTGAAAATTACACAGCTTTTTAAAAAGCTGATATTATCTATTACTACATGGTGGGCAGCACAGTAGCACAGTGATTAGCACTGTTTCTTCACAGCGTCAGGGTCCCAGGTTCGATTCCCGACTTGGGTCACTGTCTGCGAGGAGTCTGCACATTCTCCCCATGTACAGATGTATAGAGAAATACAGCACAGAACAGGCCCTTCAGCCCACGACGTTGTGCCTAACTTTTTTCCTAGGTTAATCATAGAATTTTGGATATTAAGGGCAATTTATAATGGCCAATCCACCCAATCTGCACATCTTTTGACTGCATGGGTTTCCTCCGGATGCTCCAGTTCCCTCCCTCAAGTCCCGAAAGATGTGCTGTTAGGTGATTTGGACATTATGAATTCTCCCTCTGTGTACCCGAACAGGCGCAGAGGGGATTTTCACAGTAACTTCATTGCAGTGTTAATGTAAGCCTGCTTGTGACAATAAAGATTATTTTAAAAAATACAGGCAAAACATTCAACAGTTTGGGTTTTTTCAGGATGAGTGCAGTTCCAACACTATTCAAGAAGATTGACACCATCCAGTGCAAAAGCTCCCACTTGGTTGGCACCCCTTCCACAAACATTCACTCCATCCACCACTGATGCAGAGTGGCAGCCGTGTGTACCATCTACTAATTCACTGCAGGAACTCAGCAACACTATTTAGATAGCACCTTCCAAACCCATGATCAGCCACATCTGGAAGAAAGAGGGCAGCAGACAAATAAGAACATCACCAGCGACAAGTTCTCCTCCAATCCACCCACCATCCTGACTTGGAAATATATCACTGTTCCTTCACTGTCACTGGGTCAAAATCCTGAAACTGCCCCCCCCCCCCCCCCCCCCCCCCGGCCCCCAATAGCACTGTGGGTGTATCTATACTGCATGCACTGCTGTGGAGCTCACCACCTCCTTCTCAAGGGAAATTCGGGACGGGCAATAAATAATGGCCTAGCCAGCGATACCCATATCCCAAGAATGAATTTTAAAAATGCGTAATAGGGTCTAGGGTAATGTGTGGAGGTTCAAGGGTAGCAGTTGGAGAGGAAACTTTATGTTGTGTTGGCCAAGGATGAAGCCCAAGAAGTGATGGTGACAGCAGGAGGGTAGAAGATACAGGGGCAGGTGTGAAAAGTAACATGCACCATCAGGGCTTTGTGTTAAATGAAGTTTTTTTGAAGCTCAATTGAAATGGAAAAAGATTGTTTTCACTGGGTGGAGTTCATGTTGCACATACTTGGCAAATTAAAGGAACTTACTATTGGTTAGTTAACTGGGTGAAAACTATGGATGAGCATTCTCTCTCCTGTAAGTCTGCCCTCTTCATTCAGTGCAATTATTCTAATAACTATGGGTCTCATTCATCTGATATTCCTGCAACTCAGGAACAGGAGGAGAGAATGCCTAAGAGAGGTCTTGAAGTACCAGAGAGAGAAGCTGCTCCGGGCACAGACATCACAAGAAGATATCACTGAAGATGGGCACTGACGCATCGAACATGCAGAGGTCAAGAACAAACTACCTGCAGATGTAAGAGAGTTAAGATATGTCAAATTGTTAATCAAGAGAGCAATCACATGGATTTTGGAAACTAATGCCAATGGCCCTCAAGGTTACAGCAGTGCTCAATTTCTACGCCAGGTTTTTCCATTCATTTACAGGATTGTGGGCGTTGTTACCTAGGCCAGCATTTATTGCTCTTGAGAAGGTGGTGCTGAGCTGCCTTCAGGAACCGCTGCAGTCCATGTGGTGTAGGTACACGAGAAGTGCTGTTAGGCAGGGAGTTCCAGGATTTTGACCCAATGACAGTGAAGGGACAGCAACATATTTCCAAGTCAGGATGGTGAGTGGCTTATAAGGCAATCTCCAATGGTGGTGTTCCTATGTGTTTGCTGCCCTTGTTGTTCTAGGTGTTAGTGGTAGTGGGTTTGGAAGGTGCTGCCGAAGGAGCGTTGGTGAGTTCCTGCAGTATATCTTCTATGTAGTGTGCACTGCTGCCACGCTATGTTGGTGGCAGAGGGAGTGAATGTTCAGGATGAGGTGTCAATAAAGCTGGATGCTTTGTCCTGGATGGTGTCGAACCTCTTGAGTATTGTTAGAGCTGCACTCAATCAGGCAAGTGGAGGCCGGCACGGTGGCACAGTGGTTAGCATTTCTGCCTACGGCGTTGAGGACCCGGGATTGAATCGCGGCCCTGGGTCACTGTCCGTGTGGATTTTGCACATTCTCCCCATGTCTGCGTGGGTTTCACCCCCACAACCCAAAGATGTGCAGGATAGGTGGATTGGCCATGCTAAATTGCCCCTTAATTGGAAAAAATAATTGGGTACTCTAAAATGTTTTTTTTTAAAATAAAAATAAAAATTGTGTTAGGCAAGTGGAGCATATTGATGTTGATTACAGGGGATTTGGCAATGGTAATTCCAGTGAATGTAAAGGGGTGATGGTTAAATTATCTTTTGCTGGCGATAGTCATTGCCCGGCACTTGTGTGGTGCAAATGTCACTTGCCACTTGTCAGCCAGGCCTGAATATTGTTCAGGTCTTGATGCATTTGGACATGGACTGCTTCAGTGTCTGAAGAGTCGCAAATGGTGCAGTCATTTGTGAACATTCCCACTTCTACCTACGCTGTCACACATTGGTGCATAAAGGATGTGACAAATATCTTATATAGTCATGCCAATGTTTTTATACACTCCACACTGTTGAAAAACAGCCAGGTACCTTGGTCAGCAGCATTTGATATTTGGTTTCTGCAAGTGTAAGTGGTTATTACCTCATTCGTGTGACCATAAATCTCCCTGGAAACAAGCAGTTGCATTTTTAAATAGAAAAGATCTCACTACAATAGGTGTGCAAAGAGAATTATAATGCAGGTCTTTGTTTATTTTCCACAGAGCTTTCACAAAGAACAATACAGCACTGGAACAGGTGCTTCGGCCCTCCAGGCCTGTACTGGTCATCATGATAGCAACCTTGGCCAAAATACTAAAGAACAAAGAACAATACAGCATAGGAACAATCCCTTCACAACATATATATTTTTATCTTGTCCATATCAGTACCTAGGGTTCTTTGAGTCGTAGAATCATAGAATTTGCAGTGCAGAAGGAGGCCATTCGGCCCATTGGGTCTGCAACAGGTCTTGGAAAGAACACCCTACTTAATCCCACACCTCTACTCTTTCCGCATATCCCATAACCCGACCTAACCTTTTGAACACTCAGGGACAATTTAGCATGGCCAATCCACCTAACCTGCACATCTTTGAACTGTGGGAGGAAACCGAAGCACCCAGAGGAAACCCCAGCAGACATGGGGCAAAGTGCAAACTCCACACAGTCACCTGAGGCCTGAATTAAACCCAGGAGCCTGGAACTGTGAGGGATCAGTGCTAACTTCTGTGCCACCGTGATGCCCCTTTGAAGCTCCAGCCCATGTTGACAGAAGATCATCAGTGACAAGGTATATCCATTGTATGCATGGCTAATGATGCCAGTAAGACATCCCCAGAATGATGCAGAGGAGTGCCACAACAAAGCTCACCACTGAGTCCACCAGAGCCATCATAGAGGACACCATTGGGCCTCTTAAAATGCTCTACCACTGCCTTGACGGCTCTGGAGGGGTTCTGCTATATGTACCCAAGAGAGTGTCATGAATAATAATGATCTGTTGTGTACTGCTGGCAGGCAGGCACTGTAACACAACAGGATGCTGTAAGGGGAGGAACGTGAGGAAGATTAACCCCCCTTGGATGATGTTGATTTGTCAGAGTAGGGTGAGACATCTTAAATTCAAATGATTTTTGAGGCAGCACGGGAGCGGAGTGGTTAGCACTGCTTCCTCACGACGCCAAGGACTCGGGTTTGATTCTGGCCCCGGGTCACTGTCCATGTGGAGTTTGCACATTCTGTCTGTGTCTGCGTAGGTCTCACCCCCACAATCTAAAGATGTGCAGGGTAGATGGATTGGCCATGCTAAATTGCCCCTGAAATGGAAAAATTAAAAGGTTTTCATGATTGGCAGTGCCATTGAGAGATATGCAGGGAATTGGAGGAACAACCTGATCTACATAGCGTTTGCCCAACATAGAACATAGAAAATACAGCACAGAACAGGCTCTTCGGTTCACGATGTTGTGCCGAACTTTTGTCTAAGATTAAGAACAAATCAATCTACACCACAGCATTCTACTGTAATCCATGTACCTATTCAATAGCTGCTTGAAGGTCCCTAATGTTTCCGACTCAACTACTTCCACAGGCAGTGCATTCCATACCCCCACTACTCTCTGGGTAAAGAACCTACCTCTGACATCCTCCCTATATCTTCCACCCTTCACCTTAAATTTATGTCCTTTGTAATGTTTTATTCCACCCAAGAAAAAAGTCTCTGACTGTCTACTCTATCTATTCCCCTGATCATCTTATAAACCTCTATCAAGTCGCCCCTCATCCTTCTCCGTTCTAATGAGAAAAGACCTAGCACCCTCAACTTTTCCTCATAAGACCAACTCTCCATTCCAGGCAACAAGCTGGCAAATCTCCTTTGCACCTTTTCCAAATGAGGCGACCAGAACTGCACACAGTACTCCAATGTGGCCTTAACAAGGTTTTGTACAGCTGCATCATCACCTCACGGCTCTTAAATTCAATCCCTCTGCTAATGAACGCTAGCACACCATACACCTTCTTCACAGCTCTATCCACTTGAGTGGCAACTTTCAAAGATCTATGAACATAGACAATAATGCCTTTGCATGGTTTATTTCTCCCACTATGTCTCGCTGCAACCCCAACACCAGCAGCTGAAATGAGGCAATCTGCTCAGTGTCATGTCCCATTGTCTTGGATGATCCTGGTTGTCATCCCCTGGGAACATGGACATTGAGGATTCGAGGCTACTGGGGGTCTCCTGCACTGGTGCAGCGGTTTCCCCCTCAGGCTTGCCTGCTGGAGCTGATGGAGTCAGTGGTGGAGAGAATGAAGAGGTGCCACTAACCCTTAATGTGTCCTGAGACAAAGGCCTTGAGGCAAATAAAATGCACACCTCCTCCATCTAGGTGTGCAAAGGCACCTTCATACTTCTCTGAGTTATAGGGACTCCTCTCTCCCAATGCTGCACCGAGCCTATGACTAGGACAACAGAATGCAGTCATGGACTGAATGTTTAACCTGACTCTCCGTGAAGGTCGCCATGCTGTCCATTATTGTTGCAATGAGATCAAATGTCTGGGACATGGCAGAACTCATGACATGCACAGAATCCTCTGTATTCTGTGAAAAGTTCTGCATAATTCCTGTCATCTCAGCCATATTTTCCCAGGACAGCTGCTGTTTGCCCAGCGGGCTTCTTGTGACCGTAAACAGAGGCCCAAAACAGGCCTGATCCCCAGAGTCCTCCAGTCGTCTGAGGACCTAGTTGCCACATCCTCCCTCAGCTGCTGGGACATGTTTATGGCTTGTTCACTAGATTGTGCTCCTGAATCTACACAAGACCTTGCAATGGACTGTATGGGTGTAACTGTGCTGTTTGAGGTGGAAGGTAAGACAGCTGATGATGCATCCTCTGGGGAATTAGCTCCTTTGTCTCCAGAGGTGGAGTCTTGGGGCTCCTCCCATGGCTGCCGCCTGGCCCTTGGATGGTGATAACCTGTAGTGGTGAATCAAAAGAATCACAATCTACCGAGCAGTGCCACTGAAGAGCGGGTTACTGCTACACTCAAGATTTCTCTGACATGACACTGTTAGCATGATCTTCCAATCCTGGTTGTCATAGAAATGAGCAGTGTAGCATCACTTGGGGAACGCAATCAAAGCAGAGTAAATTCTGAGGAAGACAGGACATTCCCCCTTCCCTTTTCATGCACTAGTTGTTGTCTGGTCCAGCCTGATTGTTAGTGAATGGATGAGTGAATAGGTGAGTGGATGAATGAGGAGGGTGGATAGGATAGTTCATTATGTGAGTCGGTAGGGTGGATGGATGGGAGGGCGGGTAGCTTGGTAAGTTGATGAGGTGGGCGGGTGAGTGGGTAGCTGGGTGAGGTAACAGGTAGGTGAGTATGTACCCAGGCCATGGGGTAGTCAGGTGCTCAGAGGGGCAGTCACGTGGTCAGGGGATGGTGGGTCCAAATCGTGTTGGATCAAGGATTTGTCGAGTCAGATCTGAGGCTAGTTCTGGGGGTCGTAGGAGGTAGTCAGGACAGATTCAGGGATAGTTGGGTGATGGGGGATAGTGGGGATGAGGGGTAGTTGGTACTTGTTGAGGGTTATTTGGTCGAGTCAGCAGGGGACAGTTAGGTGATCAAGGGGCATTTGGTTCGGGATGAGGTTCTAATCAGGGGCAGGACTCTCTGTTCCCACTTCCACCCAAAGTCAATGGATTTTTGGCTTGTCTATAAAATTCTCCATCTCGCTCGTGACGATGATTGCAATGGTGGGACCGAAAGATTTATACCAAGTTGTTTGGAGGTGGTAGTTGGGATTTTCAGAGGAGTGATGGGGGGTGCAAGTGGGAGAGTGGGGAGGTTCAATTGTAGAGCGACCCATGTATTAGACTAGGTTTTAATCTGTTTAACATTTCCTGGGTAACTATTCAGTTAAGTACTGTGAAATGTCCAAAGTCCCTGATGTTAACTCAGAGTCAGAGACATCTGTGGAGGGGCTCAGGGACCAGTGGAAATTGCCCAATGGAAGTTTAAACTTCCCTGGTAATTCTCGTGGAGATCTGTGTGGCAGGTCATCTGCAGGGTCCCGACCGCATCTTCAGTGGAATGTACCATCTCCGATGAACTGGAGACCGGACGATTTGGTCCAATCGGAACCAACACAGTATGAAGGCTTCACATTTCATTGCATCTACCTTGTGTGTCCATTTGTCGGTAGGATTGTTGCCTCTTCCTCTTTAGGCCCAGCCCCATCAACTGTGACTGATAACGCTTCCCCTTCCCCAGTGAACTCCATCGCTTCCTCCCCGGCAGCTTTGAAAAGCCTATGCCAGGAGCGCCTGTGTGTGTCTCCTCTCACAGGTATGGTGGATCTGCTTGTCCTGAATGACAAAATGCAGAGTTGGTAACATATCAAGCGACACCTAACCCCCTTCTCTGCTTGCATCCCCAACACACATATGGTCCTGTCATTCACAAGTTCCATCCAAGCTCAAAACAAAAGCTGGACTGTTGCACACTTTGGTCTCAATTGCAATGTGGCACTTAGACTGATCACCTTCATGTGGAGATGCCGGCGTTAGATTGGGGCGAGCACAGTAAGAGGTCTCAGAACTCCAGGTTAAAGTCCAACAGGTTTGTTTCAAATACTAGCTTTCAGAGCACTGCTCCTTCCTCGGGAGCTGAGGAAGGAGCAGTGCTCCGAAAGCTATTGTTTGAAACAAACCTGTTGGACTTTAACCTGGTGTTGTAAGACTTCTTACTGTACTGACCACCTGATCACACTTTCAGTCTTCTGGTACAGCTGCCCACTAGCTCATATACATTATTAATGACCACACAGAGACACTGATGTTGAAGATGCTACACTCGCATTTATCTTGGAGAATCGGAGCAGGTCTTTGACCCATTTCCTGGGTTCAATCCATCACCCTACAGTTGTTCAACCTCATCTGTCACCTCTGTTCAGGCCACTTTGGTCTGACAGGAAGACCACCTGACGCCTTTTCAATATTACCCATTCCTTCGTCATTCAGTAACATCTATTCCTGTTCCCGTCAAGCCAAGACCCTTCAGTGAGAAAAAGGATTGCATTTATAATTTGCTAATAGGGATAGATGGTATTGGGAGGGTAGATAGTGAGAAACTCTTTCCATTGGTTGAAGGATTCAGATCCAGAGGATAAGGATTTAAAGTGATTGATGGATTAAAGGTGATTAACAGGAGAACTGTTGACACGAGGAAAAACTCTTTAATGGAATAAATGTTTAGGATCTGGAACGGACTGCCGAAGAATCTGATGGAGGCACATTCAATTGAGGCCTTCGAAATAGTATTGGATAATTATCTGAAGAACAAGAATTTGCAGAGCTATGGGGAAAAGGTGGGTGAGTGGGACTGGGTGAGTTGATTTTGCAGAGAGCCAACATGGGCCATAATGGGCCAATTGGCCTGGTTCTGTGTTTTAAGCATTCTATGATTCTAATTATAAACTTCTGTAATTTCTCAACAACAGATGTTAGGCTAACTGGTTTATAATTCCCTGGTTTCTTAAGTAGTGAAGTGCATAATTTTTCAATCTAGAGGGATGATTCCTGAGCTGAGAACTTTGGAAGGTCAGAGTTAGGACATCTGCAGTGTTTTCCTCTACGAGGTGGAAACTTCCTGTTCCTGGGTATTTGTCAGTCTTTTGTGCCATTGTTTTTTTAATTGCTATTATGTTAATTTTGGTGAATCCCTATCCCTTATTCAGTATTAGTTTCCTTTTGCTGTTCAACATGTTGATCATTTCTTCAACTTTAAATACTGATGCCAGATGACTATTATAACATGTTAATCATTTTCTTACTTTTATTTATATCAATTTATTTTATTCTTTCATGGGATGTGGGGTATTTAGTGCCTAGCATTAGGGGCATTTAAGAGTCAACCACATTGCAGTGGATCTTGAGACCCATGTAAGCCAGAGCAGATAAGGACGACAGATTTCCTTCCTGAAAGGGCATTATTGAACCAAATGGGTTTTTAGGGCAATCGACAATGGTTTCATGGTCACCTTGTGATTCCAGAATTTTTTTAATTGAATTCAAATTTCGCTATCTCCCCTGGTGGGATTCGAACCCAGGTCCCCAGAGGATTACTCTCGGTCTCTGGATTACTAAACCAGCGACAATACCACTAAGCCACTGTCTCCCTTATTTGTAGTATTATAGGTTTTTAAAAGAGTTTGTGTTGCTCGCAAACAACCTATTTTTCTGACCAAAATTGTAAAATCTTTGTGTTAATTTTGATACCATTTGAAGGATTATTTTTGAATTACCATTTTGTAGTTCTTACAATCTGTTTTGAGCATGAACAAGATTGGTCCAGTTTCCTGAAAAAGGATGCTTCTGTTTCATCATGCTGGAGTCGGCTGTGGTGTTAGCTTCCGATACTCAACCCATCGCTGAAGGATTTCTCCAGGGCAGGGGGCTGGGAGGCTCCAAGAAACTGCCCAATCTGGTATATTCTGATTTTGACATGGCACAGAGGCTCCATGCACTGCCTAGAGTGAACTGGATAAATGGAGGCACACAACATCGAGCCAGTCATATCACCCCCCACCCAGAAAATAGGTGGTCCCCATGCAGATGATGTCTCAGCCATTGAAACACTAGCAACATTGGCACATACATGCCTGTCATCCATCCTCTGAGGGGAACTGTCCACACCTGATCTGTGTCTGGCACTCCCTCCTGCATATTAGTGCCATGTTCATCACTGGGTGCCACTCTACCTAACTGTACACAAGGACCCGGCAACATCACTGTAACTGCACTGGTGGAGGATATGCTTGTAAGATATGAGGGTACTTGTTCTAGGTTCTGCTCATCTGTGCTTAGCCTGGTGATGGTGCAGGAGTAGGATGCTACTCCTGAAGAGAGAAAACAATAGCCTAGAGAACAGAGGCCTCTACAGTGTTGGGGCATCCCAGTACACATGGTATTTGGCATTCCGTCAAACCCAATGGAGTGAACTACAACCCATTGCTGTGCAATTGTCAGTTTGTATTCATCCTCTTTACCACAATTGCCCATTTTCACCATGCCTAACCTCCTGATGGTCAGCAAATGTCATGGCATCCATGGCGTTATGGTCTTATGATCCACAGCCCCACACCCCGTGCTCCCCCCTCCCTCACTACCAGCCCGGCGGTGTGTCTTCCAGTCCTGCTGCTGCAGAGTTTCCTGTTGTTTGCAGCACAGCTGCTGGGGATCCCACAGTGAGGGGTCGCCACTGGATGATTCAGAAGGTCCCGCTGGCGGAAAAAGCCACAAATCTCGCCCAATTTCATTGTCATTGCATAATCTTAAATGTATTTAGTTTTTCTTCTTCTTTTCGACATTTAATATTTCCAGGCAGATTTTCCTCCCACTCCGTGGTGTGTTCTGCTGCGTTGCATGGCAGTTCACCAGTGGCCAGCGGTCCAGCTGTTGTCAATGGGATTTCCAGTCGGGAAACCTGTGGCAGGGATGCACCGCCGGTTGGACCGTAAGTTCCCGCCAGGATAAATGGCCAGAAAATTCCGCCCTCCAAGCGCAGCCAGCTTATTGTTTCTGAATGTAGACGATGGCAGCTGAGGAGATTGTGCAGAAGAGAAGTCAGGACTTCTCAGATGAAGACATGAATGTCGTCCTCGCTAATGTAGAAGTAAGACACAACCGCATCTGAGAAGGTGGGAAGCTGAATCCACCAACGGAAATGTAATCCTTTATCTGGGAGGAAGTAGTGTCAGTGATCAGTGTGATGCCAGATCAATGCCCGAAGAAACATCATGATTTGGTGGATGTTGCCAGGGTATGTATATTTCTGTAACTTGAAATCTCACCTTGTGAATTGAAAATAAAGAAAGATCACATGAGATGTTGTTTTCGGTTACTTATTTTATGAGATTTTGTAAAATGCAGTTGCCTTGGAAATGGCTATGATTTTGTCGAGAATGTTATTTCTGATCTGAAGGATCCCCAGGTTTCAGGCTTTTAGCTGTCACCATCAAACGTAAATGTGTCACAAGACAGAAGAGCAAGACCAACATTTTTTTTGGTCACTTCTACAAAATTGGTTCTTATTGCCTGCAAGGGTAAGATGTTTTAAACATTCTTCATTTTTTTTAGGTAAAGCTGGCTCATAATACCTGGGAGTGCTTGTTGACTGAAATTGGGTCGGGTGGTGGGGGAGAGCCGACAGGAGGAGTTCTTGAGGTGGCTATTTGGTTTCTCCAACTCTATGACAACCAGTGGTGTATCAGCTGTGATGATAAGTGAAGGTTATGTCATCAATTGAGTGCTTAAACCATCAGGAGAAGAGTTAATTTATGTGACAAAAGGTAATTGTGATTTTGTTTCCTTCTGAATGATGCACAGGGATCCAATGGAGGTGAGTTGGCTTTAGCGTCCGAGATTTTCGATAGGAATGATCAGAAAGGGATGAAGGCAAGTACCTCACTGCAATGTAGCATAGTGGCTGCAGCAGAGGAGAGAATAGAGTGTCGGGAGAGTGAGGTATCTGATTTTGAGGATATTGTCAGTGACAATTCAGTGGTAATGTTGAAGGCAATGGTTCTTGAGGAGAGGGAGGCCAACAATGTTATGGATGCTGTGGTGGAGGGAGGTTGCTCAGAACCTTCAGGAGGTGGGGAGGCTGCGGCTTTGGTTTGGTTGCAGAAGCACCACCATCTCCACAAAAACACAGGCAAAATCATACAAAAGGCGAAGAGTCAGAGTCTGGAGGGAAAACTTGAGCAGTGCACAACATGCTATCACAATTTTGGAAACTCAACAGGTGAGTTCTGTAAAGTGCTCCCGGACCTGTGCAGGCAACAGTAATATGACTTTAATGCCCCGATTCTATCTCCAATATTCGGCACCTTGCTACATGTGCACGATTGAATCTTTCCTGTGCTTCATTGCTGTTCCTCCAAAATAGTGTCATGCGCCAAGCTCTCAATGGGAATTGCCTATCACCCAGTAGCCATCCTATAATTTCTGGTGATGTACTCATTGTCTGGTGCAACTTTGAGCCCACCAGGATGAATGAATCATGTACACTTGCCTGGTTGTCTGTATTTACATTCAGGATCTTCTTTGGGCATCACATAACATAGAACATAGAACGATACAGCGCAGTACAGGCCCTTCGGCCCTCGATGTTGCACCGACATGGAAAAAAAACTAAAGGCCATCTAACCTACACTAGGCCCTTATCATCCATATGCTTATCCAATAAATTTTTTAATGCCCTCAATGTTGGCGAGTTCACTACTGTTGCAGGTAGGGCATTCCACGGCCTCACCACTCTTTGCGTAAAAAACCCACCTCTGACCTCTGTCCTATGTTACCCCTCAATTTAAGGCTATGTCCCCTCGTGCTAGCCACCTCCATCCGCGGGAGAAGGCTCTCGCTGTCCACCCTATCTAACCCTCTGATCATTTCGTATGCCTCTATTAAGTCACCTCTTAACCTTCTTCTCTGTAACGAAAACAACCTCAAGTCCATCAGCCTTTCCTCATAAGATTTTCCCTCCATACCAGGCAACATCCTGGTAAATCTCCTCTGCACCCGTTCCAAAGCGTCCACGTCCTTCCTATAATGAGGCGACCAGAACTGTACGCAATACTCCAAATGCGGCCGTACTAGAGTTTTGTACAACTGCAACATGACCTCATGGCTCCGGAACTCAATCCCTCTACCAATAAAGGCCAACACACCATAGGCCTTTTTCACAACCCTATCAACCTGGGTGGCAACTTTCAGGGATCTATGTACATGGACACCGAGATCCCTCTGCTCATTCACACTACCAAGAATTTTACCATTAGCCAAATATTCCGCATTCCTGTTATTCTTTCCAAAGTGAATCACCTCACACTTCTCCACATTAAACTCCATTTGCCACCTCTCAGCCCAGCTCTGCAGCTTATCTATGTCCCTCTGTAACCTGCAACATCCTTCCGCACTGTCTACAACTCCACCGACTTTAGAGTCGTCTGCAAATTTACTCACCCATCCTTCTGCGCCCTCCTCTAGGTCATTTATAAAAATGACAAACAGCAACGGCCCCAGAACAGATCCTTGTGGTACGCCACTCGTAACTGAACTCCATTCTGAACATTTCCCATCAACTACCATTCTCTGTCTTCTTTCAACTAGCCAATTTCTGATCCACATCTCTAAATCACCCTCAATCCCCAGCCTCCGTATTTTCTGCAATAGCCGACCGTGGGGAACCTTATCAAACGCTTTACTGAAATCCATATACACCACATCAACTGCTCTACCCTCGTCTACCTGTTCAGTCACCTTCTCAAAGAACTCGATAAGGTTTGTGAGGCATGACCTACCCTTCACAAAACCATGCTGACTATCTCTAATCATATTATTCCTATCTAGATGATTATAAATCGTATCTTTTATAATCCGCTCCAAGACTTTACCCACCACAGACGTTAGGTTCACCGGCCTATAGTTACCGGGGTTATCTCTACTCCCCTTCTTGAACAAAGGGACCACATTTGCTATCCTCCAGTCCTCTGGCACTATTCCTGTAGCCAATGATGACCTAAAAATCAAAGCCAAAGGCTCAGCAATCTCTTCCCTGGCTTCCCAGAGAATCCTAGGATAAATCCCATCCGGCCCCGGGGACTTATCTATTTTCACCTTGTCCAGAATTGCCAACACTTCTTCCCTACGCACCTCAATGCCATCTATTCTAATAGCCTGGGTCTCAGCATTCTCCTCCACAATATTATCTTTTTCTTGAGTGAATACTGACGAAAAGTATTCATTTAGTATCTCGCTTATCTCCTCAGCCTCCACACACAACTTCCCACCACTGTCCTTGACTGGCCCTACTCTTACACTAGTCATTCTTTTATTCCTGACATACCTATAGAAAGCTTTTGGGTTTTCCTTGATCCTACCTGCCAAAGACTTCTCATGACCCCTCCTTGCTCGTCTCAGCTCTCTCTTTAGATCCTTCCTCGCTTCCTTGTAACTATCAAGCGCCCCAACTGAAACTTCACGCCTCATCTTCACATAGGCCTCCTTCTTCCTCTTAACAAGAGATTCCACTTCTTTGGTAAACCACTGTTCCCTCGTTCGACCCCTTCCTCCCTGCCTGACTGGTACGTACTTATCAAGAACATGCAATAGCTGTTCCTTGAACAAGCTCCACATATCCAGTGTGCCCAACCCTTGCAGCCTACTTCTCCAACCAACACATCCTAAGTCATGTCTAATGGCATCATAATTGCCCTTCCCCCAGCTATAACTCTTGCCCTGCGGGGTATACTTATCCCTTTCCACCACTAACGTAAAGGTCACCGAATTGTGGTCACTGTTTCCAAAGTGCTCACCTACCTCCAGATCTAACACCTGGCCTGGTTCATTACCCAAAACCAAATCCAATGTGGCCTCGCCTCTTGTTGGCCTGTCAACATATTGTGTCAGGAAACCCTCCTGCACACATTGTACAAAGAATGACCCATCTAATGTACTCGAACTATATCTTTTCCAGTCAATATTTGGAAAGTTAAAGTCTCCCATAAGAACTACCCTGTTACTTTCGCTCTTTTCCAGAATCATCTTCGCCATCCTTTCCTCTACATCCCTAGAACTATTAGGTGGCCTATAGAATACTCCCAACAGGGTGACCACTCCTTTCCTGTTTCTAACCTCAGCCCATACTACCTCAGAAGAAGAGTCCCCATCTAGCATCCTTTCCACCACCGTAATACTGTCCTTGACTAGCAGCGCCACACCTCCCCCTCTTTTGCCCCCCTCTCTGAGCTTACTAAAACACCTAAACCCCGGAACCTGCAACAACCATTCCTGTCCCTGCTCTATCCATGTCTCTGAAATGGCCACAACATCGAAGTCCCAAGTACCAACCCATGCTGCCAGTTCCCCTACCTTATTTCGTATACTCCTGGCATTGAAGTACTATCTGACATACTATCATCACATTCAATAAATAGACTCGCTATTGTTGATGAAGAAAACAAGCTCATGTAGTGGGGCCTTCAGTGGAATATACATTCTATTAATTGATCCAATCAGTTTTGGAAACCCAGCAATCTTTTAGGATGTGAGGGACCTCTCTCCACAGGGACACATTGAAATTAATGAAGTCTGAAGCCCTACAAAATGTTGCCTCAGTTATCTGGTGAATGCTCACAGAACTCTGGGAAATTCTGCAATGTTTCCAGATTGAAATGACTCACAAGCAAAAGACTTTGGCACGTTTAAAGCATTAAGGTAGTCTGGTATTTGGAAGTTATCTTTCACCATTTCAGATAAGTCCCACTGCTTCCTTCCTGAAGCATAGTCTCCTGACATACAACTCCTCCAATATAATTTCATAGGCTATTCTCTGCCGCTGCTCTCTCTGGGGTGAGTAATCGGTCTTCAGTGGACATGTTACCTGACTCTTCTTTTGGTCCCTGAACCTGCACCATGCCCTCAATATAAGAAGCACAGTTTCAGTAAGTAAAGCATCAAATCTGAGGTGCCAGAGGGTGAACATGTCTCCTGCTCATTGTTTAATTCTCCAACGCACTCAGGAATATGTATAAAAGTGAGGTTCACAAGAGCTTACAAGTGTGGTTCTAGTCTAGAGTGCACTGGCTGGAAATGTGGTGGAGGCAAGTTCTACTGAGACATTCAAGAGGGCATTAGATGATTATTTGAATAGAAACAACATGCAGAGGCAGTGGGCAGCACGGTAGCACAAGTGGCTAGCACTGTGGCTTCTCAGCCCCAGGGTCCCAGGTTCGATACCCTGCTGGGTCACTGTCTGTGCGGAGTCTGCACATTCTCCCCATGTCTGCGCCACACAGTCCAAAGACATGCAGGTTAGGTGGATTGGCCATGATAAACTGCCCTTAGTGACCAAAAAGGTTAGGAAGGGTTATTGGGTTATGAGGTTGGGGTGGAAGTGAGGGCTTAAATGGGTCGGTGCAGACTCAATGGGTTGAATGGCCTCCTTCTGCACTGTATGTTCTATTTTCTATGAAAAGGCAGGGGAATGGCACTCAGTCATAATGCTCACCGAGAGAGCCAGTGCAGACATGATGGGCCAAATGGCCTCCTACTGTGCTGTAATAATTCTGCGATTCTGTGAAGCTGCTTGCATATGTTATTCATGCCACTTTCCGCTTTTATCTTTTATTACACCTTCTAACTAAACAAACTGCACAAATATACTTGTAAAACTGAACAATTAATTGCTGCAGAACCCCTTATCGCATCAAATTTATTTTGAAAAAGTTTCTAATGATCAATATTTAATGAACAAGACTCGAAACTTAAATACACCATGCTGCACAGAGAAAGTTTTTTAAAAAGGCATAAATACCCGATTTTCATGAAAAGATTGTAAAACAATTGAGATTTTTAATCATTTTTAGACATTCAACAGAATTACAGATCGTTGAAATATCTACGAAGCATCAAATAATAACTCACCCACCTTCACATGTTTACCAATATAACTGGTTCTTCTCCTGATTGCTTTTAGACTATTAATGAAAAAGGAGATGCCTCTAAATACCTTTGCAGCATCTCTGCATCCTGCTGAAGTCTGCACTGCCGTTTTCTTTTTAAAAAATGTTTTTTATTGGATTTTTGCACAGAGTATATTTTGTCGTTATTTACACAGGATATGATATATCTATATATACGTAAGTAGGCATCTTTTCGTGCCGACAAGGCACTTCCGGAGGGCAATCCTCAAGTGGGTCTGGTGCCGTGTTGCCCCTCGCTTCTTCCGGTTGGATTTTGCCGCCGTTGTCTTCTCGTGCGCGCTGCTGCTTCATCCGGCCCTCCCGTCCCCCGCTTGTGTTCTCCTTTTTCTTTGTTCCTGTGGATGTCAGGTTAGTTAACGTTTCCCTGCCTCCCCTCCCCCCACCCCCGCCTCCTTGGTTCTCCTCTATTGTTCCCTGTCTTCCCCACCCCCCCCCCCCACCCCGTGGTTCGCCTTTCATTCCTCTTAGAATGACTTGTTTCCCCCCCCCCCCCCCCCCCCCCCCCCCCCCCCGTTCTATCCCCCCTTCTCATGCTTTGGCTGCTTTCTCCTGGTTCCTGGTTACCTAGCTATTCTTCTCCTGGAACAATCGGGAGAATGGCTCCCACATTCTGTGGAAGCTGTCGTCTGACCCTCGGATGGCGAATTTGATTTTCTCCATTTGGAGAGATTCCGAGAGGTCGGACAGCCAGTCTGCAGCTCTGGGTGGTGCTGCTGGCCGCCAGCCGAACAGGATTCTACGGCGGGCGATCAGGAAGGCAAAGGCGAGGGAGTCTGCCCTCCTCCCCAGGAATAGATCTGGCTGGTCTGAAACCCCGAAGACCGCCACATTCGGGCATGGCTCCACTCTCACACCCACCACTTTGGACATTGCCTCGAAGAAGGCAGTCCAGTGCTCCACAAGTCTGAGGCAGGACCAGAACGTGTGGGCGTGGTTGGCCGGGCCTCCTTGGCACGGTACACATCTGTCCTCCACCTCCGGGAAGAATCTACTCATACGTGTTCTTGTTAAGTGGCCTCTATGTACCACTTTTAGTTGTGTCAGGCTGAGCCTTCCGCCGGTGGAGGTGGAGTTGACTCTATGCAGTGCTTCGCTCCAGAGTCCCCACCCTATCTCGATCCCCAGGTCCTCCTCCCACTTCCTTCTTGTTGCGTCCAGTACAGTGTCGGTCCCATCTACCATTTGGTCATACATGTCGCTGCAGTTTCCTCTCTCTAATATGCTCCCGGTGTGGTGATATGCATCACTGTAAATACACAAGGGGTTAATGTTAGTACACGTAGACTAGCTAGATACTAGAGGGAGCACCAGAGACATGACACACAAACATTCAACCAATAGGTCAGTAAGATAGGACACGACCAATGGGCATTCACGATATACAGTGGTGACACTACCACAGGGGGCCATTACACCAACCCATATATAAAGGACATAGCACACATGATCTTCCTCTTTCCAGTGGAGACACTCAGTGTGTACACAGGGTTGATTCGACACATCACACCCACCACCTGGATTGTAGCAGACTGGTTCGTCAGTCTGAGTAGCTATAGAAGGATTAACAGTAGTGGCGAATCCGAGTAGGAAAATTGATAATAGCTTAATAAATGTGTTAAAGCTATCTCCAAGTCTGAACCTTCCTTTGTCAGAGTGCACATCAAGGAAGCAGCTTATGCTACGTCAAGAGCATAACAAAACATGGTACACAAGAGTGACCTGTTTAAATCCATGTAGTTACAACTCAGCAAACAGTGACAACCGGCAACAACAGCCAGGCAAGATGATGTTCAGGATTCCGGTTCCACAGCAGCTCGGGTACCAAGGGAATCTCAGTGAAAATTGGCGTTGGTTCAGGCAGAGATTCGAGATCGACCTGGTAGCGTCCAACCTAGATGGCATGGTGGATGCAGAGAAAATAAAGCTTCTACTTACCATCGTGGGTCCAGAAGCAGCACTAACAGGACTGCCATTTAAACAAGCCCGACTCAAATTCCGCTACCTGGGGATCCAAATAGCCGACAACTGGAAAGGGATCCACAAATGGATGGGGTACCTGCAGCTCAGACACTTCCTACGAAAGGAGACAAAGACTTACCCACAACCGCCACGACAGACATTACTGGTAGAGTTACTGGATGCAAGCATATTAGAGAGAGGAAACTGTAGCGATATGTACCGTTTTCTTTTAAATGGCTGTCCTCAAAAACATCATTGACAATCAGGATAGTTTAAAAAGGTGGTTCAGAAGTTCAAATCCTGCGCAAATTTTCTGTGCATGCTCGAAAAACAATTATTTTCCCACTGTAAAATCTGGCCCTGTAATATCTGTTTCATGTTTCTCTCTTTCAAACACAACACTGAAATCATATTTTATCAGCTGTTAGATAAATGTTCAACCACCATTAAACTGATAATTATAATAATCTTTATTAGCGTCACAAGTAGGCTTACATTAACATTGTAGTGAAGTTACTGTGAAAATCCCCCCAGTCGCCACACCACGGCGCCTGTTCAGGTACACTGAGGGAAAATTCAGAATGTCCAATTCACATAACAAACAGGTCTTTCGGGACTTGTGGGTGGAAACCGGAGCACCCGGAGGAAACCCGAGGAGACACGGGAGAACGTGCAGACTCCGCGCAGACCGTGATCCAAGACGGGAATCAAACCCGGGACCTGGCGCTGTGAAGCAAAATCAGGGTTGTTGCTCATTATTAAGTGTATAATGACCTGGCTCGAAGTAATTGAAGTAAACAATTGTTGTTCCTACTCAAAGCCAATGACATTTATGAATTTATCAAAAATGAAAAAGGAAACCCCTCAAGAAATGTTAAAAGTGTGTCAAGTACATTTAGCTCATTGGAGCTTTCCTTTCTAATCTCACATCCTCATGTTTTTTGCTTCCCTATTTAGTATTCTCTATTTTACATGTTTTTCTTTCAATTTATTTATTTACATTTATTTACATACTTTCATCCTATCATTTTCCTCCAAAATAATACTCCAAATTTAATTGAGTCAATACCACTTAACATTTTGTACACTTCAGTGAGGCAGATCCTTTAAACTTAATTTCAGATGGACTCACTAGTCCATCCGGTTAGGTTATGGGATTACAGGAGATGGGTTGGGGGAGTGGACCTGGGTAGAGCGCTCTTTCGGAGAGACGGTGCAGATGTCATGGGCCGGTGGCCTCCTCTGTACTGGAGGGATTATATGATTCTTTAAAAAAAATATATATTTGGAGTGCCTAATTCATTTTTTCCAACAAAGGGATAATTTAGCATGACCAATGCACATCTTTGGGTTGTGGGGGCGAAACCCACGCAAACACAGGGAGAATGTGTAAGCTCCACATGGACAATGACCCAGAGCCGGGATCGAACCTGGGACCTTGGAACCATGAGACAGCAGTGCTAACCACTGCGCCACCGTGCTGCCCTAGGGATAATATGATTCTGTGGTTCGATGAACTGATAGTAACTGTGTGACTAATTAACGTGTTGTGCATAACGTCGCTTGAATACTGTAACTTGTGTACTGTATAATAAGCTAAGCCCTGACAGTAGTCAGTAGACATTTAGTTTCAAATGCACTTAAAACATTTTTCAAATTAAAAATCAAATTGCCTGATTGTGTGCAGATAATAATGGTATAATGGTATTCTGCAGAAGTGCAAAGAATGTACTTTCAATATAAATATTTCAATCTATTCAATAACAAACATCTCCCTAAACACCAAGAAATCAAATTGAAGTCTGAGTTCGCTATACAGGCACCCCAGTGATATTGCTTATCTGTTGTTTCACAGCAAACTAAGAAAAATGGACTAAGTGTTAATCTTTTCAGAAGAGGCAAATGTTGTCAGCGTTCTGCAGAATAAGCAATGTTCACCATTTATGCTACAATGTTTGCATGTACTGCCTGTGACCTCCTAACCTCAACGACAGCACAGTTGAAAATTCCATTTTTTTGGATCTGCAGTAAATGTGCTGACAATAATGATTAAGCCATATGAAATGTGTAGATACGGCCACCAACCACGTTCATATGTTTTGGTCCTGTCCAAAGCTGGCGGATTTATGGAAGGTGGTTTGTAGGTAATTTCTAAGGTGGTTTATGTGAAACTGTACCCGGGCCCTTGGGAGGGCAGATTTGTGGTGTTGCGCCAGCCGGGGTTGGAAATGGGTGTGGAGGCTGGTGTTATAGCCTTCGCCTCATTGATTGCCCAAAGGCGGATCCTGTTAGGGTGGAGATCAACTTCTACTCCCTGTGCCCTTGCGTGGCGGGGGGACCTGCTGGAATTCTTGACTCTTGAGAAGGTCAAATTTGAATTGGGAGAAGGATGGCGGAGTTCTACAATTCATGGGCGTTATTCATTATGCACTTTCGAGAATTGGATTACATCAAACATTAGTGGGGTGGCTGGGAGGGTTGGGGGGAGGGGGACTGTTTGTGTTAATGGTGACTATGGGTGATTCCTGATTCCATTTTGTCATTTGTTTATGTTAACATGTGGGCTAATGTTTTGGGATTTGGTGGGGGGATGGGATCGTTATTGATATGGGGATTGACATTGCATTCGTCACTGATTGTTGTTTATTGTTAGGTGTAAATTTGGGAGAAAATGTGAAAAAGGAGGAGAATAAAAATATTTTTTAAAAAAGGGAGCAACAATTTATTCTGCGTAAGAATAGGGTGCTGATCGGTTGGCAAGTTTATTCTGATTGGTTGAGGTGTTGCCATGGAACATGCATCAGGAAACTATTGTCTCCCGATTTTTTTGTTTAATTCAAAAAGGTGGAATGCCGGGACATGTTCTTTTTGCCTGGGTATCAATATCTGTAGCTTCAATCAAATGTACGTGAACGACATTGACAAGCTTAACCGATAATCTTGAATCAGTTGTTAGTGTAATTCTTAGCACACTCAGAATTGTTCAGCAAGTGCTGACCAATCACAGAATCACAACTAACATTGGAAATTATGTTCTGAGTTTTTCAAGCATGAGCTTGTTGAATACAAACAGTAGCCTGGATATTTCAAAAAGCTGAAGGGAAGTACTGTTTGATACAATCTGCCTATCATTGGGACATACCGTTATATGGCACTGGAATTCATGTACCACATTACTCATTTGTGTGATTGGCAGAATGTCATTTTGTCTTGATGGCTGCATCCTGTTAGTGTAAAATACAACTTGTGTTGCTACTGCACAGTAGCAACGTGAAATGGCTAGCTTGACAAGTTACTCAATTTTATGCAATACCTTACTCACTCAGGGTAATTTGAGGTAGACTGGACAGTTTTCAGTTTTGTAAGTGGGGGCCTGAGCCACATTTGTGAGTCGGTGCAATACACAGCGAATGATGATCCGATTGGGTAGCCATTATCCCACAGGATAACTTTGATGTGCCCTATTTTGGTGTCAAGCTTACATGGTGAGCAAACAGCTTTGAATCTGAAGGTGTATTAACCAGTGAAGGAAAGCTATTGTTGGTGGATTTCTCAGCTAGCATGTCAAGGAAAGGAGGCTCACTACACTCCTCCATTTCAAAGCTGAATTTGAGCATGGAATGGATGCATTATAAACCTTAGGTGTGTAAGGAAATTCTTCCATGCTGCTGCAGATTCAAATATAGCAATCAGGTGTAGATGGTGGACTGGACTCTCCAATCCCCTGGCCACATGATTCTGGGCGGTGAAAGATGGCACGCCATTCACTGGTGGTGTGATTCTCCGATCCTGCTGGCAGCACACCGCCTGCCTGCAGGTTTCCCAGCGGCATGGAGTGTCTTCAGTGGAAAATCCCACTGACAGCGGTAGGAACAGAGAATCCCACCACCAGCAAATGGCACACCGTGTCCCACTGCTGAGAAACACGCGACTGGGGGACCGGAGAATCCAGCTCACCATCTCCATATTGGAAATATGTAAGGTGCAAGAGGTTCGGGGTTTTTCCATCAATAATGTTTTTTGTGGAAACAAATGAAAATGTTAGTGCGAGGTGGGCCTGGAGGGAATGCCATGGCCATTCCATTTATTTGGGAAGACATAGGCGTAATTGAAACGGAACTCAACAATCAAGTTGCCAAAACCATAAGTTCAATATCTAATCAGAAAGACATAGATTGCTATGATACAGTGACATAAAAATCTGTGGCTTGTTTGATGGCACATTAGTGAATACGCTAGCAATGCCGAATGTGCATATAGACACAGCATTGCTATCAATGTGCAGGTTGCGTATAGTCTTCGCGTAGGTGATGGAATAATTTACCGTGTATGAGGAAAACTCACTCCAAACTGGGTGCAGCAATTCACTTAGCCATTTGGCCAATTCCAGTTGTGCAGAGCCAGTCAAAGATAAGATAGACATAATCACTTTAGTGTGGCTTTGGCAGTCTGCACATACTAGGATTTACTGAACCATGAAGACGAATCCTATCATACTTGAAGCAAGGCAGCTTATTACTCTTCCACAAATATTTCAGATATTTTTGTAACTTGTTTTCAAGCTGGGCTCTGCGATTATACTTGGCTCCAATAGACACAGATTTGGATTCTGAACAACAGTGCACATTTTGTCAATGTATTCACAATTGTGAAAGATGACTATTCCTATCCCTTTGACAGGTTTGCAAATACATATGTCTTTGTTGTCCTTGAGGCCTTGCAAAGCCACCAAAGAGTACCCCACAATATGTGTGCGCTTGTTCAACTTGGCACATTTCAAGGATTCCGTATTTTCATTGGTCACTGGTTTGTGACAGGATAGCTGAGAATATTTGAGTTCAAACTCTGAAATTATCTCTCCCCATTTGATGTGAGATGTAGGAACATCAAAATTGAAGCCGCGAATGAGGACCAGCTCCTTGCTTTCTGCAAAATACCTGACTTATATATGCAAGTATGATATAATCCAGACAGATGATAACATATTGCTTCTTCATAAACTATTTTTAAAATCACTTGTAAGTTTGACACCCTTTTGGGTATTCTGTGAAGCCAGGATCAGAATCTTATAGATTGGTAGACTTTAGTTAACCAAAGGCATTCAGGGAAAGGTGGCAGGGATGGGTATATTGAGTTCGGTTGCAGATTAATTCATTTTATAAACTTGAGGGGGTAAATGGCCTACTTTTGTTCCTATGTTCCTAAATGGTGGAATATCAGAGAATTGATATTTATAGAAAATGTTAGGAATCAAGTGAAAAATAAAGACTGTATAAATCATAATATACATCTGGGTTGGAATACCAGGTAGCAAGGTGGATTGGATTGGGTTTGATTTATTGTCACAAGAACTGATATACAGTGAAAAGTATTGCCCTGCGTACAAGTGGAGACGTCTGCTTAGAATCCAATGGTATAAAGAACTGTTCGTGTTCATATTAATCTTTAACAATCTGCTGAGGTTTCTCTGCTGCCTGATCCAAGCTTTGCATGTCCCATGTGCGTTATAGACATGCCACCTGTTAATTCTGTCCCTCACATGGAAACAGGCAGCAGAAAAACAATTGCAGTGATCAGAATGGATTATGCAGGAAAAATATGAACATGTATTTTAACAACTGCAAATACATTTTAATTATGTAGTCATTTGTTATAAATACTGATCACAAATTATAACCTAGCTCTGTCACTGCTGAAATCTCTGAATAGGTATTTGCAGAATGCTTCAGAATTGGTAGATTAGAGCCCAACAGAACAAAAGGCAGCGACAATAAATTAAAGATCACAATACTGTAGAACAAAAAGGGTATATCACTCAGAAAGAATTGGATGCTGCCTATTGCACATGACTTGAATTGAAAACTAACTCTGAGCTTTACAGTTATGTTTTAATATGAATACAGTAATAAGTCTTATAGCACCACGTTAAAGTCCAACAGGTTTGTTTCAAATCACTAGCTTTCGGAGCACTGTTCCTTCCTCAGGTGAATGAAGAGGTAGGTTCCAGAAACATATATATAGACAAAGTCAAAGATGCAAGACGATGCTTTGAATGCGAGCATTTGCAGGTAATTAAGTCTTTAGAGATCCAGAGAGAGGGGTAATCCCAGGTTAAAGAGGTGTGAATTGTCTCTAGCCAGGACAGTTGGTTGGATTTCACATGCCCAAGCCAGATGATGGGGGATGAATGTAATGCAATATGAATCCAAGGTCCCGGTTGAGGCCTTACTCATGTGTGTGGAACTTGGCTGTAAGTTTCTGTTCGGTGATTCTGCGTTGTGCGCGTCCTGAAGGCCGCCTTGGAGAATGCTTACCCACAGATCAGAGGCTGAAAGCCCTCGACTGCTGAAGTGTTCCCCGCCTGGAAGGGTACATTCCTACCTGGCAATTGTTGCGCAATGTTTGTTCATCCGTTGTCGCAGCGTCAGCATGGTTTATGAAGGGTAAATCGTGTTTGACTAATTTGCTAAAGTTCTTTGAAGATATATTAAGCAAGATCAACAATGATATATGTAGGGCATTTGGACTTCCAGAAGCCATTTGGTAAGGTGACACACAAAAGGTTAATACACAAGGTTCGATCCAACAGGGTCAGGCGTAATATATTAAGCTTGGACAGAGGACTGTCTCACCAATAGAAAACAGTGGGGATAAATGGGTCTTTTTTTGATTGGCAAGCTGCAACTAATGGTATGCCACAGGGTTCAGTCTTCAGGCCTAAATTATTTACAATTTATATTGATGACCTGGAAGCAGCGATAGATACGATAGCCAAATTTGCAAATGACATTGAAATAGGTGGGATAGTAAGTTGCAATGAGGAAATAAGAAATTTCCAAACTAATATGGATAGGCTAGGTGAATGGGCCAAAATTTGGCAGATGGAATTTAACGTGGATAAGTGTGGTTATCCATTTTGGTTGGAGGAATAAAAAGGCAACATATTATCAAATTGGCGAGAAACCTCAAAATGCTTCAGTGCAGTCTATTTGAGTGTCCTCGTGCATGAATCGTGGAAAGTTAGTATATAGCACTATGCAGAAGGAAGGCAAATGGAATTTTGGCATTCATTGCCAATAGAATAGAGTATAAAAGTAGGGAAGTGCTCTTGCAACAGTATAGGGCATTGGTAAGTCCACATCTGGAGTGCGACACCCAGTTTTGGTCCCCTTACTTGTGGAAGGATGTAAATGCATTGGAGGTGGTTTCAGAGGAGGTTCGCTAGATTGATTCCAGGGATAAAGTACTTGTCTTATGCAGAGAGATTGAACAGTTGTGCCTATACAGGAGTTTAGAAGAATGAGAGGAGATTGAATTGAGGTATATAAGATGCTAAAGGGGATTTGAAACATAGATATAGAATGAATTTTCCCCCTTATTAGGCATTCTAAAACAAGAAGCCATAGTTTTAGGCTAAGAGGTGGCTTTTAAAACAGAAATGAGGAAGATAGCTTTTAGTTAGTAGCGAGATGAAGGGTTATGGGGACTGGGTGGGAAGGCAGAGATGAGGCAATGATCATATTGATTGGGAGAGCAGGCTGTATTGCCTAATCCTGCTCCTATGTTCTTATGTTATGGTCTTATCTCATGAACGTCACCCAGACGATGGTATCATTTAGCAATGATTGAGACACAAGTTTTCAATTGTATAGTATACACTCCAAAAACCCCAGTTCATTGATAACTCTGCATTTCAACTATTGTATGAAAGATAAAAGAATTGTAACTGAAATTCACATCTGGGGACAGCTCCTTGGGGCAGAGAAGCAATACGCAAACCTTTTCACAGGATTTCAATGGTTTGTACTCATCCCAAATGGTGAAATACAATAGCAATGGCTCTTGGAGGCTTTTCCTTAGTGTCAACAGCCCTCCTGCTCATTTTGTTAAGAGTAATAACTCAGTCACAGAAGATCAGTTCAAACAAGCTGAAGTTTGATGGTCTACAAAGATTGAGTTTGCATAATGTCCAGGAGTGATGGGCACCTTTCCTCTGAAGGCTACCAATGATTCTTAAAAGTTGCATTTCTACACAGCTATAGGCTGCAGGCGCTGAAAATTCTGACGGCAACACAGTAAATATTTCTTCACCGTTCGCCAATTTTTTTCAATGACTTTTATTCTGCTTGCCTCAGGGTAGATTAAATGCACACTTTGGGAAAAAGCATTGACTGTAGCTGAAGATACTTGCATGGACAAAGAGTATACCTGGATGTGCTATTTCAAAGCCTTTATTGACAAGTTATAAAACACAGTTATTTGTTCTTATATGTAGCAGAACTCTAATTTATTCTAAGGACATAGGAACAGGAATGCTTGCCTTCATCGGATGGGGCATCGAGTATAAAAACTGGCAAGTCATGGTACAGTTGTATAGAATCTTGGTAAGGTCACACTTATTGCGCACAATTCTGGTCGCCACACCACCAGAAGAATGTCGAAGCTTTGGAGAGGGTGTAGAGGAGGTTTACCAGGATGTTGCCTGGTCTGGAGGATGTTAGATATGTGGAGAGGCTGAATGGACTCGGACTGTTTTCATTAGAAAGACAGAGGTCGAGGGGTGACCTGATAGAGGTCTACAAGATTATGAGGGGCACGGATAGAGTGGATTAGCAGGCACTCTTTCCCAGGGTGGAGATGTGAGTCACCAGGGGGCATAGGTTTAAGGACCATGGGGCAAAATTTAGAGGAGATGTGCAAGGCAGGTTTTTTACGCAGAGTGTGGCGAGTTCCTGGAATGCGGTGCCAGGGAAGGTTGTGGAAGCAGGTACATTAACAGCATTGACAAACACATGGATAGGATGGATGTAGAGGGATACGGCACAAGGAAGTGCTGAGAGTTTTGGCAAAGGTTGGTATCATGACTGGTACAGGCTTGGAGGGCCGAAGGACCTGTTCCTGTGCTGTATTGTTCTTTGTTCTTCGAATAGGCCATTCAGCCTGTCAGCCGACTCTGCCATATGGCTGATCTATCTTCATTTAGCTGACTTTTGCAACCTCGCAAAAATAGACTAATCTCAGATCTGAAAATTTCAATTGACCCTCCATCCACTGTCTTTTGGGGAGAGTTTCAAATTTCATTAACTTTTCTGTGGAAAAGTCCTCTCTAATCTATCCCTGAATTGAATCATAGAAATTCTACAGTGCAGAAGGAGACCATTTGGCCTATCGAGTCTGCACCAACCGTCTGAAAAGCACCCTACCTCAGCCCACTCCACTGTCCTAACCCTGCAATCCCACCCAATCAGCACATCTTTGGACACTAAGAGGCAATTTATCAAGGTCAATCTACTTAACTTGCATTTCTTTGGACTGTGGGAGGAAACCAGAGCACTCGGAGGAAACCCATGCAGACCAGGAGAGAATGTGCAGAATTCACAGAGTCCCCAAGGCTGGAATTAATCCTGGGTCCCTGGCGCAGTGAGGCAGCAGTGATAACCACCGTGCCACCATGCTGGTGCACCCGACTCTAACTTTTTTAGCAGTGTTTAAATCCATTGTGCCATATCTCTCAGACTTTGGATCAACAGAGACTGGATGTACGACTGAAGACGTGTGTCGGGACCCTATGGAAGTCGTGATGTGCGTATTAACGTGGGAATTGCTCAGGAAATTTCAACTTCAAGTGGGCAATTTTCCTGCTCTCCAGGGAATTCCCACCATGAATATCTCGGACTCTGAGTCGGAGACCTGCAACAATTCCACGGTACTTATCAAGATACTTACCTAGGAAATATTAGACAGATTAAAAGCAACCCAACACCTGCATAATTCCACAACAGATCCCTTCCCTCATCACATTCCATGTCCACCCAACCATTCACCCTAAACCTTGCCAGACTATACCCCCAACCTGATTATGGAGCACAACTAGACCCGACTACCGCTCTGAGCCAACTACCCCTTCCAATTAGCTGAGTACCCCCCTCCTGACCAGGCCTCCTTCCTGCCCTGCCATGACTATTACTGACCCTACTTTCTGTTCGCTGACCTACGCACCTGTAGCCACTGTAGCCACCTAAAATGGACACTGATCCAAACAAAATGGAGAATCGCTAAGACTGCAGGGAAAAACAGTCTAGCCAAGGCAAACAGCCTGCAAACACTCATTAGCATTTTGCAAGCAGCAAAACCAGTTTCTGGCCAGGTGGAAGATCTCAAACCAAAGGTGATAATGGCAGAACGTTTTACATACTAATGAGGCAGTCCAGATCTAGGCACACACAATGGCAACATTTGGGTTTGAATAAGATACTTGAGTGGATGTCCAGACAGAGCGGCACCAGAAGTATCCACTATAGAAACCGCCCCCACCATCGAGAAAGACCCTCACATTGGAGGAATTCAAAAGATATCGATTGGAAGCGATCCAATCGATACCTGAAGGTAAAGCCCGCCCAGGAAAAGGCAAGGACATTGGGGACCCCTATAAAAGTAGACCCCCACACATGGTCCTGTCTGTTGTTTCGTGCTCCGGCTTTGACCAAGAACTCCATCCTGTATCCTGACTCCAGCCGTTGAGCACCAGCCGCCGAACCGTAAGTGCCAATACGACGCTCGCTACGCGAACCAAGCCCGCTAGACTCCCAGTGACCAGCACGCTTTCTGAAGGTTGCAGACCAAGACCGGGACGAAGGCCTCGCTCCCTGACCTTGCCTGTTCCTGTTTAGTTAAGTATTCTGATTGCTTAGTTTAGTCATAGCTTAGTCCCTTAGTGTGTGCATGCGTATTTATTATAATTGTATAATAAATATTGATCGTTTGGAACTTACTAATCGGTGTATCGTTTTATTACTTTGAACCTGACCTTGGAATATTTGTGAGGTGTCTATACGGCATCTGGCGACTCCTGAGCTGAAAAATACATATACAGAGCCTAGTAGTGTTAAGCACACGGCCTTTAACAGAGGCAAGTTAATACACTCCAATAAACGCGTTTTACACCCATAGCAAAACGTGCAACACACCTCATCTACCTCACCAACCCTACCCGCCTACCAACCCTACAACTTACCCATCTATCCACTTACCTATCTTGTCCTTCCACCCATCTCATCCTCCTACCAACTTACCCACCTCAGCAATTCACCCATCAACCCACTCACTCACTCATCCTATCCATTATACATATCTACCCATCTTATCTACTTGCCCAACTACCAACTTCCCCACCTATCCACTTACATACCCTGCCCATCAAATAATCCTACCCATTTTAGTAGGAATTTGGGAAATTAGCGAGGTTAACAGTGAACTTGAGATGAAAACAAAAGAAGACAAATAACAAGACCAGCAGGCATTTAGAGGGATAATGAAATGTGCCCAGTAACAAGATTAGCATGCATCTAGATACATTGAAGTGTGAATGGCCATATCAGAAACATTGTTTACCTGAGATCAGTGGACCTATACAAATGATAACTTCTAAAGGCAAGGAATTTGATAGATGTAGACAGACGAATGGGTGGGATATCAAAGAGACTGAACAGTATAACTGATAGCACCCTTATTGGGGAAGCAGGCTAGTTCTCGAACCAATAGTCAGACAGTTCAGTTCCATCTATGATCTGAGCCCCAGGGGCCTGTTCCATTGCCCTCCCAGGAGAAAACACCCCAGTATGCCCGACAGATATTGAGGCCCGTTGAGAGTGTAACCAAATTAGCATTTCTGACTCTAATTGAGGAGGACACACGCAGCTGTCGAATAAGCAGGGAAGCAGATTCATTGGCCATGTGTTCAGTGGTGAGGTGGGAGGTAACAGAATGGTTGAGTTTGCAAGGGATAATAGAATGGTAGATTGAATGTGTTACAATGGCAGTTGGAAGAAACAATGTGATGAGGTCAAAGGCTGGGGGGGCATCAGTCTGTGCAATGGAATGAAGCGCAAAGGGTGACCCTCATCAGACTGCAACCTCTGTTGGAGCTTCATAAAAGTGGGGAATTGGCACTAATCATTCTGTCTTCTCGAATAGGTCAGTAGCCACCATCCCCAAAGATGAGGGGGCCTCAGGAGATGCCCCAGCCCAATCCTGGTCTGTTCTGTCCCTATGCTCTGATATTTGTATCACGCTGGGATTGTACCAGATGAATGTCAGTCACATACTAGGTTGAGCATCAAAACTGGAGCTGGAGACTGTGACAGGCAAGGGCTGTGAAATTCAGAGGAGAGTGGAAGTGTTGGTCGAGGTCCAGTTTCAGACGGTTTCAACTTGGCATGGGCTGTAACAGTTTGGGTTAGTCCCAGCAAAGGCACTGGTAGAGTGTCAGGGTTAGAAACACAAATGCTGTCATCCTTAAATGCTAGATTTTAACAGGGGCATTGCCACTCTCCCATGGTGGTGTATCAGCAATCCTAGGAATCTGTTGGAGACTAAATTGCTCGACTACTGTGATGCCCTGGAATCCCCTTTGAACAGTGGTTTTCAGAGCCATATTGGCAGCGGCCTGAATCTGCATAAGGTGTAGAGATCCCATGCATATTAGTCTGATATTTTACTGCAGCACTCAGATGTTGAAAGGCTGCTCTTGTGCTGACATTGACCATCAGATGCGGTATAATGTTCAGTCCATAAATGTGCTGATGGATCCTCCACTTATCCCTCCGTGAAAGGAGGACAGCATATTCACTGCCTGGCCCGTGCCAATTTGGTGTAAGATTCCTCTGAAATCATTGATATCAACCTCATATTTTCTGATAGAATTCCCAGAATTCCAAAGATACTAATAATAATCTTTTTTATTGTCACAAGTAGGCTTACATTAACACTGCAATGAAGTTACTGTGAAAAGCCCCTAGTCGCCACATTCTAGCGCCTGTTCAGGTACTCAGAGGGAGAATTCAGAATTCTCAGCTGGTAGGTGAATTGAACTCGCGTTGCTGGGCTTGTTCTGCATCACAAAGCAGCTGTCTAGCCCACTGAGCTAAACCAGCCCTGTAGCTAAACCTAGAGCCTTCTTCTGGCTCATCAAAGACATCACCCATGTTCTCTGCAGCACAACCTGTGTGTGACCTCACCCTCTGGTGAACGAGCGCCTACCTCATCCTTTCCCCCTTTTTTGGCTGAAGCATCCTCATGCCTTGTATTTCAGCATTAACACACCTCACCTCAATTGTACCTTAAAAATTATACATGGTATCAACATTTGAATTGGTGGCTAGGACTGCGATGTTGATGAATATTGTCCCCTCACCTCCAAAGACATCTTGCTCTTCCTCCACTGTCTGATCATGTTGTAGTTCCTGGTTATCTGAAATGGTAATATTTTGGGGAGGAGAGTAGACAGTAAGAATTGCCTCCTCGCACCATCACCAGCTTGTATGTCAAGAGATTGCGCTATGAAGTCTAAATGAGATGTAAGAAGGGTGGTTAGATTTCCTCCTCGTCAATGGCTGCAGTCTTGCAGGTGGCCAAGGTCTCATCAATGGCCCTTCCCATAATTTCCCCTCCACAGAGGTTAGAACATGCAGGCACACCTGTCCCCTCTTTGGTTGGTTTCTGTCGCACACTCATGTCGTGATAATAAGCATACAGCATGAAGTTGGCATGCAGTTTGCATTGCGCTGAACAGACTGCAAGTTAAATGCACAACTCAAAACTTGTGCCTGCTTTTTGTGGCTGACAAATACAACTATTTTTATATCCAAATCTAACAGGTACATTTTAAATAGAGCAACAAACAAGCAACATAACCTGATGTGCAACATGTACAAAATTGATGCATTTCGTTAATAGATGATGTACTTTCCAGTGATCACGAGTCATTAAGGCCAATTCCTGGGCTAAACTCATTTTAGATTTAGTTATTCCCAATTTAGGTTCTCTTTTGATGCTGTAATTATATTTGCCAATGGATTTTAGAATCATAGAATCCCGACAGTGCAGAAGGAGGCCATTCGGCCCATCGAGTCTGCACTGACTCTTTGAAAGACTACCTGTAGCGATAAGGCCCTGTTTGTGCTAAAATGGCCGATTGCAGACCTGATGGAAGGTTTTAGTCAACTTAACACATTCAAGGACCTTTAGTCCAATTACCTAATTAAGGGAGAGTCTTGCAATGCACAGATTGAAAGTTTTTGAAATTCAAAGCAGAATTTGTGCTGTCACCTGTGACCACAATGTCTGAATATTGAAGAACAATGTCTGGAATATGATTCTGTGCTTAGAAGAAAAACGTCATTCGACAGTTCAAAATGGAGCACGAGTTTGATCCATCTAAGACACGGTCAGTAGAGTATAAGAACCAACTTTGAAGACTTGTGCTTCAGTGAGAACCTAGGATCAACCTCGCACAGGCAAAACCCTTAGTGAATGTTCAGAGAACAGGGGTGAAATTCTCCGACCCCCAGCAGGATCGGAGATTTTCCGCCACCCGGGAGGTGGCGGCGGCGGGAATCACGCCACTCCGGTCGGCAAGGCCCCTGCGGTGATTCTCCGGCCCGCGATGGGCCGAAGTCCCATCGCTGGGAGGCCTCTCCCGCAGCCGAGGTTTGAACCACCTCTGGTAACGGCGGGATCAGCGGCGTGAGCGGGCCCCCGGGGTCCTGGGGGGGCGGGGGGGCGATCGGACCCCGGGGGGGTGCCCCCACGGTGGCCAGGCCCGCGATCGGGGCCCCCCGCTCAGACTCCAGGCCAGTGCCCTGGGTGCACTCTTTCTCTTCCGCGGCCGCCACGTCCTCCGCCATGGCGGAAGCGGAAGAGAAACCCACATCGCGCATGCACCGGTGGTGATGTCAGTGGCAGCTGGCCGCTGATGTCACCGCCGGCGCATGCGCCGACCGGCGAAAGCCTTTCGGCCAGCCCACTGCCGGGGGCGCCGGTTTATTGCGCCAGTCTTCTGGTGCCAATCGCTCCGGCGCGGAGAATTCCCCACCTTTGTGGGGGCCCGACCCCGGAGTGGTTGGCGCCACTCCCCTACGCCGGGACCCCCCGTCACGCCGGGTAGGGGAGAATCCCGCCCCAGAACAGACTTCCGAGAAGAATTTGCCCAATTCAGTTCAAAGGGGTAATATCTACTTATGTCTGAAGCTGTGCGACTTGAATCAAATTGTGATCAGTTGTATAACATAACATTTAAATATATCGGGCTGGATTTTCCGCCCGGCCATGCCACGTTTCTGCCTCGACCTGCCTGCCGGATTCTCCGTTAAGCCGGCCGTTCAATGCCGACAAAACAGAAAATTAAATGAAAATCACTTATTGTCACCAGTAGGCTTCAATGAAGTTGTTGTGAAAAGCCCCTAGTCGCCACATTCTAGCACTTGTTTGGGGAGGCTGTTACGGGAATTGAACCGCGCTGCTGGCCTGCCTTGGTCTGCTTTCAAACCCAGCGATTTAGCCCAGTGTGCTAAACAATCCTGCTGGCGGAGAATCTCGTCCCTGGTGCATTTGATGCGAGTTTAGTGAATAAATTGTGTTGAATGATAAGTTCAGTGTAGTGTTTGATACGTGACTGTTTGATCTCTTGCCAGAGTACAGAGAACAAGGGACAACAACCCTATCTCGGTCCAATCTCCCATCCTATTACTGCAATCTCAACCTGAAGGGCAATTTAGCATGACTAATCCCCCTCACCTGCACATCTTTGGACCGTGGAAGGAAACCGGAACACCCAGAGGAAACCCACGTAGACATGAGGAGAATGTGTAAACTCCACAGTCACCCGAGGTCGGAATCGAACCCGGGCCCATGGCATTGTGAGGAAGTGGTGCTACCCAAAATATTAATGCAGATCATCGAACACTGACGTACATCACAGAAGATGGGAACGCTGAAACCGGATATGAAGACAGCAGATATGAGAGCAAATGGGATATTGGAACTGAAATATGATCAACAACATGATTCCTGATGGCCATGATCTCAAAACAATTATTATAGTAAAGTCAGGTGACATTTGTAACATCCACACGGAAGGAATATCCTTTCGAGGGAGTTGATTTTTGATGTTTCCTTCCTGATTTTGTCATGTTTCTCTGAAGGAATAGTGTGGTAAGGTAGGAGAATTATTGTCAGCAAAGAGGAGTATAAAAATTACTTGAGCAGGAAGAGCTGTAAATTAATGTAATTTGATTCTCCACACTGCATCACTTGAAAGATCACAAAAATGTAGTATTGGCACTACTGCCTGATTGCTTAATATTGATGTTTATCCAAGTGCTGAGGCAACATGCCTATCTGCATAACAATTGCCGCTACCAGGTGATGTGAATGGTGCACAAGTGTTAAGTAATGTGTCATTACAGACATTTCCTTATAAATTTATAAAGTCTAAAAATCTCAAGAGGCAAAAGTCTCACAATGGTATGGAGCTCATTTCAATCATTTCTTCCATGAATGTCTCTAATTTTCACTTTCTCTCTCATTTACAATTCTCTTTAAAATCACCTCAAAGCAAAGCTCGGGCTCCTTGGTTAGAGGAAATTATGAAACAAAGAACAGCGTGTATGATGCATGTCATGTGAATTATTCAAGCAAGAACCAGACCAAATACAAGCTGAGACAGGAAGTGAAGAGAAAAATATGACTGGCAAAGAGAGAATATGATAGTAGATGGGCAGTTAACATAAAAAGGGAACCCAACAATCATTTACTGGCATCAAATAATAAGTGAGTCATAAGAAATGCAATGGGTCCTATTAAGGATAAAGATGGTGATTATGTGCAGCACGGTGACACAGTGGTTGGTGCTGTGAGGCAGCATCATGGACCTGGGTTCAATTCCGGCCTTGGGTGACTGCCTGCGTGGAGTTTGCACATTGCTCCTGTGTCTGCGTGGGTTTACTCCGGGTGCTCTGTTTTCTTCCCACAATCCAAAATGTGCAGATGAAGTGGATTGGCATGCTAAATTATCCCTTAGTATCCAGGGATGTGCAGATTAGGTTACAGGGTTGTGGGGATAGGGTGGGGTAGGGCAGTGAACCTGGGTAGAGTGCTACTTCGGAGGGTCAGTGCAGACTCAATGGGTTGAACAGCCTCCTTCTGCACTGATTCTATAAGATGCAGGGGAAGGCTAAATTACTTGAGTACTTTGATGTGGTGTTTATTAAGGAAGAGGATGCTGACAAACAATATATTGATAGATCCAGAGATGATACAGGTAATAGATATGGTGAAAGGTGATAGACAGGATGTACTGCAAAGGCTGGCTATGATGAGAGTGGATAAGTCATCTTGTTCAGATGACTTGCGTTCCAGGTTATTAAAGAAAATGTGTGTGGAGATAATGGAAGGGTTTGCCATAATGTTCCAATGTTTGATAGATACAAGGGGAGGTGCCAGAATGGCAAATGTGATACTATTATTCATTCCCAGTAACCACAGGCCAGTCAGTTTAATATTAGTTGTGGCTGAGATTTAAGAACTGATTATTAGGGAGAAAATCAACAAGAACTGGGAGAGATTTGATTTAATTAAGAATAGCCAACATGGATTTGTCAAATGTGGATTATGATTTACTAATCTCAGTAATTTTTTTGAGAAAATAACAGAGAAGGTTGATAAATGGAATGTAGTGGATATTGTCTTTATAGATTAAAGGAAAAGTTTGATGAAATACCACATAAAAGATTGGTTAATAATATTGCGATTCGTAGATTAGGAGGGTCAATGTCAGCTTCGATAAATAAAATAATTGTCACTAAAGAGTGAGTTTGTTTGCAAAACTGGACGATGGTCAACAGTGGTGTACTACTGTTTTTTTTAATGTGTACCTAAATGACTTGGACATCGGAGTACAGAGAAACATTTCAATATTTGCCAATGATATCAAACCTGGAGATGTGGATAACTGTTATACCAATTGGTTTCCTTCTGCACTGTAGGGATTCTATGGATGGACGGATATGGAATTTATTACAACAGGGCATAGATCAGCAGAATGGAAAGACAAGTGGCAATATAATTTAATACAGGGTAGTATGGGTGATGCATTTTACAATATCAACTTAATGTCACAGTTCCAAAGAGAGGATCTAGACAATGGGAACTAGGGATTCATGTACATAGATATTTGAAGATGGCAGGACATCTCGAAAGAGTAGTGGGAAAACATGTAGGATCTTGGACTTTGTGAATCCCAATTTTGTACTTAACCAGGAAAGTTATGCTGGACCTTTATAAAGTTCTGTTCGGCCCCATTGCATTGAATTCACACTTTAACAAGGACGTGAGAGTTCTTAAGAAGTTGCAAAGGAGGATTACCAAATGGATCCAGAGATGAGGGATTTGGGATACATGTTGGATTGGAGAAACTCTGGTTCTTCTCTTTGATCAAAGGAGATTGAGGGGATATTTGATCAAGGTGTACAAAATGACAATAGGTAAGATGGACAAAAAAAGCTGCCTCCATTAGTTGATGGTGCAAGGATAATGGGACACAATTTAAACTTTTGGATACAATCTACAGAATGCATGTGATCTTTTTATGAGCGGTGATGATTTGAAACTTGCTGGGTATGAGGGTGCTGGAAGTGAAAATATCAATAATTTCAAAAGGAAATTGAATGACTGTTGGAGGGAAACAAACTTGCAAGGCTACTAGATACAGAGGCTGAATGAGAGTGAGAATTGGAGAGCAGGCATGGATTCAATAAGCAAAATGGCCTCTTTCTGTGTCATAATAAATCTCTGCCTCCTTGTCCTCCTCCTCTGAATGAGTGTCATTTTATTGCCACTACCTTTTCATGGTCCATGCCTCTGTGGAGCACCATGATATGGAGAGCGCAATAGATTGTAGTGTGAGGGGTTCGTCTTCGTACGTGATATGGTAATGAGACATGGTATACATCATCACAGGAAGTGATGCAATATATCATGATCTTGCCCTCACTTGTGTACATCATAAAATTATTAAGCGATATTCGAATGAAGTTAATGTTTTTCTTACCTCAGCAAACTCTGTAAATAATCTGTGTTAGCACAACGAGACAAAGGCCGGAATTCTCCGTCAATTCACACCGGCCAGATTCTCTCGTCCCGTTGCAGTGAATGGCGTTTTAGTTGAGCGCCAAATTTTCCATTCTCCCTGGCAGCGATGATGGGACAAAATTGGATCAGAGAATCTTGCAGAAAGAATATGATATTAACTATTACATCACGTGAGTCTCTGTAGCAGTGAACTGCAGGCCACCACCTGACCATTCCAACTGCTGTAGCCACCATCTTCAGAAGCCCAGCGGCCTGATTGAATCAGATGGCTTTGATTGTAGCACCTCTCTGGCTTTGTCTTGGGCCATGTAAAGGGACGAGTAGCCATTACTTCAACGGAAAGTTTATGTCTCCTTGAATTCATCCCTGGACTTTGGGTGGCATGAAGAACTTCAGGAACCTGGACTGCAGGAAGATGAAGTAGTTATGGCAGCTGCCAGGAAAGCAAGAAAACACAATGGAGGAATCTCTTGTTGTGTTCAAATACAGTTGAAGCCCTCCCTGTAGATGAATTTGAGTGGGTGCTCACTCAGTGCCTTGATGGCCCCATGGGTGTAACCAATCCTGGCTCATGAGTATTCAGCAATGGTGGTGAAACTCAATGTCTCCTCTTGCTGGGAGGCTGCATCTGAAGAAATAATATGCTATCTCGCTCTGACAAGAAGGAACCAATGACCAGTGAGATGCAGTTGTGTGCAGCCGTTTACTAAGCTCTGCAGCTGATCATGGGTAAGATCCAGAAGTGAAGAAGCTCAGAATGGCAGGACCTTCAGTGACAAGAGAAAAGATGTCTGTGACCATCTACTTGGAGAGTCTCAGTCTCCTGTGGCACAGCTTTCAGACATCGCCGGGAATCTCCATCTTTGGCAATAGATCTTTTGTTGTGGTATGGCGTCTGTGTCTTTCCTGTGCTTCATGCCTGTCTCATTCCCTCCTGCTGCTCAGGGTTTCATCCTCCGTACAGAGGGTATTTCCCCTCATTGTTACTGGGCCAAAGATCTAACAGTTATCCCCCATTGCCACCTGCAGTCTTCCTCTAGAACAGATGGCTGCCCTATTGTGATTGGCAGCCTATCCTCGGCTCTTCTGCCCACTAGATGTCAGAGATTGTTGACCCCTTTCAATGCCCGAGTAGTAGGTAACCACTCTCCTCGGCCCCCTACACAACACCAAGAGCAGCTCCTTTGCAAATATTGACTCCCGCTTTGCCTCGCTGACACTCTTTTGGAGCTGCAGTGCAACTCTGAGGCAGCCATGACTTGGTTGTTGCTCTGTACCTGCCCCTGCCTTCAGTTGGCCAATATATCAAAACATGACAGTCCAATGTTCCCTTCAGCATTCCACCCCTCCTTGCAAAAGCTCTTAATGAGCTTTTCACAATATGGAAGCAGGTGAAATCACTGATCTCCCTCCTGTCTTGATAAACATCACTTGTTCTAATATCTCTTTGGATGCAAAGGATTTAGATGCATTGATATAGGTTACAAACTTCACAAGGATGATATCAGAATTGCAAGGTTAAAACTCTCAGGAAAGACAGAATATTCTGAGGCTCATTTCTCTTGAAAAAAGATGGTTGAGGGCTAACCTGACAGTGATTATTCAGATAATCCCTAGATTTGACCGAGTAAATGTGGAGAGAAGGTTTTCACTTGTGGGAAATGAGAGATTATCACTATAAAATAGCCATTAATGATACCAATTGATAATACAGGAGAAATGTCTTGACCCAAAGAGTGATAGCATTATTGAACGTGCGGCCGCAAGGTATAGTTGAGGAAAATAGCATAGATGTATCTAAGGAAAAGTTGGAGGTACACTATATCCCAGGACTCAGCTGAGTCCCAGTCAGATGCCGAGCCTCTGGACAAGGTTATCCCAGAACTGATGCAGATAATAGAACTCGGCTGTGAGATTCAGGATGGAATATCAGCGACATTCCAGTGAGTGCACAACTGATTGCAGGACTCCCAAAGACTATAAGGGTGCAGGAGATGCATGGAACCGAGGCCAATACTGCTCGGGTGGTGACCGCAATGGAAAACTTGGAGCACGAGGCCAGCGTCTTGAGTGGTGATGTCGAAGGCATAGCTCAGTCCATGATGACCGTGACTGAGGGCTTAGGCATGATGTCCCAGATATCCCAGTCAATGAGGGACATGTCCCAGACACAGGTGGACATTGCCGAGACACTCCAGAGCATCGCACACTCACTGATGACCATCACTGAAGGCATTGAAACCATGGTGCAGATAGCCACCAAGCTAGATGATGCAGAGGCTTCTGTCACTCATTCCAGCTGCCACTCCATTCCAAGGAGACCCCTGGGGCCCTAGAGGCACCATCAGGGAGGAGAAAGTGCTGATGGGCAACCCAGAGCCTGTTACCAAGGAGACGACAGCAGTCTCCAGTTCTTCCAAATAGTAGGGGCTGGTTTAGCTCACTGGGCTAAATAGCTGGCTTTTAAAGCAGACCAAGCAGGTCAGTAGCACGGTTCGATTCCCGTACCAGCCTTCCCGGAAAGGTGCCGGAATGTGGCGACTAGGGGCTTTTCACAGTAGCTTCATTGAAGCCTACTCGTGACAATAAGCGATTTTCATTTTTTCATTTTCCTGGCATCGGTGCATCTTAAGAGAAGTGGGCAGAACAGGGTGGCACCGGTAAGTTGGCCGATGCCCGACAGCTACAGGCCCTCCAAAGGACATCCGCCAAGGGAATCAAAGGCCATAGGCCGGCTCCACCTCTGATGTACATCCGAGTTGTGGTGATATGCATGTGCACCTCTATGTATATAGATATCTTTCAATGTACGTAGTTATCAATATGACCTTCGAACAGCAGGTGGTGATGGAGATCCACATGTGACTGGAGAGAATCGGCAGTTGGTAGTAAGTCGTACTAAAAGACAGTCACACTCGGAGTAACTCCAAGAGAATTAATTGAATTAATTTATTAGTTGCTTTGTGTATTATAGTTTGTTATTTATCTTTCCACGTGTTTGTTAATAAATCATCTTATTAATTAAAGAACTAGATGTTCTGTGTACATCATTACAACGGCCGTAACGCAGAACATAACGCTGGGGTCAAACCTAGACATAGCAGTAGACCATGAAGGATCAAGAGATTGAGGATCACTTGGTCGGAGTGGGGGGCAGCGCTACCTGTAGTAAGGGGGAATATAAATGTCAAATGTTCACAATTAAAACATGTTGCATCTGCTACATGTGAAGTCTCTGTCACGTTAATCTTCACAGCGGACCTGCCAGCATCCCCATCCACTGCTGATCTCAGCTTCCCCCACCTCCCACCATCCAGGCATAGTGGGCCAAGATCAAACGTCACCAATGCAGACCCCGTTCAAAGGACAGGTGTGAGCGCGCTGTCAGCAGAAAGACAGTAGTCAGACTTTGGCATAAACTGCGGACATCTAGAGATTTCCTCACCACGAGTTATACTCACTCTCCTACCATATACATTGGCTCATTGACAGTGCCGACACAGGCCCATCACCCTGGGGTAATGACACACAGACCCTGGCAGGGTAGTTGGGGGGAGGGTGAGCAGTGGCGGGGGAGGTTGTGGGACGGACACGTGTTGAACATTCAGGGAGTTGAACCCCTTCCAGTTAATGAAGGGGACCCCCTGATGCCCTGGTGTGCGCAAGGCGACAGACGTGCCATCTACTACTCACTGGACAAGGGGCATCCCGGCGATAGCGGAGAATCCTGCAGCCTTGGCATCTAGGTAGGTTTGGTTCAGCTCAAATTTGATATGGTCTGCTACCTGGGAATACAGGGCATCCATAACCTCACAGATGCAGTTGTGAGCTGCTGCTTGTGATATGCTGCACAAGACCTCACTTGAGCCCTGGAATGAAATGCTGGCATAGACGTTCAGGGCTGTGGTCACTTTTACAGCCACCTGGAGTCAGTGTCTTCCTACTCTACGGGGTGCCAGATCCATGAGGACGTGGTACAGGTGCTGCACTGTCGCTTTGTTGAGACGGAGTCTCCTGCGGCACATGCATAGGGTGCTGCCTGCATCGACGTTGCTGCCTTCTCCGGTGTCTGGCTACCTGGGTGCCATCAGCTTCACTAGGGCATCCTCTGTGGGACCAACACCACTATCCATTTTGGTCTTTAGAATTGGAGAAGGAGATAGACTGATATCAGTTCGGGCTTCCACCCTGGGACTCTCAAATCCTCCAAGTCTCCTCCAACCTTATTTCTCCTGCCTTCTCACAGAGTGCCATCCAGTGAGCCAATTGTGCTGGAAAACCTTACTTTGCACACTTACCCCTAGCCATAGCAAGCGCCACTTGACTGCAGACCCCTGCTGGGAACATTAGGGAGACCATGATCATGTGCCCTCCACTGATCCACACACTCACTCTTTGGTCAATGGTGTGCCCAGTGCTTCTGAAGCCCAGCTCTTGAGTGTTTGATTATTGACTGCTGCCTCCATGGTGCTGACACTTCTAGAGATCAGGCAAAGTGTTCAGACTTCAAAGTTTGATTGAAATGCACTGCAATATTCATCATCTGAGACATGGCACATGTACCCACGAGAATTCACTTAATAATATTTTGTTTATTGAACGAACAACAGAAACAAACATTTGGAAATCAACTACGTAACAGTCTAGTATCACATATCACATTAATCATTATACAACAAGGAAACATCACCGTTCCATATAGGCATCAACACAAACCTATATCAGCTCATTTTTACAAAAAGCCAAACACATGCCATATTTGAGGAGATGCAGAACTTGCTATCGGGAGCGGGCCAATTAGATGGCAAACTGCATTGCGCCCAGCGTGAATCTTGATTTTGTCCTTTCCTACTATTTTACTGATGTGCCCAGATCCGCGTTGGGTGTGACATGGTGGTTAAATCACATCCTGGGCGAAATTCACCGAAGTCCATCGTGACGCCCTTGACCGGCGGGCAAAAACGGCGCTGGTGACTCAGGCGTCGGGGCCCGCTTATCAGCCCGAAATCTCCCGTTCCTAAAGGGCCAGCAGCGGAGTGACGCTGTACGCGTCAGTTTCACCCACTGCGGAAGTGGCGCGTCGGTTGACATCGGGCGACATCATCAACGCCGCCTGGTGAAACATGATATAAATAGCGCCCCCCCCACCCCCCCAACCCCCCGGCACTCGAAGTAAGTGATTTCACTCTCTCTCTTCACAAACCCTCCCCCCAACCCACCGGCACTCGAAGTAAGTGATTTATATCTCTCTCTTCCCAACACCCCCCCACCCCCAACAACCCCCCCATCCCCAACAACCCCCCCACCCCCAACAACCCCCCCACCCCCAACAACCCCCCCCCCCGCACTCGAAGTAGGTAATTTATCTTTCTCCCCGGCCTGTCACCCACCTCCAAGCTGAACGGTGTCAACCATCATCAATGGTTGACGCCGTTATAACCCAACTTTGATTGACCCGTGGCCACGTCGGCGGGACTTCGGCCCATCCAGGCCGGAGAATAATTAGGCCTCAATAAACAATGGCATCCCGCCGGCGCCAGCCGTTCTCCGAGGCGGGCGGCGGGATTTGAAGAACGCCGTTTTATGGCGGGTGGGAGAATTTTGAACATGGCGGCAGCGGGATTATCGGCGCCGCCGGGCGATTCTCCGACCCTGCGTGGGGTTGGAGAATTTCGCCCCAGCTGTCTCTTTTTGTGATGAAGGTTGAAATTTGTGCTTTGGATTTTGCTTTCATGTTCTTATACTGGAACGCATTCTTTAGGTTTACCTCACACATATAGAATGAGGTAACAAACAGTATTGTATCATTTTCCAGCACTATTCTTTATCGAATTCCTGGGAACGATGCAACAGAGGCTTTGGGCATCATCATTTCTGTTATTTCATCTGTTTTATAATCTTGCCATTTCATTGATTTTAACAAATTGGCCAGAATCTTTGTATGAATGTGGACCATTCACAACCTCAGCATTTTGTTTAGCCCCAGAGCTTCGGACCAGATAACAAAAACAATCCACTTCCATCTCCACAACAGCATCCATCTCTGCTCTGATGTCAGTCTGTCTAGTGTGGAAATAGTTTGTGACTTCCAGGTCTTATTAATAAATGCTCTCTTTCATGGCCTCCTGCCTCTCATCTCATCAAGATCCAGCTCATCAAAAACTTTGTTGGTCAGTCTTTCCAGTAACAGATTCTGCTCATCCATTATCCTTGCCATCATTGGCCTATATTAGTTCAGGTATATCAATGCCTCCTCAATATAAAATTTTTGCCCTTGTCTTGAAATTCCTTCACAAACTTCCTTTTTCTGTAATCTCTCCCAGACGATTACTCCAACCATCCAACGATCTCAAAATCAAGCTTCTGTAATTCTCCAAGTCCAATTTACCCCTTCACTCTATCATTTTGCTCTCCAACTCCCTAAATTCTTTTAGGACCCTCCTGAAAAATCATGGGCTGGATATCTGTTCCTGAAACTAAGTGTTGATGCCGGCTCAGGATTTGTGGAGTTCCACAGCAGCAAAACTGCCACCACACCTGGACCGATTCAGCGACTGCTAAGGGGCTAGTACCGGCGTCACGTGGAATACAATTGATTCCAATGAGAAATGGTGCGCGATTCGCCGGATACGCGGTTGACACTCAAGAGGTTAACAAGCTGCAGCTATCCCCTGACTTGACCTACATACTCTCCCCCTCCATTCCTACAAGACTATCCCCCACCTAACCACCCGCCCCAATGTCTTCACCCATCCACTCACTCACAGTCACTCACCCACTCACATACTCATTCACTCAATACCCCACAGAAAGACTTGCGACGTTTAAAAATTTACCTAAATCCATAGAATCTCTACAGTGTCGAAGGAGACCATTCGGCCCATTGATTCTACACTAACTCTTCGAAAGAGCACACCGCCTAGGCCTACTACCCTGTCCCATCCCTGTAACCCCATAAGATCACCTAACCTTTGGACACTAAGGGGCAATTCAGCATGGCCAATTTACCTAACCTGCACATCTTTGGACTGTGGGAGGAAACCGGAAAACCCAGAGAAAACTCACGCAGACACGGGAGAATGTGTAAACTCCACAGACAGTTGCGCAAGGTCGGAATTGAACCCGGGTCCCTAGCGCTGTGAGGCAGTAGTGCATATGGCAGCTATGGGTGTGAAAAGGGGATAGTTTGCCCTTTCGTCCGTCTCGTGCTTGATGGTCTTCCCCTTGGAAGGTTGTATTGACCCACCAATGCTTCATTTGGGATCAAATGTTCCAGCTGAGAAATCACAAAAGGTTTGGTTTACAGACAGCCATAATATGCACAGTACAGGCATTAGCAGGAGCATCTGTGTCATTGGAAACTGTCTTTGTATACTTGTGTTGATGTAATTACATCCTCCTGCTCATAATGCTCCTACCATTTCTCTAATTCTCGAATCTGCATTGCCTAACTCCTCAGCTTGCACTGCAGAGGAAGTCTGATAGTTCAATAAGATCTGCCATTGTGCTTCATAAATTGATTCAGTTTTGACATTGATTTATAAGTAATTATAAAATATATCAAATTAAAATATTATGTAAAAATAAGGATACAGTGCATGACGGTATCCTTGAAGGGCAGCACGGTAGCATAGTGGATAGCACTATGTTCCAGGGTCCCAGGTTCGATTCCGGCTTGGGTCACTGTCTGTGCGGAGTCTGCACATCCTCCCCGTGTGTGCGTGGGTTTCCTCTGGGTGCTCCGGTTTCCCCCCACAGTCCAAAGATGTGCAGGTTGGGTGGATTGGCCATGATAAATTACCCTTAGTGTCCAAAATTGCCCTTAGTGTTGGGTGTGGTTACTGGGTTATTGGGATAGGGGGAGGTGCTGACCTTGGGTAGGGTGCTCTTTCCAAGAGCCGGTGCAGACTTGATGGGCCGAATGGCCTCCTTCTGCACTGTACATTCTATGATAATTCTATGATGACTGTAAGGCTGGGATTGTGATGCCTTCGGATTTCTTGACGTTCAATAACATTACCATCGCTAAGAACCCTGGGGGTTACCATTGACCAAAAATTGAACTGGACTAACCATGTAAATACTGCAGCTACAAGAACAGATCAAACTCTAGGGGTGCGATTCAGCTGAAAAAATTACTAATAATAATCTTTATTAATGTCATCAGTAGGCTTACATTAACACTGCAATGAAATTACTGTGCAAATCCATGAGTGCCACACACACATTCAAGAATTCCTTCTCTAATCAAGTTGCACAATAAGTGTCAAGGGTATAGTTATCAAGAACTTTGCAACTGAAGTAACTAAAGTAAACAGATTAATATATTTATTAATTATAATAAATAACACCCTGTTATACGCAGGCTAATTTATGTCCCATTAAAAAATATATTATTGCAAATTAGAATTGGACATTTGGGATATTATAATTTGCTGCAACTTAGTTTATTAGATAAACTAGGATTTTAAAATGATGGATAAGCTTATTCCTCCCTAATTGTAGTTTTTGCATCTTCATACTCGTCCCTTGGAGAAAGTGGGATGTTGTGGAAGGAATGACATGCTGATTAACAATTTGACAGACTGTGATATGTTATTAACATCCAGTTTATTCCAGCAATTGCAGAAACCACACCATTCCCCTTGTTAAGATTGGCTAACCCTGCAACTACCAGGATTGATAACGCGATTTAATGCAATTGAAACAGAGTCCTGTGTCAGGCGCATTTAGCTGGGTGTTTCCCAGTGCTGGCAAGGAATGCCCCACCAATGGTGCATTTAATCTCATTTTAAAATGGCGCCATGATCTTTGAGCCCCCACCATGGCTTCCTGACCCCTAATACCCCAACGTACTAATGAAGGGGGTCCTCGAGCCCCCTGCACCCCAACTCATGAGGGCAGGGCACCCCAGATCCGATCCCTGGCGTGGCAAAAATGCCGCTCGAGCACCTTAGCACTGACAGCCTGTCACCCTGCCAGGGTGCCTGGGTTGCACTGCCAGGGTGCCGGGCTGGCAGTGGCATGGTTCTCAGGTGGCATCAGAGTGCCAGGGACCACGCTGCTCAGAGCCCAACCAGCTAGGGGTCTCCAGTAGCCTGGGAGACTCCCTCAAGTGCCGGTACTCTGGTTCCCTTTGATGGTGACCACTGCTAAACTGCGCTCACTCGGGGGGTGAAATTCTCCGACCCCCCGCAGGGTCGGAGAATCGCCCGGGGCCGGCGAAAACCCCGACCCCGCCGTGGCCGGAATTCTCCGCCACCCGGAAATTGGCGGGGGCGGGAATTGCGCCGCGCCAATTGGCGTGTCCTCCGCGCCGATCGGCGTGCCCCCTGCGCCGATTCTCCGCCCCGTGATGGGCCAAATTCTGGCCGCTGAGAGGCCAATCCCGCCGCCGTGGTTTCAACCACCTCAGGTGGCGGCGGGATTGGCGGCGCCAGTGGGCCCTCGGAGTCCTGGGGGGGGCGCGGGGCGATCGGACCCCGGGGGGTGCCCCCACGGTGGCCAGGCCCGCGATCGGGGCCCACCGATCGGCGGGCGGGCCAGTGCCGTGGGGGCACTCTTTTTCTTCCGCCGCCGCCACGGCCTCCACCATGGCGGAGGCGGAAGAGAACCCCCCTACCGCGCATGCGCCGGTGGTGACGTCAGCGGCTACTGACGCACCGGCGCATGTGCGAAATGCAAAGGCCTTTCGGCCAGCCCTGACACCAGCCGGCGTGCGTCAAAGGCCGTTGGCGCCAGTCGGCGTGGCGCCAACCACTCCGGCGCGGGTCTAGCCCCCAAAGGTGCGGAGAATTTTGCACCTTTGGGGAGGCCCGATGCCGGAGTGGTTGGCGCCACTCCGCTACGCCGGGACCCCCCCGCCCCTCCGGGTATTGAGAATCCCGGCCGGGGACTCTGAGGCGCAGGCGATCAATCCTGTGCCTTGAGTAACTCCGGCATGAACATATTCGATTGAGCCTGACTACATATATCGATATCTGGATCCCACCCATTGTGGGTTGGATCCAAATCACGTGCCTCGTGAGACCTCGTCAGATCTCGTGTGGTGCAACACGGCCGTAAAATCTCACGAGAGGATTAATGATCTCATCATGCCTGACTCGGGATGCTACGTGGATGGTAGATCATGACCTATGTCTTGTTTTACACTGTGGCTAAATGCCACCCCAGGTGATAAAGTCCTATTCTGGATTTCCATTTAAATTCAACTCCTGTTTAAAATTTGATTTTTCATGAAATAGTATTGAAACAATAAATAATTTTGCAGTATTCATGAATCTAATTATAACAGGTTTAAAATGTATTTAATAATGTTGTTTTTCGGTCATTCTGAAATAGTCAATTGAAAGGTACCCTCTACTGTTTGAAAATATGATATTAATTGCAATGTTTGATTACATATTGAAAGAGAACAATTTGGTTTCAATTCAGGACTAAATAAGACAGCAGGCATTTCTCAAGCAGATTGTCATACTTTTACCTTTGAACTACTGCTCCATAATAAGAATTTTTTCATTTTGTAATGAATGGAAGATGTATTATAATTCTACCTTTGTATTTCAGTAGACACCCTGTCCATTTTTGAAAGCACATTTATTTCCCCTTTGTTTGACTGAAACACAATGTACAATATTGTAATAATGAAGCTAATTTCAACGATAGTAAATTGCTGACACTATATGAATTTCAAGCCGTACTGCATTGAAATGATTATCTCTCTGATGTTAAAATTCCCATTATCCAGATGGTGCAGGACCAATGCAGCTTTTTTATCTTATTGTATTGACTCTCAAATCAACTCCTTGTTTTCTCATCCCTTAAAGCAAGCCAAGGGTCCTGGAAGATAAATGATGACACTACTTAAATTAAATCAATCAACAGAAAATAAACCTTTTTATTTGCAGATAATTGATGTTTTGTCGACTTCTTTGTATTATCACAAGATTTGACAGTTTTCACTGATGAACTTAAAGATGTCAATTAATTCTATTTTCCAACATCTGCTGCATCCAAGAAGGCAAAAAGTAACTGCTAGCATCTGCCACAAACAAAATCCATCAGGTAGTTTCGCAATTTGCTTTCACATTTCATCGACACCACGTAAATGCCAGCAGACACATTTTGTTGGCAAATCCTAATGTCAAGTTCAGGGATGGAGTTCCCAAAGTAGCTCAATACATCCAGAAGAATACCAAACACTTGTTTATGGAATCATGGATAACCATCGTCTCTCATTCTTATACTTAGCAAATCAAGTAATCATTACAATGAGTAACAGTCTCATTCTGAACAGCAAATTTGTCACTGTCTGGTAACTTTTCTAATTGAAGCCAATGTTTTAAGCAGAATCATTCACTTGAATGATTTCCATCCTTCACACTTATCCTGCATTTTCTCTCTCAGGTGCTGATCAACCGACTGGGCCTGCCCAGTAATTTCTGATTTTCACCTGAATATTATGGATTGAGTCAGCCATGAGTGCTCCAGGTACCAATTAGTTTTAGCCATGCAACTGAGGGGAATATTTTTCCATCCATCAAAGCAAAACCCACAAACCAAATGATTATTCCACCTGCTGTAACAACCCAAATCTCTTCTGTTTTATGAGGAAATTTGATAAGGCATGCGGATTGTGATGCGTGATTGATCTGTACTCTAAATGTGCTTCTGTCTGTCTCAGCAGGGGGCTGAATTTCCTGTGAGGTTCACACCATTTAAAGTTAGCCTGCACAGCTTAAAGACAGCCTGTTTCTCTTAAAGGGGAGTTCCCATCTGGTTGCAGCAGCTTGTGGAAGACAACCTGAGCAGGAAGCAGAGTGAAATTGATATAACAGAGCAGAGATGGTGTTTCAAATCTCTGTGGCACAACAATGAAGGTCTTTGCGTAGGAGGTTGACAGGTGAAAACCTTTACTTATAGAGGGTTGGGGAGGCCTCCAGACAGACTTTGAAAGGCATTGGCAGCAGCTAGCCTTAGCTGTCAATGCGAGCTGACAATCTCAATGACCTGGTTGCAGCATTGTAAGACATTTAATGGCCTCACATGATTAGTCAGCATCAGTGAACGCATCTTCAACTGCCTTTTCATGAACCACTTACCTCACACTCTGTTAAATTCATCATCCCTCCTTCAGTTACTGGCCCATATTATCAAGTACAATTCATATCTAACATTTATTGTCTCACAAATTCAGCTCTGCTGTATGCCTCACACCTACACCTCAGCTATGACAGGCACATATTCTGAACACATTGCATCGCACTCACTTCCATCTCCTTTTCAAGATAAGATGACACAACACTGAACTAGTGGGTGACAGGCACCATTGAATTATACTCCACCATGGAAGAGATGGTACTCGCCATCATTGGAGTGGTCACAACTGAGGCCATTGCTAATGGCAGGACTGAAGACATTGAAGAAGTTGGTATGTTGCTATTTCATCCATGTTTTCACATTCCACTTCCCCTCATCTAATACTCTTGCTTCAAGACAGAAACCTGTGGGCTCAAGTCCCACTCCAAGACTTGAGCATAAAAATCAATGCTGACACTCTGGTACAGTTTTAAGGAAGTGTTCTACTGTCAAAGTGCTGTCTTTTGAATGAGATGTTACACTGACACCCCATCTTCCCACTAAAGCAGACATGAAGGAACCTATGGGAATATTTTTAAGAAGAGTAGGGGAATCATTCCTGGTATCCTGGCTAATAATGCCTCAATCAACATCACCGAAAGATTATCCGCCATACCGCTCGACTGTGTAATGGGAGTGGTTGCTTGTGGATTGTCTGCTGAGACGTCTAGTGTTGGCATACTTATGAGGGACTATGTTGTCGCGGTCAAGTCTGCACCTTCAGTAGCGGACTGCAGAGCCTCATACTCTGGTGTCTGCACTGAACCCACATCTCCAACGTTGGGTGCTGCTCCTTCATCCTGGGTTTGAGCCCCAAGTGATGGCTCATTGTCACTCAATATGATAATATATGTGTCTTCTTTTGCTGAAGAGCCCATTAGTGGCTCATCCTTGTTTGGTAGCATGATATATGTACCGTCTGTCATTGTGGAGCTGCAGACAGACACAGCCATCAGCCCAACTAGCACGTCGTTTGGTGGAGCGGCCTCAAGTATTAGGGAGTCCACTCACGGAACCATTTTGTGGGCCTGAGATGATTCACTGTATGCCTCTGGAGCCAGTTTCTCCAGAATGGGGATGATTTCCTCCATTATCAGTCTGTTCGGAGCTGAGTTGCCACTGCAATCTCATTTTCACCTCTGCATATGTCATCTTAGAGCTTTCACACTTCTCGTTGTCCTGCGCAGACTGGGCGTCCCTTGTGATCACCTCGTCACTCCCGCCAAACCACTTGTATAGCATTTCATAGTCGTCCTCATCTAGCTCACCATCTGACTCTCCGCTTTTCTCATCGTACTCATGGTTCTCCTAATTATTATTGTAGTAATCATCATCAGAGCCAGCGCCATCTGCAATGGCTTCTCCTGTAAAGTACGACATTGCACATGGAATTATGTGTTCACGCAAGAGGCCACTCATTTAGAAGGCAGCAGCGAGTCTGGCTACAGAGCTTTCATCTAACACTCCATGCTCTGGAACCTCAGGAGGAGTGATGAAATTGAAGAAAGAGTAATTTGGTACAATTTTCGTGTGACATTTTTTTCTTTCTTCCAGTCGATCTGGCATCCTGTGCATCCCATGATTTATGGTTCGTCAAAGAATAAAAAGACGAACACGTCAGGCTGTGATTCCATCTTGTTTTCTTTTGTGACTACCTCATTGGTGAAATATTCATTTGGCTCAAACTTAAACTCCAGAGTGAAGCTCATTGGCTGTTCAGGCTCTGAACATGTTCAGGCTCTGAACATTTAACGTTCACATCTTCTAGATGATTTAGGATAGGCTCATCATGCTCCTGTATAACGCCACTGAGCAAATTCATGTTCTTGAAGATTGTTAAACAGAAGTGTGGAATTCCCTTTGGCTCTTCCATCCCTTCATCTGATTTGTCATCCTCCACTTTAATTTTTGCTTGAATCTCACAGTATAACTGTCCCTTCACCCAGATGACTTGTCTCTACTGAGTCAGACAAAATGTTCCTTCCCTCTCACTGACCACATTTCCATTGAAGACACTCTCTGTGGCTAGGAGTAATGAAATATCATCTGCTAACAATCAAAACATGTTACACCTGATACATGTGAAGACACTGTTGCGTTAATCTTCACAGCGGGCCTGCCTGCACCTCTACCCCCTGTTGCCCTCCACTCCCCCCAGGATGCAGGGGGAGGGGGGGGGAGCTTGAAGGCCTCACGGTCGAAAAACACCCCCCCCCCCTCCCCAGGCATAGGGATGACCCCCGTCCTGGAACGCATCAGCCACCTGACCAGGCCTAAACCCCCTGAGGGATCCCCCCCCCACCCCGACCACTGGAGCAACAGCTTTGGTGCCTTTGGGCTGCATGGCAGAAAATGGAAATGGCTACTCACCTCCTCAGTTCCTCTCAGCAGCCATCGCACCAGCTTCACGTTTTTAAGGAGTACTAAAAGCATGATTTCTCGCTGGGGAGATGGTTGAAATGAAAAAAATGAAAATCGCTTATTGTCACGAGTAGGCTTCAATGAAGTTACTGTGAAAAGCACCTAGTCGCCACATTCCGGCGCCTGTCCGGGGAGGCTGGTACGGGAATCGAACCGTGCTGCTGGCCTACTTGGTCTGCTTTAAAAGCCAGCGATTTAGCCCAGTGAGCTAAACCAGCCCTCAGTTAATTCCCGAGAGGCCTTTGCATTCGTCTTCAATCTTGCTAATGAGGTGGAAACTCATGCAAACAAGGGTTAATAATATACTGGCCATATTTGGACGTGATCCGGAACTCGTCACCGGGAACAGCCCAGTTAGATAGCATACTGATTTACGCCCGATTTTGGCCTTTCCCGCTATTTAACCGGTGCGCCCAGATCCACGCTGGTGCAATGCAGTTTTTAAATCATGCCCTGCATCTAGCAATGGCTCCTTTTACATGCCCTATTTCCTTTATTCCACCATAGCCAACTCATCTGGGCCTTTAGCTTTGGAATTCCCTCAACAAAACTCTCAGCTTCTCTTTACTTCTGGAAGAGGTTCCTCAAAACCCAACTGATTGACCAAATTTTCCTCAACACTGTTTCTTTAGTCTGATATCAATTTTTATTTGATTACAGGTCTGTGAAGTGTCTTGTTATATGAAATGTAGTGTACATATTCAAATGTAATGGGACAGTATATTTTGTATACACTTGAGTTTTTTGGTACTTCTATTACTTTTTATCAGGAAAAATGTTTAAATGCTCACATACTTTTGGCACCCCCTCATCACAGTTTTCTGTAAACCTGCTTAATTATATTTAATTCAAAGCATGACTGCATAATCAGCACAAACTTGTTTAATTGAATGCAACACATGCATACATATGATATAATTACCCCATACTTCATAAGGTAATTTAAACTGAAAACAATTAACTATTATGTGAAAAAGGTAGAATCTGGAACCAGTGTGAGTTCCATAAAATCATAACTCTAAATTAAGTGGTACTTCTGTGGGTTGATTATAATCAAATCCCAATTTTGACACAATCCCAGATCAGTTAGGTTGGAGAAAGACAGGTCCTAGCATTGCTAACTAGGTCTGACGGATTGATCTATCTTTCCCCATCAGAAAAGAGCCATCTGCGAATCTTACCTTCAAGATAGCCTTCTTAACAAGCTTCATAAGACATTATAACCCCTCTGCAATGTACACCGCCCTACAAAGAGGGTAGTAAGTTGCATTCATGAGTTAAGGACTCAGAGGTCTATGTGAGACAATATAAATTCTAAACTATTTTGTGCAGGATAGCCATCAATAATTAAAGTAGAATTTACCTTAATCACCAAGTAAAGATAAGAGAGTTATTGAGATAACTCCTTCCTTATTAGAGAGAGAATTATCATTGCTAAACCTCAATGTAACTTTACTGCGAGAGATGCTGAAACAAATCCATTGAATCTAAAAATCTGATCTATGCTCATAATATTTACAGTGTTTCTTGGGGCTGTATAACAAATTTCTTACATAGTACTTTCTTAATCAGAACTCGGTTCAGCCTCTTTTATAGCCCAAATAAAGTTTGTATCAGTATTAACTTCCAATTAAATCCGGCCCTTTCTGGTCTCAAAGAAAGTTTATAGCTGTTAATTTCCATGTACGATTTGTTCTCCATCAATTCCCAAGGAAGCTAAGCTGCGAAAGCTCATGTAGATCAATTTTAATGAGTCATGTGGTTATGTTTTCAGATTATACGGCAGGTTCCGGGTTGGGTTAGCTTTGCAGGAAAAAGTTGACTGTGATTTTGGGCTAATGGTATAAAATCATCTTATCAACTACGACAGAGTTTTTCAAATTGTGGGTCACAACCCGCAGGTGGGTCGCAGGTGGACCTTGGGAGGATCGACGAGCAATTGGTCTGGGCGTTTCCGGTCGCGGGAAAAGCACCCAACAGATGCAACTGGCTTTTAAGTTGACAATGCCAGCTGCATCCAGTCTTTAAATACGAACGATGGAGTCTTCCCAACAGAAGCAGCAGCAGAGAGCATGTCACGTGTCTGGCCTACACTGATGACATGAACCCTTTATGTCCATGCTTTGGATAAAAATCATGAAGGACAGATCTTCCATTTTCTTGCTGCTGGCAAGCAAGCAACAGGACTGTGAAGAACTGCGACGGGATTCTCCCCTACCCAGCGGGGTGGGGGGTCCCAGTGGGATGGAGTGGCGTGAATCACTCCGGCGTCGGGCCGCCCCAAAGGAGCGGAAGTCGCCGCACCTTTAGGGGCCAAGCCCTAACATTGAGGGGCTAGGCCCGTGCAGGAGTGGTTGGCGCCCCGCCGGACGGTGGGAATGGCCTTTGGCGCCATGCCAAAGGGACTTCGCCGGCCGGCGGAAGTCCGCACATGCGCCGGAGCATCAGCGGCTGCTGACGTCATCCCCACGCATGCGCAGGGGAGGGGATCACTTCCGCCTCCGCCATCGTGAAGACTATGGCGAAGGTGGAAGGAAAAGAGTGCCCCCACTACACAGGTCCGCCCGCCGATCGGTAAGCCCCGATCGCGGGCCAGGCCACCATCGGGGCACCCTCCCGGGGCCAGATCACCCTGCGTCCCTCCCAGGACCCCAGAGCCTGCCCGCGCCACCTGGTTCCGCCGGTAAGGTAGGTGGTTTGATCGCGGGCTGGAGAATCGCCGGGTGGGGGGGGGGGGGGGGGGGCCGACCGGCGCGGTGCGATTCCCGCCCCGTCGAATCTCTGATGCCGGAGACATCGGGAGACAGCGGGGGCGGGATTGACGCTGGACACCCGGCGATTCTCCGACCCAGCGGGGAGTCGGAGAATCCCGCCCCTGAAGTGGATTGTTTCGTAATAAGGAAGAGAGGGCCAGAGACACAAAGAGGCCAGTATCTCACAACTGAATCTGCTGGAGAGAGCTGCACAGGAGAGTCCACGGCAGGACATAGCAGTGCTGGTGTGAGCTGAATACAGAGTTCCAGGGTTTCTGGTGAACAACCAATTAAAAAGAAACTGAAATCAGGAACAGAGCAGTATAAAGGTGATTTCTTGAGGAATGGCTCTGTTAATTGTACCAATGCAAATCAGTATGCAAAGCCCATGCGTGTTATATGCAGGGAAGTGCCGACAATTGAAAGTTTAAAACCTCAAAATTTTAAAGGCATTTGAAGACTAGGCATGGCGAGTTCAAGGACAAGGGTATTGATTTTTTCAAAGGATGCAGCGAGAGCATAAATCAGTAGCTGAAGTCCTTAGCAGAAATGTAACATTGAATGACAATGCAAGTGAGATCGTGAGGATCAAGCAGGCTCATCTGCCGCATTAAAGGTAAGCGAAAATGATGTGTTGCGAAGGTCAATTGCTGTGGGTCCCGAATGTCGGCCGACATGAGTCCCGAAGGTCAGCCAGTGTGGGTCCCGAAGGTCGACCGGTTGGTAAAAGTATGTCCAGGGAAAGAAAGTTTGAACCTACTTTACTGTGGTGGCCTTCATGACAGTTGGTAAAACGAATGTGTCACTTTATTTCTTTGGTTATGTTTCTCTCTTATCAGAGATTTTCGTATTTCTGTAAGAGGAGGTAAGTTCCTACATGTGGCGAGAACTGTGTTTTAAACCATTTTAAATGTTTTAAGCTTGCAGAGGTCAAATAACTCTTTTAAACTGATAGCCCTTATTGTGGCTTGATTTCTTTACGCAGATTTATTGATACTTCCTCCAACTCCAACTAAATGAGAATAAAATTTATTTTGAAGTTCTCATTTGCCTCAAGGAAAATAACCTGCCCTTCTCTTCGTGTACAAACCCAGCAACATGTAGATAAATAGAAGAAACAAGTAAAAATAAAAGATGGAATTTGATTTCTGGGTCACGCGGTCTTCCCAATTTTCCTCAAGAGAAACTCAGGTTATAAAAGGGGCTGGATTCTCCGCACCCCGACTCTGAAATCGCATCCGGCGCCGGGGTGGAGAATCCACTTTCGCGCATGGAATCGGGACCGGCGCCGGTTCCCTGATTCTCCGGGCCCCGAAAAGTGGCATACCCGGGATGGACACCGCGCCACGTATCCCCTACCTGTGGCCATTGCTGGAGGTCCATCTGGTCAACCTTATATACAACATGGTATCAGCCCTGTACTTAGCGGGGGGAGGTCATCCTCCTTGAGCCACATGGAGAAATCAATCAACCCAGCCCGTGTGTTCCACACAGGTTATTACATGGCTTTCCTCAAATCTTCCCCCAGTGAAGATAAAACTTTAGGGACACTTCATGTGCAGCTGGAGATCAGAAAGGTAAGCTTTGAAAGGTGAATAACCTTTCCTTAATCACCCAAAGAGAATTGGGTGAACAGCAAATCAGGCTGCAAACTTTCTGTTTCTCCTTTTGTTCTCCTGTCGATGATGAAGTACACTCCCTTATTTCCCATTACCACCCTTTATGTCTTTTCCCCAAGTTAATTTAGACTTGGTAATTGTGCACACATTTCTCTGACAGAGGCAGCACAGTGGCGCAGTGGTTAACATTGCTGCCTCACGGCGCCAAGGACCCAGGTTCACTCTCGGCTCCAGGTGACTGTCTGTGTGAAATTTGCACATTCTCCCAGTGTCTGCGTGGGTCTCACTCCCACAACCCAAAAAGACATGCAGGGTAGGTGGATTGGCCACACTAAATTGCTCCGTAATTGGAAAAAAATAATTGGGTTATTTAAAATTTATTTAAAAAAAACACATTGTTCCGATATTTTCTGTGCCAAACATAATTCAGTTTTAAGATAATAATTATAGGGGAGTGCTGACCTCTAGATTTACCTTTCTTTGCTGGTTCACTGCTCCTCTACTTCTGTCAGCAAAAGCAAATATAAGAGTTTTCTGAATCAATAGTTGGAGGAGTACTTGGTAAATAAAGAAGTTCAAAACCTCTATTACAGGAACTCAAACAATAACTGACTAGATAAAGAAAGTAAACTCAAAATGATACCCACAGTAAGACAGGAAAACCAATGAAAGGCACATTTAAGAGAAATGCCCTTACACAGAGAATTAATAGCTCAAATGGGCTGACTAGAAAGATGTTTGAATTTAGAATACTGGATTTGCTTGAGATGCAGCAATGCATTGATATATTTTCTAAAAAGGGAAATCAAATGGCGCTGAATGCTTAGGAAGTGCTGCCCAGGAAGGTGACTGGTGTTGATCATGTCAGAAACTGAAAAAGGGAGTTGGGTACGTACTTAGCAGAAAAATCAATTGAGGGAACTATTCATTGAATTTGATACTGTTATTGAACCAATTTGCCACTTCGATAAATGTCTTTTCAGTGCTGTTCATTCCTATAAATAGGCTTCCTTATTTATCCTATTTATTTATTTGTTTTTATTTTTCGAAATTTAGAATGCCCAATTCATTTTTTCCAGTTAAGGGAAAATTTAGCTTGGCCAATCCACCTAGCCTGCACACCTTTGGGTTGTGGGGGCGAAACCCATGCAAACACGGGGAGAATGTGCAAACTCCACATGGACAGTGACCCTGAGCAGGGATTGAACCTGGGACCTCAGTGCTGTGAGGCAGCAGAGCTAACCACTGCACCACCGTTCTGCCCCTTTGTTCCTATTTATAAAGTTGGTTATTTATTGCAGAGTTTTTCTTAATCATAAGGGCTGTAGCATTTTTTTCTGTATATGTTTGGGAACAGTTTCTGGATTTGAGGCTTGACAGAAAGGACAAAGAAACATTTCTAGAAAATAGTCTGTTAGTTCTTTCTGCAACCAAAATATTAAATTAATATTTAATCACAACAGCATCACAACATAGTGAAGTGATAATTTAAAAGTTCAGCCCATAGCTGCAGTTAATGCCATGCTTATTATAGTTGATAATGCAACAGAGGGGCTTGTTTACTTTCAACTATATTTCAACCAGGCTACAACGAAAATGAGAAAAAGGGAAGGAATTATTTGGCAATTTTTGTCAACATTGAAATTACAAAGATGTGTTGTGCCGACATCACAAAAATGAAGCAGTATGTCGTTCACAGATATATTACTGAAGTAAATAATTAAATTTTGCAGCGGCATTTATCTTTTGTGTCACTTATTGTACTTAAATTACTACTCATGGACCAATAGGCCATGTCTTTTCTTTCAACCACAGAAAGCATTCCTTTTCCATTAACTGTTAACTAATCTATATTTGTATTTGAACAGCGCCATTAAATAATAAATATTTTGAAGTTGAGAAACAAAAACAAATTGAGGACGTTTTTAAAGGCAGGGTTAGATCACAAGTTAAAGAGATGCCCAAAGAGTAGGATTGAGACTATTGGAAATCCTAGCACCAAGTGAAGAACAATGAACACTGTGGAGGATGCACAAGAGCTCAAAACCTAAGGATCATGAGTAAGAGGCTAGGATGAAGGCTAAAGAAGTTGGTAGAACTGAGATGAGGTTTATACGTGGAGAGAGTTGAATATAAGGACAAGAATATGAAATGAGTGCTGAGAAACATTGGCTAATAGAGTTCAACAAGATATTAAAAATAAAATGGTGAAAATGTTCATCAATCCATGCAGAGAGAGAAACGGAGTTACATTTTTGGGTTTGTTTCCTGTCACCAGAACTGGAAAATATCCGTCTTTAGCAGGTTTTAGGCAGGCACAAAGAGAAGGGAATAGGGAGGGAGTGGAAAAGAGGGAGATTGTGATAGAGTGCAAGTCAGGAGAGCTTTGAATGGCAAAAAGGGCATGATGGTACAAGGCAAAAGGGGTTCATAATGGGACAAATAAATGAATAAATAAAAAATGGGTGGAGAGGGACTGGAAATAGCAAAGAAGAACCAGCAACTGCTTTATGAAAAAATGGGTACAGTAAGAAGTCTTACACAACCAGGTTAAAGTCCAACAGGTTTGTTTGGAATCACTAACTTTTGGAGCGCAGCTCCTTCATCAGTCCAACGCCGGCATCTCCACATCATGAAAAAATGGGAGCAGCGATTATAATCTGAAATTGTTAAACTTCGGGTTGAATCGAAAAAGCTACAATGTACCTAAGGAGAAACTGAACAGTGCAAGAGGTGAAGCTCAAGATGGGAGTGGAGCGGAAATTTAATTTAAAAAAAATAAATTTAGTGTACCGAATTAATTTTTTTCCAATTCACCTCGCCTGCACATCTTTGGGTTGTGGGTGCGAAACCCACGCAAACACGGGGAGAATGTGCAAACTCCACACGGCCAGTGACCCAGAGCCGGGATTGAACCTAGGACCTCGGTGCCGTAAGGCAGCAGGGCTAAACCACTGCGCCACCATGCTGCCGAGCGGAAATTAAAATGGCAAGTGACTGGAATCTCAGAGTCACTGTTGCTGACTGAATGGAGACCTTTCCCAAAGCGATCATCCATCCTGTTTGGTTTCCCCAATATGAGCAGTGTATGCAGTATAGAGTTTCACAGCACAGAAAGAGGCCCTTCAGCCTATTGTGTCCGCGCATCTGAAAGAGGTACAATAAATGACTGTCTCACCTGGGGGATCTCTACTGCAGGCTCAAAACATCAGAGGACAAGACCACCTTTCAACTAAAATCAGTGGATGGACTCTCAAAGCTAAAAACCAATCAAAGGCCTTCCAGATTGCAAACAGCAGCAGGATTCCATGCCACATGAGTGTGTGAGGGAGCGAGAGAGAGAACACTTTCAAAGTTTAAACCAGAAATGAGCTTTACAGTCTGACCACCACTATGGCAGAGAACCTTTCTACAAAGCTGCCTGTGACAAGCATGGAGAGTTTCTAAATCTGCCAGGAACACTGACCACGCTGGTCTGTGACCAGGATGTCACCACCAGGCAGCTAAACCGGCCCTCGCTATGTTTGAGAACCTGGAAGCTGACAGGAAAATCCGATTTGGATTTCTTCAATCGGTCTTAAGTGGTTGTCAATAAGGTTAACCGACTACCCAGCATGTGCAAGCTGTCTACCAACCTTCCAGTCCACCTCCAGTAAAGTATCCTGTGGGCAGAATTAAGCCAGGGATTCAACACACTGGCTGGTGATACTATAATCTGTTCCCTGCCCTGGGGCTTAAACTCTAGCCCAATGGTCAGGGCTCAGCATGAAGGAGAGAGGAGGGGAAAGGCAAGGGCTTACTCCTCTTGAGAGGCTAGGATTGCACATGGAGATGTGGGAAGGGGAAGATGCTATGGAAGAAGAATAATGAGGAAGATGATGATCATTAGATAAGTCACAATACATTAAGTAATGTGAGCAATAAATTGTTGGATAGGTTTTTTGGGGAGAGTTTGCGAGGTTTGCAAAGAGGTCATTGAGAAGTGTGGATAAGAATAAATCAATGACTGAAGTGAAGTATAACACATATTTTGACAGAACCAAGCATCATTAAGTGTTTCTGGAAGGCATGCAGCTCCCCCGCGCATACAGAACACCTTCCTCCTTTTCATTTCTGCCATCAAACCTCCATGGCAGAGTCTATAAACCTGGATGTCACATCTCTTTCATGGACGGCCATTCTTTACCATTTCTCAAGTCAGGTTCACTTGTCAAGTGACTCCCAACCCCTGTTCCAGTCATAGTGCCCCTTTCTAAGCTAGTTTTTAGCAGTATAGACTCGCTTTAATTACTTCATATCACTGATGCTACTGGTGCTGCGCATTAGTATGGGAGTTAGTACATGGAGAAATCTGAGAGAGTGGCAGTGGGTCCATGGAGCACAAGCTTGCTGTCCTCTCTACGATGACCTCATTTATTCTTGTACCCCTACCAAGTGTCTGCTAGTATGAAATAATTCCATTGAAAAATAACATGTGTCGAGGCAGGAGAAATTCTTTTACTTCTTCTGCAGAATGGAAAAGAACTTATGCCATTTATTGGCTTGCAATGATTGAATCTCTCTCCCAAATATGAATTGACTGTTGCCCTGCCCAGATGGTGCCGAACATCTTAATGAAGGCTGAGGCAGTCGCCAAAATCAGTATTATCGTCTGCGAAGGTAAAGTTGCCATAATCCCAGATGACCACAAGCTGCTTTCCAGCTGACTGATTTAATCTGAGGATCAGGCAAGGGGCAAGGTTGAACCTTCATGAATAACCTCAGCCAGTATGGGAAATGAGCATCTGCATCACAAACCAGTTCTCCGGCCAACTGAGCCAAACCGGCCCGTTATCTTCACGGTGGTATTGAACAGGATATTTTTCTGTCAATTTCACAATATTGCATGATGCTTATGAGGTAAAATTTGTACCTCTGGTTTGTTTAATAATTGCGGTAGAACCACCTATAGGATTCACACAAGCTAACACTGCATTATATCATTGCTGCATTTAATACTAATGACCCATGCTGCATATATATTGGATGATATTTGTAACCTAATACCAACAATGGATGTTATCATTTTGTAAGATTTTTTCTGTGATTGTTTGGTGAATTGATTAGTGACTTTTGAAAGGAAGAAAATAAATGCCTGAAGCGCTGCAAAGTAAATAAGCTAGTTAATTAGGGAGCTAGCTTACACAGGCATTCAGAAGCTTAAGTCAGTTGTTTTGCAGAACGTATAAAGACGTCTTCAATGCTTGGCCAACACTGAGAGCTATGTTTTTTGTGATTGAAGGTGTTTTAGGGATTAATTTCTGTCAAAAGTCATTCGAAAAAGCTAGCAATCAACTAAATCAGTTAGTTAATTAGGTATCTATCTTAAACCAGCTTTCAGAAGCTTAAATCTGTTCCTTTCCCAGAAAGCATAAAAACAGGGCTCCTTCAATACTGTTTGTTTTAGAATGAGTGCATGAGTGAGTAAGTGAGGTCTCAAAAAAATAAACCTTTATTTGTGTCACAAGTAGGCTTACATTAACATGGCAATGAAGTTACTGTGGAAATCCCCTTGTTGCCACACTCCGGCACTTGTTTGGGTACACTGAGGGAAAATTCAAAATGTCCAATGCACCTAACAAGCATGTCTGTCGGGGCTTATGGGAGGAAACCAGAGCACCCAGAGGAAAACTACACAGACAAAGGGAGAATGTGCAGACTCCGCACAGACAGTGACCCAAGCCAGGAATCAAACCTATGTATCTGACATTGTGAAGCAACAGTGTGAACCACTGTGCTAACATGCCACTCCTTCAGTGATACAGAGGAAGAAGCTGATTTGTAAGTAACTGGTAAGTTATTCTATTTAATCGCATTGCAATAAATAGTTTTTAAAGCTATGGTATGGCAAGTTAGCTCAGTTGACTAGAATGTGCATCCTGTGGTGTGTGGTAGTCATGGACGCACTAGATGAACACACCTAAGAAGAGTCACCAGCTGCTCCTGCTTTTGGAGCCCGAGCTGTGGCTAGATTCACTGTGGTGTATCTGTGAGGTAGAGAGCTATGTGTATAGCACCTTTAGGGAGGTGGTCACACTGCTAGTTAGGAACCTGAAGTGGAGTAGGAATGGGTAGCTGCCAATAACCAGGCAGATTGTGAGGAGTCCGCTTAGTCTATCTTGCTTGCTAATTCATTTTCCATTTTGGATACTGGTGAGAGTGATGATTCCACAGTGACGTGCAGTGAGATCCATGTCTGTGGTACCACAGGTGTCTCAGCTGCACAGAGGGCAGGAAGAGAGTGAATGGACAATAGTCACAGGGAGCTTGATGGTCAGAGGATCAGACCGGTGTTTCTGTGGCTATGATTGATGCCAAGATGATGTGTTGTCTCCCTGGTGCCAGGGTCAATGATGTCATGGAGCGCTGCAGGATGGCCTTTTAAGAGTGGGTAAACAGCCAGAGATCATCATCCACATTGATACCAATGCAAACCTCTGAAGAGTTATGGGGCTGGATTCTCCGAAGGTCCGCAGCAAAATTGCGAAACATGATCGGCTGGAGAATTGGCTCTGATGCCGAAATCGGTGTCGACGTCGGTTTGGCGCCGATTTCCAATTCTCTGGGCCCCCCAACACGATGGAATCGCAGCGCCCGCCGGGTGGCCCAGAGAATCGCGTTTGGTGGCCCGACGACCAGTGCGATTCTGCAGCCCGGATGGGCCGAAGTCCTGACGACATGGTTCTAACCACGTATAAAAAATCGTGAAGCTGGCATGATAGCTGCTGCAGCGACGGAAGGAGGTAGGGATTGGCGTGGGGGGACCACAGGCTCCCGAAATGGAGACCAGCTGTCATGGACGCACTTATGTCCTGGCAGGTCGGTACATCCAGTTCCCTGTGGACCACGCACACCAGGATGCCTGGGCAGCGGGCTTCGCTGCCATCGTCAGGATGCCCATGGTTCAGAGTATGGAGTATATGTAGCCCTTTGGGCACCGACGGATAACAGACCAGTGTTCACGAACAGAAAGGGGTACCACCCATTAATGTTCAGGGCTCTGTGACCACTAGATGAAGATTCTGCACGTCTGCGCCTGGTACCTAAGCAGTGTACATGACTCATTCATCTTTGCACAATCATTCATCCCCTGCATGTTCGAGAGGCGCCCCACCCCGGCTGCAGGGCTGATTGCTGGGCGACAGGGGTTACCCGTTGCGGTCGTGGATGATGATGCCTATATGGAGGCCACAGAGCTACAATGATGCCCATTGTGCGACCAGGGGTGTGGTGGAGAGCTGCTTCGGGGTCCTGAAGATACATACAGAGATACATAGTAGGTAGGGGCAGGAGGAGGCCTTTTGGCCCTTCGAGCCTGCTACGCCATTCGTCACGATCATGGCTGATCATCCAACTCAATGGCCTGATCCTGCTTTCTCCCGATAGCCTTTGATCCCATTCTCCCCATGAGCTATATACAGCCTCCTCTTGAATATATTCAAAGTTTTAGCATCAACTACTTCCTGTGGTAAGGAATTCCACAGGCTCACCACTCTTTGTGTGAAAAAGTGTTTCCTTATGTCTGTCCAAAATGGTTTACCCTGAATCCTCAGGCTGTGACCCCGGGTTCTGGACACACCCACCATTGGTAACATCTTCCCTGCATCGACCCTGTCTAATCCTGTTAGAATCTTATAAGTCTCTATGAGATCCCCCCCTTATTCTTCTGAGACCAGCGAGAATAATCCCAACCTAGTCAATGCTTTAGGTGCCTGCACCTCTCTGGAGGAGCCCTCCAGTACGAGTCAAGGTGGGTCGGCCGCATCGTTATGCTCTGCGGCATCCTCCACAATATAGCCCAGCAGAGGGGCGACGTGCTGGAGGAGGATGAGGAGCAAGGGCAGGCCTCGTCAGATGAGGAGGGAGATGGACATTGGGTGGGACGTGGGGGCTGGAAATGCATGAAGGCCGCACTACACCACCAGCAGGGCCAGTGAGCACAGGACGCTTTGATGGCCGCACATTTCACCAACTAGAGGGGGTGTTGCTGGGCAGGGGCACGGACATCACAATACCGCACCACCTCACCACCGACCACCCTCAGCCCCCACAATACAACGAGGAAACACACCTCCCCCACCTCTGAACACTCTCACCTCCGCTATCACTGAACGCACTCACCTCCCCGATCACCGAACCACCCGCATGCACACCACCCCTCCATTATACATCTACCTGGGGCATTAGGAGCTGGGGGCACTGGGTTGCCAGTGACAGCGGGTCTGGTGCATGGGATGGAGGATGATGACAGCCCACTCTGCGACTCATGCCCACAGTAGTACATTCCACCTGGGTGGTCCCTGCATGTGAGCTGGCCAGTCCATCACATGGCCCTGTCGTATCGCTGGGGACAGGTGTAGCCACCTGGGGTGACCACTGCCCAACACAAAATGGAAGATTGCAAGGAATGCAGGGAAAATGGACATGTTGTAAAAGCAAGCAGCTTGCAAAACGCTTGTGTATTCTGACTACTGCAGAAACCAGTTCTGACTGCTGCAGAAACCAGACAGCACTGTCAAAGAAAACAAGTTAGCATACTAATGAGGCGATACCGGGCGATCCCCAGGTACAATGGAAACAAGTTAACACAAATCTATACAGTAAATGGAAGGCCAGACTTTTCGGCGCCAAAAGAAGTCCAAAACAATAAGTCCCAAGAACCGCCAGGGATCGAGGAACTGCCCCGTTATTGGGGAATTCAATTCAATCGATTGGGAAGAGACCCAATCGATTGCAAGTGAATAGAGGGTCCGCCCAGACCCTGAGAGAGGTATAAAACAGAGACCCCGACCCCAGCTCTCTCTCTCTGCCAGCCTCTCCTTGACCAGCCAACCCTCCCAGCAGAACACCATTGCAGCAGAAGAACCTTGAGGAGGAGAGGTCTGGACAGCAGCCGCCAACAAGTAAGTGTCACAACGCACGCTACGAGAGTAGACACTCCTGACCCCCTTTAGTCCATAACTACTGGAAGCCTGCAGACCCAGGACAAAGCTAGAGGCCGTTGTTCCCTGATCCGGCAGTCCCCTTATCCAGATAAGTATTTGGCCTATTAGTGGTAGGATTAGCCTAGTCTTATAGTTTTATTTGCATGATTAGTAGATTACTGTAATATACTAAACGTGTCTTGTTTGAACTTACTAACTGGTGTATGGATTTATTGCTTTGAACTTGAACTTGAAACTTGTGGCGGTATCTTAACGATACCTGGCGACTCCAAAGCTAAAGAACGAAACAGAGCCAAATTGAGTGTTAAGCACACTCACCCAGAACGAGCAACACAGGGTGATGGGTATGCCCGAGGGAGGGGGGGGGAGTGGGGGGGGGGGGGGGGTTCTGGGGGGCTCACTCTTCCATCAACCCTCACCTCACCCCCAAAGTGACTCTCACTTACTGCCCCACCCCCGCACCCACTGGACAGAGTACAGAGGCAGCTTCCATCGGTGACACCATGTGTTTATTGTACAGAGGTATATACAGTCTGTGCCCTAGCCCCTATAACTGAACTGTGCCCTGCACCTATGCCAACTTAATTGGTATCTATCTTTCTGGCCTACGGACCCTAATGCTCCGCCTAGGTGGATCCCCAGACGGTACAGCAGGAGTGGAGGTGGACTGTTGAGACTCCTGCCCTGTGGCGCTTGTTTCCTGGGGCGGACAGGCCTGGATGGGCCAGGCTGCTTCTCGGGTGTTCTGGCTGGCGTGGTGCCACCCTGTTCTGCCCACTGCCCACCAGATGCAAGGATGGGGAGGGGGGGGGGAAGTTCGAGATGCTGCGGTGTTCCGGCACCTCTCCTGCAGGAGTCACCGGCACCAGGGTCTCCTGTGTCGTGTTGTGATGTGTGTCTGTCCCCTGTGAGTCTGTCCCCTGTGTTAGAACATAGAACATAGAACAGTACAGCACAGAACAGGCCCTTCGGCCCTCAATGTTGTGCCGAGCCATGATCACCCTACTCAAACCCACGTATCCACCCTATACCCGTAACCCAACAACCCCCCCCCTTAACCTTACTTTTATTAGGACACTACGGGCAATTTAGCATGGCCAATCCACCTAACCCGCACATCTTTGGACTGTAGGAGGAAACCGGAGCACCCGGAGGAAACCCACGCACACAGGGGGAGGACGTGCAGACTCCACACAGACAGTGACCCAGCCGGGAATCGAACCTGGGACCCTGGAGCTGTGAAGCATTTATGCTAACCACCATGCTACCCTGCTGCCCCAAAAAGCTGTTGTTTTGTGCTGTGTGTCCATCCCCTGTGTGTTGGTTTCCTGTGTCGTTGTGTGATGTGCATCTGTCCCCTGTGCTTTTGTCCCCTGGGTCACGGTGTCCTGGCGTGTTGAACGTGCACAGAAATCTGCTCGAGTCATCGAGCAGTATTTACCAAAATCCCTGCGAGGCGTCGAGTTTGGTGAAGATGCGAGTATTTGCCATCTCGGACATGACTCTTCACACTTGGGGATGGGATACTGCTCCTTGCGAATGTTCTGGTTTAGGTCCTTTAGGTCGATGCATATGCAAAGATCTCCAGAAGGTTTCTTGACACAGACAATAGAATTGACCCAGTCTGTCGGCTGCGTGACTCGCGATATGATGCCTTGTGACTGCAGTCTTTCTCTCGTAGTGGAGCTGGAACCCTCCTGGGCGGCTGAATGACGGGTTTGGCGTCTGTTTTCAGCAGAATCTTGCATTGGTAGGGTAGGGTGCCCATGCCTTTAAATACGTCGGGATATTCTTGCAGCATGCGGTGGATATCATCTTCCAGGCTTGATGGATCCTGAGTGTGCATGTAGATGCATTGTACCAGCCACAAATGATTGCAGACCTGAGCGCCTAGCAGTGAGGATTTATCGTTGTCCATGATCTCGAATTGTAGCTGCTTGCGTATTGTCTTGTCCACTTGGAGATGGCATGATCCCTTTGAGACGATCTGATTGCCATTGTAGTCCTTCAGCCTACATGCAGTGGGTATCATTTCATGGTCTCCTGGAATCGAGTGGAGATCCTTGCGAGTGAGGAGGTTGGCTGAGGCCCCAGTTTCAATCTTGAACACTACCTGAAAGTAGTTGACTTGCACAGTTGCAGTCCACTCACAGCTGGAGTCAATGCTGTTGACTGGTTGAGGCGTGGTGATCATTGCGCAAGGTTCCTAACTTTTTCAATCGTGTCCATGACAAGCGTGTTGTCGCAGGCAAAGTTGGCCTCGTCTGATGAATAATTACCATTGGTTTTTTTGTGCTCCGTTGATTCTACGTTTCTCATATTGATGTTCATGTATTTTTGTCTTGTGTTTCTCATTTGCTGTGCAGCTTTGCATCGTGAGGCAAAGTGGTTGTGTTTTCCACATTTTAAACACTGTTTGCCTGAAGCCGGACATTGTCCTTTTAAGTGGGCATGGCCGCATCGGTGACACGTCATGACGCAGTCTCTCCACGCTCGTGCATGTGCAGTAGGCTTTTCATCCTTTCAAATTTTTGGGAGAACTTCGCATGCGCGTGCCCCGCATCCTGGTGCGCGCGCGCGGGATTACCGAGGTAGCAGTGCTTTCTGGATGCCTGAGCCACCATCTTGTCTGGTTCAACCTTGTGGTGAAGGCCTTGTGCCGGTAAGCAAATTCTTCATACTCTTCTTTACTTTTCTCATGTATCGAGCATTTTTGCATTGCCATTTCCAGGGTTAGGTCTTCGCGTTATAACGATTTTCTGAGTCCTTCATCAGATATGCCATCTACTATTTGGTCACTGATGAGGGAATCACGCAAGTTTTCACAGTTGCAGGTCTGTGCCAGCAACTTTAAATCTGTTACAAAACTATTGAAAGATTCTCCAGGTTTTTGCAGCCGCCTGGTAAACTTGAATCTTTCAAAGATTTCATTTACTTCAGAGTGGCAGTGGTCTTCAAATGTCCTCCCTTTCTGAGTAAGTGAAGGAATTATATATTTCTAATGCCTGCGGCCCTGCCAGGGATAAAAGGAAGGCTATTTTTCTAGCACCAGGCACAGTGGTCAGGTCCTTAGCTTCCAGATAGATATTAAACTGTTGTATGAAAAGTTTCTAATTGGAATGACCGGTGGTTTTGAGTAGGCGTGCAGCTTGAATTGAGTCCATCTTGCCGATTGGTCTCCGAAGGGTCTGAATGCTATGAAGCCTTCCTTAGTTGAATGTCCGGTGCAAGTTTTTCTTCTCTTGCTGGTGTCTAGCTAGCTTTTCTGAAATCGCTCCTGAGTACCATATGTTATTCTCTAAGTCTGAATAAAGATTGTAGACTTCCAGTTAACACAAGTACGTTATTCAGTAGGTTTGTTCTATCTCCAGAGCTCAACCAGACGTTATACAGTCAAGAGGCAAAACAAGAGAAGCTAAGGTAAGCTGAACTGTCTCTGTCTGCTGCTGCTCACTAGCCCTGTGCTTCTAAAAGAGGCGGATCCTCCCTTGGGTCGGAACCTTTATACCCGCCTCTGGTGCAGCCCTCTAGTGATGCTGTGGCTGTTACACCAGGGACTACAGCACAGATGTATGTGCAGATATGCAGATCACTCCAAGTATGTCTTATAAAGAAAAATGCGGGTAACTAAGCTTATATTCACTAGAGATTTGAAGAATGAGAGGTGATCTCATTGAAATCTATACATTACTTGAAGAGATAGGGTGGTGCAGGTACTACCCTGTTTGGAGAGTCTAGAACCAGGGAACACAATTTCAAAATGAAGAGGAAGCCACTTACAACTGAGATGAGGAGAATTTATTTTACCCTGAGGGTTGTGAATCTTTCAAATTTTCTATCAAAGAGAGACGTGGAAGCTGAGTCATTGAATATGTTAAAAGGAGATTGACAGCTTTCTAAATACCAATGACGAAAGGGTATGGAGATAATGTGGAGAAAAAGGTATTGAAGTGGATGGTGAACCATGATCGTATTGAATGATGGAGTAGGCTTGATGGACTGAATGGCCTGCTGCTCCTATGTTCCTCTGCAGGATCAGAAACCAAGGCCAGGATTCTCCCCTACCCGGCGGGGCGGGGGGTCCCGGCGTAGCAGAATGGCGCCAACCACTCCGGTGTCGGGCCTCCCCAAAGGTGTGGAATTCTCCGGTTCGCGCATGCGCCGGTGCGTCAGCTGCCACTGACGTCACCACCATGCGCGCTGGGGGATTCTCTTCCGCCTCCGCCATGGTGGAGGCCGTGGCGGCGGCGGAAGAAAAAGAGTACCCCCCACGGCACTGGCCCGCCGGCTGATCGGTGGGCCCCGATTGCGGACCAGGCCACCGTGGGCACCCCACGGGGCCCTCTTGCGCCGCCAATCCGGATGGCACCAGAGGTGGTTGAAACCACGGCGGCGGGAGAGGCCTCTCAGCGGTGGGACTTCGGCCCATCGCGGGCCGGAGAATCGCTGCGGAGGCCTCTCCGATCGGCGGGGCGTGATTCCCCCCCCGCCAATTCCCGGGTGGCGGAGAATTTCTGCCACGGCGGGGGCGGGAGTTTCGCCAGCCCCGGGCGATTCTCCGACCCTGCGGGGGGTCGGAGAATTTCCCCCAAGTCTGCGGTGAGAGAGTGGCATGCCTTTTTGGCTCATATACCTGATACACTTGACGTTAGTTTCAGGCAAAGCATTAGTCCTGCATTTTCTGGCTCCCTATAAAATGGAAAAGCTTGCAATCTTTGTATATCTTCCTGCTTCTCTCTGGCAAGAGAGAATGAAGTTATCTCTCTACACATGGAACCTCAAAGTGGATTGCAAAGGGTGAAATGTTGCCAGGATGTCCAGCAGAAACCCAGAACGAGACAGATACATAAAGCTGCATAGCACTGGTCAGCATTACTCTCATTGCAATGCAATAGTTGCCACGCTAATGGGATGGAGTAGTGGCTGCATCAGTTGGCAGATTTCAGTGGAGACCTCTGTTGTGTCTTATATCTTGGGAGATATGCTGAGGTTACACATTAGGTTTTATGTGTGAATAGGAGTTCGAGTGCAATACTTTTAAAATGTGTCCAGCCGGAATATACTCTTTACTTCCAGTTTCTCTGTAATCCCACCTACAGGCTTGACTCACAACACAGTGAGCCGTCAACAGACACACACAATCAAATATAAAGCATCTCTCCCTCTTGAAAACAAACTCAAATACCTTGGTCTGGATTCTCCATTTCGTCGGCAGCGCACCCATGCCGGGTTTTCCTGCGGCATGGGGTGGCCACAATGGGAAATCCCATTGACAGGTTGGTGGGACTGGAGAATCCCACTGCCGGCAAGGGCATGCTGCACAGGAAAACGCGGCTGGTGGACCGGAGAATCCTGCCCTTATTCTAAATTAAACCATCAGCAGCTGGTGATCTTGTTTTCTCGTGAAATGGTTGTTTGAACTTTGACGTGAAGCATTTCCTGATGTGGCTGAGGACCCCCACTCTGGTATTGAATCTTTTCTTCAAGTTGAGTCTTTATTTCTCTAAGTGCAGAAACGGTCGTTGATACGTAAAAGTCACTGATAATGGTGCTGAGATCTATGAACTTGAGTTTGTGGTTCCACATGATCACCTTGATCAGCATCACTGTCACACATTGGGAAAAGTATCTTCATAATCACTTGGACTATCCAGGCCTGCTCATTATCAAGTGTTTCGTATTTCACATTCTGTTATCATCAGTTAAGCATTGATACTGAACAACCATTGTTTGGTTTTGATGGAGATAATGTGAGTTCACTGTAGTATGGGACCAATTTTTTTCTCTGTTTTGTGAGACCACCTAATTTCTAGAAAATGCTAGAAAAACTCAGCAGGTCTGGCAGCATCTGTGGAGAGAGAAATAGAGTTACTGTTTCGAGGCCATATGACTTTTCTTCAGAGCTTTCTGCAGCATGCTCTCTGTCGCCACTTCTGCTTTCAATTCCTCTCGCATAACAAGATCCATAGTCACATATGAAATCACCGCGATCACACAGTCCTCAAAGTTGCAAGTTGCTTGGCTATCGATAATGCTATCTGTGATAGTTGTATGATTAAGCATGTCCGCTATTTGGTGGTGTAAACCTGTGAGGTACTTGATCTCAAAGTTGTACTGATGAAAATAATCTTCACCTTCTGCAGATACAGGGAGGTCGATGACAACATCCTGATGTGGCTAACCCCAAGTACACATCACTTGGTGATCAGCATGGAGAGTGAACCTTTTACTGCAGAGATAGATGAGACAATGTTCACAAGCATTGATGTAGGCTAGGCTAGTACAGTATTTGAGTTCAGTTTTGAACAGTGGGTAGCACAGTGGTTAGCATTGTTGCTTCACACCGCCAGTGCACCAGGTTCGGTTCCTAGCTTGGGTCAAGGTCTGTGCGGAGTCTGCACGTTCCCCCCATGTCAGCGTGGGTTTTCTACAGGTGCTCAGGTTTCCTCCCACAAGTCATGAAAGATATGCTGTTAGGTGAATTGGACATTCTGAATTCTCCCTCAGTGTACCCGAACAGGTGCCGGAATGTGATGACTAGGGGCTTTTCACATTGCAGTGTTAATGTAAGCCTACTTGTGACAATAAAATTATTATTAATTGACAATTTGCTTCCTTCAAAATACCATGAGAGTATTGGTCCAATTATATTTCTTACACATCTATTGTAACATAAGTTTCTGACAGTAGGTTGAAAAATGCAATGACTGATAGACTTGGCATCTTAACCTTTAACATGTCAAACGCATTTTGCTCTGTGATTGTCCATTCCCATTTTCCATCTTTGCATAGTAGTGTTCAAGGAGACTTAGGAAATAATTTGTGACAAAAAGTGGTAGTATTGGCCTCCTTCTGCACTGTAAATTCTACGATTCTATTGAGGAACAATGCCAACTATTACATATTCAATGAGGTTGGAGTTGAGTGAGCACCACTGATCATATTCTGCTTTGTCCCTTCCATGGCAAAGTAGTTTAGGTTGGTCTTCAACGTCTTACAAGACTGTAGAAATGATCTTCTGAAATGCAGTAGGCGCTGAACTTAGTCAAGAGGGCATTCTGTGGTACCGAAAAATACTTCCATGAGAACAAAAGTTGTAAAAAATTGGCTTTCCTTTGGTTATGGTATCTGACGGTAGCTCCATTGCAATGTGCAGTTTCATAAAGAATATGGTGTGATGAAATTATGACGATAGTTCTGAGATTATAGGAAGTAGATACTTGTCTGGAATGATAGCTTTGTTAACTGCCTTAAGGTTAACATCGTCTAAATTTGCAGGATTTTTTTGTTTGACCTCCATTGGGAAGAATTGATTTGCTTAATGATAGTGCCTGCTTCAAGTTGTTTCAGCCCCTGTGATACTTTGATACGGGTCGCAAATGGCAACCATATCAATTTCATGAAACTGGTGGAATTGACTTATTGAAGTGAGGAGCATTACTGTATCCTTTAATCTCCCCTGATTCAGTAAATAAGAAAAGACACTATTGTACATAGTTTGAGTTATCAATCATTTAATGTGCTCTCTGTTGCGGTCTTCAAGTTTGAAGCCACACTTACCAAACAGGTTTACCCCCAAAAGGCCTTTGGCTATGTAGAATGTGAACTTGTTGTCTAGGTTCACGTTTTGGTAGTGTAATGAAACAGTGATCATTCCCTATACTGGAATAATCAAGTCATCGTAAGGTTGGAGAGTTTGTTGCAGGTGTGAGAGAAAATTGGAAAGACTAACAATGATGATTTGTCATTTAGTATACATACATTCTCACAATATTATTTAAATGAGAGAGGCTGCAGAAAGCTGCAGCACAGAGGGATTTGGGGGTTCTCATGCATAAATCACAAAAACTAACTTTCAAGTTCAGCAGGTAATAGGGAAGGCAAATGGAACTTGGCCTTTATATGGAAGAGAATGGAGTATAAAAATAAGGAAGTCCTGCTGAAACTATACAAGACACTAGTTAGACCACAGTTAAAATACTGTGACAGTTTTGGTCCCCCTATCTAAGGAAAGATATACTGGCTTTGGAGGCAGTCTGGAGAAGATTCATGAGGTTGATCCTCGGTATGAAGGGATTTTCTTATGAGGAGAGATTGAGTAGATTGGACCTGTACTCGTTGGAGTTTAGACGAATGAGGGATGATCTTATTGAGTCATATAGGATTCTCAGCGGGCTTGACAGCATAGATGCTGAGAGGATGTTTCCTATTGTGGGCAAGTCTCGGACCAGAGGGCATAATCTTAATGTATGGGGTCGTCGATTTAAGGCCGAGATGAGAAGGAATTTCTTTTTTGAGAATGGTAAATCTGTGGAATCCCTTACTGCAGAGAGCTGTAGAAGCTGGGTCGTTAAGTATATTCGAGGCTGAAATAGACAGATTTTTCATCAGTAAGAATCAAGGGTTATTCAGGTAAGGCAGGTGTTGAGGATTATCAGATCAGCCATGATCTCATTGAATGGTAGAGCAGACTCAATGGGCTGAGTGGCCTACATCTGCTCTTCCATCTTATGGTCTTAATATTCAGGAGAGATACTGAGATGCCTGTAATCTCAACTGATAAATCCCTAAAATGACTATGTGCTTTACCATCCATGCTAATGTATTTTACTCTCAGGAATTGATTCTTCCATGTGTCGAACAGATGAAGTCATCTTCTTTGACAGCCGACATTCTTTCACAAAGTGAACACGACTGACACATTTTTCCCTTCAGCCGGACATGATGTTGGGAATGAATGAGCATGGTCACAGCTTGGGCACAAATGTGAGGGTGTCTCACTGCGATGGGTCATGTGTTGAAGATACTGTTGAGATCTTTGTCCCTGTCCCTTGCACTCAATCTGGCTGGGAAAGTTTTGTCAGCAATATGAGGTTGCATTCCTGTGTGATCTACAAACCCCTGCATGCTGGGGTTGAATTAGATTGCCATGGCTTTTTTCAAAGTTAAATCATCATCTGCCATGTGTAGGCATTCCCTAATTCATAGAATTGAAGTTTTCCCAGCTATTCACAAATTAGGTTATTAATTAGTGTATCAAATTTGCTGGAATTTGTGGAAGTCAACTGCTGTAATGCTGCCATATATTGTTTAAGGTTCACCATTTCCCTGGACCTCTGATGGAAATGTATAGCATTTAATCTTCACACTTTTGTTTGAACCAAAGTATTTTTCAAGAGTACTTACCACCATATTGCTGCTCAAATACTGGTCCTTTGCTGTGAAACAATGGATGAGTTTTTTGCAATTCACTGCTACAGTGGACCACCTGTACCCATCACGAAGATATAGAATCCCAAAATCCATCAATCCTAAAGCAAGTTTGGGTATCCCAGTGAAACAAGGGAAGCTGAAGAAGCTGGTAAGTTTAAACTATTCTCCATCTTCATGACCAGATACGCTGAGATGATACGCCAAGTTCTATGTGTAAACAGAGTTTTATTGCAATACTTTAAAATATCTGTAGCCACAAGGTTACTACTTTCACATTCTCTAACCACACGCTTGAGTTACAGTATACAGTGAGTGAAGCTCAAGTAGAGGAAATGTTCCATTAAGATCGAAGGAAAATATAATTTCTGCTTGGAGCCCTTCCCTCCTCCTCTTCTTCTAATAGCTTGTCTTACTTTGTGTGACCTCTCCTCAATCTCAGTCGTTGTTTAAAGAAAGGATGTAAACCCAAGAATGACAAGCCAATCTGTTTAACCTTGATGGTGGCAAAATTTATGGAATTAATAATCCAGTTCAGAATTAACAGCCACTTGGACAAATGTGGATTAAGATTAATTAAATAAAACCAGCACAGATTTGTTAAAGTAGCTCTTTTAAAAAAAAAATTTTTTTATTGGATTTTTGCAGAGTATACTTTGCCGTTATTTACACAGTATAAGATATATCTATCTATATGTAAGTAGGCATCCGTTCGTGCCGGCGAGGCACTTCCGGAGGACAATCCTCAAGTGGGTCTGGTACCGGTGTTGCCCCTCGCTTCTCCCGGTCGGATTTCGCCGCCGCTGCCTTCTCGTGTGTGCTGCCGCTTCATCCGGCCCTCCCGTCCTCCGCCTGTGTTCTCCTTTTTCTCTGTTCTTGTGGATGTTAGGTTGGTTAACATATCCCTGCCTATCCCACTCTCCCCCTCCACCCCCCGCCACCCTGACTCTCCTTCATATTGTTCCTTGTCTCTTCCCTCCCCCCCCCCCCCCCCCCCTCCCCCCGTGGTTCGCCTTTCCTTCCTCTTAGAATGAGTTGTTCCCCCTCACTCCCATTCTATCTCCCCCTTTCATGCTTTGGCTCCAAATGGAGAAAATTTAATTCACCATCCGAGGGTCAGAAGACGGCTTCCACAGAACGTGGGAGCCATTCACCTTATTGTTCTGGGACTTGTTTGTGGCCAACAAACAAGGAGAAGAATAGCCAGGTAGCCAGGAACCAAGGGAAAGTAGCTATCTTTAACTAACTTTATTGGATTTCCTTAGGTAACAGAGAAGTTTAATGAGAGTAATGCAGTTGACATGGTCTATAATCAAATTTCAAAAGACATTTGATAAAATGCTGGTCATGAAAATAAGATATACTGTTTTTAAATTTTTCAAATGTGATTCATAAGGCCATAATTAGAATTAAATTGTCTTTTGTTCCAGTATGTTCCATTATAAACAGAGGGTATTATACATATTGATCTATGTTTTGTAATATTCACCAAGAACTCCCATGGTCTCATTTGCTGTTGCTATTCTCAACCGAAAGGGAATGAAGATCTTGGCCGGGATTCTCCCCTACCTGGTGGGGCGGGGGTCCCGACGTGTTGGAGTGGCGTGAACCACTCTGGCGTCGGGCCGCCCTAAAGGTGCGGAAGTCTCCGTACTTTTAGGGGCCAAGCCCTCACATTGAGGGGCTAGGCCCGCGCCGGAGCGGTTGGCGCTCCGCCGGCTGGCATGAAAGGCCTTTGGCGCCATGCCAGCCGGGGTCAAAAGGACTTTGCCGGCCGGCGTAAGTCCGCGCATGCGCCGGAGCGTCAGTGGCTGCTGGTGAGGCCTGATCGCGGGCCAGGCCACTGTGCTGCACCCCCCCGGGGTCAAATCGCCCTGCGCCACCCCCCCCCCCCCCCCCAAGGACCCCGGCACCAGCCCGCGCTACCAATCCCACCGGTCAGGTAGGTGTTTTGATTCCCGCCGGCGGGAGAGGCTTGACAGCGGTGGGACATCGGCCCATCACGAGCCAGAGAATCGCCATGGGGCGGAGAATTCAGGACACGGTGGGGGCGGGATTGACGCCGGCCCTGGGCGATTCTCTGACCCGGCGGGGGGTCGGAGAATCCCGCCCCTTGTCTTCTTAGGCTGTCTCTCGGGATTCATTCAGTTATGAGATAGCTGAATTCAATGTGCGATCTGCAGACTGTCACATGTGGAGCAAGTGGTGTTTGGAGGATTGGGTAAATGATGTGATTGGAGGACTGTATGCTTAATCCTTGATGCACTATCAATTACGACGATACGAGAGTAGAGAGTAATCGAGGCTTTATTAAGCAGAGATATGTAGGCTCCTGCAGCTGCTGCCAAAATGGCTGCAGCTCGGTGAGCACACACATTAATACTCCACCTAGTGGGTGGAGCCAGCAGGCAGGGATCTACCCCCGTACCTGTAGTACAGGAGCCTGACTGTATTACATCTCATGTATGTGATGTATACGAACAGTGGTGACTACCACATTCACCCCCTGTTAAAAAAAGAGTGCTGCGGGGGTGGTAGAAAAACTAGTAACATATATGTGAGCATTTTAAAGTGTACATTTTGGGGAACATTCACAAATTCAGCCGGTCGGGTGCCTTGATCCTCCATTGTGAGGGCCGCCGTCCTGGTGGCGATGCAGGCGCCGGCTCGGTCGCCAGTGACTCAGGGAGCGTGTAGACCTCATCTTCATCCCCGGATGAGATCAAGGGGAGGATGGATCGTCCTGGAGTGGGGGCTGTGGTGGAGTGCACGCAGTAGGCGTACTGCGGGTTTGCATGGAGTAAGTGTACCCTCTCGACCAATGGGTCCACCTTGTGGAGCCGCACGTGCTTGTGGAGGAGAACGGGTCCTGGAGCTATCAGCCACATTGGGAGAGAAACCCCGGAGGTGGACATCCTGGGGAAGGCAAGGAAACGTTCATGGGGGGTTGCATTAGTCGCAGTGCAAAGTAGCGATCGGATTGAGTGAAGGGCGTCGGGGAGAACATCCTGCCAGTGGGAGACTGGGAGATTTTTGGACCGTAGGGCCAGCTGACGGCCTTCCAGACCGTCCCGTTCGCCCTCTCCACCTGCCCGTTTCCCCGGGGGGTGTAGCTGGTCATCCTGCTCGAGGCAATGCCCTTGCTGAGCAGGTACTGACGCAGCTCATCACTCATAAAGGAGGATCCCTGGTCGCTGTGGATGCAAGTGGGGAACCCGAACAGGGCGAAGATGGTGTTGAGTGCTTTGATGACTGTGGCAGACGTCATATCGGGGCATGGGACGGCGAAGGGGAAACTGGAGTATCCGTCGGCCACGTTAAGGAAGGACGTGTTTCAGTCGGTGGAGGGAAGGGGCCCTTTGAAATCTACGGAGGCGTTCAAAGGGGCGGGAGACCTTCACTAGGTGCGCTCGGTCTGGCCCGTAGAAGTGCGGTTTACACTCCGCACAGACCTGGCAGTCTCTGGTGACAGCCCTGACCTCCTCAATGGAGTAGGGCAGATTGTGGGCCTTTATGAAGTGAAAGAACCGGGTGAACCCTGGGTGACAGAGTTCTTCGTGTAGAGCCCAGAGTCGGTCCACTTGTGCGCTGGCACATGTACCTCAGGATAGGGCATCGGGGGGCTCGTTGAGCTTACCAGGGCGATACAAAATATCGTAATTGTACGTGGAGAGCTTGATCCTCCACCTCAAGATTTTATCATTTTTGATCTTACCCTGCTGTATGTTATTGAACATGAAGGCAACTGACCGTTGATTAGTGAGGAGCGTGAATCTCCTGCCGGCCAGGTAATGCCTCCAATGCCGCACAGCTTCTACGATGGCTTGGACGTCCTTCTCGACGGAGGAGTGCCGAATTTCGGAGGCATGGAAGGTGCGTGAAAAGAATGCTATGGGCCTGCCTGCCTGGTTGAGGGTGGCGGCCAGAGCGACGTCTGATGCTTCGCTCTCGACTTGGAAGAGGCGCGTCTCGTCGACCGCATGCATCGCGGCCTTGGCGATGTTGGCCTTGATATGGTTGAAGGCCTCGTGAGCCTCGGCCGTCAGGGGGAAAATGGTGGAGTGAATGAATGGGCGGGCTTTGTCCGCATAATTAGGGATCCACTGGACGTAGTATGAGAAAAACCCCAGGCATCGTTTGAGGGCTTTGGGGCAGTAGGGGAGGACGTGTTCCATGAGGGAACGCATGCAATTGGGGTCGGGCCCCAGAACTCCATTTTGCACCACAGAGCCAAGGATGGCTAAGCGCTTGGTGCTGAACACGCACTTCTCCTTGTTGTATGTAAGTTTCAGGAGTTTGGCGGTGTGGAGGAATTTGGAAAGGTTAGCTTCGTGGTCCTGCTGGTAGTGGCCACAGATGGTGACGTTATCCAGGTACGGGAGGTGGCCCGCAGTCCGTACCAGTCAACCATTCGGCCCGTCTCCCGTTGGAAGACCGAGATCCCATTAGTGACTGTGAAGGGAACCGTAAGGAAGTGGTAAAGGCGGCCATCCGCTTCGAACGCAGTGTATGGGCGGTCCGCTTTGCGGATGGGGAGCTGGTAGTAGGCAGATTTCAGGTCCACTGTTGAGAAGACCCGGTATTGTGCAATCTGATTGACCATATACGTGGGAGGGGGTACACATCGAGCTCTGGAGGCCAGGGAGATTAGTTGTGTTAAGGGGTGTACCGCGAGGGAGCAGCACCTTACTGTATCGGGGTGGATGAAGTTCTCTGTGCTCCCGGAGTCTAGAAGGCAGGATGTCTTGTGCCCATCGACCTTTACTGTTGTCGACGCGGTTGCGAGGTTGTGAGGCCGGGACTGGTCGATCGTGATGGAGGCGAGCTGTAGCTGTTGTTGGACGGCCCCGAGCTGGTTGGAGGCAGTTGCAGGTGATGGGCAGCCCAATGAGGTGCCCAACGAGCAGGGGTCCTGAGGCAAGGAAGATGGCGGCTCCCACGAGGCACACGTGGCGGGTGGCGTTAAAGATGGCGGTGCCCGCTGACTGCACGAGGCCTGATGGGGGGAAGATGGTGGCGCCCACGGGCCGCATGCATCCTGAGGCAAGGAAGATGACAGCGCCCACGGGCCGCACTTGTCCTGAGGCGAGGAAGATGGCGCTGCCCACTGGCCGCACGTGGGTTGCGGGAATGAAAATGGCGTCGCCCACGGGTCGCACGTGGATGGTGCAGGTACAATGGGCCTGGTTACAGTGGCGATTGACCGGGCCTGGCACACCGCAGCGAAATGTCTTTTCTTCCCGCAGGCCTTGCAGAGTGCGCTCCGCACCGGGCAGCGCTGCCGGGGGTGCTTTGTCTGTCCACAAAAATAGCACTTGGGTCCCCCGGGGTTGGCTGACTGCCACGCGGCGCAGGCTTGAGGTTGGCTGGTGGGGTGAACGATGGGGCGGTCGCAGGTGGGGTCCACGATGGTGTGTTCGCTGGTGTGGTCCACGATGTCCAGGAGGGGAGGCGCCGTGCGGTCGGGGGCATACGCTTATACATTACGGGAGGCAACTGTTAGTAAGATTGCGAGTATCTTGGTCACCGCGAGGTCGAGGGTAGCCCTTTCTAAGGCGCTGGTGGATGTACGCCGACCCTATACCCGTAACGAAAGTGTCCCTGATTAGGAGTTCGGAATGTTAAACAGCCGAAACTTCCTAGCAATCACAGTCCCTCACCAAGGCGTGCAGGGCGCACTAGAAATCTTTCAAGGACTCACTGGGGAGTTGATGCCGCGTGGACAGTAGGTGCCTGGCGTAGAGTTTGTTGGTCTGTTGGGTGTAGTTCTCTTTCAGAAGCGCCATGGCCTCAGCGTACGTAGGTGCATCCCGGATGAGGGGAAAGATATCGGAGCTCAGCCGTGGAAACAGGATCTTGATTTTCTGTGCTTCTGTGGGTTGTTCCGTCGCAGAGCCGATGTAGGCTTCAAAGCAAGCTAGCCAGTGGGCGAAGGCCGATGTGGAGTTGTCTGCTTGAGGGTGCAGCTGCAGGCGATCTGGCTTGATGTGGAGGTCCATCGTTGTAAAATCTCTGCCTAATAAACTGATGCACTATCAATTACAGTGGAGCCAGCAGACAGAGATCTACCCCCGTACCTGTAGTACAGGAGCCTTACCATATTACACCTCATGTATGTGATATATACAAACAGTGGTGACTACCACAATCCTGAACTGTGTCTTCTCAATTAAATCTCTCTATGTTTGGTGCCTTCTTGAAAGAATCCCCTCCATTTATCGGTCACATGTAAAAGACCCCCATGACTTCGCAGGAATGTTTGATCTCTTCAGGAATGCTTTGAGGACACCCCTAAAGTGTTTCCATTGTGGTTCTGGGAATCTGCTGCTGTGGCCGAGTTCAGAGCCGTTGCATTTAAAAACGTAATCTATTTAGGAATTATCAGCATAGTAAAATAACATTGGAAATTTCACACCCTGTCATCATGGTAAACGATTTTGCTATTTCAGAATTTGGTGTAATCGCATATCAGCTCAGTCAAAATGGCCTTGCTTTGGTCCAATTATCTAATTGGATGTTCCCCGAGGAATGACAGATGTTGGGTGATCATTATTCAGTTACACAAATGTTTGCGGTATAATTTTTTAATGCATTGATTAACATGTGAATCATATGCCAGTAGTATTCTATTAAATGTAACTAATTTATGTACTTGTCCTATTATTTCCTGTGTTTTGTAATGATCCGGCTTGTTTTAAATTGATTTTTGCATTGATAACCTGCTTCAAGCTACAATCAACAAAACCAATCATATCTTTGATGAAAGTGATTGTCAACCAGTGTCCAATCTGAACTCAATTAAGTCCACAAAGAGGAGAGGTTATATATTAAACTTATTGAATCTCTATGGCCTCATCTGAGTATGAACTCCCTATATGAGGGGGCAGAGCCACCCCCTTACATCTGGAACATAAATATTCTGGTCCAAGTGTGGGGTGGCTGTGGGAAACCCTTCGGGAAGTAGCGAGGTGTCATATAATAAGTCAAATAAATTTGTCTTTTCTTACAGTCATTGCGTCCATGTGGTTGCTTGCCTGGAACTTTACACACAGTGTGTAAAAATATACCGTTAGTTCTTATTGTTGCATTGAATTTGTAGCTACAACAGAATGTCAAATATTATTCAAAGTTATAATCCTTAAAATTATATATTGCCTTGCAGCATCAAAATTTTCTAATGTCTTATGCAATTACTGAGAAGTGCAGCAACTATTATTATGTAGACACCTGTACAATTATGGAAGGATGTGACAACAAAAGATTTCACCAGGCAGAATAACATCTCCAGACATTTTCAGCAAACACAGATTAAAGTATACAAATGGCTGTTTATGAAATTACAAGGTGCATATTGTGAAATTGCTCTCCCAATGCAATCTGTAATAGATGGTGTTACAAATTAAATAAATGAAGCTCAGAAAAATCCATCTGCCAATGTCTTTCTGACATACGCTGTTTAGGAGATTCAGATTGTCAAGGTGTACAAAAGGCTCAAATTTCTCATGGCATTTTCCGGAGGGTGGCACAGAATTGTTGCTCTCCCAAGTGCAGCAATGGGTAATTAATAATATATTTTTGGTAGGTGCTCATGCATGTTACAGTATGACAGAGGGATATTTCTACACACTGTGCCATTATGTGGGGACCCCTGGAGATTCAAAAGTTGTTGAAGTGGGAAAGAATCTGGAGCTTCAGTGAAGTGAAAGAGCAGGGCATGGCAATAATTGGATATCACTATCAAAGAGCCAGCATGACCACGATGGACCAAATGGCCTCCTTCCTTTTTTATATTCATTTGTGGGATGTGGACATTTCTCCATGGCCAGTGTTTATTAGCCATAGCTATTGCCTTTGAGTAGGCGGGGGGTGAACCACTATCTTGATGTTCTGCAGTCCCGATGTTGTGGGCACTCCCATAGTTCTGTCCAAATTTCAGAATTTAGGCCCAGCGATAGTGAATAAATGGCAATATGTTTCCAGTTCAGGATTGTGTGACTGGAGGTACACATGTGGGTAATGGTATTCCCATGTACCTGTTTCTCTTTGATTCTTCCAGGTGGTGAATGTCATGGGGTTGGAAGGTGCTGTTAAAGGACCTTCACAGGGTGCTGTAATGCATCTTGTCGATGGTGCACACTGCATCAGCTGCGTACTGGTGAATGCTTAAAGTAACGGAGGGTGTGCTGATCAATTAGGCTTTGTTCGGGATGGTTTTGAGTCTTGTTTGAGCAACACTTACATGAGATACTTGCAACCCATTTCAAAGCCTCTGACTTGCTTTTGTGGTCACTGTCTTTGTGTGGCAGGTCCAGTTAAACTTCTGGTCAATGATGACTCCCAGGATGTTGGTAGTGGGGGCTTCAAGCAAGGATAATCCTGTTGAATGTCAAGGAGAGATGGTTTGACTCTATCCTGTTAGGAGTGGTCACTAACTGGCACCTGAGTACAATAAATGTTAATTGGCACTTATCAGATCAAGTCCAAATGTTGTCCAGGTCTTGCTGCATACAGCATAGACTGCTTCATTATGTAGACTCTGTTCTGTGGGAAGTCTATGATGTGGTGCAATTTCAAATGTGTTGCTTTTCCTCCAGCGGGAACATGGTTGTTGAAATAGTGCAAGTGAAACTTGAAGCTGAGATCTAGTCCTTACACATTTAATACCTGTGCTCAATATATTTTTTACTATGGGCAGACCATTTGCGACAGCTTGTCCTCAAATTGTCAGTGTTTTCTTGCCAACAGCAGTGGACACACTACTAAAGTCATTCATTGGCTGTGGAGCAATTTGGGATGTCCTGAAGATTTGAAAGCTGCTACTTAAATGCAAGTTTGTTACTTTTTTTGGACAATTAACAATCAGCATTGTGACTCTTTCTTACATCACCTCCAGACCTTAAATGTCTCCCTTGTAGAAAATTAGTTGCAATACAAGGTGACCAGTTTGAGTATGACTCTCTACCTACTCTATCTGTTATGTAATATAGTATTCTGTTCAATATTCTTTCATCCTTGCCTCCAAGTCAGAAGCTTTTGGGATCAAGCCCCATTCGAGATACTGGAGCACATAATCGTCAATGCTTATACCGCAATGCAGCACTGAGGGAATGCTCAATTTCCAGAGATGTTGCCTTTCAGATTAAATGTTAAATTGAAGCCCCATGCATGCTAACTGGCACTAGTCAAAGAGAAAAGACATTTTCCTCCATGTCCATAGCAATGTTTATCCCTCACCCAAATGATTTATCCTTAAAAAGATAATTTGGTATTTATCACATTTCTGTATGTGGAAGCTGTAGTGATCTGTATGTCTGCTGGTATGTAAGAAGTTGGCATCTATAAGTAAGTGCTAGACAACCACTAGGTGGCAGCACCAGATTTATGTACATAAGCTACACTCAGAGGAGATTCCCGCCTCTTCATATCAGGGGCGAGGTTCTCCCCTACCCGGCGGGGCGGGGGGTCCCGGCGTAGCGGAGTGGCGCCAACCACTCCGGCGCCGGGCCTACCCAAAGGTGCGGAATTCTCCGCACCTTTAGGGGCCAAGCCCTCACATTGAGGGGCTAGGCCCGCGCCGGAGTGGTTGGCACCACACCGACTGGCGCCCAAACCGGCTCCAGTGGTCTTTGACGCCCGGCGCCGGGGCTGGCCGAAAGGCCTTCGCCGGTTCGCGCATGCGCCGGTGCATCAGCTGCCGCTGACATCACCACCGGTGCATGTGCACTGGGGGATTCTCTTCTGCCTCCGTCATGGTGGAGGCCGTGGTGGCGGCGGAAGGAAAAGAGTGCCCCCACGGCACTGGCCCGCCGGCCGATCGGTGGGCCCCGATCGCGGGCCTGGCCACCAAGGGAGCACCCCCCGGGGTCCGATCACCCCGCGCTCCCCCAGGAACCCGGGGGCCCGCTCGCGCCGCCGATCCCGCCGCCACCAGAAGTGGTTCAAACCACGGTGGCGGGAGAGGCCTCTCAGCGGGGGGGGACTTCGGCCCATCGCGGGCCGGAGAATCGCCGCAGGGGCCTCGCCGATCGGAGGGGCGTGATTCCCGCGCCCGCCAATTCCCGGGTGGCGGAGAATTCCGGTCACGGCGGGGGCGGAATTTACTCCGGCCCCGGGTGATTCTCCGACCCTGCAGGGGGGTCGGAGAATTTCGCCCCAGGAGTGACTTGTGAACAGTGTCAGAGATTTAGCTTAGTGAGCAGATGTAGTTAAACATTATATATACTTAATCTTAATTATCTAATCTTTATTATAGTTGTAGAAGAGTGAACAAACTCGTAGTTAATTTATAATTGTTACTCAATAAACAGTATTTGCTTAATTTTAAGAAAGAGATTTTTTTTAAATTTAGAGTACCCAATTCATTTTTTCCAATTAAGGGACAATTTAGCGTGTTCAATCCACCTACCTTGCACATCTTTGTGCTGTGGGGCTGTGGTGAATGTAACATGGTAATTCACACTGTATCTTTGTAAGCGCAGTAGCGTTATCCGACCACTAGGGGGCTCCGCCCACGACTCCTCCCCCTTGTGCTGCTGTATAAATACCCTTATCCAGACTCAGCCTGCAGTTCACCGAGAGTTCATCAACGGGTAACAGGCTGGCTCTGTAGTAAGTAGATTAAAGACTATATTCATTTCGTAAAACACGAGTCTGGTGAATTGATGGTTCCATCAATTTAATCTACTTAGATTCGACTTCCGGACGGCGAGCAGAGCGGTCGCACTAAAACGGGGGCTCCCGCGGAGTGAAGAGGCCGGGGCGTTTATCTCTGCAGCGGGGAGAGCAGGGCAGGGGAGGGTACCCACCACCCCCCCCCCCCCCCAAACGATACGGGCGGCAGAGGATCCTCGGCGGCGGCTGCATCGGCGGCGGCAACGGCGGCAGGTCCACACCGCCCCCCCCCCCCGCCCCCCCCCCCCCCCCCCCCCGCTCCCCCCCCCCCAGCGGCACCAGAGCGCAGGCCAGGAGCGGAGCGGCAGTGATCCGGTCGGAAGCGGGGCCCAGCCTGCGGCAAGAAGGGAGCAGAGGAGCAGTGACCTAACCACACCCCCCCCCCCACCACCGGGAGAGCACGGGGTGCGACCAGTGGCGACCCAAACGGAGCAGCGGGGACCGACCCAACCGCCCCCACCGGCAGTGACCACCACGAGTCAAGAACAAAGAGACTCTGAACCAGAAACCTCTCTCTCTCTCTCTCTACGCTGGGTGAGTGAGGGGAAAGGAAGAAAAAGAGAGAACTTTTACAAAAAGAAAACTGTTAAAGAGAGGGGAGGGGGAAATATATACATATATATACATATTTTTTATTACTTTTTTATTTTATTTTATTTATTATCTTATTTTCTTTATTTTCTTTTCTCTCCTTGCACTCTCTTGTCACATACAAAACAAGCCCACCTAAGAGGTGTTGTATAAAAGGGGGGAAAATAAAGTAGCAAAGGAAAGGAGGGAGGAGGGAAGAAAAAGGGAAGAGACAAAGAATAAAGATAGGGTGTGGAAAAGGGGGGGGGGGGAAAGAAAAATAAGGGGAGAAGAAAGGGAAGTGCGAGGGGAAAAATGCCAGAAGAGAGCCAGATCAGAGGGGGAAGGGTCATCAGATACAGACCGGGCAAGGGGCGAGCCAGCTCAGGCGAGCGAAGCGGCGGAACGAAAGTATCGCCGCATCGAAAAGAGCTGGACCGACAGGTGCCCTCTCCCCCGGGGCCAGGGGGGAGCGGGAACTGGAAGGCACACTTTACCGAGGAGATGAGGGAGCAGTTGCAGGTACTCAAGGCAGAGGTGAAGGCAGAAATAGAGGCCGCAGTGCAGGCAGCACTGGCCAGGGCCACGTCAGGGGTGCAGCAGGCCCTGACCAGACTAGAGGAGAAATTGGATACCCAAGGGGAGAAACTGGAAGCCCAGGAGGTGACCATTAAGGAGCTGGAGAAAGCAGCGACTGATGCGAGCGACCGGGTCACGGCCCTGGAGAAGGAGGTGGCGAGACTGGGCGCAACACAGGGGAGCCTGAAGGGCAGAGTAGACGACCAGGAAAACCGCTCAAGGAGGCAAAATGTCAGGATAGTGGGTCTGCCAGAGGGGAGCGAGGGTAGAAACCCCACAGCATACGTGGCTGAGATGCTGGGCAGCTTAGTGGGGAGGAAAACTTTCCCCAACCCACCGGAAATGGACAGAGCGCATCGGTCGCTGCGCCCGAAGCCCAAGGCAGGGGAACAACCGAGATCAGTCATAGCTAAACTGCACCGGTACCAGGATAGGGAGACAATCCTGCGCTGGGCAAGGGAAAATAGAGCTTGCAAATGGGAAGGGCACGCCATCCGAATCTATGAGGATCTTGGGGCAGACATAACTAGGAGACGGGCTGAGTTCAACAGAGCGAAAGCAGCTCTCCACAGGAGCAGAGTGCGTTTTGGTATGCTGTACCCAGCTAAACTCTGGGTCACATACCAAAACAGGGAATATTTCTTTACAGCCCCTGCTGAGGCGAATAGGTTCCTCGAGGAGCAGGGGCTGGAAAACAACCGGGGGGGGGTAGGGATGAGGGGCCCCTGGCAGCGGACAACGATACACCAACAGCCTGGACGGCCCCCTAACAAAAGGAAACCCCGGAGGGCAGGGGCGCGTCCACCAGATAAGTATGGTTAATCCCACAGGAACGAGGGGGCAGAAGCCCCCCACCAGGATAGTCACCTGGAATGTAAGGGGACTTAACGGCCCAGTGAAGAGATCCAGAGTCCACACCCATCTCAGAAACATGAGGGCCGACATAGTCTTCCTCCAAGAGACGCACCTGAGGGAGCAGGACCAACTGCGGGTAAGAAAGGGTTGGGTGGGACAAACCTACCATTCCTGTTATGGGACAAGGGCCAGGGGGCTGGCGATCCTGATCGGCAAGAGGACAATGTTTAGGGTGACAAAGACGGTTACAGACCCAGGGGGGCGGTATGTCATGGTCAGCGGGGCCCTGAATGGGGCACCGGTAGTTCTAGTCAACGTGTACGCGCCCAACTGGGACGACACGAGTTTCATCAAAAAGACTATGGCAGAAATCCCGGACATAGCGACGCATCAACTAATCATGGAGGGGGGACTTCAACTGTGTACAGGATCCAAAGACGGACAGATCAAACCCCAAAACGGGGAAAACCTCAAGCATGGCAAGGGAACTCAGTCACTTTATTGAGCAGATGGGAGCAGTGGACCCCTGGAGGTTCGCCAACCCGGGGGAGAAAGAATTATCCTTCTTCTCCCCAGTACACAACGTATACACCAGAATTTACTTCTTTGTGGTGGGGAAAACGGTGCTTCCAGGGATAGACAAAGTGGAATACTTCGCAATTGTGATATCAGACCACGCTCCACACTACATGGACGTGCGGCTAGAGACGGGAAGGGCCCAGCACCCCACATGGAGGTTGGACGGTACCTTACTAGCTGACAAGGCCTTCAGCGAAAGGATAGCGCGGGCCATCGCGGAGTACACGGAGAAGAACCAAAACGGGGAGGTCTCATCCTCCACGTTCTGGCAAGTGCTAAAGGCCGTACTAAGAGGGGATATCATTGCCTTCAAAACGCAAAGAGATAGGGAGGGGAGGGTGGCTGGGCAGCAGCTGGTCGACTCCATACTGGAGGTAGACCATAAATACTCCGAGGCCCCGACCGTAGAGCTCCTGGCGGAGAGGAAAGAACTACAAAGGAACTTTGACCTGCTCTCCACCAGGAAAGCAGTGCACCAACTCCGCCAGGCGCGCGGGACCCTGTACGAACACGGAGACAAAGCCAGCCGCCTGTTTGCACACCAGCTGTGAAAGCAGGCAGCCACCAGAGAAATTGCACAAATCAGGGGTACCGGAAGCACGTTGGAAACAGAACCAGAGAGGATTAACAAAACCTTCAAGGCCTTCTACCAAGAGCTGTACACCTCAGAGCCGCCAATGGGGAAGGCTGGGATGAACCGGTTCCTTGATGGACTGGACATACCAGTTGTGGGAGAGGGCAGAAAACGGGACCTGGAAGCACCACTAGCACTGGGAGAGATCATGGACAGCATTAGCTCCATGCAGACGGGGAAGGCGCCGGGACCGGACGGATTCCCGGTGGACTTCTACAAAAAATTTGCGACAGCGCTGGCCCCGCACCTGCGGGAGATGTTCACAGACTCGCTAGCTAGGGGCACACTGCCACCCACGTTAGCACAGGCCTCAATCTCGCTGATACCTAAGAAAGACAAAGACCCAACGGAATGTGGGTCATACAGACCCATCTCTCTGCTGAACGCAGATGCCAAAATACAGGTCAAAATCCTAGCCAAAAGGCTAGAAGACTGTGTACCCGAAGTGGCCGCAGAGGACCAGACAGGCTTCGTCAAAGGTAGACAGTTTACCTCGAACATCAGGCGCCTGCTGAGCGTGATAATAACCCCCTCCGGGGAGAGAACACAAGAGGTGATCGTCTCCCTGGACGCAGAAAAGACCTTCAAAAGAGTCGAATGGAAATACCTCATAGAGGTACTGGAGCGGTTTGGGCTTGGAACAGGGTTCACCGCTTGGGTAAAGCTCCTATACAACGCTCCCATGGCGAGTGTACGGACCAACAATACCAACTCCCAATACTTCCAGCTGCACAGGGGCACCAGACAAGGATGCCCACTGTCCCCGCTGCTGTTCGCACTAGCAATCGAACCACTAGCAATCGCGCTCAGGGCAGCAAAAAAATGGAGGGGGATCCGAAGGGGAGGCAGAGAGCACAGAGTCTCACTCTATGCAGATGACCTGCTTCTCTACATCTCGGACCCACAGAGCAGCATGGACGGAATCATTGCGCTCCTGAAAGAGTTTCGAGCCTTCTCGGGCTACAAACTCAACATGAGCAAAAGTGAGATCTTCCCAGTACACCCGCAAGGGGGGTGGAGGGGGGGGGGGGGGGGGGGGGTGTGGAGGAAGCACTAAAGGGGCTGCCGTTCAAACAAGCCCAACACAAATTCAAATTCCGCTACCTGGGGATCCAAATAGCCCATGACTGGAAAGGGATCCACAAATGGAACCTCACCAGTCTGAAGGAGGAAGTAAAAAAGGACCTGCAAAGGTGGAACACACTCCCACTCTCCCTCGCGGGGAGAGTCCAGACGATCAAAATGAACGTACTGCCCAGGTTCCTCTTCCTGTTTAGATCTATTCCGATCTACATCCCCAAGGCCTTTTTCAAAGCGCTGGACAAACTAATTATGGCGTTCATATGGGGGAGGGGGTAAAAATGCTAGGATCCCAAAGAAGGTCCACCAAAAAACAAAATCCGGGGGGGGCTAGCCCTCCCAAACCTACAAACCACTGGGCGGCAACATCTGAGCGAGTAAGGGGATGGATCCAGGAGCCAGTGGCCGAGTGGGTGCGTGCGGAGGAGGCCTCCTGCATGGGGACTTCCCGCCGGGCCCTCGCCACGGCAGCACTCCCATCCCCACCCAAAAAACACTCCAGCAGCCCAATGGTGACAGCCACCCTCCAATCCTGGAACCAACTGCGGCAGAAATTTGGCCTGACCAAAATGTCGGACAAGGCTCCCATCTGCAACAACCATAGGTTCACACCAGCACTGACTGACGCCACCTTCAAAAGGTGGAGGCAGGACGGAGGGACACTGACAGTCAGGGACCTATACACGGACGGCAGGATCGCAAAACTGGAAGAACTGACAGAGAAATTTCGGCTAGCCAGGGGGAACGAGCTACGGTACCTGCAGCTCAAAAACTTCTTACGAAAGGAGACAAGGACGTACCCACAACCGCTACAACAGACACTACTGGAAGACCTACTGGACGCAAGTATCCTAGAGAAAGGGAACTGTAGCGATATGTATGACCGACTGGTAGAAAGGGCCGACACCGTACTGGACGCAACAAGAAAGAAATGGGAGGATGACCTGCGGATTGAGATAGGGTGGGGACTCTGGAGCGAAGCACTGCATAGGGTCAACTCCACCTCCACGTGCGCAAGGCTCAGCCTGACGCAGCTAAAAGTGGTACATAGAGCCCACTTAACAAGAAACCGTATGAGTAGGTTCTTCCCGGAGGTGGAGGACAGATGTGAACGGTGCTAAAGAGGCCCGGCCAACCACGCCCACATGTTCTGGTCTTGCCCCAGACTTGTGGAATACTGGACAGCCTTCTTCGAGGCTATGTCCAAAGTGGTGGGGGTGAGGGTGGAGCCATGCCCAATAGTGGCGGTCTTTGGGGTTTCAGACCAGCCAGATCTATTCCTGAGGGCGGACGCCCTTGCCTTTGCCTCACTGATCACCTGCCGTAGAATCCTGTTTGGCTGGCGGTCAGCAGCACCACCCAGAGCTGCAGACTGGCTGTCCGACCTCTCGGAATCTCTCCAAATGGAGAAAATCAAATTCGCCATCCAAGGGTCAGATGACAGCTTCCACAGAACGTGGGAGCCATTCATGCAATTGTTCCGGGACCTGTTTGTGGCCAACGAACAAGAGGAAGAATAGTCGGGTGGCCAAGAATCAGGGGGAAATGGATGGGAATCGGGGGAAGGTAGCCGGGTGGGGAGGGGGGGGGGGCTACGGGTTTGTTATGGGGGTTTGTTCTCATGGTTTTATGCTTATTTCTTTTTCTTGTTAATTTATTGTTTTTATATTGGAGGGGAGGGTTTACTGTTTTTCTCTGTTGTGATAAAATTTGTTGTTGAAAACTTGAATAAAAATTATTCCAAAAAAAAGGAAGGACAAAGCCGCAAGCGACAGTCTGATGGCAAGCTAAGGCCCAAAACCAAATTGTAAATAAATGCCTATAAACATGTGCCTCGGCCATATTGGGGAATGTAAAATATGTATGCCGGCTAAAGGGGGTGGCCACAGTTGTTATTATGAAGATGCTTGCCTGTAAATATACATGTTAATTTTTGTGTTTTTTTTTCTAATAATTTGTAATTTGTTGGATATAAAATATGAAAACTCAATAAAAAACATTTCCAAAAAAAAAATGTAATCTACTTAAGAACAGTCAAGATCGATCATGGAATCGGCCCTCAAGCCTGGACGCCTGGAACTCGACCCGCAGGATGCAGAGGCAAAAGAAATCTCCCACTGGCTGCGGTGCTTTAAGGCCTACCAGGCAGAAGTGAGCACAGCCGAAACGACAGAGGAACAGAAGTTAAGTCTACTGCACACGAGGGTGAGCCACCGAATCTCTACACAACTAAACTCGGCCGGTTCATATACTGCATCGCTAGCGGTACTCGATAAGATATATGTAAGGCCCATTAACGAAGTTTACGCACACCATGTGTTCACGACTCGCCGCCAGCGGCCTACAGAATCACTCGCCGAATTTTTAAGGGAACTCAATAATTTGTCAAATGACTGTAATTATCAAGCTGAACACCGAGAACTTGCTGTACGCGATGTTTTTGTAGCGGGCCTCAGGTCTAATTATGTGCGCCAACGACTGGTGGAAAAGTGGGCCCAAGACTTAGAAACAACTGTGGAAGCTGCGACCACGATGGAGGTCTCCTTCCGCAGCCTTAACTCGTTCCCCGCGGACCCCGCGACCCAATCATGGGCCTCTGACCAGCGACTCCCCCAGGCCTGTGCTACGCGGCCGCCCAGCCACCATGCTGCCCCAGCCAGCCACAATGCTGCTCCAGCCAGCCACTATACTGCTCCAGCCTGCCATTTCTGCGGCCAGAATCAGCACTCGCGGCAGCACTGCCCGGCCCGCAACGCGACCTTCAGCAGCTGCGGGCGGAAAGGCCACTACGCAAGAGTGTGCCTCGCTAAAAGGACCCCAGCTTCCAACTCCCCAGCGGCACAAAGTAATCGCTCCCCACACCCGCAGGCTCGCGGGGCCCGAAACGCTGCAGCCTATGACCCGACTCCGCCCCCTCACGCCACGTGGGATCCATGGGGACCGCCATCTTGGCAAACCTCCACCACGCGGCCGGCCACGTGCGACTTATGGGGACTGCCATCTTGGACACCATCTTCCTCGCCGCCCGCCACGTGCGATCCACGGGCCCGACTTGCATCTCCACACTCGGACAACTCATCGGAAGAGTACGACTATGAACACAGAGGGCAGTCATCACGGGGTCACTCCAGCACAGCTGATCGAGCCGCCGACTACCCGCAACTCAGAGCAGTCACTCTGGACCAATCACGCCCGAAGCATCTGCGAAATTCGATGGCAGAGGTCCAAATCAACGGGTACAAAACGCCATGCCTCTTCGACTCCGGGAGCACTGAGAGCTGCATACATCCAGACCTGGTAAGACGCTGTTCGCTCTCCGTTTTCCCCATGCGGCAAAATATCTCGCTCGCTTCAGGCTCCCATTCGGTCCAGATCCAGGGACGCACCGCCGCGACACTCACAATCCGAGGCGCTAGCTACTCAAAATTCAAACGCTACGTTTTGCCCGACCTCTGCGCATCACTCTTATTAGGCCTAGACTTTCAATGTAACCTTAAGAGCCTCACCCTCAGCTTCGGCGGGCCCCTGCCCCCATTCACTATCTGCAGCCTCGCTACGCTGCAAATCCCTCCCCCCTCCTTTCTTCGCCAATCTCACAAAGGACTGTAAACCCGTAGCCACTCGTAGCAGGCGGTATAGCCTGCAGGATAGGGTATTTGTCAGAGCAGAGGTCCGGAGGCTACTCAGTGAGGGGATTATAGAGGCCAGCAATAGTCCCTGGAGAGCTCAGGTAGTGGTCGTTAAGACCGGGGAAAAATTCCGCATGGTTGTCGACTATAGTCAGACCATAAATAGATTTACGCTCCTCGACGCGTATCCCCTCCCCAGGATTGCCGACATGGTAAACCAGATCGCCCAGTACCTGCTCTTTTCTTTTTTTTAAATATAATTTTTATTGGAATTTTTTACAGAAAATATAAAACATAACGACAAACAATGAAATGCAACAAAATAACCCATAATAACTGTACCACCCCCAGACCGTATCGACGCATGTATCCCATCCCTCACCCCCCCACCCCCAATGAACAACAAAAGAACTTAAAAATAAATTTAAATTAAATAAACAAACATAGTCATCGTCCACCGCCCCCCCCACCCCCATCCCCCCCCCCTTTTCCCTCCCCCTTCCCTCCCTCCCCCCCGGGTTGCTGCTGCTACTGTCCCCGTACCCTATCGTTGAGCCAGAAAGTTGAGGAAAGGTTGCCACCGCCTAAAGAACACTTGTACCGACCCTCTCAGGGCGAATTTGACTTTCTCTAGCTTAATGAAACCCCCTATGTCATTGATCCAGGTCTCCACACTTGGGGGCCTCGCATCCTTCCATTGTAGCAAGATCCTTCGCCAGGCTACTAGGGACGCAAAGGCCAGCACACCGGCCTCTTTCGCCTCCTGCACTCCCGGCTCCACCCCAACCCCAAAAATCGCGAGTCCCCAACCTGGCTTGACTCTGGATCCCACCACCCTCGACACCGTCCTCGCCACCCCCTTCCAGAACTCCTCCAGCGCTGGGCATGCCCAGAACATATGGGCATGGTTCGCTGGACTCCCCGAGCACCTGACACACCTGTCTTCACCCCCAAAGAACCTACTCATCCTTGTCCCAGTCATGTGGGCCCGGTGCAGCACCTTGAATTGGATGAGGCTAAGCCGCGCACACGAGGAGGAAGAATTAACCCTCTCCAGGGCATCAGCCCATGTCCCGTCTTCGATCTGTTCCCCCAGTTCCCCCTCCAGTACCTGCTCTTTTCCACGGTAGATCTGAAGTCTGCATACCACCAGCTCCCAATCCGCCCAGAGGACCGCCACTACACGGCATTTGAGGCCGATGGCCGCCTCTTCCATTTCCTCCGGGTCCCTTTCGGCGTCACTAATGGGGTCTCGGTGTTCCAACGAGCAATGGACCAAATGGTGGACCAGTACGGGCTGCGGGCCACGTTTCCGTACTTGGACAATTTCACCATCTGCGGCTATGACCAGCAGCACCACGACGCCAACCTCCACCGTTTTCTCCAGACGGCACAGAAACTGAATCTCACGTATAACAAGGAGAAATGCGTTTTCCGCACAACCAGACTAGCCATCCTCGGCTATGTCGTGGAAATGGAGTCCTGGGCCCAGACCCGGACCGTATGCGCCCCCTCTTAGAACTCCCCCTCCCCCATTGCCCCAAGGCCCTCAAACGGTGCTTGGGCTTCTTCTCCTACTACGGCCAGTGGGTCCCTCAATATGCGGACAAAGCCCGCCCACTCTTTAGGGCCACACGATTTCCCCTGTCAGCCGAGGCACGCCAGGCCTTCGACGGCATCAAGGAGGACATCGCCAAAGCGGCCATGCGGGCGGTGGATGAATCCACTCCATTCCAGGTTGAGAGCGACGCCTCAGAGGTAGCTCTAGCAGCCACACTAAATCAGGCAGGGGGACCAGTCGCATTTTTCTCCCGTACCCTCTCCGCTTCAGAACTCCGACACTCCTCAGTCGAGAAAGAAGCACAAGCCATTGTGGAGGCTATTCCTTACTGGAGGCACTACCTCACAGGTAGGAGGTTCACCCTCATCACCGAGCAAAGATCGGTTGCCTTCATGTTTGACAACTCGCAAAGGGGCAAAATTAAAAACGACAAAATTCTGAGGTGGAGGATCGAACTCTCCACCTACAATTACGATATTAAGTATCGACCCGGGAAGCTCAACGAGCCTCCGGATGCCCTATCCCGCGGGACATGCGCCAGCGCGCAGATTGACCGATTGAAAGTCATCCACAATGACGTCTGCCACCTGTGGGTCACCCGGCTCGCCCACTACATCAGAGCCCGAAACCTGCCTTTCTCCAACGAGGAGGTAAAAGCGGTCACTAGGGACTGCCCGATCTGTGCGGAGTGCAATCTGCACTTCTATAGACCAGACAGGGCCCACCTGGTCAAGGCTTCTAGGCCCTTTGAACGCCTCGCGATTGATTTCAAAGGGCCACTCCCCTCAACTAACAAGAACGTTTACTTTCTAAACATCGTAGATGAGTTCTCCCGTTTCCCATTTGCTATCTCGTGCCCCGACATGACCTCCCACACAGTCATTAGGGCCCTGCATAGCATCTTCACCCTGTTTGGTTTCCCCAGCTACGTACACAGCGACCGGGGTTCGTCCTTCATGAGCGACGCGCTGCGTTAGTACCTGCTCGACAAGGGCATTGCCTCGAGCAGGACTACCAGCTACAACCCCAGGGGGAACGGGCAGGTGGAGAGGGAGAACGCGACGGTCTGGAAGACCGTCCTACTGACCCTCTAGTCTAGAAGGCTCCAAGTCTCCCAGTGGCAGGAGGTCCTCCCAGATGCGCTCCATGCTATTAGGTCCCTTTTGTGCACAGCGACCAATCAGACCCCTCACGAGAGGCTCTTCATTTTTTCCAGGGGCACTGCCATGGGGGTCTCACTTCCGGCATGGGTGAGGACACCGGGCCCCGTACTTCTGAGGAAACACGTCAGGGCACACAAAACCGACCCCCTTGTTGAAAAGATGCGCCTGCTCCACTCCAAACCCCAGTACGCATTCGTCGAGTTCCCTGACGGCCGTCAGGACACTAAATCCCTCCGGGATCTGGCACCCGCCGGATCCAGCGCCCCCTCTACCCCCACAGAAGGAATTCTCACCCTACACCCCATGCTGCCGCCCCCTCGCGCTCCCGAGCCCACGAGCTCGCTCCACCAGTTCTGCGCACCCGCGCCGGCCAGCCCCCAGCACCCCCAGTCCCCGGTCGAACCAGGAGAGTATGAAGCTCGGATACAACCCTCCCTGGAGTCTGCCATCGTACCCCAGCACACAACACCCATCCAGCCACCGCAAGAGGCTGCAACCCCAGTGCTCCGCAGATCACAGCAGACAGTTCGACCACTGGTCAGACTGACTTTGTAAACCACCACCCCCGCCGGATTTGATTTTTTTGCAGGTGGTGAATGTGGTGAATGTAACATGGTAATTCACACTGTATCTTTGTAAGCGCAGTAGCATTATCCGACCACTAGGGGGAGTAGCTCTGGGAATGCTCAGGAGCTTGTAGCCCACGACTCCTCCCCCTTGTGCTGCTGTATAAATACCCTTGTCCAGAGTCAGCCTGCAGTCACCGAGAGTTCATCAACGGGTAACAGGCTGGCTCTGTAGTAAGTAGATTAAAACCTATATTCATATTGGAAAACACGTGTCTGGTGAATTGATGGTTCCATCAGGGGCAAAACCCACGCAAACATGGGGAGAATGTGCAAACTCTACATGGACAGTGACCCAGAGCCGGGATCGAACCTGGTACCTTGGCGCCGTGAGACTGCAGTGCTAACCACTGCCCCACCGTGTTGCCCATAAAATTGAGAGCTTTACTGAACATCAACCATCAGACCATTCCAGATGTAAGCAAACAAGTAACAAGATATTACAATAACGTAATATAACAGAAGCTTGTTGCACCAAATTGTCTGCAGCTTTTGCTGCACTACAACAATTGCTACACTTCAAAGTACTGAATTGGATGTGAGCCATTTTGTGACATCCTGAGGTTCTGCAAGGTGAACGTCTGCCTTCCTTTCTCTACTGGTTGTTGCTTATGGCTGGACATGTTCAGCAGCAAGTCAACCAGCACTCACAGCTCTCCGACTTCAGCCGTAGCTGGTTCAACACCATTCATGCATTAGTTGTGTGAAATATCATCTGGAAATGTTTTGTTCAATTTCATACGTTGTTAAATGCATTTTTTGATATACTTCCTAATGCCACTCTTGTTCCTCATTAACATGGACTTTCTAAATCATTGATAGTAATTAGAATAACCAAGAACTCCAAAGTTGACCTGTGGGAGACCTCATTTTGCACTCTTATCTCTCCCTAATAACTCATCTAGCACCCACTAGTCTCACCCCTTTAACATCTTCCATGTTTATCCTGAATTCCCATTGCTCGCTCAACGCCTCTCCCTCCAAATTTATTGATACATTGGAGACTTGTACCAAAAAGGGCCCTGCCTATACTTAACTTGTACATGAAACACTGATGAATCAGGTTTGCTTTGTGTAAAGGCCAGTCTTCCGATACAAACAATAAAACACTGAAAAATGCAATGATTTGTATTTCACATTTACGTAAACGCTCCAGCATTTTTCTTCCCCTTTTTTGATGCAGGATGCAAGCTTTCTTTTGCTATAAATAATGTAAATTTTATTTTCAGTTGACGAAAAAATCCATTTTAAATGTCTCAATATTTCATGTCTGGTAAGAGCATTCTACTTACATATTAAATGACTGTGGCTTTCATCAATACTACTGGTTTAATAAAGCTGGGGGAAGATAATTTCACAAAAAGTGCATATGGATAGGGGGGGGTGGGCGGCACAACGACGCAATGGGTAGCACTGCTGCCTCATGGTGCCGAGGACACGGGTTTGATCCCGGCCCTGGGTCACTGTCCGTGTGGAGTTGGCACATTCTCCCTGTGTCTGCGTGGGTTTCACCACTGTTGACTTCTATTACTTCCTTGATGATGAAGATACACATAAAACACGAAGATGTGATTGTTACAAATATTTATCCTTAATGGAAACCATGCATTTCTATGTACAAACAATTCCGTCTCCGTTACTGTTATCTGTCCTCTTGTCTGTCCTGCTACCAAGTGTCTGGCTCTGTCCGTCCGCTGATATATATACATCTGTCGGGTCTGGTTTCACCTGCTAGTGGAAAGTTATAGCTATCCCTACATGTATTGGTCATTGTCTGTATACAGTGGCATATTAAGTACAAATATATACATTGATACAACTATGTACAATTATACATAGGTATGCCGATACACATATCACCACAACCCCCAAAACCCAAAGGCAGGGCAGGTGGATTGGCCATGCTAAATTGCCCCTTAATTGGAAAAGAAAAAAAAAACTATTATGATAAATAATAATAATAGCAAGACTCCCGCTGATGCTGAGTGGACTCACAAAAAGTAGCTCTCCTCCTGGAAACTCAAAATTAGGCACTTTTAACGCAAATTCGCCCGCTAAACCTGAAAAAAAAACCCTCCTCCCACACCACCACGATAAAAGAAACGTGCCAAGCAACAACAACCTGAGGAGCTGAAGAAATGGCAGTAAAAGCCTGAAGAGAAAGACTGAGGCGTTGGCAACCCTGTGGGGCGGCGAGGCCTTGATCACACCCGAAAAGGATAGGCCGCCAGAACATATACCAAGCTACCTCCCGATGAATGAATGGACGGAATTCCTAATGCAGGAACTCCTGGAGCTCAAGGATGCCATCAAACTTGAAATGAGGGCGACGGTGAAAGTGGTGGTAACAGAGGTGCTGGTCACCTTGCAAGCAGCACCGGAAATGACGGAGTGGTGGCTAAAGACGCAGGAGGCGACGATCAGAGAGCTGGAGAAATCCCCGACCGGCCAGAGCGTTTGGATCTCCTCACTAGAGACCAAGCTGACAAGGTTGGTGGTGAGGCAGAGAAATTAAGGAGGAAGGTCGAGGACCAAGAAAATCGATCGCGCTGTCAAAACCTTTGCATTGTGGGTCTACCAGAGGGAACCAAGGGCAGGACGCCTACCAAGTACGTGGCCCTGATGCTGGGCAAACATGTTGGAAAGGAAAGCTTCCCCAAACCCCCACAAGTTGACAGAACCCTCAGGTCACTCCGGCCAAAGACCAAGGCCGGGAAGCAGCCATGGGCCATCATTGTGAAACTGCACCGGTGGCAAGACTGGGAAAAGATTGTGAACTGGGCCAGGCATACAAGGTCCTGTAAATGGGAAGGACACTCAATCCAGGTCTACCAGGACATTGGGGCAGACTTGGCCAAGTTTCAGGCAGAATTGAACAAATCCAAGACAGCCCCTTATCAGAACGTATGTGCAGTTTGGGATGCTGCCCCCCGCCAAACTCTGGGTGACTTCCAGGGCTGGGAGGACTATTTCACCGCACCGGGAGAAGCAGATAAATTTGTGCACAAGCATGGGCTGGGAAGGCAACAAAACCATCAGTGAACCAAACATTTCATCGTATCAGTCAACAAAAAGTGTAGCGACCATTTGAGCGGGACTGAACTGCGTCATCTTCAAATCTAACTTTGAGTCTCAGAAAGGAGGGGGTGAGAGCAGTATGACGCTGGAGGGGGTAAGGAGGAGGAACGGAGGGAAGAGATACGTTTTGGTTGGGGGAGGTATAGATCAATCCGGGGAGGCCACTACACGAGCGGGTGAACTAGCAAAGGGAATTATGGATCAGAGGAGGACCGCGACACGCCTCCTGAAGGGGAGAGGGCGCCTAGTGACAAGGGGTGAGAATACTCTAGAAGGGGGCAAAACAGAGGGGTAAATACAAGGGGAAAGGCTGGGGAGGAAACACATAGGGACAAGGAAGGGGAGACAGACCAGGGGGAAAGCTGAGGGACAGGGGGGAGAGGTAATAGGCTGGCTACAATAGACCAGACATGGCGGCAAGGAAAGCACGGCACCACAAACAACCAGTTTGGAGGACCCCCAAACAAAGAGAAATCCAGGAGTGCAGAGGGGCATCCACATGGAGAACACAATGACGGAGTGACAGAGGCCATATTGAGTGGCCCCTTTAAAAGGGAAACCCCAGAGTGCAGGGGGACAGCCACATGGTGAGTACGGTGACCACGATCATCTTGGATGTCACCCTAACAAAGGGAAGTCCTGGTGTGCAGGGGTCATCCACAAAGTAAGTATGGTTGATCCCACAGGAGGGGGGTGGAACAGAAACCACCCCCCCACTCCCCACCCCGCAGAATAGTCACGTAGAATGTCAGGAGACTTAACGGCCCAGTGAAAAGATGTGGTGATAACCACTGTAGATATGCATTCTTGCAGTAGGGGGATGTATGGCTCTACCTGTGATACAGGTTCCTCCGGTAAGCCCCTGCCGGCTAACTCCGTCCACAGGGAGCTTGTGTATAAATATGCGAGTGAGTCACTCAGACCCTAGTCTACAGTTGCAGCCGGAAGAATAGCATCGCACAGCAATAAAGCCTCGATTGTACTTGTCTCTCGTCTTTGAGTGCAATTGTTAGTGCCACAATTTATTGCTGTGTGATTTTCCTTACACCATGGACATCAGAATTAAGCCTGACCGTCTGCAGCTGGATCCGCAGTCGCCTCAAGCCAGGAAAGACTTTGTTCACTGGCTGGCAGTCTTCGAGGCCTACATCTCTTCAGCGGACCCTCCCCCGTCGGAGGCTCAGAAAAAGCAACTCCTGTGCTCGAGACTTAGCTCCAGTTTTCCGCTAATTCGAGATGCGACTGACTACACCAGAGCTATGGAACTGCTCAAGGACAACTATACACAGTCTACGAACACCCTGTTTGCGAGGCATCAACTCTCTACTTGCGTCCAGCAGCCGGGTGAGTCGATTGAGGACTTCTGGAGGGCCCTTATACCTCTGGTACGAGACTGCGACTGCCGGGCCCTCACAGCCATGGAACACTCTGACTTACTCATGCGCGATGCCTTTGTTACAGGCATTGCATCGGACCCCATCCGGCAACGACTGCTGGAAGGGGCCGCCCCCGACCTCGCGGCCGCAAAGACTCTGGCGCTTTCCATGATGGCCGCCTCCCGTAGTGCGCGATCTTACTCCGCTGGCCGCTCGGCCCACCCGTCCTACCCCTCGTGGACCCAGCAAACGGCCCCCCAGGCCCACCCGTCCTACCCCTCGTGGACCCTGCAACCGGCCCCCCCAGCAGCCCCCGCTGCGCACTACGCCTGCGCTGCTCGCCGCAACGTGCTCCCTGGGGGTCCCCGCTGTTACTTCTGCGGTTAGCAGAAGCACCCCCGCCAACGTTGCCCGGCCCGCACCGCGACCTGCAAAGCTTGTGGCAAGAAAGGCCACTTTGCAGCGGTGTGTCAGTCCTGGACGGTTACCGCTATCGCGCACCCGTTCCCCCCCTCGCCTCAGCCGATTGCACAATGGACCCTGCCGTCTGCTTCCCCCGACCCCACATGCGATCAGTGGGCGCCACCATTTTTCGCCGCCCCCGCCACGTGCGCGCCGCCATCTTCATCCCCCACCGCCATGTGCGTTCCATGGACGCCGCCATTTTGTCCCGACCCCACAATGTGCGCCACATGGGCGCCGCCATTTTGTCCGCCGCCATCTTCTCCCACACAGGTACTCCAGACGCCGCCATTTTGTCCTCCCCCGGGGCGGGGCCACGGGACACGGGTCGCTACCGCTCCTCGTCGGACTCATCTGACTCGACTGCCGATCGCCTGCTACTCGCCTCCGTTACGCTCGACCAGTCGCGTCCTCGCAACCTGGCACCCTCTTCTACATCGGTGCTGGTCAACGGCCACATGACCTCCTGCCTCATTGACTCCGGGAGCACCGAGAGCTTCGTTCACCCAGACACGGAAGTCTACATCCGGGGTGTCGCTCCCGACCTGGCTCACGATTCCAGGCCCAGTCCTTCTCCGTAGGCATGTCCGGCACCACAAGGCGGAACCCCTGGTGGACAAAGTACGCCTTCTCCACGCCAACCCTCAGTATGCCTACGTAGAGTTCCCCGACGGCTGCCAGGACACAGTCTCGCTGTGGGACCTGGCTCCCTCAGGTGCCGATCCCATGCCCACGCCCCTTTTGCCCCCCGCGCCACCCTCCTTTTCCCCGGCGCCCCCCTATTCGTCCCCACCAGGTCCATCCCTCGTCCCCCTGCCCACACTGGAGGACACGGAAGATTTTGGCTCGCTCTCGGAGTCATCCCGCCAGCAGCCAGCACCAACACCGCCAGCACCTGCACCGACGTCGCCACCACAGCTACGCCGATCACAGCGGAACGTTCGACCGCCGGTTCGGCTCAACCTGTAACCTGCTAACCGGATGGACTCTTGGTTTTCTTTAATTGAACCCTTTTGTAAATATATCATCCTTTGTATTATAGTTACACGTCACCCCCGCCGGACTCATTTTTACTGGGGGTGAATGTGGTGATAACCACTGTAGATATGCATACTTGCAGTAGGGGGATGTATGGCTGTACCTGTAATACAGGTTCCTCCGGTAAGCCCCTGCCGGCTAGCTCCGCCCACAGGGAGCTTGTGTATAAATATGCGTGTGAGTCACTCAGACCCTAGTCTACAGTTGCAGCCGGAGGAATAGCATCGCACAGTAATAAAGCCTCGATTGTACTTGTCTCTCGTCTTTGAGTGCAATTGTTAGCGCCACAAAAGATCCAAGGTTTTTGCCCGTGTAATGACTTAGACCAGGCCTTTGAGATTGGGCAATTGGAATACAAGTTCCCTGATTAGTAGGTCAATCAGGGAGCCTCTTCTTAGTATATAACAGGGAGTGACAGATCCTCTGCAATCCCAATGTAGATTCCAAGCTGAATGCACATGGTCATACCGCTGTTCGTTTTGTCAATAAAAGGGATTGCAGTGAAGGTCTTCTGCCTCCTTGGACTTAATACAGCCCAGCTGAAAAGTCTGAGAGCCGACATAGTCTTCCTCTTGGAGACCCACCTAAGGGAGAAGGACCGAATGCGGGTAAGAAAGAGCTGGGTGAGACAAACTTACCATTCGTGCTATGGGACGAGCGTCAGAGGGGTGGCAATGCATCTCAATAAGAGGACAGCATTTACAGCGATGAGGATGCTTATGGACCAAGGGGGAACGGTACGTCATGGTTAGTGGTGTCCTGGAAGGGGCACCAGTAGTCCTTGTAAACGTGTACACCCCCAACTAGGACAACACGGAATTCATGAAGAAAACCATGGCGGAAATCCCCGCACAGACACACACCGACTGGTGGGGGAACTTTAACTGCATACAGGACCCACAGACTGACAGATTAAACCTCAAACCAGGGGAAAAAGTCAAACATGGTGAAGGAACTGGGGGCAGTAGGTTCATACACTCAGGGGCGAAGGATTTCTTCTTCTTCTCCCAGGCGCACAGGGTTTATAATAGGATTAGTTCCTTTGTAGTGGGGAAAGCAGTGCTTCCAGGGGTAATAGGAGCGGTGTACTGTGCAATCGTAATCTCCGACCACGCTCAACAATGTGTGGCTGTGAGGCTGGACGTGGTCCTCCTGGCCGATAAGGCATTTTGCGAATGGATATCACAGGCCATATATGGGTACGTTACCAACAACGTTGGCGGCGCTGAAGGCAGTGATAAAGGGGAAATTATTGCGTTCAAGGCATGGACAGATTGGAAGGTGAGGGCAGTTAGGCAAGAGCTGGTCGACTCCATACTGGAGGTAGACTGGCGGGACTCCTTGGCACTGACCGTAGAGCTACTGGTGGAAAAGAAGAAGCTACAAATGGACTTTAACCTGCTCTGTACTAGGAGATCAGTGCACCAGCTCCAACAGATACAGAGGATCTTCTAGGAACATAAACTTCTTTAGGAGTCGCCGAATTAACTTGAGCAAAATAGATATATGAACGGGTGGGGAACAGAGAGAAGTAGACCTTGGAAAATAGGCAACAGGTTTAGATAAGGGATCTGGATCGGCGCAGGCTGGGAGGGCCAAAGGGCCTGTTCCTGTGCTGTAATTTTCTTTGTTCTTTGTTCTAAGATCTTCCCTGTGAACGATCAGGGGAGAGGGACAGAGCTGGAGAGACTGCCTTTCAAACAAACCCAGACCAAATTCTGCATACCTAGGGATCCAAATAGCCCACAACTGGACCTGGCACTACACTTGACGAGTCTGGAGGACCTACAGAGATGGCACCCACTCCCACTCTCTCTCACAGGCAGACTAATAATTATTATTATTATTAGTGTCACATGTAGGCTTACATTAACACTGCAATGAAGATACTGTGAAAATCCCTTAGTCGCTACACTCTGGCATCTGCTCGGCTACATTGAGGGAGAATTCAGAATGTCCAAATTAACTAACAGCACCTCTTTCGGGACTTGTGGGAAGAAACTGGAGCACCTGGAGGAACCCCACACAGACATGGAGGGAATGTGCAGATTCCGCACAGACATTGACCCAAGCCGGGAATCGAACACGGGTCCCTGGCGCTGTGAAGCAACTGTACTAACCACTGATGATAAAAATGAACTGTACTGCTCAGGTTCCCCTTCCTGTTCCGATCCCTCCCGGTCTATATCCCCAAGGCTGTTTTTAGCATGGTAGACAAACTAATCTGGCATTTGTATGGGGCGGGGTGAGAACCTGAGGATCCAAGGAAAATAAACATGCGAGGCCTGGCCCTCCCAAACCTACAGTACTACCACTGGGCGGCCACAGCAGAATGTGAGGCGATAGCTGAATGAACTGGCAGCAGAATGGGTGGAGGAGGAGAGTTCCTACATAGGGATATTCCTCCGAGCTCTAACCACAACCGCATCTCCCCCCCAAACCCCCCCCCCCCCCCCCGACCAAGCACTCGAGAAGCCTAGTGGTAGTAGCCACACTCCAGATGTGGTACCAGATGAGTCAATACTTTAGCTGAACCAAAATGTTTAGCCATGGCCGCCATCTACAAGAACCACAGGTTTACTCCTGAAATAATGGACACTGATGGTTAGGGACATGTACAGGGACAACAGAGTAATGACCCTGGGGAAACCTACGGAGAGGTTCCAATTGTCAAAAGGAAATGAGCTAAGACGCATACAGGTGAAAAACTTCCTCCATAATGAAAGAACATAGAACATAGAACATTACAGCGCAGTACAGGCCCTTTGGCCCTCGATGTTGCGCCGACCTGTGAAACCCCTCTAAAGCTCATCTACACTATTCCCTTATCGTCCATATGCCTATCCAATGACCATTTGAATGCGTTTAGTGTTGGCGAGTCCACTACAGTTGCAGGCAGGGCATTCCACGCCCTTACTACTCTCTGAGTAAAGAATCTACCTCTGACATCTGTCCTATATCTATCTCCCCTCAATTTAAAGCTATGTCCCCTTGTGCTGGACATCACCATCCGAGGAAAAAGGCTCTCAATGTCCACCCTATCTAATCCTCTGATCATCTTGTATGCCTCAATTAAGTCACCTCTTAACCTTCTTCTCTCTAACGAAAACATCCTCAAGTCCTTCAGCCTTTCCTCGTAGGATCTTCCCTCCATACCAGGCAACATCCTTGTAAATCTCCTCTGTACCCTTTCCAATGTTTCCACATTCTTCTTATAATGCGGCGACCAGAACTGCACGCAATACTCAAAATGCGGCTGTACCAGAGTTTTGTACAACTGCAACATGACCTCATGGCTCTGAAACTCAATCCCTCTACCAATAAAAGCTAACACACCGTACACCTTCTTAACAACTCTCTCAACCTGGGTGGCAACTTTCAGGGATCTATGGACGTGGACACCGAGATCTCTCTGCTCGTCCACACTACCAAGAATCTTGCCATTAGCCCAGTATTCTGTCTTCCTGTTATTCCTTCCAAAATGAATCACCTCACACTTTTCTGCATTAAACTCCATTTGCCACCTGTCAGCCCAGCTCTGCAGCTTATCTATGTCCCTCTGTAACTTGTAACATCCTTCTGCACTGTCCACAATTCCACCGACTTTAGCGTCATCTGAAAATGTACTCACCCATCCTTCTATGCCCTCCTCCAGGTCATTTATAAACAACGATGTATTCCCAGATCGAAGGACATCCGCACCGAAGAACTGCTGGACGTGATCGTCCAAAGGAAGGGAAAGTGTGGGTAACTGAAGGGTCGACTGTTGGAGGAGGTACACTCCCTCGTGAATGAGACAAGGGAAAAATGGGAGGAGGAACCAGCAAAAAAAATGAAGGGCTCTGTATCGAATAACTGCACAAGGTGAACGCCATCTCCACAGGTGCAGGCCTCAGCCTAACACAGCGAAATGTGGTGCACAGAGCCCGGCTAACAAGAACCCAAATGAGTAGGTTCTCTCCAGATGAGGAGGACAGATGTGAACGGTGCCAAGGGGTCAAATGTGAATGGTGCCACGGAGGCCCAGCCAACCACACCCACAAGTTGTGAGCCTTCCCCAGTCCTGCCAGGTACTGGATGGCCTTTTTTGATGTTTGAGGCATTGTCCTGGGTTGTAGGAATGAGGGTTGAGCGGTGCCCAAAATGGGCGTTCTCAGGGTCTCAGACCAGCGAGAACTCTTCATGGGAGGAGGGACCGATGCCCTAGCCTTTGCCTCCCCGATCACCCGCCAGAGAATCCTACTTGGCTGGTGATTGGCAGTACCACCCAATGCTGCAGGCTGGCTGCTTGACCTGGAGGAAGGTACCACCCAATGATGCCCAACTCCCTGGCAACAACTCCCATAATAAAGTAGCACCACAATCCTGTGAACATCTTGGGAATATCGTTGACAAGAAGCTGACTAGATCAGCCATAGGAACACAGCGACTACAAAAGCAGGGAGAGGCTGAATTCTCAGTGATGAGTTTGTGTGTGACCCTTGAATGCCTCTCTTTCATCTACAAAGCTCACATTATGCGTATGATGGAATACTTGCCCATTATGAGTATGATAGAATATTTGCCAGTCACCTCGATGATGCAATAACAGTAAAGAAATTAGATATTTTCCAGAGCTAAGCCATGTGTCTGATCAGTGCCTTGCCATCAAGCTTGTATCCACCTCACCAAAAGCAACAGCTCATTCAACAACCATTCTCTCTGCTGAAAACATGGCAACCAAATTGGAAAAGAATAGTATGCATGCACTGGAGCTACGATTCCACCATAGAAGCAGCTGGCTCCACACAGACATTGTAGTGCAAGGGTCCCTCAATGAGGATCACCTCGTAGCCACTTTTGAAATCTCTGGATAGATATCATGACCACGCTGGGAAGCTTGGAGGCCTTTTTAGCCCTCAGATGGTCAGGGACATGGCTAACCAGTGCCCTGAAACAGCCCCTGGTTCTCTGGAAGTGCAAACTTGGCATTGCCAGGTTGCAATTGCATGGGTGCCAGGAGTAGTGCTAGGTTCGCACTCCTAAGGTACATGGCCTGAAGGGGAGGACTGACTGACGTGGCCTGAAGAGGTGTGCCTCAAGGGGGAGTATGATGATATGCATAAGCCATTGTGTGTATAATAGTGCACACGATCTCCGACCAGCAGATGGCAGTGTAAACATACCATGTGACTCTATGCCTGGGGGAGTTGGGAGCAAGTTGTGTTGGTGGATATACGTGCTTTTCAGTAGCTCTAAGATAGTTAGTGTCAGTAGTTTGTTATATATTTATTCCAGTTATCTTTACCACACATTTGTTTTATAACAAATTATTTTAACTACTCAAGAACTAAATGTTCTGTGGTGCATCATTCATACCGGTCAGTCTACAGAACATGACATGGTACCAGATCTGATGATCGACTTCAAACAAAAAGATTCTGCAAAGATCCATCCGAACAATAAAAGATATCTCTGAATAAGGAGAAGGTAAAATAAGAAAACAAATTTCTTCTAACCTAGGAAGCTACTGGTAACTAGTACTCAACCCGCAGTAAGACTTGGAAGCCCAGGATGGAACCACAAAGCTATGGACATTCAACACACATTTTGGAAGATAATGCTTCTTAAGGATGCTATTTGGCATCATTTCTGCTTCAGAAATTTTCCATCATGCCATGGAACACATAGTTCAAAGGATTCCATATGTCCGAGTTTATGTAGATAACATAATCACCTGGGGATCAACACGGGAAGAACATGCCAAAAGGCTTCTCAGAGTCCTGAAGAGCATTAAAAAGAATGGTTTAGGGCAGCACGGTGGCACAGTGGTTAGCATTGCTGCCTACGGCACTGAGGACCCGGGTTCGAATCCCGGTCCTGGGTCACTGTCCGTGTGGAGTTTGCACATTCTCCCCGTGTCTGCGTGGGTTTCACCCCCACAACCCAAAGATGTGCAGGGTAGGTAGATTGACCATTCTAAATTGCCCCTTAATTGGAAAAAATAAATTTAAAAAAAAAAGAAAAAAAAAAAAAGAATGGTTTAAAGATGAAGAAGACTAAATGTGAAATTGGTGTGGACAGTATCACCTTTCCAGGAGATAAGCTCTCTGCACAAGACATGCAGCCTGATCAAGATAAAATAAAGGCAATCTTACAGATGCCACGACCCAATGATAAAAAAGGTATATTGAGACTGTTAGGGATGCTAAATTTTGTTGGAAAATTCATTCCCCAATCGAGCAACTAAAACTGCACATCTCAAAGAAACTATCAAGAAATACGCAATATTCCAATGGTCTACTAAATATGAACAGGAATGACAAACATTGCAAGTATCATTGAAAACAGCAGCAGTCCTGACGTTTTACGACCCAGCGAAAGATACAAAAATTTCGGATGCATCAATGGATGGTTTGGGAGCAGTCCTTCTACAACAAGATATGGAAGAAAACTGGCTTCTAGTTGCATATGCATCCAGATCAATATCAGATACGGAACTCAGGTATGCGCAAATTGAAAAGGAATGCCTCGGTTTAATTTAAGGTCTTACTAAGTTCCATGACAATGTATATGATCTGCCAATGTTTATGGGAGAAACTGATCACAGACCACTGGTCAATGTAATTAAGAAAATCTTAATGAGATATCCCCGAGGATTCTGCAAATGATCATGAAGCTGCAACGGTATGAATTTGAGCTGATTTACACTAAGAGACAAGCATCTCTTGCTGCTGATACACTTATCTCGAGCCACAGGATGAGGACATTCCAAGTCCATGTGAATCTCTGCCAGTATCTGATGCTAATTCAAGACTCAGAAAGAAAGAAACCACCAAGGACACCGTCTTGCAAAAGGTGATAACACATCTCCATGAGGTTCTTGCTCGAATTTCTATAATGTAAGAGCAGATTAACTGAGGCAAATGGCAGGTCAGCACGGTGGCACAGTTGTTACCTCTGCTGCCTCACGGCGCCGAGGTTCCAGGTTCGATCCCGGCTCTGGGTCACTGTCCATGTGGAGTTTGCACATTTTCCCCATGTTTGCATGGTTTTCGCCCCCACAACCTAAAAATGTGCAGGGTAAGTGGATTGGCCACGCTAAATTGCCCCTTAATTGGAAAAACTGAATTGGGTACACTAAATTTATTTTTAAAAAGTGAGGCAAATGGATTTTTGCTTTGAAAACACAGGATTGTAATTCTGCAATCATTAAGGTCAATAATCCTAAGGAAATTCCATGAAGGGCACTTGGGAATAGAAAAGGGCAAGCGTAGGGCCAGGGATGCAGTTTATTGGCCAGGGATCAACCACGATATTGAAGTGATGGTTGGTAACTGCGAAACCTGTCAAAAGTTCCAACGTAAACAAAGCAAAGAATTGATGCAGATGGGCGAGATTGTCACAACTCCGTGGCAGAAGGTTGGCATGGATCTTCTTTACCTGAATGGAAAGGAATACCTTCTAGTCATTGACTACTTTTCCAATTATCCAGAAATAGCACAGCTAGCGATATCCTTGGCCAGATAAAGCATGTTAAAGAGATTTTTGCGCACCATGGGATACCAAATATAGTCATGAGTGACAATGGTCCCTGTTTAGATAGTTATGAGTGGTCAGAATTTGCACGTCAGTATGATTTCAAACACATCACCTCAAGTCCTCTGTACCCTCAGTCTAACGGAAAGGTTGAGAAGGGCATTTATTTTGTGAAACAACTGCTGAGAAAAGCCAAAAAATAGCTGAGACGACACTTATTTTGCGCTCCTCGGTTATTGTGGTGCACCACTAACCAATGGGCTTAAGCCAACTCAGTTGCTGATAAATAGGCAACTGAGAACGATCTTGCCGTATAATCCTAAAAAAACTGTTAATCACACATTAGAGAGGTAACTGGGGCTGGATTCTCCGTTTTTGGGACTATGTACCCACGCTGTTGTGAGAACTGTGGTCTTTTACGCCAGGAAAACTGGCATCAAAAGGCCACAGATTCACCGTCTTGCAGGGGGCTAGCAGGCAGTTGTTGTAGCTTTAGCTGCCGATACGGCCCCCCGTACTTCTGGATCAGAGGCCACGCATGCGCACAGTGGCGGCCACCCGCGGCCGCGCCGTGCTCCATGGCGGACTCAGCCCACGGACATGGACCGGTGAAATAGTGTCCCGCATCGGCCTCTCGCCCGCCACGGGCCGCCCGCACAACTAGCCCCCAATCCCGAATGAAACCCCTCCTGCCCTCCAATCAGCCCTCCCCCGACTGTGGCGGCCGCGGATTGTGTCCGCAGCCGCCACGCGAGGTTCCCGAATGGCAGGACCATGTTAGAACCATGAAGTCGGGAATTCGGCCAGTTGGGGATGGAGAATAGCGGGGCGGGCCTCGGGCAATGGCCTGAGGCACTGGATACTCGGCACGGCGTACTCCAAGAGTACGCCGATGTTCATGGGGCGGAGAATAGCAAAACCGGCGCCGGTCCCGATTTTGTGCGTGAAAACGGATTTCGGCATCGAGGTCGGTGAATCCAGCCCATGATCTCTCACAAAAGGAGACAAAAGAGATTTTATGATAAACCCGCGAGAAGACTCGAACCATTGCAGCAGATGACACAGTCAGACTGGACGATTCCAAAGGAAATGGATGGTCAAAGTATGCAAAGGTACTGCGACAAGCAGGTCTGAATGCTTATCTCATCATCACGGAACAGAAGAACTCTGCTGAAAGTTCAGCAACCTTTTGTAATGCAACCACAAAAAGAGGTGGTTAGTAGTAAAAGACAGTTGAAGAAGATACAATTCAGAATACAGAGCCACAATAACAAGACACAGACACACCAGTACAAGAAGAACAAGCAGCATCCACAGCCACATCCACGAATGAAGATGAAGTAACTTCACAAATTCAGCAGCCACTCAAGATCTACAAGGCAACAACATAAATCTAAGAGACTGAATTTGTGATGGTCTGTAAATAGTTGAATATTATAATGATTTATGCATATCAAATTGAATTGTAAAATATGATCATGAATGTCAATAACTGCATTTCCAAAGGAAAGGGAATATGATGGCCCAGTGACCCAGAGCCATGCTCTGGGGACCCAGGTTCGAATCCCACCATGGCAGATGGTGAAATTTGAATTCAATAACAATCTGGAATTAAAAACCTAAAAGGTGACCATGAAACCATTGTCAATTGTCATAAAAACCCATTTGATTCACTAATGTCATTTAGTGAAGGATATCTGTCGTCCTTACCTGGTCTGGCCTACCTGTGACTCCAGATCCACAGAAATGTGGTTGAATCTTAAATGCCCAGGGATGGGCAATAAATGCTGACCCAGCCAGTGATGCCAACATCCCATCAAAGAATTTTTAACAAGTGCTTACGTCCTCACTTCTTGTCTCAGGAATGCTTTGACAAGTATTTATTGCCCATCCCTAATTTCCCTTGATGGGTCAGTTGAGTCAACTAAATTGCTGTGGCTTTGGAGTCACATTGTAGGTCAGACCAGGTAAGGACAGCAGATTGCCTTCCCTAAAGGATATCAGTGAACCAGATGGGTTTTTACGACAATTTACCTGAGAGAATGCTGCGTTGTTTCATGGTTTAAGGTGAAGAGTTTTAGATCAAGCACTGCATAAAATGCATTGCAACTCAAAATGTCCAACTAGTTCACAGATCTGCACAGATTCCATATTTAAATAAGCAGCAAATTAAATATGGATACAAGCAAGAAAAATAACAAAATTTTCTATAGATAACTGCAATAAATTGTTGAATGTATTTATACTAGAGGTTCGCATTTTATTATTACAGTGGTATGCATATGCCATAAATGGCCATTAAAAGTCATCATTGCTCTGTCCATGAAAAGGAGACAGATGCATAACCTGCAGAGGATAAGATTGAAAATCAGCGTGGCTTCAGTTTTACTGTGAGCTTGAATTTGCCACCTATTGAGGGTAGTTGGTCAGGCTGTATCGTGTCGAACGATATCTGACGGCTTTTATTCAAGTGTCATTGTAAATCAAAAGGAAATTTCAGAACTTTATCATTTGAGAATATTTACTTCAGTATTGTTCCTCGGGTGGTTAATAAAATTGAAGAAAGCCATGCAACAAAATTGTACACTATCTGCATAAGCCTCGTATCCTTTACTTCTGACTCTATAAATTCTTAATCTATGTGGTTTTGCTCAAGCCTGCCTTTTGTGCGCCTAGAACCCGCCGTTTACAGAGGCACTATGCAATCATCAGTCATTTTGACAGAAGATCTCATTTGGTATTTTCAAGTGAAATTATTGAGAGAATGATGAAAGAGCCATGAAATGTGAGACTACAACCAGTGACAGATGAATAGGCAAAACTTATGAAGAAATTATGGAGAGAAAAAGGAGATAAACAAGGAAGAGAACAATGAGCAAGTAAAAACCAAAATACAACAAAATATCAAGAAGCTCCAAGAGCTAAAATTTATTTTAAAAGCTAATGAATACATTAATCTTGAGCAGTAACCACATTTTTTAATGAAATGTAGCTGCAGCTTTAAAATCCACTGGCCATAACTTAGTGCTCATTGTATTTCTGATGCTGGTGCTATATATAATGGGATGGGCTACGCGGCCGGCCACTTTTGGCACATTCCACACAGTAGCCATGCATGCACCAGTAGAGTGAGAAGATGCCTAATAGAGACATTAATAAGCCATTCTGGCTGATTTGATGCACATTTCACATCTGTCTGCGATTTGCACTGAAGGTTCATGGCAATCACACATTATCTAAAGATCTAGGTGTCTAATTAAATTTTGCTGTGGTTAATTTAGTGGAAGTGTTGTCGCTTGTTTGGGGGGGGGGGGGGGGGTTGTGGGAAGCTACTGTGCACATTTAGGGAAGACAGATGATCTGGAGGTGCAACTCTGCAAAAGGCATGGTTGTAGTGCCTCCGTAGTAAATGGCTACTGCCCGAAAACATCTTTAGCAACGCAGTCTTTTCCAACTACTTTCCTATAAAATAGTTCTGAGTTGTTGGTACACCCACTGTGCTGTTAGGGAGTCAATGCCAGGTTTTTGACCTAGCGACAGTGAAGGAACAGCAATATATTTCCGCAGTAAGAAGTCTTACAACACCAGGTTAAAGTCCAACAGTTTTATTTGGAATCACTAACTGTCAGAGAGTAGCTCTTTCATCAGGTGACTGAAAAGGTGGGTTACACAAACACATATATAGACAAAGCCAATGATGCAAGATAATACCTTGAATGTGAGTCTTTGCAGGTAATTAAGTCTTTGTAGGTCCAGACAGTGCAACTGGAGAGAGGGATAATCACAGGTTAAAGAGGTGCGAATTGTGCCCAACCAAGTCAGGATGGTGAGTTACTTGGACAGGAACCTCTAAATGGTGGTGTTGCTCTTGTCCTTGTAGATGGTAGTGCTCAGCAGTTTGGAAAGTGCTGCCGAAAGGAACATTGATAAGTTCCTGCAGTGCAACTTGTAGATGGTACACACTGCTGGTGCAATTCATCAGTGGTGGAGGGATTGAATGTTTGTGGAATGATTGTGGCAATCAAGCAGGCTGCTTTGTCCTGGATGATGTCGTGCTCCTTGAGTGTTGTTGGAGCTGCACTTATCCAGGCAAGTGGAGAGTATTCCATTACACTCCTGACTTGCCCCTTGTAGAGGATGGACAAGCTTTGTAGAGTCTGGAGGCAAGTTACTCACTGCAGGATTCCTAGCCTTTGACCTGCTGTGGTAGTTACAGTATGGCTAGTCCAGTTCAGTTTCCGATCAGGGGTGGCCTTAGGTTGTTATTAGTGGGGGATTCAGCGATGGTAATGCTATTGAATGTCAAGGGGCGATGGTTAGACCCTCCTTTGTTGGAGATGGTCATTACCTGGCATTTGTATCATGTCAGCCCAACATGATAACATCTTCCAAAAAGTAATCCTCCCATGCAATGTAGCTAGGATCAGTCTAGTGATATGTGGTCTACTGATGTTGTCTAGTGAGATACCTCAATTGCTGAGCAATGTAAATTATGCTCGAGAAAACCATAGATCTGCATTTACATGGTCAGGCTATTATGCCTGCAATTTGACCAAACCAGATATTTCTTGTTGCGGAGTCCAATCAGTGTTGGTAACTTCTGGGGATGAGCGTTTGGTGTACAAAAAAAGAGATTATCTGCAATTTACACAGACAATTCACACATCCAGTGTCACAGAAATTGAGAAGGTCTGTTGCGAGATGCTGAAGTAGTTGACACCCTTATTGAGTGAGATGTGGCTCAATGTGACATTTGTGTTGAAGGTATCGAAGGACATCATGTCCTGTTGTGAGTCTGCTACTGACCAGGAAATTGAATGATGTAGTGGCAATGGACTCGAAGGTATGGGACAAGCTAGGGGCCAGTATGATATTCTGATTTTCACACATGTCCAGAAATTCATCATTTGCAAAATCTCCTACACAATCCATCAGGAATTTCATCTACATGCCTAATCCAGTACCAATCCATTACCTCATGACCTTGTCTACAATGATGTGGTGATGCCGGCATTGGACTAGTGTTGGCACAGTAACAAGTCTTACAACACCAGGTTAAAGTCCAACAGGTTTGTTTCGAATCACTAGCTTTCGGAGCGCAGCTCCTTCCTCAGGTGAATGCTGATCAAGGAGCTTCACTCCGGAAGCTAGTGATTGGAAACAAACCTGTTGGACTTTAACCTGGTGTTGTAAGGTTTCTTACTTGTCTGCAATGGTCTGGAAAGAAAATGTATTTGCTCTTTTATTTTAAAAAATGAGTCTGTCAATGGTGGAATTATGCTGTGACCAAGTACATGCTTTAAGTTAGTGATCAAAAGCAGCAATCACCAATTAAGGTAGCATTAGGGCTTCATTACAAGAGAATAAAAATATGTTCATATGGGGTGTTGTGAGGAATTGGAAGATCTGTACCTTCATGCCTCAGGATTGGAAATTAGTCTATCTTAAGGTACAGGCTGGATTCGGGCTCTTTCTTTCCTCAACATATGATTCTGGCAGTTAACTGGTGGGTACATAGAACATACAGTGCAGAAGGAGGCCATTCGGCCCATCGAGTCTGCACCGACCCACTTAAGCCCTCACTTCCACCCTATCCCCGTAACCCAATAACCCCTCCTAACCATTTTGGACACTGAGGGTAATTTAGCATGGCCAATCCACCTAACCTGCACTGTGGGATGAAACTGGAGCACCCAGAGGAAACCCCGCAGACACGAGGAGAACTTGCAGACACCGCACAGACAGTGACCCAGTGGGGAATCGAACCTGGGACCCTGGTGCTGTGAAGCCACAGTGCTAGCCACTTGTGCTAACGTGCTGCCCAGGTAGGGTGGCAGCTGGTTGTAAGAATTTAGAGTTTTAAGGTACAAAATCCAATTAAAATCTAAATTCTGAATTCTTAATTTCTAACATCAAGGTCCTTAGTTCTGCCTGACCTAACAAGGTATTTCTGGCTCTACTGCGCAGCAGGGCAGGAAGAAAAATGGCAGGGCTATAGTGATAGGGGACTCGATCGTAAGGGGAATAGACAGGCGGTTCTGTGGACGCGATCGAGACTCCAGGATGGTATGTTGCCTCCCTGGTGCAAGGGTCAAGGATGTCTCGGAGTGGCTGCAGGGCATTCTGGGGGGGGGGGGGGAGGGTGAACAGCCAGCTATCGTGGTGCACATAGGCACCAATGATATAGGTAAAAAGGGGGATGAGGTCCTACAAGCTGAATTCAGGGAGTTAGGGGTTAAACTAAAAAGTAGGACCTCAAAGGTAGTAATCTCAGGATTGCTACCAGTGCCACGAGCTAGTCAGAGTAGGAATGTCAGGATAGATAGGATGAATGCGTGGCTCGAGAGATGGTGCAAGAGGGAGGGATTCAAATTCCTGGGGCATTGGGACCGGTTCTGGGGAGGTGGGACCAGTACAAACCGGACGGTCTGCACCTGGGCAGGACAGGAACCGATGTCCTAGTGTTTGCTAGAGCTGTTGGGGAGGGTTTAAACTAATGTGGCAGGGGGATGGGAACCGATGCAGGAAGTTGGAAGGTAGTAAAACAGGGACAGAAGCAAAAGGAAGTAAGGGGGAAAGTGCAAGACAGAGAAGACATAGTCAAAAATCAAAAAGAGCGACAGTACAAGGTACAGTGACTGAGGGGAGCTCAGTGAATAGGCCCAGTAATACTAAAAGGAATAAAACTGGAGATGTTAAGATTCAAAACAGAGGTTAAAAAACCAACATAAGTGTACTTTACCTGAATGCTCGTAGTATTCGGAATAAAGTAAATGAGTTGATGGTGCAAATCATCGTGACTGACTATGATTTAGTGGCCATTACTGAAACATGGTTAAAGGATGGTCACGACTGGGTGTTAAATATCCGAGGTTATCAAACTATTCGGAAGGACAGAGTGGATGGTAAGGGAGGTGGTGTAGCTCTGTTATTTAAGGATGACATCCGGGCAATAGTTAGGGATGATATCGGTGCTATGGAGGATAAGGTTGAATCCATTTGGGTGGAAATCAGGAATAGTAAGGCGAAAAAGTCACTGATAGGAATAGTCTATCGGCCACCAAATAGTAACATTATGGTGGGGCAGGCAATAAACAAAGAGATAACTGATGCATGTAGAAATGGTACAGCAGTTATCATGGGGGATTTTAATCTACATGTCGATTGGTTTAACCAGGTCGGTCAAGGCAACCTTGAGGAGGAGTTTATAGAATGTATCCGCGATAGTTTCCTAGAACAGTATGTAATGGAACCTACGAGGGAACAAGCGGTCCTAGATCTTGTCCTGTGCAATGAAACAGGATTGATTCATGATCTCATAGTTAGGGATCCTCTCGGAAGGAGCGATCACAATATGGTGGAATTTAAAATACAGATGGAGGGTGAGAAGGTAAAATCAAATACTAGTGTTTTGTGTTTAAACAAAGGAGATTACAATGGGATGAGAGAAGAACTAGCTAAGGTAGACTGGGAGCTAAGACTTTATGGTGGAACAGTTGAGGAACAGTGGAGAACCTTCCAAGCGATTTTTCACAGTGCTCAGCAAAGGTTTATACCCACAAAAAGGAAGGACGGTAGAAAGAGGGAAAATCGACTGTGGATATCTAAGGAAATAAGGGAGAGTACCAAATTGAAGGAAAGAGCATACAAAGTGGCAAAGATTGGTAGGAGACTAGAGGACTGGGAAATATTTAAGGGGCAACAGAAAACTACTAAAAAAGCTATAAAGAAGAGTAAGATAGAGTATGAGAGTAAACTTGCTCAGAATATAAAAACAGACAGCAAAGGTTTTTACAAATATATAACGCAAAAAAGAGTGGCTAAGGTAGATATTGGTCCTTTAGAGGATGGGAAGGGAGTTTTAATAATGGGAGATGAGGAAATGGCTGAGGGACTGAACAGGTTTTTTGGGTCGGTCTTCACAGTGGAAGACACAAATAACATACCAGCGACTGATAGAAATGAGGCTATGACAGGTGAGGACCTTGAGAGGAGTGTTATCACTAAGGAGGTAGTGATGGGTAAGCTAATGGGGCTAAAGGTAGACAAGTCTCCTGGCCCTGATGGAATGCATCCCAGAGTGCTAAAAGAGATGGCTAGGGAAATTGCAGATGCACTAGTGATGATTTACCAAAATTCACTTTACTCTGGGGTGGTCCCGGTGGATTGGAAATTAGCAAACGTGACACCACTGTTTAAAAAAGGAGGTAGGCAGAGAGCAGGAAATTATAGGCCAGTGAGCTTAATGTCGGTAGTAGGGAAGATGCTGGACTTTATCATCGAGGAAGAAATAGCGAGGCATCTGGATAGAAATTGTCCCATTGGGCAGACGCAGCATGGGTTCATAAAGGGCAGGTCGTGCCTAACTAATTTAGTTGAATTTTTTGAGGACATTACCAGTGCAGTAGATAACGGGGAGCGGGATGCCATCTTCTTCATCACCCGCCACGTGCGATCAATGGGGGCCGCCATCTTGGCCATCACCCGATGTTCACCTTGACGGCTACGATCTCCGTGGACAGTCATCACGGGGCCACTCCACCACTGCTGATCGAGCCACCGACTACCCGCAACTCAACGCAGTCACGTTGGACCAGTCGCGTCCGAAGCACCTCCAGAGCTCGATGATGTCCGTTCAAATTAACGGGTACAGGACACCGTGCCTCTTCGACTCCGGGAGCACCGAGAGCTTCGTACATCCTGACCTGGGGCACTACCACGGGAGCTTCGCTCCCATCTTGGTTGAGGACACCGGGCCTGGTTCTCCTCCGGAAGCATGTCCGGACACACAAAACGGACCCACTAGTAGAGAGGGCACTACTGCTACATTCGAACCCACACTACGGCTTTATTGAATACCCCGACGGCCATCAGGATACCATTTCCCTCCGGGACCTGGCGGCTGCAGGATCTACCACGACCACCACCACCGCCGAGGTACCCCTTACACTACACCCTACCCAACCCCCCACGCCCTGCGCCCCCGCGCCTATAGGTTTCCTGCCCACGCCCCGCGCCCCCGCGCCTATAGGTTTCCTGCGCCCCACTTTGCCTGTCGCACTGGTCAGGAACGGAGCTCGGACCGAAACACCCCCGGAGTCCATCCCCATACCCACACCGACCGTCACCACACAGCCACCTGAAGAGGCTGCAACCCCGGTGCTCCGCCGATACCAAAGACACCTCGGCCACCGGACCGGCTCAACCTGTAGACCCGTCACCCACGCCGTACTTGATTTTTTTTACAGAGGGTGAATGTGGTGAATGTAATTCACACTGTATTGTGTTGTATGGTATTGTGTCCTTGTGGGCTCTGTGAGCCGTTATGTGGCTCTGCCCATAGGGGGAGATGAGGAGCTTGTACAGGGCTCCACCCTTGGCTCCGCCCATGGTTCCGCCCATGGCCCCTCCCACTACCGGAAGTATAAAGTGCTGCAGCCATGTGAGCCTGCCCTCAGTTCTTCTGGTTGCAGGCAGGCTCAGTTGTAAGACTATTAAAACCACAGTTTACTTCCAATCGTGTTCCGAGTGAATTGATGGTCACATCACACACTGACTTCTGGCAGCAGTTGAGAATCAAAATGTTGCACTAAGCAGTTCAGAAGGATTCTGACCAAGATTTTGCTGGCAATGGATGAGGAGTAAAGGGTTAACTCTAATAGCAGCTACTGACATGTGCATAAGGAAGTGTGCCATAGTGATGTCAGTCACTTGGTAGAAATGATCGAGCAGCATCTAAGAAATGAGCTGCAGCTATCTCCTCATGTTCCATAACCTCAAATATAGTTTATGTAAATAAAGTGTTTTGAAGGAAAGACCATTACCTCCAGCAAGATCTCTTCCAGAGGACGAAAACCAAACCTCTTGTTAGGATATGGGACCACACCCCAACTTTTGTTAGGATACCGGATGAGATTTTTCAATTTATACAACTGTCAAGAAAGGACACCACCCCAGGTGTGATGGTTCTGACCAATAGGTATCTTTTATGTTGAACCAAACTTTAATTTAAACACAGAGGGCGAAATTCTCCGACCCCCACGACGGGTCGGAGAATAGCGGGAGGGCCTTCCCGACATTTTTCCCGCCCTGCCGCTATTCTCCCCCCCCCCGCCCAACTCCCGACATGAATCGCTGCCGCCGTTTTTTTACGGCCGGCAGCGATTCACAGCTGTTCGATGGGCCGAAGTCCCAGCCCTTTACGCTGTTTTTACGAATGGCAAACAGACCTGGTCTGGCCGTTCGTAAAAACGGCGGGAACAACTCGCTTTTTATAACCATGGCACCGATTGGCACGGCAGTACCACGGCCGTGCCAAGGGTGCCATGGGCCCGCGATCGGTGGGCACCGACCGCGGGCAGCGGGCCCGATGCCCACGCACTATTTGTCCTTCCGCCGCCCCACAGTATCCATTCGCGGGGCGGCTGAGGGGCATCCCGGCCCGCGCATGCGCGGGTTTCGCGCAAATACGCGATGACGTCATCCGCGCATGCGCGGGTTGGAGTCTTCCAATCCGCGCATGCGCGGCTGACGTCATATGACGCGTCAGCCGGCGCTAACTCCGGCAAGCGGGCTTAACGAAATTCGTTAAGCCCGTGATGCCGGAGCTTGCGGCGTCGGGCTGCTAGCCCCGACCGGGGACCAGAATCGGTTCCCGGTCGGGAAGGGGCGCGCTGGCGTCAAACCCGCCCGGGTTTGACGCCAGCCTTACGATTTCTCCTGTTTTGGGAGAATCGCGCCCAGAATTATCCTACTAACTTCAAAGAACTTGAACTTATGACCTAATTGTAATTTCAAATGCCACTCATAAATAAAATGAACAAAACAGGTTACTTACTTATCTGTGCAGATGCTTTTAAAGAGAAACTCTTTCAAGAGCAGATCCAGTACACTTCTGTCTTGTCAGACTCACATCCTACAGCAAACTACTGTTCAACTTAAAATAAGATAACAGACTGCAAAGCTACAGGCAGACCTGGCTCCTTCCATTAATTACATAAATTATGCCGCATTATGTTTTACTGCTCATCAATCAATAAATAAATCACTCATAAATTATCTGCACACCAAGGAACCACTCAAAGTATATACAATGTTCCAATAATCCTTTATCTGTAACCAAGTGGTTGGAATTCATGATTCTGCCACCCTTTTACGACATCTTAATTACAGCTTTAGCAGACATACTGCCTGTATGTATTTTGAACCAGGGATTTTAATAACATTACTGCCACAAATATGAAATATAGTACACATCAATTTCTTAAATTCATCACATTCCTATGACAACCCAAAAATAATAGTTGGCGGTGGCAGTGACTACACGCATAAAGGAACAGTAAGAAACTGTAGGAGCATGCTTATAGTGAAGTTCAACAGCAGCAGAGAACAGGGGGTGAAGGGCTTTGAGGCCAATTCAGGTATCACACCCAAATAAAATATATAAGGACAGCGTAGTGAATTGCAAAGCAAGCAGAAAAGGGAAGGGCGACATTAATCCAGTGTGAGCAACTAATTCAACCACTGTCTTCCCAAAACATAGACGGTGTCAGGCAAGCTGAGTGTTAGTACAACAAAGATATTGGTAAACAGAAATAAGGTATAGTTTTAAGTGTATTAAATTTAATGTTTCTGTGCCGGGAAGGTAAAACCTATAGTTAGATTCATGTTGGCAAAGATGTGTGTTTGTATGAGTGGTAGTTGGATAAGTATTGATTGGATTTCTAATGAGCTAAGAGAGGGCTGTGGCATAAATATTAAATAAACAAGCAGCAATTGTAAGGTAGAGAAGCTTTTAAGTTTTGGTTTAGGTAATTTGATAGCAGTTGAAGATAGGTAGTGATACAGAAAGCAGCTCTCACAGCTCTGCTAGAAACAATTTGTTTCAAGGGCTAGAGAGGTAACATTTCTCTCAACTTTGTGAGAAGAAAAGCCATACCATGGAGTAATGGTTAAGAAAACAAGTGCAGAGATCTGAAGAGAAGCTGGTTAAGGAAACTAAAGAAATGAAGATAAATTTCCAAGCAGTCTGAGATGAAAAATACTAGAGCAGAGCAATGGTTGAGTAAAGGCAGACTGAGCTGTGAAGAAGGCTGAGACACCAAAGATATATCTGAAGTGATTTTGTGAGGTTTTACTACAGCCTGTGAAATAACTATGGAAATCATTGGCTGGATCTCAGAGTTTGTGTAAAAGCAGATAAGACAAAAGAAACCTAAAAGGAGGTAGTGTAAAAGCCTGGACTGGGTTCACTGTTAAAAATGCAGCAGAAGCTTTGTTTGAAAGTGCCACTTGGCAAAACTTGGTCTCGATTTCGGAATGCAAACAACAAAGGGAAAGCATAATAATGAGAGAAGATTTTAAAGTGTGTTTTGGGGAGTAGTGTTTGGAAACTCTCACATGACAATCATTTGCGGGATCCTGACAAGAGATCCACAAACATTCACTGGGGGTTCAGAGTGGAGAATGTGTTTTCCCACAGTCATTTTGTGTGCTTAATAGGGATGTTTGGCATAATTAAACACGCAAAAGACGTCCCGTTTTGGGAACATACAGTGGGTTGTTTGTCAGCGACTGCAGTGTGGAGAGCTACCTTGCTATCTAATGGGATTCTGTCTTTTTTTGGGCCACGCTTGGGAATACCACACCAAATCCGCATTACATGCACAGCCGTGTGTCACTGTACCGACTGCGAGGCGTGGCGTTGTCAGATGGATGGAACACGGGGAGCTGGTGGCTACCATTGCCACTTCACTCAGGACAGGTTTGGGTTGGCATCCAGCGGGCCCCTCCTCCCGCCAGCACCATCTCCTCTGCCTGTAGCCTCTAGAGCTCCTCCAATCAGCTATGGACTTTCTGGAGTGTCGCTAATATCCTCCTCTGAATATCATGGCTGCACCCTATCATCTGCGGCAGTTGCGGTTAATCGTGTCTGGAGACTCCGTATCAGACTGGGATTCAGCTGGGTCATGGGATCCAGCAGACCTCCGACTGCTGTCTGACCTGGGCATTCTTGCCTCCACTTCTGCCCCAGAAGCCTAACCACTGATGTTGCTACTGTGGTGCGTGTATCTGCGCTGGTGGAGGATGGGGATGAAACCAGTGACATCGTTGGTGGCATCCTCGCAGCTCTCCTCTGAGGTGTTCTCCTGAGAGGCATGGGGTGGGGGATGGGGCTCACCCCAGATGGGCCGGTTGTGTCGGCTGGATGCCCTGCGGGATAATGGACATGTGGTCAGTGGGAGGGGATGGGTCAGTCCAAAGGATATTAACAACTCAAGCTTGACAGTCCATTGGGGTTGAGCCCGGTGAATTCTCACCTCTGCGCCGTGCGCCAACCTTCACATTGATGACTGCTCTGTCATCGGCCACCCCCGCAACCTCCAGGCTCCATTCCTCAGGTATGTTGCCAACTCACCCATGCGGCCTGATGTAGGTCCGTTGACCTTCATGCGGCATTGGGTGCCGATCTCCTGGTGATGCTGCCTGAGCCGACGCCCACTGCCACTTCTTCCAAGGTGACACTTGCTGTCTGCGGCTTAGCCTACGAGACCCTTGGGGGAACAGGGCATCTCTCCTGGTCTCGACTCCCTCTAAGAGCCTCCCCAGGTCTGCATCCCCAAATTGTGGGGCTGGTTGTCTCAGCGCCATAGTTTCCTCAGGAAACTAAGGAAATTCGGCATGTCCACATTAACCCTTACCAATTTTTACAGATGCACTATAGAAAGCATCCTATCGGGCTGCATCACAGCCTGGTATCGCAACTGCTCGGCCCAGGACCGCAAGGAACTTCAGAGAGTCGTGAATACATAGAACATAGAATTACATAGAACATAGAATTTACAGTGCAGAAGGAGGCCATTCGGCCCATCGAGTCTGCACCGGCTCCTGGAAAGAGCACCCTACCCAAGGTTAACACCTCCACCCTAGCCCCATAACCCAGTAACCCCACCCAACACTAAGGGCAATTTTGGACAATGAGGGCAATTTATCATGGCCAATCCACCTAACCTGCACATCTTTGGACCGCCCAGTCCATCACACAAACCTGCCTCCCATCCATGGACTCCATCTACACCTCCCGCTGCCGGGGGAAAGCGGGCAGCATAATCAAGGATCCCTCCCACCCGGCTTACTCACTTTTCCAACTTCTTCCATCGGGCAGGAGATACAGAAGTCTGAGAACACGCACGAGCAGACTCAAAAACAGCTTCTTCCCCACTGTCACCAGACTCCTAAATGACCCTCTTATTGACTGACCTCATTAACACTACACCCTGTATGCTTCATCCGATGCCAATGCTTATGTAGTTACATTGTATATCTTGTGTTGCCCTATTATGTATTCTCATGTATTTTCTTGTATTTTCTTGAATTTTGTTTAATTCCCTTTTCTTCCATGTACTGAATGATCTGTTGAGCTGCTTGCAGAAAAATACTTTTCACTGTACCTCGGTACACGTGACAATAAACAAATCCAATCCAATCCAATCCAATCTAATGGCTGCAAGCGGAGTAGCTGAGTGAAGTTAGCTGTGCAAGAGCAGTTTAAGTGCTGCCCTTCCTTATTAGTGGGTAGCTGGCGAGCGAGATCCTGGAAAATCGGCTACCGAGCCATGATTTGTGTCGTGAAGCCCGTGGGGTGTCCTTAAGTGGGCCAATGAACTTTGGATTGCAGTGACAGTCTCACCAGGCTGAGCGGCGGGAAGCTCACGGCAGTTCCTGCCCCCTATCACACTTAGAAGCCTTTTTATTGAATCGCGTTCATGGTCTTTTGAGTCAGGGTTCCATTCTGCAATCTTTCCATCCAGTTATAACATCTACTGGCATCATAACACTGAGCAATGGAAAAGCTGGAGTAGGCATTTCATTCGGTTTTACAATGCTTCAGGTCCTGTGAGTAAAAAAAATAAACACCAGAGGTTAGCGTTTTGTTTTATGCTGTTAGTAGCATCGCAGACAATGTGCTAGACAGACAGGGAAAGAACGAATAGACAACCTTCAAAGAGGCTGTCATTGGAGTCTTTGTCTCAGACCTTAGTCTCCATCAAAATGTTGATATAGAGAGGACAAAGTTTAATTGACACAGTCAAAAACAGAGTGAAGGAATCAATTTGTTCATCAATGATCACTAGCATTCAGCTGACAATTGTAAGGACAAATAGCTGGGGGGGGGGTGGTTCAGACCTCAGGAAACTAGTGGGGAGTCCTCCCTCGGGAGGGGTTTGGCGGGGTGGGGAAGTCAGGCCTCAAGGATGGGATGTCGAGGCAGAAGGTGGGGAGGAGTGTTGGATTTTGAAGAGGGCCTTCAAGCCACGTTGGGTGTGGGGGTTTCAGCCCTGTGGGGGTGGGTTGTTTGGGCTAGGAGGATGTTCTGGGCCTTCGTGTGGTGGGGGGAGTCAGGTCTGGTAGGGTGCTGTCAGACCTGCAGAGATTGGGAAAGGATGGTGCCGGTCAGTGGTTTTACAATAATTACCCAGAATTTAGAAGAGATTTTAATTCAACAAACTTTTTCTAAGTAGCTATTCGTGTAACCCTTCCAGAACCATATGACGGTTGCGATTTACATTGCACTTTCGGATGGTTCTCATAGGCCGATCACCAAAATTTGTGCCAAAGCTTTGTGCTTTTGGACAATTGCCATAAGACCATAAGACATAGGAGCAGAATTAGGCCCCTCAGCCCATAGAGTCTGCTCCGCCACTCAATCATGGCTGATATTTTTCTCATCCCCATTCTCGTGCCTTCTCCCTCTAACCCTTGACCACTTATTAATCAAGGACCTATCTATCTCTGTCTTAAAGACACAGTGACTTAGACTCCACAGCCTTCTGCAGCAATTTGTTCCACAGATTCACCACCCACTGGCTGAAGAAATTCCTCCTCATCTCTGTTATAAAGGATTGTCCCTTCAGTCTGAGACTGTGCCCTCGGGATCTAGTCTCTCCCACTAGTGGAAACATCCTCTCCAAGTTCACTCTATCTAGGCCTCGTGGTATTTCAATGAGATTTCCCCTCATCCTTCTAAACTCCTTCGAGTATAGACCCAGAGTCCTCAACAGCATCTCATGAAAAGACCTTAATTCCATGGATCATTCTTGTGAACTGCCTCTGGACCCACCCCAAGGCAAGCACCTCCTTCCTTAGATACGGGGCCTAAAACTGCTCACAATATTCCAAAGGCGTCTGACCAGAGCCTTATACAGCCTCAACAGTACATCCCTTCACTTGTATTCTCGCCCTCTCGACATGAATGTTAACATTGCATTTGCCTTCCTAACTGCCAATTGAACTTCCATGTTAACCTTAAGAGAATCCTGAACTAGGACTCCCTTTGTGCCTCTGATTTCCAAGCCTTTTCCCATTTTAAAAAATAGTCTATGCCTCCATTCTTCTTACCAAAGTGCATTACCTCACACGATTCCACATACTATTCCATCTGTCATTTATTTGTCCACTCTTCTAGCCTGTCCATGTCCTTCTGCAGCCTCCCTGCTTCCTCAACACTACCTGTCCCTCTACATGTCTTTGTATGATCTGCAAATTGAGGAAGAGTGTCCTCAGTTCCTTCTTCCAGGTAATTTTTTTCTTGCGCTAAAATATTCATCTTTACTGCTTTGCACCTGGCCAGCCAACAACAGAGGAAGATTGTCCCACCTCAACAAATCAGCCTTCACCCTCCCCACCAAGCTAGTGAAATTGAACTTCCGGTGATCTGCCCAATCCTGGGCCACCTGCACATTCAGAAACCTAAAGTGGGATGCTGCCAAACAAAATAGTAGCCTCCTCAGCCCAGCCCCCACCCCTGGAGAGGCGACCTTAAAGTACTCACTTTTCCCCCAAATTCAATGTCTACTCAGAAAACGTCCCAAATCTCTGAAGCAAACGCATTATGTCTCCCACCGAAGAACCCGGCTCCAAAATATACAAGTCCTCCGCATACAAGGCTATGATACACCACACATCCCCTCTCTATCCCCTTCCACAAACATGAGCTCCTCAGCCCAATGGCCAAGGGCTCTATAGCCAATATAAACAGAAGGGGGGACATAGGGCACCCCTGCCTCATTCCCTGGTGCAATGCAAAATGCCCTGAATTCATATTATTCATGTGCATGGTCACCATCGGCTCCTTATACAACAACTGCACCCATGCCCTATCCCAAATTCTCCACTACCACCATCAAAAACTTCACTCCACCCGATCAACCACCTTCTCTGCATTTAACTCCACCACCACCTCTGCCTCCCTTCCCTCTGCCACAGAAAGCACTACATTCAGCAGCCTCTTCTTATTCGATGCCAACTGTCTGCCCTTGATGAACCCCGCCTGATCCTCCTCAGAAGGCATCCCGCCAACCTTAACACCTGCACCTTTGCCAATATCTTGGTGTCCTCATTCTGCACAGATATGGATACTCCACCAGATCCTTGTCTTTCTTAAGCTGCAATGAGATTGAGGCATGCCCCATTGTTTTTGGCAAGACTTCCCTGTCCATTATGTCCTCGAACATTTTCACCATGAACGGTGCCAGCTTATCCTTAAACCTTTTATAAAATTCAACCAGGAACCCATTCGGCCTCACCACCTTCCCTGCCAGCATCCACCTGATTGCCACCTTCACTTCTTCCACCCCCATCAGCTTGTCCAGCACTGCCCTCTCCACCTCATCCAACCTCGGGCACACTAACCCGCCCAGGAACTCCTTCATCTCCCGCTCATCCTCTAGTAACTCCAACTTATACAGGTCCCTATAAAACTCCTCAAACAGCTTGTTTATTTGTTCCGGAGACACCTCCAACTCCCCAGTCTTATCCAGAAGCCAAACTATCTCCCTCGCCATGGCCTCCTTGCGCAGCTGACCGGCCAACATACACCCTGCCTTCTCCCATACTCATAACAGCCCTCCTCTCCCCTTCTCAACTGCGCACCACTTTCCCCATGGACAATAGGTCGAGCCTCGCTTGCAACGCCTTTCTCTTTGCCAGGAACCCTGATCAGGGGCCCCCACATACCTCCTATCCACCTCCAAAATCTCCTCCACCAACCATTGGCATTTCTTCCTTTCCTCCCTATCCATTTTGGTATTAAACAAAGTCACCTCCCCCCTCACTACCACCTTCAGAACCTCCCAAATCACTAAAGGCGAAATGTCCCCTGTGCAACTGAACTCCCGATACTCCTCAATCACCTTTGTTAAGTTTAGTTTGTGCACTGTAAAACCACAAGTACATTGTGACAGCAAACAGGGAAGTGTGCTGAAAAGTTTTTTATTTTAATTTAAAAGTGCCCAATTCTTTTTTTCCAATTAAGGGGCAATTTAGCGTGACCATTCCACTGACACTGCACATCTTTGGGTTTTGGGGGTGAGATCCATGCAGACATGGGGAGAATGTTGAAAAGTGTTATGACATCCTGGTCTAGTGCATGTTCAATTCCAGCCCCATGTGGTCCAGAGTCACAACGCAAGTGAATTAAGAAATAATTCTTCTAAAAATACCTTAAGTCTTTGGTCCATGACTGCCAAATAATTATAGTCAGCAGGTTTGTAAGTTTAAACACAATTAATATTGATTTATAACAAGGACTTCATTAAATATGTAGTAAATACAACTGGTTAACAACAAGTTAACATGTAAACCCACCGTAACTAATCCGCTATCTACCCACATACACCTGACAGACAAACACAGAGGGTTAGAAAGGGGTAGAAAATGCTAAGTATGAAGGTCAAAAGATAAGAGTCTTTGATTCAGATCGTGGTTCTTTAGCGCACTTTCTTCACAGCAAGTTTGCTGATTAAAGTCTCTGGTTTCCAACCAATAATGGTCTCCTTTATAGATTCATTCATTTTGGGCCTCTGTAGTTTAGAAAATGTAGCACTCACAGGCAAAAGACTTTCTGGTAAGACCCCTCATTGCTGTTCAACTATGCTTTTGGTTTGATGTTCGCTTTCAGGCATCTATCTTTCTGCAGAGTGTGTTGGCTGTTTCTGCCTTCACATTTCAGGAGCTAGGTTTGTTCGGTTCTGCCTTTGCTTGCACAGCCTGTAATGGTTCTTGTGTACATGCATTCATCCAGGATCTCTACCAGTTCAGAAATACAGCATTTCTGGAGGAAAATGGAGAGGAAAGGATATCAGGACCTTTCCTGGATTGCCAGGATCAAAAATTAAACCAAACTGGAACCTCAGGAATCTGAAAAAATATCAGTGGGGTCAGATCCATTCACCACCTATTACCAGGAAGAACACAGCCTTCTGGACCAGTTCATTGGTCACCAGCCGATCAATTGGGCTGAGCCTCCACCCATCTCTCTGCCACTGGTCAATCTCCAGTTTAAACGAAAATGGACTTTCTGATTCTTCTGTTTGAATTAAAGGTATAGGCTTCTTATAGGCTGCTTTGCCTTAAAGTGAGATGTCCATCAATCATCCATAGATCAAAAGTGCAACAGAAAAATAAAAGAAAGGGGAAATAAAGGAATAAACATGGAACGAACATGAAGGACCCTTACAAAAGGCACGGACTGCTGTTTTGCAATGTCCCCACTGTGGCAGGAAGATGTTCCACAGGTGCGAAGAATTCCACATTCAAGCCACACAGTGCCATGGAGGTGGCAAGACCGGTCATTTTAGAACGGTGGGTGAAATTTTCTCTTTATTTGGCAAAGTGATGCAATGGGTGGGAATAACGGGGTGAAAGCTGTCGGCCCCAGGAGTGGCTTCCTTGGTGGAATGGGGCAGGTCCCATGAGATTACAGTGGTGGGTCAGACTCTGATTGAGCCCGCCCTGTCAGTGACTTAGTCACAAAAAGATTGACGTTCCATTTTTTACAGGGTGGCCTGATGTAAAAATATTAAAATGCTCCCCCCCTCACCAAACTAGCCCCCCCAAACAATAATTGAGGCCTCCCACCTTACCACAGAACACCTCACCAAAAAAACCATAAATGGATCTACCCCCCCTCCCCCAACAGCCCCTCCAAATGGATTACCCACTCCCCCCCCCTTACACTGCCCCCGGTAACGGGGGAGGTTCCAGGGTTAGGTGCCACAGTATTGCCGAGTCATGACCCTCTCCCCGGGAGGCCGTACTCACCTGTGCGCCTTCAGCATTTTCTATCCACCAGGCGCACATTGTGGACAATCTGTCATAATTCACGTTGGCGTAAATTAAAGCATTCTATCAAAGCGTAGGAAAACAGGGAACATTGGCACGAAGAGCAAACAAATTTCTAACATCTTATGGCAACATTGTACATGCTGCTGTGCAAAGTTAACCAGCAATGGCGTAATTCAAGAGGAAGCTACAAACACAGTTTGATTTGTTAACTCCACCTGATATTTCAGAGATTGTGAAAAGGCAACAATAAACACAAATTGCTAGGAGGGAGAAAACCTCTAAAAGACAAGTATTCAACCAGGGAGAGAGAGTGCTAGCTGGGAGTTACACCACCAATGAGAAATGGATACCAGCTATGATTCTTGATATACCTTCAATTCACAGTGAGGCAGAGAGAGCAAGTGAACAGTAGACTTTATTAGTCATGAACTTGCTGAGCCAGAATCAGTAGTACAGATGACTGCCGCCCACAAGAGGCCGGCCTATATATGGGCCTGGTGTGGGAGGAGCCGGAGGCGGAGCCATACCGGGGTGACAGTACAGTATCTAGAAGCAGTTCATATCACCACTTCCAGGTCAGAGGTCACAGGTTATGTATCATGCATGCATTATGGTGAATACATTCACCACATTCACCCCGTTAAAAAATCAAGTCCGGCAGGGGTGACGTGAGGTCAATACATATTCAGTCTATCTGGAGGCCAGATCGTTCTCTTCGACCTCCGCGGCTCTGGCGGTGCGTCGGGCACAGTTGTCGCAGGTGGTGACTCCGGGGGCATTGTGTCTGTAGCTTGAGCCTCAGTCTGGGGTGTCAGAGACGGTTGGGGTGCTGGTGTAGGGTGGGGGGGTGATAGGTGGCGACAGTGTTGGCGCAGGACAATACAGGAGATCCAGGGGGCGTATGGGGCGCTGTGAGTGGTGGTGGGCAGCGGGAAGGGAGGGATGTAGGCGGAGGGGGGCGCGTGGCGGGGGAACCAGCTGGCGCCAGGTCCCGTAGGGAGACCGTATCTTGCCGTCTGTCCTGGTGTGCGATGTAAGCGTACTGGGGGTTGGCGTGCAGCCAGCTGGATCCTCTCGATGAGGGGATCGATCTTATGGCTCCTCATGTGCCTCCGGAGAAGGACGGGTCCTGGAGTTTTCAGCCAAGATGGAAGCGAGACCCTGGAGATAGACTTCCTGGGGAAGATAAACAAACAATCGTGAGGGGTCTCGTTTGTGGCCGTGCAGAGGATCGATCTGATGGAGTGGAGGGCGTCAGGGAGGATTGTTGGATTGGGAAACATCTAGACCTAAGGACCGAAGGGCCAGAAGAACGGCCTTCCATATCGTCGCGTTCTCCCTCTCCACCTGCCCGTTTCCCTGCGTGTTATAGCTTGTAGTCCTGCTCGAGGCCATGCCTTTGTTGAGCAGGTACTGACGCAGGTCATCGCTCATGAACGATGTGCCCTGGTCACTGTGGACGTAGGCAGGGAAACCGAACAGTGTGAAGATGCTGTGCAGTGCCTTTATTACGGTGGCTGAGGTCATGTTGGCGCAGGGGATGGCGAAGGGGAAGCGGGAGTACTCATTGATGACGTTGAGAAAGTATATATTCCAGTTGGTGGAGGGGAGGGGCCCTTTGAAGTCAATACTTAGGCGCTCAAAGGGGCGGGTGGCCTTTACCAGGTGGGCCCTGTCTGGCCGATAGAAGTATGGTTTGCACTCCGCGCAGACTTGGCAGTCCCTGGTCATGGCCTTGACCACCTCGGAAGAGAAGGGCAGATTGCGGGCCTTAATAAAGTGGGTAAGCCGGGTGACCCCCGGGTGGCAGAGGTTACTGTGGATAGCCCGAAGTCGGTCATCTTGCGCGCTGGTGCATGTGCCACGGGAGGGGGCATCTGGGGGCTTGTTGAACATCCCAGGACGATACTTGATATCGTAGTTGTAGGTGGAGAGTTTGATCCTCCACCTCAAGATTTTATCATTTTTTATTTTGCCCCGTTGTGCGTTGTCGAACATGAAGGCTACCGATCGTTGGTCGGTGACGAGGGTGAACCTCACACCGGCTAGGTAGTGCCTCCAGTGCCGCACGGCTTGTGCTTCCTTCTCAACCAAGGGGTGTCGAATTTCGGAAGCGTGGCGGGTCCGAGATAAAAAAGCGACTGGCCTGCCCGAGTGGTTGAGTGTGGCGGCCAGTGCGACATCTGACGCGTCGCTCTCTACTTGAAAAGGGATGGCCTCATCCACCGCATGCATTGCGGCCTTGGTGATATCGGCCTTGATGCGGCTGCAGGCCGCGCGGGCCTCATCCGTCAGGGGAAAAGTGGTTGTTTGAATAAGTGGGCGGGCTTTGTCCGCATAGTTGGGGACCCACTGGGTGTAGTAGAACAGCCCCAGGCATCGTTTTAGGGCCTTGAGGCTGTGGGGAGGGGGTAATTCTGTGAGGGGGCGCATGTGGTCAGGGTCGGGCCCTAGGACTCCGTTCTCTACAACATAGCCGAGGATGGCTATTCGGGTAGCACAAAAGACACATTTGTCTTTGTTGTATGTGAGATTGAGGGATTGGGCGGCCTGGAGGAACCTCTGGAGGTTGGTGTCATGTTCTGCTGGTCATGACCGCAGATGGTTACATTGTCCAAGTACGGGTATGTAACCCGCAAACTGTACTGGTCCACCATTCGGTCCATCATTCTCTGAAAGACTGAGACTCCGTTCGTGATGCCGAAGGGGACTCTGAGGAAGTGGAAGAGCCAACCAGCTGCCTCGAAAGCAGTGTAGTGGCGCTCTTCCGGGTGGATTGGGAGCTGGTGGTAGGCCGACTTCAGATCAACCGTGGAGAACAGACGGTACTGCGCAATCTGGTTGACCATCTCCGCTATGCGGGGGAGGGGGTATACATGGAGTTGCGTGAATCGGTTAATTGTCTGGCTGTAGTCCACAACCACCCGATTCTTTTCCCCGGTCCGGCCGACCACCACTTGCGCTCTCCAGGGGCTGTTGCTGGCCTCGATGATCCCTTCAATCAACAGTCGCTGGACCTCCGACTTGATGAACGTCATGTCCAGCGAACTGTACCATCTGCTCCTTGTGGCGATGGATTTACAGTTAGAAATGAGGTTCGCAAAGAGTGAAGGGCGGGAGACCTTGAGGGTCGCGAGGCTGCACACCGTGAGGGGGGGCACGGGTCCGCCGAACTGTAGGGTCAGGCTTCGGTGGTTACATTGAAAGTCCAATCCGAGCTGTGGGGGAGTGCAGAGGTGAGTCAGAGTAGAGTCAGGGTTTTGAGATACTCGTCCAGTGATTCTCTGGCGTGTTGACTGCAAGTAGTGAGGAGGTGCCTGGCGAACACCTCATTTACGGGCTTCACGAAATCTGCCTTGAGAGTTGCGACCGCCGCCTCGTACGTGGCCGCTATTTCGATCATTACCGAGATTCGATGGCTCAACCGGGTGTGGAGGAGTTGCAGCTGAAGAGTCTCTGTGGGAGGCGTTGTGGAGGAGTCGAGGTAGACCTCGAAGCATCGGAGCCAATGTTCAAATATTTCCTTGTCTTCGGACGTGCGGGCATCGAGTTCGAGCCTGTCTGGCTTTAGAGTGGCTTCCATAATGCTGTCTATGACTAATAAATTGATATATCTGCAATTCACAGTGAGGCAGAGAGAGCAAGTGAACAGTAGGTTTTATTAGTCATGAACTTGCCGAGCCAGAGTCAGTAGTACAGATGAATACCGCCCACAAGAGGCCGGCCTATATATGGCCCTGGTGTGGGTGGAGCCGGAGGCGGAGCCATACCGGTGTTACAGTACAGTACCTGGAAGCAGTTCATATCACCACTTCCAGGTCATGGGTCACAGGTTATGTATCATGCATGCATTATGGTGAATACATTCACCACAATCCTAGCAAAGGCAGTACCATTCTCATAAACTGTACAGATTGATGGGGAAAGAGTTTGGCAACGTCATACTGATCAGTTACTTGCTACACAAAGTAAGTTTGAGGACTTTGGGTCTGTACTCATTAGAGTTTAGAAGGATATGGGGGGATCTTATTGAAACTTACAGGATACTGCGAGGTCTGGATAGAATAAACTTGGAGAGGATGTTTACACTAGTCGGAAAAACTAGATCCAGAGGGCACAATCTCAGACTAAAGGGACAATACTTTAAAACAGAGATGACGAGGAATGTCTTCAGCCAGAGGGTGGTGAATCTGTGGAACCCTTTGCTGCAGAAGGCTGTGGAGTCCAAATCACTGTGTCTTTAGGACAGAGATAGATAGGTTCTTGATTAATAACGTGACCAGGGGTTATGGGGAGAAGGCAGGAGAATGGTGATGAGAAAAATATCAGAGAAAAATAATGGCGGAGCAGACTCAATGGGCCAAGTGGCCTAATTCTGCTCCAGTGTCTATGGTCTCATGGTGAACAGATCATTAAAGATCTCAAAGGGAACTGGGAAGCTGACTAAACCACCAAGTAGACAATACCTTTAAAAGCACAGATATTGGGGAGAGCTGTTGGGCAATGTGTCTCTAATAATAATGGGGATAAAGGCTTAAGGGGCGAAGTAGCCAAGGGTGAACTATAATATCTAGTAGTATGTGCATAAGGAGTTAACATAGTAATATCACTCAGAGAGAATACGAGTGGGAGGCATCTAAGACAGAGGAGCTCCAGCTATCTCCTGGTGTCCTGTATCCTTGCATATAAATGTTTTTTTAAACCCAGCTCTTCATTTATGTTTTCTGATCACTCAATTTCTATTTTTCTTTTTTCTTCTATTAAAATTATTTTCTCCCAGCCTCTAAAGTGCTCTGGGATTCTTTTCGTTAGCTATGGAGTACTACTCTAAGTGTTGTTGTAATATGTATTTTGCAAATCAAATCAGCTTTTCCACTATCACATCATGTGTGTTTCAAGTAAATTGTTCAAATTCATAATACATGTCCTTTCCACAACTATGGCATACATTGCACAGCAACTGACTTGAACATCTCATTCCAATCATACAGCTCAGACGGAGACCATTTGTCTCTTTGAAAAAGCTATCAAATTAGCCGCACTTCTTTGCTCTTTCCTAAGAGCCCTGCAAACATTCAGGTACGTATCCAATTGCTTTTTAAATGTAATTATTGAATCTGCTTCCACCACCATTTCATTCAGTACATTCCATGTCATAAAAGTTGTCTGCTTTAAAATCATCCTCTCTCTGGATTTTTGTGCAATTATCTTAAATCTATTTCCTCTGACTATCAACACTCCTACGCGTGGAAACGGTTTGTCCTCACCTGCTCTGTTAAAACCCTTCATACTTTGGAACATTTCTATTAACATTCCCTTAGCCTCCTCTGTGTTAAGAAGAGAAATCCCAGCTTCTCTAAATTCTCCAGATAACTGAACTCCCTTTCCCAAGTACCACTCCGCTGATGGAAGCTAGAAGCAGTCTTTGATTTGCATTTTGTCTTTGACTTCATAACCTTGCCCTGGAGATTAGGGCCAACTGCAGTTAGCATTGCTTCATTTTAAGCCCCAAGTCTGGCTTCTGCATGCAATTCAAAAATGCGCATCAGGAATGTCATAAATTATCTGAAACTTGGTGCCATAGGCAGCAAAACAGTTTGGCATCATGTGTCACTTCCAATTAAAAGTTAAACTGTCCTTTTTAAACAAAAACACAATATTTTGCAAAGTGCTTCTTTCAGAATAATTTATGTCACTTTAAATATCCTCTATGTGCAGATGTATCACGCAAAGATAATATGACCTTGGCGTCTTTCACTGACCTCCACTTCTAAAATGTTATTTTTCCATTCACATAATAAAGAGTTAATTAACTTTAATTCCTCTACAGTTCTGTAGTTTTAACTATTTGGATTGTCCAAACGGCTGGTGCCACCTGGGCACCTGGACAGTGCCAGTCTGAAGACCTGGCAGTTCCACATGGCTGCCAGCCCAGGTTGAATTGCCAGATGGCATTAGCACTGCCAAGCTGCCATTTTTTTGCATGGTGGCGATCGGGCCAGAGGTGCCCTATGCGGATTTTGGGTGGGCTCATGGACCCTCCGAAAGTGCATTTGAGCTTTGGAGGGTGGGGCATCTATTTGGGGGCTCCAGGGGGCAGGACTCTAACGTCTCTCGCTATACTGAGGAGTTCCGGCGAGCGGAGCTCCTCAGTGCAGAAAACAGGTCTATGTGCAACCTCGGCCACTTGCTCCCTGCTGAGGCCCCCTAACTAACCCAGGTGCTGTATTATAGTGTTGTGTTTAATGGCGCTGCAAGCGCTGGGAAACACGCGTCTAAACGCTCTCGCTACAGGACTGATTTAGTTATTTATTATTATTTTATTCCTATTTAGTTAAGTCCCAGCCTAAGTGTGGGTAAATACTGGTGTGAATCTCACCCAAAAGGCTGGCGAGAAACATCTCGCCAAACTCGCCCAAAATAACACTTGGAAATGTTTTGGTTAAATCGTGCCTATTGTCTCTACCCTCTGTATCATTGTAACCTCCTTCAACCCTATAACCCACCAAGGTTTTTTTAATTCTTATTTATTGTGCACCCTTCAATTCTTTCACATCTTCAGCTGCCTAGGCCCAAGGCTCTGAAAGTTCCTCCCCAAATCTATATTCCTCACCATCATTCGCTCCTTTAAGATGGTCCTTAAAAACTATCTCGTTGACCAAGCATCTGATTGCCTGTGCTATTGATTTGGCCTATATAGTAGAAATGATAGTGAGGTATCAGTGCTTACTGTTATTGCTGTTGGACAACAATTTCCAGCCTCACATATGTGCAGTTAAACATGGAAACCAGAAAGTTGACGTCTGAGTTGGTTAAAGAATGGAATATTATATTATAACAATGAGCACATTAATAATTTGGATTTATATTGTGCGTTTAGACACCCTGAGCTTCAAGGTAATCAGACACAAATTGCAACTAAACCAAAGGAAGTGATATGGTACTGGATTTTGTAGTGAGCAATGAACAGACAGTGGCAGCCATTCATTAATTTTGAGTTGCCTATAGATTTTCTGTTGACACTTATGTCAAGACGTTACTCGATAGATAGTCAACAAACAGGCCAGAAAATGTTGAGGCATGTCCGTTCAAGTGTAAGTGAGTTTTTAAGCATAAATAGTATTAAAGTCATAAAGATTGTCGAGCAACGATTCGGATGCTGCAAACTAACTTTTTACAAATGTGGAGTCTGATTTCTTCTGATTTTAATCATTGTTAATAAAATCATTATTAACCATTATTAATAAAAAAAGGAACATTTTTATTTTTTATCATTCCACTCTGTCTCAATCCCAAATTTCTTTCCCTCTCGTATCCAAGTTTGCAGACGCACAAAGATGCGTGGTAAAGCAAAAAGTGCAGAGGATAATGGAAGTCTGCAGAGGGATTTGGATAGTTTAAGTGAATGGGCTAGAGTCTGGCAGATGGAATACAATGTTGATAAATGTGAGGTTATCCATTTTGGTAGGAATAACAGCAAAAAGGATGATTATTTAAATGATAAAATATTAAAACATGCATCTGTGCAGAGGGACCTGGGTGTCCGAGTGCATGAGTTACAAAAAGTTGGTTTACAGGTGCAACATGTGATTGAGAAGGCGAATGCAGTTTTGTCCTTCATTGCTAGACGGATGGAGTTTAAGACAAGGGAGGTTATGCTGCAACTATATAAGGTGTTAGTGAGGCCACACCTGGAGTATTGTGTTCAGTTTTGGTCTCCTTACCTGAGAAAGGACGTACTGGTTCTGGAGGGTGTGCAGAGGAGGTTCACTAGGTTAATCCCAGAGTTGAGAGGGTTGGATTATGAGGAGAGGTTGAGTAGACTGGGACTGTACTCATTGGAATTTAGAAGGATGCAGGGGGATCTTATAGAAACATATAAAATTATGAAGGGAATAGATAGGATAGATGCGGGCAGGTTGTTTCCACTGGCGGGTGAAAGCAGAACTAGGACGCATAGCCTCAAAATAAGGGGAAGTAGATTTAGGACTGAGTTTAGGAGGAACTTCTTCACCCAAAGGGTTGTGAATCTATGCAAATCCCTGCCCAGTGAAGCCGGCGGGGGGTCGGAGAATCCCGCCCTTGATTTTTTAATTTTGTTTATTAGAGGGTCACTCAGCTCCTGACCTCATTGCAGCCTTGGTTCAAACATGGATAAAAGAGCTGAACACCAGAGGTGAGCTGAGAGTGATTGCAGTATTCCACCGATTGTGGCATCAATGTTGCCGAGCAAAACTGAAATCCATGTGAATCAGGGGAATACTCTCTGCTAGTTGGTGTCATATCTAGCACAAATGAAGATGATTGCGTTTGTTGAAGGTCAACCATCATATATCATGAACAAAATGCACTGCAGGAACTCACCGAGGACCTTAAGACAGCAACTTCCAAACACATGACCACTACCATCTTAAAGGACAAGGGCAGCAGACACATGGGAACACCACAACCTGGAAGTTCCCCTCTTAGCCACTCACGATCTTGATGCGGAAATATATCGCTATTCTTTTACTATCGCTGGGTCATAATCCATGAACTCCCTCCCTAACAGTATAGTGGGTGTACCTACACCACATGGACTGCAGCGATTCAACAAGGCAGCTCACCACCACCTTCTCAATAGCAATTAGGGATGAGCAATAAATCCTGGCCTAACCAATGACACCCACATCCTGCAAAATAATTTAAAAAAATTATTATAGCATAATCCTTTTTTTTTACCAACCTTCACATCTTGCGTCTGCATAGTGATGAAGTAGTAATTATTTAAATAGCAGATGGTCACAGCTTTGTAAATCAACAACTATTCACAATTTAAAGTGCCAATTAAATAACAAAATATCAAAGGAGATTTCTGGTGAATAGTGCATTTAAAGTGAGATACACGTTGGAAGAACTAATTAAAGGGTTTTATGGCAAGGAATGAAGATAACAAGGTGAAGTGGTTTCATGAAAGAATTCCAAAGTGCTCAATTGGCTGGCTGACTGCTATCACACTAATGGAAGGACAGAGTTAAGTGCATTGCAAACCAGATTTGGAAGTGCAAAGTGATTTCATTTGATGCTGAGGAAGTTTGTAGAGTTAGAAGTAGATTAAAGGCAATAATCATCCAGGACTAACAATTGAAGATGGCGATGATGAGAAGATGATACATTAGGGGATTGTGCGTGGTACGATATGGACCACGCACAACCTTTGGATAAACTAAAGGTTAGATAGAATGGAGTTGAAGGTCAGTTAGAAAATCGGAGAAATTGAGCATTGTGTTGGACATAAATGGATGTCCAGAGGTAACAACCATCAAGATGAGATAGACTTCGTACTTCAAACATTTTCATCTATTGCTGCATTCTAAAACTCCCCCAATAGCTTTATGGATAAATGTACCACCCAGCATAATTTTAAAAAAAAGTTTCTTTCATGGGACGTGACCTGCTGGCAAGGTCAGAATTTGTTGCTCAACAATAATTGTCCTTGAGAAGATAGTGGTAAGCTGCTTTCTTGAACAACTGCATTCAATCTGGTGCAAGTATACCTACAGTACTGTTAGGCAGAGTCTGCATGTTTTCTCGGTGTCAGCGTGGGTTTCCTCCGGTTTCCTCCCACAAGTCCCGAAATAAGTGCTTGTGGGTGAATTGGACATTCTGAATTCTCCCTCAGTGTACCCGATCAGGCACAATAGTGTGGGGAATAGAGGATTTTCACAGTAACTTCATTACAGTGTTAATGTAAGCCTACTTGTGACACTAATAAAGATTATTAAAAAAACAAATCCTGGATTTTGACCCAGTGACAGTGAAATAATGGCAATATCGTTCCGAGTCAGGGTGCTGTCATGTCAATAAGACATGAAAATAGATCAAAATAGCACACAGCAAAACTTTAATCTTTTTGCTATTTAAAAATGCACATTTGCTGAACGACAAGATGGCTGCTACAAATCACATGACTCATACGATTGGTCAGGTGCTCTTGAAGCCCAGCAACTAGGCTTACAAGAACAAAAGAGTTCCACTCTCACCCTTGTGGAATCTCATGCCCTATCGTAAGGTCATTTTATAATAACAAAAGTAGATGACTAATAGATGAACTGACTCCCCAACCGGGCGATAACAAAGGCAGAGACGTTAAAACGTATTACACCTGAAAAGGTGTTACCAGCAACCATTTAGTTTCTGAGGAAAGCAAAGGATTTTGGCCAGAGGCACAGAGATTGCTTGCTAGGCTGTAATTTACTCATTAGTAGGTCACATTATATTACCCCCTTGTTCACGGCCTTTTAATATACATTTCTAGCTTTACAGTTCAATCTCCTGATTACTTCCAATTGGAAAAGAAAAAAACAGCAGGGCTGCCAGCTGACAAAGCAGCCGACCACCATCTCTCAAATCCTTGAAGCCTGTTGGGATTTCAAAGTCTCTGATAATTGCTTGCTAAGCCTCGTGCTAGATCTCGTGAAATGTGGCGGGCTGGGTATATCCCGGAAGAGGGATCACCTGGCATCTACCAGCTGCACTGCACCCCAGTTCATCCGAACGGGGGCGCAATGCAGCCGGTAGATCGTGCCACCAGTCTGAAAACTCAATGGTGCATCTGGCCCACTTTCAATCAGAGCCTGAAACTCTGACAAGTTATGAGAAAACTCCGCCTTGTTGCTATAAGAGCGATTCAGAGGCTAGAAATCCTGTGGTGAGTATCTCACTTCCTGACTCCCCAAAGCCTGTCCACCATCTACAAGTGCCAGTTAGGAGTCTGCTGGAATACTCTTCACTTGCCTGGATGAGTACAGCTCTAAAAACACTCAAGAAGCTTGATACCATCCAGGAACATGCAGCCCGCTTGATTGCAACCCTTCCACAAATATTCACTCCCTCCACCACTGAGGGACAGTGCCAGCCGTGTGTACCATTTACAAGATGCACTCTAGGAACTTACCACGGATCCTTAGGCTGCCGTTCCAAACCCACAACTGCTATCTTTGAGAAGGATAAGGGCAGCAGATACCTGGGAAAACTATCACATGGATGTTCCACTCCAAGTCACTTTCCATCCTGACTTGGAAATATATCATCATTCCTTCACTGTCACTGAGTCGTAATCCTGGAACTCCCTCTTTAACAGCACTGTGGGTGTACCTACACCTCAAGGATTGCAACAATTCAAGAACACAGCTCAAGGGTGACGATGAGCTCTGACCTAGCCAGTGATGTTCACATCCGATAAATCAATTAAATAAAAAGGACCCAAGAGAGAGGGTGCAGCAAGAGGCTGTAATTGTCTATGTTTCGCAATGCAAGGGTTTAATGTTGCTGGTCACTTTGTATGATAACAATCAACCATCCCATAGAGTAACCCAATACTAATACATTGGATTCAATCAATACTTCTCCAAGGTGGTGCAGAGTCTGAATAACAAAACAAGTCCTCTTCGATAATTTTGGAATATAGGACCATCCTTCTCAATGACAGCAATCAAGTACTTACTTGCTGCCAGCTAACACACGTGTCTTTAAAATAATTTCATTCATGCTTGTCACAAACATGTCAGGCTTGAATGCATCCACCAAAGATAAACACTGCACAGATTGTGATGAAAATTGACAGCTGTAGCAAAGGCGTGACCAGGAGTATCAGAGCTGATCAAGAGCATGCTTGAATCCCTAAAGCCAAAATATTTAGGAGTTTATTGAAACACTCAAGGTCACTTTGAAGGCTCCTGATAAATTCCTGTTGGTTGAAATGTGCAGATGTGATTTTACCATAGCTTGAGAATTTTAATCAAAACATAGGGCAGCACGATAGCATAGTGGTTAGCATAAATGCTTCACAGCTCCAGGGTCCCAGGTTCGATTCCTGGCTGGGTCACTGTCTGTGTGGAGTCTGCACGTCCTCCCTGTGTGTGCGTGGGTTTCCTCCGGGTGCTCCGGTTTCCTCCCACAGTCCAAAGATGTGTGGGTTAGGTGGATTGGCCATGCTAAATTTGCCCGTAGTGTCCTAAAAAGTAAGGTTAAGGGGGAGGTTGGGTTACGGGTATAGGGTGGATACGTGGGTTTGAGTAGGGTGATCATTGCTCGGCACAACATCGAGGGCCGAAGGGCCTGTACTGTTCTATAAGTCTATTTGGGGCAGCACGGTAGCATTGTGGATAGCACAATTACTTCACAGATCCAGGGTCCCAGGTTCGATTCCGGCTTGGGTCACTGTCTGTGCGGAGTCTGCACATCCTCCCCGTGTGTGCGTGGGTTTCCTCCGGGTGCTCCGGTTTCCTCCCACAGTCCAAAGATGTGCAGGTTAGGTGGATTGGCCATGATAAATTGCCCTTAGTGTCCAAAATTGCCCTTAGTGTTGGGTGGGGTTACTGGGTTATGGGGATAGGGTGGAGGTGTTGACCTTGGGTAGGGTGCTCTTTCCAAGTGCCGGTGCAGATTCGATGGGCCGAATGGCCTCCTTCTGCACTGTAAATTCTATGATAATTTGTGTCCGACCCATAAAACTGTTGGAAAATGCTGTCTGAGAAAATAGACCAAAGGTTGGATTTAGAGACGAGAATCAGAGGGTGGTTACAGCGCAGGGGGAGTCTATTCAGCATCTTGATTCCATACCAGCTCCTTGCAAGAACAACTCACCTCATCCCACTCCACCAACAGTTCTCCATATAATCCTGCATTTTTTCCCACTTCAGACATTTAACCAACTCCATTGGAAAAACCGTGGGCGAAATTCTCCCAAAGGGAGACAAAGTGCCGACGCTGGAGTGAAACCCGGAGTGCCTTGACGCTTGCGTCAAAGCGGCGCGGCGTGAATGATGCGGCCGGCGGCACCTAAATGACGTTACCCGCGCATGCGCGGTTGCCGTCTTCCCCTCCGCTACCCCGCAAGACATGGTGGATTGATCTTGCGGGACGGTGGAGGGAAAAGAGTGCGTCTTTCAGGTGGGCACCGATCGCAGGCCAGGCCTCTCCTGAGCACACCCCTGGTGCTCGATCCTCCCTCCGCCCCCCACAGGCCCCACACGCAGCAGTCGCGCGATGTTCACGCCGGCAGCAACCAGGTGTGGTTGGCGCCGGTGTGAACCGGTCGGATTCGGCAGGCCGCTCGGCCCATTCTCCGAGCGGCCTGTCGCAAAACGTGACACGCCGTTTTGGGGGGGGGGGTGGGAGAATCGCGTGGGTGTGCCAGGGCGGCGTGGTGTGATTCGCCCGGCAGTCCCGCAATTCTCTCACCCGGCGTGGGGGTCGTAGAATCGCGCCCCATGATATGATCTGTCTTCATCACTCAGGTGGTGCATTCCAGGTCCTAACCACTCATCATGTAAAAATAATTTTCCGCAATCATGTAAAATTAATTTTCCGCATCTCGCCATTGCTTCTTTTGCCAAACACATTAAGTCGATGTCGATTGGTTCTGGTCCTTCCACCAGCTTCTCCCTACCTACTGTGTCCAAATTCATAATGATTTTGAATATCTCTATCAAATTTCCTCTTAATCTTATCTTCTCCAAGGAAAACAGTCCAGTTCCTGCAACCTATCCACATTAACTTGTTCTTCATCACTGAACTCATCCTTATGAATCTTTTCTGGACTCACTCTAATGCCTTCACATCCTTCCTAAAGTGTGGATGAATTTAATTTTAGTTTAATGAACATTTAATACCCATTTTGTGGCAGCTTCTTTGTGCAAGAAATATGGTGGGGTGTTGTTCTGCTGGCTCTTAATCTCTATGAATTCCTGGACTTTTCAGTGGAAGAATGCCATGCATGAATACACTGACGTCTACTTGGAATGTTAAGAACAGAAACAGACTCAATTATTTTCTGTCATTAATGGTGACACAAGGGCAGCACGGTGGCTCAGTGGGTTAGCCCTGCAGTCTCACGGCGCTGAGGTCCCAGGTTCGATCCCAGCTCTGGGTCATTGTCCGTGTGGAGTTTGCACATTCTCCCCGTGTTTGCGTGGGTTTCGCCCCCACAACCCAAAGATGTGCAAGGTAGGTGGATTGAACATGGTAAATTGCCCCTTAATTGGAAAAAATTAAATTGGGTACTCTAAATTTATTTAAAAAAAATAAAAATAAAAAATAAAAAAATTATGGTGACACAGTAGTTAGTACTGCTGCCTCACAGCGCCAGGGACCTGGGTTCAATTCTAGACTTGGGTGACTGTGTTTGCACTTTCTTCCCGTGTGTGCGTGGGTTTCCTCCGGGTGCTCCAGTTTCCTCCCACAGCCAAAAGATGTGACGGTTAGGAGGATTAGCTATGATGAAATTGCCCCTTGGTGTCCTGGGAAGTGTAGGTTAGGTGGGGTAACGGGGTAGGAGGAGGGAGTGGGTCTCGGTAGGCAGCTCTTTCAGAGCATTGGTGCAGACTCGATGGGCTGAATGTCCCCCTTCTGTACTGTAGGGGTTCTATGGATTCTTTGGGTTAATGCCTCAGCAGTGCCCGATTTCAGGAACATTGCTACAGTCCTGCTAACTGCGTTACAAAGGTAGTGGAGGATGAAATTGACACATATCGCAATGTCCTTGATTTCTGAATATTTGATTGCACTATGGGAATTGGTTTAATTAAAAACTTTATTTCCCTTTCATTGTCACCACCAGTTTCTCAATGCCACATTTTTCCTATCACACAAAACTTATGTGATAGGCCTAGTGGCCTGATATCACTGGGAGCATGCCACAGCTATTATAATTAAACATACCCTAGGGCAGAGGCTGGGGTTGCAAATCTTGATTGCAAAACCTAGACTTGAATTTCCAGGAAAATTAATTGGCAGATATTTTGGCAGGAGAAGGCAACATCAAGGGAAATAAACATTGAAGTTAATTCTTCTTGCTGGTTTTCTTCAGAATCTGACTAGTTTTACAGTCTTCCTTTAACTTAGTTTACTTACAGGCGTACTAGTGGCACGGTAGCACAGTGGTTAGCACTGTTGCTTTACAGTGCCATGGACCTGGGTCCGATTTGCGGCTTGGGTCACTGTTTGTGTGGAGTCTGCATGTTTTCCCCGTGTCTGCATTGGTTTCCTCGGGTGCTCTGATTTCCTCCCACAAAGTGCTGTAATCCCAGCCTCAGTCAGCCTGTTCCAGCGACCACCCACAACTCCCACTGACCGTGAAGGCCTCTGGCCATATGGCTGACGGCTATTGCTAATTGAGAATTGGCAATCGCAGTTGGGTGAGCACTTCACATCTTACAAGTGGATTCCTGTGGGTAGGCGTGCCATGTAGCATGTGGGAGTTATCGCCTTGCACCCCAATCAGACCGTGATGCATGGACGCTGGAAGGAGCAACACCATGGATGCAGTGGCCAACATCCGAACACCCAGGGCTGGGCCCAAGCACTGGGGACATAACCGCGACCAGAGTGTGTGTGTGTGCACCACTGATGGCTGCTGCGTCCTGTCCAGGTAATGTCACGTGCAGGTATCTGGGGTGTAGGGTGTGCCCGGTGACCAGGGGCCCCCATTGCGACTGGGGATGCATGGGCAGGGCATGTTGGATGGTAGAAGATGTGGGGGGTGGGGGTGCGACAGTGGACACGGAGGGTCCCAAGGTGGAAGACACTGCTGATTGTCAGTCTCACACACTCTCCCAATTCCTTAAGATATTGCACGGGATGGACAATATCTTGGACCCCGCCGAACTTGCCCTTGTGGTGTCTCTGGCATGCCAGGTGCTGGAGAAGGCAACGGCAACAGCATCATCAAAGGCCCGAGTGTGCAGGGCCAGCCCCACACCCTGAGGGCCTGGCTGCCATCAGGCCAGGGAGGGACGCAGAGCAGGAGGCCTGCGACTGCCCAAGGTGTACGGGCGTTGCTTGTCTTTCAAACAGATGACTGACATTGTGTGTTGCAGGATGCTCTGCCTCAACAAGGGGATAGTGCAGCACCTGTGCCATGTCTTTGTGGACCTAGCGCCACGTTGATGGCCATCAAGGTCACCGCAGCCCTGAACGTCTATGACTCAGGATCATTCCAGGACTCGAATGGGGACTTGTCGGTCATCTCACAAGCTGCAGCGCACAAGTGCATCCCTGTTGTGAATGCCCTGTTTGACTGGGCAGAAAACTATATAAAGCATGTCAAGGACCAGATCCAACAAGATGCCAAGGCACGCATGTCACCTTACGCTCACTGGGCCTTCTTAATATCATTATCTTACATTTTTAATTTTAACACTGTGAGAAATCCAGAAGGGAATCGAGAATGAATAAGGAACTCTGGCTTCATCAGCCAAGCCCGATCAACCCTTGCCAAATTTTCTTCCTCTTCATTGATAATTTATTAGCATAGGAGAGCTCTTAACTACTTGCCTTTTCAACAAAATGAATCATTTACTTCCCTTCCTTGTCTCTTCAGTAATGCTAAATGCAAAAAGATTATGGGAATGAAACTACCCAATCGGACTCCTGCTTATCCACCTTTTCCAAAGCCATATTCTTCCTTGTACCCAGAGCATCCTCTGCCAATGTATAGAATCTATTACTTTCATTACTCACATTTCCTCAATAATATCCATTGACTGACACAATCCCTAATCATAAAACCTTTGGTCCAATGTTACTTTATAGACAGTCCCTCCATTTTTTAAAATTTTCTGTCAGTGGAATGGGAATCTGTTCATCTTTGTAATTAAGAGGCTTAAGGCCAGACATTTTCAGAGAGTGAGTCAAGCTGTTTAATGTCCCCTGCCCTCACCTCCCCCACCTACCCCACATCCCCCAAACCTTGTTTGAAGCCCGGTAATACTACAGAGACAGCTTTGCAATGGGAGGCCATAATGCCAACATAACTTTTTGAATACACTCGCAAAAAAGATCAGATTGGCTGTATGAGGTACATCCATGGCTGAATGCGTTCCTGTGGAAATGAATTAGCAGTCTTGGCAAAAAATATCCAATTTATATTTATCCAAATATAACATCCATTAATAGAACATGACTTTCAAAGTGGTATCTGTCTGAGAAGATGCAATTTTTTCCATTAACTAATTTTGTTTTGCTGGGACAGTTAGAACTCATCAGCTTGCAAATAAATTGACAATTCAGCAACTGAAAGTGGAAAGTTCAATCAGACTGGAAGTTAAAAATCTGAAAGTAAAACACAGTCTGAAAGTTCAAATTCAGCCCACTGTCTGTAACAATTGGCAGCTTCCATTCAGATGCTGATGACTTGTGGCTTCACATCTCCTCCAACTGTTGTTGTGTTGCCTGGCCAGGGGCTATGGACTTTAGCTTGAGCAAGAATAAACTATCAGCTCTCTCCAACAACTCTGCATTGTGACTCGGGATTCCATCCCCTATTTGGTGTTCATGGAGGCTACAACTGATGTGCTGTTTGGAAATTAAATGAGCCTCTTGCTTCCCACCTCGTCCATTACCTATTTTCATCTTTACAGTATTGACCACCTTTGTCCCAATCCAGCCCCACTGCTGCTGAAGTCCTTAGACTTGCCTTCTCCATGTCAAGGCTTTATTCCTCCAATATTCTCACTGCCTACCATTCACCAACTCTAAAGCTCGCTCGCCTATCCTTCTCGTTCTGCTTAACTCCCATTGTCTCTCCATGCTCTAACACCTTGATTTTAAAATTCAAACATATAAAAATTACCTGGAAAACACCAGCTGGCCCATCAAGACTGTCCTGTACCTGACACATCCTATTCCCCATCAGCTAGGTAATGAGCTGCGCAAAGCAAGACACCCAGGGCCAATAAAAGGACAACGATCAAAATAATTCATCTGACCCCCTGAAGTGGTCAAAACTAGTTCAGGAGATCACATTTTGTGTACATTAAATGTTAAACCATTTACTTTTTAGAATACAATTTCTGACTCAGCCAGGAACTGGTCCGGCTACCATTTCAAGGTGTGCGGAGAGTCAGCACACACTGCACAAGCTGGCATTTCAAGATGCACTACTTTCTTGGAAAAGCCACCTAACATGATATTATTTCTTCTTGCACAGTTTAAATGCATGGTTCCTGCTCACCCCCAGATTGTCAACGTTAATTCATCTACTCATAGGCATTCAATCCAGTACTTTCATTATTTTGCATACCTCTGTCAGGTCTCCTCTAACTTACCACTATTACGTATAAAATCCATCGGCCATCCTCCTCAATTCCACCACCTCCTGAAAACCTACACTGAAGTTGACACCTTCCTTCCTTCTGTGTTTTCCGTCATTTCACTCCACCATTGATGGGAATCTTTCAACCATCACAGCCAAGACTCCAGCATTTTGTTTACAGACCCCTTCACCTTCAAAATATTTGCTCACAAATCTCTTTGTTGTCTCAGCTGTTGAGCAGGTGGGAAATCTATTTTAGAAAAGAAATAACAATTGCTGCTGTCAGAACTAAAAACTTGAATATGACACGATTAAGGGTACTTCAGATGAGACAATGCAACAGAAAATCCAAACCTGGCAAGGGAGGTGAGTTAAAACACAATGAAAAATAATTGGATAATTCCGAAGTATCTCCACAGATGAATTCAAGTTGAAAATAAACAAAAAGAACTGTTTGATCGATTGGTTATAGGTGATTAGATGCAGTGAGGAACAACTGAGATTGAAAATTAAATTCATCATATTCTCACAATGTCAATTGAATGAATTCCAATATTATAATATGGTAACTTTCAGAGCAGCTCATGCTGACAATAAGCAGGACAGTAGCATATCATAACACCCATGGAAACATTGACAGGTTACTCCAGGCTACAAAGCCCATTTTCTGTGAAGATAAAACTGAAACCATTTCCCTACATAAGCTGGCTTTTCATGCAGCGCTCTTTATATTTCAGTGCCCAAAGTACACTACAGCATGATAATTAATTTTTTTTAAAGTCAGACACATATTCCACTATTTGTCTGTAAAGCATCAGAAGGGTATGGGCATGGCCATGCTCATGGTGAGGGTGGCACAGCAGGACAACTCATGGTGACTATTTGACCTGGTGGCATGAATGGCCAAGGGAACCCTCATCTTGCTGACATTCTTTGTCTCTTCTCTCTCTCCCCTGCAGAGTCATAGATTTTGGATTACAGCCAGCTATGCTAGCTGTCTATCTGCTCGCTGCTGCTGTTGCAGATGCACAGTGACATGAGCGCAAGGACCAGTCCAAGGAAGACCCTGCGCAAGAAGAACCTAACGCAGTACAGCAGGGATCAGCTGGTGAGGCTCAAGTGCCGGCCATCCAACTGGCCGAGGTGGAGGAATGAAGAAGGCACCGCATCAGGCCACGTGTATACCTGTCCTTCGAGGAGCTGGTGGACCACTTGTGTTGCCACTGGCTCACCAGTGCACCACCTGTGCCAGATGATGTCGCATCGGGCACCGTGGGGGTATGGAGGAGGACACCTGCTCCTGGTGGCCGATGCTGTCACTAGGTAAAAGATACTGTGGCAAATGAACAAGATGAAACATTAAGAAACAATTTAAGAAATCTCAGCCGGAAAGATCAATCCATGGCTTAATAGGAAATTTAGGGATAGTACAAGATTAATACAAGTGCTGTATGGCTTTGCAAAGAACAATCATATGATTGAGAATTGAGAGTATTTTAGAAACCAATATAGGGTGACAAAAAAGTTTTTAAAAATACATTTAGAGTACCCAATTCATTTTTTTTCCAATTAAGGGGCAATTTTACCTGGCCAATTCACCTATCCTGCACAACTTTGGGTTGTGGAGGTGAAACCCATGCAAACACGGGGAGAATGTGCAGTCTCCACACGGACAGTGATTTAGGGCTGGGATTGAACCTGGGACCTCGGCACCGTGAGGCAACAATGCTTACTGGGTGACAAAACAGTTGATAAAATAATAAAAATAGCACATCGGGGTAAACTTGACAGTGATATAGAAAAATAAAACATAAGACCTTTCAGGAGAGTAGCTAAAGTAAATGGTTCTAATGCTGAACAAGTATTTTGTATCTGTCTTCATCATAGAAGGTACAATCAACAAATACTCTAAAACGGTGTCCAAGATGCTCACAAGTACTTCCTATGGGCAGTTTTCCAGATGCCATCTTGGTAAAGAGGTTTGTATTTCTGTAATGAACAACCAGCAGTATCTCCAGAACAGAAAGATTATGATATCAGAGAGGAAGAAAGAGCAAGGAGGGCTTTCAGCAGAGGCCATTTCCATTGAGGGTCTTTAGGGAGAAATTCACCAATCACATCTCCAGCCAGGGATAATCCTTGAGATGTCTTTGCTTCAACTAAAGCGGGTGTGACTGAAAACTGCTAACTGTTGCATTCACAAATGCAAACCTCAGCGCAGAGCAAGGAAAACATTTCATGTGACTGTGGCCCTTAATATTTTTGCATATAGTTCTTTTCAGACAACTACTGGAGATACAAACATCTCACAATTTGCAATGCATTCCTGCATGAGCAGGTGGTTTCATTGAGGCTCTCTATAATACAGAGAGAAACCAACATCAATTTTCATACTGAGCAGATTGGCGTTTTCCAAGCTGAGATCGACTAATTTTTGTTAAATTAGAATGCAAAGAGGTGTGTAGCTAAGGCTGCTCATTAGAGCTGCGGTATGCATTTGTCATGATCTAATTGAATGACGATTTTAAGGGGAAGAATGGCCATATGTATTCCTAAGTTCCTATGCTTCATGAATATTGAGCTGTCCAGAGTATGTGAAATTAATGCCTTCTGAGTAATGTATTTGACTGTCAAGACAACAAAATACAATCTTGACAGTAAAAAAATTGTAATCTGAATTGGAAAATTGCACCCTTCAATGAAGGAAGATTCCCTCTACTGAGTGCGGCAAAAATTGTAGAAATTGTCAAAACCTTCTACATAATTGGATTTACAGGATCAGTGCACATACAGCACAGAGTAAACCTTTGCCTATATTGTTTTCATCAGTGGCACGATTGGTTTATTAATTGTCAGAGTTTCAGACTCAACTCTCAACCATACAAATAAAAGCAAAATTAATTCTGGTCATGAATACAAATTTGTATGATGTCAGACAAACTCCACTGACAGCCAGTTCTAAAAGCTGCCATTTTAGATCAGAATACCTGGGATGTGCCAACTGGAATAATATGAATTATCATGACAAGATTCCAGGGAATACAGCAACATGTCATTATCGATCCTGTGAGTGACCAGTGAAGAAACCTTGACTGACTGCACTGTTTGATTATATATTATACAAGAATATGAGATCTATGAGCATGAGTAAGCCATTTGGCAGATGGTAGCATTGTGGATAGCACAATTGCTTCACAGCTCCAGGATCCCAGATTCGATTCCGGCTTGGGTCACTGTCTGTGCGGAGTCTGCACATCCTCCCCGTGTGTGCGTGTGTTTCCTCCGGGTGCTCCGGTTTCCTCCCACAGTCCAAAGATGTGCAGGTTAGGTGGATTGGCCATGATAAATTGCCCTTAGTGTCCAAAATTGCCCTTAGTATTGGGTGGGGTTACTGGGTTATGCGGATAGGGTGGAGGTGTGGACCTTGTGTAGGGTGCTCTTTCCAGGAGCCGGTGCAGACTCGATGGGCCGAATGGCCTCCTTCTGCACTGTAAATTCTATGAACCTGCTCTACCATTCAGTTGGTCTTATAGAATTTACAGTGCAGAAGGAGGCCATTCGGCCCATCGAGTCTGCACCGACCCTTGGAAAGAGCACCCAACCCTAGCCCACGTCTCCACCCTATCCCCACAACCTAGTAACCCCACCTAACCTTCTTTTTTGGACTCTAAGGGCAATTTAGCATGCCCAATTCACCTAACCTGCACACCTTTGGATTGTGGGAGGAGACAGGAGCACCAGGTGGAAACCCACGCTGACACATGGGAGAACATGCAGACTCCACACAGACAGTGACCCAAGCCGGGAATCGAACCTGGGACCTTGGAGCTGTGAAGCAACGGTGCTAACCACTGTGCTACCATGCTACCAATTCCTTAGCTCTTATACTCGCAACTCCTGAGCTCTATTTGGAGAGTGCAACCGCATTTTCAAGAGTTGACAATCTCTGGCCACGATTTAAAGGCCGCGTTGCACCCAGCGAGGATGCATATGGGGTGGTTAGATTGCAGGAGAGGCCCAAATTGGGGACTATGCCAAATGGTATCCTATTTAACTGGCCCACTCCCGGTGGCTGGATACGGACCCTGCCTTCGATGTGGCTCAAAGGTAATTGAGGCTAATTAAGGGCCTTTCAATAGTGAGATGGAAGTCCGATCTGTCGGCCTCCCGTGATCCAATCGGCTCCCCATTGAGAGGTCACTCGGGCGCCAGTTAGTACTGGTCCACATAGATGTGGACCAGGCGTCATGGCAACTGGGGGGTCTCCGAGGATTGTCAGTGACAAGGAAGGTGGCAATCTGGCACTCTGGCACTGCCAGGGTGGCATCTTGGCACTGTCATCCTGCCACTGCCAAGGTGCCTGGATGGCATTGCCAGGCTGGCAGGAGCACTACCAGGGTGTCAGGGTGGCATTGCCAGGATGCCATGGTGCCAGTGTGGTACTGCCATGGGTCAGGGCCTGAGGAGGACCATGCCCATGAAAGGACGGTTGAGGGAGGTATGAGGGAGGGGAGAGATGTATGAGGACATGTATGAAGGGGCCTCTGGAATGTTGGGGGTTTGAAGGATGTGGGTCCTGGAAAGGGGGCAGGGGCCTTTTTGTGAGGGCCACGAAGAATCCAGCACGGGATTTCAGGATGTAAAGAAATAACATTTATTTGCAATAACATATATGTACAACAGCAGCAGCATCTTCCCTTGCTGCTCACTCCTCTCTCTTTCTGCTGGTTCCAAACTGGCCAGCTCTATTTATGCAGGGAGTCTGCTAATGATTTCTCCGCCCCCTCATTGGGGAAGCTCATACTCCCATAGGATTGTGGGATTGTCAATAGTGCCCAGCCAATGGTAAGCAGGCAGGTTATAACAGGCCTGAAAGGAGGAGTAGGAAGGCCTGAAATGAGGGGCCCCTCATCCACCCCATAGTGGGGTGTATTGCTTTTTGGGGGGAGGCATCAGCCCATGTGTATGGAGGGTGACATTGTCCATGGGTTGGGGGTGTGAGAGACCCTTAAATGGACTTAGAGATCGGGAACCCTTTCAAAATGGTGGCCCAATCTCTGAGGAGCCGGTCTGGCCAGGGAGTTCAGCTCCCCAGTGATGAGAATAATTCGAATGTGGTCTAGCCTGGAGAGAAACGCTCCCAGGTCTCACATAATTGACTGGTTGGATAGTGGTGGGGAACTCGCCGACAGAGCCGGGGTGAAACTCCCTCGCCAAACCCGCCTGAAATGACAGAAACTTTTCCGTCACGTTGCATCCTCTGACTCGAAAGACCTCAGGGATACCAAGTTTTAAATGAAAATTTATCAGTGGTTTTTGTTACTACTTTCTTGTGTCAATCTGCTATCAAAGCCAACTAATGCACAGTTGTTTGGTGTATGCAATTTGACATTGCAGACCAACCAAAGCTGATGGTGGCTGTTGCAGAATTTGATGGATGCCAGAAGTACAGGTTCGATCAGATATCATTTTCACTGCTATTAATGTGAGTTCTCAGCTCCCGAGCAGGGTCAAGAACTGTTTGTTTTGACACCAAATGTCCCATGTTCAGTGCTGTTTGTTGGGCCAAGACACATAATCATGCTGAATTATTAATTACTGAAAGCGCTCTGTTTTTCAAAATTCAATTTTTGCGGGTGCATGACTTAAAAAATCTGTTCCCTTATACTGGAATGGAGGACACTGATTTGTAGTTAGTGCTGATAAGAAACAAAAGCAAAATACTGCAGATGCTGGAAATCTGAAATCTGGGTAGAGGAGGAGGTTTAGTGGTAATGTCACCAGCCTATTAATCCAGAGCCCCAGGTTAATGCTCTGGGGACATGGCTTTGAATCTCAGCAAGGCAGCTGGTGGAATTTAAATTTAATAAATGAATCTGGAATTAAAAGCTAATCTTGGTAATAGTGGTAATAGTACCACAAAATCATTCTCAATTACCATAACAACCCATCCGGTTCACTGGTGCCCCTTTGGGGAAGGAAATCTGCCATCCTTTTCTGATCTGTCATACATATTCTTCCAGAATTACAGCATTGTGGGCAGCAAGCTAGCATAGTGGTTAGCACAGTTGCTTCACAGCTCCAGGGTCCCAGGTTCGATTCCCGGCTTGGGTCACTGTCTGTGCGGAGTCTGCACGTTCTCCCCCTGCCTGCGTGGGTTTCCTCCGGGTGCCCCGGTTTCTTTCCACAGTCCGAAGATGTGTGGGTTAGGTGGATTGGCCATGATCAATTGCCCTTAGTGACCAAAAAGGTTAACTGGCGGTTACTGGGTTAGAGGGTAGGGTAGAAACGTGGGCTTGAGTAGGGTGCCCTTTGTAAGGGCCGATGCAGACTCGATGGGCCTTCTTCTGCACCGTAAATTCAATGACATTATGATACCACGATTATGGTTGACTCTTAAGTGCCCTGTGAAATGGAATAGTAAACCACTTAGTTGTATTCAACCAACATGAATGAAACCGGACAGAATCACAAGATATTAACCTGGGCATTGAATTAACAATGGCAAGCTCAGCCCTATAGACCATGCACTGTTCTCTTTACTGACAACTGGGGGCTTGTGTCAAATTAGAAGAGCTGCTGTACGTTATAGACAATGTCTCAATCACCATCCATGAGTTTGTCCAGTCCCACCTAAAGGACTGACCCATCAGAGGTGGCACCACAGTGGTATACAGCTGGGTGGGAGTGGCCCTGGGAGAATTCTATATCAACTCTGGACCATGTAAATTCTCATGTTATCAGGTCAAAAATGGACAAGGGAACCCCTTGCTGATTACCACCTATTGCACCTGCACCCTGGGGAGGATGTTAGTCGTTGAGGAGCTTCCTTTCCCAAACTCTTCCTTTCATCTTCTGCATCAACTAAGCTTCTGCTTGGACATGAGGAGTTCCTTAGACCATACATCTACTTCCTCTTCCACCCCTCAGTGTTTTTCTCACTCTGTCACCACCAGTTGCAGTTTGGTCTGAGCCCGTTTCAGCTCCACCACCCGCAAATAGTTTCCATTTTTTTAAATAACTCTTTTCTTTTCTCTTGATAATCATCTGAAGTACGCTTGGATGAACTGACCAATATAAGTGGTCCTTCAGTGTACAGAGTTCTCTGCAGTGACATGTTCTTCAACCTCTTTCCGAATTTGTTCCAACTCAGCTTTACTTCCCAACGATGTGGAGATGCCGGCGTTGGACTGGGGTGAGCACAGTAACAACTTACAACACCAGGTTAAAGTCCAACAGCTTTGTTTCAAACACTAGCTTTCGGAGCACTGCTCCTTCCTCAGGTGAATGAAGAGGTATGTTCCAGAGACATATATATAGACAAAGTCAAAGATGCAAGACAATGCTTAGAATGTGAGCATTAGCAGGTAATTAAGTCTTTACAGATCCAGAGATAGGGGTAACCCCAGGTTAAAGAGGTGTGAATTGTCTCAAGCCAGGCCAGTTGGTAGGATTTTGCAAGCCCAGGCCAGATGGTGGGGGATGAATGTAATGCGACATGAATCCAAGGTCCCGGTTGAGGCCATAGTCATGTGTGCGGAACTTGGCTATAAGTTTCTGCTTGCGATTTTGCGTTGTCGCGCGTCCTGAAGGCTGCCTTAGAGGACGCTTACCTAGAGATCATGCCCTTGACTGCTGAAGTGTTCCCCGACTGGAAGGGAACATTCCTGCCTGGCAATTGTCGCGTGATGTCCGTTCATTTGTTGTCGTAGCGTCTGCATGGTCTTGCCAATGTACCACGCTTCGGGACATTCTTTCCTGCAGCATATGAGGTAGACAACATTGGCTGAGTCACACGAGTATGTACCGCATACCTGGTGGGTGGTGTTCTCACGTGTAATGGTGGTACCCATGTCGATGATCTGGCATGTCTTGCAGAGGTTGTGTGGTGTCGTGGTCGCTGTTCTGAAGGCTGGGTAGTTTGCTGCAAACAATGGTTTGTTTGAGGTTGCGCGGTTGTGTGAAGGCAAGTAGTGGGGTGTGGGGATTACATTGGCAAGATGTTCATCTTCATCGATGACGTGTTGAAGGCTGCTAAGAAGATGTCATAGTTTCTCCGCTCCGGGAAAGTACTGGACGACGAAGGGTACTCTGTCGGTTGTGTCCTGTGTTTGTCTTCTGAGGAGGTCGGTGCGGTTTTTTGCTGTGGCGCGTTGGAACTGTCGATCGATGAGTAGAGTGCCATATCCCGTTCGTACGAGGGCATCTTTCAGCGTCTGTAGATATCTGTATGCTCCTGCTCATCTGAGCAGATCCTGTGTATACGGAGGGCTTGTCCAAAGGGGGTGGCTTCTTTAATGTGTTTAGGGTGGAAGCTGGAGAAGTGGAGCATCGTGAGGTTATCCTTGGGCTTGCAGTAAAGTGAAGTGCTGAGGTGACCGTTCTTGATGGAGATGTGTGTGTCCAAGAATGGAACCGATTCTGGAGAGTAGTCCACGGTGAGTCTGATGGTGGGATGGAGCTTATTGATGTCATCGTGTAGTCGTTTCAGTGATTCTTCATCGTGGATCCAAAGGAAAAAAATGTCATTGATGTATCTGGTGTATCATTTTGGTTGAAGGTCCTGTGTGGTGAGGAGGTCTTGTTCAAACTTGTGCATGAAGATGTTGGCATATTGAGGTACAAATGTAGTCCCCATGGCTGTTCCGTTCATCTGGATGAAGAACTTGTTGTCGCAGGTGAAATGTTGTGATCCAGAATTAAGCGGATAAGTTGCAGAATTCCGTCTGGAGATTGGCAGTTGTCGGTGTTGAGTACTGAGGCTGTTGCAGCAATGCCATCGTCATGGGGGATGCTGGTGTAGAGTGCCGAGACGAGGAATGGTCCTGGTTCAACTGGTCCATGGGTGCTGAGCTCCTGTAGGAAGTCCATCGTGTCGCGATAGAAGCTGAGCGTTCCTTGTACGATGGGTTTCAAGATGCCCTTGATGTAGCCAGAGAGGTTCTCACATAGGGTCCCACTGCCTGATACAATAGGATGGCCTGGTGTGTTGGCCTTGTGTATTTTTGGGAGGCAGTAGAGATCTCCAACGCGGTGGGTACGTGGGATTAGAGCACGTGGGGTGCTCTGAAAGTCTGGATCTAAGGTTTTGATCAGTCTGTTGAGTTGGCGGGTGTGTTCCTTCGTCGGATCTGCGGGTAACTGTCTATAGTGTTCTTAGTTGTTGAGTTGTTGGTACACTTCTTTGCAGTAGTCCGTTCTGTTCAGTATGATGGCGGCCCCTCCTTTGCTGGTTCGATGACGATGTTGCGGTTGGTCTTGAGAGTGTTGCGTTGATGGTGTTGCGTTGTGCTTGGGTGACGTTCGGGGCTGTCTTGTGAATGCGAATGATGAACCTGGCATTGACGCGACTCCTGATGGCTTGAGCATACATATCGAGTATCGGGCAGCGGCCTTCCATAGGGGTCCAATTCGACTCTTTAACCTGGGGTTACCCCTATCTCTGGATCTATAAAGACTTAATTACCTCCAAATGCTCTCATTCAAAGCATTGTCTTGCATCTTTGACTTTGTCTATATATATGTTTCTGGAACATACCTCTTCATTCACCTGAGGAAGGAGCAGTGCTTGAAAGCTAGTGATTTGAAACAAACCTGTTGGACTTTAACCTGGTGTTGTAGGACATCTTACTGTTACTTCCCAACTGTTGCCTTCACAATGTCTCACTCAATTGAGAGTTGATCTGCCTGTATATGATGATTAAGCTGTTCTCCTTGGTTTCTGATTTTTCTTCATAGCATGTCCTAGTTTTACTCTTAATACATTTGTCTCAAGGAAATGGTACTCCATCAGCGTTAGAACTAGAGAACCAGAGAAAACATATAGCACAGAAGAGGGCCATTTGGGTCATCTTGTCTATACTGACCCAAAGACATCCAGGTGCCTTTTCTAATCCCATCTTCTTGCACAAGGCCCATACCCCTGCAGCTTGCAGCAGTTAAGGTTCCAAACTTGACTTTGAGTTCTTTGCTGGAAATGTCCAATCGACTGACATTTTAGTCAGCTTAATACTCTGTCGCTGAACACCTCAGAGTTATTCATCAATAACTTTCTTTTTGCCATAATAATTTTCTTTTGTCATAAAGGATCACTGTCATTCTCTCGTCCATCACTCTACTTTTGCAATCCATTCAGTTTATCCATTTCTGAGTTTCTTTCAAGGTAAACCAACATTCTTGATTCTAGTTAAAAAAAAAGGTAAAACCAAAATTCTCTACTACCAATATTTGATAATGGCTTCTCTCTTTTGCTTTGCATGTTTTTCAGATCATTGTCACGTTTCTTTTGTTGTAGTTGTATCAAACTCTATTTCTATGTTCAACATTTCTTCCATTTTCTTGTTATATTCATTGGACAATTCTCCTGAATTTCTAACTTGTTCCAACAGTTGTATTCTCTCTTTGGGTTTGTCCATTGCTATGTCCCTCTCAGCACCCTCAAACACTGGACAGTTTTTGCCTGGCCGCAGAATGCCAACATCTCAAGCTCAGCTGTACTTTCCCCTGACTGGTAATTCAACCATTCAGTTGGAATTATGAGTGATGGTTATGGTTAATGATAACTGTACACTAACTTCTGCTTCAAAAGTACAGTGACCTTTGTAGTAGGTGATACAAGATGCCCCACATGAGTTCCATGGATCACGGCCGGGATTCCCCGATCCTGTGCCGGGTCGGACAATCGCGAGGGGGAGGCGCGAGAATCGCGCCACGCTGCTCCGACGCCAGGCCGCTGATTCTCCAGTGCCCACGGGGTTGCCGCCGCGTCGGTCGGGGGCAGTTGAAAGCAGCACCCCCAGTGATTCTCTGTGCCTCGACAGGTCGAGTGCCCGCTGAGTTCACCGAGTCCCGCCGGCGGGACCTCAGAGTTCTGGTTCTGTCTTAGTGTGGGGGGTGGGGGGATGTGACTCTGTGGGGCTGGATTCGCACAGGGCTAAAGAGCAGGCTTTTAAAGCAGACCAAGGCAGGCCAGCTGCACGGTTCAATTCCCGTACCAGCCTCCCCGAACACACGCCGGAAAGTGGCAACTAGGGTCTTTTCACAGTAACTTCATATGTAGCCTACTTGTGACAATAAGCGATTTTCATTTCATTTCATTTTCCACGGTGGCCTGGCCCGCAATCGGGGCCCATCGATTGGTGGGCGGGCTAGTTCTGTGGGGGGCTCATGTTCCTCCGCGCCCCTGTAGCATTCGTGGAGACGGGAACCCACACACAGGCGTGGACTTGCGCTGGCCGTGGCGCACATGCGCAGACCCGCGCCGCCGTGGCGCACTGGCTTAATGATGGAGCAGCGGACACCATTCCGGCACCATACTAGCCCCCTAGGAAGGGGTGAATACCTGGGCCTGAAGGCCCGTTGACACTGGAGTGGCTCATGCTGCTTTTGACGCCGGCATCAGAACTTGGCCGCGGAACCGGAGAATCCCGGCCCACATCTTTGATGCATTTCACTCTGAGACTTGCAGTTCTCTCAGCCATCACAGAATTGATAGCCTCCATTACATGGGATTTCCGTGGCTCCATTTGAGTTTCTTGCTACGCCCTCTGTTGCTGAGTTCTGCTTGTGCGTTTTCTCTAAATCCTTTATTTTACATTTTTAAAAATAATCTTTATTGTCACAAGTAGGCTTCCATTAACACTGCAATGAAGTTACTGCGAAAAGCCCCTGGTCGCCACATTCTGGCACCTGCTCGGGTACACAGGGAGAATTCAGAATGTCCAATTTACCTAACAGCACGTCTTTCGGGACTTGTGAGAGGAAACCGGAGCACCTGGAGGAAACCCACACAGACACAGGGAGAACATGCAAACTCCTAATAGACAGTGAACCCAAGCCGGGAATCGAACCTGGGACCCTGGCTCTGTGAAGCCATAATGCTAACCACTATGCTACCGTGCTGCCCTACATCTTCATGCTCTCTCTCTCTCGTTCCCTTACCACTTGCTGGTGGATGTTGTACTGTTTCTTACTGGCCTTGATAGACTTCCTAGCCACTTCCACCTTCTTCACAGTGCTTGTTTTTTTTCCCTTGACTTTGATGTAGCTGGGCTGCTTCTCGTTTAGATTAAGATCACAAACATTTAACTCATTTTCTATTCGCTGCAGTTTTCGGTTAAGTTTATCCAAAACTTTTATCTTCACTCTTGCTTCTTCTTCTGCTGTGGCTTGTCTTACTTCCTGATTATAGCTTTATTGTTTGCTTGTAGTTCATTGCTACACTTTCAAGGAACTTCTCATTACGATGCAGCTCTTCATTTAGTCCTTTAGGGTCCTCTGTTGCCCTCTTCCTGAGTTCTCTCCATGGACTCCCCTCTCTGGAGTCAGTGGTCTTTCAATGTTCCACGCTCTAGATTGTCTGACTTTGACTCAGCAATAATCAAAACTTCGAGGTGATCATAGAATTTAACAAATGTCGATTTCATGGGATGTGGACGTCTCTGTCAAGGCCAGCATCTGCTGCCCATTCCGAATGCTCTTGAACCAAGTGGCTTACTTTCAGAGGGAATTTAAGATTCAACCAAATTGCTGTGGGTCTGGAGTCACATGTAGGCCAGACCAGGCAAGGACAGCATGAACCACATGGGTTTTTACAGAAATCAACAATGGATTCATGGCCATCTTTAGACCTTTCCATGTTTTTTGAATTCAGATTCCACTATTTGCCATGGTGGGATTCGAACCTAGGTCCCCAGAGCATTGCCCTGGATCACCAGTCCTGTGACAATGCCATTATGTCACTACCTACCCTTTAATGTCATCAGGATTGGCCATGGTAGGGGCGTACGCATTGATGAGAGGTGCATGCCTGTTGCCATGCAACGGGAGTTTAAATACCCTCAGACAATCATTAACACCTTGGGAAAGCAAGCCAATTTACAGAGGGTCATGACAGCAAAGCCTCGGCCAGCTTTATGCCATTATTCTTTTCCATAGACAGTCCAAAACAACATGAAACCTGTACAGATTTCCTTGAGCTGACTCTCCCCAGGTAGTTGGGTTTGTCTGGGCATTGCACCCCGGAAGTTGTACATAATCAACTGTGTACCAACAAGAGCTGTTCATAGAATCCCTACAGTGCAGAAGGAGGCCATTCGTCCCATCGAGTCTGCACTGACCCTACGAAAGAGCACTCTAGTCAATCCCCCTTCCTATCCCTGTGCCCCATACTGAGGGACAATTTAGCATAAGCAATCCACCTGACTTGCACATCTTTGGACTGTGGGAGGAAATCGGACACCCGGAGGAAACCCACGCAGACACGGGGAGAACATGCAAACTCCACAGACATTCACCCGAGGTCGGAATCAAACGCGGGTGAGAATGTCACCTTTATATTTTTTCTGAGATTGACTTACGACCATTTGATGGGATCCTTGCCAGTTGTGTCCTGTTGGCCATAGAAGTGAAGCAGGCAATGATTAGGGCACCTTTTCTAACCCCTTACTCGTTCTAGGGAGCTGAGCAGTGTGGTCCTGAAACAGACTGTTCATTGCTCAGAGTGCTGCCAAGTTCCACTTCTGCTTCCTTCTGGTGAAAAACAACCATCTGGCCTGTGCCACCAATGTGTCTACGCTCACTGCCACATCACTGGGCCACTGCTGCAGGATTCGCAATGGGTGGGAAATAAAAACAATTCCAGTAATCTGTTGAAAGACTGGTTTCTGGATTGCTGTGACACTTTGGAAGCCCCTTTGAACAGTGGCATCCAAAATCACAAAGGCAGCACTCTGACTTTCCACTGCAGTCCTCACCATTTTGATAGAAGCTGCTGTTGATGCAATAGAAGCTGTGGTGCCACCCATCAGAGGCTCCATCGTGATCGATTCCACAGGAGTGCAGATGGATGTAACCATTAATTTCAAGCTGTAAATGCTGTACAAGCTCTGCAAAATATCCCCTGCCAATTGGTGCTGGGCTCCTTCATGCTCCTTAGCATTGTCTACAGGGGGTTTTCTGGCAGGTTTTTCCAGCACACCCAGCATTTGGCTGCATACACCAATCAATGTTTTTTCTGCAACTTGGAACAGCAAAATCCTCATCTGTCTCCTCAGCAGCAGTACTAGTGTGTGATTTTCTGCTCTGGTGAGCTGGCACCTTTGCTTTCATGAGGTTAGATTAGATTTTGATTGATTGTGCTACGATAAATACACAATGTAAATACATAAACATAGACATCGACTGAAGCATATGGAGTGTGGTGCTACACAGTAGAGAAGATGCATAGAGAGATCAGTTCAGTCCATAAGAGGGTCATTCAGGAGTCTGGTAACAGGGGGCAAGAAGCTGCTTTTGAATGTGGACATGCCAAATTTCCTTAGTATCCTGAGGAAGTATTGTCGCTGTTGTGCTTTCTTGGTCGTTTCCACCCTTGTCCTAGCTTCTGTAAACCTGCTCCCTGTTCCTCATCACGTGCAGATCCACCTCTATTATAATGTCTGAAATATACTGAACATTCGTGTCTGAGTTGGTGTAAAATCGAATGATGCTGTCTTCTCATGTCCATTCTATTTGTTCTCTTCCTTCAGTAACTTGGAAGGTTCCAGTTTCTGTGTATCTGAAATGAAAAATGGACATGGTTTGGGTTGTGGCAATGGGAGAGGGGGAAATAAGAAATGTGTGCTGACAGCATCTGCAGCTAATGGAACTTCCACCCTCATGAGAGTTGGAAGTCCCATTCGGCTCTGATTAGTCCATTCCACAGCACTTTATGGAGCGTGTCAGCCCCATGTCAACATGATTTCTGGAGGGGAGCGTGGGGAGGGAGGGGGGAGGGGGGGGGGGGAGAGTTTGGCACAAGTATTATTCAGTCCAATATGTCAGAAAGATTGTGAGATGAGGGAGAAAAGGGAAGAGTGTAGAGGGGTAGGACCAAATTGCTGCTAATTCTGGAATCTGAAACAAAAACAGAAAATACTGAACAATCTCAGCAGGTCTGACAGCATCTGTGGAGAGAGAAGGGAGTTAACATTTCCAGTCTGGATGACTCTTTGTCAAAGCTGCGGGGGGGGGGGGGGGGGGGGGGGGGGGTTAGATGTTCAAATATCCTCATCAACTATCCCACTAGCCCCTCAAGTGATTAAGCCTCAGTGATGCCCCTTCCCATGATGGTCAGCAGTGTCTCCTCCTAAACAAATTAGGGTTAAAATAGCTTTTATGCTTGTCCTCCTCCAGCACCTTCCTGCTGCTTCTGTTATCCATTATCTTACCTGGAGAAAAGAGAGAAGTGTGCCAATAAATCTCCTGCAATATGTTTATTGGATGTGCCCTTCATGGTGAATAGCTGCCAGCATTTATGAGCTGTGAGTTGCTGGTGCAAGGCTTACAACAAGACAAGTGTGTGACCATGAGGTAAAGCACATTAATATCCTACATTATAACAGTGAATACGAGTCTAAAAGTACTTAGTTGGCTGCAAAATGGTCTGAGAAATGCAGTGGACATGAAAAGCACCAAATAAATGCAAGTCTTTTCTTTAATTGATTGATAAAGATTGTTAAGAGGTGAGTGATGAGGGTGTAATGATTACATGGGTGAATAAGGTTTAATCGTTCTTAGAATGTTCATTTGGAAATTGAACTTACCCACCGTGACAATTTATGTCAGACTGGGAAATGTCTTCCTGCACAGTATCCATAACCATGGAGAAATATTCCTGGCATTGATCTCTGTTTCCATTTATTCCCACTGCCTCTGTAGGCCCATCCCCCACCCTCCACCTCTGGATAAAATATGGCTCTACCTCTCTCCATATCTTGCACCAAGACCTCCAGTCCAGTCTCTAGAAACCGTGGTGCATGCATTCTCGCATGTTCACCCATTCCTCAAAGTATCGTGACACAGATAGACTTTTGAAATGGCCGCCACCACATCCTGCAGCCACAGTGCACCTTTAAATATCACTATCCCACTCGCAATATTGGCACATCTCCTGCTGATACATGCGGTCAACGAACACTGAGGGTTGCTTTGGATACAAACAATAATCATGTGAGAGAATTGGCAGTATGAATTTAACTTGTTGCATGCTTCACAATGAGCAGGCGTTGATTAATCACACACTGGGATGCCAATACCCAGTTGTGGGAATTATCCAATTCAATTCCCTTTATTTCCAGGTATAGAAGGTTTTTCTTGCAGCATCACTAGCGTACTGACTGTTAAATGGCAAGTGGTGGAAGGTCAATATATCATCAGATTCTAATACTTTGAGGCCTAGTTCTCTTGAAGCACTCATAATTTCTATGATTTATCAGAAACATGATTAATTTATTAATTCTTACCTATTTTGTGGGGATTTTGACAGAGTGTACTTCCAACTGCTTTCAGAAAATGTGTATCTCTTGAGCTAAAGACTTCAATGTCAAGATTGACATGAAGGGCCACAACAACATTTTGCCTGCTAATATTTGTGCAAAATATGGCGAGTGGAGGCAAGAAAAAAATATTGTTACAAGATGACAGCTTGAATAATTCAGTAAACTGTGCAAGGATTGTTGCTAAGTGTTCTTTAATAAATTGATGTTCTTATGGTATCAGGATGAGGGAAATTAATCAATGATGTTAAAGACATTTGTGAATAATATCTATCCACGTGAAACTGATGCACCAATTGACACCATAAAGTTTCTGGTTTTCTGAGTCATAGTGCTGCCTGCTGTGTGATAAAGATGCAGGTTTCTGCTGATGTAATCACCACCAACACTTGCATTTTCAGCCATTCTTCAAGTGAAGGTGTGCACTAGTTGAAAAGGAGAAATGCCCTGATCACTGGAAAGTGCAAAGTTGGATTCATACCTCTTTAGAACCCAACTCCATCTATTTACCACAACTTTCTTCGCCCTCCTTCTTCTCTAAAGTTTGAATTGTTCATCTTTTAAAGGCTACTTTGAGGCTGCTGCTGATCCAGAAGCAGCGACAATGCATGAAGAGCACATTCTGAACATAACAAATTATGAAACAGGAACAGAAGTAGTCTGTCATTCAATAAGATCTTGGCTAAAGTGACACATCAACACCGCTTTCCCACCCTATCCTCATATCCCTTACTTCCCTTTACATCCAAAAATGTATCAATCATTATCTTGAATATACTAAACCACTCAATATTTACAACACTCTGGGGTAGATATTTCAAAGATTCACAAACCTCTGTGTGAAAGTTTCCCAACTGAAACCTAAATGACTCGCCCGTTACCCCATGACAATCAACACAGTTCTAGACTCACCAGCCAGGTAAAAAAGCATATAAGCATCCAAACTCTCTAAGATCTTACACTTCTCAATAAGGTCATCTGTCATTCTTCTAAACCTCGAAGGATACAGAACCATTCTACTCAATTTCTCCTGATTGAAGCCCTGTCATTCCAGGAATCAATTTAGTGAAACTTTGTTACACCCCCATCTAAGACAAGATAGATAAGGAGACCAAAATTGTAGACAATATTCCAGGTTGGTCTCATCAAAGTTCTCTATAATTGCAATACGACTTCCTTACTCTGATCTGGTAACCCTTATGCAATAAGGATCAACAGCCGATAGATTACTAGCAGCCCACTCTCAATTCATTTGGCAGACCTTTGGGAGTGTGAATCACCTTGGATGTTGACTAGGCTCAGCATTCACACTGATTCGCTCTCCAATCATCTAAGGCATGATCAGTAACAAAATAGTTCCTTATTTTTGAAGAAAATTATGTGGCATATAGTCTCACTGATCTGTTTGATAAATATGGCATATCAGTGTCTCTAATTATAGGAAAAGCAAACCCCAAACTAATACAAACTTGGAAGATAGGAAGCTTCTTCTGTTCAACAGAGCAAAGCAACTGGCATCTTTATGTAGGAGAAGAAGCAAGAGTTTGGGAGATTCCAGTGGTACAACTTTGCACGAACATTTTCTGTTTGGCAACTTAACTGAAAAATTGAACTTTTCGAGAAATTCAAATAATGCTTGAAATCGGAAGTAAAAATATAACATACTGGATCTGGGCATCAGGAAAGTGAGCATTGGAAAGCAAAAGCTTAGTTGCTGTTGTTTGTGTAAACCAATATCCCACAGCACTTCAGCATAACATTTACTGTTAGAAACCAGCTGCTATGTAGATGCTCCAAGAGACTTAAAATTGACGATGGGTATAAATCTGGAGGAAACTTTCTTCTGTGTGATGTGAAACCAGAAATACATATTTATAAGCAAGCTGGCAATTTTGCTAGGGGTAATCACTGGACGAGAAATCAAACAGGAAACCTCCAAATATGCCTTTCACATCTTCCTCTTCTTTATTATCCAATAATACAATCACATTTCAAATGGGAGAGATTTTGACTGATGCACATTTGGTGTAGTTCTAAATATTCTGGCCAGACTTTTCCTGCCATTGGGATTCTCAGTTCCTGGCAGCAGCTCAGGGGTTTCCCAGCGGTGTGAGGTGGCTTCAATGCAAAATCCCATTAACAGGAGGCGGAGTATAGAATCCCGCCGCCAACGAATGGCGTGCCACCAAGAAACAAGCAGCTGGGGGACCAGACAATCATGCCCTCTGTGCAAAGGTTTTCCACCTTGCCCAAGATATATTTTGTCTGAACCAGATATACAGTGAATTAATGGACAAGTACCTCTGAATGTTTGTTTTGTATTAATATTCCAGAGGGTTACAGTTAAGAAAATGCTTCACTTCGTCAACCTGGCATAATTCAAAGCTTTTTAATTTCAGAAACAAAAGGCTACTTGTGCTATTCCAGATTCAAAGGCTCTATTCCTTTGCATCCCTGTCTACCACCCCTGATTTTGTTGGTGATGGGGACATTCTGCACAGCTATTCAGCCAAGAGTTCAGCCTCAATGCACACTGGGCTCCTGACTGACTCAGTGTTTGAGCTGGCATGGTCTTAATGCTGCCATTTAAAAGCTTCATTCCAGATCTTGAGCACATCCTCTAGTGTCCTACTGTGCTAATCCATTTGGAGTGCACTTTGCAACCAATCAGCATTCTTTTCTCATATAGTATAAACTTGTTGGGCGAGATTCTTCACTTCCCGATGCCTGGCCGGGAGGGAGGGTGCTCCCGTGAGGGCTGGGGGGAGTGGTGTGGGGTCGCCGGTGGATGGTGAGGGGGTGTCTAGGGGGGTACTATCTGGCAGGTCAGGTCCGCGCAAGGCTGCTGCCATGTTGTACGGCGCGACTGCTGCAGGTGGTCACTGTGTGCATGCACGGCCACGGACCCAGCAATTCTCTGGCCGTATATTTCGTGGAGGACGGGCTTTTTACATGACGCGGCTGTTAGTCCCTCACCAGTCATACCATCAGTGAAGGGGCGCCTCCGATTATTTTCCATGTAAAACGCCACGGATCCTCCGCACTTCGCCTCAGAATCGGAGAATCTGTCCCATTCTTTTCCATTCTATTGCTATTCTTGCGAATTGTCCTGATGAGTGCAAGACAAAAAGTTTCAACAAAATTTATTTTTTTTCAGCAATATTCAATACATATTTTCTCAGATCAAATGGGTCACATTGATATCTCTGTAATTCATCTAAAATTAATAAATTTGCTGAAATTTTTCTCTCCACTCTTTTAAGTATCATGGGATGCACATGAAAGGATATAATTTCTTTAAACTGATCTCCTCATCACAAGTACTCCATCACAGAGACTGCAATTGTAAATGATGTTGAGAGCTATCTACCAGCTGCGCCCCCGTTCGGATGAAAGGGGGTGCAGTATGGCTGGTACAGGATCTGCCTGGCTCGCCACGTCTTGCGAGATCTAACAGGATCTCACTAGACGTCACGATCTGAATCCTGCCCACTGTGGGCAGAATCAGTATTTGGCAAATTAGTGTGAGGCAGCTAGTCTCCTCCAATAGGCGCTCGCCTGATATACCGAGACCCTGGGATCTAACTCTTTCAACTTGGAGACCTTAGGTGAGCACTGGGGCAGCAGGGTAGCATGGTGGTTAGCATAAATGCTTCACAGCTCCAGGGTCCCAGGTTCGATTCCCGGCTGGGTCACTGTCTGTGTGGAGTCTGCACGTCCTCCCCCTGTGTGCGTGGGTTTCCTCCGGGTGCTCCGGTTTCCTCCCACAGTCCAAAGATGTGCAGGTTAGGTGGATTGGCCATGCTAAATTGCCCGTAGTGTCCTAATAAATGTAAGGTTAAGGGGGGGGTTGGGTTACGGGTGTAGGGTGGATATGTGGGTTTGAGTAGGGTGATCATGGCTCGGCGCAACATTGAGGGCTGAAGGGCCTGTTCTGTGCTGTACTGTTCTATGTTCTATGTTCTACTTGTCCTCAGAAATGGTCCTGGCACTGTCAACCTGAAACTCTGGCAGTGCTCTTGACAGCTGGCAGTGCCACCTGGGAACCTTACCATGAGTTCAGATAACAAAGTTCCTGACAATCAGGTTGTTCTTCAAGAATGTCGTATGGAAAGAAAGTGAGGTCGGAACTTACGCTCAGAATGGCCACATAGTGGCTCACGAAGCTGCTAATTGTCACTTAAATTGGATGCTAGTGTTCAGCAAGATGGAAGTGTGAGATTATGGTATGCAATGCTTAGTCTAATGCTCTCTTCCACCAGCAGCCAGATGATTGGGTATCAACTAGTTATTGCAGAGGAATTGGAATGCTACTTAAAGATATATAAGATTTTACTCTTCACTTGTTGCTGGAGGTTTGAAGAGAACTTTTGAAACACTGTGAGAGACTTTCCATGACACTTTGTCAAGACTTTACCCACATTTTTATCAGCATTTAATTCAAAAATCTACTAGGCCTTCTGCAGCAAAAGCTGGAATATATATGTCATATTTATAGTATCTTGAACATAATAAACATACCAAGCTGTTTCATGGAGCATTAGAAAAGAAAATATGACATCACGCCACAGAAGTAAATATTAGGTCAGATGGCCAAAAGTATTCCCAGAGACATAGGCCGGGATTTTCTAGTCAATGGACCCTTGGCTGGTGGAATTTTCCCATACATCAGTCCTGGTGAGAAAACCAGAGAGAATCCCATATCCAGCACTGGTGGGAAAACTCACCATATATTCAGCCTCTTCAACAATCATTTTTCCACATGATTCATGCTTCACCCGTGGCAGCTTGCCTCTGATCCATTCGGCCCGGGCGCTACTTTTAAACACTTGTTCCAAGACAAGTCGAAGAAGGGGTGGGGTGGGGGGCGATGACTGCCAGGAGCCCTCACCAAACGTCTACATGGTGCCAAGCAGAGGTGTAACATCTCGTACTGCGATTGGCAAAACTTACAACCAGCAAGGTCACCAACCCACCTGAGAGGCTGTGTCACGATAGCGAGCGCCACCTCGTTCCATAAGAGGATGGGGCTACAGTGCAGAAAGAAAATGAATGATCTTCTTCCTCATGTCTCCTGTTGCACCTCTTAACACACCCATCACACCTCCAAAGTGATCTCTCTCCCAACTACCTCACAGGGTCCCAACACTTGCTATGCTGACCTCCCCCTTGTGGTCCCACAGTAGATGATCTGCTCTTCGCATCCCCGTTCCCACTCACTTCCCATGCATTCCAGACATCATCACTATCTGAATTGGCAGGACTCCCACCTACATTCACCCATCTGTCTCATTGCAGGACGAACTTGAGCACAACGGGCGTGAGCAGGCACAGCCTACCAAAGTCAAGGCCGAGCTTAGAGCCCTCATGCCCTTTGAGGAGAGAGCACTTGGGCTGACCAGCGAGGAGCAGAGGGTGAGGTAGGGGCACCAGACAATAAGGGCAACCCACAACACATGTAGCCATGGTGCAAGACTCAAGTGAGTTAAACTTCATGTGACTGCAAGGCTAACTGGAGGAGTCTCATCACCTTCAGTCCGAGGAGATGATGCCGTCACACCTACGTAACGAGTCTAACCCTGCGAGGGGGCATCCACAGTGAAGATCTTTGCCCATGATATGCACTCCATGGCATGGGATGTTCGCTCTATGGTTCAGCTCATTACCGCCAAGACTGAAGGCATGCGCTCCATTGTGCAGAGCACTGTGTAGGCTCAAGTGGGAATCGCAAACTCAGTGCGTCATCCCTGTGCAGTGTGAGAATGGCATCGCCCTGTCTCTCCCACACAGACGACAAAGTAAAGACACGCCGCTGCTGGCATGGGCCTTACAGCCCCCCACACCAACCCCGCATCTATGGAAGGTTGACCTCCTTCCTCCCCAACACCAACACATATGCCTCTCATATCTGCCAGTATTCCCTAGTTATGAGGACACCCAGGGTTGAAGGTGCGGAGAGAGACTGCCCACCTCGTCAGAAGGTGGAGGTGCTGCTCAAACTCTTCCCAATCCAGCTGCTCACCCCACGGCAGTGACAGGTTGTACAGACTGCGGCAGATGACCACGATTCGGGACACATTCTGGGGGCTCTACAGGACCGCTCACCCTGACCAGTCGAGTGCCTGCCGAGTTCTGCCGAGTCCTGCTGACGTGGTTCACATATGCTCCCACCCGGCGGAACCTCGGTATTCTGGCTGTGGGGGCCGTCCTGGTGGGGGGACGGGGGGGATCCGACTCGGGGGTGGGGGGGGGGCTCAACGGTGGCCAGGCCCGCGATTGGGTGCTACCGATTGGCAGGCATGCTCATTCCGGGGTGGGGGGGGGGCTATGCTCCTCCCGCCGGGTCCCTGTAGGGCTCCGCCATGTTGCGCAGGGGCCGACGCAGAGTCAGCAACCATGCGCATGCACCGGCGCGGAGACGGCCGTAGCGCGCATGCGCGGGCCCGCGCCGGCCGTGCAGGGCTCGCTTTCGGCGCCGGAGCAGCCCACAGCACTCCGGCGTCATTCCAGCACCCTGAAATCCGGAGAATAACTGGTCTAAGAGGCCCATTGGCGTCGGCAAACACCGGCCATCGTCTTCGTGTGAGGAAAGATAAGTGTGATTTCTTTCAAACATTAGTCCAAAGCTGCACCACGTGCGTGGGTAAGGAATGCATGGCAGTTGTCCCTATTGCTTCCAGGGGAGTGGCCAAAAATTCCATGCCAATGTCTACACATTGACTTTGCTGGTCCATACGAGGGGCACATGTTCATGGTCATAGTAGATGCACCTTCTTTCCAAACGGCCTGAGGTGCTCCCGGTGAAATCAACAACCATTGAAAAACATGATGAGAATTTCACCAGATTTGGGGAACCAGAACAAATCAAGAGTGCTAACGGCCCACAGTTTACTGCTCAGGGGTTTGAAGATTACTTACAGATGGTATTCATCATATACAATCGCCACCTTACCACCCATCCAGGAACGGTTTAGCCAAAAGATTTGTTCAGGTTTGAAGCACGCACTGAAAGCTTTCAAGGATTAAGGTTCATTATATTGCTGCTTGGACAGTTTCTTGGCGACTTATCACAACTCAACACATACGACTACACAAAGTTCCCTAGCTGTATTGCTAATGAAGAGGAAGCTGAGAACCATCTTTGATTTACTATTATCGCGGGAGACATCCAAGATAGTAGAACACAATCAGCAGTTGCAGGTCATGACAAGTGAAGGTAATTCAGGAAGGCATTTGCTTAAACAAGGAGAGTAGGTGTTGGCACACAGCTTTACCACTCGCGAGAAGGGGGTTCCTGCAACTGTATTGGCTCGAACTGGTACAAGCTTTTATATCGTACAAGCTAATGTGGAGATGATATTCAGATCAGCTGCTATCTATCTGTATTGATGTGCCAGTGCAATATACGACAGGGCTATGTCAAGTGGAAACACCATCCACACGGCCAAATTATGTGACTCTAACTTCTGGCCAATCCACTGGAGCAGAGATTGCTGAAACATTCCTTGTTGCTACTAGTATTTCTTCTGCAAAAGAGACTGTAATGCCTTCCAGGATAGAGTCATCCACAGACAAACCGAAGGTCACGAACAACCAAATCCCTGGAGTACGCAGGCAACCAGTGTGGAATAGATGCTCGCCAGATGGTCTTTCCTATTGACTCTAAATGACTCTGTAAAAATACCATAGCTATTCGTTGTGTTGGACCTTAGAAGTAAAGAGGGTGGCGCAGTGGTTAGAACTGCTGCCTCACGGCGCCGAGGTCCCAGGTTCAATCCCATCTCTGGATCACTGTCCGTGTGGAGTTTGCACGTTCTCTCCATGTTTGCTGTGGGCAGGGTAGGTGGATTGGCCATGCTAAATTGCCCCTTAATTGGAAACAATAAATTGGGTGCTCTAAATTTTTTTTTTAAAGAAGTAGAGAGGGAGTGACGTATTATATGTGAGTTGATATTGTTCTGCTGTTGCATGGTCTCTTTGAGATTTGAGCCATGTAATAGTCCGTGATGTCATTGGCTATTTTGCAGGATTAGAGTCAGTCTAGATCTAGCCTTTGTACTGTTCGCACCTTCCAATAAACCAATGTTGATTATATCGTTCAACCTATGTTATTCAGCAATTCTTTTCTTTATTCTGCAAGTACAATATACAATACAATGGATTTGTGTTCTGATCTCGTGAGGGAACCAGACACTACCACCTGTTATCTACTGAATGGAGTGATTGGTGAGCAGCTTCACCATGACGCTTTGCATTGGGGAGGGAGGGGCACATCTGTGCCAGCTCTCTGTTATGGAGATGTGGGTCGGCATTCTCCGACCCCGCGCCGGGTCGGAGAATCCCTTGGGGGACATGAGAATCACGCCTCCCCACCCTGACGCTAGCTTCCCGATTTGCCCCCACCGATTCTCAGGCGCACGCGGGATTCCCGCCGTGCCGGTCGGGAGCAGTTGAAAGACCCCCACCCCGCCCAAGGGGATTCTTCAGGCCCCGAAGGGCCGAGTGGCTCGGTTCAATGCTTGGTTTACGAATGGGGTCATTCAGTGGCACACACATACATTGCAATATTGCAATACTGCAATACTGACTAAATTGGAACTATTGACTTATCAAGGAAGAGTCATGAAAGACAGGAGGGACAACAGGGAAGGTAGACTTTCTCCCCAAATAGTGAAGGATATCCCATCCTCCCATGGACCTCCTTCATTAGGATCTCTAGTCGTAGATCTGAGAACCTGTGTATCAGTTTCCTTGGTCCCTGAGCTATCCTGGAACATACAATATACTATACTGTATATTATCTGACAAACTGCACATCAACTGTGTTTAGTGGGTAAGTGCAGAATGTAAGATACAGCTTCAGGACAATTGTGCCTAATTAGCACTTGTCCACTGAACGTGAGGTTGATGGTTTCAGACTTTCAAGACATGCTTAAATCATGATAATCACAAATTAACATGAAAATTTCATCAGACGTTTTGTATTATACAGCATCCATTTAGCACGAGTTTTCACCCATTAACCAAAGCCTTCACCAGAATCTTTCAAATTAGATGTTACACTGAGGCTCCATCTGTCCTCTTGTAAGAAAATATAAGCAGAGCAGGCAGGTTCCTACCCGATGCCAAATGCCATGGGCAATGCCGGAGCAGACTCGATGGGCCGAATGGCCTCCTTGTGCACTGTGGATTCTATGATTCACCCTCTTCACCTCGGACATTACATCCGCGAACCCCTGCCAGAATCCTTTCAGTTTCGGACAAGCCCAAAACATGTGCTCATGATTTGCAGGCCTCCATGCACAGCACCTACACCTGTTCTCTACCCACTCAAAGAACGTGCTCATCCTGGCCTCTATCATGTGCGCCCTATGAACTACCTTAAACTGGATAAGGCTGAGCACACGAGGAGGACACATTCACCCTCCTCAGAGCCTCCACACACAACCTGGCCTCTGTCCACACCCCGCTCGCAGTTCCTCCTCCCATTTCTGCTTGACTTCCCCTAATGGGCTCCCTTAACTTCCTATAGATCTCAGACACCCCCCGCTCAAAAAATTTAGCTCGCAGTGTTGCAGGGCCAGAGAACGGGAGCTCACCCAACCTCCTCTCCTGCCCCCTGGTCTCGATTGGGAACACCTCACACTTCCCCATGTTTAGCTTATATCTGAAAAACCGGGTAAATCCCTCCAGAATACCCATAATTCCCCCAATATACTTCCCAGTGGGTCAGAAATATGAAGCAGCAGGTCAACGGCATACATGAGACCCTGTGCCAACCACCAAGACCCTCCCCCCCCCCCCCCCCCCCGGGTCTGGGGTTTTGATTCATAAAGCCTCCTGTAATACTGCTCAAATACCCCATTCACCCCCACTGGGTCCAGTACCACACTACCCCTCCCATCCTTCACCTTTCCAATCTCTCTCGCCGCCTCCTGCTTCCTGAGATGTTGGGCCAGCATCCTCCAAGCCTTCTCCCTATACTCATACAGTGCCCCTCTGGCCATCCGCAAATGCCCTATTGCATTCCTCATGGACATCAGCCCTGACTCCATCTGGAGCTTCTGCCTCTCCTTCATCAATCCTGCCTCCGGGGCCTCCAAACACCTTCTGTCCACCCATAGAATCTTGTCCATCTACCTTGTCATCTCTGCCTCCTTCTCCGTATGCGCCCGGATCAATATGAACTCCTCCCCAACCACTGCCTTGAGTGCCTCCCACAGCGTGTCGGCCGAGACCTCACCTGTATCGGTTAGTTCCACATACCCCCGGATGGCAGCCCTCGGCCACTCACACACCTTCTCATCCACTAACAACCCAACGTCCAGCCTCCACTGTGGGCGCTGTGCTTTCCCCCCCCCCCCACTGCCCCCCCCCCCCCACCGCGCCCCCCCCCCCCCCCCCCAGTCCTCTTGAAAGTTCACCCAATGTGGCGCATGGTCTGAAACCATGATGCCGAGTACCCAGAGTCGACCACACCACCGATAATGCCTTGTGCACCATGAGAAAATGGATGACTCAGGGAGTGTGTCGAAATCCTCTTCATCCTCTGGCGTGGGCAGGGGAAGGAGGGATGGTCCTGGTGGGGTTAATGTTGGGAGCGCCGGGGGAGAGGAGGGTGGTGCCGGGCCGGAGAAGTGTGTATGGGTAGAACGTGCTGGTGCCAGGTACCTGAGGGAGACAGTATCTTAGGCATACTGTGGGTTGGCATGGAGCAAGTGCACCCTATCCACCAACGGGTCCGCCTTGTGGAGTCGGACGTGCCTACGGAGCAGGACCGGTGCTGGAGCTGCGAGCCAAGTGGGGATTAACACCCCGGATGTGGACTTCCTGGGGAAGGCAAAAAGACGTTCATGGGGTGTTTTATTCGTAGCGGTGCACAGTAGTGACCGGATGGAGTGCAGTACATGAGGGAGGACCGCCTGCCAGCGAGAGGCTGGGAGGTTCCTGGACCGTAGGGCCAGCTGGACGGCCCTCCATACCGTCCCATTCTCCCTCTCTACCTGCCCGTTTCCCCGGGGGTTGTAGCTGGTCGTCCTGCTGGAGGCGATACCCCTGCTGAGCAGGAACTGACGCAGTTCATCACTCATCAATGAGGATCTCCTGTCACTGTGGATGTAGGCGGGGAAACCGAACAGAGAGAAGATTGTGTTTAGGGCTTTGATGACGGTGGCAGACGTCATATCGGGTCATGGGATAGCGAAGGAAAATCTGGAGTACTCATCGACCACACTGAGAATATACGTGTTTTTGTCGGTGGGGGAGAAGGGCCCTTTTAAATCCACGCTGAGACGTTCAAAGGGGCGGGAGGCCTTCACCAGGCACACACGGTCCGGCCGGTAGAAGTGCGGCTTGCACTCCACACAGACCTGGCTGGCAGACCCTGGTGACTGTCCGTACTTCCTCGACGGAGTAGGGCAGATTGCGAGCCTTGACAAGATGGTACAATCGTGTGACCCCCGGGCGACAAAGGCTGTCGTGTAAGGCCCGAAGTCAGTTTACTTGTGCACTGGCACATGTACCTCGGGATAGGGCGTCTGGGGGCTCGTTGAGTTTTCCGGGGCGATACAAAATCTCGTAATTACAGGTGGAGAGCTCGATTCTCCACTGCAAGATTTTACCCTTTTTGATCTTGCCCCGCTGCGTGTTGTTAAACATTAAGGCTACCGACCGTTGGTCAGTGAGGAGAGTGAATCTCCTGCCGGCCAGGTAATGCCTCCAATGCCGCACAGCTTCAACAATAGCTTGGGCCTCTTTTTCGATGGACGAGTGCCGAATTTCTGAGGCATGAAGGGTGCGGGAAAAGAATGCCACAGGTCTGCCTGCCTGATTGAGGGTGGTGGCAAGTGCGATGTCTGATGCGTAACTTTCTACTTGGAAGGGCAGTATCTCATCTACTGCGTGCATCCCGGCCTTGGCTATATCAGCTCTGATACGGGGGAAGGCCTGTTGTGCCTCGGCCGTAAGGGGAGAGTGGATGGACTGAATGAGTGGGCGGACCTTAATATCCACATAATGTCCACATAATATGGTACACACTGGGCATAGTAGGAGAAGAACCCCAGGCAGCGTTTGAGGGTCTTGGGGCAGTGGGGGAGGGGAAGCTCCATGAGGGGGCGCATGCGGTCGGGATCGGGCCCCAGAACTCCGTTCTGGACCACATAGCCGAGGATGGCTAAGCGGGTTGTGCTGAATATGCACTTCTCCTTGTTGTAGGTGAGGTTGAGGAGCGTGGCGGTGTGGAGGAATTTGGCAAGGTTGGCGTCGTGGTCCTGCTGATCGTGGCCACAGATGGTGACGTTGTCGAGGTACGGGAAGGCGGCCCGCAAACCGTACCGGTCGACCATTCGGTCTATCTATCTTTGGAAGACCAAGACCCCATTACTGATGCCGAAGGGAACCCTGAGGAAGTGATAGAGACGACCGTCCACCTCGAAAGCAGTGTATGGACGGTCCAATATACGAATGGGGAGTTGGTGGTAGGCGGATTTGAGGTCTATCCTTGAGAAGACCCGGTACTGCGCAATCTGATTTGCGTGGGAGGGAGTACGCGTCGAGCTGCGTGTACCGATTGATGGTCTGGCTGTAGTCCACGACCATTCTGTGTTTCTCCCCAGTTTTAACGACAGCCACTTGGGCTCTCCGGGGGCTGTTGCTGGCCTCGATGATGCCTTTCCGAAGCAACCGCTGGACCTCGGACCTGATGAAGGTCTTGTCCTGGGTGCTGTACCGTCTGTTCTTGGTGGCAACGGGTGCAATCCGGAGTTAGATTGACAAAGAGGGAGGGTGGGTCGACCTTTAGGGCCGCGAGGCCGCACATAGTGAGGGATGGTAGGGGCCCACCGAAATTGAGGGTAAGGCTCTGGAGATTGCACTGGAAGTCAAGGCCTAGTAGTAGTGCAGTGCAGAGATTAGGAAGGACGTAGAGATGGAAGCCACTGAATTATACGCCCTGGACCATGATAGTGACCGTGCAGAACACCCGGATCGCGACAGAATGGGATCCGGAGGCCAGGGAGATTCTTTTATTGGCAGGGTGGACCGCGGGGGAGCAGCGCCTTACTGTATCTGGGTGAATGAAGCTTTCAGTGCTCCCTGAGTCCAGCAGGCACGATGACACGTGACCGTTGATTCTCACACTGGTCGAAGCGGTGGCCAGGTTGTGCGGACGAGACTGGTCGATCGTCACTGAAGCGAGCTGTGGTCAGTCATCGCTGGCATCAGAAGATGGAGAGCGTGGGGGGCCCAGGTCATGGAATGCTGTCGGCATCCATTCCCCTTGGGGAAGACAGGATGGCGGCGCCTGAAGATCCTGCGGGGGACAAAATGGTGGCGCCCATGGGCCGTACGTTGCAGGGGCTGGACAAGATGGCGGCACCCATGGGCCACACGTGGACTGAGGGGGGGAAGATGGCGGCGCCCACTGGCCGCTCACGGCCCCGGGAGGTGAAGGTGGTGGCGGCCACTGCCCGCGCTTGGCCCCGGGAGGTGAAGATGGCGGCGCCCACTGGCTGCGCGTAGTCCAGGGAGGTCCGGCTGGGGCGGCCGTCTGTGGGGTCCATGAGGGATAGGAGGGGTGGGCCGCGCGGCTGGCAGGATAGGCCTGAGCATTACGTGAGGCGACCATCATGGAAACTGCTCGCTTTTTAGTCTCGGCGAGGTTGAGCAGTCTTTGGCGTATGAGGTCCGACCCAATCCCCGTCACAAAGGTTGGAATGTTCGGTGGTCGTAACGGCCTGACAGTCACAGTCCCGAACGAGTGGGATTAGGGCCCGCCAGAAGTCTTCTATGGACTCACCAGGGAGTTGAGAGCGAGTGACGAGTACGTGTCTGGCGAAAAGTGTGTTTATTTTCTGTGCGGCGTTTTCTTTGAGGAGCGCCATGGCATCTGCGTAATTCGGGGCGTCCTGGATCAGCAGAAACATGTTGGAGCTCAACCTTGAGTACAGGATCTGTATCTTCTGAGCCTCCGTTGGAGGGGTGGTCGCTGAGTTGATATAGGCCTCAAAGCGAGCTAGCCAGTGATTAAAGTCCTTTTTGGCGTTGCTTGATGGCGGATCCAGCTGCAGGCGATGTGGTTTGATTCGGAGGTCCATCTTTTAGAAAATCTTACTGCAATAAATTGATGCACGATCAATTTTACAAAGACTAAGGTTGGATACAACTGTGGCTTTATTGCAGTAAGTTGTGTGGCCTCCCACAGCAGCTGGTGAAATAGCTGCTGAATAGAGGACACGCAGGGGGAACCAGCAGGCATGGGCTACCGGCGAACCTGTCGTACAGGTCCTACCTTACATCGCCACCGTTGACACACTCCCCAACTTCGGGCTTGACCTGTCCAAACCGGACCCCTCATAATCAACCGTTGTGAGTCCAGGTTCTGGATCTTTCCCAGCATCCACCTCATAAACTCCACATCGTCCCAATTTGGGGCACAAACACTGACCAAAACCATCAGCATCCCCTCCAGCTTCCCACTCACCATCACAAACCGCCCTCCCCAATCTGCCCCAATACACCCCACCTCAAACGCCACCCGTTTATTTACCTGCACTGCCATCCTCCATGTCTTCATGTCTAATCCTGTAATCCCGAATGAAAGACTTACCCTACCCCCTTCCTTCTCCCCCCCCCCCCCCCCCCAAACCCGGTTCCTTAGCCTTGTCTGATCCCTGATCTTCAAGTGTGTTTCTTGCAAGAAGGCCACGTCCGGCCTTCAAGCTCCTCAGGTGTGTGCACACCAGTTTAACTGGCCCATTCAGCCCTCTCACATTCCATGTGACCAGCTTGGTTGGGGGGGGCTCCCCACTCCCCTCTCCTGCCGATCAACCATATTCCTTCTTGGGCCAGCCTCCGGCCCACCCTCAGATGTCCACCATCACCACACCTTCGCATGCTACACCACAGCAACCACACTTTGTCAGCAGCCACCCCCCCCCCCCCCCCCCCCCCCGTCCCCCACCACTGAAGAAAACAACAATCCCACCCCCCTCTGCTACACTAACCACTGGCCATCCCCCATTAACCATCCTGCCCAGCTAGCCTGGCAGGCCCTGCCCAAGGCTCCTGAGCCTCCTACCCCCCTCCCACCCTGCAGATTCCCCTCTCCCGTGACGCAAAAACAACAATAGAACAAGAAAAAAGGTGCACTCACCCTCAACGCAACAAAACATCTCAAAGGAGAGAAGTTCTCCAACAACAAAAAAATGAAAAAAGATACAAGAAAACAAGAAGGACTGAAAAAGCACCCATCTCTTCACACCTCCTTCACAGTTCAATGTCCTCGATCTCCTGCCAGTCCATTGTCTCTTAAAAACTCCATCACCTCCTCTGATGTTCTGAAATAATGTTCTCAACTATTAAAAGTCATCCAGAGGTGGGCCGGGTACAACATCCTGAACTTCGCCCCTTTTTGAGGAGGGCAACCTTCACCTGATTAAACCAGGCTCTTCTCTTCGGCAGGTCCGCGCCCAGATCTTGATACAGCCGAAGCTCGCTCCCCTCCCAAGTGCACCTCCTCGTCTGCCTCCCCCATCTCAATATCTTCTCCTTGTCCAGGAACCGGTGGAGACGCACCAGCATCGCCCTCGGCAGCTCATTCTCCTGAGGCTTCCTCAATAGCGCTCTGTGCACTCAATCGACCTCCAGGGGCCGGTCAAAGGCCCCCTCCCCCATCAACTTTTCAATCATCTTGGCCACATACATGCTAGCCTTCGATCCCTTGATGTCTTCAGGCATGTTTAGCACACTGGGCTAAATCGCTGGCTTTGAAAGCAAACCAAGGCAGGCCAGCAGCACGGTTCGATTCCTGTAACAGCCTTCCCGAACAGGCGCCGGAATGTGGCGACTAGGGGCTTTTCACAGTAACTTAATTGAAGTCTACTCGTGACAATAAGCGATTTTCATTTTCATTTCATCCCCACGATTCTTAGATTTTGTCTCCGGGAATGATTCTCCAGGTCCTCCATCTTCTCCTTTAACCGCTTCTGGGTCTCTCGCATCAGACGCACTTCAGCCACCAACGAGGCGAGATGCTCCTCGTGCTCCCCCACCACCTCCTCTACTTTAAGAATGGCCTGGCCTTGGGACTCCAGCTTCTGCTCCACATGGTTCTAATGGTTCCACCGCCTTGGCTAGGTCCTCGTGCGTCTCCCTCCTCTTTCGGCTAAACCTCTCATTTAGGAAGTCCACCAGATGCTCTGTCGACCACTGGGCAGGCAAGGCAGGCCCTTTACCCTCCGCCATCTTGACCTTTGTCACATAAAGATTCTCTAGCTCCAACAGCTCCCTTCTTCGCGCTCCACTTCTGGGGCGAAATTCTCCAACCCCATGCAGGGTTGGAGAATCGGCCGGCAGCGGCGTTAATCCCGCTCCCGCCGGGTTTTTTATTCTCCGTCCGGCCAAAAACCGGCGTTGTGCAAATCCCGCCGGCAGCCTCTGAAAACAGCTGGCGCCGGCGGGATTTGATTATATTTTTCTTTCACCAAATCTCCGGCCCGGATGGGCCGAAGTCCCGCCGACGTGGCCACGGGTCACGTCGGCGAAAAACAGAGTAGCTTTAAAACGGCGTCAACCATTGATGGGGTTGCGGCGTTGGGGGGGTTGCGGCGTTGGGGGGGTTGCGGCGTTGGGGGGGGGTTGCGGCGTTGGAGGGGGGGTTGCGGCGTTGGAGGGGGGTTGCGGCGGTGGGGGGGGGTTGCGGCGTTGGAGGGGGGGTTGCGGCGTTGGAGGGGGGTTGCGGCGTTGAGAGGGGGGTAGGGGTGGTGGTGGATGGGGGTAGGGGTGGTGGGGAGAGGGTAGGGTGGTGGGGAGGGGGTAAAGGGTTGTGGGGAGGGGGGAGGTGTGGGGGGGGGGGGTGGAGGGGGGAGGGGGTAGGGGGGAGGGGGGGCGTTGGAGGGGTAGGGGTGGTGAGGGTGTATGGGTGGTGAAGGGGTGTAGGGGCGTTGAGGGGTTGGATGGTGGGAGGGGGTTGGGGGTATGGTCAGAGCGGCGGCAGAGGGGGCGACGGTGCGTTAGGCCCCGGCCATGCCGTCGCCCCCGCCTCTGCACACCGCTGCCCCTACCCCAACCCCCCCCTCACCACCCCTACGCCCCTCCAACGCCGCCCCCCCCCTCCTCAACGCCGGTACACCCAACCACCCTCCTCTCAATGCAGGTAACCCCCCCCTCGCCTCTCCTCTCAACTCAACGCAGCAAACCCCTCCCTCTCCCTCCTCTCAACTCAATGTCCGCAAACCCCTCCCCCCGCTCCTCTCAACGTAGGTAACCGCCCTTCTCCCCTCTCCCTCAACTCAACGCCGCAACCTCGCCCCTCCGCTCCCCCTCGCCCTCTCCCTCTCCCCTCTCCCTCACACTCTCCCTCTCCCTTCCCTCTCCTCCGCCTCTCCCCCTCCTCCCGTCCCTCCTCTCCCCCGTCTCCCCTCTCCCTCCTCCCTCGCCCTCTCTCCCCCCTCTCCCTCCCTCCCTCTCCCCCATCTCAAACTCAGCAACCCCCCTCCCCAACAAACGCCGGGTCTCTCTCTTCTCCTCCCCCCCCAAACGCCGGGTCTCTCTCTCCCCCCCAAACGCCGGGTCTCTCTCTTCTCCTCCCCCCCAAACGCCGGGTCTCTCTCTTCTCCTCCCCCCCAAACGCCGGGTCTCTCCCTTCTCCTCCCCCCCCCAAAGGCCGGGTCTCTCTTTCTCCTCCCCCCCCCCCAAACGCCGGGTCTCTCTTTCTCCTCCCCCCCCCCCAAAACGCCGGGTCTCTCTTTCTCCTCCCTCCCCCCCCCCCCAAAGGCCGGGTCTCTCTTTCTCCTCCCTCCCCCCCCCCCCCCAACGCCGGGTCTCTCTTCCTCCTCCCCCCCCCCCCCCCCCCAACGCCGGGTCTCTCTTCCTCCTCCTCCCCCCCCCCCCCAACGCCGGGTCTCTCTTCCTCCTCCCCCCCCCCCCCCCCCAACGCCGGGTCTCTCTTCCTCCTCCTCCCCCCCCCCCCACGCCGGGTCTCTCTTTCTCCTCCCTCCCCCCCCCCCAAAGGCCGGGTCTCTCTTTCTCCCCCCCCAAAGGCCGGGTCTCCCATTCTCCTCCCCCCCCGACGCCGGGTCTCTCTTCCTCCTCCCCCCCCCCCCCACAATGCCGGGTCTCTCTTCCTCCCCCCCCCGTCCCCAACGCTGGGTCTCTCTTCCTCCTCCCCCCCCCCCCCCCCCCACGCCGGGTCTCTCTTCCTCCTCCTCCCCCCCCCCCAACGCCGGGTCTCTCTTCCTCCTCCTCCCCCCCCCCCCCAACGCCGGGTCTCTCTTCCTCCCCCCCCCCCCCAACGCCGGGTCTCTCTTCCTCCTCCCCCCCCCCCCCCCAACGCCGGGTCTCTCTTCCTCCTCCTCCCCCACCCCCCCCCCACGCTGGGTCTCTCTTCCTCCTCCCCCCCCCCCCCCAACGCCGGGTCTCTCTTCCTCCTCCTCCCCCCCCCCCCCCCCCCCCCCCCCAACGCCGGGTCTCTCTTCCTCCTCCTCCCCCCCCCCCCAACGCCGGGTCTCTCTTCCTCCTCCTCCCCACCCCCCAACGCCGGGTCTCTCTTCCTCCTCCCCCCCCCCCCCCCCCCAACGCCGGGTCTCTCTTCCTCCTCCTCCCCCACCCCCCAACGCCGGGTCTCTCTTCCTCTTCCTCCTCCCCCCCCCCCCCAACGCCGGGTCTCTCTCTCCCCACCACACAAACGCCGGGAGTCGCCACTTCCGCAGCGGGTGAAACTGACGCGTACCGCTGCTGGCCCTTTCGGGAATGGAGATTACCGGCTTAACAGAAGGCCCTGACGCCGGAGTCATCCGCACCGCTTTTTCCCGCCGGAAATGGGCGTCACGTCGGTCCGCAGAAAATTTCGCCCCTGGTCTGTGGATCCATCCACCAGCCCCACCAGTGAAGTTAAACTTTCTCCAGTCACCCCTGCACCCTTTTTCAACAAAACATCCACCCTATAAACGGAGAAAAGGTCCGAAAACACTGCCTCGATGGGAGCTGCCAAATGTGCAACCACTCACTCCTTGGCAGGCACCAGAAGCCCTGATTTGAGGTCAGTTGAGTCATTAAAATGAAAAGATTGGCTGGAGTCACTACCTGGGGAGGAAACCTTCCAAGGATCGATCATTACGTCCCTTTATGGTAAAATTGGCTGTTCAAACAAAAGCAGGTATGCAGCAGTTTCCAATCAACAGCAGTTTGAATCCATGTTTGTGAGTATTTCAAGGACAAAATCAGAGGTTGGCACAGATCAGCCCCTTGACACTCAAGTTGTCCAGTAATTTATATGCTCAGTTAATCCTCATCAGCCCTGAGGTAGGAACTCTCATTCTATCATCAGTAATGAAAATCAATAATTATTGATTTAAGCCAAATAAATCGAGGATTAGAATACAGATTTTCTTATCAGTGCAAGTTGAGCAGTATTTCACTTAATCCTTTAAATGCTTCAGATTTAGAGCTGGTGGCCCCTAAAATTTGCAACTATTCCAATTTACTGCCACCATATCTTTGATTTGAAGCAAGCAAACTGTAGATAAAGGGAACTATGCTCCTGGGACATTGTTTTGGAGTAGCAACACCACAATTGACTTCCCATCAGCATCATTTAGGAGGTTTAACAAGCTAGGTAAATGTACTCACTACTATTGAATAATAGGTAGAAGAAGGCAAATTCACATGAATACTACACCAAAAGGCTTAATTCGACAGCTGGGCTGAGAAGACCAACATCGCAGAACAACAGGAACTTTAAAGGTTCAAATTGAAGAGCAGAGTGTTGCGCTGTAATTTTTGATATTAAGATTAGGTTGGTGACAGATGCAAATATATGGATAAGAGTGATGTGTCAGTTATGATAATAATTTTTATTAGTGTCACAGTAGGCTTACATTAACACTGCAATTAAGTTACTGTGAAAATCCCCGAGTCGCCACACTGTAGCACCTGTTCAGGTACACGGAGGGAGAATTCCGAATGTCCAATTCACCTAACAAGCACATCTTTCGGGAATTAAGGGAGGAAATTGGAAGAAACCCACGCAGACACGGGGAGAACGTGCAGACTCCGCACAGACAGTGACCCAAGCCGGGAATCGAACCCGGGTCGCTGGCACTGTGAAACAACAGTGCAAACTACTGTGCTATCGTGCCATCCATAATTGAAATTTCAGCTCAAAAAGAGCAGACTATCTGCTGATGGTGACTCAGAATATGGCAGAAGAAACTTAAAATGTTTATTTTTGTTGACCGGGTGAAAGCTGACTCAAAAGAAGTTGGCAAGAGCAACATTGGGGAAAAATAATCTCTTGTTCAGGGCTTACAGATAAATAATAGCTTGAACTGTGAAAGACGACCTGCATCGTAACCTACTGAATTCTACACTTTAGACCTTTCTGTAGAAAATACTATATAATCTGAATGATCACCATTGTGGTTTCACAAATTGAAACATGAACGGTCATGCAAACACAACAAGAACACAACACGATAACAGGATTAATGTATCTGTCATTAACTTAATGAATCATTGTCAGAGGATATAGACTCTCTTGGCACCACAATCCCCATAGAGAAGCTGAAGGCCTATTGAACCTGATGACTGAAAGAAAAAAAAGACTTGCTTTGATACAATGCCTTTCACGTTGGCCTGACAGTCAGTGAAGTACTTTGAAGGTTTATTCACTGTTGTGAAGGTGCAGTCACTGTTGTAATGGAGGAAACAAAACAACCATTTTACACATAACAAGCAGCTAAACAGTATTGTGTTAATGGTCATACTTAATAACCTGTAGGCATAATGGTAAATGTGCTCACATTCAATGTAGAGAGTGCTGGTTCAACAAAATACTAATACTGTCAAGGTTATCATTTACACTATAATCAGCCAGAGGCTGGAAAGAATATAAATATACAAGTCAGAGTTGAACGCTTTTACATGATGCCAGACTGTATTGGACCATTGATTTGTAGCACTGCAGTGGAGAGAATGCCAACCAATTGTTGTAATTGGCTGCCCTTCGACTTGCAGATGATGTATACTCAGGGTCATGAGCTTCTGTGACATGGGTCTTCATGTGACTGAACTGGACAATTCTCAACCTGCATATCTTTGAATACTTGGGTGAGGATATCTCAGAAGGTAGTGAGATCTAGAGTCAAGATTAGCTTCCTTTGCTTTCCTTCTCTGGCTTTGCTCTGCCTCATTATTAAGAAGCTGTGACACAAAGCATGAGATGGTTTGTTGGACAAGTTGTCTCCATTCCGAACTATTGGTAGCAAGCTCCCCTTAATCATTAATGTCAATGTCGCCATGCTCCAAGGAGAGATACAGATTATCTTTGAAGAATTTACATTATCCTCCCTATAGGGTTGGCCATTTGAGAGTTGATACAACAGAACCTGGCAAAGTGGATGGTTTTCAGCCATCCAATCCAGTCCATTGAAGTTGATTCTGCAGGATTTTTGCCTGATCGCTGGTGGAGCTGGTTTGAAGAAGGACACTAGCATTTATTTGAAGGTCCTCCCATTGAATTCAAAGGGTGCAATAGGGACATTGCCAATGGAATTGGGCAGCACGGTAGCATTGTGAATAGCACAATTGCTTCACAGCTCCAGAGTCCCAGGTTCGATTCCGGCTTGGGTCACTGTCTGTGCAGAGTCTGCACATCCTCCCCGTGTGTGCGTGGGTTTCTTCCGGGTGCTCCGGTTTCCTTCCACAGTCCAAAGATGTCCAGGTTAGGTGGATTGGCCATGATAAATTGCCCTTAGTGTCCAAAATTGCCCTTAGTGTTGGGTGGGGTTACTGGGTTATGGGGATAGGGCGGAGGTGTTGTCCTCGGGTAGGGTGCTCTTTCCAAGAGCCGGTGCAGACTCGATGGGCCGAATGGCCTCCTTCTGCACTGTAAATTCTATGATAATTGCCTTAGTACCTCATGTGTCACAGTCCAGGACTCACTGCAATACAACTGCTTTCTACTCAAGGATTTTTATTGACTTCAGATGTCTTTGTTACAAACACTATGCTGTGGCTTATAGAAGACTGAACTGAATCAACTGATGCAGTGTTCTTGGATTTTTGAGGAAATGATCGCCTTTTGAGAAAGGTGGCTGCCAACATATGGGGAGGACTCAATGTATTCCAGTCTCTCCTTCAACATGTATGGGAGTGGGAGCATTTGGTTAACCAGGTGTGGGGTGAGAAATTAGTTTTGTTTTGACAACATTCAAGAGCATTGTATGCAGAATTGAAGAGATCAGGCATGTAAATCTGGTACTGAGTGAGCAGCAACATGTAGTCGTCTGCAAATTGTTGATCATGTACATGGTGGTATGTTTGCTTCTAGCATGGAGCTGACTAAAGGGTTTTTCATCTACTTGGAATATAATATTGACTCCACAGGGCATTTCATTTTTCATGAGGTGAAAAGCCATTGTCAGGTAGATTGTAAATGGAAGAGTTGGGGGGGGGGGGGGGGGGGGGGGGGGGGACACAGCCTTGCTTGACCCTGGCCCGGATTTTGTTTCAGATCTCCCAATACAGATAGTTACAGTCATATCATCATGAAGCAATTCCAGTATGTTAATGAAGTTTCTTGAACCTCCAAATCTTTGGAGCGCAACCCACAGAGTCTCGCAATTTATTGAGTAAATACTTGGGTCAGGTCGATGAACGCAATGAAGGGTTCTCAGTGTCATCCACGGCATTTTTCTTGGATTTGTCATGTCGGAAGTTCCTCTCGAACATCTGAAGCCAAATTGTGTCTCTGAAAGGATTTCCTCAGGCACAGGAAGTAGGCGATGCAGGAGAATATGTGTCAGGATTTTTCCTGCTATAGTCAAGAGGGAAATATCTGAATAGTTTTCTTAGAATGATTTATCTCCGTTTTAGAAGATGGTTAGAATTATCATAGCAATGATGTTGGTGGGGCGGGAGAGGAGGGGGGAGTGGGTGGTGCTCCTTTTCCTTCCAAATCTGTAAGATGAGTGCATGGAGTGTGTGAATCCACAGTGGGAGTTGATACTCTCCAAGGTAACCCTCTGTACCCTATGACAGATTCCATGAGTGACCACCATTGATGGGAGAGCTGCAACAAACAACCAAAAAGAAAATCGATGAAGTCTGTGGCCCTGACAGCACTGGCTGACTTTTCCTTCCATCGAGATTCTATTTCAACCAAACCAATGACAGCAATAGTAAACTTCTGCAGTCAAAGTAACCCAGCAGTGTTGATCCGAAACATATCACTCTCACCAGGCCATGGAAATGATGCAGAAGAGGATCACGAAAACTAATTTACCAAAATTCACTAGACACTGAGGTGGTCCCGGTGGATTGGGAAATACAAACATGACACCACTGTTTAAAAAAGGAGGTAGGCCAGAAAGTGGGTAATTATGGGCCGGTTAGCTTGACTTTGGTAGTAGATAGGACACGACCAATGGGCATTCACGATACACACAGAGGTGATACGACCACAGGAGGGCATTACACCAACTCATATATTGGGGACACCACACACATGATCTACCTCTTTCCAGTGGAGATACTCAGTGAGTAGAGACACAGGGTTGATTTGATATCACTCCCACCATGTGGATTGTAGCAGACTGGTTAGTCAGTCTGGGTAGCTATAGTAGGATTAACAGTAGTGTCGAACTCAAGTTATAGAAGTGTATATAGTTTAATAAACGTGTTGAAGTTATCTCCATGTCTGATCCTTCCTTTGTCAAGTTCACCACAAGGAAGTCGCTTATGCTACACCTAGAGCATAATAAGACATGGTACCATGAGTGAAACGAGTTTCAATCCATATAGACATACCTCAGCGTACAGTGACAACCAGCAACAATACCCAGGCAAGATGTTAGAGTTCCGAGCTCCGCAGCAGCTCCAGTGCCACGGCGATCTCCACGAAAACTGGCCGGCATTCCGGCAAAGGTTTGGACTGTACCTGGTAGCAGCTGACCTACAAGACGTGGCCAATGCTGAAAAGACAGAGTTTCTGCTCACTATCGCCCGTGCCGGAGCAGAAGAAAACTTTGAAAAATTAAAGTTCTCCAAAAGGCAAAACAGGAGCAACTTCCAGGGAGTCCTGGACAAATTCGGCAAATACTGTGAAGAAAACTCACTCCAACCAGCAAGAAAAGGTAAGAAAAGCGTTTGTACTTACCACGAGGCCGAGATCCTGGAGCTGAGAACAATTTTCATCAGGAGCCATCTTTGTGAAGGAACTGCAGATGCGCAGTTGCGTGAGAAGCGCGCCGAACGGGAAGGTCCATTTGCGCATGCGCGAGAAGCCTGACGTCACATGCATCATGACGTCAAAGGCACCAGACCACGCCCATTTAAAGGGGAAATGTCCCAAATCGAATAATAAATCTCTTAAAGCCGTAAAACAACCCTCATTCACTTGGAATGACTGCACAATACCTCAATTTGAACCAGAACATGAAACTTACCTCCAAAGAACCCTGCAACAAACAGTTACCTACACCCAAACCAATAATTCCGACCTGGAATACTTCAAGACCAACCTTTATATTTTCTCTGGACCTCGCGAGCCCCATGCCAGCTCCGACGCAGACAGTGATGATATGGTCCTAGAAGACTATGACGAACCTTTCACCTTGGGAGGTTACCCCCATACTGCATTCGACACAGACGCGGATTCATTCTTCGCATTTGAGGATCTTCAGCCCAGCATCTATGACATCCCAACTCGTGAGTGCAGGATTATGCTGCGGCCTGAAACCAAGAGACAGACTGCGGCACAAGCCCACAGAGAGCGGCCTGCTGCCACACAGAGCGTGGTCCACGCACCGCTAAGGGTTCCCGACTCTACGAAAGAAGACACGCAAGACTCCACACCGCAGTCCTTGCCTGAACAAGAAGTGACTCCAGTGTCACAAGTCTCCACAGCGAGCTCGTGGACAGACTCCACAATTGCAGAAACGCAAGACTCCAGAGTACAGTCCTTGCAGGAACAGGAAGTGACTCCGGTGTCACAAGCCTCCACAGCAAGCTCGTGGACAGACTCCACGATAGAAGAAAAGCAACACTCCAGAGTATAGTCCTTGCACACACAAGATGTGACTCCAGTGACACCAGCCTCCGCGGCAACCTTGTGGACAGCCTCCATGATGGAAGCAACGCAAGACTCCAATGCGCAGTCCTTGCAGGAACAAGACCATGAGGGTCTAGAAACCTCCTCTGACCGACTAGCAGCAGACAATGCAAGTCTGCCATGCTCAAGCAAACAGCAAGAAGACAATGACGCTCCAACACACAGCAGGACGACCATGATGGTCTATCATGCTCCAGTGCAGAACAAAGCGATGGTGACAGTCCAAGCCCAAATGAAGAACAACAGCAAGACAATGACGGTCCACCCACATTGTTTGCGCCACCAAATGAGGACTCTGTCAATTTACCCAACCCAAGTGAACAGCAAGCAGCTTCTGAGGCTCTACCTACGGTATGTGAGCCGAGTGACGACAGCATCCCACCTCCCATGCCAGATGTGCAAAGTGACAGACCTCAGCTAGTGTGCACAGAGGCACTCGACAATCACTGTGAGACCACTGGTGACTCCGGTGACACCACAATACTTCCAACCTCATTCGCTCGAACCTCTCTACAAGTCAATGCATTCCTGCATGTTCCAACTCCAGATGTGCAGCTTCAAGAAATCTCAGCGGACTCCAGTGAACCTGCTAAGACTCTGGACAAGGAGCACCGACTCAGGTGACACAAACGAGACTCCAGATGGGGAGCAACCAAACGCCGACTCTGATTCACGTAAGCCGGACTTTACTCCAGACAGGGAGTGCCGCAACCTCAGTGATGGCACGCTCAGGGTGACAGCAGATGCCACAACGACAGGAGATGGATCACTTGACAGTTACAGTGGGTCAGTAATAACAAGCAGTGGCTACAGTCCGAGAGGAATTCACCAATATTCCCCACAGCCAAAGACAGCTTTTGCTGGATGAACCCAGCATTCAGGAATGCAGCAGCCAGCAGTCTATGCAGCATCTTCTCAATCAGGCCAGCATCTTGGATTGCCCACGAGTGGAATCAAGACCAAAGGAGGACCACCACAGGCGCAATCTGCACCACAGACTGGATGCCTTAGTTACAGCCCAGGATTTGCTGCACCCCAGCCTGGCCAAACGGCATATTCCCATCAGATGCAAGGCTCTAGTTTCACGGCAACACATTATCGGCTACGAGATGCCATCCAACATCACCATCACAAACATCGCAAAAAGAAGGGACTTCAAAACACACAGTGAAGTGATTTGTCCACTTCTTGGTTCCTATGGCACAGGAACGTTGATGGCATTCATAGCCAAGAGAGACATTTGACTATGCTGATTGATGGTTTTTGGACTCACACGAATAATTTGGACTTATTGTTTCATCACTGTTCTCATGACTGGTATATACCTTAACTTATCTACCTATTTTGTGTTCAATTTTCTTAGTGTACAGAAAATATGTAACATATAAAAAAGGGGGGATGTGGTGATGTGCATCACTGTAAATACACAAGGGGTTAATGTTAATACATGTAGACTAGCTAGACACTAGAGGGAGCACCAGATACATCACACACACACACTCAACCAATAGATCAGTTAGATAAGTCACGACCAATGAGCATTCACAATACACACAGAGGTGACACGACCACTGGAGGGCATTACACCAACTCATATATAAAGGACACCACAGACATGATCTGCCTCTTTCCAGTGGAGACAGTCAGTGAGTAGAGTCACAGGGTTGATTTGATATCACTCCCACCACGTGGATTGTAGCAGTCTGGTTAGTCAGTCTGGGTAGCTATAGCAAATTAGCAGTAGTGTTGAACCCAAGTTATAGAAGTGTATATAGTTGAATAAACGTGTTGAAGTTATCTCCACGTCTGATTCTTCCTTTGTCAAGTGCACCACAAGGAAGCCGCTTATGCTACACCGAGAGCATAACAAAACACACTCCATCCCTTTCTCTCAACTCCTTCGCCTCCGTCGCATTTGTTCCTACGATGCCACTTTCCAAAATGGTGCTTCTAAAATGTGTTCCTTCTTCCTCAACCGTGATTTCCCACCTACAGTTGTGGACAGGGCCCTCAACAGTGTGCGGTCCATCTCCCGCGCCACTACCCTCGCCCCCTCCACTCCCTCCCAGAACAAGGATAGAGTCATCCTCATTCTCACATTTCATCCTACCAGCCTCCGTATGCAAAGCATAATCCTCCGCCATTTTCGACAACTCCAGCGTGATGCCACCACCAAACACATCTTCCCTTCATTCCCTCTGTCAGCATTCCACAGAGACCGTTCCCTCTGAGACAATCTAGTCCACTCCTCCACCATACCCAATACCTCTCCCATCACCCATGGCACCTTCCCATGCAATCACAGAAGGTGTAACACCTGCCCCTTTACCTCTTCCATGCTTAACATTCCAGGCCCAAAACACTAATTCCAGGTTAAGCAGTGTTTCACTTGCATCTCTTCCAATTTGATCTACTGAATTCGCTGCTCCCAATGTGGTCTCCTCTATATCGGAGAGACCAAACACAGACTGGGTGATTGCTTTGCTGAGCATCTTCGGTCTGTGCGCATTCAGGATCCTGAATTTCCTGTTGCTTGCCATTTTAACAAAAGACCCTGCTCCCATGCCCATATGTCTGTTCTTGGCCTGCTGCAATGTTCTAGTGATGGGCAATGCAAACTGGAGGAACAACATGTCATCTTCCGGTTAGCCACGCTACAGCCTTCCGGCCTGAATATCGAATTCAACAACTTCAGATTATCAACCCCACCTCGACCCATTTGTTTTCATTTCATTTTAACTGTCTTTTACTATTTCTTTCTTTCTTAATATACATTTAATTCCCCCCCCCCAATCTTATCCACCTTTCCTTCACCTTTCTCCTCTTTGCTTCCCCCTTCGCCTCCCCCCACACTTACAGTTCATCCTCTGATGTTCGTTTCCCTGCTGTTTGACCTTTCACATCTTTTGTCCTCTCTGGGGACTGCCATTAACACTCTTTCCCCTTGGTATCTGTGGCCATTAGCACCCGGTTTCCCTAGGTTTCTGTGGCTATGACTCATCTTTCATTCTCACTCCACAGTATAAATATTTCCCACTTTCTCTGTCTGTTAGCTTTGACAAAGAGTCATTGGACTCGAAACGTTAGCTCTTTTCTCTCCCTACAGATGCTGCCAGACTTGCTGAGATTTTCCAGCATTTTCTCTTTCGAACAATAACCCTTCATTGCTGTAAATATTGCACTCAAATAACAAAACCATCTCAGCTCTCAATCCACTTTCAAATACAGTTAGCTCTCAGGAATACCTGCTCCACAGAGATGTCTGGATACTCTACTTTGAGAAAGAGAGATCTTTTGACACTTCTTTCAAGAAAGAGATCTGACCGTGCAGGACCTGAAGCTGAAGTTTTCAGATACTCTGGCTGGATTTCTTCAGAAGCTGCTACTCAGTTTGTTTCAGTTCATGTTCCAGCCATGCAATTCTAATCTGCTTGGAAAGAAATTGATAATCATTCTGCAGACATATCTTTAACTGAACTGCAATGAGAGCAGATGCTTATGTCTGCTCACATCACAATCTAAAACTGAGCTAAACTGCAAAATGCCTACTTCCTGGCTCCTCCTATTAATTACATCATCTTACCAAGCTGAAACACAATGAGCTAGATTCTCCATTTGGGCGACTATGTTCTCCTGCCGGAGCTGAATTGCAACCGGTTTAAAATCCTCTGGGAGCACAAACCAGTAAGCAATCCCACTATTGGACCGCCATCTTGATCGGGTGGCCAATAGCAAGGTCCAGCGACTGACCATCTTTCAGCCGGAACCTCAAATCGGCACCAAACTCTCCCCCTCCACCCCAACACCGTACATAAGCCCCCAGATTTCCTGGGTGCACCTCCCACCCCCAAGTTAAGGAGTGACTTGATCCGCCCTCCCCCAAGGACCCCTGCAATAGGCAGATACCATCACAGGGACCCCTGTGATGGGGGAACCTCCCAGGAACCCCTGTAATCGTCCATCACACAAACCTGCCTCCGATCCATTGATTCCATCTACACCTCCCGCTGCCGGGGGAAAGCAGGCAGCATAATCAAGGATCCCTCCCACCCGGCTTACTCACTTTTCCAACTTCTTCCATCGGGCAGGAGATTCAGAAGTCTGAGAACACGGACGAAAAGACTCAAAAACAGCTTCTTCCCCACTGTCACCAGACTCCTAAATGACCCTTTTATGGACTGTCCTCATTAACACTACACCCTGTCTGCTTCATCCGATGCCAATGCTTATGTAGTTACATTGTATATTTTTGTGTTGCCCTATTATGTATTCGCATGTATTTTCTTGAATTCTGTTCAATTCCCTTTTCTTCCCATGTACTGAATGATCTGTTGAGCTGCTTGCAGAAAAATACTTTTCACTGTACCTCGGTACACGTGACAATAAACAAATCCAATCCAATCCAATCTAAAAGGGAGAGGTCATGCCTCGCCAATTAAATTGAGGTTTTTGAGCATATGACCAGCTGGGTAGTTTAGTTGATGTAGTTTACATAGATTTCAGCAAAGCCTTCAACAAGGTCCCACATGGAAGGTTTCTAAACAATGTAAATGCACATGAGATACAGGCTAATTTGCTAAGGTGGATTCAAAATTGCTTTAGCTACAGGAGATAGAGAGTGATGACAGACGGCTTCTTTAGTGACTGGAAGCTAGTGTCCAGAGGCATATCCCAGGGATCTGTGTCGGGTCCCCTATTGTTTTTCATTTTATAAACAACATAGATGACTATGTGAGGGCAGTAAGTTTGCGGATGACACAGAGATTGGCCGGGTGGTTAACAGTGAGGTTGAGTGTCTTGGGTTACAGGAGAATATGTGAGTGGCACGGTAGGTGGGTGGCACGGTAGCACAGTGGGTAGCATGGCTGCTTCACAGCTCCAGGATCCCAGGTTCGATTCCGAGCTTGGGTCACTGTCTGTGTGGAGTCTGTACGTTCTCTCTGTGTCTCTGTAGGTTTCCTCCGGGTGCTCCGGTTTCCTCCCACAAGCCCCAAAAGACGTGCTGTTAGCTAATTTGGACCGTCGAAATTCTCCCTCTGTGAACCTGAACAGGCGCCAGAATGTAGCGATTAGGGGTTTTTCACAGTTAATTCATTGCAGTGTTAATGTAATCCTAATTGTGATCATAAAGATTCTTCTTATTATTTTATAGACGGGATGGTCAAATGGGCAGAAAAGTGGCAAATGGAATTTAACCCTGAGAAGTGTGAGGTTGAAGGAGTAATTTGACAAGGAGGTATTCAATGAAAGGCCTGACACTGGAAAGTTCTGAGGAACAAAGAGACATTGACATGCTTGTCCCTCGATCTCTGAAGGCAGAAGGACAGGTTAATAGGGCGGTGAAAAAGGCCTAAACTAAAAAGGGTCTTTATCAATTGATGCATAGATTACAAAAGCAGGAAGGTCATGTTTAAATTGTATAGAACTTTGGTGAGGCCACAGTTGGAGTACTCTGTGCAATTCTGGTCGCCTCATTATAGGAAAGATGTAATTGCATCGGAGGGGGTGCAGAGGCGATTCACCAGGATGTTGCCTGGAATGAAACGTTTTAAGTTATGAAGAGAGGTTGGATAGGCTTGGATTGTTTTCACTGGAGCAAAGAAGACTGGGGGGGGGGAGGGGGGGAGGGGGGGGGCGACCTGATTAAGGTGTACAATGTGTATGAGGGGCATGGACAGGGTTGATAGGGAGCAGCTGTTCCCCTTAGTTGAAGGGTCAGTTGCGCAGAGTTTACACAAAGGGTGGTGATAGTCTAGAATGCACAATGGGCTAAAGGACCTCTTCTGCCCCCATGTGCATTTATTTACTTGCTCTCACTAATGTGAGGCTTGGACCTCATTCCTGCCACCATCAGGTGGTTGGAACATTATGCCGCGCCGATCCCGATTTTCATCCGACATCTGATTATCCATTCCAATGAGGAATGCATTCCAGGCATTCTGGGATGGAGAATCCTGCCCAATGTATCTAATTCACTCCACAAAGAACCCCCTTAATCCAAAACAAATTGCATTAGTCCAAGCTTTTAGGATGCCTTAATTGCACTTCCAGCTCCCAAAACCTTTCAAACCAGGATTCTTTCAAAACAGTACTGCAGCAGTCACTCACACACTAAACCAGGCTTTTAACCTTTATTGCACCAAATTCCAATAATAAAATGTATCTAAAATTCCTACACTCATCACAGCATCCTGTTGAGCGCTTGGGCCTGGATGGGCCCCGCTGACGTTCGGGTGTCGTGGGTGACAACATGTCAGCCTATTCTGCCCGCTGCCCATGAGATGCACAAGTGTCAAGTGGGTGGGATTCAGAAGTGCTGAGGTGTACCAGCAACTCCCCTGTGGGAGGTGCAAGCATGGACCCTACTACTTTCTCCTCCTTCAGGGTGTTCACTGGCCCCCAGACTACTCCATGGGACAGAGGAGTGGCCAGAGTGAGCTTCCAAAGGTGCCACAATCACCTAGCATTCTCAGTCCTGGAGGCCCACCTTTGTCTGAACCATGGTCCTGATTCCAACGAACCATAAAATTCCTACAGTATAGAAGGCGGCCATTTGGTCCATTGAATCTCCACTGACCCTCTGAAAGAGCATGGATTAGGTCCACTCCTCTGCCCTATCCCCACATAACTCTACCTAATATGCACATCTTTGGACACTAACGTGCAATTTAGCAGCCATGTCCTATTGGGACTGTGTCATGTCCTTCAGCAAGTGAGCTATGTCACTCACTGCCTCGGTCATATCCCTCTCAGCCTGTGTCATCTCCCTCTGTGTCTGTGACATGCTCATCTGTGGCTGGCTAAGGTCATTCAGCATCCAGCCAATGCTCTTGATGCCCTCAACCACGACCCTTTGTGAATGGGCCAAGCTTTGAAGCACTGCCGCAATGTCCATCTGTCCCCAGGACACGTATGCCTGTGGCTGGAATCTCATGATCTGCGCCTCAGCCATGGACAGCACAATGTGCCCCAAGCCTTGGATCCCCTGACACATGGCTCTGATATCTTACCCCCAGCCTTACAAAGTGGACAGTGTTGGCCTGGGTGTCACTCATTGTCAACAATATCTCCTACGCCTGAAGGCAACTGAACTGTACGTGCAGGTGCTGGACATCCACTCTTGTACAGTCTGGCTCTGCTTCTGCATCTGACCATTGATGGGATCATCCTTTCCAGAAACTAAAGATCTGTTGTGGCTTCAGCAGTTCCCTGGTATCAGATAGCCCTCTGACCGTCTGCTCCCTTGGCAGTTCCTATCTCCACCTGATGCGCTGCAGCATGTGTGTGACACTCACCAGAGGGTGACCCAGGAGGCTGATTGCTAATATTACCCACTGAGGTGATAGTCTCTGTGATGTTGCTGGTGAAAGGAGCATCAAATTGTCGATGTCTTTCCCGGAGAGGTGCACTGGGGGGTTCTCAGGGTCTGGCTGGGGGGCACCCTGGATACACCTTGCCTGATGGCAAACCTGCAAAACAAAAGACATGGGGAGAAATGTTGGGAAGGACTGCTCTGTGGGAGAGCGGTGGCTCACATGCTATAGGAACATCTGTGTTGCATTGGACTCTCACTTGTTTGCCACATGCAGAACTCCATTTCAGCCACTGCCCTTTCCTCAACCTTCACCGCGGGTTGCAAGATACTTTCCTCTGAGAGGATGTTGACTCGGATATCTGGAATGCCCCCACCTGTCCTCTGCCGCTCCTGGCAATTATGGACCGCTTTATCCTTGGGGACACAGAAAGGACACAGTGAGACACTTGGCCAATAGCTTTCTGGAATGTTTTAACTGGTGGCATGTGTGTGCAGGGCTCCTGGCCAAAGAGGACAATGCATGTGTTGGGGGTTTGTGGAGGGTGGGTTGTAAGGGAGATGCAGGCAGATGGCATGTTGTTGGCATCTGGGGAATTGAGGTCAAAGAACAAAGAACAAAGAACAAATAAAATTACAGCACAGGAACAGGCCCTTCGGCCCTCCCAGCCTGCGCCGATCCAGGGGCGCAATTCTCCGCGCTCACGAAAATTCGGAGAATAGCAGGCGGCGTAAATTTTTACGGACACGCTGGTCCGACGCCCTCCCGCTATTCTCCCCCCCCCACGCCCGCCTCCCGACACGAATCGTTGCCCGCCGTTTTTTTACGGCGAGCAGCTAATCACCCCTGGCCGATGGGCCGATTTCCAAGGCCTTTACGGCCGTTTTTATGAACGTAAAACACACCTGGTCTGACCGTTCGTAAAAACGGCCGTAAAGTCCCGATCTGGGGAACCATGGCACCGATTGGCACGGCAGTACCACGGCCGTGCCAAGGGTGCCATGGGCCCGCGATCGGTGGGCACCGATCACGGGCAGCGGGTACTTACCCCGCGCACTCTTTCTCCCTCCGCCGCCCCGATGAATCCATCCGCGGGGCTTCTGCGGGAATAACGGCCCGCGCATGCGCGGGTTTCACGCACAAGCACGATGACGTCATCCGCGCTTACGCGGGTTGGAGTCGTCCAATTCGCGCATGCGCGGCTGACGTCATCTGACGCGTCAGCCGTCGCTAACTCTGGCTAGCGGGCTTAACGAAATTCGTTAAGCCCGCGATGCCGGCGTTCACGGCCGCGCGGTACTAGCCCCGACCGGGGAGCTGAATCGGTTCCCGGTCGGGGGGGGCGGAGGCTGGCGTCAAACCCGCCTGTTTTTGACGCCAGCTTCCCGAGTCTTCGTGACTCGGGAGAATCGCGCCCCAGATCCTTTGTATGATGTAAGGAGTGAGGGACCAGAGTGAAGCCAGGGGCACTAAGGTGCTTACTCCCCCGGCTGTCCTTTTACCGCATTGCTTTCCGGTCCTCTTGGTGAGGCTGGTAGCACTCACAACCTCTGCCACCTCATCCCAGGGCTTGTTCAGTATAGCAGGCTTGCGACTCTGTCCCACCCTGGGGAAGAGGGTCTCCCTCTCCTCCTCAATGGCATCCAGCATCCAACTCTAGGAACCTTAGAGCAGGTCTTTTAGCAGCCATCCTCTTGGCCGAAATGACAGTTGGTGCTGAGTAGAGCACTTAAAAGCCTCTCCAGCCTGTCGAGCTGGAATGTGAATCCTGAGCCCAGCAAAACAGATGCCGGTGGGCCCGTGAATAGGGTGGGCTGCACGCTGGCTCATTTGCATGACATGAATTTCACCTGGCCGGCGCTCCTAGCAGGAGTGCGCAGTTCCCCGTGATTCTACACCGACGGCAGCACTCAGTGTCCAGAACTGAGAATCCAGTCCATGGTGTGCAATGATTAGCAATTCTGGGAGACATTCAGAGAGGATGTGTTGAATGTTGTTTTCTTCAGAAGCTTAAACAAGGGACATCTGAAACTGTTTTCATTAAATGAATGGCATGGGGTTAAAGGGAAATAGATGTATCTTATCATGCTAATTAGTTTAGTCGTGGTGTGGTCTAATATAAGTTAAGCAAGCACCTACCGTTTCTGAAAGAGGTTATGACGAACATGTTATTTAACCAAGTGACCTTATTGATTAAATTAGTTTTCAATGTTGCAGTAACTGAGCTAAATTCTATTCCTTTTGCAAATTACGGATTTCCATGGCAAAGCACATTACCGCTGAGTCACAACATATCTATCCTGTATTTTTCCACTTTAGCACATGTACCCATTATAATTAGGGGAGAAATTGGTCCATTATGTGGTTTAATGATGCACAGAATGGAACAAAAGGTCAGAATGAATTCTGAGGCTTGCCAAAAGCGATAGAAATCCGCTTGAGAAACCAATGAACTTCAAAGCTCATTTTAGTCATTCCAAAGTGAACTTTGTTCTGGTTGAAGTTTCCTTGAAATTGTGAAGAGCGAATTGAGCTTCAAGTAACTGGCAGAGAGAGAAGTGCGATTAAACAGGTGAAGAGGAAAGAATGTAGACATAAGAAAATATTGAAATGGATTATGAAAAACAAATAGAAAAAAAATGACAGGGAGAGAGTTACAGCGAGAGGAAAGGCAAAGGAGTTCGGAGATCCATTGTTATTTGTACCATAGTCCTTATCAGAATAGTGAAGGTCAAGCAGTAAGCGCTTTATTTGATTATGCATGTAAAATAACCATAGTCCCAGTTGACCAGAGGCTGCTTTCCCCTTTGAGGGTGAGAGCTGACTGGTAGGGATTTCAACTGAGAATTACCATTCCTCAGGCAAGGAGCAAGGTTGAGAAGGTAGGCCTTCCTGAATAACTTCAGCTGGTACAGGAATTCAGGCCACACTGTTGGCCTCGCTCTGCATCATGAACCAGTTGTCCAGTCAACAGGCCTAAACTAGCCATGTGCCAATCCAGAACATAAGGGGCATATTTTTGGTTATTTGAATGGAAATTAATTCTGCATTGCAGCCACAGGCTAGAAATCAGTGTTGGCGATCTTAGTGAGTCACTTATCACTAGTGTCGAGAAAAATTCCAATCACAGTTTTCAGCAAAGTTGATCCAAAATAGCAGGAATTATGTTTTAGCCCATGTCTTGCACCAGATGCTTTCTTTTTAAATGCGTTTAGCTGAGATTAGAAGCAGCTACTTCAAGGATCATGAATTTGATTGCCACTTATAAAGTGCCTGCTAGTTGAAGTGCTGCTCATTAAAGGGGCACCACAGCATTTGAGAGTGGCTGCTTGTCTTAACGCTCTGTCTACCAATGACCAACTGTTTGGAACTAAACATGGGATTTAACGGGTTCATTAGCCGTAAAATCTCGCAAAAAGCCAAAAAGAGGATTTGCATCGATGAGATTTCAGAACATGATTTTCCAGGGCCCTCCCCAATCATGTTCAAACCCAGGAAAGGCATGAACATGGGGTGTGATTTAATGGCCTCGTGGCACTTAAGCAACAACGCGACGAGGAAGTTAGTTCATGCGAGAGGCCAAAAACAAGAACCACGCCGGGCGGCGATCGGTTTGCGATCTAACCTTCCGTGAGCATTTTTCCTGATTTTCAGGAACCTGCCTGGTAAGAAACCAATAATCACCACAAGCTCAATCTCCATACAATTAATGAGAGTGACCCCCTATCTCATGGCCACCCATGATCTAACAGCCTTCCCAGCAAGTGTTCACGCGGACGCTGATTAGTACTCCATTTTAAAAACATGAAGCTGGCAGAATGGTTGCTGTGGGGACCAGAGGAGGTTAGCAGCAATCTTCGCTCCCAGGAAATGAGCCCAGGGCACTGGAGTTGCTGCTCGGAGGATGGTGGGGTTGAGCACCCGTGAGGGGCAGTCTTGATCGGGGTGGCCCGCCATCGGTTTGGGGAGGGGAAGGTTGCGGAGAAGGAGGTGCCACCCATGGCCTGGGGAAGGGAGATGGGTGTCTCAATGCCCGGGTTCTGCCATACCACCCCTTGATTGTGTGTTCCTGTTCCGGGGGCAATTCCAGCCCCCTGCCTGTCTTCCCGGCTGACCACCCATAACTCCCACTGACTGTGCAGGCCTCTGGCCACGCAGCTGAAGGCTATTTCTAATTGGAATTGGCATCGTAGTTAAGTGAGCACCTCACAGGGCACCACGGTGGTGCAGTGGGTTAGCACTGTGACCTCACAGCGCCGATGTCCCAGGTTCGATTTCCGCTCTGGGTCACTGTCTGTGTGGATGTTTGCACATTCTCCCCGTGTTTGCGTGGGTTTCACCCCCACAACCCAAACATGTGCAGGGTAGGTGGATTGGCCATGCTAAATTGCCCCTTAATTGGAAAAAATGAATTTGGTATTCTAAATTTTTTTAAAAAGTGAGCACCTCACAGCGCCCAAGTGGATTCCAGTGGGTAGGCATGCTATGTAGCATATGGGAGTTATTGCCCAGCATTCCAATCATTGTGATGCCTGCATACTGTGCCTGAACAATGCAGGAAGTAACACCGAGCATGCAGTGGCCAACATCCGAGAACCCGGGGACATATCGGAGACCAGAGGGTGGGTGTGTGCACCGGGTATGGGACCAGAGCCTGGTCCAGGTAGCGCTACATGAGGGTATCTGGGGTATAAGGACTGGGGTCCAGTTTGCAGCAACCCTGGGAGAGTATAGGCAGAGCGTGTTGGATGAGAGTGGGTGTGGGTGGGGAAAGGGAGGTGAATGGGGAAGGGAGGGTCCACGGCTGGAAGCCACCGCTGGTTGTCAATCTCCCACCCTCCAATTCCTAACAAACAATTACACAGAATGAATGATATCTTGGGCCTTCGAAGGCTGCTCTCGCAGTATTGCTCGCAGACCAGGCAGCCAGAAACCGGAGAAGGCTGCGGCAGCAGCATCAACAGAGGCTCGAGGTGGCGGTCCATGTGCAGGGCCCCGCCCCATACCCTGAGGACCTGATCAGGCCAGGGAGGCACCCAGAGGAGGCAGCCGGCAACAGCCCAAGGTGTACAGGCATCACTGGTCTTTCGAACAGATGACGGACAGCATGTGACGCAGGAGGCTCCCCCTCAACAAGGGACTGTCCGCCACCTGTGCCATTTCCTCGCAGACTTGGCACCACGTGGAGGAGGAGGATACCCGCTGCCGGTGGCTGTCAAGGCCACTGCAGCCCTGAACGTCTACACCTCAGGATCATTCCAGGGCTCGAGCGGGGGCTTGTGCAGCATCTCACAAGCTACAGCCGGCAATTGCATTTGTGAAATCAAGGATGCCCTGTTTGCGCGGGCAGCTTGTGACATAAACTTTGACCTGAACCAGGCTCAACAAGATGCCCGGGAAGCAGGATTTTCCGCCATCGCCAGGGTGCCTCAGGTCCAGTGGGTAATAGATGGCACACATGTCGCCTTGTGTGCACCGAGCCACTCCCTACCAGCCTCCCCGAACAGGCCCGGAATATGGATTCGAAGGGCTTTTCACAGTAACTTCATTGAAGCCTACTTGTTACAATAAGCAAGTATTATTATTATATTATTATTATTTGGGAGTGTATTTGGGAGTGCCCTACATCATCAGGGAGGGCATGTTTTCAGGTGCTCTGTAGATAGAATAATAGTCTTAGTGTATTTTGTAATATTTGTATCTTAGTAAGTTGGTTCGAATCTAGTTTGTTGTAGTGTTAAATAAATAAGCTTTGTTTGAAACCTATAGAACATAGAACATAGAGAAATACAGCACAGAACAGGCCCTTTGGCCCACGATGTTGTGCCGAACTTTTGTCCTAGGTTAATCATAGATCATAGAATTTTGGACACTAAGGGCAATTTATCATGGCCAATCCACCCAATATCTTGATGTTCTTTGTGGGACACTACACTTCAAAGCCATCATCACCCACAAAGCAAAGAATATCACACCTGTGATGATCCTTAGTGACTGGAACATCCTCTGGGGAGCCCTGGCAATGCCAACCTATGACTGGGACATGCTCAACAGTGACTCATCAAGGTCTATCATGGCCGTCACTGACTGAGCTACGCCTTGGACACCTCCACTCAAGCTGCCGTCATTGTGCACCAGGCTCATTGCGGTCGCTACCTTAGCAATGTTGGCCTCGGTGCGACACATTGCCAGCATTATCTGTTGTGCCTGTAGCTTCTGGAACTGCTCCAATCTGCGATCGACCTGCTGGAATGCCGCTGTCATCCCCCTCTGAATATCACTGCCGAACCCTATCGACTGCCTCAGCTCCAGGTAAACCTCTTCCAGAAGCTCAGCATTTGACTGGGACCCAGCTGAGTCATCGGTCCCAGATGACCATAGGCTACTTTCTCCTTTGAGGTAGAGCTGACTGGTGGTCATTTAACCTGAGGATCACCACAAATCGAGGGGCAAGGTTGAGAATAACCTTCATGAATAACCTCGGCCGATCCAGGAATTGAACCCACGCTGCTGGCATTGCTCTGCATCATGAACCAGCTGTCTCGCCAAGTGAGCCCTGGGATCAAGCATACCTTCGACTGCTGTCACACCTGGGAGTTCCAGCATCCACCTGGTGTGCTTCGGCAACTGTGCCCCAGAGCCTGTCCACTACTATCGCACACGGAGGTGTGTGTCTCAGCGCTTGTGGAGGATGGGGCTGACACCTGTGCTGCGAATGGTGGTCTCCTCAGATATCCCCTCCGAGGTGTTCATATGGGAGGCAGGGGACCACCCTAGGTGGGCCGCCACCGTCGGATGAAGATCCTGCCGGAGAATGAACATGTGGTCAGTGGGAGGGATGGGCCATTCTGTATGCCATTAACAACTTACTTGTGACAGGTCAGGTGGGGGCCAGTAGATCCTCAGCTCTGTGTCATACGCCAACCTCTACATTGGTGACAGATCTGTCCTCATCCACCCCTGTGACCTCCAGGGCCCATTTCTCGTAGGGGTTGAGATCTGTCATGTCAGGCACCGGCCGCCCATCTGGGCCTTCTCCTGTCTGTTGTGGGCTAATTTCTCCTGCGGGGATACAGGGGGGACATCGTGAGCTGCACGCTTTGTTCATTGCGTGCATGTGGGGGGGGGGGGGGGGGGGGGGGGGTTTGGTGGGGACGGGATGGGCAGTATGCAGAGTATGACGGAGGAATGGGGACTATACAGAGGGAGTGGCGAATATTGGTGGGGGCAGCTTGGGCGGCATTGGTGGACAGGTGGGTGGCTGAGGCACAGAACGGTGCTGGGCGGGAGCGGGGGTGGTGCCAGGCGCATGCTCGTGACGGGGGCGGTGCCAGAGGGCCAGTACCAACCCACCCGCGCGGCACAGTGGAGGTCATTGATCTCCTTACTGCACTGGGTGCCAGTCCTCCTGGTAACACTCCCCGAGCTGGCGGCCGCTGCCACTTCCTCCCAGGTGGCACTGGGTGCCGTATGGCTGACCCTTCAAGACCTTCAAACATTCCTGAGATTCATGTCCATCAAACTAATTAACCCTTAACAATGTCAGCTGGCCACAGGCAGAAAAATTTTCAAATTCAATGAATGGGATGGATACTTAGGGCACAAGGCGCAATGCTTGGGTACACAGGATCCAGAGGCATTGGGGTTGCTTATGTACTGGACCACAGCTCCTGGCAGTGAGGATCCATTACCATCCATTTGACCCTGCCCAATAGCGATGTGCGAACATATAAGTCTCCTGTCAGAACCCCCAGTGAGGTAGAGAGTAAGGAGGGGTGAACCAGATGGGAGTCCAAAGGCGACTCTGACTGAACAAGGACATAGTCGGGGGCCAGTCATGCTATGAAGATGGAAGTGAGTAGTAGCCGCTGGGTAAGGTTGGGACTGCTTGCTTCCAGGTCCGGGGGGGTGGGGGGCAAAGGACAGGAGAGATACTGATGTTATGCAAAAAGAAAATGCTGGAAAATTTCCCAGACCTGCTGAGATTTTCCAGCATTTCCTTTTTGCTATCAGATTCCAGCATCCGCAGTAATTTGCTTTCATACTGATGTTATGCATCTGTGACACCGACCTGACTGTCCCTCCCTCCCTCTCTCTCATCCCTCGCAGGAATCCAAGCAATATTGGTATGGAGCCAGTGGATCTGGCTATTCTTCTTATCTCTGCGCTGGAGGAGCACCAACAGCAACGTGCGGCGGCACTCAGGGAAGAGTCCCAGCAAGAGACCAAGGGGCTACAGAGCAGGGTCAGGGGGAGGAGGCCCTACCAGCCGTAAAGGGGGCACAAAGACCCAGGAGATTGAGGGTGTATAGTCTGAGGACAATTTAGCATGGCCAACCACCTCACCTGCACATCTTTGGACTGTCCGGAGCACTGCTTTCAACTTTCACCTGAGGAAGGAGCAGTGCTCTGAAAGCCAGTGACTTCAAACAAACCTGTTAGACTTTAACCTGATTTTGTAAGACTTATTACTGAGCCCTGAAGACCCACCATGATCTGCACAATTCAGTTGAATCCATCAGGCATGGTCCTCAGGGGTTAAGCCATGTTTCAGAGTTCTCTCATTATGGATTTGATGTCTTGCCCCAGGCTTTCTACTGCAAACGCCACATCTCCAGTGTTGGCCTGGGTGCCAGCAAAAATTTCCTGCGGCAGGTGGCTTTGGGACTCCTCCATTCGGCCTTGCAGACACAGACCTGTTGCTGACATATCTGGCCAGCATTCCAAGCTCTGCCTTTGCGTCTCCAGCAGCTGAGGGACTGAAGTGGCCAGGGGCACTGCAACTGGCTGGGGCACAGTCCTGGGATCCAGCAGGTCTCTCTGACTGATCCCTGGGATGTTCGTGCCTCCACCTGATGTGCATCAGAACATCAGTGTGGTGCTCACTAGATAGTGACCCAGAAGCCTGTGTACTAATGTTGCCCACCGAGGTGTGTGTATCTGAGCTGATGGATTTTGCGGGTAATAGCTGTAATGCCTCAGCTGTGTCCCTCTCCAAGATTTCCTCTGAGGTTGTGAAAAGTGTGAGCAGTAGGACACGACTGGTGGACGATCCAGGCTTTTTGGGTTTTAGTACATGGCCTGCCTTTGACAAGGTCCCTCATGGTAGACTAGTACAGAAGGTGAAGTCATATAGGATCAGAGGTGAGCTGGCACGATGGATACAGAACTGACTTGGTTATAGAAGACAGAGGGTAGCAGTGGAGGGTGATCTACAGGGATCAGTGCTGGGATCTTTGCTGTTCGTAGTATATATAAATGGTTTGGAGGAAAATGTAACTGGTCAGATTAGTAAGTTTGCAGACAACACAAAGGTTGGTGGAATTGCGGATAGCGATGAGGACTGTCAGAGGATACAGCAGGATATAGATCAGTTAGACTTGGGCGGAGAGATGACAGATTGAGTTCAATCCGGACAAATATGAAGGAATGCATTTTGGAAGATCTAATACAGGTGAGAAATTTACACTAAATGGCAGAACCCTGAAGACTATTGACTGGCAGATGGATCTGGATGTATAGGTCCACAGGTCACTGAAAGTGACAACGCAGGTGGAGAAGGTAGTCAAGAAGCATACGGCATGCTTGGCTTGATCGGCCGGGGCATTGAGTATAAAAATTGGCAAGTTATGCTGCAGCTCTATCGAACCTTAGTTAAGCCACACTTGGAATATAGTGTTCAATTCTGGTCGCCACACTACGAAGATGTGGAGGCTTTGGAGAGGGTGCAGAAGAGTTTCAGGCTGTTTCCTGGTATGTAGGGCATTAGCTATGAGGAAGGTTGAATAAACTCAGTTTATTCTCACTGGAAAAACGTAAATTGAGGTGAAACCTGATGGAAATCTACAAAATTATGAGGGGCATGTGCAGAATGGATAGTTCGAAGCTTTTTCTCAGGGTGGAACCGTCAATTACTAGAGGATATAGGTTTAAGGTACGAGGGGCAAAGTTTAGAAGAGGTGGGCGAGGGAAGTTTTTTACACAGAGGGTAGTGGGTGCCTGGAACACGTTGCTAGAGGAGGTGGCAGAAGCAGGGATGATAGTGACGTTTAAGGGGCGTCTTGACAAATACATGAATAGGATGGGAATAAAGGGATAAGGTCCCCGGATGTATTGAAGATTTTAGGTTAGATGGACAGCATGGGCAGCGCAGACTTGGAGGGCCGAAGGGCCTGTTCCTGAGCTGAACTTTTCTTTGTTCTTTGTACTGGTCAAGCGTTTGGACTACACAGGACTCATTTGAGACTGGTCAGCTGGATGAAGGTTCAGTGGCTCCTCACTTTTCTCTTGCAGGCCCACCTTGCTCTCAGGGCATGCCCATTCCTGGTATTCTCTTGTGATCCCCTTGGCTTTCTCCTCAAAGTCAGGACTGTTCATTTCAGGCATCCCACCGCCCAGCTTCTCTTGCTCAAGGTGGTTGTAGGCATGCTTCTCCTGCAGGAATACACAATACATTTGCCTTCCTAATTGTTGGCTTGACCTGCATGGTAATTTTCTGAACTCCTTGCTCAAGCACACCCAAGTCTCTTCAAACATCAACACTTATTAGAATTAGAATTAGAACAGTACAGTACAGAACTCGGCCCTTCGGCCCTCGATGTTGTGCCGAGCAATGATCACCCTACTCAAGCCCATGTATCCACCCTATACCAGTAACCCAACGACCCCCATTAACCTTATTTTTTAGGACACTAAGGGCAATTTAGCCTGGCCAATCCACCTAACCCGCACATCTTTGGACTGTGGGAGGAAACCGGAGCACCCGGAGGAAACCCACGCACACACGGGGAGGATGTGCAGACTCCGCACAGACAGTGTCCCAGCCGGGAATCGAACCTGGGACCCTGGAGCTGTGAAGCATTTATGCTAACCACCATGCTACCGTGCTGCCCGTTACTAGTTTCTCACCATTGAAAGAATAATGTGAGTTGACACCTGGTGGGTCAGGTGTCAATGATACTTGGCATGTGTGAGCACTGCGGTTAAGCAGGGAGGTGTTCCGATGAAGAATGCCAGAGGAGGGTGAGATTTGAGGATGCTGGTGGGGGTTTGGTACTGGGATCCTGCGCGGTGGTGACATGTGGTATCGTGGTACAATTCCACAAAGGGAATGGGTGGAGTTTAGAAAGGAGAAAGGGAGCACTTATCCTGGCGAATCAGAGTAGGTAATTCATTTTTCCCCTACATTGCACCAGAAATTCCACCACTTCTTGGTCAGGCTGCTGGCACTAACCAGTTCTGCGACCGTCTCCCAGGCAGTATTTGTCACATTGCTGAAAGGATTCTTGCCAGAATGAGGGTATATTGTCTCCCCCACAGCATCCAGCAAATGGCTAAGGGCCCTCTCCGAGAATCAAGGTGCAAGTTTCCTCACTGTCATCTTCCTGGCTTCAATACAAACAAGTTGTGTGGAGCTGTTCAATTGCTCAGGTGACCCCCCCTGGGTGGGCAAATCTGATGCTTTGTGCCTCAGGCGTGGTGTTTCTCATGTGAGAAAAAAGCATTTTTGAAACTGCCTCCAAATTGTGGTACGGTCGCTGGATTTGGAATTATTTTCTCACCAAAATGGCATGGACCTCAGCGCCGTGAGACAGCTATGCTAACCACTAGGCCACCGTGCTGCCCTTCCTTTCTTAAATGTTGAGACCAAAACTTCACATAGTAACCGAGATAATGCCTTACCAAAAACCTATACAACTGTAGCAAGATTTATTTTTTCCTTGTCCTCCAAGTGCCTTGCAATAAAGGCCATTTGCCTTCCTAATTGTTGGCTTGACCTGCATGGTAATTTTCTGAACTCCTTGTACAAGCACACCCAAGTCTCTTCAAACATCAACGCTTACTAGTTTCTCACCATTGAAAAAATAATCCATTTTTTTATCATTATGACTAACTTTAACTTTACACTTCCCTATATTCTACTCCATCTGCCAAGTTGTTGCCAACTCATCTCGCCTGTCTATATCTCTTTGCAACCTCTGTGTCCTCCCCACAGCTGACCTAGTTTGGTATCAAACTTAGATACATTACTCTCTCCTCTCCATCTAGGTTATCGAAAAAGATTGTAAATAACTGAGGCAATCGCACTGATTTTCGCGGCACTCCATTATGCACTGCCTACCAACTTTGAAAGCCATGTTTATGCCCAAACTCTGTTTTCTGTTCATTATTCATCCACAATCCATATTACCCCCAAATCCATGAGCCTTTATTTGCCTGTTAACGTTTTGTGTGACACCTTATCAAATGTCTTTTGGAAAGCCAGATACACTACTGGTTTCTCTTTATCTACTCTTCCAGATGCATCCTCAAAAAACCCTAATAAATTTGTCAGAGGATTTCTCTTTGGTAAAACCAGGTTGACTTGTTCTAAACATACTCCGTTTTTCTAAATGCATTGCTAAGGCATCCCTGATAATTGATTCAAGCATTTTTCCAACAACTGATGTTAGACTAAGTGGTCTGTCGTCACTCCTTTCTTGAAAAGGGGTGTAAAAATTGCCAACTTGCAACCCCATGGGATCATTCCTGAATCTAAGGAATTTTGGAAAATCATAGCTAACACATCCACTATCTTTGCAGCTATCTCTTTTAGAAACCTAAGGTGTAGGCTATTGTGTTCCGGGGATTTGTCTGATTTTAGTCCTTAAGGTTTCTCCAATACTTTATCTCTGCCATTCACCTGAAGAAGGAGCCGTGCTCCGAAAGCTCGTGTTTGAAACAAACCTGTTGGACTTTAACCTGGTGTTGTAAGACTTCTTACTGTGCTCACCCCAGTCCAACGCCGGCATCTCCACATCATCATTATCTCTGCTGACATTAATTTCACTAATTTCCTCACACCTTTATCTCTTAGACTATCTCCTATTTCTAGTATGGAACTTATCTTTTACTGTGAAGACAGAAACAATATTTGTTCAATGTGACAATTTCTCCTGTCACTGCTTCTAAAGCACCAACGTTTACATCAGCTAATCACTTCCTTTTTATATATTTATAAAAACTCTTACAATCTGCTTCTGTATTTCTGGTTAGTTTACTTCCATATTCTAGTTTTTCTCTTTTTTTATCAACTTTTTTATGGTTCATTGCTGGTTTCTAAAACACCCCCCAATCCTCAAACTTGTGATTGTTTTTTGCAGCCTTTTCCTTTCATCTTATACTATCCTTCACTTCCTGAGTGAATCATGAACGAGTCCTTCTTGCTGTGTTTTTCTTCTTCAATATAGTTGAACATTTTGAATTGCTTCTTTAAATGTTTTCCACTGTAAATTTATCTCCAAACCTTTTGGTCTATTCATTGAATGAACCTCAGCTAGTTTCCCCTCATACCTATGTAATTGGTTTTGTTTTTAGTTTAAGATTTTTGTTTGCAGTTGGAATTTGTAACTTTCAAACTTAACATAAAATTGAATGGTATTATGATCACTATTTCTCAGTTGATCTTTTACTATGACATTACAAATTAACGCCTCTTCATTCCACAAAACAAGATCAGACATAGCTTTATCCCTAGTCAGTTCCATTATATGCTGCTCTGAGAAACTGTCACAAAAACATTCTACAAGTCTATCTCTCAGATCATTCTTGCCAATTTGATTGTTCCAGTTTATATAAAGATTATAGTGCCCCCACAATTATTACATTTCCTTTCACACAGGGTCCAATAATATCTTGTTCAATTATGTGCTCAATGGTATACTACTGATAGAGGGCCGACAAACTGCATCTAATAGTGGTTTCTGACTCTTGCTATTCCTAATTTCAGGACATCCGCTTCTACTTCATGGTGTTCAGAGGACAGATCATTCCTCAATAATGCCTTTATGTCATTCTTTACTATAAGAGCTACCCTACCTCTTTTACCACCCTGTCTGTCTTTCTGAAATATGTGTATCTTGGAATATTTATTTCCCAACCTCGATCACCTTGTAACCATTTTTCTGTAATGGTTATAGATTTAAATCATTTACCTCTATTTGCACCACTAATTCATCTATCTTACTGCAGAAACTTCATCCATTAAGATAAAAAACCTTTAATATAATTATTTACTTCTGTTCCCCGCAATTGCCTTATTCACTGACGCACATTTTTGTTTGACTCTGTTGCCTTTACCCACATCACTATTCTGCCTGAAAGCACAACCTTTCTTTTCAGTTCAGTCACGAGGGGCTGAAAGGCCTCTTCCTTTGCTGTGACCATTCTAAGATTCTATTCTACGAAAATTAACCTTCATTCAATATGATGAAAAAGATTTTAAATATGCTGTATTATGATTATTTGGTGAAGTAAGGGCTAAAAGCCTAGGTTAAAGTGTGTATTGACTTCTGCAGCCATGTTTTTAATAGAATCTTGGTTTGAAAGACAACAAAGCATTTGGAGCCTGAGGTGCAATTAACTGTTGTAAAAGCTTGGGCTAATGCAATTTTGTTTTGATTAAGAGGATTCCCTGGGGAGTTAATTAGATTTCAGTTTGGTGAGATTATGTCATTGCTGGATGGAGCTAAGGCATCAAGCTTTCGAAGAAAGCATTTTCAGTTTCAGTTCTGATCTGGCTGAAGCTGTGTGCACAGTGAAACAGTTCTGCTCTCATTGCAAGTTACTTAAATATATTAATTGTAGTTAAAGCAGTGCAGTCTTGTCTGAGGACAAAAAAGAAGCAAATTGAAAACAGCTTTTGAAGACATCCAACCAGAGATCGCACCGGAGTCAGATTTGTTCTGTAAAGTAGTGTCAAGGGATCTCTTTCTGAAAGAATAACTCTGTAAAGCAAATATTCCTTTGTGCTATCAGTATTGAAGGTGGATTGAAAGCTGAGATGGTCTATTTTCTTGGTGTTTAAGTGGAAATAAAGGTAGTAAGTAAGGATATTGTATTCACAGTGTTGAGTAGTATTGTTTAAGGGGCAATTGTAAGGTATTGTCGGGTGTGATGTTAAAGATGTTAATACTGAGTAATAAAGTTTGTTTTAATAAACCATATCCTTATTTGTGTGTGAAACCACTCTTGGAGCCATGTATCCTTTCCTCACAGGTTTACAAAAACAAAATAATTTGTTGGGGTTTGGTCCAGTATCCGAGCCACTGTTGGGTTCTGGTCTGAGATCTTAACATCAAAATAATCAAAAACAGTTTGTATTTGTATGGGCAGCATGTTAGCACAGTGGTTAGCATAGTTGCTTCACAGCTCCAGGATCCCAGGTTCGATTGCCGGCTTGGGTCACTGTCTGCATGGAGTCTGTACATCATCCCCGTGTCTGCGTGGGTTTCCTCTGGGTCCTCCCACAGTCCAAAAAGATGTGCAGGTTATGTAGATTGGCCATGCTAAATTGCACTTAGTGTCCAAAAAGGTGAGGTGGGGTTATGGAGATAGGGTAGGCTTAAGTAGGGTGCTCTTTCCAAAGGCTGGTGCAGACTTGATGGGCCAAATGGCCTCCTTCTGTACTGTAAATTCTATGATTCTATGTAATTGGCCCATGTTTTGTGAACAGAACATAGGCACATGGCTAGAGGTGTGGCTAGTTTTGGAGCAAATGTTTCCAGCACTACAACTGGGATGTTGTCATCGCCTTTTCTTGCATCCAGCCATTCCTTGCTATCACATTGGCTAAACCAAATTTGGTGCAGCCTGTCATCTGTGATGGTGGGGACAAAAGGAGTCAGATATGAATCACCCTCTTGGCACTTGTGAATGAAGATAGTTGTGATAGTTTTGCCTTGCCTCTTGCACTCGTTTTCTGGGCTCTCCCACCTTCAAAGATGAGAGTGGTTGCCCTTTCCCCAGCGAAGCAACAGGGTGGGGGTTAGGGGAGCAAGATGGTGACAAGCCTGTAAAACCTCCATGTGTGTTCTAATAAAGCTTATGTTTGTTTACAACAAACTGGCTCCTGCCTCAAGATATTACACTAGCAACAAGGATAAAGCTGACCGCTGCTACATACTCTTTCCTGGTTGCCGTGAATACCATGGAGTCCGGGAATGATAGAGGTCTGAAAAATTAACAAAAGAAGAACAAGGAAAAGCTGGATTCACCCGGTCGAAGTTCTTTCAGAGTAAAAAGGCCAGAATCACTCACGACAAAATTGCTGCAGTTTTCTTTTTAAATGATTCAAAAGTTTTCTTGTAAATAAAAGGAGCAGTCTGTGGTCCCTAAAAGCATGGGGAAATCACAAAACCTGCAACTCAACTTAAAAGGGTAGCGCTTCCAAAGTCTAAACAAAAAAGCCTGTGGAGTTTGAAGGCACAGCTGTTGCTGTATTTCTTCAACAAAAACTGTTTTAACATTGAGCTGACTTAACCACGAGCTAAAGAGGCCAATAACCACCGAGATCCCAAAAAGAGCGGGATGCTTGAAAGCCCACGGGGCCACCAAGGTGGAGAGACAGCGAGTGAAAAACAGTGTCTGCGCTGACAACTCTTAAAGCTGCAATGCTCTTAAAGCGGTAAACATGGGAAAAGAACACAGCCAGCACCTGCACAAGCAACAAGAAAAAAAGTCTTACTGATCATGCTGCTATTTGGGAGGGTCGATCCATACAATACAGACGCCGAGGATTGGAATCAGTATGTCGAGAGTCTCCGTTTGTATTTGATGGTGAATGAAGCGCAGTAAGAAGTCTTACAATACCAGGTTAAAGTCCAACAGGTTTGTTTTGAATCACTAGATTTCGGACCAGATGAAGGAACTGCACTTCGAAAGCCAGTGATTCGAAACAAACCTGTTGGACTTTAACCTGGTGTTGTAAGATTTCTTACTGTGCCCACCTCAGTCCAACGCCAGCATCTCCACATCATGGGGAATGAAGTTACTGAGAAAAGTAAGTATAGAGCTATCCTGTTGAATGTTTGCAGAAGTTTTCACTGTCCCGGATGCACCCAGTACTATATCATACGAATTAGTGAAGCTTGTAAAGTCCCGTTTTCAGCCAGAGCTGCCTGTAATCATGATGCACTCCAAATTCAACATGGGGGTTTGTGCTCCAGGAAAATCTATTGCGACCTGAAAAAACTCAGTGAGGACTGAGAGTTTGGGGATGTCTTGAATGATATGCTATGGGATAGGCTGGTATGCGGAAGGAATGACAAAACCATACAGTCATTTGCCGGCTGCCGCAGATGTCAGTTTTAAATGGCTCTGGAACTCTCTCCCACCATGGAGAATGCCACAAGAGATTTTCAGGATTTCCAGCAAGTGAGCAGTGCAGCACTGCATCAAGTTAGACAGAAACCTGTCACTGAGCATAACGCAAAGGGCAGTGCTACACATTTTCAGCACAATTCCCTGCCTACCAGGCAACAAGTCAAGAATCTGACTTAAAATGCATCAGCTGACATGGTTTGCACCTGCAATAGGTGTGAAGGGAATCATGGAGTGGACACATGCAGATTTAGAGAGGCAGAGTGCTACTATTACCACAAGAAATTACATCTGGCTAGGCAGTGCAGAACAAAAAGTAAAACAACAGCAGAGCAGAGTGCAAATCTGATCAAGTCAACTGATACTGGGGAAACTGATCATGCTACTACATACTCTCTATATCAGGTGACTGCTGTTAGATTTACAGCCATTGCAGTGACAGTGCAGATGAATGGTAAATAATGGAGGTCAACACTGGAGTTTCAGTTACTGTTTTTGGGGAAGACACATTCAAGTACACAGTTCAAGAAATTGGTCCATTGCTATCTCGAGTTCAAGTTGAGAACAAAGTAGTGCAAACACAAGTGAATCACATCTGAACAAAAGAAGCATCCCACTGCACGCAGGATTAACCTGTGATTGATGTTTCTCCATCAACCTCTGAGGTATGTGGCACCCTGCAGCTGTCATTTCTGAAACGCTCAGCGAGCTGCCGAATACAGAATCACCCTGTTCCAAAGATGTGTCCTTTTTATGCGGCTTAGGACCTCATTATTTCTGTTCCAGAACCTCAGTCGGTAGTTTAACGTCACTCTGACCGCCCCTGCAGAGCACCTCAGAGATTTGCTTTGTAGAAGAGAGAATGTTAAAGCCAAGGGGCATTGATAATGTTGTGTATGTAGTTTGTATAAGAAACTTAAGGGGGGAGGAAATGTTGTAATGGGAGTGGTTGCCACTCCCTCCTGCCTAATAATCACGGGTAGTGCAGGGCTGGGGCAGCAAGATGGCAACAGCTTGTAAATACCTCCAAGTGTGTACCCAATATATTATACATTAATTTGCATGAGAATGTAATAACTAGGTGAGGAGTAGGCTATCTGCCCCCTCAAGCCCGCTCTGCCATTCAATAAGATCATGGCTGATTTTTTTTTGGACTCAGCTCAACTTCCCTGGCCGCTCATCGTAATCCTTAATTCCTTTACTGTTCAAAAATCTATCTTTGCCTTAAAAACATTCAACGAGGTAGCCTCAACTGCGTCACTGGGCAGGGAATTCCATAAATTCTCAACCATTTGGGTGAAGAAGTTCCTCCTCAACTCAGTCCAAGTCTGCTCCTGCTTATTTTGAGGCTATGTCCCTTAGTTCTAGTTACACTCACCAGTGGAAACAACCTCCTTGCTTCTATCTTAACTATTCCCTTCATAATTTTATATGTTTCTATAAGATCCCCCCTCATTCTTCTAAATAGTCCCATTCTACTCAGTCTCTCCTCATAAGCCAATCCTCTCAACTCCTAGTGAATCTCCTCTGCACCCCCTCCAGTGCCAGTACATCCTTTCTCAAATAAGGAGAGAAAAACTGTACATAGTACTGCAAGTGTGGCCTCATCAGCACCTTAAACAGCTGCAACATAATCTGCCTGTTTTTAAACTCTGTCCTTCTAGCAATGAAGGCAAAATTCCATTTACCTTCTTAATTACTTGGTACACCTGCAAACAAACTTTTTCTGATTGATGCACAAGAACACCCAGCTCCCTCTGCACATCAGCATGCTGCATTTTTTTTACCATTTAAACAATAGTCTATTTTGCTGTTATTCCTACCAAAATGGATGACCTCATTGTCTTGTTATGCTCTTGGTGTGGCATAAGCGGCTTCCTTGATGTGCACTCTGACAAAGGAAGGTTCAGACGTGGAAATAACTTCAACACGTTTATTGAACTATTTACAATTCTCCTACTTGGGTTCGCCACTACTGTTAATCCTTCTATAGCTACTCAGACTGACAAACCAGTCTGCTACAATCCACGTGGTGGGTGTGATATTGAATCAACCCTGTGTCTGTATTCACTGAGTGTCTCCACTAGAAAGAGGAAGATCATGTGTGCTGTGTCCTTTATATATGGGTGGATGTAATGCCACAGGGGGTGTGGTAGTGTCACCTCTGTGTGTATCATGAATGCCCATTGGTCGTGTCCTATCTTACTGACCTATTGGTTGAGTGTATGTGTGACATGTCTCTGGTGCTCCCTCTTGTGTCTAGCTAGTCTACTTACATTAATCCCTTGTGTATCTACAGTGATGCATGTCACCACAATCACATTTACTAACATTGTACTCCATCTGCCAGTCCATGTGGTGCAGGTACCAAACTAGCAACAAACTGGCTTCTGGCTCAAGATATTACTGGATGTATATGGATCATCCTCAATTTGTTAGTTGTTTAATTGTCCACCATCACAGGAGGTAGCAGGATTACAGAGCTTTGATCTGATCCATTGCTTGTGGGATTGCCTAGCTGTGTCCATTGAAGCTTCCACTGTTTGCATACATGTAGTCCTGTTTTGAAGCTTCACAGGGTTGCATAATTCATATTTTACATATGCCTGGTGCTGCTCGTAGCCTTCTCTCTTACATTCCTCATTTGGCTTCATCAGAATGGGGGATGTGCTGGGCCATGAGGTTTCAGCTTGAGGTTGGATACAATGTTATTATGTTAATGATGCACTGTGCCTCATGAAGGACAAAATTCCATTCGCCCCCTTAATCCCCTGTTGCACCTGTAAACCAACATTTTGCGACTCATGCACTAGCACACGCAGGTCTCTCTGCACAGCAGTATGTTTTAATATTTTATCATTTAAATAATAATCCCGTTTGCTGTTATTCCTACCAAAATGGATAACCTCACTTTTGTCAACATTGCATTCCATCTGCCAGATCCTAGCCCATTCACTTAACCTATCCAATCCCTCTGCAGACTTCCGGTATTCTCTGCACTTTTTGGTTTACCACTTATCTTAGTGTCATCTGCAAACTTGGACACATTGCCCTTGGTCCCCAACTCCAAATCATCGAGATAAATTGAGAACAATTGTGGGCCCAACACTGATCCCTGAGGGACACCACTAGCTACTGATTGCCAACCAGAGAAACACCCATTAATCCCACTCTTTGCTTTCTATTAATTAACCAATCCTCTATCCATGCAACTACTTTACCCTTCATGCCATGCATCTTTATCTGATGCATCAACCTTTTGTGTGGCACCTTGTCAAAGGCTTTCTGGAAATCCAGATATACCACATCCATTGGCTCCCTGTTATCTACCGCACTGGTAATGTCCTCAAAAAATTCCACTAAATTAGTTTGGCACAACCTGCCCTTTATGAACTCATGCTGCGTCTGCCCAATGGAACAATTTCCATCCAGATGCCTCGCTATTTCTTCCTTGATGAAAGATTCCAGCATCTTCCCTACTACCGAAGCTAAGCTCACTGGCCTATAATTACCCACTTTCTGCCAACCTCCTTTTTTAAACAGTGGTGTCATGTTTGCTCATTTCCAATCCGCCGGGACCACCCCAGAGTCTAGTGAATTTTGGTGAATTATCACTCGTGCATTTGCAATTTCATGAGCCATCTCTTTTAGCACTCTGGGGTGCATTCCATCAGGGCCAGGAGACCTGTCTACCTTTAGCCCCATTAGCTTGCCCATCACTACCTCCTTAGTGATAACAATCATCTCAAGGTCCCCACTTGTCATAGCCTCATTTCTATCAGTCACTGGGATGTTATTTGTGTCTTCCACTGTGAAGACCGACCCAAAAAACCTGTTCAGTTCCTCAGCCATTTCCTCATCTCCCATTATTAAATCTCCCTTCTCATCCTCTAAAGAACCAATATTTACCTTAGCCACTCTTTTTTGTTTTATGTATTTGTAGAAACTTTTACTATCTGTTTTTATATTCTGAGCAAGTTTACTCTCATAATCTATCTTACTCTTCTTTATAGCTTTTTTAGTAGCTTTCTGTTGCCCCCTAAAGATTTCCCAGTCCTCTCGTCTCCCACTAATTTTTGCCACTTTGTATGTTTTTTCCTTCAATTTGATATTCTCCCTTATTTCCTTAGATATCCATGGTCAATTTTCCCTCTTTCTACCGTCCGTCCTTTTTGTTGGTATCAACCTTTGCTGAGCACTGTGAAAAATCACTTGGCAGGTTCTGCACTGTTCCTCAACTGTTTCACCATAAAGTCTTTGCTCCCAGTCTGCCTTAGCTAGTTCTTCTCTCATCCCATTGTAATCTGCTTTGTTTAAGCACAAAACACTAGTGTTTGATTTTACCTTCTCACCCTCCATCTGTATTTTAAATTCCACCATATTGTGGTCGCTCCTTCCGAGAGGATCCCTAACTATGAGATCATTAATCAATCCTGTCTCATTACACAGGTCCAGATCCAGGACAGCTTGTTCACTTGTAGGTTCCATTACATACTGTTCTAGGAAACTATCGCGGATACATTCTATAAACTCCTCCTCAAGGCTGCCGAGACCGACCTGGTTAAACCAATCGACATGCAGATTAAAATCCCCCATGATAACTGCTGTACCATTTCTACATGCATCAGTTATTTCTTTGTTTATTGCCTGCCCCACCATAATGTTACTATTTGGTGGCCTATAGACTACTCCTATCAGAGACTTTTTTGCCTTACTATTCCTTATTTCCACCCAAATTGATTCAACCTTATCCTGCATAGCACCGATGTCATCCCTTACTATTTCCCGGATGTCATCCTTAAATAACAGAGCTACACCTCCCTTACCATCCACTCTGTCCTTCCGAATAGTTTGATACCCTCGGATATTTAACTCCCAGTCGTGATCATCCTTTAACCATGTTTCTGTAATGGCCACTAAATCATAATCATTCACGATGATTTGCGCCATCAACTCAATTACTTTATTCCGAATACTACGGGTCCTTCCAGTCGCCGAGTGGGGACCTGTCCTGGATCTCACAGCCCTCAGCGCACAGGCGCACAGAAGGCCCTATATGCCCAGGCGCCTCAATACATCCTGTTCCATGTGGACCAAGCCCACCAGAATGCCCACGCAACGGAGTTCGCTGCCATCACCAGGATGTCCCGGGTCTAGGGGGAAATAGACAGGATGCATTTCGCCCTACGGGTACCTGCGGATAATAAGCCACTCTGCACTAACTGAAGGAGGTACCACTCGATGAACATCCAGCTGGACTGATACCATCAGCAATGCATCGTTTCTGCGATTTAACGCTGGTAACAGGTGTTTATTGATAAGACATAGATACAGTCTGTGCCCTAACCACTATGACTAATCTGTACCCTATACCCATGCCAACCTAACTGGTGTCTATCTTTCTGGCTTTACCGGCCCCAACACTATGCCTAGGTGATTCCCCAGACAGTACAGCAGGGGTGGAGGCGGTCTGTTGTGACTCCTGCCCTGCGACAAGGGTCTGCTGGGGCGACCCCGTCTAGTTGGGCCCGGCCGCTGCTCAGGTGCCCTGGATAGCATGGTGCCACCCTGTTATCCCCGCTGCCCACCAGATGCACCAGGGACAGGAAGAGGGGAGTCCGAGGAGCTGCAGTGTTCCGGCACCTATCCAGCGGGATCACTGGCACGGGTCCCATCACCTCTTCCTCCCTCAGGGTGCCCGATGACCCCCGGCTACTCCATTGGTCAGGGGTGAGAGCAGAGCCATCTGCTGAGGCCATCCCCCCCCTGCCGCCATCTGGCGCTGCCAGTCCTGGAGACCCGCTCTGATTTTGACCAGTGTCTGCATGCTCGTGGCCATGGAGCACAGGGAATGGACTATCTCCATTTGGGACTGCACCACATCACTCTGCGACTGTGCCACCACACTGAGGGTCTCTGCCACATAAGACCATAAGACATAGGAGCAGAGTTAGGCCACTCGGCCCATCGAGTCTGCTCCGCCATTCAATCATGGCTGATATTTTCTCATCCCCATTCTCCCCAAAACCCCTGATCCTCTTATTAATCAAGAACCTATCTATCTCTGTCTTAAAGACACTCAGTGAATTGGCCTCCATAGCCTTCTGTGGCAAAGAGTTCCACAGATTCACCACCCTCTGGCTGAAAAAATTCCTCCTTATCTCTGTTTTAAAGGATTGTCCCTTTAATCTCAGACGGTGTCCTCTGGTTCTAGCTTTTCCTACAAGTGGAAACATCCTCTCCAAGTCAATTCTATCCAGGCCTCGCAGTATCTTGTACGTTTCAATAAGATCCCCTCTCATTCTTCTAAACTCCTACAAATACAGTCCCAGAGTCCTCAAATATTCCTCATGTGACAAGTTCTTCATTCCACGGATCATTCTTGTGAAACTCCTCTGGACCCTTTCCAAGCCAGCACATCCTTCCTTAGATATGGGGCCCAAAACTGCTCACAATACTCCAAATGGGGTCTGACCAGAGTCTCATACAGCCTCAGAAGTACATCCCTGGTTTTGTATTCTAGCCCTCTTGACATGAATGCAAACATTGCATTTGCCTTCTTAACTGCCGACTGAACCTGCATATTAATCTTAAGGGAATCGTGAACAAGGATTCCCAAATCCCTTTGTGCTTCTGCTTTCCGAAGCATTTCCCCATTTAGAAAATAATCTATGCCTAGATTCCTCCTTCCAAAGTGTATAACCTCACACTTTTCCACATTGTATTTCATTTTCCACTTCATTGCCCACTCTCCTAGCTTGTCCAAGTCCTTCTGCAGCCCCCTTGCTTCCTCAATACTACCTGTACCTCTACAGATCTTTGTATCATTTGCAAACTTAGCCTTCAGTACCTTCTTCCAGATCATTAATGTATATTGTAAAAAGTTGTGGTCCCAGCACAGACCCCTGAGGCACACCACTAGTCACCGGCTGCCATCCTGAAAAAATAACCCTTTATCCCCACTCTTTGCCTTCTGCCAGTCAGCCAATCCTCTATCCATGCCAGGATCTTACCCTTAACACCATGGGTTTTTAACTTATTTAAAAGTCTCCTATGCAGCACCTTGTCAAAGGCCTTTTGGAAATCTAAATAAATCACGTCCACTGATTCTCCTTTGTCTAACTTGCTTGTTACCTCCTGAAAGAACTCTAACAGACACGACCTCCATTTGACAAAGCAGTGCTGACTCAGTCCTATTTTACCATGCACTTCCAAGTGCTTCGCAATCTCAACTTTAATAACAGACTCTAAAATCTTACCAATGACCGAAGTCAGGCTAACCGGTCTACAATTTCCCATCTTCTGCCTCCCTCCCTTCTTAAACAGTGGTGTTACATTAGCCACCTTCCAGTCCTCTGGGACCCTTCCTGCCTCCAGTATGTCCTGAAAGATCATCACTAATGCCTCCACAATTTCCTCAGCTATCTCTTTTAGGACCCTGGGGTGTAGTCCATCTGGTCCAGGTGATTTATCCACCTTCAGACCTTTCTGTTTCCCCAAAACCTTCTCCTTAGTAATGGTCACTGCACTCACCTCTGCCCCCTGGTTCTCCTGGAGCTCTGGCATCCCACTGGTGTCTTCCACCGTGAAGACTGATGCAAAGTAACTATTCAGTTCGTCTGCCATTTCTTTATTTCATATTATTACTTCTCCAGCCACATTTTCTAATGATCCAATGTCTATTTTTGCCTCTCTCTTACCTTTTATATATTGAAAAAATCTCTTCCTATCTTCCTTTATATTACTAGCTAGCTTGCACTCGTACTTCATCTTCTCCCCCCTTATTGCTTTTTTAGTTGTCCTCTGCTCGCTTTTAAAGGCTTCCCAATCCTCTGGTTTCCCACTAATTCGCACCACTTTGTATGCTTTTTCCTTCGCCTTTATGCTGTCCTTGACATCCCTCGTCAGCCATGGATGCCTTGTCCTCCCCTTAGAGCATGTTCCCTCCTCCTTGGGATGAATTTCTGTTGTTCGTCCCTAATAACCCCCAAAAACTCCTGCCATTGCTGTTCCACTGTCTTCCCTGCTCGGCTTCTTCTCCAATCAACTCTGGCCAGTACCTCCCTCATGTCTTTGTAGTTATCCTTATTTAATTGTAATACTGTTACATCTGATTGCACCTTCTCCCACTCAAATTACAGGGTAAATTCTATTATATTGTGGTGACTAATCCCTAAGGGTTCCTTCACCTTAAGTTCCCGAATCAAGTCTGCCTCATTACACATCACTAAATCCAGAATTGCCTGTTCCCTAGTAGGCTCTGTCACAAGCTGCTCCAAAAACCCATCTCTTAGACATTCCACAAATTGCATTTCTTGGGATCCACTACCAACCTGATTTTCTCAGTCTACATGCATATTGAAGTCCCCCATGATTATTGTAATATTGCCTTTTTTGCATACCTTTTCTATCTCCTGATTTATTTTCCGCCCCACATCCTGACTACAGCTAGAGGGCCTGTACATAACTCCCATCAGGGTCTTTTTAGATTTGAGATTCTATGCCTTCTGATCTTATATCTATTTGGAGTATTTGGAGTATCTATTTACAGTATGTAAATAGTCCAACTTGGGAAGGGGCCATACTGGACCTGGTATTAGGGAATGATCCCGGCCAGGTGGTTGATGTTTCAGTCGGTGATTACTTTGGGAATAGCGAACACAATTCCGTAAGTTTTAGAATACTCATGGACAAGGACAAGAGTGGTCCGAAAGGAAGAGTACAAAATTGGGGAAAGGCAGAGTATAACAAAATTCATCAAGAGCTAGGGAATGTGGATTGGGAGCAGCTGTTTAAGGGTAAATCCACATTTGAAATGTGGGAGTCTTTTAAGGAAAGGTTGATTAGGGTGCAGGGCAGACATGTTCCTGTGAAAATGAAAGATAGAAATGGCAAGATTAGGGAACCATGGATGACGGGTGAAATTGTGAGACTAGCTAAGATGAAAAAGGAAGCATACATAGGATCGACGCAACTCAAAACTGATGAAGCTTTGGAGGAATATCGGGAAAGTAGGACGAATCTCAAACGCGCAATAAAGAGGGCTAAAGGGGGTCATGAAATATCTTTGGCTAACAGGGTTAAGGAAAATCCCAAAGCCTTTTATTCATATGTAAGGAGCAAGAGGATAACTAGAGAAAGGATTGGCCCACTCAAAGACAAGAGAGGGAATTTATGCGTGGACTCAGAGGAAATGGGTGAGATTCTTAATGAGTACTTTGCATCGGTATTCACAAAGGAGATGGACAAGACGGATGTTGAGGCTAGGGATGGATGTTTAAATACTCTAGGTCAAGTTGTCATACAGAAGGGGGAAGTTTTGGGTATTCTAAAAGACATTAAGGTGGACAAGTCCCCAGGACCGGATGGGATCTATCCCAGGTTACTGAGGGAAGCGAGGGTTGAAATAGCTGGGGCCTTAACAGACATCTTTGCAGCATCCTTGAGCACGGGTGAGGTCCCGGAGGACTGAAGAATTTCTAATGTTGTCCCTTTGTTTAAGAAGGGTAGCAGGGATAATCCAGGGAATTATAGACCTGTGAGTTTGACGTCAGGTGTAGGCAAACTGTTGGAGAAGATACTGAGGGATAGGATCTATTCACATCTGGAAGAAAATAGACTTATCAGTGATAGGCAGCATGGTTTTGTGCAGGGAAGGTCATGTCTTACAAACCTTTTTTTAAATAAATTTAGATTACCCAATTATTTTTTCTATTAAGGGGCAATTTAGCGTGGCCAATCCACCTACTCTGCACATTTTTGGGTTGTGGGGGCGAAACCCACGCAGACACGGGGAGAATGTGCAAATTCCACACAGACAGTGACCCAGAGCCAGGATCGAACCTGGGACCTCAGCGCCGTGAGGCGGTTGTGCTAACCACTAGGCTACCGTGCTGCCCTCTTACAAACCTAATAGAATTCTTTGAGGAAGTGACAAAGTTAATTGATGAGGGAAGGGCTGTAGATGTCATATACATGGACTTTAGTAAGGCGTTTGATAAGGTTTCCCATGGCAGGTTGATGGAAAAAGTGAAGTCGTATGGGGTTCAGGGTGTACTAGCTAGATGGATAAAGAACTGGCTGGGCAACAGGAGACAGAAAGTAGTGGTGGAAGAGAGTGTCTCAAAATGGAGAAGGGTGACTAGTGGTGTTCCACAGGGATCCGTGCTCGGACCACTGCTGTTTGTGATCTACATAAATGACCTGGAGGAAAGTATAGGTGGTCTGATTAGCAAGTTTGCAGATGATACTAAGATTGGTGGAGTTGCAGATAGCGAGCAGGACTGTCAGAGAATACAACAAAATATAGATAGATTGGAGAGTTGGTCAGAGAAATGGCAGATGGAGTTCAATCCAGGCAAATGCGAGGTGATGCATTTTGGAAGATCAAATTCAAGAGCGGACTATATGGTCAATGGAAGGGTCTTGGGGAAAATTGATGTACAGAGAGATCTGGGAGTTCAGGTCCATTGTACCCTGAAAGTGGCAACGCAGGTTGATAGAGTGGTCAAGAAGGCATACAACATGCTTGCCTTCATCGGACGGGATATTGAGTACAAGAGTTGGCAGGTTATGTTACAGTTGTAAAGGACTGGTTCGGCCACATTTGGAATACTGCGTGCAGTTCTGGTCGCCACATTACCAGAAGGATGTGGATGCTTTGGAGAGGGTGCAGAGGAGGTTCACCAGGATGTTGCCTGGTATGGAGGGTGCTAGCTATGAAGAACGGTTGAGTAGATTAGGATTGTTTTCGTTGGAAAGATGGAGGTTGAGGGGGACCTGATTGAGGTCTACAAAATTATGAGAGGTATGGACAGGGTGGATAGCAACAAGCTTTTTCCAAGAGTGGGGGTGTCAGTTACAAGGGGTCACGATTTCAAGGTGAGAGGGGGAAAGTTTAAGGGAGATGTGCGTGGAATGTTTTTTACGCAGAGGGTGGTGGGTGCCTGGAACGCTTTACCAGCGGAGGCGGTAGAGGCGGGCACGATAGCATCATTTAAGAGGCATCTTGACAGGTATATGAACGGGCGGGAACAGAGGGAAGTGGACCTTGGAAAATAGGAGACAGGTCTAGATAAAGGATCTGGATCGGCGCAGGCTGGGAGGGCCGAAGGGCCTGTTCCTGTGCTGTAATTTTCTTTGTTCTTTGTTCTTTATATCGCTCCTTGCTATCGATTTAACTTCATTCCTTACGAACAATGCAACCCTGCCCCCTTTGCCCATCTACCTGTCCTTTCGATAGGACATATATCCTTGGGTATTTAGAGTCCAGCCCTGATCCCCTTGCAGCCACATCTCTGTGACGCCCACAACATCGTACCTGCCAATTTCAATGTGCGCAACAAGCTCATTTACCTTGTTTCGTATACTGCACGCATTTAGGTACAACACCCTCAATCCCACATTGGCCACCTCCCTTTTCACACTCACCTCCGTCACTGTACCCTGTACTATGGCCCTTTTTGATTTTTGACTATGGCTTCTCTGCCTTAAACTTTCCCCCTTACTGCTTTTTGTTTCTGGCCCCGATTTACTTCCCTCTGACTTCCTACATTGGATCCCATCTCCCTTTGGCCACATCAGCCAGTGACTGGGATACCTCCCTCTGTGTCTGCGCCACCTCCCTCTGGGACTGGGCTACTTCTCTCTGGGACTGCGCCACCCCTCCCAGAGTCTGTTCTCTGCTGGTCAGCGCCTGGACATTGCCGCTGCCACTCTCAGCAATGGCCTGCTGTGACTGGGCCATGCTGAGGAGCGTCGCTGCAATGTCCAGGTGGCTCTGGCACATGTCTGCCTGTGAGAGGGATGCTCTGTCCTGGGTCTCCGCCCTCGCCTGCACAGAATGGCCCAGGCCTTGGACACGCTGATCCATAGTCGAAACCGTCACCACCCCTGCTCCTGTACACGGATGGACTCCACCACTTGCACCTGCAGGTGCTCGATCCCCTCTTGTGGTCCCTGGATCTCTGACTGCATCTGAATGTAGCTGGGACTGGATGTTCCAGAAGCCCGGGACCCGTCTGGACGGCAGATGGTTGCTGGGGCCGGCCTGTCCTCCGACCGTCTGGCCCTCAGCAGCTCCTACCTCCACCTGCTGTACTGGAGGTGGTGTGTGGAGCGCACCAAAGAGCATCCCAGGAACCTCTTCACTAATGTGCTCACTGAGGTGATAGTCTCTGGGGTGGTAGAGGTTGGAGGAAATAGCTGTGATGGAAAGTCCGTGTCCTACTCCGACCCGAGCTCCGGGGTGTCCTGAGTCTTGGGCGGGGAGCTGGTGTTCTCCCCCCTTCAGGGCCCGGCTGTTTGGGGGATACCGGCTCTGGGACTGGCTGGGGGCAAGGGTCTCTGGATGGACCGGCCCCATCTCTGACAGGTCCTGAAAGGCACAAGATGAAATGTATGATTAAACAGCGGGCCGGAGGGGGTGAGGGGTGTGTGGGATGTGAGGGGTGAAGGGTGTGAGGGGGGTGAAGGGTGAGGAAGGTGAGTGGGGGGCGGAGAGTTATGGGTGAGGGGGGTGAGGGCTGAGGAGGGTGAGGGGGCTGAGGAGTGCGGGAGGTGAGGGAGGTGCGACGAGGGGGGTGGGGTGAGTGGTTTGAGGGCTGTGGGGGTGAGGAGGCTGAGGCAAGTGTGTGGGTGGGGGTGAGGGGCTGAGGGGTGCGGGGCGTGAGGAGGGTGAGGGGTGAGGGGGTTATGGGTTGAGGGGTGTGGGAGCATTTGGGGTGAGGGTGGTGTCGGGAGGGGCACAACCTCCCGTAACAGCCCGTAACAGCCTCCCCGAACAGGCGCCGGAATGTGGCGACTAGGGGCTTTTCACAGTAACTTCATTGAAGTCTACTCATGATAATAAGCGATTTTCATTTTTTTCATTTTCATATGTCGTCCACAACCGCAACCAAGCAGGGTCTCACTTCCTCGCCTGCCACCGAACTCTGCCTCAGCCACCTCCCTTTCTTCCGCCAATCACGTCCAGTGCCCTCTGTTCCGGCAATGGTGAGGGGCCGCAGTTCTGGTGGTCCCCTCCGGTCTTCTCCCAGTCCCAGCGGCTGTGCGCTGCCTTCTCCTGGGGTAAGGGGGGAACACAAACAGCACAAACGTTAAACATTCCGCACATGCAGCCCAGAGGTCGGGTAGATGGTGGCCTCAGTAGTCAGGGCACTCAGCCATGGTGGCTGGCATGGTGGCATGGGCACTGGCATGTGGGGCAGGGTGGGGATTCGGCCATCCCCTGGGGGGGAGGGGATGGGTTGCGGGTGTTTGGGGGGGGGCGGGATTAGTGCCAGGGGCACAGCACTGCCAACTCACCCTGAGGAGGTCTTGGAGTTTCTTCCTGCACTGCATGCCAGTCAGGGCGATGTTACACACAGCGCTGACCGCCTCTGCCACCTGTGCCCAGGCACGGCGATCGGCGACGCCTGACAACCTTCCTCCCGAACTGGGGTACAGGGTCATCCGCCTCTCCTCCACGGCGTCCATGACGGTGTCCAGCTCTGCATCCCTGAACCGTGGAGCTGCTCTCCTTCCAGCCACCTTGTTGGCTGGGACGTTGTGTGTGTTGCGGGGGGAAATGGGTCGTTTAAGTGCAGCTGCGCCTTGTGGGCCTTATGTGTGCCAACCACGGATCCGGTGAATCCGGCATCGTTTTGCATGGAATTGATTGTGTTCCACGTGGCGATGGTGCTAGCCCATTTAAAGTAGCTGAATTGGTGCAGCTGTTGTGCCGTTCTTTCTGTCTAAAACGCCACTGTTTCCAAGCCGCCATCGGCACTTAGTCTCAAAATCGGAGAATCCAGCCCTTCGACTCAGAAACTGAGAATGTTGCCCTTTATAACTTTCAAACCAGGAGACTATTCAATGCATTGTGTCAATGCTGGATTTCTGTGAGAGAACCACAACTCGTCCCACTCACCAGCCTTTTCCCTATATTCCTGCAAATCCTTCCTCTTCAGGTAATTATCTAGTTCATTCGAAAACCACTGTTGAATCTATCACATTCTTAGACAATGCATTTCAAATCCTAATCACTCACTACCTCAAATATTTTTTTTCTCATGTTGCCTTTGGTTCTTTAGCCATTCACATTAAATGAGTATTTCCTGCCAATCTACTCTGTCCAGACCCCTTCTGATTCATGAAATCTCCTCTCAATCTTCTCTTTTCTACGAAGAACAATGCCAGTTTCTCCAGTCTATCCAGGCAGATAAAGTCTTATCCCTGGACCATTTTTTCTAAATCCTTTATGCACCTTCTCCAGTGCATTCACATCCTTCCTAAAGTGTGGTGCACAGAATTGGGCACAATGCTCCAGTTGAGACTGAACCAGTTCTTTATAATTTCCCTACTTTTAGGTGCTTGATCCTCTCTTGTGGTCCCTGGATCTCTGACTGCATCTGCATGTGGCATGTTTCCCTACTTTTCTGTCTGTAAAAAAATCGAAGATCACATATGTCACCATTTAGTTTCTCAACCTGACCTGCTGCTTTCAATGATGTGTGCACATGCATACCAGCTTTCTGTGCTCCTACCTCTGCCCTCAGAATTGCATTCTTTATTTTATATTGCTTTTCCTCATCTTGCTACCAAAATGTATGACTTTACACTTCTCCGCATTAAATTTTATCTGTGTCATATCGGCATATTCCTATGCCAGACCAGACCCCATTAGGATACAGGAACAAAACTTCAACGTTAGTTCATTTGTAAGACTGTACGGAAAGAAAGGTTTGCTCCAGGAGTGATTGCATGAAGAAATAGGGCTAGGGTATTTTTAAAAGTAGCACAGTGGTTAGCAAACTTGCTTCACAGCTCCAGGGTCCCTGGTTCGATTCCTAGCTTGGTCACTGTCTGTGCGAAGTCTGCACATTCTCCCCATGTCAGCGTGGATTTCCTCCGGGTGCTCCAGTTTCCTCCCACAGTCCAAGGATGTGCAGGTTAGGTGGATTGGCCATGATAAATTGCCCTTGGTGTCCAAAAAGGTTAGGCGGGGTTACTGGGTTATGGGGATAGGGTGAAGGTGTGGGCTTAAGTGGGGTGCTCTTTCCAAGGGCCGGTGCTGACTTGATGGGCCGAGTGGCCACCTTCTGCACTGTAAATTCTATGATTCTATGAAAACAAATTATTATGACTGGAATATTAGACTTTTTAGCTTCACACCCAAAAAGAACAGCTTATAATTACACCTTGAACACTATCACTCAATTTCCCATAAAACAACAAGAAAAGAAAGCTACACCTCTCAATCTATCTTACAGAGGGAGAATTGTGGACTCAGCGTCAGGCAGATCAGAATTCAACTCCTCTCTCCAAAGCTTTCTCCAAAACCTTTGCCTCTCTTAAAGCATTGCATTCCTTGGCTCCACCCAGCAATGACCTCATCTCCCCAAGCTGAAAAACAAATTATTTCTGCAGGCTACAAAGCACATTAACTCCCAGGGACACCCCCAGTCAAACCACAGTCCATTAGCCCAGACTGAAAACCGACAAAAGTGCGGCGCAACATCGTGGGCCGAAGGGCCTGTTCTGTGCTGTATTTCTCTATTCTATTCCTTTGTCAATTTCACCGTCTGGCTGCTAAATGCACTCGGCCCTGCAAAACAGAATTCTTTTTTAAAAAAAACTATTCCACTGCAGTCAAACACACTCTAACCCAAAGATTTTAAACCTTAAATTGTCCAAGACTTAAATACAATATTTCTAAAGTCTTTCAGTTGTCACAGTGTCCTTTGGAAAAATTCTAATTGATCCCTGCACATGCAATTTTAAGTTATTAATGTAGGTGAAGAAATGCAATGATCCTAATGCTGATCTTTTGTGAACTCCACTACATCCTGTTCTCCAATCCAAAAATAAAATGTTCACCATGACTCTATGTATCCCATCATTCAGTTAACTTTATCCATGTTGTCACTTGTCTAAAAAGCCAAGACACTTAGAGTGGGATTTTCTGATCCCACCCATGGTAGGAATCTGCACGGGTGGGGCCAGAAAATTGGAGGGCAACCATATTCCCTTGGCAAAATCCCACCTTTAGAATTTCCAGTAACTAGGCTAGCAGCGAATACAATATCATCAATAAGGTTCCTGAAGCTACATTTTGATTTGGCTGCCCTCCTGCAACATCCAGCTTTGTGTGCCATCTTTGAGCCCAGAAAGCAGCTTGTTATTTGGATGGTGAATGCCTTTGCCCAGCATGTGGCCTTGGACTGTTTTAACAGTGGGTGTTCTCTCTTAAAATTCTTCCTACTTTGCAGATTTCTGTAACGTGTGCGAATCACAGATCACAGGTGGAATTTTCTCCCATGCTCTTGGCTGAGCTCACCCTGGCCTTGCTCTCAGAGTTGCCCTCAACCTAACCACAGTGACACGTGACTTCCCTCAGTCGCACTCGACCCTCCCTCAGTCACCTTCGTTCGGATGCTTCTCCATCTCCTCTCTTACCTTTCACAGAAATCTCCATGCAGTAACAGGCAACTCCAACTCACCCACTTTCCTGGTCATGGACTGACTCACCCGTTGACCGCCAGTGTCAACCGGTCATGAAAGTGAAGGCGCTTGATTCCCATGTGCTGCCAAATTAATTGCTGAGGCGAAACTTAACACTTCGGCAAATCTATCTGTTAAAAGCATTTATTTTGTATCCATTGACCTTGCTTCTTTTATTGTCTGCTTTTGCAGTGCTGTTATCATTTTTTGCTAAATGTCCAAGCTGTTTATAATCTAGGCTGGCTTCTCCATTTTGGAGACTATGCCCAGAATTCTCCAGCCAGTGGCCCAACTCTGCCCGTGGGTTTCCTGGCGGCTTGGCAGGATTACAATGGAACATCCATTCGCAAGCACTGGGAAGATAAAATTCTGCTGCCAGTGAATAGCATGCCGTCGAGAAACACAAGGCTGGGAAACTGGAGAATCCAGCTCTATGTACTCTCACCGGAAGTCAATCACGTGGAATTCGCATTGTTGCCGGGAGCGCTGTTCAGACAACCAAATTCAGGTGATGCAAATCAGGCAGCACTCTGCCCACATGAAATGCAAAAAATTCCCTGCCCCGCCGACGTCTGACTCGCTGGGTCCGGGATTCGTGCTGAAGAACTTGAGAAGCTGGAGCAGCTTACAAGCACTCCACTCAGGGCCTCATGGTTGCACAGTGGTTAGCATTGCTGCCTCACAGCACTGAGGACCCAGGCTCGATCCGGGTCACTCTGTGGATTTTGCATATTCTTCCCGTGTCTGCCCCCACAACTCAAAGGTGTGAAAGGTAGGTGGTGTGGTGATCACAAGTTAACTAGATGCAATACAACTGAGCAAACACTAGAGGGGGCACGGGAGAGCCATATAAATAGACGGGGACAGGAAGTGAGGACACACTTCACTGAGGGCAGAACTTGGAGCAGGACACAGACACAGACATACACCCACACGCCAGCTAGGAACACTGAAGGTTACCTTAGGAAACAGCTCTGAAGAGTGAACAAACTTACAATAAAGCATCTTCTCCACATTTGAGACTACGAGCTTTATTAAGACACGAGTAACAACACATGGTACCCAGGAGTGGCTTCAGACGCTTACTACAGGACAACTCAGTGGCAGATACAGAAAGTTCAAAATGGCATGGAAATCTCCTACTGGACATTTGACTTGGGAAGACATCGCTAATTCGAGGATGTGGTATGGATACCCAGAGCAGCTAGACCTGACTGGCAATGTAAGAGGTGTCTGGAAAAGGTTTAAACAAATGTTTGATTTGGATCTTGTAGCTAATGAGGTACAAGGCGCCTCCGACAACATTAAAATAGCAATTCTCACCGCAGGGCCTGTAAATAGGAAAGTGTATAATGGATTTAAATACTCAAAAGATGAAGACAGAAACAGCTTACAAACGTTACTAAACAAATTTGAAGAGTACTGTGAGAAATTTGAACAGCAAGACATACTCAGAGTCCAAACTGCACAGAGACTGAGTGATGCAAAACTTAAAAAATCACGAAAAGAACAAGAAATCGCGAATGAAAAGTACAGATCAAAAAGAAGAAATAACAAGAATTTCTCACAAAGCCAAAATGCTGAAACCCAGTCCAAATCGGGAAGAGAAGGTAACTTACAACTTTTAGAAATCCAGTCCAGATGGGACAGAAAAATTGCTGAAATCCGCGAAAAAATGGCGTCGGAGCACATTTTGCAGTCTCCGGTAAGCAAAGAACTACAAATTGCGTCTGCGCATGCGCCGGAACCGGAAGCCGCGCATGCACAGTTTAAAAAATATCGCGGTGCCGATCGTTATGCGCATGCGCAAGCCGCGCATGCGCAGTCAAAAAAAGTTTTGGTCGCGGATCGTAATGCGCATGCGCACGCCGCGCATGCGCAATGGAAACAAAACCGCACAGTGAAGGAGGAAGGCCGATTTGCGCATGCGCAATGCATTCCTGCGCGTGACGTCATGACGTCTGAGCATCCCGACCACGCCCACTTAAAAGGGAAATGCCCGAAAATTGCAAACAAGACACTTAAAGTGGTAAACACAAATTTTCTTGCCTCAGAACACAGAAAAACGCCTGAACTTAAACCAACAGTTAAAAACAACTTGCACAACACCCTGAAAAAAGCAGTCTGCACCACCCAAAGTGAAGAGAACAAAAAGAATTCCGAAACAACAAAAGATGATTTGTTTTTCAAAGATTACCTCTCAGACATGGCTGAGTCAGTCGGATATGCTTATCACAGCATCAGCGACACGGTCGCAAAGCACAACACGAACCGACTCGTGGTAGATGAATCCAACCAAGATGATTTGGTTTTCAAAGAACACTACTCAGACATGGCTGAGTCAGTCGGATATGCTTATCACAGCATCAGCGACACGGTCGCAAAGCACAACACGAACCAACTCGTGGTAGATGAATCCAACCAAGATGATTTGGTTTTCAAAGAACACTACTCAGACATGGCTGAGTCAGTCGGATATGCTTATCACAGCATCAGCGACACGGTCGCAAAGTTCAACACGAATCAACTCGTGGTAGAAGAATCCAACCAGGATGATTTGGTTTTCGAAGAATACTACTCAGACATAGCTGAGTCAGTTGGATATGCTTATCACAGCATCAGCGACATGGTCGCAAAGTTCAACACGAATCAACTCGTGGTAGAAGAAGCCAATGAAGATGAAATGGGTATCAAAGAATACTACTCAGACATGGAGGAGTTATTTGGACATGCTGATCACAGCATCAGCGACACCGTTGCAAAGCTCAACACGACTCTACTCATGGTAGATGAATCCAACACCATGATGCCATGGCAGCTCGTCGATACATTGGATGACAGCAATACCCTAGACGAAGACGACGCCACACAGAGAGCACAGGAAGACTCCACAGAGCGAGCGATGACAGGCTCCACAGTGCGAGTGATGAAAGACTCCAAAAGGGATGCAAGCAAACACTCCCTGGCGAACACCATGCATGAACAAGACCATGAAGGTAAACCCGCTGTATCTGAGCAACCGCAAGCAGACTATGAAAGTCTACCAAGCTCACAGGAACAAGAAGAAGACAACGTACATCTAACCACTGACACCATGCATGCGCAAGACCATGAAGGTCAACCTGCCATATCTGAGCAACCACAAGCAGACTATGAAAGTCTAACAAGCTCACATGAACAAGAAGAAGACAATGCACCTCTACCCACTGCATGCGAAGACAGTGACAAGGTGATCACACTCGACGTACAGGATCACAGCGAGAATGACAGTTCTCAGCTTGTCTGTACCGAAGCACAGAGCGAAAACAGTAACAAGGTGATCGCACTCGACGTACAGGATCACAGCGAGACTGACAGTTCTCAGCTTGTCTGTACAGAAGCACAGAGTCGGGCCACCCAACAGTCCAGAGAGACGATGCCGCAAGAAAACATGCAGATTTTGACTCCAGAAGAGGAGCACCTGGAGTCCAGACAGACAACGCCGAAAGAAACCATGCAGATTCTGACTCTACAAGAGGAGCACCTGGAGTTCAGAGAGACCAAGCCGAAAGAAAACATGCAGATTTTGACTCCAGAAGAGGAGCACCTGGAGTCCAGAGACACCGCGTCAAATGGAATCGAGAAGAATTTGACTCCGGAAGAGGAGCACCAAGAAAGCAAAGATGAGGAATCCAATTCTCCACAAATGATTGATGTCACCTGCACCGATGCAACATCAGATCATTCGCACCACTCTCGAGACGAAATGCTCAATGACTCAAATTATCCACTCGGGACACGAATAGAGTATAACAAGAAAAACAACAGTCAAAAGAAGCACAGCAGAAACGGGACAAACAACAGCAAGAACAAAAGCAACATGAAGCGCGACAAGACCAACAACAATAGCAAGAAGCACAGCAGAAACGAGAACGACAACAGAAAGAACAAAAGCAACATGAAGCGCGACAAGACAAACAACTAAGTCAGGCACAAAGATAGCGACAACGACAGAGACAGAGACAACAAGAACGGCAACGAAAACAACAAAGTCAGGAACAAAGATAGCGACAACACCAAAGACAGAAACGACAAAAACAGCAACACGAACGGCAACGAAAACAACAAAGTCAGGAACAACGACAGTGCCAACACCAAAGACAGAAACGACAAAAACAGCAACAAGTACGGCAACGAAAACAACAAAAACAGGAACGACAGAAACAACAGCAATGAAACAACGACTTGTACACAATGGTACTACTCGGCACATGAAGGACAATGCCACAGCTCACTGCAAAACGATGACAAGACTACAAACATGTCATGGGATGACAACGAATCGCACAAACTCACGTCTGCTCCAGAACGAGCAAGCACACCAGCATCCAAGGCGGATGAGACAATAAATCAACACCACAAGCACAAAAAAAAAAAGTCCATGCCAGTCAACATCAGTGAGGTGACCATGCAAACACCTCGGGATGATGCAGTGGGTACTTAAAATAATAAGGAACACCAACAACATTCACAGCGGACTTGCAATATCAATATCACCACGTCATCAACAACAAAAAGAAAAATAAAGCTCTGAACAAATTCATCAAGTTTGGACTCATAAATGTTTTATTAAGATTGGACATATAACTACATTGGCTTTGTACAATATGCAATAGCACCATCACCTGCATAGATACGCATATCATAAGTAACTGTTTTCTATAATTTTCTTTAACAATGTACAGCAAATATGTAAAGAGAAAAAGGGGGATGTGGTAATCGTAGATTTACTAGACACAAAAACAACTGAGCAAACACCAGAGGGAGAGCTATAAATATACCGGGACAGGATGTACAATTTTCTTTAACGATGTACAAAAAATATGTAAAGAGAAAAAGGGGGATGTGGTGATCACAAGTTAACTAGATGCAATACAACTGAGCAAACACTAGAGGGGGCACGGGAGAGCCATATAAATAGACGGGGACAGGAAGTGAGGACACACTTCACTGAGGGCAGAACTTGGAGCAGGACACAGACACAGACATACACCCACACGCCAGCTAGGAACACTGAAGGTTACCTTAGGAAACAGCTCTGAAGAGTGAACGAACTTACAATAAAGCATCTTCTCCACATTTGAGACTACGAGCTTTATTAAGACACGAGTAACAACACAGGTGAATTGGCAATGCTAAATTGCTATTTAATTGGAAAAAGTAATTGGGTACCCTAAATTTAGTTTAAAAAAATAATAAATATGCGCTCCACTCATCACACTCTCACTGTAGCCAAGAACGTGGCTGTATGAAGTCCTGGTCTCCCGATTTTGGGAGTTCAAGGTGGACAGAATGCTGGATGCCATCAATGAGAGGAAGGACACCCTCTTTCCTTGGTGGGGCACAGATTGAAGCCTGCACTATTGGACAGCATCTGGGATGAGGTGGCAGAGGCAATCAGTGTTGCCAGCATGACTAGGAGAACTGGCATACAATGCCAGTTACAACCAACCCTCCACCAAACCCCTGCACATGTATTTCCCTCTGTGACCAAGATTCTTGCACACACATGCCACCAACAACAGACACCCAATAGAACTTGTCTCTCAGCACTTCACTATGTCCTTTCAGTGGACCCAAGGATAAGGCGGCCCATAATAGGCATCAGAAAATAGAAGAGGCCATCGCTGACTTTTGGTCCAGACCCCAGGATGAGGATTGGGCCCTGCAACTCACAGGCAAGGCCGAAGAGATAGCAGTGGCAGCAATGGAGGTCAACATGTGACAAACATATGAGGGCCCAATGCAACACTGATGTCCTTATATCAAGTGAGTCACCCCTCTCCCACTACCAGTCCTTCCCATGATCACACCCCATGGATTAGATTCTCCGTTGACTGACATCGAGATCAGTAAATGTGATTGGGCGGAGAATAGGTTCCGATGCCAAAGTCACGGCAGGCGCTGACCTGATGTCAAATCGCAATTCACCGTCACCTCGACAGCTGCGTCACTGCGGTCTGGAAGGCACGTACAGTAAGCACCATTTGCATGTCATTAGCGGACCTGACCCAATATTCTCAGGGGCCTCCGCGATATTCTGCTTCCGATGGGCCAAGTTCCCGATGGCGCGGTTCACTTGTGCTTTTAAAAATCGTGAAACCGGCAGCGTGGCTGCTGAGGGAGAGAGAGGGGGAATGGAAAATGTCCAACTCAGCCCTTGTTTGCTAACAGTTGTGCCGCTGGCGAGGGGCTTCTGCCAGGGCTGGGGGGAGGGGGGGGGGGAGTAGCAGGGGGTGGCCAGGAGGTGGGCTGTGGGGTCGGGGTGGATGGAAACGGAACATCATTGCCGCAGCCGACAAGGCAGCCATGCAGCTGCACACGCCGCTGACAGCCCACTGTGAACTTAGGACCATGGGTCATATGGGTGTCTCCCAGGCCACCCCCCTACGTGCCACCTGGCCCCAGCTGACCTATCCGCTGTTTGGCAGAACTCCAGCACAACCAGTAGCGTCTTGTTGGCTGGGATGTGTGTGGGGTGCAGTGTGTTGATGCGGCTGCAGCTTGTCAGCCCCCTGAGTGTCAATCATGGACCCCACGAATCCCACATCTTTTTTAATTGGAATCGATTGTGTTCCACGTGGCGCTAGTGCTAACCCCTCCATAGTTGCTGAAGCAATCCAGGTTCATCACCAGGTTTGCTGTTGTGAAAGTTGATGAATCCTGCTCCGGCGTCAACACTTCAGGCTGGATTCACCATTTGTGAGGCTAAGTGTTGACACCAGCGGAGGAACAGCGGAGGCATTTTATGACAGAAAAATTGGAGCAGAACCCTCACCCATCCTGAGACCGGTGAGGGGCTTGCAGCCGCGCCGAGTAAAACCCCTGGCTCCCATGACAAAAATGGCTGCAGAATGGCCGGGTCCATGGCCGCACACGTACATGGTGGCAACCTGCAGTGGCCGCGCCGTAAAAAATGGCGCCGGCCATGCGTGGACCTGACCTGCCAAAAACTGTCTTATTGGCCACCTCTTGGCTACCCCATGGCCATTCCCCAGCAGTCCCCTAGCCCTCATGAAAGCCCCCCCCCCCCCAAACCTGGCCAACAGCATGGCTCTCGCAGCTGCCACGCCGGGTTTCCGACCGCTGAGACCACATGTGCACCGTGCTATCGGGAACTCGGCCCATTGGCGACGGTGAATCGCGGAGGTCCCAGAGTATAGAGTGTCAGACCCGCTAATGATATGCCAACGCTGCTTAAACACCGCGTGGCGAGCGACAGATATTCGCCATTTTCAGAGTCCCGGTGGATCCCGATTAGGAGTCAAACCGGCGCCGACAGCGATTTTGGCGCCGGAGGCTATTCTCCGCCCAATCACATTTCGATGTCAGCCAATGGTGAATCCTGCCCTTAGTCCCCGAACCGAGAATCATGCTCCATGTCTTTTGTCTTGCAGGATCACCATCAGATGAGGCCGGGCCCTCTGGGCCGGGCCTCAGCCGGGTCCATTCCCCCATCTCAGCTCCCGACCCTACCCCACGAAATGGGCCCGTGATGAGGACTTTCCAGCACATATGCAGGGATTACCCAGGAGGACAGTAGATTGTTATCTTAAAGGCAGGAATCAGACTTTGAGAAAGAATAAGGATCAGCAGAGCTAATCTCACAGATCGTCGCCATCATCCACCGTCCTGCTTCTGCTGCTAACCCAGGGCCAACACCCTGCGGTGATGCTGCCATGACCTTCAGAGAGGGGAAGGGGAGCTGTAGTAGTGGAATTGAGTGGAAGGCCACAGGGAAGGTGGAGTAAAGGACTGAGGAACAAGGGAAGGATAAGAGTTTCCAGGGAAGGGGGATTTCCTTTGGGGGGGAACCATAAGTTGTGGGGGTGGGGAGGAATTTGGGACTAGGCAGTGGAGCTGCCAGGGGCCAGGCTTCCTAGGTGATAAATTGGGAAGTGATAAAGTTGTCATGTGTGCGGTGGCCCTGGAGCTGGATCACACATTGCCAGCTCTGGCTCCGTGCCCAGATCCTCCTGGACATCATCCTCATCAGAGTAGGTCTGCCGTTCTTCCTCTTCCTCCAGCATGTCGTCCCTCTGCTGTAAAATAATGTGCAGGATGCAGCAGCTCAGCACAATGCTCTTGGGGTGATGTTGGAACTCCCCACCAGAGCAGTCCTGGCATTGGAAGCGCATCTTGAGCAAGGCGATGCATCGTTCAACGACTAGTCTCATCGTTATTGTATGGGCTTCGATAGAGCGGTTTTCCACCTCGGTCTATGGGCTCCACACAGCCATCATTAGCTCAGATCGCAACGTTGATCTTGCCGCTCAATAAACAACACCTCACCTAAGGGATTGCCTGTCAGGAAGGTCAGATTGCACAAGGATGTTTGCGTCGTGCACACTGCCTGGGTATTGGGGTACTGATGTGCAGGATGTGCAGCTGGTGGTCGCACAACAACTGCTCATTCAGGGATTGGGAGCCCTTCCTAATGATGAAGGGCACTCACTGATGAGCTGGTGCTCATAGGGGGATATGCATGCCATTGTTTACCCCCTGGACCTGGGGCATGCCAGCAATGGTGGCAAATGCCACTGCCCGGCCATCTTGTTGGGCCTGGTCATCGGGCACATCAGGCATCCATCACAGCCCAGATGCACCTGTGTGGACATTTGCGAGATCCCAAATTGGTTCCCATTCGAGCTCTGGAATGAGCCAGAGACATTCAAGTTCAAGGTGGCCGTAGGGGCGTGGTGGACATACAGCGTTGGAGACATCTCGAGATCCTGAGGGGTGGGATTGCTGATAGTGCCACTGGTGAGGCTTCTATTCTCAAAGAAGCTGTGTCCCAGGGAGAGTTCTGGCAGGCACCATGCATGTGTCCTTTGTTTAGGATAAGTTCTGAAAATCCCCTGCTTCCTCTGCTGCCGGGCTACACTTCTGATCAGTGTACTGATGGGCCAACGACTAAGCATGGCCATGCCCATCATCTTGATAGTAATGCTGAGGTCTGAGGGTTTCCAGAGGGGCAGGTTGGGTGAGTTCCCACTCGACCAGAGGCTGTCTGAGCATCTAAAACAAACAGCAGTCCGCAGAGTGAACAGCCAGCAAAGGGGTGGTTTTGAATGACATACCACAACAATGGAGGTCCGAGCCGAGTCACCCCGTTCCCGAAGGAGTACCCAAGTGCACAGACTTGCCACCAAGTCATTCCTCACTACTTCCTGAAGTCCAGGCGACAGCCCTTATCAAGGCCAACATGTTTTGAGAGTTTACTTACCTTGCTCCCTGATGCACGATCAATTACACAAAGACAAGAGTTGGATGCAATCCAGGCTTTATTACACTAAGATGTGTGGCCTACAGCAGCTGGTGAAATGGCTGCTGTATGGGAAGCACACATATTTATACTTCGCCAGCTGGGCGGAGCCAGCAGGCAAGGAACTACCCCCGTACCTGTAGTACAGGGCCTTACCACAAAACACCTACACCAACATCCTCTACATACAATATATACAGCAGTGGTGACTACCACACTCCCCCTCAACAACCGTGGTGCCCAAGCCCCACTCATAAATACTTTCACCAATTCACACCTGCTTGACTCCCACCTGAGAGGTGTGGAGCATCCGGTGTCCAACTCACTATGTGCAGTCAAATCATGCAAAGATGGATTTGCATGTGGCCTCCGACACAGTGTGCGACCTTTCACCAGGTGCCAATCACAATTTTTGCTCCTCACGACATTCTCCGCCTGATCGTGATGCTCACTGCCAGCATTAGCCAGCGGAGAATCGAGCCCCGAATTATTGGGTCAGCTAGGGTGGGATTCTCTCAGCCCGGAGCCGGGCCGGAGAATCGGCGCCGGCATGGTCAGCGCAGTGCCTGTCGGGGGCCGTTTTACATGGCTCCCCCCCCCCCCCCCCCCCCCGATTCTCGGCCCAGGATGCTGCTTGCACCCGAGCAGTGATATCCTGGCAGTGGCACTGCCAGAGTGCCAGGATGCAGGCTGGGGCGGTGAATGCCGGTAAGTGGAAGACTCCAGTTAAAACCTGGCAATGCATATTTAAATTAACTTAAATTTTAATTTAAATTTGAGAGCCTGGTTCACATAAGAACATAAGAACATAAGAACTAGGAGCAGGAGTAGGCCATCTGGCCCCTCGAGCCTGCTCCGCCATTCAATTAGATCATGGCTGATCTTTTGTGGACTCAGCTCCAATTTCCGGCCCGAACACCATAACCCTTAATCCCTTTATTCTTCAAAAAACTATTTATCTTTACCTTAAAAACATTTAATGAAGGAGCCTCAACTGCTTCACTGGGCAAGGAATTCCATAGATTCACAACCCTTTGGGTGAAGAAGTTCCTCCTAAACTCAGTCCTAAATCTACTTCCCCTTATTTTGAGGCTATGCCCCCTAGTTCTGCTGTCACCCGCCAGTGGTAACAACCTGACCGCGTCTATCCTATCTATTCCCTTCATAATTTTAAATGTTTCTATAAGATCCCCCCTCATGTAATCATCCCCTTGTAATGAAGTGCTTTGAGAAGCTGATCATGAAGCGCATCACCTCCATACTCCCGGAACGCCTTGAACCACTTCAATTCGCATACCGTCGCAACCGGTCCACATCAGACGCCATTTCCCTGGCCCTACACTCATCCCTAGAGCATCTCGAAAACAAGGACTCCTACATCAGACTCTTATTTATTGACTACAGCTCCGCCTTCAACACCATAATCCCAGCCAAGCTCATATCAAAGCTCCAAAACCTAGGACTTGGCTCTCCACTCTGCAACTGGATCCTTGACTTTCTGACCAACAAACCACAGTCAGTAAGAATGAACACCAACACCTCCTCCACAATAGTCCTCAACACCGGTGCCCCGCAAGGCTGCGTACTTAGCCCCCTACTCTACTCCCTGTACACACACGACTGCATGGCAAAACTTGGTTCCAACTCCATCTACAAGTTTGCTGACGATACGACCATAGTGGGCCGGATCTCGAACAACGACGAGTCTGAATACAGGAGGGAAATAGAGAACTTAGTGGAGTGGTGCAACGACAACAATCTCTCCCTTAATGCCAGCAAAACTAAAGAGCTGGTCATCGACTCCAGGAAGCATAGTACTGTACACACCCCTGTCAGCATCAACGGAGCCGAGGTAGAGATGGTGAGCAGTTTCAAATTCCTAGGGGTGCACATCACCAAAAATCTATCTGGTCCACTCACGTCGACGCTATCACCAAGAAAGCACAACAGCGCCTTTACTTCCTCAGGAAACTAAGGAAATTTGGCATGTCCACATTAACCCTTACCAACTTTTACAGATGCACTATAGAGAGCATCCTCTTGGGCTGCATAACAGCCTGGTATGGCAACTGCTCGGCCCAGGACCGCAAGGAACTTCAGAGAGTCGTGAATACCGCCCAGTCCATCACACGAACCTGCCTCCCATCCATTGATTCCATCTACACCTCCCGCTGCCGGGGGAAAGCAGGCAGCATAATCAAGGATCCCTCCCACCCGGCTTACTCACTTTTCCAACTTCTTCCATCGGGCAGGAGATTCAGAAGTCTGAGAACACGGACGAACAGACTCAAAAACAGCTTCTTCCCCACTGTCACCAGACTCCTAAATGACCCTTTTATGGACTGTCCTCATTAACACTACACCCTGTCTGCTTCATCCGATGCCAATGCTTATGTAATTACATTGTATATCTTGTGTTGCCCTATTATGTATTCTCATGTATTTTCTTGAATTCTGTTCAATTCCCTTTTCTTCCCATGTACTGAATGATCTGTTGAGCTGCTTGCAGAAAAATACTTTTCACTGTACCTCGGTACACGTGACAATAAACAAATCCAATCCAATCCATCCTTCTAAATTCCAACGAGTACAGTCCCAGTCTACTCAACCTCTCCTCATAATCCAACCCCTTCAGCTCTGGGATTAACCTAGTGAATCTCCTCTGCACACCCTCCAGCGCCAGTACGTCCTTTCTCAAGTAAGGAGACCAAAACTGAACACAATACTCCAGGTGTGGCCGCACTAACACCTTATACAATTGCAACATAACCTCCCTAGTCTTAAACTCCATCCCTCTAGCAATGAAGGACAAAATTCCATTTGCCTTCTTAATCACCCGTTGCACTTGTAAACCAACCTTCTGTGACTCATGCACTAGCACACCCAAGTCTCTCTGAACAGCGGCATGCTTTAATATTTTATCGTTCAAAAAATAATCCCGTTTGCTGTTATTCACGCCTTCACTGGTTTATGCCGTTGCTGGTTCACGCTATCGCTGGCTCACGCCGTCGCGCTCCATTTGCCACTCGGCGGCAACCCTGGGCGGGATTATCCAACACTCCACGCCAGAATCGCGCCTGGCACGGGGCAGTGAATAGCTGTTCACGCCGGAACTCTGGTGCAACGGTGCTTCCGCAATTCTCTGCGTACTCGCCAGTCCAGCGCAGCCCCGGTCAGGGGCCATTGGAACAGGCGATTCTCTGCAGTTGACCGGCTGAATTCCTGCCGGCGTGGTTTACATGTGGTACCACCCAGCGGGAGGTGGGACCCGCGGCCACGGTGGAGGTCCTGATGGTGGGCGGGGGGCTCAGTAGTGGCTAAGCCCGCGATCAGGGGCCACCAATCGGCAGGCCATCGCAATCTGGAAAGAAACTACCTTCCTCCGCGCAGGCCCACTGTGTGCATGCGTGGACCTGCTTACGGCCGCCGTGCGAATGCACAGCCACACGGTCTGTACAGCAGGGCCCCGCCAGCAACCAGAGTCGCAGGACGAACGCCGGGGTCCTGATTCACGCCCGTTTTCTGGTGGGCGTGGGGACTTAGTCCCCAAAAGGGAGAATCCCGTCCCCTGTTTAGGGATTTTTCCGTTATCTCGGGTGTAGCGGGGTATACACCGGGCACAATGCGGGAGACACCCAAGTATAAAATGTGGTAGCCCTGTGAGAGTGTGGCAGGTTGCCATTTGGAATGGTGCAAATAAATCATAATGCCAGTAATTCATATTTCATTAATGTGGCACAGTTTTCTGAATACATTAATTGAACAAGATGACTTTCACCACAATGAAAATGTTTTGAAACTTATCAAATTCACTATGGTTATTACAGTATTATGTTTTATTTTATTAGGGCAGCACGGTAGCATTGTGAATAGCACAATTGCTTCACAGCTCCAGGGTCCCAGGTTCGATTCCGGCTTGGGTCACTGTCTGTGAGGAGTTTGCACATCCTCCCACTGTGTGCGTGGGTTTCCCCGACTGCTCCAGTTTCCTCCCACAATCCAAAGATGTGCAGGTTAGGTGGATTGGCCATGATAAATTGCCCTTAGTGTCCAAAATTGCCCTTAGTGTTGGGTGGGATTACTGGGTTATGGGGATAGGGTGGAGGTGTTGACCTTGGGTAGGGTGCTCTTTCCAAGAGCTGGTGCAGACTCGATGGGCCGAATGGCCTCCTTCTGCACTGTAAATTCTTTGATTTTCTATGATTTTCCAGCATTATTGACAACAGCTCTGGAAATTCAGGTAATAAAAGAAGAAGAATGTAAATTACTACAAAATAGATGCTTTTAACCGACTGAATTGCTTGTGACAAGTGGTAATGTAATATATTCACAGAGAATTAAGCACCTGACTTTAGGTACCAGAATTTCTCTCATTTTTGTCATATTCTTTTGAGGTTACCGACACTTAGCAACAAAAAGAGTTCATTAAATTCATTCTGAGTCATCAGCCTGAGGATCTCCATTTGAATCAGATGTGACAATTTTGTTTCGGAAACATCTCTCCCCAACAGATCATCTTCCACTCCTTCCATTGAATTAGACATCCCACATTTCTTGAACATCTAATGCCACTTCGGCACTAATAGTATCCCATAATTTGGTGACAAAATCACACAAAACGCGGCAGTGTGCATAATTCCACTCTTTTTGAAGGATATTATTTCCATCAACTGTCCACCTATTCCATTTGGTAAGAGCATGATGCAGTGTCCGTGGCCCTGGCCAGTCCCCTCATTAGTCGGTGAACCTGGAGGCGATCAAGGCATTCCTTGCACGTGGCCCTGGTGCACATGCCATGCAGCCTCACATGCCTGCCTGGGCCCCATGTCCTGCCCACCCTCACACTCCTCCGCATCTCCCTCATCGACGAGGCCTCCTCCTCCAGCACATCGACCGTCTGTTGCGCGATGTTGTGGAGGATTCAACAGGCCACCACGATGCGGGCAACCCACCCAGCATCATATTGGAAGGCCCCTTCTGGAGGCTGAAGCACCGCTCAATCACACCCTTGGTGGCTGCATGCGCGCCATTGTAGCGCGTCTCTGTGTATGATACGCAGCTCATGGTCACATATCAGCTGCACATTCACCGAGTGGAACCTCTCACTTTGTGTAGAGTGGCCTGTCATCTGCAGGTGCTCATCGGGCGACATGCATCCCATCAATCACCTCATGGACCCAAGGCATCCCATCGATGGTGGCGAACCGCGTTGCCCGGGCATCCTGGTGAGCTCAATCCACATAGAAGTGGATGTATTGTGCCGACTGGGCATTTGGGCCTCAATGATGGTGCGGATGCACTTGTGCACCGAGCTCTGTGAGATCCCCACTCGGCACCTAGAAGGACCCCGTGGCGTAAACGTTCTGGGTGACTGTCACCTTTATGGCCACCGGGAGCGGGTGTCCTCCCCCATTCCCCCGCGGTGCCTGGAGCACCATGATCTGTCAGATATGTCACACTGTCCCCCTGCTCAGCCAGAGTCTTCGACGACATGCCTGGTCCAGCAGATCCACAAATGATGGGCTCTACCGGTACATAAGAGGCCTCATGTGGCGCCTCCTTGGCACCTCCTCCTCCCCCTGTTGTGTGGCCGGCTCTCCATCCTCAGCAGCTGCCTCGTGTTTCTCTGGGACAGGCTCCACTGCTGCAGATTCCTCCTCCCTTAGCAGCAACAGATCATACAGCCGCAGGGCATTCCCCCATGGCTGTGGCGACTAGGAGGTAGGCCACCATGACTGGTTGTACTCCAATATTCATTGTCTGCAGGTGGTGAAAGGCCAAAATGTTAGCACAGTGCATACTCCATGTCCAACCTGGTCTTGCGGGCTACACTGTGGCCCCGGTTGCCCTGCAGACCCTCCCCCCGCATATTCCACCCCCTCCCCATTCACACACCCTTGGCCTCATCAGTGCCCGGCACTGTGGGAGCCTCTGGTCCTGTCGCCTGTCTCTGCTACTTTTGGCTGCTGCTGCCTTTACTAGCGCTACCCTCCAGGGCCCCTGTTTGCGCTCCCTCCTGTAGGGGCTGCTGTGGCCATTGCCCTTGGGTGGGCCACGTGATGCCCCGCCGGTGGAGGAGGGGGTGGTTTCGCAGAGGGTGGGGTGTGGGGGTGGTGGGGTGGAGGATGGGGGTGTGTGGAATACAGGTGTGGTGGAGTGGAGGGTGGGGTGTGGAATGTGTGGGTGATGGGGTGGGGCACCCATATGGCCAGTGCCACTTTGCAGAACCAGGTGCCAGGGTGAACAGCAAGATGGCTGCCTTACAGGCCGCGGAAATGGCAGTCTGTGCCTGGACACCGCCCCTCACCTGTGGCGGGTCACTCAGCCCTACACCCTTCCCCCAGTCATCCCCCCCTCCCCCAAGCATCAGTAGGCCCCCCTCCAGCCAGAGTCTGGACCGGTAGCTCATGGTCATGCCTCTCCGTGTCGTATCTCCTCTCTCTCCCTCATCAGCCACAGCACCTGTTTCACGATTTCTAAAAGCACAAGTGAACTTTGCCATTAGGAATTCGGCTCGATGGAGGCAGAGATTTGCGGAGGCCCCGGTTCAGACCCGCTAGTGATATGCTAACGACATTTACTGTACGTGCTGGAGTGGAACACATTGACGCCGCTGTCAAAGGACTGGAGAATTGCGATTTGGCAAGAAACAGAGCCCCCCCCACGATTTTGCCATCAAATCCGTTTCTTCACCCAATCACGTTTCCCAATTTTGGTATCGGCCGATGGAGAATCCTGTACTTTGTTTCCGTGGTGGGAAACTCTCCATGTTCATGCCCCGCCATGGGACTACGTTCCAGAATGAGAGAATTCCACCATAATCTTGAACCCACCCCTCTCCCCCTCAAACTGGATGTAAATTAAAACATATTATGGTCACTGCTACCTAGGGGAACCTGCACTATGAGACAGTACAAGGTCTCGTATATTCTACTCAGACTTTGACTTGAGAACATGCTGTTCCAAGAAACAATCCCAAAAACTATGAACTCTTCATCTGAGCTACTTTTACCCATCTGACTTTTCCAGTCTTTATGTAGGTTAAATCTCCTATGATTATTGCCTTATCCTTCTGACGTACTCCAATTATTTCTTTCTTTACGTTCTTCCCTACCACAGCGGGCAGAATCTTCCAGTCCTGCCAACAGCAATACCCTGCGCAGGTTCTCCAGTGGCAGGGGTGTGACCAACAGGAAACCCTACTGACTGTGGCAGGACCAGAAGGTCCTGTCACCGGCCAAAGGCAGGCAGACCCCACCGCGACAAACATGCCCCGAGCTTGGCATGGGGGGGGGGGGCAGAACATCCCACTCATGGACAACACGGTAGCACAACTGATTAGCACTGTGGCTTCACAGCGCCAGGGTCCCAGGTTCGATTCCCTGCTGGGTCACTCTCTGTACGGAGTCTACACGTTCTCCTCGTGTCTCCCTGGGTTTCCTCCGGGTGCTCCGGTTTCCTCCCACAGTACAAAGACGTGCAGGTTAGGTGGATTGGCCATGATAAATTGCCCTTAGCAACCAAAAAAGGTCAGGAGGACTATTGGGGTATGGGGATAGGATGGAAGTGAGGGCTTAAGTGGGTCGGTGCAGTCTTGATGGGTCGAATGGCCTCCTTGTGCACTGTATGTTCTATAGTTAGTGATAAGGGGCCTTTACACGACTCCAACAAGTGACTTCTTGCCTTTACCATTTCTCATCGCTCCCCAAACCATTTCCACATCCTGGTTTTCTGAATATAGGTCATCCCTCTGTATTGTGGAGATGCCATCATTAAATAACAGAGCCATCCCTCCACCTTTTCACTGCTTCCTGTCCTTTCTAAATGTCCTGTCATCTTCAATATTCAGGTTCCAATCTGTATTCTCCTGCAGCCATGTGTCTGGAACAACTTTCAAATCACACTTATTTATTTTTATGTGCACTCTCAGTTCATCTGATTCGTTTCAAATGCTACGTACTGATGTATTCTGCAATGATGTACACAGAACATATAGTTGTTTAACTAAAAAATGATTTTTTAACAAATATGTGGAAAGTTAACTAACAAACTATGATACAGACGATGGCTATTAAATCAATTCAGTGATTTCTTCAGGAGCTACTCGAAGTGTGACTATCCTCTTGTACATCTTACTACCAACTGGCAGGTATCTCAGGTCTTGTGATAGATGTCTGACGCCACCAGCTGGTTGGAGGTCACATGCTAACTATATACAGAACTGTGCACAGACATATCACCACATCCCCCTTCCTCTGGAAATGTTGACATTTATATTCAAATATAACTGCATCTTACAAAACATGATCTGCATTATCATTTTACACATGTTATACATACAGATGCAACTGTTCTTCACAAGCTGGTGATGCAGAGAAGGCCAGAACATGATATGCCTGATGACTGTGTCCCTAGTGCACAGTGTATTGGGCATTCAAGATGACATCACCACATTGGTCCTCTGAACGTTTATCAGCTGTTTGATATCGCTTTAACTTCTGAAAGACCAGTTTTATATGCGGGCCTTTTTTTGTCTTATCACCTTGACACCTTTTGACGCAATGCGTCCTGAGGACCGGTTTCCTTGCTGGCCTTCTCTGTGTCACCAGCTTGTACAATTTTCTAACCCGATGCTTCTTGCTGCGTCGTTGTGTGCTTTCTGACTTGTCGGCCACATTGCCGATGTCTTCCTCTTCAGTACTGCAGGTGCGACCCACGGTATCCTCCACTCTCCTTCTCTTCCTCTTTCTTTTTCGGGGAGGGATTCTGTGACTGCACCTCTTTTCCTTTTTGTTTTGGTGGCACCCAGCATGTCGCTGGACTATACCGTGTGACTAGTTGCTTGTGGATCGTCTGCTGTGCAGGTTGACCCAGGCTCATACCATCATACCTGTGTCGGAGCTTTAGCTGGACCATTTTGGTTGATCCATGGTTGTGTCCACATGCTGAGTTGCATGCTCATCACCTGGTGAAGCGTCCAGTATCGGCATACTTATAGATGATTGTGCGGGCACAGTCAGGTCAGCACCTTCAGGAGCAGTCAACAAAGCCTCATACTCTGGAGTCTGGACTGGATCCCCACCCCCAAAGTTAGGTGGCTGCTCATTCATCTTGTGTTTGAGCCCCAATTTGTGATTCATTGACACTCGATATGATGATGTATGGGTCATCTTTTGCTAAAAAGCCAATAAGTGGCTCATCCTCTTCTGATAAGATGATATATGTATAATCTGTTGTTGTAGGGCTGAACACAGATACAGCCATCTTCTCTTCTAGCACGTCTTTTGGCAGAGTGGCCTTGAGTATTGGGGAGCCCTCCACTGCAACCATTTTGTGGGACTGAGGTGATTTACCATATGCCTCTGGAGCCAGTTTCATTCCCACAATATTCTTTCAGCAGTCTCGTTTGATTGACGACTTTCGGGTTATTACGCAGCCCATGCAAATCGGACAGACTGAGGAGGATGGCCCTTGCTCCCTTGTCGAGCTAGTGTTTTATCAATGTGTCATTCAACATCTCTGGAAATGTCCATCTGTTTTCAATGGTATTAGCTTCATCATCGCTATTGTCACAGCTGGTCAGTAAGACTTTGTCACTTTTCATATTTGGACTCAACATGTCCTTGGTTGAAATCAGATCAATAAAGAACTGTTCTTCAAGGGTCATCTCATCAACTGCATTGACTGATCTTATTTGGTCCACTGCAGGAGGCGAACAACATTGCTTCGCAAAATGTTTTGTACAGCCACACTTGGAACATATTTTCCCAAATGCTGGACATTGCCATGACCCGTGATGATTGCCACATCACTAGCATATGATGATGGACCCGGTCAGCCTCCTAAAATGGCCACCCACACTGAGACCACGTTTTTTATTGAACTGCATCACAATGCTAATGGCACTGGCATTTTCTTCCAGATTGGTGTAAAATTTATTTAGGTTGAGCGTACTGATCTGCGGAGAAGCCAGCTCACTTGCACGGCAAATCTCGGTAGGGTTGTCTATTTGAAGGTCTGCTTTTTTGGTACGCGTATTAAATATATAACGTTCACACGTGTCATTTTTCTTCGGAGAGCACTGCCGATCAAAGTACTTTATTACTACATCGTAGCTCTTGCTTTCCTCTTCGCTGTCGAACACGAAGGTATTGTAAATTTTGAGGGCTTGAGAACCTGCTACCTTGAGTAGCAATGCATTACACCTCTTGTCAGGCTGTACGTGCAGACCAAGGGCTACAATATAGAATCTGAATTGCTGCTTAAAAGCACACCAATTCTCAGCTACCTTAACCAAGACTTGAAGCTGTTGGGGTTTCTCTAACTTCACAGTCGTTTGTTGCATTGAGTCGCAGATGGGCGTAGTTCACCGGGTCGGCGGAAGAATCTTCTCTTTTCGTTCTTCAGCCTATTTTGCCCCGTCTCCTCCATTGTTATCCTTAAATGTTCTGCACTCTTGGTACCATGTTGTGCTCTGTGATATGACCATTGTAATGATGTACAAAGCACATCTAGTTGTTTAACTAGATAGATGATTTATTAACAAACACGTGGAAAGATAACAAACAAACAGTGAATTCTACTGCAGCTACACTAAATGCGATAATCTTCTTGTACGTCTTACTACCAACTGGTGGGTATCTCAAGTCATGTGATAGATGTCTGACGCCACCAGCTGGTTGGAGGTCGCATTGCTGACTATACACTGAACTGTGCACAGGCGTATCACCACATACAATCAGATACAGGAGTCTTTCACTTAATGTTTGGGTGGGGGTGTTATTTATTTACAGGTGCCTATTTGATCTCATCCATTATATGGCATCTGGACATGCCTCACACTAATAAGCTGCAGTCATTGCATAGGCCACTGGGAGATCTATTCCACATATTATCGATCCATCACTTCATCACATTCTCATCCATCCAAACATTGTCACGGATATATAAAATTCTCAGTGAGCTTGATTTTTCAGGATGGTTTTCCATCTGAATTTTATCACAGGTTTAAAATTCATTCTGTTGGTCTTTCAGGCGAGTGCAACCATTCATGTTTTCTTCTAATTTCCTGTAGTTTTCATGACAGCTGTTTTTGAGCCTTTCCACTCTGCAGTTCTTTTGCTGGACATCAAAATTCATGCGTGTTTCATCCATGTTGCCGGTGTGGTAGAATCGGTACTTGCCTTTTTGCTGCTATCTGACGATGAATTGCTGCAAACTAGTCATTTTGGAATTCAGGTATTTTGGTGGGCTCTGGCCTACTGCTGCAACTCTCAACATTTTTCTTCCAGAAAGCAACTATCTCAATGAACTAATCTTTGCTGCAAAGCGGTTTGATTCAGGCCACTTAAATGTATTTGAATGCATTGCAATCTGGTGCCGATGAACCCATTCTGATAAGTTTATGGGGTCCATTCTGATGTGCTTCTCAAGATGGAACAGTGGCTGGTTACTGTTCTAATGGTGTATTTGGTCTTGAGCATCTTTAGGATGGAGTCCAGTTTCTTTCATTCTCTCACCAGGGGCGAAATTCTCCGACCCTGCTGCCCGGGGCCGCCGAAAATCCCGCCCCTACCATGTCCAGAATTCTCCCACCCACAAAAAGTCAGCGTGCCGCCAAATCCGCCGCCCGCCTCAGAGAATGGCGGGAGCCGGTGGGAGGCTATGGGTTTCTGTGCTGCCGTTATTCTCCAGCCCGCGATGGGCCGAAGTCCCGCCGCTGGGAGGCCTCTCCCACCGCCGAGGTTTGAACCACCTCTGGTGGCGGCGGGATTGGTGGCGCGAGCGGGCCCCCGGGGTCCTGGGGGGGGCGTGGGGCGATCGGACTCCGGGGGGTGCCCCCACAGTGGCCCGGCCCACGATCAGGGCCCACCAATCGGCGGGCGGGCCAGTTCCATGGGGGCACTCTTTCTCTTCCACCGCGGCCGCGGCCTACACCATGGCTGACACATCGGCACATGCGCGAACTGGCGAAGGCCTCTCAGCCAGCACCGGCACCGGGCGGCGGGTGTCAAAGGCCGTTGGTGCCGGTTTTGGCGCCAGTCAGCGTGGTGCCAACCGTTCCGGCGCGGGCCTAGCCCCCAAAGTTGCAGAGAATTCCGCACCTTTGGGGTGGCCCGACGTTGGAGTGGTTGCGCCACTCCGCTTCGCCGGGACCCCCCGTCCCGCCGGGTAGTTGAGAATCCCGCCCCAGTTTTTTTGTCACCGAATTCCCTCACTGCAGCAGAGTTATCTGGCAATTTTACAAATATTACAGCTTTTAACTTGAAGCCAGCTCCATACTTCAATCATTTTGTTGGAGGAACAATTTTCCTTCATTTTTCACCACTCTGTAGGTATGACATAAACTCACATTTTCAACACAGTCAGTATCACTTGCTTGATCACTTATGGCCAGTTATGTGGTAAGTGGAACATTTGTGTGGAGTAAAAAACTGAGGCTGACTACAAATGAAGTTGTAGCATGTTGTGGCTGAAAAGGTGGGGTCAACATATAAATCAGGGGCAGCACGGTGGCCTTGTGGTTAGCACAGCTGCCACACGGCGCTGAGGTCCCAGGTTCGATCCCGGCTCTGGGTCACTGTCCGTGTGGAGTTTGCACATCCTTCCCGTGTCTGCGTGGGTTTCGCCCCCACAACCAAAAATGTGCAGAGTAGGTGGATTGGTCAAGCTAAATTGCCTCTTAATTGGAAAAAATATTTGGGTAATCTAAATTTATTTTAAAAAATGAAAAAAAACCCATATAAATCAGCTATTTGCAAAAACATAGGGCAGGATTCTCCATCCAATGACACCGTAATCGTGAATCGCGATCGGGCAGAGAATTCAGATTCACCCAAAAAATCGAGGTCGGCACCGGGCGCCCAACGGAACGTCATGCTCCGGTGTCTTGATGTCGCCGTGGTTGCGTTCTACATCCTTCGCCAACGTGAGCATGCATATAGTACAGTAACGGCCGTTGGCATTAACGGGCCCGTCCCATGAGTCTCCGGCCTCTCGCGATGCTCTGAATCCACCAGGTGGTGGTGATGCCGGCGTGGTTCACTTGTGGTATTTAAACATGGGAACCAGGCAACATGGCTGCTGAGGGTGAGAGAGGAGGTAATACATGATTCCAAAAGCTCAATGCTGGGCTGCACGTTGTGTCGCTGTCTGGGAGGGAGAATGCCAGTTTCCGGGTAATAGCGGGGGGGAGGGAGGTGACCAAGAGATGGGCCGTGGGTTCGGGATGTCTCTCTGGGATCGGGGTGGCCAGGCACAGGCCACCATTACCACTGCCTGCAAAGTGGCCATCTGGATGTGTATTCCTCTGACTGCCCGTTAATGTGTAATGCATCACCGGCCTTATGTGTACCCCCCACCCCACCATCCCAGGCCAACCCCCAGGTGCCCCCAGGCTTCAGTTGACCCATCAATGGGATGTGCATGTCCCAGTGCAACCAGTGGCCCACCAGGTATTGGTAACCTTCAGTGCACTAATTCGAGGGTCTGTCACAGGGGCGGGGGGGGGGGGGGGGGGGGGGGGGGGGGGGCGCGTGGGAGAGCGGACCCTGAACAGCAGCTGCATGCACTCTGGCCCTTGCCACCCTCCCTGGTACATTGCCCCTTCCAGGGTGAATGCCCCACCAGTGGCACCATCAGCCAGCGTACGCTGCAGGAATACCAGCTGTCACCAAGCCCCTCCTACTTACTGTGCCCCTCCCATCTGTCCTGCTCCCAGACAGGTAGGAACGTGGGTCGCACAGAGAACAATGGCACACTATGGCCCCAATGGGTGCCCACCCCCCCTCACCCAGCCTCGTCCATGGTGCTTGTCTGTACGTATGCCTCCAAGCATGGCACTAGTCGGTGGCATGCGGTGACCCACGCAAACCATGTTACCATCCTTCTGGTGGGGTAGCATGTGGTCCACCCAAGGAGGGCACCCAGGTAGACCCCACAGGAAGGTGCAGGACAGGGCCGCGGAGCGTAACACTAGCAAGGATGGATGGCAGCACTGCAGAACCCTGCAGTGAGGGTCACCAGCAGGGCCGCGGGTGCAGTGCGGAGGGAAGAGTGTTGGGGGGAATGACTGAGGAGTAGGGTTGGATCGGAGGGAGATGGGGGATATGCAGGGACCAGGGCTGCAGTGCAGGCCAGAGCCACCGCGTAGCCTGTTGCACCTGGTTGAGCACATGAGTCTCACCATGCTAACATGTCTATAGGAAATGGATTTTGGTGTACAGCCTGGTTGGATAGCATCTGCCTGGCCACTGCAGCCCTGACAGATGCATGATGCTGCATGAGCAGGAGCTGCTCAAGGAGGATCCTTAAGGACACAAGCCTGTCCCAGAGGAGCAGGCGCCAGCTGGTGATGATGGAGACCTTACCGCCCAACAGGCCGAGGAGGAGGTGGGAAGGTGACGTCACATGTACTGTGTGTACTGGCAGCGTCTCTTGCACGAGGATCAGCTGCACATGGATTGTTGCCGACGATTGTGACTGAGCAGAGAGACCATGCATCATCTCTACAGGATCATGGCACAGCTGGAACATGGGGTTGGGAAAGGTGACGGATGTCCTAAACTTTTATACGATGGGGTCATTCCAGGCACCAACTAGGAACCTGTCTGGGATCTCCCAGACCGCTATGCATAGGTGTATCCGTGCCGTAACATGTATGCCCAGACAGCACAATACATTACCTTTCATGTGGTCCGCGCCCACCAGTTTGCCCGGATAACAGGATTCACTGCCATTGCCGGCATGCCCAGGTCCAGGGATGATCGATGGGATGTGTCTCACTATGGGCACCGGGGCACGAGGGAGTGCCCTTCATCAATTGGGAGTTATTCCACTTCCTAAATGTGCAGTTGGTATGCGACCTTTGTCCTGACACACTCATCGGTGCCCTACACCCTCGAAGCGCTCCCCCGGGTGAGGGGGGTTATCTGTTGTGGTCGTGCCTGTTGATGCCTATCTGATGATGCCTCAGTCTGATGCTGAGAACCGCTAAAGCAATGCCCCTGCAGTAACCAGGGGCATCATCGAGCACGCTGAAGGCACGGTTTAGGTGTCAAGACTGCTCTGGTGGGTCCTCTGGTACAGCCCTGGAAGGGTCTCCCACATCACGGTGGTCTGCCTGGTCATCCGAAGCATTGCACTGCAGGGCGGTGGCATGCTGGAGGAGGAGCTGGAGGAACAGTATGCCTCGTCCAATGGGGAGGCTGAGGAGGAGGGCCAGGATGGGCAGGACATGAAGCCCGGACAGGCACTGGAGGCCTCACGACATGTGCTTCAGCGCCACCATGCATGGGACAACTTGATTGCATCCAGATTCGCTGACTAGGGGGCCTTACCACCCGCAGCACAACCATCCCATCCTACCCCTCCGATCACGGACACCACCCAACTCCCAGCACACCATCCCCCGCCCCAGCACCTCACACCACTCCGAGCCCCCCACCTGCTACACACAGGGTGCTGGCCCTGGACTTGCAGCATCAGCAGGTCTTGTCTCTGGGATGAAGGATGATGACAACCCACTCCGTGATACGTTCTGGTGCCCCACAATTTCTGATAATGGCTGTCTTCTGCCCCAGAGTCACATTCCACTGTCGCACGGGTGACAGCATGTGTGCTAGCCATTCCATCGCGTGGGCCCACAGAAGGGGCCCAGGCCCCTGCTCCCTCTAAGGGCACCCATTGGGATAACCCCCCCCCCTGGCCTGGGGGCCCTGATCCGTGCCATCCTCTAATACCCGCACTCCCATATCGCTGGCCTCCCACACACTGTGTCGCGCCCCCCACCCACACACACACACACACCAAACTGGCACCCAGCCAATTCCTCACACCCTGCGGACAGAGGGCCAAGGTAGGTCAGAACATCGGTGAACATGTGTTTACTGGTGACAGTGCTATGTACATTAACGGGAACCTAGCATCTAATGCTTTCCTATGTGCAGCATCCGTGCCAACTTAACTGGTGTTGAACCTTCTAACTTTATGTGGCCTGATGATCATTTTATGTGGTTGCCCAGACAATGCATTGACATGGAGGGTGCCTGCTGCATATCTCGTCCGATCCCTCTGTCCAATTTGACAGCCGTCCTCTGGAGCGACCGGGCCCATCACAGATGGCATAGTGCCACCCTGATCTGACCACTGCCCATCGGATGCACCAGGGTCAGGTGGAGGGGAATCAGAGGTGCTGCAGGGTTCAGGCCCCCACTCTTCCCCCCCCCCCCCCCCCCCCAGCGGCTGTCACTGATATGGACATGTCCTCCGGGACGTCGCAGGGTTTTGGCTGGGGGTGTCGGATCGCAGACGGACCCACCTTGTCACCAGGTGCGTCACGGGGTTGTGGGGACACTGGCCAGTTCCACATCGTCTGGTGGTGACCCTGCAAGACACAATACAAGATGCATGGTGAGATTGTGGGTCGGCGTGGTGTGGGGGGAGGGGAGACTCATGTGCCATAAGGACCTCGAACTGCATGGAGGCTCATTTGTGTTTCCCATACTGACCTCTACGACTGCCCATTCCGCAACCCTCCGACCAGGTGCAACACCCTCTGCTCTGTGACTGTGAGCGGCCACAAATCCGGATGGCCCAGTCTGGCCTTCTCTCTCTCAGGGCGGAAATGGTCCACCTTCTCCTGCGGGGACAGATAATGCACAGTGTGAGTCAATTGGACACGGGCAGCACAGAGAGTCCATAGCTGGTGGCCTGTGTGTGCCGGGCATCTGGTCATGGCGGTACGGGTGTTGGCATGCGGTGCAGCATGAAATGCGAGAGGGCTGCCAGTGGGTGTGATGTATGGTCATTATCTGGAAGGGTGTGGGAAGTGAGGAGTGTGGTGTGGGTGGTGCCTGGGGCATGGAGATGATGATTCACCATGTCTGGACTGGGGTTTTGACCATCCTAACCCAGTACTGCCAACCAGGGTGGGGGGGGGCAGTATTGTGGGATGGCGGGTGAGGTCGGGTCTGTCTGTGTGGGATGGGAATGGTGCGAGGGACATGGAGGTGGTGACCTGTCCAATGGCGAGGAATTAGTCTCTCAAATGGAGAATCCAACTCATAACTTTTGGGGCCTGGAAAAATAGGGTCGTCTCACATGCTCGGTCAATTTATATGCCGCAATTTATGGTAACTTAAGTTTTGGATTCTAAAAACTATTCACAAGTTTGAGGAAAATTGGTTCTCCCTCGTGGCTAAGCCCTTGTGATAGGTCAACCTATTTTAGTTATACATTCACAATTATATTTCACTTAATGAGGAGAGGGGTCAAAATGGTAGATCTGGATTAAACAAAGGGATCTAATTTTTGTTCAAATTTCCTGGAATCTTTACAGTTGTTATCAAAAAGATTATGCCAAATGATGTATCTGATTTGCTTCATATTACAGTGGTGATTGTAGCACATAGCGTCAGTAATATACTCTTCATAAAGGTAGAATTTGCATTTTGTTTTTCATGAGCTTGAGATATTCCAAAACACTTCACAGCCAACCAAGTTCTTTCCAATTGTTGCTAATGTGAAAATGTAAGAAGAGCAGAAGACAATTTGTGCATAGCAAGGTCCCACAAATAGCAAAATGGCAAATAACCACATGATCTATTTTCGCCATTGATTGAGGCTCCAACGTTAGTCAATGTTTTATGGGCCAGGGTTTAGCGAACCCCAAATTGTATCATGGAGTTCACCTGACCCACAACTTTTAATAGATTGTGGTATGGGGAGCACACGGCCCACTCTACAGGTGTGGTACAGCAGAAATGGAAAAGTATTTTTTTAAGCAAAACAATGTTTATTCTATGAACTCAAGTTAACCTTTTTAAAACATATAGTGAACACCTTAGCAACCATTAATTCAAATACAAACCCCAAAGAATACAACACTATGTAATCCTTAAGCTGTCCTTTCAACATCCATAAGACTTAACAAAACCTTTAAACAGAAGCACATCAGGTTAAAGTCACGTCTAAGAGTTTTAAATCACCAAAGGATCGATTTACAGTTTTTAGATTACAGAGAGAGAGACTAATACCCCTTCTGGCTGTGACTGCAGCTATCCAGCTCTGAAAACGAAACTAAAACACACCCTGCCGCAAACAGCCTAAAAGAAAAGTAAAAAGCTGACAGACAGCCCCAGCTCCACGCACACTCTGACATCACTGATAAACACCCATTTCTTAAAGGTACATCTCCTCAACACCCATTTCTTAAAGGTACTCTCATATGACAAATGGAACTGCATTGATCTTTAAATACAGTAATTGCAATTTGATTTTCATTCCTGAGGAGGATATATGCCTCAGTTTGACTCTGATCCAAATGCAGCATTTCTGGCCGATCAGCACTGCATCAGTAGAACAGCAAAGTGTCTGCCAGTATATTGTGCTTAATTCCTGCAGTGCAACCTGTGGTGTTCTTTGTGGTTCAGATCCTAGGATGCTTGGTGTAGTGTTCACAAAGACCACAACTAGCTTTTGTATTGAATAAAGCTAAAGATTTATTTACACCACTTAATTGAATTTGACCTCTTACTCCTATATAATAAATAATTGACAATAAATATACTATCTACACTCATCTACTACTAATCTCTAGAATAGTACAATAACTATGATCTGCTCTCACTCATGCTAGCTTTCCTACAGTCATTCTCCTAACTTTCTCCTCTACACTCGCCCAGAAGTCAAAGCATCGATGCTTTATATAGATCTGCATATAGCTCCCTCTATTGGTTGATTCGGGCATAACATTAACCCTTACAATTCTGTACATTTCTCATAATGTCACACAACTGTGAACCCACACAACCTTCTAACTTTGATACAAGATTGCTGCCACTGAGCCGGCCCGGCTGACACAACCCATTCATGCCATAAAGGTTTGTGATTGAAACACTAGGAGACCATGCTCACGCAGCAGTGAATATGCCAAATTTGAATATGTGTTCCTGGCAATTTGCATTATCCACTTTATGTTTCCTTGATATTAAGGGTTGTTTGTTTTTGGTTCGTAATGGGAAAAACAAATTGTTAGCCTATATAGACATCCTGAGAGCTTTGAAGATCTGCAACCAGAACAAATGTCAGTCCCTGGGCAACAGGAAGTCTAGCTGTGCCCATTTATGCATGTTACCAAAGGTGCTTTAGCTCTGAACGTAACTAGCATTCTGTGCCTCTGAAGAAAAATGTTTTCTCTCTTTTATGTGTCTGGCACTTGCATTCTGTAAACAGAACACTAGATGCCCTTCTGAGGAGAGTAAACACAATTGTAGCAACTACGCTCCAAGATTTTCCTCTATTGCTTTGCCATTCTTTGACCAAATTTAAATGGTTGTTGAAACTTTGGGATTAAAGGGACAGCGATAGCATGGATAGAAAATCAGTCAAGGACAAAAAAGTAACACCGTTCATTTCATCAACGTTTCATCATTTGTTTCTTTTTTCTCTTAGCCCCTTCACCATCCTCTTTGGCCATGTAATACGAACTCTTCTGCCAATCAATCTCTTCTCTTCCACCCTATCACAGACCTTACTTTTGCCCTGGCCTCACCCACCCCTTGTTCAACACCAATTACATTGCTAACTTTCCCCAGTTCTGATGAAAGGTCATTGATCTGAAATTTTGGCAGAGATTTTCCGGCCACGTTCATGGCGGCCGCCATGGCGGGTGGGAGTGGAAAATATTGAAAGATCACAAAAATTCATTTCTCGTCGTTGTGAAAGACTGTTGCTGATCATCCACTCCACCTGACAATGGCGGGTTGTGTTTCCTGCCACCACACATCAGGAACCTCATTTCAATGCATTTGCATCTCATTATAAGCGTTGTTCACCGGAATCATCTGCTAACATCAGATCATGTGTTTGTGACTGCACTCCAACAAGTTTCACAATGATACATAAGCGATGTTCACACGACAATCTGCACTACACTCAGGGGTTCAAGGGTCATTGGCCTACCTTGCCTAAGGCAATGCTCATGGTCATCAGCATCCAACTTCTCAGTCAGCACCACACCACTTTTCGATGGACTCATAAGCCTTCCAGACCAGCGGTAAGGCGGGGATAGCTTTTCAATGCTCCAGGTTAAGGTCTGCTTGGGGAAAAGGAGAAGTGGCCCCAGGCAAGCGGAAAGTCGGCAGAGGTAGATCTTACCTGGGGAAGGGGTGGGTATCCCAGGGTGAACGTAGGGGTACATGTTGAACTGTGCAAGTGGCCTCAAGCTGGTGAGTGCTAAAGTGTGCACAGGGCATGGGTACCTCCACCTCAGAATATCCAGAGGCTAACAAGTGCATATCCATCCGAAAAAACAATGAGATCAACGGATACAGGGGGCGGACTGAGAGGTCTTTGAATGTGAATCCACTTTCGATGGTGAGCCATTGTCAGAAAGAGAAACTTTGGAAACTAATCCTGACTCTTGCTTGTTTCTCATTGCTAGTGCAGAGAGGAGACTATCAAAAAGGTGGAGACAGGATGTAGGATAAGAGAGTAGGAAGAGAAGATTGCAACAGAGGAGACTGGTTCACCAAATGGAGGACCAAAACTCGCAAGTCCAAGGGGCAGCAGGGACGCCTCTGGATGCAGGGGATGAGGACAACAGAAGTGCATACCCAGAGTGTAGAGACATTGTATGCCTAATCTGCAAATGAGCGACATTCAGTGTCGCTGACACTTTCATATGTCCAGGGATCTGGTGATTCACGTTTGTCACTTTCTCCAGGAAATGGCACCAATGGAACTCAGAGAACATTCATTGCCAATGACTTTGAAAGTAACAGCCGCACTCAACTTTTACACCATTGGCTCCTTCCAGAGCATGACTGGGTGCCTCTGCAGGATCTCTCATGCATCCACACACAAATGCAGACGCGAGGTCACCGACTCCCATTTTATCAAGATCCACAATTACGTCAACTTCGACTGAGATCAAGCCAAGCCAGGATGCCAGAGCACTAGGCTTTGCAGGCATTTCTAGGCTTTCAAAAGTCCAGGATGTCATCAATTGTACTCAAGTCACGACTTCCAGTGGCGGCCATGGAGGAGTAGGTCACACATTTGATAGCCCCCGCCTGTGACGGACTTTTGGGCCCGTTTCCCCATTTTTTTCCCGGATTGTATGGGATAAATCGGTGAAGAGTGAGACAGTGAGGAGAAATCCCCCTCCGGTGTATGGAGAATTGGACCAGAAGTGGCCGTGTGAGAAGACAAAGTCCTATAATGAAGACGCGAGCAGAGCTGGTAACACGGGAAAGCATGGCGGAGAGCAAGGGCCGTGGGGAGACGGCACAGTAGTCGACGGAGAAGCTGGTGAAGTTTTTCGAAAATTGCTTTGCCAAGCTGAAGAAGGACACACTGGACCCCATTAAGGCTTCAATTGATCAAGTTGTGCAGAATCAAGGCACCCACGGAAGAGCAATCCAGGAGTGGAGTAAAAAGTGTCCGAGCACGAGGAATACATAACCGTGCTGGAGGCCAAGGTGGAGATGATGAACGACCGCCAGAGAAGAATGCAGGAGAAGCTGGACGACCTGGAGAACAGATCCAGGAGGCAGAATCGTAGAATTGTCGGCCTCCCTGAAAGCAGTGAAGAATCGGATGCGAGGGCTTATGTGACAGGTATGCTGGAGAAGTTGATGGGGGCTGAGGCGTTCCCTCGGCCCCTGGAAGTGGATAGAGTGCACAGAGCCCTCGCGAAGAAGGCCCAAGCGAATGAGCTGCTGAGGGCGCTGGTGGTACGCTTTCATTGATTCCTGGACAAGGAACACGTTCTGCGGTGGGCCAAGAAGGAATGGAGCAGCAAATGGGAGAATTGTGAGCTGCGCATTTATCAGGGCCTGGGCGCGGATTTGGCCAAGAGGCGAGCTGGGTTTAATCAGGCAAAAGCGGCCTTCTTTAAGAAGGGGGTGAAGTTTGGGATGTTGTACCCAGCCCGTCTGTGGGTCACACATGAAGAACAGGACTTCTACTTCGAAACATCAGGCGAAGTATGGACTTTTATTAAAGAAAAGAGGCTGGAGGCGAACTAAAAGACACTGTAGCCGAAGAAAGGTCAGCACTGATTAAAACTTTAAAATTTAATTATCCTCATGTCACAATAACATTGAATACAATATGACAGGTACTTGAAAAACAGCAATATCGTGCTTACTTATGAAGTCAAGATTGCTTTTCATCCCAAACTAAAAATCCTTGTCACTTAGCAGACAGCAAATGTATATTTACTGGAATGAAAATGTTATTTTTCATCTTGCAAAGTGTCCAAATGAACGGTGCTCAGAATATTAGTCTTGATATCAGTCTTAAATAACAGTGTACCGATTGATCTGTAGGATGAGAAGATTCGATACCCTGTCATCAAATCTTTCCGACAGGTCCTTGCAGCAGGATGCTGCCACCCACAGCTTGTCTCAAAGACAAGAACAATGGTCAGTGTTTGCTGTTATAGGTTGTAATTTAACATCTGCTTTGTGGGAGTGGGTGGATAGGAGACAAGCCTTGGAAATGATCAGAAATAAATTAGGTGCACTCTTTTGCATTTGCAAACACCGGGAACAACATTAAAGGGTAAGACGCGTTAGTTAGATGTTTGTACAGTGACTGAGGAACAAAAGAAGACAACCAGTGCTTGTGCCGATCTTCTCCTCGTGCAAATTATTTAGGTAGCTACCCTGTCATCCTCCGCACCTTCATATATAAAATAAATTGTTATTCACTGTAGTAACCTCACGAACCAGCCTGATGCCAGGAAGACAGATAAACAAGGAAATGCATTCTTCTGTGGCTTTCTGCTGCTCCAAAAAGTAGACCATTCGATGGTGTGTCAGAGAGAGGAGGAGCTGCCATGGCTGTCAAAGGCTACTCCTTTGAGTAAAAACCCACTCACGAATGGGTACAAGATCAACACAAGAAAGGCCATGAAACCTACTCCTATCATCAGCTTTGGTCCATTGGAACCCAGCTAGCATTGTCTGAACTTTGGGAGAAGGGAAGGAGGAAAACAAAAAGGGGGATTAACTATAATCTGGGCGGGATTCCCCGGTCTCTGACGCCGAAATCGCGTTCGGCGATCGGCTGGAGAATCCCCGTTGGCACCCGAATCTGGAGCAGCGCCGCTTTTGCAATGCTCCACCCCCTCCAAAATGGCATACTCTGCGAGTATGCCGCATGCCGTCAGGACGGCCTCCTCAAGACATTACCTGAGGCCCTCCCCCAATGCTCCGCCCCCGATGGGCCAAGTTCCCAATGGAATGGGGCGCGTGTAGTTTTTTTTTTCAGGAACCCGGCGCGGCGTCTGCCACAGTCGGAGGGTGAGGGGGAGCCGATCCGCAGGCAGAGGGTGGGGTTTGGCGGGGGCAGGAGGCACTGGTGGGGTCTGGTCCAGGGGTGGCAATGCTGTTCAAATGGGTCCACTATTTGACAGGTCCTGTCTGCGCTAGGCCAGCGCTGTGTTGCATGGCAAGGCCGCTGTCGCTTGTCACCATGCGCATGTGTGGCCACGGATCTCACAATTCTCCAGCCGTATCCACAGCTGGAGCCAGGCTAGCTGTGTGCCTGCTAGCCCGTCACCAGACGGGAGATCAGTGCAGGTTTTGCACCACTTCCCAGGGCATAAAACACCACTGTTCCCACTTCGGCGTCAGCACGTAGGGCTGGATTCTCCGATTTTGTGGCTATGTCCCATGTCTGCGTGGGAACGGTGGCGTTTTACGACAGAAAAAATGGCGTTAAATGGCCAGCGATCCTCTATTTGGCTGGGGGCTAGCATCAAGGCAGCATAGAGCACCCGCCTCTAGCTGCCGATATGGCACTTAGAATTGCAGGTCCGTGGCCGTGCATACGCATGGTGGCGGCCTGCAGTGGCCATGCCATGCAACATGGCGCTGGCTGCTCGCGGAGCCGAAATAGTGCCCTCCCTTTGGCCGGCTTGTGTACCCCGGACCAACTCCTTGGGAGGAGAGAGAGAGACGGGGCTGGTTTAGCACAGTGGGCTAAAGAGCTGGTATGTAATGCAGAACAAGGCCAGCAGCGCAGGTTCAATTCCCTTACCAGTCTCCCCGAACAGGCGCTGGAATGTGGCGACGAGGAGCTTTTCACAGTAACTTCATTGAAGCCTACTTGTGACAATAAGTTATTATCGGGCAGCACGGTAGTATTGTGGATAGCACAATTGCTTCACAGTACCATCGTTCCAGGTTCGATTCCTGGCTTGGGTCACTGCCTGTGCGGAGTCTGCACATTCTCCCCGTGTGTGTGTGGATTTCCTCCGGGTGCTCCAGTTTCCTCCCACAGTCCAAAGATGTGCGGTGGATTGGTCATGCTAAACACCCATAGTGTCCAAAATTGCCCTTAGTGTTGGGGTTACTGGGTTATGGGGATAGGGTGGAGGTGTGGACCTTGGGTCGGGTGCTCTTTCCAAGAGCCGGTGCAGACTCGATGGGCCGAATGGCTTCCTTCTGCTCTGTAAATTCTATGAATTCTAAGAACCCCGAAAGGTGCCCACCTTCCCTGGCAAAGTCACCCCTACCCGCGCATAGGCCCTCTCCCGACTGTGGTGCCGCTGGACTGAGTCCGCCGTGGCCACGCCGGGTTCCCGACGGATGAGACCACACGCGATCGACGTCAGGAGCGAGACGGAGCATTGGGGGCAGGCCCCAGGCAATGTCCTGAGGCCGTTGATACGCTGCTTTGAAGGGGCAGAGCATCCTGAAAGTGGTGCCACCCCCGATTCGATCATGAACGGGGGATTCTCCGGCCGATTGCCAAACGCGATTTTAGCGTCGGCGACTGGAAAATCCTGCTCGTGGTCTTCCAAAGGGAGAATCCAGCCCTGTGTGTTTAAATCAATGAGCTGGATTCTCCGGTGCCGGGGTGCTTCATTGTGCCGGCAGCCCAGGGGTTTCCTGACGGTGTGGGGCTGCCCCACAATGGGAAATCCCATTGACCAACCGGCAAAATAAATGGAGCATCCTGCTGACGTGCTGAACCAGAAATCTGACGCGGCGGAACGGAGAATCCAGCCCAATATCTATTGGGAAACGATGACAAGGAGAGATGAGAGAATTATTGTACAGTTTGTATTTTCACAGGCATGTGAATAATCACACATTAACTTTGCAGCTGAAACTCTGACATTTCTAAAGGGCCACCACAGGTAATCAAATGAAAACTCAAGAACATCAACTGAGTTAAAGTTTGTGTTATTGAATGTGAATCACAGCATTGAACACTGGATATTCTCACGGTCCTAACAAGGGCCGGGATTCTCCCCTACCCGGCGGGGCGGGGGGTCACGGCGTACCTGAGTGGCGAGAACCACTCCGGCATCGGGCCTCCCCAAAGGTGCGGATTCCGCACCTTTAGGGGCTAGGCCCGCGCCGGAGTGGGTCCCGCTCCACCGATTCCCGGGTGGCGGAGAATTCCGGCCACGGCGGGGGCGGGATTTACTCCGGGGGGTCGGAGAATTCCGCCCAAGATATTGCATTCTGCTGAATATTTGATGATATACATCTGTAAGTATCTTTATAATCCTCTGTACTTGTTCTTAAACCGAGTTTCCCAATATCAATAATGTTGATGATACATCAAAAGTGCCTAATTGGCTATAAAGCACTTTGGGATATCTTGGGGTTGTGAGCTTCTATGTGTTTGACTATATGTTGGTAATGAGGGGATTATTTTAGGCCCTACCCCTATTTTGTACTTACAACATATGTGTATGTCCTTTTGTCTGTCATTGATCTAATTAAAAATCTTGAATGTGACATTCATAGATTGTCTTCAACATACCAATAAGGTGAGGCGGTGGGATACTGGTATTGTCATTGGACTAGTAAGCCAGAGACCCAGAGTAATGCTCTGGGGACCTAGGTTCAAATCCTGCCTCTAAAGATAGTGAAGTTTGAATTAAATATAAATCTGGAATTAAAAGTCTAATGATGACCATGAATCCATTGTCGTAAAAACCCATCTGGTTCAACAATGTCCTTCAGGGAAAGAAATCATAGAATCACAGGATTTACAGTGGAGAAGGAGGCCATTCACCCCATCACGTCTGCACCAACCCTTGGAAAGAGCATCCTACTTAAGCCCCACGCCTCCACTGTAACCCCACTTAAACTTTTTGGACATTAAGGGCAATTTAGAATGGCCAATCCATCTAACCTGCACATCTTTGGACTGTGGGAGGAAACCCAAACACACACGGGAAGAAAGTGCAGACTGCACACAGACAGTGACCTAAGCCGGGAATCGAACCTGGGACCTTAGAGCTGTGAAGCTAACGACTGTGCTACCATGAAATCTGCCATCCTTACCTGGTCTGGCCTACACATAATTCCAGACCCACAGGAATGTGGTTGACTCTTAACTGCCCCCTCAAGGGCAATTAGGGATGGGCAATAAGTGCTGGCACAGCCTGCGATGCCCATATCCCATGACCGAATTTTAAAAAACATTATGGAATCATGGTTACAAGGAGATATAAACTGGGAACTTAATATTGAAGGATATTTAACGTTTTGGAAGGCCAGGAGGGTAGGAAAAGATGATGGGTAGCACTGTTCGTAAGAGATGAAATTGGGACATTTGTGAGAGACGATCTAGACTCAGATAATGTAGCGTCCATTGGGGTACAGATAAAAAACAAGGGAAGAAGACATTGGTAGTAGTAGTGTCTGGACCCCAAAACAGTTTTCACACTGTCGGAAAGAGTAAAAGTCAACAAATAATAGAAGCATGGAAAAAGAAGAGAGCAATAACTATTTGTGACTTTAATCTTCATGTTGATTGGGTTAATCAAGTTGGAAAGGGTAGCTACAACAACAAATTCATATTAGGGATAGTTTCCTCGAGCAATATGTCACGGAGCCAACCAGGGAACACGTTATCTTGGATTTGGCAATCGGTAATGAGGCGGGTTTAATAAATCACCTCATGGTAAAAGGTCCCCTAAGAAATTGTAATCATAACACGATGGAATTTAATATTCAGTTTTGAAAGTGAGAAACTTGGGTTGTAAACAATTGTGTTTAACTTAAATAAATAGAATTACATTGAATTGAAGATAGAGTTAGCTAAAGTGGAGTGGTGGATGGATTGGCAAGAAAGGCAGTAAACAAGCAATGGGAGACTTTAAGGGGGTAATTTATGACTCTCAGAAAAAAAATACCCCAATAAGGAGGAAAGATTCTAAGAGAGGAACCATGGTGAACCAAGGAAGTTAAGGAAAGCATTAAATTTTAACAAAGCATATGAGAGGCAAATATCAATGTGTCCAGTTCTGGTCACCTCATTATAGGAAGGATATGGATACTTTGGAGAGGGTACAGAGGAGATTTACCAGGATGCTTCATGGACTGGTCTTATGAAGAAAGATTGAGGGAGCTAGTACTTTTCTTACTGGAGCGAAGAAGGCATAGAGGTGACTTGATAGAGGTGTACAAGGTGATGATAGGCATGGATAGAGTGGATAGCCAGAGACTTTTCCCCAGGGTGGAAATGGTGATCACGAGGGGACATAATTTTAAGGTGATTGCAGGAAGGTAAAGGGGAGATGTCAGAGTGGTGGTTCTTTAAACAGGGAGTGGTGGGTGTGTGGAATGTCCTGCCAGCAGAGGTGGTGGAGTCAGAGTCATGAGGGACATTTAGGCGACTCTTAGACAGGCACATAGACAGCAGTAAATTGAAGGGGTGTAGGTTAGGCTGATCTTAGATTAGGATAAATGGTCGGCACAACATTGTGGGCTGAAGGCCCTGTACTGTGCTGTACTGTTCTATGTTTTATGTTCTATGTTCTATAACCCCAAAGATCGATAAATTCAGAATGCAGCAAAGGAGCAATAAAAGAACATGGGTGGATTTCTCCATCCAGCTGCGCCAGATTTCTGATTCAACATATCATCGGGATTCTGCATTTCACTGGCTGGTCAATGGGGTTTCCCATTGTGGGCAGCCCCACGCTGTCGGCTACCCCCCAGGCTGCCGACAAAATGGGACATCCCAATGGTGGAGAATTCAGCCCCATGTTTTTTTATTTGTTCAGGGGATGTGGGCTTCACTGGCTGGGCCGGTATTTATTGCCCATTCCTAATTGCCCTTGAACTGAGTGGTTTGCTAGCCATTTCAGAGGACATTTAAGAGTCAACTGCGTTGGTGTGGATCTGGAATCACATATAGGCCAGACCAGGTAAAGAGGTAGATTTCCTTCTCTAAAGGACATGAGTGAATCAGATGGGTTTTTACATCAGTCAACAATGATTTCATGGCCATCATTAGTCTTTTAATTCCAGGTTTTTATTGCGTTTAAATTTCACAATCATGGTGGGGTTCAAATCTGTGTCCCGTGAGCAGTACCCTGTTTAAGAAGGGAGGGAGGCAGAAGACGGGAAATTAGAAGCTGTTTAGCCTGACTTCGGTCATTGGTAATATATTAAAGCCCATTATTAAAGCGGGCGGGTTTCTCTGACTCCGGGCTGCGCGATTCACGCGATGCCGGTCAACCGATTCTCCGGAGAATCGGCACTATTGATGCGCGCCGCCAGTCGGGGGCCACTCTAGACGGATGCCCCCCCGGCGATACTCCACACACATTGGGCCGGGTGGCCACCGAGATAGGCCGAGTCCCGCCGGTGCCATTCACATGTGGTCCTACCCGGCGGGACCTCGGCATTCATCCTGCGGCTTGGTGGGGGGGAGGGGGGATCCGACCCCGGTGGGGACCTCCACCGTGGCCTGGCCCACGATCGGGGCCTACCGATCGGCGGGCCGGTTTCTCCTGTTGGGAGCCTATTTTACTCCGCACCGGGCCCCTGTAGCTGTCCGCCATGTTGCGTCGGGGCCACCGCAGTGAAGGAAACTAGCGTGCATGCGCGAGTTTGCGCCGGTCGTAACGCGCATGTACAAATCCTCGCCGGCTGCAACGCTCATGCGCAGGCCCGTGGTGCCCATTTGACGCCTATATTGGCAACTGGTTCTGCGTGAGTCACTCCAGTGTCGTGCTGGCCCCCGCGGGGTGAGGCACAGTATAGCTGATCTTGGAGGCCTGTTGATGCCTGTAAAACGCGACGGCATGTACGACGGCGTCAACACTTAGCCTCAGGATCAGAGAATCCTACCCGAGATCGTGGAATACTTGGAAGTGCATGATAAAATAGGACTGAGTCAGCACAGCTTTGACAATGGGAGGTAATATCTGACAAATCTGCTAGAGTTCTTTGAGGAGGTAACAAGAAAGTTAGACAAAGGTGAACCAGTAAACATGATTTACAGAAGGCCTTTGACAAGGTGCCACGTAGAAGACTGTTCAATAAGTTAATAGTGCATGGTGTTAAGGGTAAGATTCTGGCATGGATAGAGGATTGGCTGACTGGCAGAGAGTGGGGATAAAGGGGTCTTTTTCAGGATACATAGATACATAGAAGATAGGTGCAGGAGGGGGCCTTCTGGCCCTTCGAGCCCGCTCCGCCATTCATCATGATCATGGCTGATCATCCAACTCAATAGCCTAATCCTGCTTTCTCCCCATAGCCTTTGATCCCATTTGCCCCAAGTACTATATATAGCCAGCTCTTAAATATGTTCAATGTTTTAGCATCAACGACTTCCCGTGGTAATGAATTTCACAGGCTCACCACTCTTTGGGTGAAGAAATGTCTCCTCATCTCTGCCCGAAATGGTTTACCCTGGTTCTGGTTCTAGACACACCCATCATTGGGAACATCTTCCCTGCATCTACCCTGTCTAGCTCTGTTAGAATTTCATAAGTCTTTATGTGATTCCCCCCTCATTCTTCTGAACTCCAGCGTGAACAATCCTAACCTAGTCAATCTCTCCTCATATGACAGTCCTGCCATCTCTTGAATCAGTCTGGTAAACCTTCGCTGCACTCCCTCGAGAGCAAGAACATCCTTACTCAGAAAAGGAGATGAAAATTGCACACAATATTCGAGGTGTGGCTTCACCAGGTCCCTGTACAATTGTAGCAACACACCTCTGCTTCTGTACTTGAAACCCCTCACAATGAATGCCAACATACCATTCGCCTTCTTTACCACCTGCTGCACCTGCATGCTTACCTTCAGCGACTGGTGCACAAGGACACCCAGGTCCCACTGCACACTCCCCTCTCCCAATTTACAACTATTCAGGTAGCAATCTGCCTTCCTGTTTTTGCTTCCAAAGTGAATAACCTCACTCTTATCCAAATTATACTGCACCTGCCATTGATTTGCCCACTCGCCCAACCTGTCCAGATCATGCTGCAGGATCTCTGCATCATCGTCACAGTTCACCCTCCCACCTAACTTGGTATCATCTGCAAACTTCAAGATGTTACATTTATCCCCTCATCCAAATCATTAATATATACTCTGAATAGCTGGGGTCCCAGAACCGATCCCTGTGGTATCCCATTAGTTACTGCTTGCCAATTTGAAAAGGACCCATTAATTCCTACTCTTTGTTTCCTCGCTGCCAACTGGTTTTTTATACACCTCAATCCACTTTCCCCAATCCCATGGCTTCAATTTTACACAATAATCTCTTCTGCGGGACTTTGTCAAACGCCCTCTGAAAGTCCAAATATACCATATCGATTGACTCTCCCTTGTCAACTCTACTGGTTACATCTTCAAAGAATTACAACAGATTTGTCAAGCATGATTTCCCCTTCATAAATCCATGCTGAATCCGAGTGATGCTGCCACCGCTTTCTAAATGTTCCATGATAAAGTCCTTGATAATGGATTCAAGAATTTTCCCCACTACCGCCGTTAGGTTTACTGGTCGGGAATTCCCTGTTTTCTCTCTACATTCCTTTTTGAATATTGGAGTGACATGAGCTACCTTCCAATCTACAGGGACTGTTCCAGAGCCTATAGAATCCCGGAAGATGACCACCAATGCATCCACTATCTCCAGAACCACCTCCTTAAGCACTCTGGGATACAGATTCTCAGGCCCTGGGGATTTATCCGCCTTCAATCCCATCAATTTTCCCAGCACCAGGATGGCAGCCAGTGACTAGTGGTGTGCCTCAGGGGTCTGTGCTAGGACCACAATGTTTTACAATATAATTAATGATCTGGAAGAAGGAACTGAAGGCATTATTGCTAAGTTTGCAGATGATACAAAGATCTGTAGTGGGAGAGGTAGTAATGAGGAAGCAGGGAGATGCAGAAGGACTTGGACAGGCTAGGAGAGTGGGCCCAGAAGTGGCAGATAGAATACAATGTGGAAAAGTGTGAGTTTATGCACTTTGGAAGGAGGAATGGAGGCATAGACTATTTTCTAAATGGGAAATGCTTAGGAAATCAGAAGCACAAAGGAACTTGGGAGTCCTTGTTCAAGATTCTCGTCAAGTTAACGTGCAGGTTCAGTCGGCAGTTAGGAAGGCAAATGCAATGTTCGCTTTCACGTCGAGAGGTTTAGAATACAAGAGCTGTATAATCTCTGGTCAGAAGACATTTAGAGTATTGCGAGCAGTTTTGCGCACCATATCTAAGGAAGGATGTGCTGGCCTTGGAAAGGGTCCAGAGGAGGTTCACAAAAATGATCCCTGGAATGAAGAGCTTGTCATATGAGGAACGGTTGAGGACTCTGGGTCTGTACTCGTTGGAGGTTAGAATGATGAGGAGGGATCTTATTGAAACTAACGGGATACTACAAGGCCTGGATAGAGTGGACGTGGAGAGATTGTTTCCACTTGGAGGAAAAACCAGAACCAGAGGAGACAATTTCAGACTAAAGGGACGATCCTTCAAAACAGAGATGAGGAGGAATTTCTTCAGCCAGAGGGTGGTGAATCTGTGGAACTCCTTGCCGCAGAAGGCTGTGGAGGCCAAATCACTGAGTGTCATAAATAAATAATAATCTTTTATTGACACAAGTAGGCTTACATTAACACTGCAATGAAGTTACTGTAAAAAAAGCCCCTAGTCACCACATTCCAGCACCTGTTCGGGTACACAGAGGGAGAATTCAGAATTCTCAGCTGGTATGGGAATTGAACCCGCACTGCTGGCCTTGTTCTGTATCACAAACCAGCTGTCTAGCCCACTGAGCTAAACCTGCTTTATAAGACAGAGAAAGATAGGGTCTTGATTAATAAGGGGATTAGGGGTTATGGGGAGAAGGCACAAGAATGGGGATGAGAAAATTATCAGCTATGATTGAATGGCAGAGCAGACATGATGGGCCAAGTGGCCTAATTCTGCTCCTATGTCTTATGGTCTTGTTGTCTTATCTCTGGATTACGATTGTAGTGACAATATCAATATGTCACCTGCACCTATCAATATCTCTTCGCAAACTATTTGCCTTTCCATCTATTTTTGTGTCATCTGCAAATTTGACTACAATGTATTTGTTTTCTTCCTCCGAGTAGGGCAGCACGGTAGCATTGTGGATATCACAATGGCTTCACAGCTCCAGGGTCCCAGGTTCGATTCCGGCTTGGGTCACTGTCTGTGCGGAGTCTGCACATCCTGTGCGTGGGTTTCTTCCGGGTGCTCCGGTTTCCTCCCACTGTCCAAAGATGTGCAGGTTAGGTAGATTGGCCAGGCTAAATTGCCCTTAGTGTCCAAAATTGCCCTTAGTGTTGGGTGGGGTTACTGGGTTATTGGGATAGGGGGAGGTGTTGACCTTGGGTAGGGTTCCCTTTCCAAGAGCCGGTGCAGACTCGATGGGCTGAATGGCCTCCTTCTGCTCTATGAATTCTATGAGTCATTAATACATCTTGTAAAGAGTTACAGCCACAGCACTGATCCCTGTGAAACCCCACTAGTTACTGGTTGCCAACCTGAAAAATAACCCCTTATCCCCACTCGCTGATTTAGCCAATTTTCTATCCTTGCCAACACTTATCTTATGACTTAATCTTTTGTGCGGTACTGTGCTAAATGCCTTCTGGAAGTCCAAATATAAAACATCCATTAGTTCCCTTCTCTCCGCTCTGGTTGAGGCTTCCTCGAAAAACTCTGATAAATGAGTCAGACACGATTTTGCTTCGACAAAGCTGTGCTGCGTCTGCTTGATTAAATTATGACTTTCCAAATGTGCTGCTATTACTTCCTTAATAATCAATTTCAAAACTTTACCAACAATAGATATTAGGTAATCACCCTATAGTTTCCCTTTTTTAAATAGAGGTGTCACATTGGCAGTTTCTCAATCTGCCGGTACTTTTCCAGAATCCAAGGACTTTTGGGAATTTAGAAGCAATGCATCCACTATCTCTGTAGCTACTTCTTTTAGGATCCTAGGATGCAAGCTATTATGGCCTGAGGGCATATTTGCCTTTAGTCCCATTACTTTGTCTAATTCTACTTCTCTAGTGATGATATTTAATTCCTCCCTCATATTCTTTGGTGTTAATGGGATGGTCGAAGTACCTTCCACTTTAATGACTGCTGTAAAATATCTGTCCAACCCCTCTGCCATTTCCTTATTTCCCATAACTATCTCCCCAGATTCATTTTCTAAGGGGCCTATGTTAAATTTGACCTTGCTCTTCCTTTTCATATATTTAAGGTTGATCTTATTGCCAGTTTTTATATTCTTCACTCATTTTCACAATTAGTTTATTTTTCTCTATATTTGCTGGGGCCTCAATTGTTTACAATAAGTATTAATGGCTTGAAGGAAGGAAGCGAATGTACGGTAACAAATTTGCAGATGACACAAAAATAGGTGGAAAAGCAAGTTGCAAGAGGGATACGAACAGTTTGCAAAGAGATAGGTTAAGTAAGTGGGCAAAAGTTACAAATTAAGTAAATATGGGAAAATGTGAAGTTCTTCATTTTGGAAGGGAGAACAAAAGAACAGATTATTATTCAAATGGAGAAAGACTGCAGAAAGCTGAAACACAAAGAGACTTGGAGGGACTTGTGCACGAAGCACAGAAAGCTAACACACAGATGCTGCAGGTAATTAGGAAGGCTAATGGAATATTGGCCCTTATTTCAAGGGGTTTGGGAAGAGTCGAAGAGTCGGGAAGTCTTGCTGCAAATATACAAGGAACTAGTGAGACCACATCTGGAGAACAGTGAACAGTTTTGGCCCCTTAAAAAAGGAAATATATTGTTTAATTGAAGGCAGTTCAGAGAAGGTTCACTAGAATGATCTAGTATGGAGGGATTGGCTTATAAGCAAAGGTTAAAAGGTTAGGACTCTACTCATTGGAATTTAGAAGAATTAGGTGATCTCAATGAAATTCATTGAATTCTTAAGGGGCTTGACAGTGTAAATGCTGAGAGGATGTTATCCCTCACGGAGGTCTAGGATCAGAGGGCATAGTCTCTGAATAAAGGGGTGTCAATTTCAGACTGAGATGAGGAAGAATTCTTCTCTTACAGGGTTGAGAATCTTTGGAATTCCTTGCCACAGAGAGCTGTGCAGCAGAGTCCTTCAGCTGCATTGTCTGTTCTTGAGCTTCTATGATGATGCCGGGGCAGTATTAGTGGAGTTTGACGACAGCAGAACTGGCCCTGCACCCGGACCAAATTAACGACCCATATGGGACGAGCACCAGTACCACATGGAACATAGTTCATTCCAATGAGAAACAGTACCACATTTGCCAGGTTCAGGATTGACACTCAGGAGGTTGACAAGCTACGCTGCATATACACACTTCACACCCCATGCACCATCCCAGCCACCAAGATGGCAGCAAGACACGTGATCCCAAGATTCAACGTCAGAAATCTTACAACACCAGGTTAAAGCCCAACAGGTTTGTTTCAAACACTAGCTTTCAGAGCACTGCTCCTTCCTCACCTGAAGGAGCTCCTTCCTCAGGTGAGGAAGGAGCAGTGCTGCAAAAGCTAGTGCTTGAAACAAACCTGTTGGACTTTAACCTGGTGTTGTAAGACTTCTTACTGTGCTCACCCCAGTCCAACGGCGGCATCTCCACACCAAGATTCACCGACAAGGAACTGGGGACCCTGCTGGACGTCATGAAGGAGAAGCGGGTGACCCTGTACCCCAGGGTGGGAAGGCGGCTGCCAGCTACTGCCGGGCCTGGGTGCAGGCAGCAGAGGATGTCAGCGTCGTGGGCAACACTGTCTGGACCGGCCAGCAGTGCTGGAAAAAACTGTACAACCGCCTCAGGGCGGCCAGTATTTGCCAAAAACATTTCGCCATTTTGTCCTAACCATACTGTTATTGCATAATATTACTAACACTGATTTTCCAATTGTTTATCAGCTGATGCAGACTGTTTAAAGACAACCATTCATTAGTGTCAGAATAACATCATCTGACGAATGTTCTAATGTTCTCAAATGTCACATTGTTTAGCAGAAAAAACAAGCACCTTTTTATTTGTGGCATATATTTCCAGACAAACAAGTTTTATCAGCTAAATCTGATGAGACATTCCAAATGAACAACTCCCCCACACGTCCTTGTTTGGAAGATAGGACCCAAGTGGAAGATGCATTAGTGTTTAATCTGCTTGATGTTCATATGGTGTTATATAACATTATTTCCTCAGATACATTTTTTTTAACTCAATGCAGTTCCTTGTGCTAGACTAGGTAACTAAAGAAGCTTATTGTGCATCTTTTTAACTCTAGTGCAGAGAATTGCAGTGCGTCAGGAGAAGATGTGAAAAATGGCCAAGGCTTGGGGTGGAATTTTCCCATGCTGGGATTAAGTGCCATGGCAGAGGCAGGAATGTGAAGTGTTTCCCGCTGTGTAGGCCGGAGGGAAAACATGACAAATCTTCTGGACCCAAATTCATTAATTATCCAACCAGGTATTTTGCGCCATGAAATGAAAATGAAATGAAAATCGCTTATTGTCACAAGTAGGCTTCAAATGAAGTTACTGTGAAAAGCCCCTAGTCACCACATTCCGGCGCCTGTTCGGGGAGGCTGGTACGGGAATTGAACCGTGCTGCTGGCCTGCCTTGGTCTTCTTTAAAAGCCAGCGATTTAGCCCTGTGCTAAACCAGCCATATTCCATGACAAGCCTGGTGGCACGTATTCTGCGGTCCTCTTTGGGCGCCATATTGAAAACATGCCCAACATCACTCTCCCAAGATTGAAGAAAGACGATGAACCTCCTGAAAATTAAATGGACCTCCTGAAAATTAAGATGGACCTCCAGGAACATTCTGAGGCTGGAAGATGGCCCACTTCCTGAACACCAAATCTGAAAGTTTCACTTGTAGATGCTCCCCCCACCCACTGCTGTGGTATTTTGAGGTCCAGGGTTGCTGGCAGCCTCCATCCCAAACTCCGGCGGCAACTCCAGGCATTGTTCAGGTGAGTCTCAAATCCGCACACCACAGTGTTCCAGAGTGTTTTCCCACTGGCACCATGGAGAATCACATGTGAGTTGTTGAACTTTCAGAACAATCAGCAGATGAAGTTCACACTGGCTTCCAGCAGGTTTCCCGATATGCCATGGCAGGCAGAAGATTCCATGGGAAATTCACTCCGGCATAAATTTTTGGGCCCCCCACTCAATTCTTCCCCCTCAACAGCATTGAACCCATCGGTTGGAGCTTTCGAGAAATCCATAAAATCCCTACACTGCAGAAGGAGGCCATTTGGCCCATCGGGTCTGCACCAACCCTCTGAAAGAGCAATCCACTTAGGTCCATTCCCCTGCCCTATCCCCGTAACCCTACCTAACCTCCACATCTTTGGATATTAAGGACCAATTTAACATGACCAATCCAACTAACTTGTACATCTTTGGACCGTGGGAGAAAATTGGAGCACTGGACGAAACCCAGGCAGTCACGGGGACGTTGTGCAAACTTCACACAGTCAAGCAAGGCCTGAATTGAACCTGGATCCCTGTTGCTGTGAGGTAGCAGTCCTAACCACTCTGCCACTGTGTCGGTCTTTTTTTGAAGAGTATTAGGGGTTGAGCCTGTGTAGTCTACAATTTCATAAAACCATGTGCAGAAGGAGGCCATTTCACTTATTATACATATGACAGCTCTTTGAAAGCTATCCAATTATTCTGTCTCCCCTGTTCACTCCCAGAAGTGTCCTGGCTGACATTTTTAGATTTTCAGACTTAATATTGTGTTGGCGCCTTTAGTGTTACAGAGCCATGATTTGTAGCTCATAGGTTTGTAAAATTGTAGTACCCTCAATAATGACATGAGAGGGTGGAATCAGGGGCTGATTTAGCTCACTCGGCTAAATCGCTGGCTTTTAAAGCAGACCAAGCAGGCCAGCAGCACGGTTCGATTCCCGTACCAGCCTCCCCGGACAGGCGCCGGAATGTGGCGACTAGGGCTTTTCACAGTAACTTCATTGAAGCCTACTCGTGACAATAAGCAATTTTCACTTTCATAAATGCAGGCTTTAATAAGCAGAGAACAAGCCAATTACCGAGACGTGTGCTTACTGAGTGCCACCTACAGGGCGTCACCTAATATACGGCTCCCTGGTGGGCAGAGCCAGAGGTGGAGTCCCCCAGGGTTCCAAACCCGGTCTTAAAGGGGCATCACCTCCATGGTGTTAAGGGTACAGTAACCATTCATCACATTCACCCCCTGTTTAAAAAAAACGCAAAGTCCATCGGGAGTGAAGTGGAATCATATGTCTTTTCTTTTTGGTGGTTTGATCGTCCTCGTTGACCTTCTCAGCTCGGGCGGTGGTCCGGCGGTCACCAGCGTCTTTGGTGAGGGTACATCCGGGAGCACGGTTGTTGGATCTTTCGTCCGGGTAGGGGGTTGGGAGGCAGGGGGAATAGCTGGGTGAATAGCTGGGGCTGGGGGTAGCGGTGCCGGCGGGGAGTATGGAGGGGGGTTCATGGGGGGGGGGGGGGGAGGAGCGGTCGGTGTCTACCGAGGGGGTGGGGGTCCCAGGGGGGCATCAGTGGGGGAACCAGCAGGTGCCAGGTCCCGCACGAGGGGTGGGGCGTCAGTAGTGGGGGAACCAGCGGGCACCAGATCCTGGAGGGAAACCGTGTCTTGCCTGCCGTCGGGGTGCTCGACGCAGGTGTATCGGGGGTTCGCATGTAGCAGTCGGACCCTCTCGACCAGGGGGTCTGTTTTATGGCTCCATGCGTGCTTCTGGAGAAGAACAGGCCCCGGAGTCGTCAGCTAAGTTGGAAGCGAGACCCCGGAGGTGGACTTCCTGGGGAAGACAAACAAGCGGTTGTGAGGGGTCTCATTTGTGGCCGTGCAGAGGAGCAACCGAATAGAGTTTTTTTTTATAAATGTTTTTATTCAGTTTTCATATTTTATATTGAACAAATTACAAATTGTTAGGAGAGAAAAAAAAACAAAAAAAACAAACAAACACGCAAAAATTAACATACATATTTACAGGTAAGCATCTTCGTAGTAGTAACTGCGCCCGCCCCCCCCCCCCCCCCCCCCCCCCCCTCAACATGTTTATTTAGTTTGGTTTTGGGCCTTAGCTAGCCATCGAACCCCCGTACCGAACCTGTAGCCCCCCCCCCCCCCTCCCGCTACCTTCCCCCAACTATTGTTCCTCTTGTACATTGGCCACAAATAGGTCCCGGAACAGTTGCATGAATGGCTCCCACGTTCTGTGGAAGCCGTCGTCCGACCCTCGGATGGCAAATTTGATTTTCTCCATTTGGAGAGATTCCGAGAGGTCGGACAGCCAGTCCGCAGCTCTGGGCGGTGCTGCTGACCGCCAGCCAAACAGGATTCTACGGCGGGCGATCAGGGAGGCAAAGGCAAGGGCGTCCGCCCTCCTCCCCAGGAATAGATCTGGCTGTTCTGAAACCCCGAAGACCGCCACTATCGGGCATGGCTCCACCCTCACTCCCACCACTTTGGACATAACCTCGAAGAAGGCTGTCCAGTACTCCACGAGTCTGGGGCAAGACCAGAACATGTGGGCGTGGTTGGCCGGGCCTCTTTGGCACCGTTCACATCTGTCTTCCACCTCCGGGAAGAACCTACTCATACGGGTTCTTGTTAAGTGGGCTCTATGTACCACTTTTAGTTGCGTCAGGCTGAGCCTTGCGCACGTGGAGGTGGAGTTGACCCTATGCAGTGCTTCGCTCCAGAGTCCCCACCCTATCTCCATCCCCAGGTCGTCCTCCCATTTCCTTCTTGTTGCGTCCAGTACGGTGTCGTCCCTATCTACCAGTCGGTTATACATGTCACTACAGTTCCCTTTCTCTAGGATACTTGCGTCCAGTAGGTCTTCCAGTAGTGTCTGTCGTGGCGGTTGTGGGTACGTCCTTGTCTCCTTTCGTAGGAAGTTTTTGAGCTGCAGGTACCGTAGCTCGTTCCCCCTAGCTAGCTGAAATTTCTCTGTCAGTTCGTCCAGTGTTGCGATCCTGTCGTCCGTGTATAGGTCCCTGACTGTCAGTGTCCCCCCGTCCTGCCTCCACCTTTTGAAGGTGGCGTCAGTCAGTGCTGGTGTGAACCTATGGTTGTTGCAGATGGGAGCCCTGTTCGACATTTTGGTCAGGCCAAGTTGCTGCCGCAGTTGGTTCCAGGATTGGAGGGTGGCTGTCACCACTGGGCTGCTGGAGTGTTTTTTGGGTGGGGATGGGAGTGCTGCCGTGGCGAGGGCCCGGAGGGAGGTTCCCATGCAGGAGGCCTCCTCCGCACGCACCCACTCAGCTTCTGGCTCCTGGATCCATCCCCTTACTCGCTCGGCTGTTGCTGCCCAGTGGTAGAATTGTAGATTCGGGAGGGCTAGCCCTCCCCTGGTTTTTGTTTTTTGTAAGACCTTCTTTGGGATCCTAGCATTTTTACCCCCCCATACGAACGCCATGATGAGTTTGTCCAGCGCTTTGAAAAAGGCCTTGGGGATGTAGATCGGAATGGATCTAAACAGGAAGAGGAACCTGGGCAGTACGTTCATTTTGATCGTCTGAACTCTCCCCGCGAGGGAGAGCGGGAGTGTGTTCCATCTTTGCAGGTCCTTTTTAACTTCCTCCGTCAGGCTGGTGAGGTTCCATTTGTGGATCCCTTTCCAGTCATGGGCTATTTTGATCCCCAGGTAGCGGAATTTATGTCGGGCTTGATTGAACGGCAGCCCCTTTAGTGCTGCCCCCCCCCCCCCCCCCCCCCTTGCGGGTGTACTGGGAAGATCTCACTTTTGCTCATGTTGAGTTTGTAGCCCGAGAAGGCTCCAAACTCTTTCAGGAGCGCGATGATTCCGTCCATGCTGCTTTGTGGGTCCGAGATATAGAGGAGCAGATCATCCGCATAGAGTGAGACTCTGTGCTCTCTACCTCCCCTTCGGATCCCCCTCCAATTTTTTGCTGCCCTGAGCGCGATTGCTAGCGGTTCAATTGCTAGTGCGAACAGCAGCGGGGACAGTGGGCATCCTTGTCTGGTGCCCCTGTGCAGCTGGAAGTATTGGGAGTTGGTATTGTTGGTCTGTACACTCGCCATGGGAGCGTTGTACAGGAGCTTTACCCAAGCGGTGAACCCTGTTCCAAGCCCGAACCGCTCCAGTACCTCTATGAGGTATTTCCACTCGACTCTGTCGAAGGCCTTTTCTGCGTCCAGGGAGACGATCACCTCTTGTGTTCTCTCCCCGGAGGGGGTCATTATCACGTTCAGCAGGCGCCTGATGTTCGCGGTAAGCTGTCTACCTTTGACAAAGCCCGTCTGGTCCTCTGTGACCACCTCAGGTACACAGTCTTCTAGCCTCTTGGCTAGGATTTTGGCCAGTATTTTGGCGTCTGCATTCAGCAGAGATATGGGTCTGTATGACCCACATTCCGTTGGGTCTTTGTCTTTCTTAGGTATCAGCGAGATTGAGGCCTGTGCTAACGTGGGTGGCAACGTGCCCCTAGCTAGCGAGTCTGTGAACATCTCCCGCAGGTGCGGGGCCAGCGCTGTCGCAAATTTTTTGTAGAAGTCCGCCGGGAATCCGTCCGGTCCCGGCGCCTTCCCCGCCTGCATGGAGCTAAACCAAATAGAGTTGAGGGCATTGGGTAGGACCTCCTGCCAGCGGGTGGTCGGCAGACTTCTCGACCGTAGGGAAGGACAGCCTTCCAAACTGTTGTGTTCTCCCTCTCCACCTGACCGTTACCCCGCGGGTCATAACTGGTCGTTCTGCTCGAGCAGATACTGACGCAGCTCATCGCTCATGAACGATGCACCCCGGTCGCTGTGGATCTAAGCGGGGAAACCAAACAGGGTGAAGATGCTGTGCAGTGCCTTTATCACGGTGGCTGAGGTCATGTCGGGGCAGGGAATGGTGAATGGGAAGCGGGAGAACTCGTCGATGATGGTTAAGAAGTAGATATTGCGGTTGGTGGATGGGAGGGGGCCTTTGAAGTCCATGCTTAGTCGCTCATAGGGCTTTGAGGCCTTTACAAGGCGAGCCTTGTCTGGCCGGTAGAAGTGCAGTTTGCACTCCCCGCAGATCTGGCAAGCCCTGGTCATGACCTTGACCTCCTTGGTGGAGTAAGGTAGGTTGTGGGACTTGATAAAGTGGGCAAGCCGGGAAACCCCCGAGTGACAGAGGTCATCATGGATAGCCTGCAGGCGATCCTCCTGCGCGTTGGCGCACGTGCCGCGGGACAGGGCATCTGGGGGCTCGTTGAGCTCCCCAGGACGACACTTGATATCGTACGTGTAGGTGGAGAGTTCGATCCTCCACCTCAAGATTTTATCATTTTTAATTTTGCCCCGTTGTGCATTATCAAACATGAAGGCTACTGACCATTGGTCGGTAACGAGGGTGAACCTCCTACCGGCTAGGTAGTGCCTCCAGTGCCGCAAAGCCTCCACAATGGCTTGTGCCTCCTTTTCAACTGCGGAGTGCCGAATCTTGGAGGCGGTGAGGGTCCGGGAGAAGAATGCTACTGGCCTGCCTGGTTGAGGGTAACAGCCAGGACGATGTCAGACGCATCGCTCTCTACCTGGAAAAGGATAGTTTCGTCCACCGCGTGCATAGCGGCCTTGAAGATGTCGGCCTTGATGCGACTGAAGGCCGACTGGGCCTCAGCCGTCAGGGGAAATGTCGTGGTCTTTATGAGTGGACGGGCTTTGTCCGCATATCTGGGGACCCACTGGGCATAATAGGAGAAAACTCCCAAGCACTGTTTGAGGGTATGAGGCTACGGGGAAGGGGAAGTTCCTTAAGGGAGCGCATGCGGTCGGGGTCGGGACCTAGGACCCCGTTTTCCATGACGTAGCCGAGGATGGCTAGTCGGGTTGTGTGGAAAATGAATTTTTCCTTGTTGTAGGTCAGGTTGAGGGCCCGGGCGGTCTGGAGGAACTTTTCAAGGTTTGCGTCATGGTCCTGCTGATCATGGTCGCAGGTGGTGACATTTTCTAAGTACGGGTAAGTAGCCCGCAGGCCGCACTGGTCCACCATTTGGTCCATCATCCTCTGGAAGACAGAGACCCCATTTGTGATACCGAAGGGGACCCTGAGGAAGTGGAAGAGCCGGCCGGCTGCCCCGAAAGCAGTATAGAGGTGGTCTTTCGGTCGGATAGGGAGCTGGTGGTAGGCGCATTTGAGGTCGACAGTGGAGAATACACGATATTGAGTGATCTGATTGACTATCTCTGCTATGCGGGGAAGGGGGTACGCATTGAGCTGCGTAAAGCAGTTTATGGTCTGGCTATAGTCCACGACCATCCATTTCGTTTCCCCGGACCATACTACCAGGGGGTGTTGCTAGCCTCGATGACTCCCTCTTCCAGTAAATGCTGGACCTCTGACTTGATAAAAGTCATACCTTGGGCACTGTACAGCCGGCTCCTGGTGGCAACGGGCTTACAGTCTGGTGTGAGGTTCGCGAATAGTGAGGGGGATGCAACTTTCAGTGTTGCAAGGCTGCATACTAGAAGGGTCCGCCGAACTTCAGGGTCAGGCTTCGGTGGCTGCATTGGAAATCCAGACCGAGCAGCAGAGGGGCACAAAGGTGAGGGAGGATATAGAGCTTGAAATGAGCATATTCGGTGCCCTGGATCGCGAGATCCGCAATGCAATACCCCTTGATTTGGACCGAGTGGGACCCGCAGGTGAAGGCTATGGTTTGGGACGCAGGATGGGTGCGCAAGGAGCAGCGTCTTACCGTTTCTGGGTGGATAAAGCTCTCTATGCTCCCAGAGTCGAAGCAGGCAGAGAGTGTCGCGCCCATTGATCTGGACCTGCATCATGGAATTCTGCAGGTGCTTTGCCCGCGATTAGTCGAGGGTGATCGCTCCCAGTTGTGGTTAGTCTGAGTCCTCAGCTGAGTCGGGTTCACAAAATGGCCACCACCATCGGTCGCCGTGTCAGGTCTAGAAGTTGACCGCCGCCAAGATGGTTGCCGCCATGACTCGCACGAGACCGATATTGTGTCAGAAAGGGGTGTGTCCGGCCAGTGCGCAGCCGCGTTGCGGGGCTGCGGGCCTGTTAGCTCGATTTTCGGGTCTGGTGATCTTTTTGTTTCTGGGCCTTGGGCCTGGTCAGGCAGACCTTCGCGAAATGCCCCTTCTTTCCGCAGTTGCTGCAGATGGCGGAGTGGGCTGGCAGCATTGACGTGGATGCTGGCCCTGCCCACAGAAATAGCACGATGTGCCCCCAGTCTGGGCGGGTCTCCGTGTAGCGCAGGCCCGTAGCGTGGCCGAGTCTGGGGAAGTCCAAGGGGGGAATTGCAGGGTCCACCAATGGCATTACCATCGCTGAATATCCCACAATCAACATCCTGGGGTTGCCATTGATTAGAAACTGAACTGGACTAGCCATATTAATACCATGGCTACCAGGGCAGGTCAAAGGCTAGGAATTCTATGGTGAGTAACTCACTTCCTGACCCCGCAAATCCTGTCCACCATCTACAAGATACAAGTCAGTGTAATGGAATACACTCCACTTGCCTGGATGAGTGCAGCGCTAACAACACTCAAGAAATTCAACATCATTCAGGACAAAGCAGCCTGCTTGATTGCTCCCCCTTCCATAAATGTTCAAACCCGCCACCACCAACGAACTGTGGCAGCCGTGTGTACCATCTACAAGATGCACTGCAGTAATTCACCAAGATTCCTTCAACAGCACCTTCCAAACCCACGACCACTACCATCTAAAAGGACAAAAGCAGCAGATACCTGGGAACCCCACCACCTGGAGGTTCCCTCCAAGTCACTCACCACCCTGACTAGGAAATATATCGTTGTTCCTTCACTGTCGCTGGGACACAATCTTGGAACTCCCTCCCTCGCACAGTGGGTGTACCTACACCTCAAGGACTGCAGCGGTTCAAGAAGGAAACTCACCACCACCTTCTGAAGGTCAACTAGGGATGGGCAATAAATGCTGGCCTAACCAACGATGCCCACATCCTGTAAATTAATTTTAAAAAATAATCCCATGCAACAGGTTTTCCCGTAGTTCAACAACCTAATCAGACGATGGAAATTGATGTACATGCATGTTATTAGCTCCTTCCTCATTTTTGCTCTTTGTCTCAATCTATTTTTTGCAATTTTGGGGCTATTTCTAATTTTATGACCGTTTCGATCTCACTGGCCACTGATCTGCCTATTTCTTTTAGCTATTTTATGATTTCGCTTCCCATTCCAAATTAGTACCTCAAATAATTTAGATAGCTAGCAGTTTCCCTTTTATAGACTTTTCATGATCAAGGTTAATCAAATATATCAGTAAAATGAATTGTATCCAACAGTAATAAGTATTTCAATATTGATTGTCTTGCGACTTTATCGGTTCATATACTGCCCCATTGACCTTTGCAAACACAAGGCTTGGAAATTAACAATAATTCTAAAAATCAATTTTGGACGACAAGCATGCCAATTCAGTAACTTCTTGCCTACTTCATTTGTAAATTGAAACAATTATTTTCTCTCTTCTCTCTCAATGCAGGATCTGGTTACCCCTTTTCAATATTGTACAGAACAGCTTTGGAATTTTCCACTTTTATTTATCCCAATAACATTGGCTACGTTGGCACTTCCAGTACTGGGCTTTGTTGAGAAGTGGCACATCAGGTGGCTCTCCTCCTTGGAACCCGAAAATAGTCTTGTTTATTCAAAATAGCCTTCGAATACAAGGAAAATAGTATCCTCGCACCCTAAATACCAACAATACAAACGAAGATGCCGAACCACAGCAACTCCAGAAGCCGCAGAACCGGGAAATGGGAAAAGCTGGGAGAAACAAGTGACCGAGACTGTAGATACACAAAGCGACAAAGCGCTGGCCATGTCGGAGCGAGAGGACCAGCTCACCGCACACGGAGCCCTCCCTCACCAGGGGGTCGATAGAGAATGTTCCGTTCCACGGAATTAAGAAATGAAGTGAAAATGAAAATCACTTATTGTCACAAGTAGGCTTCAAATGAAGTTACTGTGAAAGCCCCTACCACATTCCAGCGCCTGTTCGGGGAGGCTGTTACGGGAATTGAACCGTGCTGCTGGCCTGCCTTGGTCTGCTTTCAAAGCCATCTCTTTAGCCCTGTGCTAAACAGAGAACATAGAGAGGAAATGAAGACCGATATCCAGGCTGCGATCAGGAAGGCAGTTGCGGAAGCCTTGAACAACATGCAGGTGGCCCTGGACAAAGCAGAGAGGAGATTGGAAGCCCAGGCGAAAACCATAAAATAACTAGAAAAGGCCTCAACAGACCAGAGCAACCGGATCACCGCCCTGGAGAAGGAAATAACTAGGTTGATCGCAATGCATGGCGAGTCTGAAGGGGAAGATAGAGGATCAGGAGAACGGGTCGCGGTGCCAGAACTTGAGAATAGTGGGCCTGCCAGAATGGATCGAAGGCAGGGACCCCACAGACTATGTGGCCCAGATGCTGCGCAATCTGATAGGAAGGGACAGCTTCCCCAACCCGTCAGAAATAGACCGAGCCCACAGGTTGCTCCACCCAAGACCCAGAGATGGAGAGCAGCAGATGGTGATAATCACCAAAGTGCATCAGTACCTGGACCGGGAAAGAATCCTGCACTTGGCAAGACAGACAAAAACTGTAACTGAGAAAATCACCGGATCAGGATCGACTGGGACACTGGGGCTGACCTGATCAAACGCTGGGCAGAGTTCAACAGGGCAAAGGCTTCCCTGCACAAAAACAGTGTAAAATTTGAAATTCTGTAGCCGGCCAAGCCCTGGGTCACATTCCAGGGCAGGGAGCACTTATTCATGGTCTCTGCAGACGTGGAAAAATCTGTCTAAGAGAATGGGCTGGAAAAACAGCAGCAGCAGGGACAGCGGTGAAAAGAGCATTTGAAGAGACTTTATTTATGTATTTACTTAACCAACTCGAAAGGCACTTTGCGCGGGACTGCATTGAACATGGGAGTCACAGCGTAGGAAGGAAAGGGCGAGGACAGCAGAGCGCAGGAAAGGGTGAGGAGAATGGCTGCTGGAAAGGAGAACAGATAGTGGGTGAAGGGTAGGTGTACAGCCAATCCCAGGAGGGGGCCATCACTCTAGAGGGATAGCGAGCACCAGGAACTACGAGCGAGAGAGAGGCCGCGGCGCATCTTCCGCACGGGGGGAAAGCGCCTGACAATGGGAGTGGGGGGGAGGAACGCATCACTGACCAAGATCGCGAGAAACTGCAGAGTATGTGAACTCAGCCCAACACATCACACAAGCTTGCCATCCTCCCATTGATTCTGTCTACACCTCGCGCTGCCTCAGAAAGGCAGACAGCTTTGTCAGAGGCCCCTCACATCCAGGCTTTGCCTCTTCCAGACCCTTCCATCAGGCAGAAGATACAGAAGTCTGAAGACCCGCACATCCAGACATAGGAGCAGCCTCTTCCCCACAGCTATTAGACTCCTCAATAACCCTCCCTTGGACTGATCTGTTCCCTGTAAGAACATTATTCACAATGACCTATGCTGGCCCTTGTTCCACATTGTAACCAATCACTATTTGTTGATGTACCATTTGTCAATGTTCTTTGTCGATTATTCTTTTGTCCACTGTGTACATACTGTGTACGTTCTCTTGGCTGCAAGAAAATACTTTTCACTGTAATTTGGTATATAGAACATAGAACATAGAACAGTACAGCACAGAACAGGCCCTTCGGCCCTCGATGTTGTGCCGAGCAATGATCACCCTACTTAAACCCACGTAACCCGTATACCCGTAACCCAACAATCCCCCCATTAACCTTACACTAAGGGCAATTTATCATGGCCAATCCACCTAACCCGCACATCTTTGGACTGTGGGAGAAAACCGGAGCACCCGGAGGAAACCCACGCACACACGGGGAGGACGTGCAGACCCCACACAGACAGTGACCCAGCCGGGAATCGAACCTGGGACCCTGGAGCTGTGAAGCATTGATGCTAACCACCATGCTACCGTGAGACCATATGTGACAATAAATATCAATCAATCAATATCAATCACTCAATCAGTATAACAGGAAGACACTAGGGAAAGAAATGGGGGGAAGGGAGCACGGGGCTGGGAATAGCAACAGGAAGGGATGGGGAATATGATTGGGAGACATAAGAACAAGGATAGTAAGGGCATTAGGCTGGCTACAACAGGCCACATGTGTTTTTGGCCATTTAGGATGGTCCCCTAACAAAGGGAACCCCCAGAATGCTGGGGCGCATCTACAGATGAGTATGGTTGATCCTGCAGGAGGGGAGGGGCAGAAACCCCCCCCATCATGATACATCTGGAACATCAGGGGACTTAACGGCCCAGTGAAAAGATCCAGAGTCTTCGCCCATCTGAAAAGTATGAAAGTGATATAGTCCTTCTCCAAGAGATGCACCCGAGGGAGAAGGACTGACTATGGGTAAGTAAGGGCTGGGTGGGACAGACCTACCATTCCTGTCATAGCATGAGGGCTGGGGGGTAGCCATACTGTTAAATAAGAGTATAATGGTTATGGTGACGAGGACGGTTACGGACCCAGGGGGGGACGGTACGTCATCATCAGTGGTGTCCTGGACGGGGCACCGATGGTCTTGGTCAACGTGTACACTCCCAACTGGAATGATACGATATTTATAAAGAAAACTATGGCAGAAATCCCTGATGGAGACACACACCAACTTATCATGGGGAGAGTCTTTAACTGTGTACAGGACACATGGACAAACAAGTTGAATCCCAAAACTGGAAAGGCCTCCAACATGGTGAAAGAACTCTACATATTTATGGAGCAGATGGGGGCAGTGGACCCATGGTGGTTCACCACCCAGGGGAGAAGAAGTTCTCCTTCTTCTCACAGATACAATGTATACACATGGATCAACTTGTTTGTAGTGGAGAAATTGGTGCTTCCAAGGTTAGTAAGATTGTGATACACCGCGATTGTAATGTCCGACCATGCTCCACATTACGTGGATGGGAGGTTGGAGATGGGCTGTGCCCAACGTACCCCATGGGGGTTGAACACGGCCTACCTGGTTGACAAGGTCTTCTGCAAGAAAATATCACAGGCCATGGATGAATATATTATTAATAACCGGAATGGAGAGGTCTCACCGTCCACGTTCTGGGAGGCGTTGAAGGTTGTGATCAGGTATGATTTATTGCCTATAAAACATGTGGAGATATGGAAGAGAGGGTGGCTAGGAAACAGCTAGTCTACTCCATGTTGGAGGTAGACTGGTAATATTCCGAGGCCCCAAACGTAGAGCTCCTGGTGGAGAGGAAAAAGCCACAAATGGATTTTGACCTGCTCTCCATGAAGAAAGCAGTGCACCATTTCCTGTCCAAATATGGAGAAAAAGCCAGCTACCTGCTGGCTGACCAGCTGAGAAAGCAAACACAAGGGAAATAGCATAAATTAGAGACAGCAGAGGCAATCTAGTAACAGAGCCGGAGAAGGTTAACGAGGCATTCGAGGCCTTCTACTGGGACTGTACACCTCTGAGATCTCTGCAGGGGACTTGGGGGATGAAACAGTTCCTCGATGGACTGGACATACCAGTCATGGTGTAAGATAGGAAACGAGGAGCACCATTAGAACTGGGAGAAATCATGAAATCATGGAGGGCATTAAGTCCATGCAGGCAGGGAAGGCGCCGGGACCAGACAGATTCCCTGCAGACATCTACAAAAAATTTGCGACAGCACTGGCAACGCACTTGTCGGAGATGTTCACAGATTCACTGGGAAGGGGCACCCTGCCACCTACGCTAGCATAAGTCTCAATCTCGCTGATACCCAAGTAAGATAAAGACCCGCATTTGCTGCTAAACATAGACTCGAAAATACTGGCCAAGATCCTAGCCAAGATACTGGAGAACTACGTACCAGAGGTGATAGCAGTGGATCAAACGGGTTTGTCAAAGGGAGGCAGCTACCATCGAACATCAGGCATCTGCTGAATGTAATAGTGACCACATCCAGGGAGTGAAACACCATCTCCCCGGGCGCAGAATAGAGTCGAATGGAAGTACCTCGTCGAGGTACTGGAGTGGTTCATGCTTGGAACAGGATTCACCGCCTGCATGAAACTCCTGTGCAGCACTCCCACAGTGAGCGTGTGGACGAACACCACCAGCTCTAAGTACTTCCAGCTGCACAGAGGCACTAGGCAGGGATTTCCTCTGCCCCCGCTACAGTTTGTCCTTGCAATTGAACCACTGGTGATCACGCTCAGAGCAGCAAGAATTGGAAGGAGATCTGGAGAGGTGACAGACAGCATAGTGTCTCGCTCTATGTGGATGATCTGCTCAAAAGGCCCTGCAGAGAATGAGAAGCATGGGAGCCGCCCCCACCCCAAACTTGCAATATTACCACCAGGCAGCAATTGCGGAAAAGGCAAAAGGTGGATAAAGGAGCCAAGTGGATGTGAGAATGGAGCAGGGCTCCTGCACTAGGACCTTCCACAGGGCCCTGACCATGGCAGCGCACCCAGCCCCAATAACCTAACTCTCAATCAACCCAGTGGTGATAGCCACACTCCGGTCGTGGAACTAACTATGAAAGCACTTCGGCCCCCATCTGCAAAAAACAAGGGGTTCACGCCAGCCAAAATGGACACCATCTTCAAGGTGCAGACAGGACGGGCGGAAGTTGACAGTTAGAGACTTCTACACAGACAATAGACTGATAACACTAGAAGAACTACCAGTGACATTCGAGCTGACAAGAGGAAACAAGCTAAGATACGAAGATAGATGCAGATCAAAACTTATTTCATCGGGAAACAAGGACATACCCACGACCACAGCAACAATTGCTGTTAGAGGGCCTACTGGACACGGATATTTTAGGGGGGGGGCAATGCGGCGACCTGTATAGGCGACTACTGGGAAGGGCACACACACCACAGGATGAGACAATGGAAAAGTGGGAGGAATACCAAGGTTTTGAAATTGGGTGGGCACTGCACAGGGGAAACTCTATCTTCATGTGCGCAAGGCTAAGCCTAATGTAGCTGAAAGTGATTCACAGAGCTCACTTGACCAGAACACAAATGAGCAGGTTCTTCCCGGAGGTGGAGGACAAATGCGAACAGTGCCAAGGAGGTCCGGCCATCCACGCCCTATGTTCTGGTCTTGACCCAGACTAGTCGGGTACTGGACAGCATTCTTTGAGGCAATGTCCAAGGATGTGGGGATGAGTAGAGTCATGCCCTGAATGTGGCGTGGTATCAGAACACCCAGATCTCTTCATGCCGAGGAGGCCAATGCCCTTACCTTTGCCTCCCTAATTGCCCGTCAGAGAATCCTGCTCAGCTGGCGGTCAGCAGCACCACTCAAAGCTGCAGACAGGCTGTCCAACCTGCCGGAATTTCTCCAGATGGAGAAAGTTTAATTCACCATCCGGGGGTCGAAGGTTGGCTTCCACAAATCATGGGAGCCATTCACCCAGTTGTTTCAAGACCTGTTTATAGCTAACAGCTAATTAGCCAGAGGGAGGGAGGGGGAAGCCACGGTGAAACAACAAGTGGCACAGTGGCAACCAGGCCATCAGCGCTGTCTCCACACCACCTCGGAAGAGGATCCTGAGATCACACTAGATGAAGACCCATTACAGCGTTCACCCGCACCCTTCACCAGTGCCGAGACACACAAAGCAGTGGGACTAAGTTCCAGAGCAGGCTCGGGTCAAAACCTGGTGAGCTCAGCTCAGATCCTGGCCTAAACCAGACGAAAGAAAAGACATCCAAGATGTCCGACACTTGGATCAACTACTGGAGACCAGGATTCTGCTGAGCCCCTGTCAGCTGATGAGAAAAGCAGCCTGCCCTCATTCAGGTGTCCCTTCTCCTCAACAAGTTAGCTCGAGGCCCTCCGGCGCCCAGATGGATAAGGATCAGCAGCTGGACAACTCAAGGCTATCTCCTCATCTGAATCCGAGAATGTATAGCCTGTCCACAATCTGTCTGTCACTGAACCCATCAGCTGCAGCTCCATAATGTGAGGAGGGTGGCCCTGCCCCACAGCAGGACCAAAGCAGGCTGGGGTCCTCCAGGCCTCAGCCCTCCAGAGGACAACAACAAAGTAATTGCAGACAACAGGGTATTGCAATACACAGGCTACCTCCACCTCCACTGTAGATGTCAGGTTGCACCAAGACGTAGCATTAGGGTTAAGAAATTTAAGAAATACTAGGAGCAGAAAGGTGGCAAGGATGTTCACAATCTGTATATTATGTCCAGAAATATAAATAGATTTCCACCCATTCTTCCTGGTGTGTGTGCCTCTTCGCCATCCAATCATTGTGGTTCCCTTACCTGCTGTCAAGGACCGTGTGTCTGCTGACATTCAACGGCATGCCAACTTTAAAAAGATGTCAGGCAGAAAGCATCTACCTGGAGGATACCCTTTTCCAACACATCCCAGGGTAAGATCCAATCTCTTCTCCATCAATATCAATGGAGAAACCCTCCCAAAAGTGGAACATTTCACCAACCTGGGGAGCCACCTCTCATCTAAGGCTGGCATCGATGTGGAGATCCAACATTGTGCCCAATCCTTGAGGACCAACTTTGCATGCCTGAGGATGACAGCATTTTGCAAGAACAACATCTGTGCTGATTCCAAGATCCTTGTGTACAAGGGGGTCATCCCCCCAACTGTTTCAAACATAGAATCATAGAGTCATACGGCTCAGGAACTTGGACTGTGTACAGATGTCACCTCAAGGCTCTGGAGAGATACCAGCAATACTGTCCGAGATGCATTCTCCACATCAGCTGGGAGAACAGGCGTACTAACATCAGTGTCCTTGATGGAGCCAAGAGCACCAGCATTGGAGTCATGATAATCTAAAACCAACTCCACTGGGCCCAGCTCATGGAAGACTCCCGAACAACAGGAGGACAAAGGAAGTGCTCTAAAAACACCTTGAAGCATTACCTCAAGAATTGTAAGGCAGACATCAGCTTTGTGAAGAAGAGGCCGACTTGGGGGAACTCCTGATTGAAGGAGCACAATTCTTTCAGAGCACCTGAAGGCAAGAAGAGGTTCAGAAAAGGCGCCAGAGAAAGGAATACCAATGATCTTGAGTCAGAGGACCAATCCCACCTCCCGGAAACACCTGTCAAGTGTGCTCTATGATCAGGTTCATCAGCCACGCAAGGACCCACAGAACCCATGACCAGTGACACAGGGCTTTTTAGGCTGATGTACTTGTCAGCGATTGATCACCGAAGAAGAAGATACCTCTTCTGCTTGATGAAATGTTATGTGGTCAATCAAGTTTCACACATTTCCTGTCCCCATTCCCTTCTCACAGATGTACCATTCTGTACCTCAGCTTAATGTTGCGTGGAATGATTCCACGCCAGTATCTGTCCATTCTCTGTTCAGTGCCAACATCAGTGAAGCTTAAGCTTCAGAAAAATATATGGTTGCCCAAGGTATCTCTGAGACCTGCCTGTGAGGTTAATGTGATCTTCAGTCATGACAGCATAAGATGGAGGCTCATGCAATTCCCCAACTTTTTTGCACATTATAGAATGGTTAGTGTGTTCGTAGATGATGAAATGTAGCAATGCATGGAGACAAGCCATCTTTTATTGACCTCCGTGGGCACCACGGTAGCACAGTGGTTAGCACTGTGACTTCACAGCTCCAGGATGCCAGGTTCAATTCCCGGCTGGGTCACTGTCTGTGCAGAGTCTGCTGATTCTCCCCATATCAGCGTGGATTTCCTCCCGGTGCTCCGGTTTCCTCACACAAGTCCCCGAAAGACATGCTGTTAGGTAATTTGGACATTCTGAATTTTCCCTTTGTGTACCCAAACAGGCGTCGGAATGTGGCGACTAGCGGCTTTTCACCGTAACTTCATTGTACTATTAATGTAAGCCTACTTGTGACAATAAAGATTATTATGCAATGTCAGGAGTGGACAGTCGCATCTGTTTTTACACCGGTGGAAGACAGACCTTTTGTCTTGCTCCAGATTTTGTGGGCTAGCCTGCCATGGTGCCTGTCTGGTGAGACCTGAAAATTCCACCATCTGTGCATATTTGCAATGGATGCTTCATCGAGACCAAAATAAACGTTTAGGTCTTCTGATATTTCGGGACTGAGTTTTCATATCTCTGTATGCCAAAAGGTAATATTTTTAAGGGGTTATTGAGCCCCACAAATTGTCATTGCTGAAAAAGGGAGCCACTTTAAAAGCAAACATTTGCACTTTAATAACTTTTGAAGACCAATGAAGCAGATACTGTGACATTTGCAGAATGTCATGTGACGGCTGTCCTCCTATCATTGGACAAGGTCAGTGCATTGCAGTGCAGGGTTAGGCAGCATCAGGGGACCAGTAGAAAGGATATTGTCATAAATGCTTAACCTCTAATACAAGAACAAGGATGAGAAAATACAAAAACACCTGTGTAATACTCTTCGTTAAGTCAAAAAATGATATAATACAACCCTTTACATGTATCACCCATGAGACTGTTACCAATTATAACTCACGTGTAACAGACTCCTCCGAAAAACCATACACTTAGCACTGTGACTACTCATGCTTCCCTCAGCAAGACTAGGTTGATGTTACCAAAGGAGATCCAGTGTGTTGTATTTTTAATAGGCTAATTTACATAGGACGAATGTGAGTGCGATATATGATAATATTCCGTGTATGCTGTTGATGTGTAAGCTTGATTTGGCGATAAGGTGATCTATTATCATTTGTTTTGCATGTTTATCAATGTATTGGCTGTTATATCGTGCTCCAAACATTCCCACATATGATCGCTCAGAATTTTATTTCTTCCCAATACACCCATAACCGAACCTAATTCATACTCCCCTCCACATCCATTACACATTCTCTATGTGTTACATTTCTTTTCACTTATTATGAGCAGTTAATTCTATAATAATTCATATCATCTAGGTGTGAACTTGCACTTTGCAGGATATTTGGCTATATATATTGTTGTGAAGCCATGCTTTATATCAAAAATGACTTAATGCATTTACCAATTGTAATACAGTGGTTGGGTAATGGAAGACTAAACCTGCAGCCGTTAAGGTGGCAGCCAAGAGTCAGGTGACCTTAGGCCTCCAGAAAGGTCTTAATAACATGACCATGGGTAGGGAGTAGACACCCTATGTGGAAACCACTTGTGGAATTTACACCTCCTGTTGTCTGTGTACTTATCAAAACACAAAATCCATGACCGCCCAGACACAATTAGGGGAATTTTTCCACCTCGGTTTTCGGCAGGTGAGAAGGGCAGAGAATCCAATGAGAGTACCAAAATGGCTTTTACACCAGTCGGATGTCCCATGGAGATTATCACCGCCCTCTTCCATAAAAGCTAATGGGGTTCCTGGCATGAAAGCTCAGGAACTTCATTAGCATATATTAGGATCCACTCAGTAGGTCTCCCCACTGTATCTTCCTCCCACATAGGGAAGCTCCCCCCCACCCTGTCAGTGTGATGTCACGTCGGTGGGGTTACAAGTCTTGACACATGGGCAGCTGGGGAACAGAGCTTTCCCAGCCACACAAGTGCTGCTCCCAGGGGAGAAAGGGTTATCCCCAGCCTGTGCCCAGACACTGATCCTTGGTGCTGCCAGGGAACTGCCACCTGACACTGCCCCCCACAGGTGGGATGCGAGGGTGGGTGTGGCGGGTGTGAGGTTGTCGAAGGTTGGGGGAGTAAGAGGTCTGGAGGGCCGGAGGTTTGGGTGGTTGAGTCAGGCCCACGGGTCAGGGGTTTGTCTCGGTTCAGATCAGACCACTGATTTCACAAACCTGGAGTCAGGCCAGGTCCGCTGGGGAGGGGAGAGAGGGGTTAGGGGGTGGAGGGAAGTTTGGGTTGGGTCAGGCGGAGTGGGGGTCATTGTGGGGTGGTGGTTGTGGGCTGATGGGGAATATTGTGGGATGGAGGGAGTAGCCAGTGGTGTGGGAGGAGACCGGTCTTGGTCTTTAGAATAGTCACTCAGATGTTAGAAGAGGTTTTAATTCTTCTCACCTTTTCTAGATAACTATTGGTATAACCCTGGCGGAACAGTACAAAGTTTACGCTTTGACTTGGATTTTTGAATGTTTCCCATTGCAGAGCAAATGTCCAGAAGAATTTAATGTTTTTGGGCAACAGCGATGCAAACCCTTACCCAGAAGCGTCCGAGAAGGGTTCCCCACCTTTGGAGTACCTTCAAAATCCAACTCACTATCATTTCTCTCTATCAGCTGGAAGACGTTTATTTCACTGGTCTCACATATTAAGTCAACAGTTGCCAACTTTGTTCGATTTCTGCTGAAGTCTGCCTTTTAACTATTTTCCCTTTTTTACATCTTTCAATTCAATAAGGCATTTGGTCAGCTTCTTAAAGATGAATAGATTATAAATGGCAGGAAGATATGCTAAATATTTGTAAAAAAATAAAATCTGGCTAAGGCTCAGCTAGAATATTGTGTTCAATTCCAGTCACCACACTAAAGAAAGCATGCATTAGAGAGAGTGCAGAACAGAACAGTTTCCCCACACAAATGAGTAATGTAGTATCTCAATGCCAGTGTGGTGCCAGGTATGTAGTCCATTCATCCCTACACATTGTTTGCACTGTACCAAACAGCACACCCCTTTGGCTATGCATAATAGACAGAGTCCTGACCATACTTGCAATATTCAGCACATAATGTCCAATGTCAGATGTGATTCCACAATTGGAGAGCATTTGCTGAACAACCCCAAGTATGCTAATAATTACAAACATCAAGCAATTTAAGATAATCAGCTGGACTCACATTGTGGTTCACTTATGCTTGCTAGAAGCTACATATATTCAAATGCCTGTCCTCTGCAAGCATAAGGTACATGCCCAACCACTGCATATTTATGAATTGAACAAAAGCATGAAGGACAATAGTCCCTTGGTGCATTCTCCATGCTAATGCCTTGAACCATCTGAGCCAACTTGCCAACCAATGAGCATCCTTTCCTCATGCAGTATAAACTGTTGCTACCTTGGACATTTGGCATTTTAGCATTTGCTCTCATGAGTGACAAAAATCTTCAAGAGCCTCATGTACGGAACATAGAACAGTACAGCACAGAACAGGCCCTTCGGCCCTCGATGTTGTGCCGAGCAATGATCACCCCACTTAAACCCACATACCCGTAACCCAACAATCCCCCCATTAACCTTACACTACGGGCAATTTAGCATGGCCAATCCACCTAACCCACACATCTTTGGACTGTGGGAGGAAACCGGAGCACCCGGAGGAAACCCACGCAGACACGGGGAGGACGTGCAGACTCCACACAGACAGTGACCCAGCCGGGAATCGAACCTGGGACCCTGGAGCTGTGAAGCATTGATGCTAACCACCATGCTACCGTGAGGCCCCAAATGAGGGATGGGAGCACTATGGTAATGTCACTGGGCTAATAATTCATAGACCCCAGGCTGACACTCTTGGTAGATGGGTTCACTAATATATCTGAACTGGTTCACATCTAAAACTAACAACATCCCAGGAATAATTTCCATGTTGTCACCATTTTATTATTCTCATCATTGAACTGCTTGTTTCTGCACCAATCTTTGATTCTGACTACACTGAATATCTGCTTCATCTTCTGATCTGGATTCTCATAGGGAAAGCTACATTCTTGCAAAAATATAAGGACCGATTATGCTTGTCATAATATACATCTATGTATATAATGGAGTGCAGACAGGCAGTGATTGACACATAGGATGACCAGTGAGCACACAGAACAGAGCAGCCAATAACCAGACAGGACACGACCACTGTAAAGCCAGAGGGCACCAGCTTTCCCGCTCTCTCGGGACCCAGCCTCTGAGACAGTCAGAGCTCGTGAGCATAGCCAGTGCAAACACCATGTGGTAGCTCATAAGTCTGGTCAGGCTAGTGTCAGGTCTCCATTCAAGTCAGTATAATGTCAACCCACAGTTGAACATGTATTATAGTTTAGATGTTAAATAAAATCGTGTTGCATCTCATCAAGTGTTGGAAGTCTGTCTCTCGCTACACTGCATCAAGTGCAGTCCACATCGACCCAGCCTGCCCAACACATCATGGTACCAGGTAGTGATGCTGAAAATTGATGGACCTACCTTGAGTGAATCAGCGTTGACCAGCAAACAGCCATCCGCTGACATGGAAAACATCCGCCCTCCTCCTCAGCTCCGCATCGCCGGCAACCTCGGTGCAAATTGGAAGATCTTCAAACAGAAGTTCCAACTCTATTTCGAAGCCACTGACCTCGAGGCAGCATCGGACGCCAGGAAGATCGCACTATTCCTCTCCACAGTCGGGGACCACGCCATCCACATCTACAACTCCCTTACATTCGCTGAAGGCAAAGACAAGACGAAATTTAAAACAGTCCTGCTGAAGTGCGACAGCCACTGCGACATTGAGGTGAATGAAAGCTTTGAACTGTACATTTTCCAGCAGAGGCTTCAGGGTAAGGATGAACCCTTTCAGTCCTTTTTGACCCATCTCAGCAACCTCGCGCAGTCATGTAACTATTACTCCACAACTGATTCCATGATCCGGGATCAGATCGTTTTCGGGGTCCACTCCGATTCCCTTCGCCAGCAGTTCCTGAAAGTCAAGCAGCTCACCCTCACCATCGCCATCGAAACGTGCATTCTCCATGAACATGCTAATTAGGGTGGCAGAAACGGCAAAGCAAACCTCCCACGAGGCTGAACGGGTACAGGCCATCATACAAATACAGGCCTACAGATTGATGAGAGTGGCCATTTTGCGTGCTTTTCCTGGGCCCCTGCGCATGCGCACCACAACTGAGGGGACGGCGAGGCAGAAGGTCAGCCTGTGCAGGTGCGTACATCATTTGACCGCACTGCGCATGCGTGTTGGTGCACGGAACGCACTGACGTTGGCGTCACAACATGTCCAAATTGTGGCTCCGCCCATTTAAAGTGGCAATGTCCAGCAAAATCATGACGGTCTCTACAGTGTGGCAAGCTTGGCCACTACGCAGCCCTTTGCAGATCTGCTCCACTGCCCAGCATCCAGCGATCCCAGCCACGGCGCAGAAACGTCCGTTCCATACAACAGGCCATGCCAAACTCTGACCCCGACAGCCCAACAGATCCTGAGGCTAAGTGCCTCAAATCCCCATACCGGGTGGGCATCATTATGAAGCATGCGCTGCCTCTCTCCAAGATAATGAAGCACCTCCCGATCCTCAGCGTGGATCCCGACGACGAGTGGTGTGCTGTCCTCACAGTCAACAAGGCTCGCCACCGGTTCAAACCGGACACCGGCGCATTGGAGAACTTCATCTCGAAATCCGATCTCGACACCATCCGCGTCAAACCTAGCATTCTTCCACCGGCCTGCCAGCTCCTTGACTATAATGGCAATGCCATAGCTGCCAGTGGCTCATGCGAACTTGGAGTTTCCAATAAATCATTTAAAGCAACACTGCGATTTGAGATTGTAGGATCTGATAGAGCATCCTTGCTCAGTGCTCGGGCCTGCAAACTCCTGAACCTGGTTCAGCGAGTCCACACCATGTCATCCTCACAGGCGATGTCCTCACCTGATGAAAACTTCCAAGCTGAAATTGATGACATCATCACGCAATACCACAGCGTGTTCGTCGGAATGGGCACACTCCCATACCGTTACAAAATCCTGCTCAAACCAAACGCCACCCCTGTGGTTCATGCACCGCATCGGGTGCCGGCACCCCTCAAGGACCTCCTCAAGCAGCAGTTGCAGCACCTCCAGAACCAGGGCATCATATCAAAGGTCACAGAACCCACTGACTGGGTCAGCTCCATGGTTTGAATCAGAAACCGTCAGGGGAGCTTCGAATCTGCATCGACCCCAAAGATCTAAATCACAACATCACGAGAAATTTTGCCCGATACCAAAACGAGAAGAGTTGACCAGCGAGATGGCTCATGCCAGATTCTTTACAAAGCTGGATGCCTCCAAGGGGCTCTGGCAAATACAGCTGGGCACATCCAGTCGCAAGCTGTGCACATTCAATACCCTGTTCAGTCGCTACTGCTACAACTGGATGCCTTTTGGCATCATCTCTGCCTCAGAGGTATTTCACCGCATCATGGAACAGATGATGGAGGGTATCGAGAGGGTGCGCGTGTATATTGACGATGTCATAATCTGGTCCACAACTCCTCAAGAACACATCGATCGCCTCAAGCAGGTATTCCACAGAATCTACGAGCATGGCCTCCGACTCAACAGGGCCAAGTGCTCAATCGGTCAACCAGAATTCATCGCCCACCGCAAAGACTCAACTTACAGACTGAACTTTTGCACAATTTTGTTACCTCATCGTTTTGACCTCTGTAAATATCGTTTCTACCATTTCATCTGCCCTATATCTGCACTAGCGACACCTTCCTATGTATATAAGATCATTTTAACACATTCTGTATATAGTCACGAACATATTAAAATTAAATTAAAAATTAAAATTGCTTATTGTCACGAGTAGGCTTCAATGAAGTTACTGTGAAAAGCCCCTAGTCGCCACATTCCGGCGCCTGTCCGGGGAGGCTGATACGGGAATCGAACCGTGCTGCTGGCGTGCCTGGTCTGCTTTAAAAGCCAGTGATTTAGCCCACACGTACACACGCACATGCACCTTACTATTTATTATGTGAACATAAACTGTAAAAAAAAAGGAGGGGAGATGTGATAATATACATCTATGTATACAATGGAGTGCAGACGGGCAATGATTGACACACAGGATGACCAATAAGCACACAGAACAGAGCAGCCAATCACCAGACAGGACACGACCACTATAAAGCCAGAGGGCACCAGTTTACCAGCTCTCTCGGGACCAAGCCTCTGAGACAGTCAGAGCTCGTGAGCTAGCCAGTGCAAACACTATGTGGTAGCTAGTAAGTCTGGCCAGGCTAGTGTCAGGTCTCCATTCAAGTCAGCATAGTGTCAACCCACAGTTTTCTTTTATAAATTTAGATTACCCAATTATTTTTTCCAATTAAGGGGCAATTTAGCATGGCCAATCCACCTACTCTGCACATTTTTGGGTTGTGGGGGTGAAACCCACGCAGACACGGGGAGAATGTGCAAACTTCACACGGACAGTGACCCAGAGCCGGGATCGAACCTGGGACCTCAGCGCCGTGAGGCGGTTGTGCTAACCACTAGGCCACCGTGCTGCCCTGTGTCAACCCACAGTTGAACATGTATTATAGTTTCGGTGTTAAATAAAATCGTACTGCATCTCATCAAGTGTTGGAAGTCTATCTCTCGCTACACTGCATCAAGTGCAGTCCACATCGACCCAGCCAGTCCAACACATCAATGCTAGCAGGGAATATCTCATAACATGACCCATTAACCTATTTTGTGCATGTTTCGGTCCCGACATTTGTCTAAAATGTTGCTGGAGCAACAGTGCAATTTGAACTTACAATTGAGGAATAAATAGAGAAATAGGGAGAATTAGAATGACTGAATTCAATATTAACCTTGCATGTAATGGAAAAGAACAATGGATTAAGAAAGAGTAAAAGAAGTGTGATATTTGAAAAAACGGAAAACAGTTTTTGTTGTGAGATCATGATTATGTTGCAGTTGACCGACTGATCACTTGGAGTCTCACTAGTATCTAAGTGAATGTTAAAGTCAGCTGGCCAGAGACTGGCTGGAGGAATTTGAAGAGAGAGGTTGCTTCACATGACTTTACAACTGTTTACATCTGTTGGCATGTATGTAGTTTACCCATAGTTAAAGTTAATAAATCATTTATAACGTTAACTACAAGCGTTCTTGTAATAAATCAGGCCATTTGACGACAATATTACAGTTCTCTAACTGATGATATGGTACTCTGTACTTACAACTGCTCACTTTCTAAGCAAGAGAATTGATTGGCAATCATTAACAATGATTATGGTGTTAAAACGTACTTAACTGTTAACTACTCAACATAAACTTCAATGGTGAGTTTAATGGGAAATGAACCTGCAATTGCAGTAACTTCATGAGAAGCATGGGGAGGTTGAGTGCAAAATGCCATTAATTGTGAAGTTAACAGAGGAGAGACTAATAACTTGTGATGATTTGCATTTTCACCACAGTTGGTTGATGATTTGAGCATTAATAACAGCTTGCATTACTATATTACTGCTGTTTTGTTCAACAAAATCTGATCGTAATGCATGTCTCTGCATCTGATAAATATGTTCCTCCTTGAACACTTCACTCTGCTTCAAACTGTTCGCACTTTTCCATTCAAATAAGACCTACAGAAAAGAATTTATGATAATCTTTTAAGAACCACTGCTTATGTGCACACTAGAGTTTTGCACACAATTCTGGGCATTAGGCAAACGTTTTGCACACAATTCTAGGCACTAGGCTAGTTTTGCACACAATTCTGGGTACGAGGCTCGAGTTGTGCCCACAATTCTGGGCACTAGGCTAGAGTTCTGCACACAATTCTGGGCACTAGGCTTTAGAAAAGCTGTCAGGACCTTGGAAAGGGTGCAGGGAATCGTACAAGGGATGATTGTTCCAAAATGGGGATTCAAAAGTAATGCTCATTTCAGCCCAAATTTAGGAAAGGAGTAAAGGAGTAAAATACAGGCCGGGAAAGAACTCCCAGAGGATCATTAAAGGGCTGATTGACAAGCAAATTATCCGCTAATGTTCATTAAAAAGGATATGCACCATTTTGGTTTGAAATGCTTTATCTTATTACTCTTATAACTGATTCAACGGAGCTGGAGTAAATAACCTGTACCTGAGAATTTTGACTCAAAGCCATGCTAAACTTTCACCTGCTGATTGAGATTGACTGACTACATTGCATTTGAAGAGGATATTTGAGATCCAATGGGAGACTTTCTATTTTAAAACGTCAGCTGTACTCCATCAACTTTTCTCGGGATTTCATCTCGAAAGGGTTAGAACATAGAACATAGAACAGTACAGCACAGAACAGGCCCTTCGGCCCTCAATGTTGTGCCGAACAATGATCACCCCACTTAAACCCACGTAACCCGTATACCCGTAACCCAACAATCCCCCCATTAACCTTACACTACGGGCAATTTAGCATGGCCAATCCACCTAACCCGCACATCTTTTGGACTGTGGGAGGAAACCGGAGCACCCGGAGGAAACCCACGCACACACGGGGAGGACGTACAGACTCCACACAGACAGTGACCCAGCCGGGAATCGAACCTGGGACCCTGGAGCTGTGAAGCATTGATGCTAACCACCATGCTACCGTGAGGCCCCGGGAGGTTCTGGGCTGTGCTATCTTTTTGGACACCTTCTCTGTCCATCCTTTATCTTTCCTGATCAGAGGTCACTAGTTTTCCAGAAAAGTTTGTGCATAGGAGTCACCAGAAAAAAAGGAGGATACTAAGTCATGGGAATTTTGTTTGGGGTTCCCATTCCCCCATCCAAGGAATTAGAGGAGAAAATAAAACGAGGATACCAGCACCAGTTGCTACATGAGATAGAACCAGAGGGGAAAAAGGGATCTTTGGAGGAGGCTCCATCTGCACAGTGTCTTCAAAGATGCGATTAAAGTCCAGTAGCTCTCCAGCACTTGGAGTGTGTGGCGGCACTGGCTCATTTAGATATAGCTGGGGGTCACATGCTGTCAACCTCTGGCAAAGGGAGGGTGGATGTGGACAGGTTTGGAGCTGGGACTAGAATTTGATTGGCAATGGGAGGAGGACAACATTGGGCCTGGGGGGGGGGGGGGGGAGGGGGTGGTGCTTGGGGGAACTGGTGGTGCCAGGGGTCTCATTATGGCAACAGCAGTAGCCCTTGCATAAAAAACAGTCATGCTGGATGCTTAGAGTTAACCTCTCCGCCCAAGTTGTTAATAAATTGTGCAGGGAACCTTCCTCGTGCTGAAACCATTCATCTGCTGCCTCCATTGCTGTCGATCATCTCTTTTTAGTCTGTACCCGAATGCTGCACCTTTAAAAATGGTGGCTCAATTTATTGCACCACCCCCTCCCCCCCCCCCCCCCCCCCAGCCCCAATGTTGTCCTCCTCCCATTGCCAATCAAATTCTAGTCCCAGCTCCAAACCTGTCCACAAACCTGTCCACAAGGATGGGACATCACAGTGAAACGGACTAAGACACACACTTTTTTAGCAGACAACCTCCAATACCCAGGACAACCCCATGATTGCGAAATAGTACCCCCCTCCACAAAACAGGACCCTTCATTGCAAAGACGCCCCCCAGGAAGATAGGAAGTTCAACTCAAAGCCCCCAGCACACAGACACATGTGCCCCCTTGAAGATTTATGTGGATGGTTCATCCACTGTTTTAAATGGTGTGCGCATTACAGGATGCGGCATCTATGTAGGGGATGTGCAGGGACGCGCACTAGAAGAGATATTGTTAATGTTACCCGATCACTTAGGCGCGCAGGCAGCAGAGCTCACGGCCATAGCATACATAGTGGACCACCCAGATTCGTTCCCCAGCCCAGCAGATATATATTCGGACAGTCTATATGTCTGCAACAGTTTAACGGATTTTCTACCCCTGTGGAAGACAAGAGGTTTTGTTTCCGCGGATGGAAAGCCCCTTCCATCAGCCCCATTGCTCCGTCATATCCTAGAACAAGCAAAGGATAGGACTTATGGCATCATTAAAGTTAGAAGTCACCATCGGTCATCCCCCCCTGGAACTGTGAAAGCCGACGCACTGGCAAAAGCAGGTTCCAGGCATGGACATCTTTGGACACCCCCAGCTAGCGCACCAGCTAGCACCCCTGTGAGTTCAGTTCAGGTCTCACAGACAGACATTGAGGACCTAGTACAGGCACAAAGACAGGACAGCAATCTCAGGGAGATTAGTAGAAGAAAGTTTTTGGCCCCGTACGACAAGTTTAAACACGCACTGACCACACACGAGGGTGTGGTTATCAAAGATAAATTGTATGTGGTTCCAGAGAAAGACAGGAATCAAATGATTGCCTTATTCCATGACAGTCATGGACATCAAGGGATCGACCCCACCACAGCCCACCTGAGACAGCTCTGTTGGTGCCCAAATTTGAGAGAGGATGTAACGCACTACATCGAAAATTGTTTGATTTGTGCTCAGAATAACCAGGAGAGGTATTCGAAGAAGGCACAGCTCAGTCACACTCACCCCGTTAATGGCCCCTGGACAAACCTCCAGATCTATTTTATAGGTCCATTGCCCCCTTGCCGGAATGGCTATAAATACGTACTGGTGGTCATTGATACGTTCACGAAAAGGGTGGAGGCATTCCCATCTCGAACAAACACGGCAAAAACGACCGCAAAGATCCTGACCCACCACATCTTTACTAGATGGGGACTCCCCAGAAGTATTGAGTCGGACCAGGGATCTCATTTTACAGGACGGGTCATGAAAAACGTCCTGACCATATTCGGGAAACAAAATTTCCACATTGCGTATCACCCCCAGTCAAGCGGAATAGTGGAACGCATGAATCGGACTCTAAAATCGACCCTTAGAAAGATGGTCCAGGAAAACAATACCACTTGGGATTCAGTTCTCCCATTCGCACTTATGTTTTTAAGAAATACTGTTTCAGCATCAACAGGTTTCATCCCACACACACTCATGACCGGACACCACATGAAAGGATCTGAATTCCTTTTCGGAGTCGACATGACCAGCCCATAAGTGATGGCCTTCACACACGAGACAGTAGTAAAACAATTAGTGGGAACTGTAAGGACGGCTCAGTTAGCAGCCGCAGTTAAATTGGGAAAGAAAAGGCAACAGAGCAAGGCTTGTTTCGACAGGACTGTACATTCCACAGAGTTTCAGGTTGGCCAACAGGTAATGCTATCTGTTTGTAACCCCAGCACGTTTTTGGCCCCAATATTTTCCGGCCTGTACTCAATTGCGGACAAAATCAGCCCTTCAGTTTATAAGATAAAGTACCCCAACGGGAAGACTGCCTGGTTCCATATCAAGGGGCTAGTTTAGCTCACAAGGCTAAATCGCTGGCATTTAAAGCAGACCAAGCAGGCCAGCAGCACGGTTCGATTCCCGTGCCAGCCTCCCCGGACAGGCGCCGGAATGTGGGTTTTCACAGTAACTTCATTGAAGCCTACTCGTGACAATAAGCGATTTTCATTTTCATTTCATTTTTCATTTTTTCATTTCATTTCATTTTCATTTCATTTCATTTTCAACCAGTTAAAAGCATATGGAACACAGTCCAACCACGCACACCATGTCCTGCTAGATGCAGCAGAACACCACGCCCCGCCCACAAGAGACCCATTTCCACCCTCCCCCTCACAGACCAGCACCTCATCGGACTCGACCTCGACTCCGCCCCTTGACTTCAGACCATGCCCTGAAACGCCCACAAGCTGCCACAGCAGAGACAGCGACTGTGACTTTGACGACAGCCACAGCACGTCTCTCTACTGCCCTGATACAACAGACCCCACACACACCAACTACGACTACAGTGATTTGGAGATCACTTACATTAAAACACCAGACCCACACCCAACCCCACCGCCCAACTATGACGACCCCGACAACCTTCATACAAATTTAGACCCCACGCTTTGGCACAGGGACAATTCTTGTAGACTTGTCCGAAATGACGAGAATGACCCCCGGTCACATAACGCTATGATTGCATGCCTGATCCATACAAGGGTATGGGATCCGGGAGAAGAGGATGACTCTGAGTCTGACTCCCGACACAGCAACCCCTTTGCGACCCTGGTCGCAGACAATGAAGAGAATTGAGGTGTCCAGATGATGTAAAAAGAGGAACCGCTTGAGAGATAAACAGTGTCCTTTCTGATGGAACCTGCAAGAATGTTTGGTGATGTTTGTTTGTTTGCCACTAAATGTTGCTCATTCTGGGTGTGTGTGCTTTACACTCAATTTGGCTCTGTTTCGTTCCTTAGCTCTAGAGTCGCCAGGTATCGTTAAGATACCGCCACAAGTTTCAAGTTCAAGTTCAGACCAATAACTCCATACACCAGTTAGTAAGTTCAAACAAGACACGTTTATTATAATACAGTTCTCTACTAATTGTGCATATAAAACTACAAGACTACTCTAATTCTACCACTAATAGGCTAAATACTAATCTGGATAAGGGAACTGCCGGATCAGGGAACAACGGCCTCTAGCTTTATCCTGGATCCGCAGGCTTCCAGTCGGTGTGGACTAAAGGGGTCAGGAGTGTCTATTCTCATAGCGTGCATTGTATGACACTTACTTGATGGCAGCTGCTGTTGGCCAGGCCTCTCCTTCTCAAGGTCTTCTGCTGCAACGGTGTTCTGCTGGGAAGGGCTGTCTGGTCAAGGAGAGTCTGGCTAAGAGAGCGAGCTGGGGTCGGGGTCTCTGTCTTATACCTCTCCCAGGGTCTCGCACCCACCTGGGCGGACCCTCTGTACACTCACAATCGATTGGGTCTCTTCCCAATCGATTGATTTGAATTTCCCCAATAACGGGGCAGTCCCTTGATCACTGGGCGGTTCTTGGGGCTTATTGTTTTGGACTTCTCTTGGCACCGAGAAGTCTGGCCTTCTATTCAATGTAGCGATTTGAGTTAACTTGTTTCCATTGTACCTGGGAATCACCGGGTATTGCCTCATTAGTATGCTAACTTGTTTTTTTCATAGTCCTGTCTGGTTTCTGCAGCAGTCAGAATACACAAGCGCTTTGCAAGCTGCTTGCTTTTGCAACATGTCCATTTTCCCTGCATTCTTTGTAATCTTCCATTTTGTGTTGGGCAGTGGCCACCCCAGGTGGCTACATATTAAATCACGAAAGAAGTCCTGTCACCTGTCCATGTGCTGCTGACCCAAATATTCCCCTGATGTCAAGCCCTCCAGCTGATTGTTAAAATGCAGGACACAAATGATGGATTGCGAGCCTTTAAATCTTTGTTGTGTAGTTTAACCATGCTTTAAACCCCCATTTTGCAGGATGCCAAAATGACGACATTCACCTTGGAATCTCAGTTACACCACTGACACTCCAATCAATCACAGTGGAAAACAAAGAGAATGCACATTTTACCACAAGGAGGTTGCATAATATCCAAAGGAAAAACAAAATGTGACAGGATGTTTGAATGGTTTGTCTAGCAAAAAGGAACAAACTTATCGAGATCAATTGCTCAACATCTTTTAATGCACCTAATTAGTCCCAAATTTAATAGACTACAAATTGCAAAGTTTGAGAGGAAAGTACAAAAGTTACAGCAAAGCATATTGTCAGAACTTAAAATAAAATGTGATCATCTTTACTGAGTACTTTAGACAGTGAAGAGCTTCTGAGGTGACCAATATCTGGGCTTAGGTTGCAATACTGGTTCAGCTCTTGTTTAGTGCAAGAGATCATTCAAGTAAAATTTTTGAAGTGTGCATTAGGAATAGCCACCAGGAGGATCATTAAGACTCTGATGGACAGTTAAATATCCTTTTACAATTCATTCAGGAGGTAGAACAGAGTGTTGGTGTGTAACATTTCTTTAACAACCTTCATTAACAGTGACCAGCTGAACAAGAGAAACAAGTCAGGATTTCTAATGCAATTAAAAGCCTTGCTCGTCTTTCAATGTCCACTTCCTGATTTCAATCAAATGACTACATTGTTTTTGAAGCTGACTTTGAAACATTTTAGGAGATCAGGCCACAGTAGTTACCACTGCTGCCCCACAGCTCCAGGGACCCGGGTTCAATTCCAGCTTCGGGTGACTGTCTGTGTGGAGTTTGCTCTTCCCTCCTGTGTCTGCGTGGGTTTCCCCCAGGTGCTCCAGTTTCCTCCCACAGTCTAATGATGTGCAGGTTAGGTGGATTGGCCATGTTAAATTGCCCTTAGTGTCCAAAAAGATAAGGTGGGGTTCCGGGGATAGGGTGGAGGTGTGGGCTTAAGTAGGCTGCTCTTTTCAAGGGCCGGTGCAGACTCGATGGGCCAAATGGCGTCCTTCTGTACTGTAAATTCTATGATATGATGATTTTCAGATTTGTCCATCAATTTATTTCATGGAAATTGTCTCAGGTCTTCCCATAAAGAGTTGGAGCTATTTTACTCTACCAACTGGGCACCTCGCAGGAAATGCCAGGAGGAAGAGAGTGGTCATGTGCAGATTGCCAGGGATGCCCCTTGCACTGCCTGGGAAATTTGAGGGGGAGATGAGACCAGGTGGAGTAGCATTAATTACACCCAGAGAGAGAGAAGCTGGAGGGACAGGAGAATGGGGAGGATTCTGCATTTGAGGTCCTATTCACCCAGGTTCTTCAGAGAGAATTACTTCTAAGTTCACATGACATGAGGAGGCTGTACTCCATGAAGGAGGTCCAAAGATAGTTAAATTTCATTTATATAGATCCTTAAAATGTCATGCCACTGATGACAGGTACAAAATAAAGACCATAGTGGGCCGGATCTCGAATAACGACGAGTCAGAATACAGGAGGGAGATAGAGAACCTAGTGGAGTGGTGTAGCGACAACAATCTCTCCATCAATGCCAGCAAAACTAAAGAGCTGGTCATTGACTTCAGGAAGCAAAGTACTGTACACACCCCTGTCAGCATCAACGGGGCCGAGGTGGAGATGGTTAGTAGTTTCAAATTCCTAGGGGTGCACATCTCCAAAAATCTGTCCAGGTCCACCCACATCGACGCTACCACCAAGAAAGCACAACAGCGCCTATACTTCCTCAGGAAACTAAGGAAATTTGGCATGTCCTCATTGACCCTTACCAACTTTTACAGATGCACCATAGAAAGCATCCTACCTGGCTGAATCACAGACTGGTATGGCAACTGCTCAGCCCAGGACATCAAGAAACTTCAGAGAGTCGTGAATACCGCCCAGTCCATCACACGAACCTGCCTCCCATCCATTGACTCCATCTATACCTCCCGCTGCCTGGGGAAAGCGGGCAGCATAATCCAAGATCCCTCCCACCCGGCTTACTCACTCTTCCAACTTCTTCCATCGGGCAGGAGATTCAGAAGTCTGAGAACACGCACGAACAGACTCAAAAACAGCTTCTTCCCTACTGTCACCAGACTCCTAAATGACCCTCTTATGGACTGACCTCATTAACACTACACCCTGTATGCTTCATCTGATGCCAGTTCTTATGAAGTTACATTGTATATCTTGTGTTGCCCTATTATGTATTTTCTTTTATTCCCTTTTCTTCCAATGTACTTAATGATCTGTTGAGCTGCTCGCAGAAAAATACTTTTCACTGTACCTCGGTACACGTGACAATAAAAAAATCCAATCCAGCTGATGGAACTCTAGCTTTATATTTAAAGGAGTTCAATTCAAGGGGCTAGAAGCCTTGCTGCAATTATTCAAAGCTTTTAGACCAAAACTGGAGAATTCTTTAGCCCAGAAATCCATGAAGGATATATTGGCTTTGGAGCAGTGTAGGATGGATTTCCTAGAATGAAACTTGGATTCCAACAATTTAATTACAAGGAGAGATTACATAAACTGCAACAACAGCTGTAATGGCAAATTGTAGGTTTTTCAGTGCATTTGACATAAACAAAATCCCAAGGCACGTCACAGGAGCATCGCAAAGCAAAATATGACATTGAGTCACATGGGAAGATATTAGGGTAGATGACCAAAACTTGATCAAAGAGTTGGGCTTGAAGGAGCACCTGAAAGGGGGAAAGAAGATACAGAGGTGGAGAGATTGATGGAGGAATTCCAGGGGCACAGGGCCCAGACATCCCAAATCACCAATGGTGCTGAGGCCTATGCACTGGTACTTCCTCCTTCAACCTCTCTATATCATATTCCTCCTGACCAAACTCTTTGATCAATCGTTTTGTCATCTTCTGTGATATCTCTTCACATGCTTTGATGTCAGATTTTCTTTTGCAATGCTCTGGGTAGCACATTTGGGATGTAGGATTGAGATGATGAGACATTTATTCACTCAGAGCGTTGTTGTGACTCTATCCCAGAGGGTTGTGAATGTTCCATCATTGAGCATATTAAATGCTAAGATAGACAGATTTTTGGTCTCTTGGGGAATCAAATGATTTGGGGAGCAAGCAGGAAAGTAGAATTGAGGCAGAATGTGGCTTTGAATGGTGGATCAGGTTTAATGTGCTATTCCTATTTCTTACATTCTGATGCTTTTATTTTAACCAGAAGCCAATGTACATCAGTGAGCAGAGAGGTGGTGGGTGAACAGGACTCTGTGTAAGTTTAAAATGATATAATAATAATCTTTATTGTCATAAGTAGTCATTATCCCAGATTAGGTCAGAAGATCCTTCTATTATAATTAAGTTTCCCATCCAATTTCTAAGAAATGTTCTTTCTAAATTTGTTCTTGAAAAACTAGGGCTATGTAACATTTATGCTTGTTTTATTCTTTGTTCTTTCGGGTTTTAGCCAAGGGTGGTATCATGACGGGTACAGGCTTGGAGGGCCGAAGGGCCTGTTCTTGTTCTCTATTGTACTTTGTTCTTTGTTTGGTCAACATATTGCATCCAATAAGATAATAAGATTTGGGGCCTAGTGTTCCTTTATCTGATTGTGGTTTTACTTATCCAAGCTAGCATTGCACTTTTGCCATTGTAATGCCCCTTAGGATAGTGGCTTCTAAATATGTGTGCTCTTCATCAGCAATGATGTGAACGGAGTTGACCATGTATGTGCTTGGTCAGCTTTGCTCTTAGAAAATGCAGCTTGCTGTCAGTTTTACAGAAACGTAATTTTTTCATTAATTTCTTTCATCCATTCTGTTTATTAAAGCTCCTATTACTTTACACAACAACCCACCAGGCTCTAGTAGTCACTTTTTGTCACAAAGTCGGTCTTCCTCTTGAGGGACTTCAATTCCTCTGCTTCAGGGTTTTAGCCTCATCCCTTCAATAGGAACACCAACTCAGCCCGGATGCTTTATCTGCCTGTGATGCGCTCTGAGGCAACTCGGGTAGATCCAACAACATCTCCCAGCACCTGAATTTCTTCTACCAAGACTACATCCCATTGGCTCTGCACCCAGCGTCTAATCACCGGTACCGTCCCAGTTCACTAGCTCTATTTAGCTGACAAGCCGGCACGGTCTCACAGTGGTTAGGACTGTTGCTTAACAGTGCCAGGGTCTCAGGTTCGATTCCCGCTTGGGTCATTGTCTGTGTGGAGTCTGCACGTTCTCTCCGTGCCTGCAAGGGTTTGCTCCAGTTTCTCCCCACAAGTCTCGAAAGACGTGCTGTTAGGTGAATTGGACGTTCTGAATTCTCCCTCTGTGTATCCAAACAGGCATTGCATTGTGGCAACTAGGGGCTTTTCACAGTAACTTCTTTGCAGTGTTAATGGAAGCCTTGTGACAATAATAAAGATTATTGTTATTTACACTGCTATAGACTTTCCCCGAGCTCCAGTTCTTCAGCTGCACTGAGCTAACAACTGCTGCAGTCCACCCCCCCCCCCCCCACCCCCCCCAACCCCCCCCACCCCCCCCCCCCCCCCCCCCACCCCACCAACACACTATGCAGGCACACTGCTGATCCTTCCCCTGACATACTTTAACCAGGGTCTGGCCATCACCCCTATAACACCCTGAAAGAAATCCAGCATCACACATTACTATTCATATTCAAAATTAAGCTGCAGTGCCAGAGGACTGGCGGTTGGCCAATGCCATTCCTATTATAAACCTTCAGTTTAACATCAGTGGTGGGAAAAATAATGGAATGCTTAGTAAAAGCGACAACCTTGCTTCCCTAACCTTATTGATTTTTTTTTGTGGAGGTAATGGAGAGAGTAGACAATGATAATGCAGCAAGTGACATTTTGTATGGATTTTGAAAAGACCTTCAATAGGATTCCCATCATAGAGTAATGAATAAGGTCAGAAAACATGGAGTTGAGGGACAAGTGGGAGAATGGATTACTCGCTGACTTTAAAGCAGAAAGAAGTGAGTGGGAATGAAGAATAATTAAACAAAGTGGCAGAAGTTGGTGTTCTACAAGGATTAGTGGTGGTTCACAATTTACATTAACAATCTGAACTTTGAAATCAAAAATGCTATTTCGGAAATACAGATCATGCCAAATTGCGAGGGCTGCGGGGGTGGGGTGGGGTGAGATCATTGCTACTAAACACGATAACAAATTGCAGAAGGATACTAATAAATTGCAGAATGAGAATACATTTTGCAAATGAAGTGCAACATAGGTTAATGTGAGGTAGCATATTTTAGCAGGAACAATAAGGAGATCTCATTACTTGGAAGGTGCAAGTGTAAGTGTGGGGTAGAGGGAAAAGCGATCTGAAAATATAAATTGAATGCTAAAATATGCACCAGAGTTTAGAGAGAATTCAAAAGCAAAAGCACAGCAAGTAGGCCCCCCCCCCCCCCCCCCCCCCCCGGCCAGTGGCACAGCTTCCAGCCGAGTATGGCAGTGTTGGACACAGTCTGCAGCCGCCACGCCGGATTTCCGACCTCTCAGACCACATGTCAATCCCGCGGTCAGGAACCCGGCCACTTCCATGGGGCAGAGCATGGCTGACCGGTGTCAAACCGCCGCCGGCCCCGATTTGGGCATCGGAAAGGATTCTCCGCTCCATCACCAATTACGATATCGGCGTCGAACAACGTAGATCCTGCCAAGCTTTCTTTCTGGAGGGAGAGAATTGAAAAGAAAAGAATTATGATAAACCTGCATCAAACTTTGCTTGAAGCATATTCAGAATGCTGCATGTAATCACATGATTTAAAAAGGATATAGAGGTTCGGGCAAGTGAGCAGAGAAGATTTACAAGGATTACAACAGAAATACACGTAGATACCGATCAGGAAAGGATTGACAAATTAACTCTCTTTAATCTTGAAAAATGGCTGAAGGGTGCCCTCATGGAGGTCTTTACATTTAGGAATGGTTTTGTTGGAGTGGATAAAGGGAGAATATTTCTTCTTCTGGGAAATCCACAAAATCCAACGGGAAATTCAGAAGAAACTCATTCACCTTATAAGTGTGGAACTTGCTACCACATGGTTAAGAGGAAACTCGGAAAACCCAGAAGAGGGAAGAGAATGGATGGTTACAATGTTAGGATTAGATGCGAAATGATAGAAGGAGGGTCAAGTGGAGAATAAACACCAATGTGGGCCTAATATTGTGCCATATACCTGAGGTAATCCCATCTCATTATTGTGTGTGCCCATGCAAGTTATTTAAATGGACCAGTCATTAAAAAAAAAGTGCTGTGCACAGCAACTAAATTTGGAAGAGAACATTGCTGACGACCCTCCTTCTGCTCCTCCTAGTCCTCAGAGAAACCCATCCTCTTCTTTGCTGTCACTACTCCATCTCCTCCTCCTGCTGCAGCCTGAGGGGAATTGCAATGATAGTATCCATGGCTGAGACCAAGCAATGTGCCCAGAATCATTCCAGTCACAATGCAACATCTTCTCCACATGCAGTGCCACTTCCTGCAGACTGCACCAACTGTTACCAATTACACAAAGCACTAAACACTTCCCCAAACTCAAACAACAGCAGAGATTAATCAGTAGCTAAATCGTGCTGGTGGGGTTTCTATTCCAGCTGCTATGTGCAGCTGGGCTGTGCGAGATTAAGACAAGTTACTGGTTAGAGCAGCAAGATCCAAAATGATAATAATCAAATGAGCATTACAGGCTCGCTAATGTCACAATCAGCCTTCTCTGCATATTTCCAGTTCTCACTTGACGTTTTCCTCATGGCTTCCTCAGGGAGAACTTTGATGTGGGCAAGAAATGCAGTGAGAATCGTCGGCAAGATCACGTTTTCCCAATTTTCCACACTCCTTACTGGTGATGGCATGAGGTTCCTGTCCACAAAGGGTGAGAATCTCATTGTAATGGTTTTTCATACATTTCCATCTAATTGCCCAAGCCCACAGCCACATGATCTCTTCTTACTGAATGTTCATAACTCGCCAACGTGATGACATTGGGCACTGTCCTATAGCATTGCCCCTTGGCAAAGGATGGCATTGCCAACTGGGCAGTGACACCCGGTGTCAGGGGCAGGACCGGGGTAGGCCCTCTGGGGAACCCCATTTTGGATGGTTTCCGTTATTTGTGGTGGAGAGTTCTGGATGCCGAGGCCATTGAGGGGGCAAACTGCAGGCATCGGAGCGCTGGGGGAAGGTGAGGGGAGAACACCAGGAGAATGCCGAAGTGTGCGCAAGGCAATATGCGTGCCATCAATTACCCCCGGACTTGGGGCATCCCGGCAACAGCAGAGAATCCTGCAGCCTGGGCATCTCGGTGGGCTTGGTCAGCTCAAATTTAATAAAGTCTGATGGCCGGGCAAACAGTACATTCATGACCTCACAGATGGACTTGTGGATTGTAGCCTGTGAAATGCCACTCAGGTCCCACTCGAGCCCTGGAATGAACCTGTTGTGGGTGGCATGGCAGCATAGTAGTTAGCGCAGTTGCTTCACAGCTCCTGTGTCACAGGTTCGATTCCTGACTTGGGCCACTGTTTGTGTGAAAACTGCACGTTCTCCCTGTGTCTGCATGGGTTTTCTCCAGGTGTTTCAGTTGCCTCCCAAAGTCCAGAGATATGCAGGTTAGGTAGATTGGCCATACTAAATTGCCCTTAGTGTCCAAAAAAAGTTAGATGTGGTTACTGGGTTATGGGGACAGGATAGAGGTGTGGGCTTAAGTGGGATGCTCTATCCAAGGGCCGGTCGAGACTCAATGGGCTGAATGGCCTCCTTCTGCACTGTAAATTCCATGATTCTATGGTTTCACAGAGGGTTAAGGCTGCAGTGATCTTCACAGCCACTGGGAGAGGGGTCCTCCTCCTCCAAGGGGTCCCAAGTCTGCAAGGATGGGGCATAGGTGCTGCACTGTCTCTTTGTTGAGATGGGGTCTCCTGCAATATATGCTGTCCGTCATCTCCTCAAAAGACCAACAACATCTGCACATCTTGGGCCATTGCTGGTGTCCTCCTCAGGGTTCATCCTCAGCCTGATCGGGGGGGGGCAGGTCTTCAGGGTGTGTGGCAGTGCACATGGGGTGGTGCCTCCAACCTGTGTCGATGCTGCAGCCTTCTCTGGAGTCTGGTTGCCTGAGTTGCTATCAGCACCATGAGAGCTTCCTCTGCAGGACTGACACTGCCATCCATTTCAGTATCTACTAGGAATTGGAGAAGAAGCGAGACCGACAATCAGTTAGTGCTTCCACCCTTGACCTTCAAATCCCCCAAGCCTGCCCCACACTTTTCATGACTGCCCCGCCTTCTCTCAAAGTGCCATCCAGCGAGCCAATTGTGCTGGAAAACATTGCTCTGCGCACTCACCCCTAGTCACATCAGGAGCCCCAGACCCCTGATGGGAACATTAGGGAGACCATAATCAGGTACCCCTCCAATCTTTTGCACTTCCTTCGCTTCACTTCGGCTTTCCTTTACCACTTTAACAAACCCTACTGTCTACCATATCAGCCTTCTCAGTGCTTTTCTTCAACCACCAACACTATGACTTTACATGGCCGAGTTTATTACAGTGAAAACATTTGAAACTTTTCATTTCTTTTCCACCCTCCTGGATTTCTTTTTTAGTCTGAGGTACACTCTCCTTTTTATCTCCCATCAGATCACCTTTACCTTTACCACTTGAGTATTTCTCATGTCCCCAGTATCTATCCCTCACAGACTGAAACTGATGTCGGAAACCAAGCTTTGATTTATGAACTAATTCATAATCATTTGCCATTTCTGCTGCTAACCTGGCAGTTTTAACCCTCAGCTCTTCCACATGAGTTCTCACTACATCAGGAATTGAATTTTTAAACTCCTCCAAGAGCATAATTTCTCTGAGAGCTTCATACATTTGGTCTATTTTCAAAGCCCTTATCCACCTATCAAAATTACTCTGTTTGATCCTTTCAAATTCCATGTATGTTTGACCAAATTCTTTCCTTAAATTTCTAAACCTTTGTCTGTAGGCTTCAGGCATTAGTTCATGTGCACCTAAGATGGATGTTTTCACCTCCTCATACGTCTCAGGTACCTCCTCCGGTAGTGATTCAAACACTTCACTAACCCTGCCTACCAGCTTTGTTTCAATCAGTTTCATTTGTTTAGCCACATTCTCAAATGAAATGAAAAAGGCTTCTACCTCCTTCGTGTCAAACCTTGGCAATGCTTGGACATATTTAAATAGATCCCCACCTTCGACTTTGACGCTCTTTCTCACTATCCTCATCACTATCAACCAACTGTATGGTTCCCTTTACATCTGCCAATTTTAACTGACTGTCATGTTTCATGGCCATTTTCTGAAGTTCAAACTCGCTCTCTTTATCTTTTTCCCTGATCTATATCTCCCTTTCTTTTTCTTTTTGTTCAGCTAGGGCTATTCTTTCTGTTTTCCTTTCTTCTCTCTCTCTATTTCTCTCTCGCTTTCTTTTTCCTCTCTCTCTCTTTCGTATTCAAGCTGCTTTAATTATTTCTCATGTTCCATTTGTTTAATTTGTAACTGAAGTTTTGCTATTTCCAATGAGTCAAACTGTATCTCAGGCAACTTTAAATGCTTAGCCACCACCATAATGACCTCATCTTTTCGCATTTTGTTAGGTAATGTTAACTGCAATGTTTTTGCCAAATCTAACAGTCTGCTTTTAGTCTCTGTCCGTAAGGTATTGCGTGTGACCGTCTCCAACCCCAAAAACTTCAGAGCCTCTGAAAGAGCTATTGTCCACAACACACTCCCTATTTAAACTGAAATACCACACCTGAAAAGCAACCACAATATGCTCACCCCTCACTGTCTTTAAGTTCACTAAGCCAATCCAATAGATAGACTTTGATCCCGGACGAGCCCTCAATTTGTTATGGGCCAGGGTTTAGAGAACCACAAAGTGTATCATGGAGTTCACCTGACCCACAACTTTGAATAGATTGTTGTATGGGGACCACACTCCACAGGTGTCATACAGCAGAAATGGAAAAGTATTTTTTGAGCAAAACAATTCTATTCTATGAACTCAAGTTAACCTTTTTAAAACAGACAGTGGACATCTTAGCAACCATTAATCCAAATACAACCCCCAAAGAATATAACACTAAGCAATTCTTACTTTCCTTTTAACATCCATAAGACTTAAAAACGAAAATTTAACAGAAGCACATCAGGTTAAAGTCACTACTGAGAGCAGTTATTAGTTTTAAATTACCAAAGGTATGAATTACATTCTTTATACTACAGAGAGAGAGACTAATACACCTTCTGGCTGTGACTGTAGCTATCCAGCTCTGAAAACAAAACTAAAACACACCCTGAAGCAGCTAGCCTAAAACAAAAGTAAAAAGCTGAGAGACAGCCCAGCTCCACCCACTCTCTGACATCACTGAAGTAATAAATACCCATTTCTTAAAGGTACTCTGAATACAAATATTTATATACACACCCATTTATAAACACTCATTTCTTAAAGGTACTCTCACGTGACAACAGAAACAAAGATTTGAAAATCAACTAAGTAACATTCCACGTATCATACTAAACATTAAACAACAAGCAAATGTCACCGTTCCAAATTGGTACCAATACAAAGCTACATCAACTCATTTTCACAAAATAAAACACACAGTATCACTCAGGATAAGCCTGAGATGTGTTATCATGTCCAGAACTTTGTCGGAGAAATGATCTGTCCATAAATGTGTGACTTGTTACTTGTTCCACGTATCAGTGCCATTGGCTGTCTAGGAGCCCAGGCTGTGCAGGCCCTCCCACACAGCCCAATCTCACCGGAATCAAATCCTGGCGCCCAAGGTACACCTGAGCACCTTGCTTTCCAGCGTGTGTAACCCATGGCGACGTGCCAGTTACATGCAGCACTCACCGCACCAGCAACAAAAGCATCAGAAATCCTTACAGTGAAAATGGAGGCCATTCGGCCCATTGAGTCTGCAACGAACCTTCGAAAGAGCACCCACCCAGGTCCAATCCCCCGCCCTCTCCCTTCAACCCCACCTCGGGACAATTTAACATATCCAATCCACCTACCCTACACATCTTCGGACTGTGGAGGAAACCAGAGCAGCCAGAGAAAACCTGCACAGATTGGAAGAATTTGCAAACTCCACGCAGACAGTCACCTGAGATCGGAATTGAACCTGGGTCCCTGCAGCTGTGAGGCAGCAGTGCTAACCCACTGTGCCACCGTGCCACCAATCTTCAGCAGATAGTCCCTTTGGAACAATGTCGTGCACCAGTCCCGTAATGTCTTCTTGCTTCAAACCAGATTGCCTTCTTGTCTCATACGTCCCCATGAGCCCAGCGTTCCAGGACCCGGTATCTCAGAAATAATTGTCCTTCTTTCCGGCTACAGAAAAGGAAGGAAACAGCAACTGCAGCCTCGAGGCATCTGCAGCCACCAGCAGGAGCAAGCAGCAAACACAACCTGCAACTGTGACGTGCTCACATAACGAAAAAAGCCAATTCATTATTTGCAATAGCTTTCAGCTGTGAAGCTAAAGTCAAAGGGAATGAAAGTGACTTTCAGCGTATAACTCGGAACAGGGCTCTGTTCCTGAAGTGTTTGGTAGGACAGATGGGCAGCAGTTGTAGTTGCCCCTGTTATGGGTATCCACGATATTTAAAGATTGCTTGAAGGCCTCACAGATGAAAAGCCTCCAGTACCCTTGAGCTGGATGCTGGAAAATGGCTGCTCACCTCCTTAGTTCCCCTGCACCAGCTCCACGGTGTTAAAAAGGAGTACTAAATGATGCCAGCCTGATTCCTCGTTGGGGAGCCGATAATTTCCCGGGAGGAATATTCGACTTCAGCCTCACTAATGAATGGAAATTAATGCAAATTTGGATAACTGATATTCTCACCATATTTGGGTGTGATTCAGAACTTGCCAGTGTCATAATATACACCAGTATATCATGGTGCAGGCACACACTGATGGACACACACAGGGACGAATCAACATGCACAATCACCGCAGCCATACACACACTATAAAGGCAGAGGGCACCACGATTCCCGCTCATTCTGGGTGCTGCCTCTGAGTGTAACAAGAACTCATCCAGCCCAGCACAGACTCACAACACGTGCTGAGAGAATCAACTGGTTTGGACAAGGCTCAGGTCTCCAGTTTAAGTTAGCATCATTTAGACCCACAGTCATCGTGTGTCAGTTAGTTAGTTAGATATATTTAATAAAATTGAGTTGAACCTTCATCAGTGTTGGAAGTGTCTGTTCATTTCTCAAGTCTACACTAGCCAACACTTCAGCCAGTGGGAGCGGGCAGGTTAGATTTCAAACTGATTCGTGCCCTCGATCGTGGTTTTTCCCGCTATTTAACCGGCACGCCCAGATTCGCACCAGGTGCAATGCGGTGGTCATCGCGAGACAGAGAATCGCCGGAGGGGGCCGCTGTGAGCGGCCGCCGACAGGAGCGGCGCGAATCTCCGGCGCCGGAGAATTTGGCGGCCGACGGGGTCGGGATTCAATCCGCCCCCCCTGCGATTCTCCACCCGGCGGGGGGTCGGAGAATCCCACCCTATATTTTTAACTGTCTCTCTCAGTTAATAATGGGGTCTACCACACATTCCATTATAATCTGACATCCTGGAGTGTAACCTTAGAATCATAGAATTTACAGTGCAGAAGGAGGCCATTCGGCCCACTGGCCCTTGGAAAGAGCACCCTACTTAAGCATACATCTCCACCCTATCCCTGTAACCCAGTAACCCCACCTAACCTATTGGACATGAAGGGGCAATTTAACATGGCTAATCCACCTAACCTGCACATCTTTGGACTGTGGGAGGAAACCAGAGCATCCGGAGGAATCCCACGCAGACACAGGGAGAAAATGCAAACTCCACACAGACAGTAACCCAAGGCTAGTATTGAACCAGGAACCCTGGAACTGTGAGGCAGCAGTCCCAGCTATCGTGCCACTGTGTCGTTGGATTCTCCGCCTCGCGATGCCGGAAACGTGAATCCTGACTGAGTGAAGAATCAGGCATTCGGCCAATATCAAGGTCCGCGCCCGGCGCCGATTCGGGCGCCATTCTCCGTTTCCTCTCTGGTGATGAAAACGAGGTTTGCACCACGTGCCGGTGCCAGCATGCAAAACCGGCATCTGCATGCATTTAAAAGTGATTAGCAGGTTGGACACAGTATACTCCACTCTTCCACAATGCTCTGCTCCTCTCAGGCAGAAGTCTTGCGGGCGTGAATTACTACAAATATTCACAAAAATGGACTGGGCGCCATGGCTACAGAGGGGAATGGGAGGCTAAAAAAGCACTGAAAAAGCATTGAAATCTCTCGGGCTTGCTTGCGAGTGGCGGCCCAGGCTGGGTCCGGAAGTGGGAAGCAACCTCGTGCCAAGTCCATGGACTCGCAGGATCAGGATGGCCTACTCAAACTGCCATTGCTACAGTCTGTCTTTTAAGTGCCCCTTTGGTGCTACTTACAGTCTCCTTGCTGCTCACATGGCTGAGTGCTGCCTCTGTCCGTTAAATGTTCAGAAGGCCTCTGGTCACCTGGGAACCCACCCACGTCATCCCTCTGGACACCCTCATACCCCAGCTGTATCAAGGGCCAAACTTAATCAGGAGCCCACCAGGTATTGGCACTCCTCAGAAGTGCTGCACCATTGAAGAGGAAGCAAGGGATCAGCAGAATTCACTCAACCAGAGGACACCTGCACCACAGTGTTTGGAAACCTCCCTCATTATTTGCCTCTCTCAGGGCAGAGGCCTCACCAATGACCCCCGCCCCTCTGGATCACCTTCTGTCTCCTTCTGGTGAGATTGTCAGTGCTGACGGCCTCTGCCACCACTTCCCAGGTGATGTTCAGGAAGACAGGCTTGAGTCTGTGTCCCTCTGCTCCTTACTGGCATGGATTTGTGGGTCCACCTCAGAATCCCAACCTCGGGGGTGTAATGATATGCGGACACACACATGATGATATACAGGCAAGCAGCTAATGGACACAGAGAACAGGACATGACCAATAAGCAGGCAGGACACTCAGGGGTGGGATCTGACAATAAAAAGCACGAGGCACTCACACTCCGCCTCGTTCCACTGATGATTAGCTAGAGAGTCAGTCAAGGGTGTTGTTACAATCTCACACCTCCACCACGTGGCTAAGAGCTAGTCTGGTTCAGTCAGACAGAGTAACCACATTTAAGTTAGCAGAGTGTTGAACTCACAGAGAACTGTGCTAACTGTGCTATTAATTCAATAAACCGGATTGAACTAACATCAAGGTCTAGAATATCTTTCTGATCTGAGCTGCATCCAGTTGCAGCCAGTGTTATACCAGTCTACCTAACATGACGGCGGGGGGGGGGGGGGGGGGGGGGGGGGGGTCAGGTCTTCTCTGAGCCATCTTCATGACAATGGCAACAGTGAGTGTGTGGTAAGTGGAGTATTTAAGAACAGCTCCAGATGCCAGGCTCTTTGGCGCTAACACCGGCCCCAACGGTTAGAATGCCAGCTAGGTCGGGAATTGCTCTGAATTTGCAATGGAAGATTCTTGGTCCATTTGCATGTCCTGACTGTTACTGTTTACCGAACAGTGCCTCCAAGAACACACACCGCACACAATTCAATCCCGTAGTGGCAATACTTAATCTCCCAAATGGAGCATTTCCCCCAAACTTTTTCCTAAATATCTCCAATATTCAATTAAGAATATGCAAATACAATAATATATGGCTGCAAATTTCAGTTTTGCCCCTATTCATCAGAGCTATGGGTGCCACTTTGGTATCAGAATAAAGTCTGCGTCCTGTGTGCACATGGCACATTGTTTGGCACTTTGGGAAAGTCATTAGCGTGGTGCATGCAGTGCGCCACAGAGGAATACACAGTGTGCAGCAAATTGTGACATCAATCAGCCTGAAATGCTGATGTGGCACCAACGCTGCCTCACTACTCCAACCAACAGCCTGCCAACCTTGCACAGCTGAATATGTGCTCAGCAGCAGGAAAACTCCAAACCACTGCCATTTAAATGGATCATTACCTGCTTCAAAATTCCAAAGCAGCGTTTCCAAAAACAAAACAAGCACCAAAGAGAACTGCCTCAACCACAACGATTAATGAATGACTCGGAGCACTGCACAGACACGACTCGGGCACTGCCCCAAGCATCTCCCCTCATACTATCCAGGTTCTGCCCCAGGCACTGCTTGGGAGCTTCACCCTGGCATTGCCCAGGAATTGCCCGTCTGACACTTCACTGGATATTGTATCCTGACACTGTCTGGTCAATATGCTGGCTTGCACATTGCCAGGAGGAAGTGCCTGAGAATTGCAGAGGGTGCCAGGGGACAGTGCCTGGGCAGTGCCAAGAGGTGCCGGGGGTGTTCCAGGATGAACTGGTTTGTTGTCTTTGCGCTGGTGCAGTCTTTAAAAATGGTGCCCCAATCCTCGGCTGTCTTAGTTACTCGGGAGCGGGTGAATCAGAGATAGCGGCCAGTGATACATTGTGGTGCCTGTGACTTCAAGTTTTATAACACAGAGAAAGCTGCCATTGCCGTCGGCGGCTTCAACACTGCTTTTCCCACCTACTATCAGCCTTTGCTGATTTCCGTGAAATTCTCACCTGAGTATCATATTTACTTTTTATAAGATTACTTCAGTTTTTTATGTCTTTTCCCTGGGCAAAAAATATAATTAATATGCATCATTGATAAGAGGATAGTGCTAAAATTCAATACATGAGAGCTTCTTGCTTTATCTCCCTTTAACCTTTGATGTTAAGCTCATAAATTATACTTTTCTATTTTTCTGGATAATGTTGGTTATGTGGCTGGGTCAGTATTAATTATCCATCCATTTAACTGCCAAATTAGCTACCTATGCTAACTTGTTGACAATATTCCTATTTCTGGTGATGGCCCCTACTGGGCTCCATTTATTTTCATATACCACAGCTCTGTCACAGTTCAGCTGCATGTTCTGATTATCCTCTTTCCAATGTTGTCGTCCAAACATCTTGTCTACCAATTAATGAAAAAAATAAAGCATACTGCTACCCAATATATTGTAAAGCATCACGTGTGCATCGTGCTTGTGTCTTTCTAAAGTCTCTGTCAAACCCATCTGTGAACTTCGGTTCTTTTAAAGACTTTTGTGCCTTTGGCTTAATGGTAGTATTCACATTCACATCTTAAGGTCAGAAGCTTGAAAAAATTATATTTGAATTTCCAAAGTTTTATTGGAAGGATCACACAAAACTTTGAGTTTTAAGTTTATTGCAATAACCAAAGTAAAAGTAACATTGTCTAAACACTATTTAGTCAGTAACATACTCAAAATGACAGAAAGGATCCCTCCATAGCTTATAAAATGACTGACTAACCCCCTCAATGAACATATTTTACTTTATCCCTTGAGTTGATACTTCATTTTCCAAGAACCATTCCAAGGCTATTCTTTGTTCCCACTTGCTTGCTCTCATTGTTCCTTTTTCAGCCGGATAATGTCTACTCCATGAACTAACATTCATAGGGAGGGTTAACCTGCCGATTTTTCGTTCTATCCAAAGCCAGGCAAATCTTCCGGCCTGATCGGACTCCTCATGAACTTAGTCTCTTTAATCTGAGCATGTGTCCCCACCCTCATTCTGTGATGAATAATAGATCTCTCTCTCTCTCTCTCTCTCTCTCACACTCACACACACACACTCTGTCCCTGTCTCGCTCTCTCTCACTCTGACTCTCTCTCAGATTCATACAGATTGATTTGTTTCCGTCGGGTTTAGTGATAACTGAGGAAACCCTGTAAGCAGATACTACAATAGTTTTCTATCAACTTCCCCCCTCTCAAAGACCATTTCTGTGGGCAAAGTGAACCACATGGGCCTTGCTACTAGGTAGAAATGTTAATTAGCTATATTCTATACCCCACACCATCCTATCTTGGAATTACATAGGCAGTCTATAAAGTATAACCGTTTACAACATAACATTACTGACGCCTCGGTGTGAAGCTTGGAGACTAACACTCTACCCATAGTCAGCACAGTTGCTCCTGCCATTGTCTAAATGTATGAACATCTTGCACCTTCTTGCCAGTAAAATAACCTCTCCCCCCCCCCCCCCCCCCCGCGCCCCCCCCCCCCCCCCCCCCCCACCCCAGCCCTTTACCTTTTGTCACACAAGCCTCCCTAGCTTTTAGTCAAGCAGAATTCAGCACAGGGCACAAGATTCCTATTCCTCCATTTTACCATAAATTAAAAAGACAGTTCCAAAGCAAGAATATTTCATAAACTTTGTAACAAATTGAAGTGTTAAAAACTTGTTTTGGACAATGGAAACTGTGGTCTTGCAATGCTGAGTTGAGATCCAGTACAAACTCATATTCAAATGGATTGATCACTGGCTTGGTGGTTGATGAGACCATTAATTCACGTGGCACATGGTTAGAAGTGGGTTTCCAGTCTTTTCTTTATAGTTTATATTTTCTGAGTATCCTCCTTAACTTCCTTAAGAAGTTTTAATTGTCTTACAACAGAGCCTGCCTGTGACGAGATGAACTCCAGATGAACTGGCAGGCAGGCTCTCAGCATCAACCTTTATACTTCCGGTTAGGGGGAGGAGCCATGGGTGGAGCCATGGGCGGAGCCAAGGGTGGAGCCCAGTACAAGCTCCTCATCTCCCCCGATAGGTAGAACCGAGCAATTACACGTGATCCAATACAATATACAGGCTCAACACATGTTGTACAATACAGTGAGGATTATTAGTATTTATAATTCACCACAGTGGTAACATTCCCTTCTCTGAGGTAGAAAGGATGAAATAAGGCACTATTCCAGCCATTCCTGGAGAGCAAAGACTGGCTGCCAGCTTTGAATATCAGATTGATGCCTAGCACTGATAATTTGTCTCGAGTGGTTGCATGTGATGGTCCCCATCATTAAAAAAAGGCGAGGTCCTTTAACTCCGGTTGCAGCCCAGCTTAAGGACGATACTCAGAAAATATAAACAATAAAGAAAGGACTGGAAACCCACCTTAGCTGCTCTTCTCTGGTGATTTCAAGAATTTCATGTGTGAGTTGAGTTTAAATCTTCCCCAGAGAAGGACATTTATTTATTATAATTACATGGTAAAATTCTACATCTGACAAGATGTGTGTGTATAAGCTAAACTGGATGAAAATTACCAAATCTGTGAGGCTTCAAAAGATACTCCACTTTAACTGTAGCTGTCAGCTTTCTCATCCTTGGTGTGCAGTACTATTAAGCTAACTGTCTCTCCTATTTAAATCCTGAAGCTACAGCCTATATGACTTCCAGCACATTTGGCAATTAAACAATCGCACTGAAGAAAAATGCAACTTATGTTCGGAAACAGTGTTAGAAAATATTCAGGAATCCATAGACTAGTTAATTTAATATTAGCAGCAGAGTGGATATTGGAATCTTTACCCAAAGATGTACGGAAAAAATATCTAGAAGCCAAAATTATAATAAATAATCAGCGTAGATCTCAAAATGGAACGGTACGCTTGATTAACCTGATTCAATTATTTGAAGAAATAACGGAAAGAGTTGACAAAGGTAATATAGTATGTTAAGGTACCGAAGGGATCCCCAATTTTCTCAGCAAACTGACAATTTTTAAATTTGTATTTAAATTAATAAACTGTGAGGAAAGGATACTTCGCCCTCAAGAGTGATTCCACCGACAAATAGAGATTTTTTGTATTAAAACAAATATTATTAGCACAGGATTAACCCCATGAACATGCAAGGAACAAAATAGCTGTTTCATTAACAGTTAAACAGTTCTTTTAAAAAAATTAAATCTTTGGGCGGGATTTATCCGCAATCGGCAGAATGGCCCAACGCCAGCGGCAAAAACGGCACAAACCACTCCGGCATCGGGCCACCCGGAATGTCAGGAAACCTCCGACCCGGAAGAGGCTAGCAGCGGTGTGACACCAATCGTGACGGCATCACCCGTCATTGATGCCGCGTGGCATCGTAGCACAAAAGACGTCACCGCCGGAGACCTGGCAAAATGGCCACCCGGCGCGCAGCGTCGAGGTTCCAGGAGCGGGACATCGAGGTGCTCCTGGACGCAGTGGAGCAGAGGAGGGAGGCCCTGATCCCCAGATATGGTCGCATCACACCTCAGCAGGCGCCTGTGGAGGGAGGTGGCAGAGGCCGTCAGCGCCGTGGCCATAACAGCCATGACAGACATCCAGTGCCACAAGGGCAGCCAAGGTGAACGCCCCCCCTCCCCCAATCATCCCCCCCCCCCCCCCACCCCGATGGGCGGCACAGCCCGAGCTGTATTGACAGGATGCATTGGCAGGAGACGCACGCTCATAACAATTGGGAGCGTGAGAGGACTGGAGCGGGTCCACCTGAATTGCACCCCCTCATCATTCATGAAGAGAGGGCCATGGACATTGCAGGCGGACCCAAGGACCGGGTGGGAGCAGATGCAGAGGTCGGCGGCGCACCACCAAATGAGAACCCCCACTGCCTGCCCCCCTTTCTCCCTTCCCCCCATCCCCCCTCCCCATCCCCCCTCCCCATCCCCTCATCCCCCCTTCCCCTATCCCCCCTTCCCCCATCCCACCTTCCCCCCATCCCCATTCCCCCATCCCCGTCTGCGTGTCTAACCATGCGTGCTGTATTGCGTTTTGCAGGACCAAACGTCAACCAACCCATCCCTGCGGATGCCGACCACCCCCAGGTCGTGCCAGTGCGCCCACAAGACAGAGATAGACCCAGCCCGTTAGGCATACGACACCCCCACCCAGTGCCAGGGCGTCCACAAACCAGGGATAGACCCAGAGCATCAGGCATGCGACGTCCCCACCCAGTGCCAGGGCGCCCATGAGCCAGGGCTACACCCGGAGCGTCAGGCGTACGCCGCCCTCATCTAGTGCCAGTGCGGCGATGCTGGAGGGCGACACCCAGCGATGGGGAGAGCAGTCACAGCACCAGACCCCCGTCCCAGTCAACCTAGGACACTAACACACAGGACACAAACACCCAGGAGACCCACATACAGGAGGGCACACCCACCCAGGGTGCACCCACCCAGGATACTGGCACACAGGATACTGACGCACAGGACACTGCCGCACAGGACACTGACGCACAGGACACTGACGCACAGGACACCCACACATAGGACACCCATATACAGGACACCCACACATAGGACACAACCCCCAGGACATCCACACACAGGGGACGGACAGACAGGAAACACCACTCGAGGGGACCCCAGACTTCGGGTAGAATTAGGAGCACGACATTACGCCACTGCTATCTCCTACACCCTCCATCATCGCAGAGACAGTCATCTTGGTTGGGCACTTTTGCGATGAGGCTTCTGGTGCACCAACTGTTGCGCACAACCCAGCCATCCCAGTACAGCAGGTGGAGGTAGGAGCAGCTGAGGGGCCAGATGGTTGGAGGGCAGCCTGGCCCCAGCAACCATCTGTCGCCCAGACGGGTCCTGGGTTCCTAGAGTTACCACACCCACCCATAGACCCGATGCAGCCTTGGACCCAGGGACGATTGACGATCGGCTTGCGGCAGTTGCTGACGCAGGTGGAGGAGTCCACCCATGTGCAGGAGCAGGGAGTGGTGCTGGTCATGCTGCTGGTCATGCGTGCCACCCTGGCCGACACCGCACAGATTGCGTCCGCAGTGGAGTCAATGGAGGCGACGGTGTCAGGCATGGGGAGCAGTGTGCAAGGCCTGGGGCTTTCTGTGCAGGCGGCATCCGTGGCCCAGGACATAGGTTCCCTCTCACAGGCAGCCATGAGCCAGAGCCAGCAGCAGATCGCAGAGGCACTCAATGCCGTGGCCCAGTCTCAGCAGGCCACGGGCCAGTCTCTGCAAGTCATTGCTGAGCGCATCGGCGCCATTGCCCAGGCGCTGGCCGGTCTCACCCAGACAGGGATGGCCAACTCCCTGAGCTCCATGGCTGCAAACCTGCAGACCCTTGTGATACCAGGGCGGGACTCCAGGACTGGCAGCATCGGGGGCGCGGGTGCTGGATCCGTTCGCACCCCCATCCCATGGAGAGGCCCAGGGGCCATCGGGCACCCGAGGGAGGAGAGGGTGCTGGGGCCTGTTCCGGGTCCCCCTGCAGGGGAGGTCCCGGAACACCGCAACACCTCAGACTCCCCCCTTCCATCCCAGGTGCATCTGGTGGGCAAGGGCAGGACAGGCTGGCAACACGCCATCCCACTCGCCCGAGCTGCAGCCTGGCACATCCAGGCCGGGCCGCCCCAGGAAACGGCCGCCAAAGGGGACCCTAGTCACAGGGCAGGAATCACAGGAGTCCGCCTCCAGTTCTGCTGTACTGTCTGTGGAACCACCTAGACATAGTCAAGGCCAAACAATTAGGCACTGAATAAGTTGGCACGGGTGCAGGGCACAGAATAGTTACAGGGGCTAAGGCACATGTATGAACTGTTTGTCATTAAAATCACTTCCACACCTACAGAAGCTGCCTCTATGCTCTGTCCGAAGCATGCGGGGGTGGGAGGTGAGCACCAGTGTGTGTGTGTGAGGGGTGATAGGACGTCGGGCACAGGTGAGTGTGCCCCCCCCCCCGGTTGCCCTCGTCATCCCCCCGGGCAGACGATGGGACCGCGCGCTGCAGTGTCAAGGCTGCATGCAGGGACGGTCCAGCTGGAGGGTGGTACTGTGGCCATGAGTCAGACATTGTCTAACGATGTAGAGTCCTGAGCTCATCGCAGAGCGGGTTGTCATCATCCTCCATGGCCTGCAATAGATACGCATCCAAGGGGACCGTGTGAACCCTGCCTGTTGTGCCGCAGGTGGATATGCAATGGAGGGGTGGTGTGCATGCGGGTGATGTAATATTGGGCGGGGTGAGGGTGGTTGGTGGTGGGTGGGGTGAGGGTCATTGGTGGTGGGTGGGGTGAGGATGGTTGGTGCTCGTTGGGGTGAGGGTAGTAGGCTGGTGCCGTACTGTGCTGTCCGTGCCCTTACTTGACAATTCCCACACCCCCCTAGTCTGCGCACGGTGCGGCTATCAAACCGTCCCGTGCCCGCTGGCCCAGCCAGTGACGGTGGGCAGCCTCCCGTCCCCGTCCAACCTGTCTGTCCTGTACATTGCCCCCATCCTCCTGGGGAGACCTGCCCTTCGTCGTGTTGCTCCTCCCCCCTCATCTGCCTGCAGCACATCGCCCCTTTGCTGGGCTACGTTGTGCAGGACGCAGCAGACCACAACGATGCGACCGACCCTATCTGACGGGTACTGGAGGGCCCCTCCAGAGCGGTCAAGGCACCTGAAGCGCATCTTCAGCAGCCCAAAGCACCTCTCTATCATACCCCTGGTCGCTGCATGGGCATCGTTGTAGCGGTTCTCCGCGTCGGTCTGTTATCATTAGCCACGACCCCAACCGGTAACCCTTGTCGCCCAGCAACCAGCCCCTCAGCCAAGATGGGGCGACCCTCGAACATGGCGGGGAGGAACGATTGGTCCAATACGAACGAGTAATCCACACTGCCCGGGTACCGGGTGCAGACGTGCAGGATCGTCATGCGGTGGTCACAGACCACCTGAATGTTCATGGAGTAGATCCCCTCCCTGATCATTAACACCGCCCTGTTATCCGCTGGTGGCCGCATGGCAACGTACATTCCATCGATCCCCCCTGGACCATGGGCATCCCGGCCATGGCTGTGAATCCCGCCGCCCGGACATCCTAGTGGGCCCGGTGCACAGGGCACTGGATGTAGCGGTCCACGATGGCATTCAGGACGTCGATCACTGAACGGATGCACTGGTGCATCGATGCCTGCGAGATGCCGGACAGGTCCCCACTCGGTGACTGGAACGACCCCGTGACGTAGAAGTTCAAGGCCACAGGGAGAGGATGTCCTCCCCCAGTCCCACATGGTTACAGATGTGCCATCCGGTGGCAGATATGGGAGAGGGTTTCCCGGCTCATCCTGAGTCTCCTCCTGCCTGCCCGGCCTGCGAGGTCCTGGTACGACGAGCGGCGCCAGTACACACGGGGCCTCATCGGGCACCTACGTTGCCATGGCATCACCACCTCCTCCACCTCCTCCTCCTCCACCTCTTCCTCCTCGTCTTGTCAGGCCGGCGGCTCTCCAGCCTGGGCGGCTGTCACCTGCCTCTCTGCAGCATGCTCCTCTGTGGCAACCTCCGCCGCCTCCCTGGCACGCTCCTGCTCCAGCTTCCACAGGGTGACATGTAGAAGAGCGGCTCCCGCCACGGCGGCGTACATCGTTGGATGATGCCCAAACATAACGATCTGCAGGGGGTGGGGATAGATGACATGTCATCATTGCCCATACCCCCCTCTGCAGCCAGGTGCCAGGGGCTGCATGTTCGCGACTGTTGCCAGCTGGCACCTAGCCAGGCAAAAGGCCCCCCCCCCCCCCACCCTCCCCAGCACCCACGCACCCCGGCACTCCCCATCCCCAGCCCTCTCCCCCTCCCCGGCACTCACCCTCTCCGGCACTCCCCATCCCCAGCCCCTCCCTCCACAGCACTCACCCTCACCGGCACTCCCCATCCCCAGCGCCCCACTCCCCGGCACACACCTTCCCCGGCACTCACCATCCCCAGCCCTCTCCCCCTCCCCGGCAATCACCCCCTCCGGCACTCCCCATCCCCAGCCCTCTCCCCCTCCCCGGCACTCACCCTCTCCGGCACTCCCCATCCCCAGCGCCCCACTCCCCGGCACACACCGTCCCCGGCACTCACCATCCCCAACCCCACCCCTGGCACTCACCACAATCACCAGCACGCACCCTCGGCCTTGGGAAGTACCCTCCACCGGGACCCCCCCCCCCCACCCACAGCCGTGCCATCTCCTAGCCGGCGGCCGCCCCACACCGACCCCTACCTCCACGCTCGCCGCATCAGCCAGTATGACTGGTTGATGGGGTTAAAAAAGTTGTTTGATTTACGCCAGGGTGACCTGTGGTCATGTCAGTGGGATTTTGGCCCATCCGGGCCGGAGATTTGGAGCAGCCCCGCCCTGGGGCATTGCGTCGCGCCGATTCTCACCATTCTGCGAAGCACGCACGTGATTCCCGTCGGCGCGATTTATTGACTGGCGGAGAATATGGCGGTCGGCGTGGGAGCGGCGGGGCGGGATTCACGCCACGCCCCGCCGATTCTCCGACCCGGCGGAGGGTCGGAGAATCCAGTTTATTTTTCCATCTTCTTCGAAAATACAATTATGCAAACTCCACTAAGTATGACTCAGGTGGATGTTAAAGGTAATTCAACAAGAGGGTGAGTGGGGGACACAGACTGTTAGCAGAATAGGGACACAGCAAATAGAGTAAAGTGATCAAGTCAGAGGGGGCCGAGCAGTGTTAAGTATCAAGGGAGTAAGGCAAGGCTAGATAGTCTCGGCATTAATGCCAGGAGTACTGCAGCTGAAACAGATGAGTTAAAGACAAGAATTGATACGTGGAATTGTATAGCCATCACAGAGATGTGGTTGAGGGAAGGGACAGGAGGGAAGGCTTACATTAGCACTACAATGAAGTTACTGTGAAAAGCCCTGAGTCGCCACACTCCAGTGCCTGTTCGGGTACACTGAGGGAGAACTCAGAATGTCCAAATTACCTAACAGAACATCTTTCGGGACTTGTGGGAGGAAACCGGAGGACCTGAAGGAAACCCATGCAGACACGAGGAGAATGTGCAGACTCCACAGTAACAGTGACCCAAGCCGGGAATCGAACCTGGATCCTTGGCGCTGTGAAGCAACTGTGCTAACCACTGTGCAACCATGCCACCCAACATTAATTGGCATAGTCATAGTGTTAAGGGCTTTGATGGAGCGGATTTCTTAAAATGTATACAGGAGAACCTTTCAGATCAATATGTAAAGGATCCATAAGACCATAAGACATAGGAGCGGAAGTAAGGCCATTCGGCCCATCGAGTCCACTCCACCATTCAATCATGGTTGATTTCAACTCCATTTACCCGCTCTCTCCCCATAGCCCTTAATTCCTCGAGAAATCAAGAATTTATCAATTTCTGTCTTAAAGACACTCAATGTCCCGGCCTCCACCGCCCTCTGTGGCAATGAATTCCACAGACCTACCACTCTCTGGCTGAAGAAATTGCTCCTCATCTCTGTTGTAAAGTGACTCCCTTTTATTCTAAGGCTGTGCCCCCGCGTCCTAGTCTCCCCTGCTAATGGAAACAACTTCCCTACGTCCATCCTATCCAAGCCATTCATTATCTTGTAAGTTTCTATTAGATCTCCCCTCAACCTCCTAAACTCCAATGAATATAATCCCATGATCCTCAGATGTTCACCGTATGTTAGGCCTACCATTCCTGGGATCATCCGTGTGAATCTCCGCTGGACCCGCTCCAGTGCCAGTATGTCCTTCCTGAGGTGTGGGGCCCAAAATTGCTCACAGTATTCTAAATGGGGCCTAACTAGTGCTTTATAAAGCCTCAGAAATTCATCCCTGCTTTTATATTCCAAGCCTCTTGAGATAAATGACAACATTACATTTGCTTTCTTAATTACGGACTCAACCTGCAAGTTTACCTTTAGAGAATCCTGGACTAGGACTCCCAAGTCCCTTGCACTTTAGCATTATGAATTTTGTCACCGTTTAGAAAATAGTCCATGCCTCTATTCTTTTGTCCAAAGTGCAAGACCTCGCACTTGCCCACGTTGAATTTCATCAGCCACTTCTTGGACCATTCTCCTAAACTGTCTAAATCTTTCTGCAGCCTCCCCACCTCCTCAATACTACCTGCCCCTCCACCTATCTTTGTATCATCGGCAAACTTGGCCAGAATGCCCCCAGTCCCGTCATCTAGATTGTTAATATATAAAGAGAACAGCTGTGGCCCCAACACTGAACCCTGCGGGACACCACTTGTCACCGGTTGCCATTCCGAAAAAGAACCTTTTATCCCAACTCTCTGCCTTCTGTCTGACAGCCAATCGTCAATCCATGTTAGTACCTTGCCTCGAATACCATGGGCCCTTATTTTACTCAGCAGTCTCCCGTGAGGCACCTTGTCAAAGGCCTTTTGGAAGTCAAGATAGATAACATCCATTGGCTCTCCTTGGTCTAACCTATTTGTTATCTCTTCAAAGAACTCTAAGAGGTTTGTCAGGCACGACCTCCCCTTACTAAATCCATGCTGACTTGTCCTAATTCGACCCTGCACTTCCAAGAATTTAGAAATCTCATCCTTAACGATGGATTCTAGAATTTTGCCAACAACCGAGGTTAGGCTAATTGGCCTATAATTTTCCATCTTTTTTCTTGTTCCCTTCTTGAACAGGGGGGTTACAACAGCGATTTTCCAATCCTCTGGGACTTTCCTTGATTCCAGTGACTTTTGAAAGATCATAACTAACGCCTCCACTATTTCTTCAGCTATCTCCTTTAGAACTCTAGGATGTAGCCCATCTGGGCCCGGAGATTTATCAATTTTCAGACCTTTTAGTTTCTCTAGCACCTTCTCCTTTGTGATGGCAACCATATTCAACTCTGCCCCCTGACTTTCCTGAATTGTTGGGATATTACTCATGTCTTCTACTGTGAAGACTGACGCAAAGTACTTATTAAGTCCAACAAGGAACGGCTTAGTGCTGGGAATGAAGCCGGACAGGTGGTTGAAGTGGTGGTGGGGGAGCATTTTAGTAATAGCGACCACAACATGGTACAATCTAAGCTTCTTGTGGACAAAGAAATAGACAAGATGCAAAACAAAGTTTTTGACTGGGGGAAATCTACAGAAGAGCAGGAAATGGGGCGGGTACAAGCCCAACATGTTCCCCCTAGGGTTTTAGGAAGAAGTAACAAGCCCAGAGAACCATGGATGACCAGAGATATTCAGGATATGATGAGAAGGAAAAGCGAGGCTTCTAGCAAGTACAAAAAGATCAAATCAGCAGAGGCATTAGGGGAGTACAGAAAATGCAGGGTAGAGCAAAGAGGGGATATGAGAAAGCGCTGGCTGGTAAATGTAGGGAAAAGCCCAAGACATTCTCTTAGTATATCAAGGGGAAGAGGATGACCAGGGAAAGAGTCAGGCCCATTAGGGACCAGGGGGTGAATCTGTGTGTAGAGCTAGAGGGCATTGGTCGGGTGTTGAATGAATACTTCACATCCGTCTTCATCCAAGAGAATGAGGATGTAGGTATGGAACTCGGGAGAGTGACTGTGAGGTGCTTGAGCAAATTGACATAGAGACAAGGTATTAGAGATGTTGGCAAGCTTAAAAGTGCACAAGTAACTGGTCCAAATGACACTGGGACTTATGTCCCAGGCTGCTGTGGGAGGGGAGAAGGCGATTTCAGGGGCTCCCACCCAATTTTTTAATTCTTCTCCGGCCATGGGGGAGATGGCAGAAGGACTGGAAAACAGTTAATGTGGTTCCATTGTTTCAGAAAGGTTGTAGATATAAGCCAGGGAACTACAGACCAGTGAGTCACACATCAATGGTAGGGAAATTATTGGAGAAAATTCTGGAGGGCATCTATCTCCACTTGGAGAGCTTTGGTCTGATCAGGGACAGTCATCATGGCTTTGTTAGAGGGAGATCATGCCTAACAAATTTGATTGATTTTTTTGAGGAGGTGACCAGGTGTGTAGATGAGGGTAGTGCAGTTGATGTAGTTTATATGGATTTCAGCAAAGCTCTTGACAAGGTCCCACATGGGATATTAATAAAGAAGGATTTATTAATTCAGGGATGCAGGGTAATTTGATAAAGTGGTGATAGATTACTGATTTATTGATTCACTGGTTTATTGATTCACTGATTTATTTGGTGCCTTTAAAAATTGATTCAGTACATTTCTTAATTCAGTGCATAGACAGAGAATGGAATATCTGCAAGGCCAAGAAATGTGGAGAGATAGTCATTGTTTCACATAATGAATAAGAACTGCTATGTTTGCAGGAATCTAACGTTGTTTCATGAAATGTTGCATAAAAGCCTATTGTAATGAAAATCGCTTATTGTCACGAGTAGGCTTCAAATGAAGTTACTGTGAAAAGCCCCTAGTCGCCACATTCCGGCGCCTGTTCGGGGAGGCTGTTACGGGAATCAAACCGTGCTGCTGGCTTGCCTTGATCTGCTTTCAAAGCCAGCGATTAGCCCTGTGAGCTAAACAGCCCCTAATAAATACACCATTGTTATTCAATACATTTAGTAATGAAAATGTATCAAAGCCTTAGGTTAATGCAAGCACCTTGGCACACGTGGTGGGTGCACGCAGACATTTAATTAATTTGATGGACATTAGTAGATCTTATGTAATGACCAATGTCTGAATAACAAATCATTTTCTAAGTGACAGACAGTTATTTGAATAAATCAGGACGCCTCAGCTGAGAATTAGAAACCAATGAGATTAAATGAGGTATCAGACACCTCCAATCAACCGAACCTTTGACTCTTATTTGAAGAGTAGGATAAGAGATCCTAGAGGTGGATTCAAAATTGGCTTAATTGGAGGAGACAGAGGGTGACAACAGACGGCTGCTTTAGTGGCTGGAAGCCAATGTCCAGTGGCGTACCACATGGATCTGTGCTGGGTCCCCTATTATTCATCATTTATATAAACTACATGGGTGACTATGTGGGGCTCAGTTCAATACATTTGTGGATGTCACAAAGATTGGCCAGGTGGTGAACAGTGAAGTTGAGTGTCTTGGGTTACAGGAAGATACAGATGGGATGGCCAAATGGGCAGATAAGGAGCAGATGGAATTTAACTCTGAAAAGTGTGAGGTGATACACTTTGGAAAGAGTAATTTGACAAGGAAGTATTTGGCATTACATTGGGAGGTTCTGAGGAACAAAGAGACAATGGCATGTTTGTCCATAGATCTCTGAAAGCGGAAGGGTACGTTACTAGGGCAATGAAAAAGGTATGTGGGACACTTGCCGTAATCAATTGAGGCATAGATTACAAAAGCAGGGAGGTCATTTTGGAGCTGTATAGGACTTTGGTGTGGCCACAGCTGGAAACTGTGTGCAATTCTGGTTGCTGCATTATAGGAAGGATGTGATTGCACTGGAGGTGGTGCAGAGGAGTTTCACCAGGATGTTGCCTGGGATGGAACATTTAAGTTATGAAGAGAGATTAAATAGGCTTGGGTTTATTTTGTTGGAGCAGAGAAGATTGAGGGTGACCTTATTGAGGTGTACAAGATTATGAGGGGCATGGACAGAGTGGTTAGGGAGCAGCTGTTCCCCTTAGTTGAAGGGTCAATCACAAGTGGATACAAATTCAAAGTGCGGTCTGGTAAGGTTTGCAATCCTCAGGACGTTTCCTTTAATAAAATCTTCTTAATATTAATAAATAATTAATTCCTTCACTAAAAATCTCTATCTTGTATATGTCAAGCAGGCAGCATGGTAGCATAATGGTTAGCACAGTTGTTTCACAGCTCCAGGGTCCAAGGTTCGATTCCTGGCATGGATCACTGTCTGTGCGGAGTCTGCACGTTCTCCCCGTGTCTGCGTGGGTTTCCTCCGGGTGCTCCGGTTTCCTCCCACATTCCAAAAGATGTGCAGGTTAGGTGGATTGGCCATGCTAAATTGCCCCTAGTGTCCAAAAAGGTTGAGTGGGGTTACTGGGTTACGGTGATAGAGTGATGGTGTGGGCTTGGGTGCAATGCTCTTTCCAAGGGCTGGTGCAGATTCGATGGACTTATTGGCCTCCTTCGGCACTGTAAATTCTATGATTATTCTCCTGGCACCCATTGTCTATTAGGGGAGAGAGTTCCAGATTCCCATGATCCTTTGTGTGAAAAAACATGTCCTAATTTTGCTTTTGAAGGAACTAGTTCTAAATTTCACATTTATTTCCCCGACACCAACTTACCCCATCCCACAGATTTGCATTTAATTTTGCAAAAATACAGCACCTCTTTCTTATAGATTGAGCTAAAATTCCACCAAACAAGGCCCAATTAGTTGAGTGTACATTTAACTGAAATAGTCAGCATCCTGCAATTAACAGGACATGTGCATGTAAGCAACACATATGCTGTTAATTAACCACCTTTCAGGGGTCATCAGCTGAGATGGCCTCTGTTGCTTCTATTTATCACACTACAACATTAGTGACCACATTTCCAGGCAGCCCTCCTGGATTCAGCCATATGGTTTGTTCAACTACAGTGCCCCAAAATTAAAAACAGCACAAAAATGAGGACTGCAGTGAGAAGCTAAAAATTAAACTGCTTTTGCAAGCTGCTTCTTGACAAGTCTGCCTGAGACACCACCTGTTCCGCAATTCTTCAGCTAACAAGAGACTGTTCAAAATGTGTCTCTGAATTGTGGTTACAAATAAAATGAGGTTCTTCTGTTTTGAGTTTTCTCGCTTCAGTTATCTGCTGAAGACTGCTCTGGCTCCACAGAAACAAATCCATCAAATGGCTATCAAAGAACATTAAGGGTGAGAATTGTATTGTCCAAATGGTCATAAAGGATTTATTAAAAGTTCAATACTGAGACAAAATAATAGGGTAGACTGTGAACCATTGTGTGGTGGCTCGAGACATACACTGGAGGTTTCCAGTAATAAACAAAGGGGTTTATTGATGGAAGGAAAAGGCACTTAGGTAAAAGGCACAGAACATTATACAATAGATCTTAACACTTCAGCTTCCTAGTCCATACTTCCCGAGGTCCTGCTCCAGGACCCCGCACAAACTCCCAATGGCCAGGGTTCGCACGCTCCCATGCGATCGGCCCCGAACCTGTCACATGGTTCGTGTAGTCTGATCCCTTAAAGGGCCATGCTACCACACATTGATATTCATGATATTCAAATGCTGGCCGGAATTCTCCGTCTGTTCATGCAATGGGATTCTCCAGTCCCACCTCAGTGAATGTTTGGCTGAGTGCCAAATTCTAAATTCTTACTGTTAGCGGTGGCGGGGCGAACACAGATTGGAGAATCCTTGCCACTTTCTACGTTCTGGTCACCACAGTTGAAAGAAAGGATATTGCAGATATTGAAAGGATGCATAAGAGAGCAACTGGGGTGATTGAGGAAATGAAATGATCTGGGGCGAAATTCACCGCGGACCTACATGACGGCCATTTCCGGCGGGCAAAAGCGGCGCCGGTGACTCCGACGTCGCGGGCTGCTTTTAGGCCCTAAATATCCGTTTCCGAAAGGGCCAGCAGCGGACTGACGCTATACGCGTCAGTTTCACCCGCTGCGGAAGTGGCGCGTCCCGGAGTTTGTATGGGGGGGGGGGGGAGAGTACCGCCGTTTGTGTGTGTGTGGGGGGGGGGGAGAGAGTACCGGCGTTTGTGGGGTGGTGGTGTGGGGGGGGGGGGAGAGAGTACCGGCGTTTGTGGGGTGGTGGTGGGGGGGGGAGAGAGTACCGGCGTTTGTGGGGGTGGTGGTGGGGGGGGGGGGGGAGAGAGTACCGGCGTTTGTGGGGTGGTGGTGGGGGGGTAGGGGTGGGAAGGGGTAGGGGTCGGTGGGGGGGTAGGGGTGGGGGGGTAGGGGTGGGGGGTAGGAGTGGGGGGGTAGGGGTGGGGGGTTAGGGGGTGGGGTAGGAGTGGGGGGTAGGGGTGGGGGGTAGGAGTGGGGGGGTAGGGGTGGGGGGTTAGGGGTGGGGTAGGAGTGGGGGGTAGGGGTGGGGGGGTAGGGGTGGGTGGTAGGGGTGGCTGGGGGGGTAGGGGTGGCTGGGGGGGTAGGGGTGGGGGGGTGGGGTGATAGGGAGGGGGTCGAGGTAGGGGGCAGCGGTGTGCAGAGGGGGGGGCGACGGTGCGTTGGCCCCGGGCATTCATTGGATGGGGGCATCAGCAGATCTTCCTCAAGGCTCCCCTTCCTCTCAGCTGCCTTGTCTTTGTTTGAGAGAGAGAGAGAGAGAGGGAGATTGTGGGGACAGACAGAGAGAGACAGAGAGAGGGAGTCCCGTCCGTCCTCTGACTGAAAGCAGGGCTTTGGTGAGTATATTGCAATCTGCCTAAACACAGGAATATTGCCTGGTTAGAATGCAGAGGGAAATGCTGGGATCCCAGGATGGGAGATTAGTCTGGATTTGTCTATTTCAGCTTCAGCCTCTGCGATTTCAGGTCAGTTTCACAACAACAGGAAAAACACGCGGAGAGAGAGGGAAAAACTTTTGGCAATGTTTCTGAGTTCTGCCTTTATAAGTCACAGCGCAGAAAGGGTTCTGTGCTGTGAATTATCAAGGCACCTTTTCTAATCCTGGGGAGAAACAACCTTTTGAAGAGTCTGAGGAAATAAACAGGAATTTGGATTAATTCTGCCTCCCCACCCCCTGGGCCTCTTTCTCCTCCTTTCTCCTCCCTCTCCCTTTCTCCTCCCTCCCCTTTCTCCTCCCTCCCCCTTTCTCCTCCCTCCCCCTTTCTCCTCTCTCTCTCACATTCTCTTCATCCTGCCCTTTGTTCCAGAGCTATTTGATCCCCCTGTGCACTGGCACAGATTTACAGTGCGGTCTAGGTTCTGCGTTTACCCCAGGTGTGGGGGCGGGGAAAAGAGGAAGGGTTCGGCATTCCTCAGGGGCACTGCATTGAACCACCCCCACCCCCCTCCCAAATCATCCTCCATCTAACCTCATCCATCCCTCTTTTCCCCGCCCCCACACCTGGGGTAAACACAGAACCTAAACCGCACTGTAAATCTGTGCCAGTGCACAGGGGGATCAAATAGCTCTGGAACAAAGGGCAGGATGAAGAGAATGTGAGAGAGAGAGGAGAAAGGGGGAGGGAGGAGAAAGGGGGAGGGAGGAGAAAGGGGGAGGGAGGAGAAAGGAGGAGAAAGAGGCCCAGGGGATGGGGAGGCAGAATTAATCCAAATTCCTGTTTATTTCCTCAGACTCTTCAAAAGGTTGTTTTTCCCCAGGATTAGAAAAGGTGCCTTGATAATTCACAGCGCAGAACCCTTTCTGCACTGTGAATTATAAAGGCAGAACCCAGAAACTTTGCCAGAAGTTTTTCCCTCTCTCTCCGCGTGTTTTTCCTGTTGTTGTGAAACTGACCTAAAATCGCAGAGACTGAAGCTGAAATAGACAAATCCAGACACATCTCCCACCCCGGGATCCCAGCATTTCCCTCTGCATTCTAACCAGGCAATATTCCTGGGTTTAGGCAGATTGCAATATACTCACCAAAGCCCTGCTCTCAGCCAGAGGACGGATGGGACTCCCTCTCTCTGTCTCTCTCTCTCTCTCTGTCTGTCCCCACAATCTCCCTCTCTCTCTCTCTCTCTCAAACAAAGACAAGGCAGCTGGGAGGAAGGGGAGCCTTCAGGAAGATCTGCTGATGCCCCCATCCAATGGATGCCCGGGGCCAACGCACCGTCGCCCACCCCCCCTGCACGCCGCTGCCCCCTACCCCATACCCCTACCCCTACCCCCCCCACCCCTACCCCCCACCCCTATCCACCCCACCCACCCCTACCCCTACCCACCCCCACCCACCCCTACCCCCCCTCCCCTACCCCCACCCACCCCTACCCCCCCCCACCCACCCCTACCCCCCCACCCCCCCCCCCCACCCCCACCCCTACCCCTCACCACACAAACGCCGGTACTCTCCTCCTCCCCCCCGCACTCGATGTAGGTAACTGAACGGCGTCAACCATCATTAATGGTTGACGCCGTTATAAACCTACTGTGATTTCCGCCGACGTGACCCGTGGCCACGTCGGCGGGACTTCAGCCTATCCGGGCCGGGTTAGGGGTGGGGTAGGAGTGGGGGGTAGGGGTGGGGGGGGTAGGGGTGGGTGGTAGGGGTGGCTGGGGGGGTAGGGGTGGGGGGTGGGGGGGTAGGGGTGGGGTGGTAGGGAGGGGGTCGAGGTAGGGGGCAGCGGTGTGCAGAGGGGGGGGCGACGGTGCGTTGGCCCCGGGCATTCATTGGATGGGGGCATCCTCAGACTCTTCAAAAGGTTGTTTTTCCCCAGGATTAGAAAAGGTGCCTTGATAATTCACAGCGCAGAACCCTTTCTGCACTGTGAATTATAAAGGCAGAACCCAGAAACTTTGCCAGAAGTTTTTCCCTCTCTCTCCGCGTGTTTTTCCTGTTGTTGTGAAACTGACCTAAAATCGCAGAGACTGAAGCTGAAATAGACAAATCCAGACACATCTCCCACCCCGGGATCCCAGCATTTCCCTCTGCATTCTAACCAGGCAATATTCCTGGGTTTAGGCAGATTGCAATATACTCACCAAAGCCCTGCTCTCAGCCAGAGGACGGATGGGACTCCCTCTCTCTGTCTCTCTCTCTCTCTCTGTCTGTCCCCACAATCTCCCTCTCTCTCTCTCTCTCTAAAACAAAGACAAGGCAGCTGGGAGGAAGGGGAGCCTTCAGGAAGATCTGCTGATGCCCCCATCCAATGGATGCCCGGGGCCAACGCACCGTCGCCCACCCCTCCTGCACGCCGCTGCCCCCTACCCCATACCCCTACCCCTACCCCCCCACCCCTACCCCCCACCCCTACCCACCCCACCCACCCCTACCCCCCCACCCCTACCCACCCCACCCACCCCTACCACCCCTCCCCTACCCCCACCCTCCCCCCCCACCCACCCCTACCCCCCCCACCCCCCCCTACCCCCCCACCCCCTCCCCCCCCCACCCCCCCACAAACGCCGGTACTCTCCTCCTCCCCCCCCGCACTCGATGTAGGTAACTGAACGGCGTCAACCATCATTAATGGTTGACGCCGTTATAAACCTACTGTGATTTCCGCCGACGTGACCCGTGGCCACGTCGGCGGGACTTCAGCCCATCCGGGCTGGAGATTTGTTGACAGTAAAAATTAAATGACTTCCCGCCAGCGCCAGCTGTTCTCAGAGGCTGCCGGTGGGATTTGCACAACGCCGGTTCTTGGCCGCTCGGAAAATTCAAAACCCGGCAGGAGCGGTAATAACGCCGCCGCCGGCCGATTCTCCGACCCTGCGTGGGGTCGGTGAATTTCGCCCCTGATTCCTGAGGTGCAATTATGTAAATTGAGCATGTTCTCAATGGAAAAGAGAAGATTCAGATTCTAGAAGAACCACATAATATAACACAAAGCTACACTTCCCAAAACAGTAGATTCAGAGGAATTTGCCAACACTTCAAGGGGGGAAGTGATCCATAACTAATCTGCAGAAACATGTTACCATTGGAGGAATGCATGGCTTTGGATGCATGTGGGCGATGAAACTGGCAAAAATGTGAGTTTGTCAGGAAGTTGGCTCCAATCCAGTGACTTCCACATTCAACAAAAGTGCATTCGGTTGATTTTGCTTAATTCACTGAAAAGAGAAACTGTGTGCCTATTACCATACATCAATGCTCAATTGGAACAATACGACTCAATTTTAAACTTAATGACACATTCACAGGTATCTCAGCTTTTCTGAAATTCATCAGTGAAAGCAAGGCAAGAACGCGATGACAATTGCGGAAGCTGAATCAAATTCAAGGAAATACCACAATAAATGTTCAGTATCCAAATCTGTTTACTCACCTGGTAAAGGGTTTGTTCGCAGTCTTTTTTGCTGAGAGATTGGATATTTTTTTGCATCAGGTTGGGAGGCACTCTCATTGGACCATGGACAGGGACTTCTGTGACCAACACCATCACCAGCAGCAACAGCCTGCCCTTGAGATGCCTGTAGTGAGGCAGCAGAAATGGCAGCAACAGATAGAACAGCAACAGAGAGGGGAGAAGCAGACAGTGAACAACATCCACCATTTGCCGAGTCTGGCCGAGCAAGTGGTCCAAACATTCAAGCACGGATTGAAAAAGCAGACCACTGGATCCTGGCCATCCAATTGGCTTGGTTTCTATTCAGCTACCCAACCAAGCTTCATGCCAGCAAGGGAGTGGCACCAGCAGAATTGCGAATGGAACAGTGCCTCAGGGCACGCCTCAACCTGGTTTGCCACAGGCAGGACCGCCCAAGGCGGATACTGGCCGATATACGTCGTCGCGTGGTTCAAGCCCGGAGACGCTCCCTATGTCTGGGATTTCGGCATCGGTGCCACATGGATACCAAGCGTGCTGCTTCAGCCTACAAGGTTAGTCTTCTGTGCTGTCTGGGTGCATGGGAAGGAGGCCAGCCGCTACGTGTTCAACATCTGCAGCCGCACTCCAGAATCACCAGAGCTGGCCCACGACGATTAGGTCCCGGAACATTAATGGCCCCAGTCCGTGTCCCAGCCATTTAGATGTCCTGGAAGCTGAAATGCCTGATGTCAACCCGGATGACTCAGACTCTGACATGGATGTTTGCCTGCTAGAAGACGTTGTGCTGATGCCAGTCGTGCCAACGGCCACACCGACCTCACCGGAGCAGTCTCGACACTCCGCACGTAATGACGATCGCTGGTACGATACACATCTCCTGGTCGTGCTCCGCAGACACCAGAATGCCTCCCCTCTACAAACGGATGTAGGAGACCTCTTCTACAGCTGATGGATGTGGGCGTCTCTCTGAACATGGTGGGGGCGGAGTGTGGAGGGAACCCCAATGAGGTGACGGAATATGCACGATCTGTTTCCCTGTGACCACCAAGGAGTAAGAACACCCCTAGTAAAATGGGGTGGGCTTCCCCTTAATAAAGAGGGATCTCATTGTATAAAAACCCCGGCCTGGGTGCAGATCAGGGAGAGTGACTCTTTGGGGTGAGGAGGATTTGTCGTGTGTGCCAAATAAACCTGTGTTCATTTTACATCCTACCGTATGCTTCTGTGTATCTCTTCTTGGATTCTACAGGTGGCACAAGTCAGGCTGTGCAAGCTCTCTGGTTTGTGGCTCTAGCTGACTTCCCAAATGTACATAATTGACTGCAACCATGTGAAAATCCAGATACCCTCAGATTAACAAAGAGTGTATGTGACAACTACAAGGGCAATGGCTGATGTGCAACCTCAATATGATATTTATGCAGGTGTGAGGAAGTCCCCAGAGAGCTACCAGAATTTAATTATCCTGCAGCAGTCCAACTTTCCTGATGTGTTCAGACTTACAAGCAAAGTTAAAGGATGGCTGCTAGGAGACAACGCGGTGATATTGAGCTAGCTTTTAGCCGTGAGCATAAACAGCTCAAAATCACTTGAGAGCCTAAAAATCTCATTTTCTGATTTTTCTCCAACCCTCGTAATGAGGTTCCTGTCCAGAAAGGGTGGGGACTTCATTTACATACATTTTAATAATTTTAAAAAATTTTATTTTTCCATTTAAGGGCAATTAAGCGTGGCCAATCCACCTACACTGCACATCTTTGGTTTGGGGGGTAAGACCCACGTAGACACAGGAATAATGGGCAAACTCCGCATGGAGAGTGACCCAGGGCCAGGATCGAACCCGGGTCCTCGGCGCCATGAGGCATTAGTGCTAACCATTGCACCACCATGTACCCTTTAATAAATTTAAGTATAATTGAAGGACTTCCTCATAATGGGCTGGATTATCCAGGAATCGGACTATGTCCCCACACTGGCATCAAAACGGTGGAGTTTCACGCCAGAAAAACTGGCGGGAAAGGGCCACATATTCCTAGCCCTGCAGGGGCCGAGCAGGGACCTGCCATAAATGTAGCAGCTTTTGCTGCAGTTACGGGCCCCCACACTTCCGGGTTGGAGGCCGCACATGTGCGCGATGGCGTCCTCCAGCGGCCGCGGCGTGCTTCACGGCGGACTCGCACCATGGAGCTGGACGCAAAAAAGAAAGCCCCCGATCGGCCGCGCGCCAAACCTCAACATCCGCACAAACATTTCCCAGCCGCCTATAAGGCCCCCCCGTCCTCCGATCGGCCCGCTCCCAACCAGGGCGGCCACGAACTGGGTCCGCAGCCACCACTCGAGTATCCCAACCGGTTGGAGCTTCCACCCTGTCGGGACTTCAGGGGCAGAGAATGGCGGAGTGGGCCTCTGCCAATGGCCCCAGGTAGGTCCCAGGCGGTGCCGTGTACTCCCCGAGTGCGCTGCTTTTCGGGACCCATGGAATCGATGAATCGGCGCTGTTGTTATGCTTCTTCACGTAGCATAAGCTGCTTCCTTGATGTATACTCTGACAAAGGAAGGTTCAGACTTGGAGACAGGTTTAACACAAAAGAGAACGAGCATGTGTGCCCTGTCCTTTTATATGGGTAGCCCCCTTGTGGTCATGTCACCTGTGGATGTGTCTTCACTGCCCGTTGGTCGTGTCCTAGCTTACTGACCTCCCTCTGCAGCTATCCTCATCAGCTCTATCAGGCCCAGGCCCCCATAGTGATGGTGCATACCATGCCCCAGATTCTCTGTGCATAGGGTGCCACAGCATCTGGAGAGAAAACTTGGTTGTGCAGCTAGAAAGATACAGGCTGGTTTTCTCACTGGAGTTGTTACTCTGGCAATTTATGGGAAGATCCCCCCCCCCCCCCCCACCCCCCCCCCCCCCCCGGAGGTATACAGTATACACTTCAAATTTGGAAGATGGCATCTGTGGAGAACTGCCCAACAGCAAATGGCATCCAGGTATGTGCCCCACAACCCAAAGATGTGCAAGGTAGGTGGATTGAACACGCTAAATTGCCCCTTAATTGGAAAAAAATGAATTGGGTATTCTAAATTTATTTTTAAAAAGAACAGGGTTTTCCAAAGTGAGTGATTGTCGCAGTCAGATGTCGGGAGGGGTGCGGAGCGACTGGTCGCACCATTCCCGCCGTTGTCCGATCATGGAAGGAGTGCTCAATGGCCGCTACCAACTTTAACATAGAGAATAGTGGCCACTGCCTCCTTCTAAATTAAAATAAATAAGGCTGTGTGTAGTCTTCCGGCCAGAAGTGACAGCTGAGAGCAGGTCATACAACCTGCTTAAGCATTTGATGTCAGGCGCCCTCCAGGTACATGCTTTTGGCACCAGATCATGGAGCAGAGCTACTTCCATTTTCCAGCTGCTGGAAAGCAAGGCAAGTGAACTGTGAAGATGAATGGTTTTCTAAAAAGTAAGAGATGACCAGAGACTCAAACAGGCAGTTTACCTATTCGGAGGATGTCACAACATAATACGCTGGAGAGAGCTGCTCAAGAGAGTCAAGGGCAGAACAGAGCAGAGCTAGTGTTCGCTCTGTACAGAGCTCCAGGGCCTTGGGTTGACAGCCTACAAAGATGAAATTTAACTCAGGAACAAAGAAGTATGAAGATGATTTCTTGAGGTATATTTTTGTCAATAGTGCCAAGACAAATAAGGATGCAAAGCCCATGTGTGTTATGTGCAGTGAAGTACTGTCAAATAAGAGGAGAAGTTTCAGATTGTGAAAAAGAAGTGATGGGTGTCAAGGCCTTTTAAAGGTTGAGACCCCAGAGTCAGTTACTCCAAACTAAAAGACGACACTGCTAGAGCTGACCTGTAATACCACATTAAAACATTGCCAAAAGCCCATAAGGCTGTTAGTATTCTGGTGTAGCATCTCCCAGAGATGCTGAATAAAACAAGCATTTTGTTGCTATTGCCCTTTGTGGTGACCTACATGTGCGAGATTGGATTTTCTGTTTTCGTAAAGGTGAAGACGGCACAAAAGAACTGGCTGAAATTTGCACCTGATATGCGTATTAACCGCTCCTCCTTTGAACCTGGTTCAAGTAAGTTTGTGAGGACCAAGCAGACTCCCCTTTAGCATTAGAGTGATTGAAGTAAATGACATCAACATATTTAAGGGGCAGCTGGGTAAAAATATGAGAGAGATGAGAATGGAGGGTTATTCTGATAGAGTTAGATGAGATGCAATTGGAGAAGTGGATTATAATCACAGACGGGGACTGGTTGGGCAACGTGACCTGTTTCTGTGCCCTATATTCAGTGTAATTCTATCTTTTGATCATATTCCACTTGGTATTGAAAACAAGTCACATGACTGAGAAGATATTTAATTCTGGCACAAGATAGTTGGGTGCTATCAGTTCCCACATCACTGGCAGCCAGCAACACTAAATCTCCATTGATATCCACCACCCCTCCTCTGAACCTATATGTGACTTAATTGCCCAAGGTCCTTCAAAACTTAAACAAAAAACCTTCAGCAGCTTTCACTTAGAGAAAATACAGGTCTGCTCTTGGACTGCTATGATTGACAAGACATCTGGTGCAAGTTAGAAGAAAATGTCATCTACGTTTTTCTCAGTTTCAATTGACTCCATTGTTTAAATTTCCATGGTTATTATTTGAATAACTGAGTGCATTATGAATGCTTCTTTGAGTTTCAAATGCTTCAAAACCACATTTGTCAGAAAGGGGCTGTGTTCACATTGTGGTTCGTAGTTTTAAGCCATTTTTATAGTATTATTTGCCTTTGATGTGGCTAGTGAAAATAGATATTTGTTTGTTTGCTTTTACAATGGATTGATCACATGATGAGATTTAACATTTTTGAATGTCTTTTATGAATGAACTATTTTCAATATTACATGTGTTTGAGCAAGAAATGTATTATATTGTTAGAAGTTCATCATTTTCATCTCCATATGGCTCCTGAGATTTTCCAACAGAGTATAATGGGTTCATTGGCTATATATGAAGGATACATTTGGGGGGGTGACCGTATGGGGGATATGGAGGGGTTAGGGGGACTATAAGGGTGCATGGAGGAGGAGTATAGGAGCATGGAGGGGGCATACGAAATATGAGGGGTCATTGAGAGGGTATGGGGTGTGAAGTCATGGATCTGGCATGGGGAATGTAAGGAAGGAATGAGGAGGCATAGAGGCAGCATGAAAAATGTGAAGAGGCATGGAGGTGACATGGGGATGGGTGGGGAATGAGGCGGTTAATGGTGAAGATTTGAGGACCTGGCATTTATTATGAAGAGGATTCATCAGCTCGTCAGAGGGCATTCATTAGTTATGGAAGACAGTAGCTTAGTGGCAATGTCACTGAACTAGTCATTCAGAAGTCCAGGCTAATGCTCTGGGGGCACCGGTTCAAATCCAGTGAGTTGTTTGGGGGAAACAACTCCAAACAAGTTGAGAGTTGTTCAGTGATATTGTCACTGGACTAATAATTGGGAACCAGGGTTAGAATCCCATCTCAACAGTAGGTGATATTTAAAGGGTGGCACAGTGGCACTGCTGCCTCACAGCTTCAAGTATCTGGGTTTGATTCCGGTCTTGGGTGACTTTAGAGTCTGTATGTTCTTGCCATGTCTGCATGGGTTTCTTCTGGGTGTTCTGGTGTCCTCATGAATCAAAGATGTGCAGGTTAGGTGGATTGGCCATGATCAATGCGCAGGACGACAGGGATAGGATGGGGAAGTGGGCCTAGGTAGAGTGCTCTTTCGGAGGTTTGCTGCAGATTCAATGGGCCGAATGGCTTCCTTCTGCACTGTCGGGATTCTGTGGATTAAGACTGGCCAATGATTGGAATTTTCCCTTCTGGAGACAAAGTCCAGTGGTGGTTGGGAAAGTCGGCGTGATTCCTGCCAGGTGGTAGAATTGCTGAACATGTGAGATCTCCCACTTTTCTGTTCATTAACTACAATAGTTGCATCAGCAAGGAGCCTGGATCTTGTGACAGGGCGTGTAGGAAGTCATTTGCCCTATCGTTATTTCATGGAGATATATTTAAATGGCTGCTGGACAGAGGTGTATTCACTGCAGGCCAGGTGTTGTGGCAAAGAGGTAAAGTATGGCACCGGAGAGAAACAAACTCTGAAAACGGTTCAGCGAAGCTTCCCTGGGGAGTCCAGGCTATCCAGATAAGGCAGAAGATCCTCTTTCCAAGGGAGCAGGAGGCTTTCACAGCTAACCATGCTGGTCTGGAAGGAGGTGGCCAGGGAGGTCAGCTCCCACAGAGAAGATCTGCCCTCTAGTGCAGAAAATGAATGATCTTCTCTGCCCCATCAGGGTGAGCAAATCTTCCACACACTCCAAACTCTCATAGTTAATCAGGCAATCGAAGGGTTAGATCCCACAGAGATATCACACACGAACAGCAGATGGGACATCAGCACTGAAAGTCTGCCAACCACTTCAAGATCCTCATCTCATGTAAATTCATGTATAAATTAGGACTTAATCCCTTATTGGGAATGGCTCAGCAGAAACAAAATAGTCATGCATGCTTCTGAACTGTTCTTTGATCCATAGTTCTCACAGTCAATCCATCTGTCTTTATACAAGACAGGATCGCACATAACAAGCGCGAGAGAGCCATGACCAACGGGACAGCCCTGGAGTTGGGGACTCTGTCAACGTTTGAAGAGCAGGACATAGAGCTGTCTGGTGAGAAGAAGGATTATTCCTGTGCAGAAGGTGAGATTGGCCTACCCAGCAACCCCGGTATACATTGACAACATACAGATAATAACTGTGAGTGATCTTTAATTTATGAACCTGTTTAGTCAATCACGAATTTTCTCTTCCCTCTTTTCCAGATACCAGTAAGAAAAGGGGAGGCTTTCCTCAAGCAGTAGACTCAGACCACCTCGGAGGAGGAAGCAGACAGATCCTCAGAGGAAAATCCATCAGTGCGTTCACCCGCAGCCTTTATCAGCACAGATACACACACCTTAAGACATTAAGATCTAATTCGAGACTAGGTTTGGGTTCACAACCTGGTGATGCCATCACCGACACTGTCCACAATTGGCACAGGCAGTGACAGCCGAAGTGTCTGACACACGTAAACTGCTGAAGACCAGGCCCCAGCTGAGACTGAATCCAATAATGAACCTCTGGAATCAACCCGAAAAAACATTTTGGAGATGCAAAGGCAGGCTGGGAATATCAGTTGTCAGAGGCTATCAGCAGACTGGAACAAAGAGTGGAGCAGTCCATCCATCTGATGTCATGACTCAGGCCAACGAGCACATCAAAGATTCCACTGGATGTGTGGCAGCTGCTTTTGAGACTCAGGTCCAGCAGTTTCTGCTGGATTTGCGCTAGAACATACCATTGCTCGAGCTCCACAGATGTATTCTTGTAGTGGCTAGGTGAGAGGGTAACGGGGCACCACAACCTCCCTCCAGCTGCCCCTTCTCCTCAAGGGAGCAGTGAGGGGCCAACAGGTAGTCTCTTAAATATCCCACTGACAGTGTGGCCTCAGCCGCAGGCATGTCCCTGAGCATTCCTCGGATATTTATTTAACTTCTACCCCTGGACAATCTTTCACTTTTTCCTGGACAGTCTTTTGAGTTCTACCCCTTCACGGTCTTTCACTCAACTCCTCTGTTCCTTACCTTCCGACTAGTCCTACCTCTATACATTTCTTCCCTCTTGACATGCCCTCTAACAATCCAGCATCCATCTCACCCCTTCCCTCTCATTATTCAACCCCCAGCTCTGCCTCCATCTCACCATTTCCCACTCATTGTCCCTGCTAGTCCTGTCGCCATATCGCCCTTCCGCTCTTGTTATCCAACATGGCCCCCAAACCACTCTTCTCTGATCATGCCTCCCATACCCAGTGTTGGCACAGCTTGTGATTTGGGCATCAGATATGTGGCAGTGACAGTATAAAAAGAAGACAAAAGCAGCGCGTACTGATCTCCAAATTGTAGATGGAATAAAGCTCACCAGGTGCATGCCACTTGTGTATAGTCACAAAACAGGTCCTTTCGAATTATTTACTGATGGGGCGCTTGACTTGGAGGGGGAAAGTAATTCCACTGAGTTAGCTCTTTAATGAGCATACATGATATGATAATGAACGCAATTAGGGTTCCCGACATTGCTCAATTGGAAGATCAACCTTTTACCCAACTTGAAAGTCAGCAGAACAAACTTCCAAACTATTTTTCTGTCGGCAAGTCATGGATATTTTTATTCAAGCCTAAGTAATACCCCCACCGCACTTCCAGCAGCTGGGGGAAGTGGAAAATCCCTCCCATTGCCTCAATAAATTGTGACGGGCATTCTAACCAGTCATCTCGAGCATGCCCCCTGGAGGCAGAGGACCTGACTCCATCCCACTCTCACCAACCCAGAGTGTAAATATGGAGGGTGCAGCCTTTTGTAAAGGGGATGGGGCTGCTGGATCAGGAAGTAAACTGGCGCAACAGTGCCTCCTCCTCCACTGAAAATCCAGCCCATTGTGATCAACACTGGGTGCCATCCTTTAGAGAGGATGGCAAAGCTTTTGAGATGATAGCGAGAAGGAATGCAATAATGGTACCAGAGATGAGAGACCTCAGTTATGTGAAGAAAGTGGAGAAATAACGGAAATTGCTTTGTAACCTACATGAGGCCCATGGGGCCAGGCTGATTAGGCACGCCGTGAGTCTCATGGAGTCTGAGCTTCCCCAGTGAGAGGTGGGGCTCCCTCATCAGCAAGGGAGCAAATCAGGACATAAAAAGCCCAGCCAGAGTATGGGCGGAGCTTGGGTAGTCACTTTTGAGACCAGTATACATAGAGGGCGCGATTCTCCATACTCACGCCGATTCGGAGAATAGTGGGCCGCGCATATTTTCACGACGACGCAGGTCCGACGCCCTCCCGCTATTCATCGAATCCCGCACAAACTACACGCCGGCATTCCCGGCAAAGGCCTCGAAAGCCCCCCCGACACGACCAGAATCGCTACTTATTGGCCCCCCGCTATTCTCCGGCCCGGATGGGCCGAAGTCCCGACGTCATCGCGCAATGTTTTCACGCCGGCCAACACACCTGCTTTTCAAGTTCGTCAACCAGTCGTGCTGGCTGACGAGAGCTTCGAGTAGGTGAGCGCACCGCTCAGCGCACCGCTCAGCGCACTGCTGGAGTCTGGCCACAACGGGGAAGGCATCCCCGAGAACGGGAGCGGGGTCCAGAGCGGGGGGGAAGTGGGGGAGACTGAGGGGGGAGTGGGGGAGACTGAGGGGGGAGTGGGGGAGACTGAGGGGGGGAGTGGGGTAGACTGAGGGGGGGAGTGGGGGAGACGGAGGGGGGAGGTGGGGGAATGGGGGAGACGGAGGGGGGAGTTGGGGGAGACGGAGGGGGGAGTGGGGGAGACTGAGGGGGGGAGTGGGGGAGACGGAGGGGGGAGTGGGGGAGACGGAGGGGGGAGTGGGGGAGACGGAGGGGGGAGTGGGGGAGACTGGGGGGGAGTGGGGAGACTGAGGGGGGAGTCTGAGGGGGGGGAGTGGGGGAGACTGAGGGGGGAGTGGGGGAGATGAGGGGGGAGTGGGGGAGACTGAGGGGGGAGTGGGAGATACTGAGGGGGAGTAGGGGAGACTGAAGGGGGAGTGGGGAGACTGAAGGGGGAGTGGGGAGACTGAGGGGGGAATGGGGAGGACTGAGGGGGGGCAGTGGGGGGAGACGAGGGGGGAGTGGGGGAGACTGAGGGGGAAGTCGGGGAGACTGAGGGGGGAGTGGGGGAGACTGAGGGGGGAGTGGGGGAGACGGAGGAGATGGAGGGGGGAGTGGGGAGACGGAGGGGGGAGTGGGGGAGACGGAGGGGGGAGTGGGGGAGTGGGGGAGACGGAGGGGGGAGTGGGGGAGACGGAGGGGGGAGTGGGGGAGACGGAGGGGGGAGTGGGGGAGACGGAGGGGGGGGGAGTGGGGGAGACGGAGGGGGGGAGTGGGGGCGAGGAGTGAGGGGGGGAGTGGGGGAGACGTGAGGGGGAGTGGGGAGACTGAGGGGGGAGTGGGGGCGGACTGAGGGGGGAGTGGGGGAGACGGAGGGGGGAGTGGGGGAGACGGAGGGGGGAGTGGGTGGAGACGGAGGGGGATTGGGGGAGCGGAGGGGGGGAGGTGGGGGAGACGGAGGGGGGAGTGGGGGAGCCAGAGGGGGAGTGGGGGAGACGGAGGGGGAGTGGGGGAGACAGGAGGGGGGAGTGGGGAGACGGAGGGGGGAGTGGGGGAGACGGAGGGGGGAGTGGGGGAGCGGAGGGGGTGAGTGGGGGAGACGTGAGGGGGGGAGTGGGGGAGACGGAGGGGGGGAGTGGGGGAGAGTGAGGGGGGGAGTGGGGGAGACGGATGGGGGGAGGTGGGGGGAGACTGAGGGGGAGTGGGGGAGACGGAGGGGGGAGAGTGGGGAGACGGAGGGGGGAGTGGGGGAGACGGAGGGGGGAGTGGGGGAGACGGAGGGGGAGTGGGGGGACGGAGGGGGAGTGGGGGAGACGGAGGGGGGGGAGTGGGGGAGACGGAGGGGGGAGTGGGGGAGACGGAGAGGGAGTGGGGGAGACGGAGGGGGAGTGGGGAGACGGAGGGGGGAGTGGGGGAGACGGAGGGGGAGTGGGGAGACGGAGGGGGAGTGGGGGAGACGGAGGGGGGAAGTGGGGGAGACGGAGGGGGGAGTGGGGGAGACGGAGGGGGAGTGGGGGAGACGGAGTGGGGAGTGGGGGAGACGGAGTGGGGAGTGGGGGAGACGGAGGGGGGAGTGGGGGAGACGGAGGGGGGAGTGGGGGAGACGGAGGGGGGAGTGGGGGAGACAGAGGGGGGAGTGGGGGAGACGGAGGGGGGTGTGGGGAGACGGAGGGGGGAGTGGGGGAGACGGAGGGGGGAGTGGGGGAGACTGAGGGGGGAGTGGGGGAGACTGAGGGGGGAGTGGGGGAGACGGAGGGGGGAGTGGGGGAGAGTGAAGGGGAGTGGGGGAGAGTGAGGGGGGAGTGGGGGAGACTGAGGGGGGAGTGGGGGAGACTGAGGGGGGAGTGGGGGAGACGGAGGGTGAGTGGGGGAGACGGAGGGGGAGTGGGGGAGACGGAGGGGGGAGTGGGGGAGACGGAGGGGGGAGTGGGGGAGACTGAGGGGGAGTGGGGGAGACTGGGGGGGAGTAGGGGAGACGGGGGGGAGTGGGGGAGACTGAGGGGGGAGTGGGGGAGACTGTGTGGGGGAGACTGAGGGGGGGAGTGGGGGAGACGGAGGGGGGAGTGGGGAGACGGGGGGGACTGGGGGAGACGGGGGGGTTAGGTAGAGAGTGAGCGAGTGACCCGACCAACCCCGGTTACAAAATGTCTGCCAGCATGCCATGGCGTGCCGGTCACGAGGACACGGCCTCTGGTTCCCCTGTGGCTTACGGCCACAGGCCACTGATGCACCGGTGAAGAGGATGTAGTTAACTGCCCGTTGGATGCAGAAAGTGACCAGGGGTTAGGCTGCCCGCGTGTCAGCAGCGCAACCAGGCCACCGGGACACACAGGTATCCCGTGGCAAGCGGCTGCCGAGGGGTCGACTAACCTCCGTCTAACATGTCCCGTTTCTCTGCCCCCACCACCCTTCTGTAGGTTAGCACAATGTATGTGAACAGAACGCCTATGTTCTGCGCAGTGGTTGGGGCCGCTGCATTGCATTTTGAGATGCAGCAGCATCCACACCCACAACCCGCAGTGGATGCAGGGCCAGCTGCAGCAGCAGAGGGAAGGGCCGAGGAGTTGCCAGTCGTCGAGCAGCATGGGGGGGAGGAGGAGGAGGAGGGGGAGAAGGAGATAGTGAGGGTGCAGCCACGGCGCCAGAGGCGACGACCAAGGCCAAGGGTGTACCGTTCCCGGATCTCTTTCCTAACAATGACGGACATCACCTGCAGGAGGAGACTCCGGCTGAGTAGGCGGACGGTGATACATATCTGTCACCTTGTGGCGCACCTCGCCCCACGTGGAACGAGGGGAGGACACGCGATCCCGGTTGCCATCAAGGTGACAGTTGCTCTTAACGTCTATGCGGCCGGATCCTTCCAGTCTCCGAGCGGGGACGTCTCCGGGATCTCCCAGTCATCGGTCCACAGGTGTATCCGGGATGTGACCGACGCCCTCTATGCCATCGCCGATCGCTACATCACCTTTCCGGAGGACCGAGCAACTCAAGACTCACGACTCATGGATTTGCCAGCGTGGCCGGGATACCGATGGTGCAGGGGGCAATCGATTGTGTTCACGTCCCCATGCGCCCGCCTGCAGGTGACAGGGAGGTGTTCACAAACAGGAGGGGGACATACTCCATGAATATCCAGGTGGTATGCGACCCCCACATGACGTTCATGCGTCTGTGCAAGGTTCCCAGGGAGTGTGTATGACTCCTACATACTGGCGCAGTCGTACATCCCTGCGATGTTTGAGGGACGTCCCCCCCCGGCTGAGGGGCTGGTTGCTAGGCGACAGGGGTTATCCGCTGAGGTCTTGGCTGATGACGCCTATATGGAGGCCTCAGACCAATGCGGAAACCCGATACAACGAGGCCCATGCAGCAACCAGGGGTGTGGTGGAGCGCTGCCTTGGCCTCCTGAAGATGAGATTCAGGTGCCTGGACCGCTCTGGAGGGGCCCTGCAGTACCAGCCCGACAGGGTCGCTTGCATTGTTGTGGTCTGCTGTGCGCTGCACAACATCGCGATGCAGAGGGGAGATGACCTGCTGCAGGAGGCGGAGGGAGAAGCCAGTGGCAGTGGTGCAAGCACAGAGGAGGAGGACGAGGAGGAGGAGGATGAGAGGGAGGAGGACAAGGAGGAGGAGGACGAGGAGGAGGAGGATGAGAGGGAGGAGGACAAGGAGGAGGAGGCTGGCGGAGTGGCGGGCGCAGCACGTAGACACAACCGAGGTGCTGGTGATGTCCAGGAGGCGGCACGACGGACCAGGCGAGGACAGCGGGCACGCGACGCCTTGGTGGCAGCACGGTTCACGCGTCGTATGCGACGTCCCCACTGAACACCAAACCACCACCTGCATCGCTAGTCGTGCAGAGGGTCAACACAAAACTGCCACCACCACAACCCCCCCACCCCCTCTCTGTGTACACTGCTCCACTTCGACATCACCCTTACCACTGGGTCCAGACGGTATGGCACAACATTGATGGCTGTGTCAGCGGGTGTGATCAGTGCCATGTGGAATGATGACAGCCCGCTCTGCGAAGAGCTGTGAGCTCAGAATCGTTAGAGAGAGTCTGACCCATGGCAATAGCTGAACCATCCACCTTGGTTGCCGCTGAGATCATCACGGACACTCCATCACGTGCCCGCGTGGGCTAGCTGTGGGAGGGGGTGGGGGGGAAGGGACTGCACACCCGGCACCGAAGTTTCACCGCTCGTCAACCCCAGCGACACTCGGTCACCATCACGATTCCTGTGGCTGTGGAACAATCACACGGTATTACAAGTAAGGTGGAACAGTGCGTTTAATGTGAACAAAAATTTACAGGTGCCCTAGCCCCTACAACTAAACTGTGCCCTTCACCCGTGCCAACTTACTCAGTGTCTCCCTTTGTTGCCTTACGGGCCCTACCACTACGTCTAAGTGATTCCCCAGATGATACAGCAGGAGTGGAGGAAGACTGCTGCGAATCGCCCCCTTCGACTTGTTTCTCCTTCGGCAAGCGTTTCCTGGGGCGACCCGGCCTTGATGGGCCAGGCTGCTCTGCGGGTGTCTCGGGTGACATTGTGCCACCCTGCTCTGCCTGCTGCCCACCCGATGCACCAGGGATGGGACGGGGGGAGGCCGAGAATTCCGGGACATCCCGTGATGGAGTTAAATGGGACGGTCCCCAAAACCTCCTCCTCCCTCGGGGAGCCCGGTGGCCCCCGGGCCTCACTTTGGGACAGAGGAGCGAGCGGAGAGGTGCCCCGTCGCGCCACCGACACCTGGCGCTGCCAGTCCTGGAGGCCTGCAACGGTATCCACCAGGATCCGAAGGTTTGCAGAGATGGAGTCCAGGGAGTTAGACATTCCTGCCAGGGACTGTGCGATCTCAACCTGTGAGTGCACGACACCATCCAGCACATGTGTCAGGCGGTTGATGCTCTCCGCGACTGACTGCTGGGACTGTGCCATCGACTTCTGGGACTGTGCCATCGACTGCTGTGACTGTGCCATGGCGTGCTGCGACTGGGCCATGACCTGCTGAGACTCGGCCAAGGCCCGCAGCGTGCCGGCAATGTCGTGTTGGCTCTGGCGCATTGCTGCCTGTGAGAGGGCAACCCTGTCCAGGGCCGAGGATGATGCATGCACATTAAGCCCAACGCCTTGCATAACCTGACCCATTGCCTCCACCGCGGATGCCACCCGTGCGGTGTTGGCCTGGGTTGCTGCCATGAGCGGCACCACTCCCTGCTCGTGGACGCGGTTCGACTCCTCTAACAGTGTCTGCAGAGCCAGGAAGACAGCCCTCATCCCGTCATTGTTTCCCTGGGTTTCTTGATGCATCGGCTGTGCGGGTGGGTTGAGAAAGTCCAGGAACTCGGAAAACGTCTGGGAGCCAGCTGCATGCTGGGCCTGGCCTGGCCTCCGCCAGTCCGGGTCCTCGGCTGCTCCGACCTCCACCTGCTGTACCTGCTCAGCTGTGATGTGAGAACCAGACTGTGACCCAGGAGCCTCATCACTAAAAAGCCCAACCGGGGTGAGTGTCTCTGGGATGGTGGATGGTGTGGGAGATAGCTGTGCCGCAAGCTCGAGGTCATCTTGGGTTGACGAGGCGTCTATGTCATCGGCCCGCTGAAAGGCTGCAGGGCATTCGCGGGCCATTTCTCTCTCTTGCTCTGTCGCCGCCCTCTGGGCGTCCTGCTCCACAGATTCGGTTGGGGAGGATGGGACTCCCCGCTGATCGGGCACCCTCTGTTGTGCGGCCCTGGGTGAGGTGGGGGCAGATGCCTGTGTCCGCCTGGAGGCAGACGGCCGGGCGCTGGACGGTCCCAGTGGGCAGGGTTTGAAGGGACAGAGGATGGGGGAGGTGTCCAAGTGGGCAGGGTGTGTGAAGGGACAGAGGATGGGGGAGGTGTCCAAGTGGGCAGAGTGTGTGAAGAGACAGAGGATGGGGGAGGTGCCCAAGTGGGCAGGGTGTGTGAAGGGACAGAGGATGGGGGAGTTGTCCAAGTGGGCAGGGTATGTGAAGGGACCGAGGATGGGGGAGGTGTCCAAGTGGGCAGGGTGTGTGAAGGGACAGAGGATGGGGGAAGTGTCCAAGTGGGCAGGGTGTGTGAAGGGACAGAGGATGGGGGAGGGGGGGGGGGTGTTTGACATGCAGGGTTGTCTCACTTGTTGCAGCTCCGCCAACCTCGCATTGCGCGATCTCCCGGATGGCAGATCCCCCAACAAGGTCCAGTGCCCTCTGCTCAAACGTGGTGAGGGGGTGCAGGATGGGCGAACCCCCTCCAGTCTTGTTCCGCTCACGGGTGTTGTGAGCGGTCTTGGCCTGTTGGGGGAGGGGGCATAGGTAGATGATTACAATACGGCAGGTATCAGCAGTCCGTTTAGATACTGGCACAGTTTGGGGGTCAAGTTGTAATAAGACCATTGCATCTCTCCACGGGGGCCAGAGCACTGAGTCTGTGACTACTTTGTGAACCACCCTCAACTCACTCTGCCCCAATCCCCCTCCACTCCCTGTGCCCGGGGGAGGTGGGTGATTAAGTAAAGGGGGGAGGGATGGTTGTCACCCGGGGGCACCCTCTTGGCACTTACCCTGGCAGCCCTGGTGAGGTCGTGCATCTTCTTCCGACATTGGTCTGCAGAGCGAGGGGTCTGCCCCACAGCACTGACGGCAGCAGCCACCTCACACCAGGCCTGGCGCACCGCGCTGGCAGGGTGGCGATGCCCTCTACGCGGGCAGATGATGCCCCTCCTCTGCTCGATTGATTCGAGCAGCGCCTCCACGTCAGCCTCAACGAATCGCGGGGCTGCTCTCCTGAGCTCCGACATCCTGGCCTAGTTTCTGTGCTCGCCCGCGCCTTTTTACGGCATCGGGCGGCGTCACGTGGGCGTGTTCGTAGCGTCGCCGCATTCCGGCGTCATCGCGCTCGTGATTGACGCGGCCCCGTTCCTAGCCCATTTCCCGGACGTGAATTCCTCGGGAAATGGGCCGTGTCGGGCCGTCGCAAAAACGGCCGACTTCGCGATTTTCCGCGGGTGCGGACAATCGCGCCCAGAGTCTTCGATCCATGTCACTAAACCTTTTGTTTCCTTTTGCTCTTGTTTGTTCGCTTCCTTGAACTTTGCACTAAGAATCTACCCTGGTCATGATCTATCACTATAATAAATATGCAGCACACAATGCAATCACCCACCGAGTCCCTGGAAAATATAATGTGAATTACAGTTTGATTTTCAATATCCACACTCGTCAGGGCAGCAGGGTAGCATGGTGGTTAGCATACATGCTTCACAGCTCCAGGGTCCCAGGTTCGATTCCCGGATGGGTCACTGTCTGTGTGGAGTCTGCACGTCCTCCCCCTGTGTGCGTGGGTTTCCTCCGGGTGCTCCGGTTTCCTCCCACAGTCCAAAGATGTGCGGGTTAGGTGGATTGGCCATGCTAATTTGCCCGTAGTGTCCTAATAAAAGTAAGGTTAAGGGGGGGGGGTTGTTGGGTTACGGGTATAGGGTGGATACGTGGGTTTGAGTAGGGTGATCATGGCTCGGCACAACATTGAGGGCCGAAGGGCCTGTTCTGTGCTGTTCTGTTCTATGTTCTATGTTCTATGTTCTATGTCAGCTGGCCAACGTGAAGGACATTCTTTCTGAAGATTGTGGTGTGAGTCATTGTTATAACCCTCAAGAAGGTCATGGTATCAGAACAATTAGATTCCAGGTCACCTCCTCTGAGTATGAGCCCCCGGTAACGAGGGTCGGGGTTTCAGGGTTGGGGGAATCAGACCACTCGTATAAAACCCTGACTTGGGAGCAGTTCAAGGAGGGAGACCCTTCAGGGAGTGGAGAGTGTAATATCGTAAATAATTATAATCTTTGTTTTCTACCTGCCTGGTCAATGCGTGCTGCTTTAGCAGATTCTACTGTCACGTTGCTCCTGTCAGGGTCAAACACTTTCAGATTGAGTGCAGTATGGAATATAGATTTAAGTTCCATCTGCACTGGAGCAATATCACATTCTCATACTATTGCCAACTATTGGTCTGATTTCAATGAGAGTTTTTTTTAAGCAAACTTTACTAAATACTTGCAATACAAAGTAGAATTAATACACACAATGACGAACATGCAGAAATAAAACTAAAAATCTTTGATCCAACTCGATAACTGTGGAGTTAAATAAGTCTGTTCTTTATTTCTACGTTCAACTGAGTGTTCATGTACTGAAGCAACTCTGGACCACTTCTCACAGGTTCCTCAGTAAGGGAATCCTTTTAGATAACCATCAAATGAAAATGCATTACTACCTAAGATAACAAGGAAAAATAATTTGTCCATGGTTGTCTACCTCTAAAATCATGTCATTCATGTATTATTCCAGGAGCAGATTAAGCTATTGGCAGAAATGCTTATGACTCAGAATACAAATGTAAATTGAGTTACATGGTAACAGAACAGAATATAACTCCCAAGAATCTATCAAATTATTTCTCCAGAACTGCACAAAAGAAATGAAGGCTTGCATTTATATTACACTCCCCAGAGTCCCAAGATACCCTTAAGCAGTTTACAAACAATACAAAACTTTAGAAGTGCAGTCACAGTTGTAATGTAGGAAACAGGACATCCACTTCAAACTCAGCAAGATTGCACCAACATCACTGAGATTATCATCAGCTCATCTGTTTTAAGATTGACAGAGGGACAATCACATCAGATGAAATAATGTTTGCTAAGGCCCAGACTTCAAACCTTAAACAAAGATTTCAATTCTAATCATAAAAATGCCAAATGCAATTTTGTCCTCAATGTACAAATCTGTGATTTGATTAATTTAAATATTTCCATACTTGGGCTTGAATTTTTTGCCTATTGGGCGTGAGCAACAGTGGGCCCAGACGCGAGCCATGGTCAGCGCAGGAATACGATGACCAAATAACAGGCAGCCAGTGTGATATGTATGCTGGGAAAAACTCAAATGCAGACAGGGTAATAATAATAATCTTTATTGTCACAAGTAGGCTTACATTAACATTGCAATGAGGTTACTGTGAAAAGCCCCTAGTCATCACATTCGGACGCCTGTTCGGTTATACAGAGGGAGAATTCAGAATGTCCAATTCACCTAACAGCACGCCTTTCGAAACTTGTGGGAGGAAACCGGAGCTCCCAGAGGAAACCCATGCAGACACAGGGAGAACGTGCAGACTCCGCATAGATAGTGATCCAAGCCGGGAATCGAACCTGGGACCTGGGAGCTGTGAAGCAACAGTATTACCCACTGTGCTACCGTACTGCCCTTGCTGTGGGCAAGCACTGAGAAAAGGGAGTGGGCACTGCTGCCTCAAAGCGTCAGGGACCCGGGTTCGATTCTAACCTTGAGTGATTAGTGTAATGACATATATAATGTCAGTATAGTAAAGGGTTAATATCTGAATCTATGTGTAAATAAAGCATCTCTAGGAATTCTGTGAGAAGCTGAAGAGAACATGAAGAGAGCAGAGTGAAAGTTGAATAGAGAATTAAAGCATGAGGTCAATTCATAATGTAGTTTAATAGTTAGATAGAATACTGAATACTGTACTTCAGATTCAGTATCATTAATTTATTATCTGTAGCTCAGTAGAGTGTGCGAACTTCATTTTAGTTAGTAGTGTAAAATAAATTAGTTTTGATTCAATCTTAGTTGTATATTTGTCAACACTGGCTATATTGGAGGAAAAGACAATTAATTTAACAATTAGCTGTGTGGAGTTTGCGCATTTTCCCTGTTTTGGGAGGGCCACGAAGAATCCAACACGAGTTTGTAGAGTCAAACAGAAAGTAACTTTATTTACAAAAATAAGTACACAGGGTCAGTAGGCCACTACTGGTTCCCTCTACAGCTGGTACCACACTGGCCAGCTCTATTAATGCAGCTGCACTGCTAATGATTGCCACACACCCTCTCTCATTGGAGAGCCCTGTAACTTGGGGTAACCATTGTCCCCAGCCAATAGGATCCGGGCAGGTTATAACACCCAGGTCTGCATTGGTTTACACCGAGTGCTCCGGTTTCCTCCCAGAGTCCAAAGAAGTGCAGGTTAGGTGTATTGGCCATGATCAATGGGGTTACAGGGATAGGGCAGGAGAGTGGGTCCAGGTAGAGTGTTCTTTAAGGGTGTTGGTGCAGCCTCCATAGGTTAAATGGCCTTCTTCTGCACAGTAAGGATTCTATGGATTAGATGGATTGTCAACAGGCACACTTCCAACTTGCTCATGTGCCCGCCAACTGAAATATCACAGCAAATGAATAATGACATCAGAATGCGTGCTGAACATCCTCTCACATGATTTAACATGTTTCTGGGTCAAGCACGTGCACAACTGGACAATGTAAAATTCACGTCGCAGTGATGGCTATTCTACTTCAAAAACCTAAACAATCTGCAAAGCAACAAGCTAGCCATGTTCCTACCTGATATTTATAATTAACATCCAGTTTGCAGATAAAAGCACACTGACATCGCCGCATATTTACTGAACAGAAATTAACACTAGTCACTTAAGAAACAAAGATCCAACTTATCAACTGATAAATCCATTGTACCTATCGATCTATTTCTATATTATAGATATACATACAATTAGTAACTTGATTATGTTACAAATAACCAACTTTAGGCATATTTATCATAGCATAGTGTTACATAGAATCCCTACAGTGCCATTCGGCCCATTGAATCTGCACCAGCCCTCCGAAAGAGCACTGTCCCTGGGCCCAATCCCCCATCATATCCCTGTAACCCCACCTAACCTTTGGACACTTTCACATGGCCAATCCACTTAACCTGCATATCTTTGGACTGTCGAAGGAAACCGGAGCACCAGGAGGAAACCCATGCATACACAGGGAGAACATGCAAACTCCACGCAGGTAGTCACCCAAGGTCGGAATAGAACCTTGGTCCCTGGCGCTGTGAGGCTAACCACTGTGCCAACCTGCCGACCTGGTCCCATTTGACCCGAAGTTGCAGCATGGTTGAAATTAACATTTATTTTAGAATACCCAAGGTCTTCAGCTGCCCAATAACCACAGTCACCAGTTTGTAAATGTAAACACAATTAACTTTTTATTATCAACAGTAACTATAATTAAATAGACAACAGATACAGCTGGTAAACTACTATCCAATTTCAATTCCCCCCTTTTAACTCACCGTACCTTCTGCACACATGCACAAGCAAACACAGAGGGGAAAGAGGGCTGTAAAATAATGATGAAAGTAAAAGGATAAGCATCTTTGTTTCTGATGGATGTCTTTCAGTTAGTTTCTTCTTCAGGCTTTTAGATGGGTGTTAACTTTTCTTTCAGCTTGTAATGGTTTTCACTGTAGATTCACATAAATAGCAGGCAGCCAGCATACAAGAGAGAGCGAGATAGCTTCTTCTTTCAGGGTTGAGAAGCTTCTGAGTTCAGACAGGCAGGCAGCAGAGCAAAGTGAGAGAGCTGCTTCCAACTCAAGGGCCCAATGGCTTCTCTCAGATTTTCTCGGAAAAAACCCATGTGACAAGAATCAATCACTGTCAGTTTCCTGGCAGAATACGGTCCCTGGCTTGTCCATTGGCCACCAGTTAACCAATCAAAACAAGTCACTCCAACCTCCTGGGTGCCATAAAGTCTGGGTTCAACTGCCGAAAATACAATACTTTATAACACAGTGAACTGTTTTGACACTTTGAGTTGCTTACTTCTTCTGCTCAACTTAAAAGTATGTCTCCATTAATGATCCATGGACTGTTAATGGAGACATACTCATGGAAACAAAATAAAACAAATAGGAACTAAGGAAATCAACAGGAAGGGCCCTTACAATAGTACAATGTTGTCTATTGGTTCATTTTTATATTGGATTTACACGGAGTTGGTGAAAATTTGTAGACCTTTAAAAATCGTAGTCCGGACCCAATTTTGGGAAACCAACCCAATTCCCGGGGTTTATCGTTTTTTGGAGCGCCGTTTAAAGGTGTTCATTGGTTCGGTCAACGACCCACACCCTGCAATCCTGACTTTGCTGATTCAATTGTGGGATAGCCATGGCCAATTCCTCTGCATATTTCATGGGGTTGGGCCAGCTTTTCAAAGAGTCATGATTCACAGAACACGTGAAATGTCATGAACCATAGTCTTCATGGGGGCACCTTTTGAAATATAAGTTCAAAATGTATTCCCATGTCCTGCATTCAGTGCTATGGTCTCCATCAATGCCCCATGGCCCGTAATGTCCTCCATGCTAACCTATGCCTCCCCATCCACCACCCCATGACTCCTCATGTCCCCATACCAACCTGTGCCCCCACGGCTAAGCCTTAGGGTCCCTCAGGCCGCTATGCCAAGTCTTAATTTGCATGCCTATTCACTCACAATATGCTGTTCAGAACTAATGACCCCTATAGCGACAGTAGCATGTGTAAAAAAGCTTTTAAATACAGCCACTCATTGACGTTTTTCAATTTTCTTTAATCATCAAGACACTTTAAATTATCAATTGCCGAAACTGCTCACTGGTGCAATTGACAGCACAGAGCAGAGAGCCAAAACTGTCAATCAACCAATAATTCCTATAGGGCTCAGGTGTTCCAGTGCTCTCATGGGTGTCTGGGCCCTCAGCCAAGCCTCATTGTACATTCTTGGCTTGTAGATTAACGCCTTGCCTTTCTATCCCAGAACACTGCAGTGTTAAACAAAGACCAGTGCTTGAGGAGGAGCTGGCATTCTGAAACATTAAAACCAAGGCCCTATCTGTATGTTCCAGTGGAGGCAAAGATGTCATTGTTTATTTTGAAATTGATCATAGACTTGGCTTGACAAACGTTTCATGCTCATTTAAAACTACCAGGATTTAATTCACAGACTGATGCTCCCATTGTTGCTAGTTGGACATTATGGCATGAAACATGGCAATACCATTTATCCTCAAAAGAACAATAATCACACAAGAGTCTCGAAAAGTTGCTGTAAGGCATTACATAAATCCAATTTCTTTTTTCTCTTTTGTTTTTTAAAATAGTACCCATCAACCAGACAAGAAAAAGTGTATATGACAGGTGCCAGGTTAATTCATACAAGTGGGAATCGGACTGAATATAGAATGTTCAGCCAGGAAATGAAATTAAAAAGAAAATAAGAGAGTCAAAAATAATGTATGAGAAGAGACTGTCAGTCAGCACAAAAGGGAATGAAAACATCTTCTATAGGCATGTGAAGAACAAAAAGGATAATGAGATGAGGGGGGAAGATGATTAGGGAGCAAACAGTGGATCCATGCACGGAAGCAGAGTCCATGACTGAGGAACTAAATTAATATTTTTCAATTGTCTTTTTTAAAAATAGATTTAGAGTACCCAATTCATTTTTTCCAATTAAGGGGCAATTTAGCGTGGCCAATCCACCTACTCTGCACATTTTTGGGTTGTGGGGCCAAAACCCACGCAAACACAGGGAGAATGTGCAAATTCCACATGGACAGTGACCCAGAGCCGGGATCGAACCTGGGACCTTGGCGCCATGAAGCTATAGGGCTAACCCACTGAGCCACCGTGCTGCCCCTTTTCAATTGTCTTCAACGAGCCACAATAATATAGAAAGGTGAAAGTTGAGAGAGCAAATGTCCTAAAATTTAACAAAGAGGAATTATTAGAAAGGTTGACTGTACTCAAAGTTAATAAGTCACCAAATGGGATGCATCAGAAGAAGTGGAGGAATATATGGATGGAAATTCATAGAATTTACAGTGCAGAAGGAGGCCATTCTGCCCACCGAGTCTGCACCGGCTCTTGGAAAGAGCACCCTACCCAAGCCCATACCTCCACCCTATCCCCATAACCCAACCTCACACGAAGGGCAATTTGGACCCTAAGGTCAATTTAGCATGGCCAATCCACCTAACCTGTGTGAATTGCGCTTTCACGTATCTGATCGTCAGTCCAGAAGTAAAACACTCGAACACGTCAGTAACGAATATTCGTTTATTTACGGCCGGGACAAATCTCTAAGCAGTCGGGTAACCACCTTCGAGAAGTGCCCAAAATCCCAGAATAAGGACGGTATCTTTATACATCTTACAGCTTAGGGGTGGTCCCCTTAAATTCCTAGATACACCTATGATTTGGCAAGGATCCAGAACATGTACATATATGGAATTATTCTTCGAGGTCGGGAGGTTATTTTTGACATAATCATTAGCACAAGTCACTATCAATATTAATACAAAGGTTTTTGTATCCCATGGCCATCTGGCTTATCTCATTCCAAGGCCCTTCCTTTTACATTTCAATGTTTATTTGTTCCAACTGGTCAAATGAGCTTAATTACGTTATCTCTGCAATAAAGTAACGGTTCCCATTCATTCCATTCTTTGCCTTTTTGACCTCTCTGCTTTCACAAATGCGGGTCAGGCCATTAAGTGGAGCCAAGCTACACTCCCTATATTCCATCCCATAACCTTCTGACATCTTTGCTTTCACAGATGCCGGTCAGACACACTCCCTTTATTTCATCCCTTGACCTGTTGACATCTCTTTCACAGAGCTTTTCAGAACTGTTATATTAACCCTATCAGCGAAGTTCCAAATGAAATCCACTTCTACATTCCCCCCTTTGATCATTCCTTGATCACATAACACTCAGGATACTTTAGATGGAAATGAGAGCGAGGCGGAGGTACTCCTCCTCTACTAGGCTCCGGCAGGATGCCACTTCCTCATATAGGTCAGGGGTAGGTGGAACCAGTTTTTCTTTTTTGTCTAGGGCGGATCTCTGAAGCATCTGTGGTAATGCAGTGGCACCCAAACGGTTGCATAGGCATTTCACACCAGTAGCTATGATACAGAGCAACAAACAGATGGTAACGAAGATAATGAGCCCATGGAATAGGTAAGTGGCCCAAGAATTGGACCACATCCAGCTCCACCAGTCAGCCTGACCGGCGAGTCGCAAGCGCTGTACTCCATCTCTGATATGGGTTACCAGACGCGTGATATTCTCTGAACTGTCTGGAATGTAAGTGCAATATTCGGTCCCTATGATAGCACAAGTCCCCCCTTCTTTGGCTAGTAAATAATCCAGGGCCATGCGATTCTGTAGGGCTACCGTTCGTACGGCTACCAACTCTGCACTGAGTTCACTAAATCCCTCCGCGGTGTCATTTGCAACCTGTTCCAATAGGTCGCGGAGGAGCGCGTACTTCTTGAGGGACCAGATGGCGCCTATTTGGGGCCATAAGAGGGAAGTCACCACCTCCCACGGTGGCACTGACCTCTGGGCTCGAAAGTGGGGATGATGTTCGAGCTGGGCATAGTGTGTAGTACCCGGAACAACGAAACCCAAGTAGCACGACCCTGCCCAGTCAGTGGGGAGCCAGGGGTAAGCCTTATGGCCACAAATGAAGTAGGTGCCATTATAGGAGGTGAGGCTAGTTACCATCGAGGAGGTCCATATTTGGGTCCAATCAGGGCCCCCTGTGTGGTTGATAATGTTATTGATGTTTGCGTGGCCTTTCCAGTCAGTAAGACCAAAAGTGTACTTACATGAACTGGTTCCTAACACATATGTTCCAGGAGTTCGTACTTCCCGGAGTAAGCAGACCGTTCCGGTCTGGGGGTTCTGGATATTGATCTGCTGAGTAAGATGGCTGTTGCCAACCAAAGAAATCCCGCAAAGGGTAGCCGGCACTCCGCCATTCTTGGGCTGCTTCCCTGTGGTTTACAGAGGAGGACCTGGAGGCCCTGGTTGGTAAGGCAGAGTGACTAGTTACTGTCCTGTTCTGGAATATAACCCATTCAGCCGTCTGTTCAATCGAGAAAGGAACAGATATCAAGGGAACGCCTCCATGGGCATGGGTCGGGACCTGTGTACATACCCAGCAAGAGGAGACACCCACTTTCTTAGCATAGACATAGGACATAAACAGAAAAGAATTTGCCGTTACATGGTGCGTTGCCCGCTTCCTTCTGGAAGGCGAGTAGGGGTGAGTAGTCCTTGATGGTAAAATTTGTACCCTGTCCTTATCAATGCACCGGTGGTTCCACCTGCATGTGCGGCGATCGTACATTAGAACCATGTACGTAATCAGGAATCGGCGCTTCTGGTCGTCGGGAGGAACGGTGGTCGGGCAGGTTTTGATAGCGGTGGTGATCCATCGGAAATCTGTCGTTGTTCCACATCGTGGGGTCCCTTCCCGGCACATGGGTGGGTGTCGGCTTCCGTACAGGCATCTCCTTCCTTCGGATGCAGCGAGAGAGAGCAGGGTGGCGAGTATTGTGACGGCGAAGAGGGGCCTCATCCTGGTACTCGTGTTCCTAGGACTTAAAGGAAAAGTTTAGAACATCATGGATACTTAATTAACTTACAATGGTGCATATGTACCCATGCGTTCCGGCCCTCCACTTTTGCTGCAGTGGGGGTAGTGAGTAGAACCTGTAGGGGACCCTCCCATCGAGGTTCCAAACCTTTACGTGTCCAATTTCGAATTAGGACATAATCCCCAGGGTTGATGGAGACGTCATGAGTAATGGAGGGGACTTCTTCCTGGGTGGCACGAACTCGGTAGTGTAATCCTTTCAAAATTCTAGTTAGTGTTAATATATAATTAGCCATCTCGGTAGTCATGTAATGGAATTGAACATTCCGTGGAACACTGCTGTCCCAAGGCGTTCGAAAGGGTCTGCCATATAGTATTTCCGCTGGGCTTAGGCGAGTTTTTCCTGCGGGGGTGGCACGTAGCTGGAAGAGTGCTAAAGGAAGGAGTTTGAGCCAAGTGGCCCCAGTGTCTGCTTGTAGTTTAGCGAGTTTAGTCTTTAGAGTCTGATTAGCCCTTTCCACCACTCCAGCGGCTTGTGGTCTGTAGGCACAATGAAACTGTTGCTTTATTCCAAGCAGAGCACAGAATTCCTTATTGATTTGACCTATGAAGTGGGGACCATTGTCAGAGCTCAGCCGGGCTGGAATTCCAAATCGCGGAACAATTTCTCGCATTAACACCTTAACTACTGTCGAGGCCTTGTTATCCGTAGTCGGGTAGGCCTCGATCCATTTGCTAAAAGTGTCCACAATGACTAACACATATTTATAGCATTGACATCTTTCCAACTCAATGTAATCCATTTGTAGGGTCTCAAATGGACCCTCAGGTAAGGGGGTCGTGCCAGGATCACAGGGGACGGCCTTACCGGGGTTGTGCTGTTGACAGATTAGGCACCGACTGCTAATTTGTTGGGCCATTTCTTGCAGTCGTGGGTGCCACCAGCTTTTTAACAATATGTCCCCTGTGGCACGAGCTCCACAGTGAGTTGCAAAGTGTACACATTCGGTCACCCAGGCTGCTAATGCATCGGTCATACATGTTTGTCCTACCGGGGTGACCCACAGCTTATTTTCGATATCATATATACATCCTAAGTTTTTCCACATATTTACAGCAGTTGCAGGAGCGTCCTCCTGCATTTGGATTATGTCAGCAATGGTTGGCATAGGTTTTTCAGAGGGGGACTTTCCCGAGGGGGTTTTAGTCTGCCTCATCATTCTAGGCACCATTAGTTTGCCAGATTTAGAAATTTCTTTTGCCTTCTCGTCCGCTCTCCTGTTGCCCGTTTCCACCAGTCCTGTGCCTTTTGTATGCGCTGCGTATTTTATCACCGCTATCTTGTCTGGGAGCATAAGGGCCTGCAATAACTGGGTTACTAACTGCTGGTGTGAGATGGGTGTACCAGCGGAGGTTAGAAATCCTCTGTTTTTCCATCACCGTCTTGATCGATGATTGCATAACCAGATTGTCTATCCCCCCTTTCGCCGACGGAAGAACTTCCATCGGTGAAAAAGGAACAATCTGCACTTGGGAGGGGTATATCGGAGAGGTCGTCTCGAACCGAGGAGACTTCCTGCAACAGTTGCAGACAGTCATGAGTTGGGTCGAGCATGTCTGTGGGAGGATGCGTCAAAAAGTCAGCAGGGTTGATAGTGGTGCAGTGGGCAAACTGGACCTTTGGGTTATTAAGGAGAGCAATCTCATATCTATTCTGACGAGCCATCGTGAGATGCTGAGTCTGTAGCTGTCCCAAAAGGGCCGTAACAGAATGGGAACTATAGACAGTAATATCTTGTTGGAGGGTAATATTAGCAGCCGATTGCAGGCTGTTGTAGATAGCTGCAAGAATTTGGGTACAGATAGGATATCCAAGGGCTACCGGATCGAGTTTAGAGGAGTAGTATGCAACCGGGCGACAGCAGTCGCCGTGGCGTTGGATCAGGACAGCTGTGGCGCAGTCGGCAAGGACTGTGCAATAGAGCTGAAAAGGGCGATCATATAAGGGTCGACCAAGGGCAGGGGCTTGGAGGAGTGCCTCCTTGAGGCGGTTCTGCTAGTGACTGTTTGTGATCAGCGGGCACTAGGACCCTGCGGAGCCATGCAGTGTCAATTTCAACGCAGCAGTTTCGAAACTGCCCAGCACAAATCCTTTATCTGTTTATTCTGAGACCAATGTAGTTCTGAACATACTGAGTTACTCATAATACTGATCACATTCCAGGGGCGGTGGCGGAGGTGGCCGTGGAGGCTGTGGAGGCTGTGGGGGCTGTGGAGGCTGTGGAGGCTGTGGGGGCTGTGGAGGCTGTGGAGGCTGTGGAGGCTGTGGGGGCTTCTGACGTCCCCCGCAATTGAACAGATGTTCCTCATCCCCATCGTCCCCCTCCTCCCAACCTTGCTTCGCATTGCTGACCGGCGCCGGGGTAGGATTAGCATTCTTACGTTTCTTATATTCTTTACATTCCCTTTTTAAGACCTCTACTGTTTTAACAATTCCCCCTTTGGTGAGGCCAATACCCAATTTTGAGGCATTTGCCTGCCAGCTAGCCAGTATAGATGCATCTTTCATTAACTGACAGTATTCCCTCCACAAGGCAATTAATTTCTTTGCGGTGGGTTCTTGATAATACAGAAAAATGTGTCATTTGAAACATGAAAGTCTGGCAATATCTGGTTTAAGAGGGTACAGGGAAAGATCCCACAAAAGGTTAATAGCAGCTGCAAAGAGCAGGGTTATAAAATGCAGATTCTTGCTCACAAGCAGGTTTCAGCAGAAACAATGGCTCACACCTTCATGGAATGTAACTATCGCAGAAAGCATCTGAAAAAGCATGGATGAGAGTTTCAATTGCATTAAGGGACGAATGTTTAAAACAGGCAAGTCTTTCAAGTCACAACCAAGTTAAATTTTAGCATACAGCTAAGAGCAAAGTTTCACACCTTAATTGAAATAAACTCTCTTAGTAAACAGCTGGAAAGAATTGAAGATGCTCAGTCGAATTTAGTGTCAATTTCAGGGGTAAAATTCTACGAACATCAAGTTAATTAAAAGAAAATTGGAGATGACCTGGCTACGAGAAACATCATTTAAGTCAAAATCAAAGGCAAAGTTATGAACTGGGGACAATTGGAAAATTAAACGATTTGAAATCACAGAAATAAAAGTTAACTATTGAAACAAAAGCATTTTTTAAATCAAATCTGAGAGGAGACGATATGCCTGAAATGAATAATTAGTTGTAGTAAGATGTTTACATCAAAGATACTTTTAAACTATCAAAGTGAAACAAGCCCATATACAATACAGTCGTTAAAACTTAATAACTCTTCGAAAGAGAATATAAACCCAGGGAGCAGAAGCAGCAGCACTCTGCAACAGCAACAGGAGAGAGAGAGAGAGAGAGAGAGAGAGAGAGAGACGCAGCCTGCTGGAGAAAGACAAGGAAAGCAGCCGAGTTTAAACAGCTAATACAACTCAAGAAGACCAGATTTTAAGTGGTTATTAGCTTACTTCACTTCCTTAATAACACAGGACCCAGGACACCAATGCTATTAAGGGGTAAGTAGGTAAAACTCTTCGGTGAAGGTATGGGTTATACCGGGGGATAGGCTCCGAGAACCCCGCCCGTAACTTCCAGAGAACGCTGCCTGGAATCACGGCGGCAGTCCCGTCCGGAGCCCACAGCCCGTTAACCGTCCCCTAGCAATCCTGAGAACCCCGCCCGTAACTCCAGCGAACGCTGCCTGGAATCACGGCGGCTCCTCAGGCTGCCCCTAGCAGTCCTGGCAACCCCGCCCGTAACTCCAGCGAACGCTGCCTGGAATCACGGCGGCAGTCCCAGGCTGCCCACAGCCCGTTAACCGTCCCCTAGCAATCCTGAGAACCCCGCCCGTAACTCCAGCGAACGCTGCCTGGAATCACGGCGGCTCCTCAGGCTGCCCCTAGCAGTCCTGGCAACCCCGCCCGTAACTCCAGCGAACGCTGCCTGGAATCACGGCGGCAGTCCCAGGCTGCCCCTAGAGACGATAACCACAGGGTTCACTCACTTACCCTCTTTAAAACGGGTTCGCTGGACTGACCTGGATCTCGCAGAGGCTTCTCGACAAACCAACGGCAAGGCTGAGCAACGATCAAACTAGTAGTAGGCGAATACCAAGGTGGAAAAGAAATTTTTACTCACGTTGGGGGCCAAATTCGTCCTCTACTTTGAACGAGCTCAGTCAATTACGCCGGTTAGTTGCGCAGACCCCTCTGGAGATCCCCGTACGGGCCACCAAATGTGAATTGCGCTTTCACGTATCTGATCGTCAGTCCAGAAGTAAAACACTCGAACACGTCAGTAACGAATATTCGTTTATTTACGGCCGGGACAAATCTCTAAGCAGTCGGGTAACCACCTTCGAGAAGTGCCCAAAATCCCAGAATAAGGACGGTATCTTTATACATCTTACAGCTTAGGGGTGGTCCCCTTAAATTCCTAGATACACCTATGATTTGGCAAGGATCCAGAACATGTACATATATGGAATTATTCTTCGAGGTCGGGAGGTTATTTTTGACATAATCATTAGCACAAGTCACTATCAATATTAATACAAAGGTTTTTGTATCCCATGGCCATCTGGCTTATCTCATTCCAAGGCCCTTCCTTTTACATTTCAATGTTTATTTGTTCCAACTGGTCAAACGAGCTTAATTACGTTATCTCTGCAATAAAGTAACGGTTCCCATTCATTCCATTCTTTGCCTTTTTGACCTCTCTGCTTTCACAGATGCGGGTCAGGCCATTAAGTGGAGCCAAGCTACACTCCCTATATTCCATCCCATAACCTTCTGACATCTTTGCTTTCACAGATGCCGGTCAGACACACTCCCTTTATTTCATCCCTTGACCTGTTGACATCTCTTTCACAGAGCTTTTCAGAACTGTTATATTAACCCTATCAGCGAAGTTCCAAATGAAATCCACTTCTACACCTGCACATCTTTGGACTGTGGGAGGAAACCGGAGCACCCGGAGGAAACCCACGCACACACGGGGAGAACGTGCAGACTCCACACAGACAGTGACCCAAGCCGGGAATCGAACCTGGGACCCTGGAGCTGTGAAGCATTTGTGCTAACCATTATGCTACTGTGCTGCCCAAATTACAGACGTATGGCTATAATCTTTTTATCTTTCTTGTCGATGGTGCCAGAGGACAGGAAAATTGCAAATGTTACACTTGTGACCTAAAAATGAAAATAATAAACACAGTAACTGTGGAACAGCTAGTTTAACCTTAGTGGTGGGAACCCTTATTAATACTGCAGCCAATTACACAATTAACAGTCCTTGGACAAATTCTGATCAATTAAGGAAAGCCAGCATGGATTTGTTGAAGCCAAATTGTGTTTAAACAATTTTACTTTTTTAATAAGGCAACAGAAAGAGTTGCTATGGGTAATACAGTTGTTGTACATAGATTTCCAACAGGTATTTGATGAAGTACAGTTCATTAGACTTGCCAGAAAAGCTGAAGCCCACAAAATAAAAGGGGTAGACGACAGTGTGGATATAAGGTTGGCTGAGTAACATGAAACAGTGTTGTGGCGACTTCTTACCTTTTGGACTGAAGGAAGGTTTACAGTGGGGTCATCTGAAGGTCAGTACTTGGACCACTTTTTTTTGATATTCCATATTAATGATCTGGACATGGGTGAACAGGCCACAATTTAAAAATTTGTAAATGGCATCACATTTGGAAATATTGGTGTGGAGAATTGCAATCCATTACAAGAAGGCATAGAGAAGTTGCTTGAATGGGTGCACAAGTGGCCAATGATATTTTATGATGTGGAGATGCCGGCGTTGGACTGGGGTGGGCACAACAAGAAGTCTTACAACACCAGGTTAAAGCCCAACAGGTTTGTTTCGAATCACTAGCTTTCGGAGCGCAGCTCCTTCATCAGGTGAGCGATATTTTATGCTGAAAAATGTAAAGGGATATATTTTGGTGGAAAGAATGTGTGCAGGCAATATAAAATGAAGAATATGTTTCAAAAGGAAGTGGAAGAATAGAGATGGTGGCGGAGTAAGTTGAAGCGGTTAAAATCCATTCGAGATTCAGGACTTTGTATTAGTCATAGAGGCTTAGCGTTTCACAGCATGGCAAGTGACCATTCAGACCATTGTGTCTGTGCTGGCCATCGAACACCTATCTATTCTAATCCCATTTTCCAACACTTGGTCTGTACCTTGTACACAATGGCATTTAAAGTGCTCATCTAAATACTTCTTGCATTTTAAGAGAGTTTCCTCCTCTACCATCTTTTCAGGCAGTGAGTTCCAAATTCCCATCAACCTCTGGATGAAAAAGCTTTTCCTTAAATCCCCTCTAAATCTCATCCCCCTTACTTTAAATTTATGCTTCCGATCACTGACCACTCTACTAAGGGGAAATGTTTCATCATAGAATCCCTACAGTGCAGAAGGAGGCCATTTGGCCCATTTTGTCTACCCTGTCCCTCTGAAAGAGCACTGTACCTAGGTCCACTTCCCACCCACACTGCCCTAGCCCCACAACCCAGCATGCACATCCCTGGAGACTAAAGGAAAATTTAGCACGGCCAATCCATCTAACCTGCACACCTCATGACTGTGCGAGGAAGTACCTGGAGGTAACCAATACAGACACGGGTAGAACATGCAAACTCCACACAGACAGTTACCCAAGGTCAGAATCGAACCTGGACCCCTGGCGTGGTGAAACAGCAGTGCTAAACCACTGTGCCACCGTGCCAGCCCTGTGCCATCATGCCACCCATTTCTTCCTATTTACCCTATGTCCCTCATGATTCTGTGCATCTCAATAAGATCACCCTTCCGCCTTCTCTATTCTAAGGAGAACGGTAGCATAGTGGTTAGCACAAATGCTTCACAGCTCCACGGTCCCAGGTTCGATTCCCGGCTTGGGTCACTGTCTGTGTGGAGTCTGCACATTCTCCCCGTGTGTGCGTGGGTTTCCTCCGGGTGCTCCGGTTTCCTCCCACAGTCCAAAGATGTGCAGGTTAGGTGGATTGGCCATGATAAATTGCCCTCAGGGTCCAAATTGCCCTTAGTGTCGGGTGGGGTTACTGAGTTATGGGGATAGGGTGGAGGTATGGGCTTGGGTAGGGTGCTCTTTCCAAGAGCCGGTGCAGACTCGATGGGCCGAATGGCCTCCTTCTGCACTGTACATTCTATTTAAAAAAAAAAAAATCCTAACCAGATTTCTCTTCACAGCTGAAATGTTCCAGCCCAGGCAATATCAGGGGTCTTTAAACATGCACCCTAAGGTCTTTCTGGTCCTCTATACATCCCAGATTCTGACCATTCATTGTATATGTGCTTTCATTGTTAGTCTTCCAAAAATGCATCACCTCACACTTTTCAGGGTTAAATTCCGTTTGCCACTGTTCTGGCCACCGGACCAGCTCGTCTATATTGCCCCGTAACCTAAAGCTTTCCTCCTCGCTATTTATCACACAAGCAATGTTTGTGTAAACTGCAAACTTACGGATCATATCCCCACAGTCACATCTCGATCATTGATGTACATTACAACATGGTGGCACAGTGGTTAGCATTGGTGCCTCATGGCACCGAGGAGCTGGGTTCGATCCCGGCCCTCGGTCACTGTCCATGTGGAGTTTGCATATTCTCCCCAAATATATAAAAGGTAGGTGGATTGGCCACACTGAATTGCCCCTTCATTGGAAAAGGAAACTGTGGCCAGAGAGGATTTGAAAGGTTATGTCAGAGCTCCTTCCATTTTATCCCTTGCTTTATACAGTAGCACGGTAGCACAGTGATTACCACATTTTCTTCATAGCACCAGGGACCTAGGATCGATTCCCGGCTTGGATCACTGTCTGCATGGAGTCTGCATGTTCTCCTCATGTCTGCTCCCACAAGTCCTGAAAGACATGTTAGTTCAGTGAACTGGGCATTCTGAATTCTCCCTCAGTGTACCCAAACAGATGCCGTAGTGTGGCAACATGGGGTTTCACAGTAACTTCATTGCAGAGCCTATTTGTGACACTAATCAGAATATTATTATTATTAGGATGCATCTAATTTAGGCCTGGAGATTTATCCACTTTTAAACCTTCTGGAACCACTAACACCTGATCCCTCTCAATGCTAATCTGCTAAATTATATTACAGTCCCTCTCCCTGCTTTCTATACCTGCACCGTCCAGCTCCAAAGTGAATACAGATGCAAAATATTAATTTAATATCTCACTTACGACTCCACATGCAGATTGCCACTTTGGTCCCTAATGACCCCTATTCTTTCCCTAGTTACCCTCTTGCCCTTAATATACTTAAAAAGCACTTTGGATTTACATTTATTTTGCCAACCAGTGTATTTTAATGCCCCCCATTGCTCTCCTAATGTCTTTTTTAAGTATCCCCCTGCACTTTCTATATTCCTCATAGGCATTCCTTGTTTTGAGCACCCTGTATCTGCCATTGGCATTCCATTTATTCTGTAATCAATTGTGTATATCCCTTGACATCCAGGGCTCTCTAGACTTTTTAGTTCCGCCCTTTGTCTTTACAGGAACATGGTGGCTTTGTACTTTCTTTATTTCTTTTTATGAATTATTCCCACTGTAAGTTAGATATATAGAATTTACAGTGCAGAAGGAGGCCATTCGGCCCATCGAGTCTGCACTGGCTCTTGGAAAGAGCATCCTACCCAAGGTCACCACCTTCACCCTATCCCCATAACTCAGTAATCCCAACAAACACTAAGGGCAATTTTGGACACTAAGGGCAATTTATCATGGCCAATCCACCTAACCTGCACAACTTTAGACTGTGAGAGGAAACCAGAGCACCCGGAGGAAACCCACGCACACACGGGGAGGATGTGCAGACTCCGCACAGACAGTGACCCAAGCTGGAATCGAACCTGGGACCCTGGAGCTGTGAAGCGATTGTGCTATCCACAATGCTATCGTGCTGATGTGGATTTTCCTACAAATAGCTTCTCCCAGTCCTCTTTAGCCCAATGCTGTCTTGGGCTATTACAACCAGCCTTCCCCCTATTCAGAATCTTTATTTCCAATCCATTGTTGTTATTTTCCATAGCTACCTTAAATCTTACCAAGTTATGGTCACTATCACCAATATGCTCCCTCACTGACACTTCTACCTGGCTTCAATCCTTAAAGTTAGGTCACATGCCACCCTCTCTCTTGTATGACTTTCAGCGTGCTTGCTCAAAAAACTCACTTGCATTTTAAGAATTCCGCCCCTCTAAGCATTTCATCCTTTGTCTATCCCTTTCAATATTGGGGAAATCAAAATCCCCTATTATTATAACCCTATTGTTTTGTGCTTTTCTGAGATTTGTCTACATATCTGCTTTTCTATCTCTCCCTAACTGCCTGGGGGCCTATAGCACACTCCCAGCAACATGACTGCCTGCTTTTTGTTTTTATGTTCCACCCATATGACCTCAATTGAGGAGCCTGCTAAGATATAATACTTCTCACTGAAGTAATTAACTCCCTGATCAATATTGAAACACTATCTCCTCTGTTACACACACCCAACCCCTGATCTTGCCTGAAGATTCTATTCCCTGGAATATTGAGTTGCCAGTCCTGGCCCTCCCTCAACTATGTCTGTGTGATAGCAATATCATACTCACATGTGTTAATCAGTGCCTTCAGTTCATTTACCTTATCTGTTGTTAAGACTCCTTGTATTGAAATAAATGCCACCCAGCTTTACCATTTTCGCTTGTACCTTAACATGTCTCTCTTCAATCTGCCTGGTCGACTAACTTGGTTTTTCTTCTATAATTGGCTGAGTAATCATCTAGGTCACTGTAGCTGGGCAAGACCACTTCCTGGAGATGGAAAAGTTCAAAATCAAAAGAGCACCCCTTTCCTCTCTGCACCAAATTTCCACTTTGTCCTAAATATTCCCAAATTTTCTGGCTGTTCTCATCAGTGGGATTTCTGGTCTTGTCGATGGCAACCCCCCACCGCTGATGTCCTGGTGACAGGGGGAGGGGGGATACATACAATGAGAAACCTGTTGAAAGTTGCCTGACCTGAAGGTCTTGCCGCTGGCCGCTGGCAAGCCACCCCCTCCGCCGTGAAACACGCCAAAGGGGAAGTGAAAATCCCACCTATTCACTCTGGCTGTGTCTCACTCAGGTCATGTCTCTCCTCGTGCATGTGTGCCCACTTACGGATTGTACACTTCAACAGTCCCGTTCTTATACAGGGCTGCGATGAGTCACTCACTAGTTTCACTTCAACAATAACCAACATCTATTCAGGCCCTTTTCAGGTTTCAGGTGATTATCCGTCACTCAGTCAGCTAAGTAACTTTTAAAAGACTTACCCGTTCAATTCCCACTTTGCTCCAAATTACACTCACTCTGGTTGTGTTTCACTCAGGCAATACCTCTCCCAGTGCTCTAGCACCTGTTTGCTAAATAAAGACATAAAATACAAAAATAAGACAGTTATGATGAACATTTACCGAACACTGACTCAGACTCAACTGGAATATTGGGCCGCCAGGGGGTCAGAGAATCGCCCAGGGCCGGCGTCAATCCCGCCCCCGCCGTGGCCCGAATTCTCCGCCACCCGGGAATCGACGGCGGCGGGAATTGCGCCGCGCCGGCCAGCGGGCCCCCCGCGGCGATTCTCTGGCCCGCGATGGGCCGAAGTCCCACCGCTGACAGGCCATTCCTGCTGGTGGGAATCAAAGCACATCTGGTGCCGACGGGATTGGCGGCGCGGGCGGGCGCCGGGGTCCTGGGGTAGGCGATCTGGCCCCGGGGGGGTGCCCCCACGGTGGCCTGGCCCGCGATCGGGGCCCACCGATCAGCATGATGCCAGTATGATGTCAGCAGCCGCTGACTCACCGGCGCATGCGCGGACGTCCGCCCCTTTGGGGAGGCCCGACGCCGGAGTGGTTCACGCCACTCCGTCCCGCCGGGACCCCTCACCCCACTGGGTAGGGGAGAATCCCGGCCATTGTGTCCAATTCTGGGCTCTGCACTTTGGGAAAGGTGTGAAGTCTTTAGTGAGGGTATTTTATGAGAATACTTCCAGAAATGAAGGAATTCAGTTACACAGACAGATTTGGGAAACTGTGCATATTCTCCTCAGCAAAGAGAATGTTGAGAAGAGAAGTGCTCAAAATCATGAAGCGGCTAGACACAGTAGATAAAGAGAAACCGTTCTCATTAGCAGAAGTCTCAAAAACATGAGGGCACTAATTTAAAGTGATTGGCAAAAAGAATCAATGGCAATGTGAGGAAAAGTTTTTTTATGCAGCGCGTGGCTAAGTCTGGAGTGCACTCACTGGTGTCTGGCAGCGGCAGATTCAATCATGACTTTCAAAAGGGAATTGGACATGTACTTGAGGAGAAAAGAATTGCAGAACTACAAGAAAGGGGCTGGGGAAGTGGCACCAGTTTCTCTTGAAGAGAGGTAGCATGGAAAAGATGGGCCAAATGGCCTCCTTCAGTGCTATTACCACCCTATGAGTCTATGATTCTGAGTTATAAAGAGACCAACATTGCTTTTAAATTGACAATCTTACCACGACACCACCAAACTTTAAAAGAATAGAGAACACAAGGTAAATTGGAAAATAATAGTAAGATGTCTTTAAGGGATATCAGCATGACATAGTAGAAGGGAAATGTGTCATATGATGCAGTCTTACTTTCGTATTTGCATTGAGCAGAGCACACACGCAGCTCAGATGCGTTCAACTTTTATACCCATGCCTGACTGTTCTCATGTGCCTCGGCTTAATAAATGTGCCCACAACATGCCGGCCCAATCCATTTTGAGTGACTGGTTCTTTGTATCTGATACAGTAAATAAGCCCAATATATTATAACATTATAATAACATTACAATAGTGAATGTTCATGTGAATCAGTTGGCCCAACTAATGTGTTCCATGTTATAGTAACTGCATAAGTCTTTGATGAGGGACTGCTCCCTTGAGCTATCAAAGACTTCTTTATTCAGCCAAAAGTTAGAATCTGGAACTGATTACTGTAGTGACCTTTGTACATGTAAATACATGATTGGTTGATGTGCAGTCAGTACAGTCATATGATCACTAGAGGGCAAACTAACAAGGAGTATATAAGCAAGCTCAAGCAGTTTACCCGCTCTCTTCATGTGTGTTGTAGCTAGAGGATAGAAGTGTGACCAGCTCAGACTGTAGAGTATTATGTTCATTGTTAATTTAATTCAATCTTAGTTAATTCAACTACTACTCAAAGTATTAAAGTAAAGAACTCACAAGTATATTATTTTGTGACTCAATAAATAATTTGTCATCAACTGGAAGACTTTGAGTGTTTATCATCAAAGCTAAGTATAACGCGGCAAGAGTTATATATTACACCCCTGCAATATAACAATTACCACATGGAATAGGTGGTGCAAATAGCTTGAATTCCTATAATAGGAAGCAAGATAACAATATAAGGGGGAAAGAATGACAAGGTTATACTGACAGGATTAGGTGAAGAGGGTGGTATGAGGCTCATGTGGAACATAAACAGCAGCATGAATTAGTTGGGCAGAATGGTCTTTCTCTTTTATGTAATTCTACGTAACTGTTATTTGTTACAGAAAAAGAAGACCAAGAGTGCGGAAGATGTCGATTTTAATTTTCCTTAATAATCATTAGGCAAAGTAGATCACTCTGCCATAATAGAACAATCTTAATTTTCATTCCATTGCTTTCAATGCAGTGAAAATGGGACAAGTTTTATAATCGATGGCTGATCCATTCCATTAAAGTAACAACCAGGCAGTGAAGGCGAAAATCTATACCAAGGAGTTCTGTATTTTTGAGGTACTGGAAAAGAGTTAGAGTGGACGACTTCAACGAGACTTGATATTAACACAGTTTAATCTATTCACATTGTCAGTGAATGATAATTTCTTGGTATTCCAAAGTTTATTCAATTTTAAAAAAATCTTTTTTATGAAGTTAGAAGAATTAAGAATTTATGTTCTTTCTCAAAAATTATTCAGGTTTCTTATCAAAATCAAATCAGTGTTTGAAATACAGCATTCTGATGGAGCACGGCACTATCAAATTCAGTTAAGGATCTTCAAGCTGCATTTAAGTCATGTGGTCATCTGCTATTCAAACAGAATAGTGCATTTTTCTCAGATGTCAAAAGGCATGAAAAAAACAGGATTGAACAGTAAGGTGGCCTCAGTCTTTTTGAAGAATTTGGCTTCAAACCTGATATAATAGTTTACCTATCAACAAGAGCTTACATTTATATAGCACATTTAAACATTTGAAATATAGAAAAAAATATTTCAATGTCGTTCACAGGAGCGCGACATAAGCCATATGAGGAGGTATTAAGACGGCTGATCAAAATCGCCAAAGCTTGGTCAATGCATTAGGTTTAAAGGAGTGTTGGGGGTATACGGTGGCGCAGTACTTAGCACTGCTGCCTCACGGCGCCAAGGACCCAAGTTCAATCTCAGCCCCGGGTCACTGGCTGTGTGGAGTTTGCACATTCACCCCGTGTCTGCATGGGTTTCCCCCCAACCCAAACATGTGCAGGGTAGATAGGTTGACCACGCTAAATTGTCCCTTAATTTGAAAAGAGAATTGGGTACTCTTAAAATTTTTTTTTAAAGGTTTGTAGGAGTGTCTTGAAAGAGGTGAGCAGGAGAGAAAATCGGACAGCCTTAGGGAAGGAATCCAGGGGTGAGATTCTCTGGCCGCGCCTGCCTGGTGACCGGAGAATCCTGCCCAGGGTCAATGGACTTCTCCATTGTCTGCATCTCACCCGTGGCGATCTCGCCCATGGTTCACAGGGCAAGGAAACTAGGCCCCAGTTCTCACACATAGAGGATATTTCTGGAGACCGGTGAGTTCCTACATGTCGGAGATCCCTGCAGAATTGCAGAACCACAAGTAGATAATGGAGGAGTTTGTGTGCTCCATAAGTCAAAGGATTTTGAGTGTATGAACTCCTCCATTGGGTGCCTCACTGTTTGGACAGTTATGTGTGAATGGAGGACCAGCATACCAAAATTTGCAGTAAAACTGAGACTCTCTGTAGCAATGATCATTCAGTGTCACCGATGGTGCAGATATGCATGGAGTGGACACCAGCTCCATCCTAGCTGGTGGCCACATCCAGCATAACAAGGCTGAAGCAGTTGAAGATGCTGATGAGAGCGCCGCCCTTCAGGGGCAACCTGTGTCATTTTGCTTTTTGGCCCCTCTGATCATCCGTGCGGTAAGGCTCCAAAATGACACAGGCTCAACCAGTTTGTAGATCCACGAATACCTCCACAATGAAGACAGGAGCAACAAGCAACTCAGACTTCTGCAGAGACAACTTAGGGCTGTCTCCAACTCATCCTCAACCATAGGGGGAGCATCCCCTACGAGTGGACATGAACGTCCCTTACAGCCATGCCACCCTGCCAATCACCATGAGCCCTGAAATAGCCTCAGTGATCTTTGTTCAATGGCTGGGCACCAGGCTCCTCTGGAAATTCCCCTTTGCCCTCATCCTCATTCGTCTACAAGTAATAATAATCATAATCTTTATTACTGTCACAAGCAGGCTAACATTAACACTGCAATGAAGTTACTGTGAAAATCCTGTGGTCACCACATTCCGGCGCCTGGTCGGGTATACAGAGGAAGAATTTAAAATGTCCAATTCACCTAACAGCACGTCTTTCGGGACTGTGGGAGGAAATTGGAGCACCCAGAGGAAACCCACATAGACACGTGCAGACTCTGCACAGACAGTGATCCAAGTTGGGAACTGAACCTGGGTCCCTGGCGCTGTGAAGCAACAGTGCCAACCACTGTGCCAGTGCCACTCAATAATGGTGTTGTAGCTTCCTCCTATTCATCCAGCTCTGGAGGTCTTTGCATTATCAGAAAGTGCAACTTGCATCAAATGTCCCCACTACCAAATGACCCTGGCTGGAGGGCACCATGCAACTGTCAAGACAATGGAGAATCTGATCAGCTAGATGCCAATATTCTGTTGAATGCCGGAACCTGTTAGCAGATGGTTTTGGTTGTATCACCTCTCTGCCTCCATGGCTGGGTATTGGATAGGTTCCAGGAGGCAGCTCTTCAGGGAAAACCTTTATTCCCCAGCAGTCACCCAGAGTCTGGATATTGGTGTAAAGAGATGCAGCACTGGGGCTCTCGAAGGATAAAAGCATCACGGCAGCTTCCCGGGAAGTGAGTGCAGACCTGCAAGATGCACGTCTTGTGGTCACAGACAGCTGGACATTCATTGTGTGAAAGTTTTTTCTTTGCAGGAATCTGGTTGTCTGGTCTGTCGGTGCCCTGATGTCTACCTGACGGCAACCCTTTACATGGGACTGATGGGAATCCATTAATGGCAGAAAACCCCAATGCCCTCTATGGCCTCAAAATGGATGCTGTCCCTCAACCTCTGGAATGAGACATCTGTGACCAACCTGATGCCATGATGATCTGCCATCTATGAGATGCCACCCATATATACAATTGGAACTATCCAGAATACATAGAAAATCAGCAGTACAGTACAATAACCTTAATGGTTATAGGTAAGGGACTGTTATGGCTGTCCCGAAATCTCCAATTGTTGTGGACCAGAAAATAAATGTCTAAGACCAACTGCCTGGGATGGGTACAGCCGTCACCGACACTGACATTTTGTCATTTGTAGACTTTTGGGCTAATGCCCAATGTCACACCTTCTTCCCCTTATAGACTGGTGTTGTGCTCCTCTGGCCTGGTCCTGACCAGGGCAATGTATCTGCCAAAGCTCCTGCTAGCTTTTCTGCCCAATATCAGAGTACTCTCTCCCATCCCATACCTCACCTTCCACTTGTTTCACCAGGGCTTCCTCTCCCCATCTCTGATGCCCAAGCGATGCCAACAGCCTCACACCCTTCACAATAGTCCAAAAATTCATCGTTCACAATGCAAGCATCTCAACATCAGCCGTGGCAAGTTGAGCAGCTGAGTTAAAATCTCGTTCTCATAAATGTTGAACAATGTATTGATTAACACTCATGCCTCCCTGCCGTACTCCTGACAGCCAGACCCTAACCCATCTCAGACCATCTATTCTCCTCTTGATTTACAATTGAAAATCTCGAACTGCTGTTCCAAAGTTTGTTATTGAACTCCACACTAAGCTCAATGATCTGGGTTGCCAGCTCCTCCACTCCCACTCTCCCTTTAAAACTCATATCACTTTCTGGGAGAATCAACATGCGTGATCATGATTTTCAGTATTGTGGAGTTTTATTTTGAGCTGGTGCACTTGGTCACCACCTTTGCCCTTCCAATATGGCATGCTTGACCATTGCCTCTGGCAGCAGCAGGCCCACAGCGGCCTGCATCCCAGGGAGCCGATGGTTCTGCGCTTGCTGTAGTGTGTCTGACAGGAAGTCTCACCCATAATGAACTTGAAAATATTGTTCACAAATGCGTTTGTGATACTCATGGGCCGGGTTTCTCCGATCCTGCGGCCACGTTCTGACGCTGGCGTGAAAAGTGGTACAAGCCACTCCGGCATCGACGGGCCTCACCTGGCAGCTATCCACCTCTTCCTGGGGGCCTAGTAAGGTGCCGGAGTGGTCTCCACATCTCCGGCGCCTGTAAGCCAGCGTGACATGGCCAGCGAAAGTTTACGCATGCACGCCATGGCCGGCGCGAGTTCGCGCATGTGCGCCACGGCCGTCGTCAGTTCGCACATGCGAGTGGGTTCCCGTCACTGCGCTGGCCCCCAGACAATATGGCAGAGCCCTACAGGGGCTCGGCACAGAGGAACATAGGCCCCCATGGAAATAGCCCTCCCGCCGATCGGTGGGCCCTGATCGCGGGCCAGGCCACCATGGAGGCCCCTCGCGGGGTCGGATCCGCCTGCACACCCCACCAGGACATCCCCAGCAGACAGAACTCCAAGGACCCACCATGTGGGACCATATGTAACCCACGCCAGGGGGACTCGGCCGAACTCAGCAGCCACTCAGCCTGTCGAGGCCCGGAGAATCCCCGGCGGGGGGGGGGTGCTTTCAACGTCCCCTGACCTGCGTGGTGGCAATCCAGCAGGCACCCGAAAATCAGCGCTGGAGAATCGGAGAGCCGGCATCGTGGCGGCATGGCGCTATACTCGCGCCCCACAGGGAATTCTCCGAACTGGCGCGGGGTCGGGGAATCCTCGCCATGGCCGAGGAGGAGATGCTAGCGTCGCAGTGAACTTACTTCATCACTTTGTAGATGTAGATGAACTAACTCTCCTTTCGCTGCTTCTTCATCACTTTTTCTGATGGCTTCCCTCCAGCTGTCTTGACTCCCTTCTTGGGAGCTGATTTTGAAACTGGTTTCTTACCCTCAGCCATTTTGTTTGCACGCAACCTTGTTATCATGGTGAGAATGAGTCCCTAGACCCTGGTGTCAAACTGCAACAAATTGTTCAATCACTTTACTGAGTCTGATTGTTTATATAGCTGTGGCAAATCAGATAAAAACTCTGCAGTTGGGCCTGGTGTCTCTTTTTATCATTTTTTCTTTACTCTTAGCTTTTCACACTCTTAGCTCATAAATCAGATAAAGTCAGAGGCTGAATATTCTGTAGTGAATGACTCAACTCCTGATTCTCCAAATACTTTGCACCATCTATAAGGTGCAAGTCAGGAACATGATGGAATACTCTTCACTGTCCTGGATGCGACAGTTCTAAAAGCATTCATAAAATTTGGGACCTTCCAGGACAATGATTAATTCTCCATTCAAACACTCAAAATTCACTTCCTCCACCGCTGCCTCACCATACCTGCAGTATGTAACATCTACAGGACGCAGTGTAACAACTCACCAATGTTTCTTCAACAGCACCTCCCAAATCAATGAACTCTGCTGGCTAACAGGACAAGGAAAGCATGACTCCCTTCTCCGCGCTCTCTCATGAGAGCAAGTTAGATATTGCACTTATCACTTAGGGTGAAAGGGGTCAAAGGATATGAGGGAAAGCGGGATTAGGCTATTGAGTTGGATGATCAGCCATGATCGTAATGAATGGCAGAGCAGGCTCGAAGGGGTGAATGGCCTCCACCTGCGCCTATTTTCTGTTTCAATGGGAACACCACCATCTCAAAGTTCCCTTCAAACCAGACGCAAGCCTGACTTGGGAATATACAACCATTTCTTCATCATCACTGGATCAAGATCCTCAACCAACAGCACCCTACCCATCCCCCCCCAACCCAAGCGCACTGTGGCAATATCTTCATCACACAGATTGCAATTCAAAAAGGTGGCCTCACAAGGGCAAGTATCTGTAGGCAATAAAATTAGTCAGCATTTAAAAGAAATTAAAGTATTGCATAAAATTGGTGGAGTTCAGGTACAAATACAGGTGTTATCAAACCCCTGTGTTGGGCCGCTGCCCCTTAACGAGGAGCTGGTATTCCACAATCCCATGGGGAGATAGACCAGGTTGCCCGTGGGTCTCGTCGGGATTATGTGAATCTTGGTCACAGCATCTTTGATCTTACTCAGACCCTCCTGGAAAACCTCAGGGTACTTCCCCAAGACCTTGTATAATACCCCAGTGCACATCCTGAAAATCTGTTGCGAATTGAAACGGAGCCTCTGCAGCCAATTACAGCCCAACAGGCTCAGGCCGGTGTCCGTACCAAGGGCAACCCGACGGACTATTGTCCGTAGGCAACTGGGGCCATTATTGTACTCGTGATGGCTAACGGTTATCCTGTGTACATTGCAAACCACGCCTCAGTGTCACTCAAATTCAGATGCTGGATTCCCCTCCTCACCTTTTCAAACATCTGCCATCCTATCACTGAGACTGCATCCTCTGTGTCCAGTTCCATTACAAGCGAATGACCATTCACCTGCATGGTGACTTTCATGGGGGGCAACCCGTGGTGTGGCGATGCAATTCAACTGCATGCACTCATCTCCGTCAGGCTGCCCTAGGTGGAAGGCCCTGGCTCTAGGCGGGCGCATTCCTCGACTGGGGCAATTTGTTTGTTGGCTGACCCAGCGTTCCTGGTCCCTTGTCCAGCCACCGGCGAAGCACCTCTGTGAACCATCCTGCAGTGCTTCAGAGTTGACGTCTCACCTGGCTGCAGCGTCTCTCAGCCAACAGTTCTGGGCCCACAGCAAGGATTGGATCCATACATTTTTTTCCCAGAAGGCTTCACTCACCTCAATGGGGTGCATTTACATTATTCACCTTCATGTCTGAAGTACCATGAAACTCCTGGACTCTCCTCCGCTCTTTCCCGTGAGAGGGAGATCTTGATGGCCTTTTCAGGTTTAAAAAGGGTTCAGCCAGCAATTTCCGCTGGGTCGTCATGTTATTAACTCTGCACAGCAGGCGGTCCCTTAGCATCTCTGATATGGATGGCGCATAGTTGCAGTGCTCTACCAGTTCTTGCCAGAAACACAGTAACAGACTCCCCCGAGTTCTCTCGACTGTATTGAACTGATATTGTTGGGTAATGACTGATGCATGGGGTCATAGTGGTCTGCCATTGAGGCCACAAATTCATCAAATGTTTTGGAGTCCGGGGCCGCAGGTTAGGTTAAGCTCTTTATGACACTGAAAGTGGGGGCCCCACAAGCAGACAAAGAACCACCTTACCATAGAACCATAGAAGTCCATAGTGCAGAACGAGGCCATTTTGCCCATTTGTCCGCACCAACCCTCCAAAACAGCATCCAAAACAGGGCCACTCCCCTGTCCTATTCCCCACAACCCCACCTAACCTGCACATTTTTGGACGTTAAGGGACAATTTAGCAGGGCCAATCCACCTTCCCACACATCTTTGGAATGTGGGAGGAAAGCTGAGCACCCAGAGGAAACCCATACAGGCACAGGAGAATGTGTAAACTCCACAGAGAGAGGCTTCCAAGGCTGGAATTGAACCCAGGTTTCTGAAGTTGTGATGCAGTCGTGCTAACCTCTGTGTCACCGTGCTTCTGGTGGCCCTGCCCAGTAATAGCATGTACCCTGTAAAAATAACGCATATGCTCCACATACTGAGCCCAGCCTTCTATACTCGCATCAAAAACGTTCAATCTCCCAGAGAGCAACATTTTTGAAATAGCGTGAATCTTGGTCCTCTGTGATGAGATGCAGCTCTGGTCTGAGTGCCCAGCAGCCCCACCTTAGTTCTATTTTATCCTCATCGCCAATATTGTAGTCAAAGAGGGGTGTCGAAAAGGTAAGTCAAACAGTTGATTTCCTGTTCACAGTAAAGAAATACAGCACCTCTGGATCTCGTGGTGGTTACAACAGGGCAAAAGGTTACCAGGGGTAGGCAGGAATGTGGAATGGAGGTTGCAATCAGATCAGCCATGAGCTTATTGAATAGTGGAGCAGGCTTGAGGGGCTCAGTGGTCAACTCCTGCTCCTAGTTTGTATGTTCGCATGACCCAATGGCAAGAAAGGAATAGCAATTTCTTTCCTAGTTTAAGTGCTTTTGAACTTTAGTCACTGCTGTAAAGCCAAAAAAAATTGGCATGCATTTACCTCATAGCAAGGTTGCACACACAGCAGTGAGGTAATGACCACATAATCTGCTTTACTAACATTGGTTGAAAGATAAATGTTAAATAGGAAACTGCGGGAAATCCCCTTTTCTGTTTCAGACTATTTTGTGCCTAACTGAGAGGGCAGGTGGTGCCACAATCTAGCAATTCATCTGAAAGTGTCACGTTCAACAGTGCAGCACTCCCTCCATTTTGCACTAAAATATCAGCCTGGATTATACGTTCACATTTCTAGAGTAAGCCTTCAACATTATATTCAATACTGGGCAGTTTTCATAAACTTTGGTTTGATTTTATTATTGTCACATGTATTGTCACAGTGAAAAGTATTGTTTCTTGCATGTTGGACAAACAATGCATACCGTACATGGGGAAGGAAGGAGAGACTGCAGATTATAATGTTGCAGTTATAGCAAGGTGTTAAGAAAAGATCAACTGAATACGAGGCAGGTCCATTCAAACATCATGGCAGTAGGAAAGAAGCTGTTCTTGAGTCGGTTGGTCCATGGCCTCAAACTTTGGTATTTTTTTTCTGACGGAAGAAGGTGGAAGAGAGTATGTCCGGGATGCGTGGGGTCCTTAATTATGCTGGCTGCCTTTCCGAGGCAGTGGGAATTGTAGACAGAGTCGATGGATGGGAGGCTGGTGTGCGTGATGGATTGGGCTACATTCACGACCTTTTGTAATTTCCTACGGTCTTGGGCAGAGCAGGATCCATACCAAGCTGTGATACAACCAGAAAGAATGCTTTCTATGTTGCATCTGTAGATGTTGGTGAGAGTTGTAGGAGACATGACTAATTTCCTTAGTCTTCTGAGAAAGTAGAGTCATTGGTGGGCTTTCTTAACTATTGTGTTGGCATGGGGGGACCAGGACAGGTTGTTGGTGACTTGGACGCCTAAGAACATGAAGCTCTCGACCCTTTCTACTTATCAAATTGTTTTCAGCAAAGCAACAATAAAACGCAAATGGAAGTAAGTAAAAAGCCTTGAAAAGATGAGCTGTGCAACCTGAACAACACAGCTTAGAGAATTTACAAAATAATTGTATTCCATCCGAAGCCTATGAGCATGCCATGTTTAGAGGCAAAAATGAATTATTATTCAGACTGGGAAAATGGAAAGGCCATGCCAAGGTTGACTGAACTGCTACAAAACTATTTCCCCTATTTATTTTTGTGTATTTCTGTGCAAACTTTAACGTAGTTCATCCTGGCAGAAGAATGTTTAGAAATATCCTCATTCCAAATCGTTAATGCCATTCTTTGCAATAAAAAAAAATCCAAGGTCACAGCTAAATCATACCACTGTGACCTCCTCTGCCTGTTTTCATGTACAAGTTGGTTTGTACAGCCTTAAGTACATTTTGGTTTTGTATTATACTCATGAAAAGCTAGTCTCAGCCCCCTTTCACTACTATTTCAATTATTTACTGAACCTTGGGTTTATTGAAAAAATTACACTCAATACAATGCAGTCGATGCAGGAGGATTCTGTGGTAAATTTGACAGCTACTGTGAAGAAAACCTCTGCTTAACTTTGGTCCACTTGGCATTGAAATTATTGTTTCTTTTGTGATAAATTGCTGCACTCTTCATCATAAAGGATGCTAGGCTGAACAATTTAGAGCGCGATTCAGCAGACTCAAGTCAAAGCCCGCTGAATGGCACGATTAGTCATGTTTCTCGGTGGCTGCAGTGCGGAGAAACAGCCTGCTATCAATGGCATTTTGCCGTTTTCTTCAGAGGGTTTTCTGGCACTTAGAGGTTTTTCCTGCTGGCAAACTGGAAAGGCTTCTTGCAGATCGGAGTGATAATTTGGAAGGCTGCACCAGTCTTTCCCCCTCCACTCTTGTTTCAGCCCCTCCCCTGCTCCTTTGATGGCCCGCTCACCTCTACAGCCATGGAGAGACTCCCTAGGAACACCCCCCACCCCCTCTAACTGGCAAGGCTACTCCCCCTGGGCCTGACCCCTGGCAGTGCCAACCTGGAACCTGGACAACCCTGCAACTGAGTTGGGATTCCAATGAGTTGGGTTTTGAATGGACATTCATGAGGTGCAAAGGCACACAAATTAGTTTCCTGATCTGGTGCAGCAGACAACCTGACCTGCTATGGAACTCGGAGCGGAAAATTGCAATCCATTTTCATTCTGGCACAAAAGTGACTTTTCAGCACATCCTGAATTTTCAAGGCACCACCTTGATGCCCATGGGAAAGGAAAATTCTGTCCATAATGCTTGACCTGCTGAGTATAATTGTACTTTTCTGTTTCTAATCTATAAATCCAGAATCTAAAACATTTTGTGTTTGGAAGAAAAGTGCTTGTGGCTTAGTATCCAATCATTCCTTACCTATACAAAGAGCAAAGAACATTACAGTACAGGAACAGGCCCTACAGCCCCCAAGTCTGCACCAATCCATATTCCTTATTCAGACCTACCACTTATTCTCCAAATGATCTGTATCTGTCATTACCCACAAGTTCATGTGTCTCTGAAGATTCATCTTAAAATTTGCCATCGTGCCTGAATCCACCACTTCCACTGGCAAAGCGTTCCAGGCACCCACCACGCTCTGTGAAAAATGTTCCCCACGCATCTTACCTAAACTTTCCCCCTCTCACCTTGAACCTGTTCCCTATTGTAATCTAGTCTATCACCCTGGGAAAAAACTTCTGACTATTCACCTCTCTATACCTCGATAATTTGGAGACCTCAATCAGGGCGCCCCTCAACCTCCAGCTTTCCAACGAAAACAATCCGAGTTTATTCAACCTCTCCTCATAGCTAACACCCTCCAAACCAGGCAATATCCTGGTAAACCTTCTTTGCAATCTCTCCAAAGCATCCACGTCCTTCTGGTAGTGTGGCGACCAGAACTGCACGCAATATTCCAAATGTGGCCCAAGTAAAGTTTTATACAACTGTAGCATGACCTGCCAACTGTTGTACTCAATGCCCTGGCCGATGAAGGCAAGCATGCTGTTTGCCTTTCTGACCACCTTATCCACGTGTACTGCCACTTTTATGGAACTATAGGCCTGAATGCCCAAATCCCTCTGTATGTCAATGTTCCTAAGGATTCTGCCGTTTACTGTATGATTCACAACTGAATTTGATCTTCCAAAATGCATTACCTCAAATTTATTTGGATTGAACCCCATCTGCCGTTTCTCTGCCCAACTCTCCGATCTATCTATATTTTGCTGAATTCTCTGACAGTCCCCTTCACTATCTGCACCTCCACCTACCTTAGCATCAACCGCAAACTTGCTAATCAGAACATCTACATTTTCCTCCAGATCATTTATATATATATTACAAACAACAGTGGTCCCAGCACTGATCCCTGTGGAACACCACTAGTTACAGATCTTCATTCTGAAAAAGCTGCTTCCGCTGTTACTCTCTGTCTCCTGTTGCAAAACCAGTTCTTTATCCATCTAGCTAGCACAACCTCAATCTCATGCGACTTTACCTTTTGTATAAATCTGCCATGAGGGACCTTGCCAAATGCCTTACTAAAGTCCATGTAGACGACATCCACAATCTTTCCCTCATCAATTAATTTTGTCAATTCCTCTAAAAACTCTATCAAGTTGGTTAAGACATGACCTTTCCCACACAAAACCATATTGCCTATCACGAACAAGTTCATTCACTTCCAAATGTGAATAAATCCTGTCCCTCAGTATCTTCTCCAACAGCTTCCCCACCACAGAAGTTAGGCTCACTGGCCTATAATACCTGGATTACCCCCCATCTTCCTTCTTGAACAAAGGGACACCAATGGTTATTTTCCAGCCCTCTGTAACCTCGTCTGTGGTCAAAGATGATGCAAAAATATCTGTTAAGGTCCCAGTTATTTCCTCTCTTACCTCCCACAGTAATCTGGGGTACATCCCATCTGGCCCAGCGGACGTGTCTACCTTAATATATTTTAAGATAGCCAACACAGTCCTCCTTTATTATGCCTTCATGTCCTAGAGTATTCATACGCCCATCCCTAACCTCAACATCCATCATGTCCTTCTCCTTGGTGAATATTGATGTAAAGTACTCATTAAGGGTTTCACCCACATCTTCTGACTGCACGCATAACTTCCCTCCTTTGTCCTTGAGTGGGCCTACTCGTTTCCTAGATACTCTCTTCCTCCTTATATATGTATAAAAGGCCTCGGCATTTCCTTGCCCTGCTTGCCAATGACATTTCATGCCTCTTTGAGCTCTCTTAACTCCCCATTTGAGTTTGTTCCTACTTCCCTGTATTTTTAAAAAGATCTGTCTGTTTTTAATTGCCAAGACCTTACGTATGCTTCCTTTTTCTTTTTGACTGGTCTCACAATTTCCCTTGCCATCCATGGTTCCCTGATCCTGCCATTTCTGTCCTTCATTTTCACATGGACATGCCTGTCTTGCACTCTAATCAACTGGTCTTTAAACGACTCCCACATATCAAACAGCCGCTCCCAATCTACATTCTCCAGCTCTTGCTGAATTCTGTTGTAGTTAGCTTTCCCCCAATTTAGCACTGTCACACGAGGACCATTCTTGTCCTCTTGTCCTGATCATTGGCGGTAGCATTGTGGATAGCACAATCGCTTCACAGCTCCAGGGTCCCAGGTTCGATTCCGGCTTGGGCCACTTCTGTGTGGAGTCTGCACATCCTCCCCGTGTGTGCGTGGGTTTCCTCCGGGTGCTCCGGTTTCCTCACACAGTCCAAAGATGTGCAGGTTAGGTGGATTAGCCATGATAAATTGCCCTTAGTGTCCAAAATTGCCCTTAGTGTTGGGTGGGGTTACTGGGTTATGGGGATAGGGTGGAGATGTTAACCTTGGGTAGGCTGCTCTTTCCAGGAGCCGGTGCAGACTCAATGGGCCGAATGGCCTCCTTCTGCATTGTAAATTCTATGTAAATCACCATAAAATCCCGAAAGTGCAGAAGGATACTATCCGGCCCATCGATCCTGCACAAACCCTCTGAAAGAACACCCTACCTAGGCCCACTCCCCCAGCGTCGCGCAACCAAACGTGCACATCTTTGGAGACTAAAGGGGCAATTTTAGCAGGGCCAATCCACCTAACCTGCACATCTTTTAACTTTTGCTCTCTCTCATGTTTTTTTTCTCAACACCCATCTTCCTCCTTCTATTCCCAATACCTGATGAAATGATAGACTGAGGAATAACATATCTTCATCCATAAGTAACTTCAACTTAATGTGTATTTGTCTTCATTTAAGATGCCACCAGTGCTGAACAGTTTAGCATTTATAATTTAGGTTGAGACTTCAAGGAGAAAGTGTTGAACCATTAAAGGTGCTCACTCTCAAATGTGCTGTTAAACCAATGTGCCATCTGTCCTCTCTGGTGGCCATGAAAAATCAAACATGACAATCTAATGAAAATCAAAAGTGTTCGCCCCATGTCCTGAACAATCTATGGCCCTGAACCAGCATCTACAACAGATGATCTGATTATTTATATCACTGCCGTGGGAATATTGCTCTGTGTGAATTGGTTATTGGTTTCCTACCTTGCCATGGTTTTAAACTTCAAAAAAAAGATACTGCTCGGAAGTATTTTGGGAATCCTGAAATGCATTATATAAATTTAAATCTTTCATCTTTTTTTTATTAGTTTTTTAATCCTGTTTCAACATCAAACATTTCCTGATCAGGTACTGCTGATATATGAAGCACTCTCTTCACTGCCCAACATAATATATTCTCTTAACTCCTACCTCAAGGTGCTAGTGCTCAAAAAGCACTCCCTTTCTCCCGATGATTCTGATAAGGTAGTGGAGGCTGTGGAGCCCATTCGTTTTATGTGAAATCTTGACAAATTATCCCAGAGGTTTATTCCATGTGCTACAACAGTCCTCTTCAAACCCTAGCAACAAGTCAACAGTAAAAATGTCGGGCGGAATTCTCCATTCTGGAGAAAAGTGTTGACGCCATCGTGAAAACGGTGGAGTTCCACGACAGCGTGGTTGGGTCCCCAGCTGCAGCGATTCAACTGCTCCCAAGGGGCGAGCATGGGCGGATATTAGCGGACCGGCGGCCTTTTCGTAGGTTCCGTAATTGACGCCACGCCGCGGCTGCACATAAATCATTCCCCCCCCCCCCCCCCCCCCCCCACACACACACGAGGGCAGCACCGCGATTCGGGGACGCTGAGCACGAGACCCTCCTGGACTCCATGGAGGAGAGGAGACTGGCGCTGTATCCCGGGCCGGGATGGAGGTCAGCAGGAGCCATAGTTCGCCGTTTCTGGGCGGAGGTGGCCGCCGCCATCAGCGCCGCCGGGGTGGTGGTCCGGACTGCAGACAAATGCAGGAAGAAACTGCACAACCTCCTCAGGGCGGCCAGGGTGAGTACCCAGCACCATGCCTCTGGCACCAAGCACCCTCACACATGTGACCCGTTCCACCCCCCCCCTCCCCCCCACCACTAGCTGGACCCCCACCCTGACCCACATGGCTGCACCCATGCCAGCCGCAATGACCATATGTCCTGGCCACTGATGCCAAAAGATATCCAACCCCTGAGCTGCATGCATCGGATCGTCTAACACTGTTGCTGTTTGTGTTTGCCCCCCAGGACAAGGCTGTGCAAAACCACCAGGAGTGGGAGAGGACAAGAGGGGGACCACTTGACCTGTGTCCCCTCACTGTGCCCGAGCAGAGGGCACTAGACATTGTCGGTGGGCTGGAGTGGAGGGAGGTCGCCGACGCAGAGGTCGGTGGCGCGCCACGAAGTGAGACACCCCTGCCTGGTTGCGGGTCCTCACAACAAATGTGTGTCTGCCCCAACCCCCCACACCAATCATCCCACACCACAATCCCCCCCATCCCAACCCCCCACACCCCCACACCCCAACCTCCCACACCCCACACCCCTCACAACCCCCCACACTAACCCCACTCACCCCAGCCCTCACCACCTCATGCCTCACCCCCCATCCCGCTGTCTAACCATACATGCTGTCTTGTGTCTTACAGGACCAGCTGGGGATGGTCCCGGCCCATCCGGGGCCCCCTGCTCCCAATGAGTGCGAGGGCTAGTGCCCCCCAGAAATCCGAGCACCAATGGGGAGAGCAGCCGGAACACCAGCCCCCTGCCCGAGACAGCCCAAGAGACCCCAGAGTTTGGGTCGGATGAGGACATTAACTTTCCATCACTGCCGTCTCCAACACCCTCCACCATCTCAGAGACAATCACCTCGGTTCACCGGTGGCTCAATACTCGGTTGGGCAACTTTAGGAGGTTATAACTGTACAGTTAGAGTAACTCTAGGTAATTGGAATGAGTCGGCATGGTTTGGTGAAAGGGAAATCATATTTAACAATTGTTATGATACTATTGTAAACCCTTTGTCTGATCTTTCCTTCTTAAGCCCTGTCCTGCTGACTGCCTTTAATCCACAGTTCCTGCTGGCTGCTGCCGCACTGAGACTTTTGCTTAAACTACAGACTTTAGACTTTAGGTGGGGTTACTGGGTTACAGGGATACGGTGGAGGTGTGGGCTTAAGTAGGGTGCTCTTTCCAAGGGCTGGTGCAGACTCAATGGGTCAAATGGTCTCCTTCTGCACTGTAAATTCTATGATTCTATGGACAAGCCAAAAGCACCCCGGTCTAATGGACTAGCTAGGACTTCCCCTTGAGTCTCTGTGGCCGAGCCCGTGTCGTCAGTTTGGTAGACTTGGCAAGCAGTCAATTGATGAATCTGAAAGTCTAAATCATCCCTTGTTGTTGCTTGCGATCGGTGGAGCCAGTCAGAATCTTCCAGAAGAAGGCAGAGACCCAGGTGAAGGGGATGTCCAGCAATGAGACCTCTTAAAAGCTAGGATGCCACTAGAGTAGTTTTAAATAAGTTCGTTTATTAAAGATTGAGATTAGTTATAGAAAGTGTACTGGGTAATCAGCATTAACCATTAAACCTGTATTTTAGGACACTGAGTGATAATCATGTAAACTCGAGCTACAAGCAGTGGGACAATGCATGGTGGGATTTATGTTAGCTAACTTGCCCATGTTTTTGAGACGTGCGAGACGTGTGGTCAGCAGATTAAGTAGTAAACTAGTTTTATCAGTGGCCCTCAATATCCTCTGCAAAAATCCATGGAGTTAAAAGGATGCCAGTTCTGCCATCCTGTCCCTAATGAACAATGGGTGGGCAGGATGTTAGGATGGGGAAAACAACATAAAATGGACATAAAACCTTTGGTAAACAACAGGTGACAGGATGAGGCTCAAGCCTGGGTTGATTGCAATTTTATTGGATAAGCTTGAACATGACAGATTCAGGAATTGGATAGAGTCCATCTGGGGTGGACTATTGACTTTTGGAAATTATATAATTGATCTGTTTTTATCAGTGTTTAGTAGATTGATCTTGGCATTATCCAGGTCCATCTCTCGTGTACACGAAACCAAGTTTGGGATAATAAAAAGCCACCTTATCCAAGATTGTTGTGTGTGCCTGCTCTGTTTATTAAGCAAAGGCGCAACAATGAGGGACGAACCCCACATTAAGGCTGGCTCAATACTCAGGCTTGGAAACCCTCCTACACCAGGGACTAGAGGAGGGGATGACAGACGGCTTCCAGCACCTGCAGTTGCAGGTGGAGGAGTCCATCTACCTGGAGGAGTAGGGAGTGGTGTCTGTCATGCGTGCCACCCAGGCTGACACTGCACGGGTGGCATCCGCGGTGGAGGCAATGGGTCAGAGTATGCAAGGCCTGGGGCATTCGGTGTAGGGGGGGCCGGGGTCCAGGACAGGGATGCCCACTCACACAAAACCATGTGCTAGGGCCAGCTGGAGATTGCAGCGTCACTCCTCAGTGTTCCCGTCACAGCATGCCATTTCTGAGAGCATCGACGGGATTGCCCAGGTAATGGCCAGCGTCGCACAGACACAGTGGGAGGAGGCCCACTCCCTGTGCTCCATGGTCACTAACCTTGTCGATACCAGAAAGGGCTTCCAGGACAGGCAGCGCCAGGTGTCAGGGAGGCCTTGAGGGATTGGATTGGATTTGTTTATTGTCACGTGTACCGAGGTACAGTGAAAAGTATTTTTCTGCAAGCAGCTCAACAGATCATTCAGTACATGGAGGAAAAGGGAATTAAACAAAATTCAAGAAAATACATGAGAATACATAATAGGGCAACACAAGATATACAATGTAACTACATAAGCATTGGCATCGGTTGAAGCATACAGGGTGTAGTGTTAATGAGGTCAATCAATAAGAGGGTCATTTAGGAGTCTGGTGACAGTGGGGAGGAAGCTGTTTTTTAGTCTGTTCGTGCGTGTTCTCAGACGTCTGTATCTCCTGCCCGATGGAATAAGTTGGAAAAGTGAGTAAGCCGGGTGGGAGGGATCCTTGATTATGCTGCCCGCTTTCCCCCGGCAGCGGGAGGTGTAGATGGAGTCCATGGATGGGAGGCAGGTTCGTGTGATGGACTGGGCGGTATTCACGACTCTCTGAAGTTCCTTGCGGTCGTGGGCCGAGCAGTTGCCATACCAGGCTGTGATGCAGCCCGATAGGATTCTTTCTATAGTGCATCTATAAAAGTTGGTAAGGGTTAATGTGGACCTGCTGAATTACCTTCGTTTCCTGAGGAAGTATAGGCGCTGTTGTGCTTTCTTGGTGATAGCGTCGACGTGAGTGGACCAGGATAGATTTTTGGTGATGTGCACCCCTAGGAATTTGAAACTGCTAACCATCTCCACCTCGGCCCCGTTGATGCTGACAGGGGTGTGCACTGTACTTTGATATTAGCTTGGCTGGGATTATGGTGTTGAAGGCGGAGCTGTAGTCAATAAATAGGAGTCTGATGTAGGAGGCCTTGTTTTCGAGATGCTCTAGGGATGAGTGTAGGGCCAGGGAAATGGCGTCTGATGTGGACCGGTTGCGACGGTATGCGAATTGAAGTGGGTCAAGGCGTTCCGGGAGTATGGAGGTGATGCGCTTCATGATTAGCCTCTCGAAGCACTTCATTACAACTGACGTCAGGGCCACCGGACGGTAGTCATTGAGGCATGCTGCCTGGTTCTTCTTTGGTACCGGTATGATGGTGGTCTTTTTGAACCAGGTGGGACCTTGGAGTGGAGTAGGGATAGGTTAAAGATGTCTGTGAATATCTCTGCCAGCAGGTATGCGCAGGCTCTGAGTGCACGACCAGGGATCCCGTCCGGGCCCGTCGCCTTCCGTGGGTTCACTTTCAGGAAGGCCGATCTGACTTCGGAAACTGTGATGGTGGGTATGGGTGAATTATGGGCTGCTGGGGCACTCGACAGCGGATTGTTGGTTACCTGCTCAAACCGAGCATAGAATGCATTAAGTTCATGCGCTGCTGCCAGAGATACTGCTCGGCTTCGCTTTGTAGCCTGTTATGTTGTTTACTCTTTGCCACAACCGCCGAGAGTCTGCCTGTGACTCTAGCTTAGTTTGATATTCTCTCTTGGCATCTCGGATGGGTCTTTTCGCACCCCCATCCCATGGAGTAGCACGGGGGCCATCCTGGACCTCGAGGGAGGAGGAGGTGCTGGGGCCCGTGCTGGTGACTCCTGCAGAGGAGGTCCCGGAACACCCCAGCATCTTGGAGCCTCCTGTCCCTGGTGCATCTGGTGGGCAGTGGGCAGAACAGGGTGGCACCATGCCACCTGGGATGCCCGAACGGCAGCCAGGCCCATCCAGGCGGGTCGCCCCATGAGGCATATGCCAACGGGGACTCTTGTCACAGGGCAGGAATCACAGCAATCCGCCTCAACTCCTGCTGTACTGTCTGGGGACCCATCTGGGTTGAGTATTAGGGCCCGTAAGGCCAGAAATTTAGACACCAGTTAAGTTGGCATGGGTGCAGGACGCAGTTTAGTTATAGAGGCGCGGGCAGATTGTATATAGTTCTCCACAATAAGCACCTGTTAACACCGCTGAAACCTGCCTCTCTGCTCTGTCTGATGGGTGTGGGTGTGGGGCGGTCAGGGATGGCCACTGGGAGTGAGGGGTGGTGGATGAGTGAGGCTCAGTGGTTGGACAGTACAGCACCCCTCCTCTCCCAACCGTCCCCATCACCACTTCCCCAGTGACTCGACAGAGCGTGTGATGGACTGGCCACTCGCATGCAGAGATCACCCAGGTGGAAGGTGCTGCTTGAGTCAGACATTGTCAAACGACATGTAGCACGGAGCTCATCACAGAGCGGGTTGTCATCATCCTCCATACCACGGACCAGACCCGCTGCCAGTGCCCCAGCTCGTAGTGCCACAGATGTATATAACGGAGGGGGGTGTGCATGCGGGTGGTTTGGTGATGTGGGAGATGAGGGTGTCTGGTGGTGAAGAGATGTGGTATTGTGGTGTCCAAGCCCCTGCCCAGCAACCCCCCCCATAGTTGATGAAACGTGTGTCGACTAATGTCCCGTGCTCGCTGGCCCTGGCGATGGCATTGTGCGGCCTCCCATGCCTGGCCAGCCCCCATGTCCCGCTCATTGCCCCCTTCCCCCTTGTTTTCCTCGTTCGACGAGGCATGCACTTGCTCCTCATCCTCCTCCAGCACATGGCCCCTCTGCTGGACTATATTGTGGAGGATGCAGCAGACCATAACAATGCGGCCGACCCTCCTTGCCTCGTACAGTAGTCCAGCCACCTGAAGTGCATCTTCATGACCTTGAAGTACCTCTCCTCCACACCCCTGGTCACACAATGAGAATCATTGTGTCGGGTCTCCGCATTGGTCTGTGGCCTCCGTATAAGCGTCATCAGCCACGACCACAGCGGTTAACCCCTGTCACCCAGCAACCAGCCCCGCAGCCGGGATGAGTGCCCCTCAAACATGTCAGAATCACAGATTGTGCCAACACGTATGGGTCATGCACACTGCCCGGGAATCGGGCGCAGACGTGCAGGATCCTCATCTGATGGTCATAGACCATCTGAACATTCATTGAGTGGCACCCCTTACCATTTGTGAACAGCGGCCTGTTATCTGCTGGTGGCCACAGGGCGACATGGACCCCTTCGATGACCCCCTGGACCCGCAGCATCCCAGCGACGGCAGCGAACCCCGTTGCCCGGGCAGTGTCACAGCTGCTGCTCTGTCATAGCCGATTCTCCGGCACGATGTCACGGGGAATCCAGCCATTCTTGAAATCCTCTGCAATAACTTATTTACTCCAAATCAGATGGAAAACGTTAGGTTAGTGATGCAAGAGATGAAAGCAAACTGCTGTGAATGCTGGAATCCGAAACAAAAACAGAGAACTATGGAAACATTCGCCAGGCCTGGCAGCAGCTGGAGGGAGAGGAAACAAAGTTAATGTTTCAAATCCTTTTGACTCTTCTTTGGATTTTTTTAGTTAGTTCTGGTCAATTTATGACTAACTTTAGGTTAGTTATGTTAGTTAGTTCAAGAATTAGCCTCAAAATGCCATGTAACCTTCTTTATGAGTGCCCAAATCCCTTTTGTGACAGGGTGGCACAGTGGTTAGCACTGCTGCCTCACAATGCCAGAGACCTTGGGCACCTGTCTATGTGGAGTTGAGAAGTTAAGAATCAACCACATTGCTGTTGTTCTGGAGCCACACGTAGGCCAGACCAGGTAAGGATGGCAGATCTCCTTCCCTAAAGGATATTAGTGAACCAGATGGATTTTTTTTATGACAATCGATTCATGGTTATCCTTCGACTTTTAATGCCAGGTTTTTATTTAATTCAAATTTCACCAGCTGCAGTGGCGGGATTTGAACCTGGGTCCCCAGAGCATTAGTCCAGTGAAATTACCAGTATGCTACCACCTTCCCTTACGGGAATAGGGCAGGGGAGTGCGCCAGGTGAGGGTGCTCTTTCAGTTGGTCCATGCCAAATGACCTTCTTCTTTGCTGTTGGGATTCTATAATTTTAAGTAGTAATTGGTTCCTTAACAATTCTCCAGCAGCCATTCTTAATGGGAGCTTCAACCCCAGTTTGGACTCCCTTGAAGGCTCTTTTACATCTTAAGTATTTGAGGAAAATCACCCCCTGATGCTTTTGTTATGAAGTAGGAATAAAGTAGCTTGATGATAAATAAAACTGATAAAGGATCAGTTATAAATAAAGGACAAAAATGCACTTGGATAGCCTGAATACAACAGACAATTTGTTGCCAATCTGTGCTGAATTGGGAGCGGTTTTGTGCAGTTTGACCATGACCAGCATGAATTAGGCTGACGTCAAGTAAATTCATTTTATCGAGTGTCCTTACAGCTGTCAGAGAGAGGAGAATCATCCCATTAATTTGTATTGGATTCAATCTCAGGTGCTCGAGCTGGAAGGTCAGTGTTTAAATGAATTAACCTATATAATTCCACTCTGAGCAAATTACTCAATGTACTGTATTGTTAAAACAGCTAAAATAAGGTGCTGCAGGTATAATTGCAGTTTTGATTTTGCTGCAGCAAAGTTACTACACAGCCAGAGATTTAAACGGGAATGGCAATAAGAGAACATAATTTTAATAAGGAGACACCAAGTAAAGCAAGAACAAAGTTTTATTTTCACGAACAATATGGACGCTACCTGGTTGTTCCCTACCGGGTTCCTCTCTGGACGGTACCTGTCCGGCCGACCTTATATAAACTGGTTAATTGAGATATCCCACCCCCTATGGGGGAGCTTATACTCCGCAAAGAGCACGGGGAAGACTAGCATTCCCACCCAATAGGCCCCGTGTGGGATATTACAATAATCTTGGCCGAAATTCTCCAACCCCCCGCAGGGTCGGAGAATCGCACGGGGCCAGCGTAAATTATGCCCCCGCCGTGGCCGGAATTCTCCGCCACCCGGTAATCGGCAGGGGCGGGAATCACGCGTCACTGGTCGGCGGGCCCTCCGCGGCGATTCTCCGGCTCGCGATAGGCCGAAGTCCCGCCGCTGAGAGGCCAATCCCGCTGATGTGGTTTCAACCACCTCTGGTGGCGACTGGATTGGCGGTGCGAGCGGGCTCCCGGGGTCCTGAGGGGGGCGCGGGGCGATCGGAACCCGGGGGGTGCCCCCACGGTGGCCTGTCCCGCGATCAGGACCCACCGATCGGCGGGCGGGCCAGTGCCGTGGGGGCACTCTTTTTCTTCCACCGCCGCCACGGCCTCCACCATGGCAGAGGCGGAAGAGAACCCCCCCTACCGCGCACGCGCATGCACGGACCGGTGAAGGCCTTTCAGCCAGCCCCGACGCCGGGCGGCGGGCGTCAAAGGCCGTTGGTACCAGTTTTGGTGCCAGTTGGCGTGGCGCCAACCACTCCGGCGCGGGCCTAGCCCCTGAAGGTGCGGAGAATTCCGCACCTTTGGGGAGGCCCGACGCCAGAGTGGTTGGCGCCACTCCGCTACGCTGGGGCCCCCCGCCCACCCGGGTGGGGGAGAATCCCGGCCCTTAAAATTAAAATGAAACCAGAGAGGGGGTGAAATCAGGAAATACTTTTGAACACAAGAGCCGGTGAGACTGGATGATCCCGCCCAAATTGTATTGAAAATCTCAAACTTTCATGTCCACAAGGGTGTAAGTTCTGGATGAATCAAAATTTTCAAGACTAAAGTCGATAGATTTTGGTGAGTTAAGAGTGTCAAGGTGTGGTAGCCTTGCAACGGTGAGGTGGAGCCTCATCACGTGAGCAAACAAGAATTTATTGATAACAAGGTACAATGATACACAACAGGCCTCGCTGCCATACCAACCTTACATCGTTACTATGTGGCTTTCTGATGTATTCTGCCTGAGAGGAGACTCCACGCTCAGGAAAGATCAGCCACTCTCAGTTCCCATTGTTCCCCAGAGCCAGATGACCCTCCTCTGCTGTGCTGTGTTAAACAGATAGGAACCTTAATCCACTACATCCCTCCCCCTTGAACTGAGAGTCACTGACTATCAACCACAATTGGTCTTTCATTTCTTTGCTACTAGTGCTCGAAACCATCATCACTGAGTTATCAAATACAGCTTTGTATTGTCAGGAGTGCACAAATGTTTCTATTTGTTTACTGTGGTGGGCATTGCCAAATAGGTCGGCATCTGTTGCCCATTCTAATTGCCCTTGAAGTGGTGATGAGCCACTTTCTTGAACCATTGCAATCCATGTGGTGTTGGTGCACTGTCTTGGAAATTATAATAAAGACAAATTCCTCGAAATTTGATTGAAGGAAATTTATTTACACAAATATATTTGCGGAGAGCGAGTGTTCTGGCTGCCTAGCCAGTGCACCGTACTCTGAGATTTGATTGAAGGAAACATATCTTTATAGTCTGAAATAACAGCTGGAAGTAAACAGCCATTTTTATATTAAATAGACCTCGGAAAGTATGTAAGATGAAATACGTAGTACGTATGTTCTTGCCCTTGGCTAAAAAAAACTCGAGTACACATTTTGTTATCTTTTGGAGGACAATGTGTTATCATAATAGAGCCATTACCAAAATATTAAGCAATATTTCGTTTATGTTACCTGACCTACTTATTTTCGTGCAAAAGCAGTGTTAAACTATATAGTCAAGCATTTCCCAGCATGCGTCTAAGTTGGCAACTCATGATTTTCCCTTCCACAATTCCCTCCTTGTTGATCTTTTGATCAACACCTTTTAGTAAATTGTCGTGTCCTCCGTAGAGAAGGGTGGGTTATAATGTAAGGGGAACGAACGTATGACAGTTCCCTGCGTGTTATGAGTCTGGTAGCAAACAGGCAAGGCAGCTAGGGCTGTTCCCGTGTTAGTACAATAAAAATATCTTATGCAACATTAAAACAATTTTCTCTGAGTTATCAGGGATGTACGTGCAACAGTCACTTCCAATCAGGGCACAAGTGCCGCCCTTTTCAGCTAACAAGAAATCAAGAGCCATTCTATTCACAGGGCAACCGCTCTTTTCGCAACCGTCTCAGTTTCTATCTAGTTAACAGCTTCTGCAATATCATCAGCTATCTGCTCAAGGATGTCTCATAGTTTGTGTCATTCGTATGCATCAGTGGATATTCCTAATGGTGGTATCATTAGTCCCAGCATTTGTGCCCATGTCAGAATACTTTGTGTCATCCTGTGATGGGGATAGTCCTGCAATTACTGAACGTGATGCACATAAGGGACTACGTATCCCAAATAGCAGGAGCCTTCCCAATTTTCGCCTTATAGCGACAGATAAAATACGTGCCGTTATCTGCGATCAGGTTTCCTTTACTATCAAACATCATTAGTCTAATCGATCCCCTTCGCAGGAGCCTCCACTAGTTTGATTTTCAACTCCTGACCAATCAAAGATGAATAATCCTTTAGCTGTAAGGTGGAACATAGGGGGTTGCCAATTCAAGGTCTGCCCACATGTTTTCTGATTCTTACAGCATATATTTCCTTTTGGGACTCCAGTATAATTGGGAACGTGTTGATGTGTTACATTAATCCTAGGACCCCACCAGTCATCAAACCTATTCATATCGCATCCAGATAATCTCCAATCTAACATATTCTGTGTATCTTCACCATGTCCTGTACTATTTTGTCTTAGAGCCCATTCTGCTACCTCTTTACTGGTGAATGGGATAGGTCGCACAGGGAAGCCCTCCACCAAGCATCTGGGAATTTGTGTAAAAACCCAACAACTGAATTTATTTACCCTCTCTTCGTATGAGTGAGACATGTATATTAAGGTGTTAGTATGCAGTTTACCCTCCACGTGATGTTGGATTAATATGATAATACAAAAGAACAGGAGCGCCGTCATTCTCTTCAGGTCAGCATTTCGCTAGTACTCTCAACGTTCTGTATGATGTAGTTTATACGAGTTGCGTGGATCCAATCTGGCTTTTCTTTTACTTTAAGGGCTGTTCGGATTGTTAGCAGCACTTGGTAGGGTTCATTCCACCTCGGAGAAAAATAATCTTTGTTCTGTGCTTTCACATATACTTGATCTCCAGTTTTCCTCTTTTGGATGCATCTGAGCCTGTCGCACCTTTTCATATATTTTTTTTTTCAGCGGTTTCATACATGGCCTAGGCATATTTTAGTAATGCCTCATCTGCCCATATCAAGGCTACTGCCACTGGAGTCATTGAGGGTTTAGTTCCAGTTGTCATGGGACATTCCATTAATATCTCATACTGGGTTAAACCCGTATTACGATTTCTCTGATTTCTCAGGGCATGCATTACTATGGGTATGGCATCTGGCCATTGCAGCCTATTTTGTTGACACACTTTTGTAACTGCAGTTTTAATTATTCCATCCGCTCTTTCCACCATTCCTGAGGATTGTGGCTGATATGGTATACGCAATTTCCAATCAAATAAGAACATAAGAACATAAGAACTAGGAGCAGGAGTAGGCCATCTGGCCCCTCAAGCCTGCTCCGCCATTCAATGAGATCATGGCTGATCTTTTGTGGACTCAGCTCCACTTTCCGGCCCGAACACCATAACCCTTAATCCCTTTATTCTTCAAAAAACTATCTATCTTTACCTTAAAAACATGTAATGAAGGAGCCTCAACTGCTTCACTGGGCAAGGAATTCCATAGATTCACAACTCTTTGGGTGAAGAAGTTCCTCCTAAACTCAGTCCTAAATCTACTTCCCCTTATTTTTAGGCTATGTCCCCTAGTTCTGCTTTCACCCGCCAGTGGAAACAACCTGCCCGCATCTATCCTATCTATTCCCTTCATAATTTTAAATGTTTCTATAAGATCCCCCCTCATCCTTCTAAATTCCAATGAGTACAGTCCCAGTCTACTAAACCTCTCCTCATAATCCAACCCCTTCAGATCTGGGATTAACCTAGTGAATCTCCTCTGCACACTCTGCCAGTACGTCCTTTCTCAAGTAAGGAGCCCAAAACTAAACACAATACTCCAGGTGTGGCCTCACTAACACCTTATACAATTGCAACATAACCTCCCTAGTCTTAAACTCCATCCCTCTAGCAATGAAGGACAAAATTCCATTCGCCTACTTAATCACCTGTTGCACCTGTAAACCAACCTTCTGCGACTCATGCACTAGCACACCCAAGTCTCTCTGCACAGCGGCATGCTTTAATATTTTATCGTTTAAATAATAATCCCGTTTGCTGTTATTCCTACCAAAATGGATAACCTCACATTTGTCAACATTGTACTCCATCTGCCAGACCCTAGCCCATTCACTTAACCTATCCAAATCCCTCTGCAGACTTCCAGTATCCTCTGCACTTTTCGCTTTACCACTCATCTTAGTGTCATCTGCAAACTTGGACACATTGTCCTTGGTCCCCAACTCCAAATCATCTATGTAATCCCATGGCTTCTGTTAGGGCTTTGGTCAATTTGCTAGTTTCCCTGGGTTTCTGTGGCTATGACTCATCTTTCATTCTCACTCCACAGTTTAAATATTTCCCACTCTCTCTGTCTGTTAGCTTTGACAAAGAGTCATTGGATTTGAAACGTTAGCTCTTTTCTCTCCCTGCAGATGCTGCCAGACTTGCTGAGATTTTCCAGCATTTTCCCCTTCGTTGCTGGTGAAATGAGTTCCACTGTCACTGTTAATATCCATTGGTATCCCAACCCTAGGTATTATTTCCTTTAACAGAATATTTACCACTGTTCTAGCATCATCTCTTTTGGTTGGAAAAGCCTCAACCCACCGTGAAAACATGTCCACTATCACCGATTATTCCTTTGACAAATCATACATGTACGGGCTGCTTTTTCAATTGTTACCGCAATACCTTGAGCATACCATTGTTGACACATGGCATGTGTCATTCCTCCTTTGCCCACTTGAGCCTGCCCATGGGCAAGGCGACATAGTGGCAAAAAAAGACTTCTGGGGCATACTGCGCGGGTACCTGGGTGGATCCAGATTTGATGATTGTCTTGATAGCAACCCACTTTTAGCCAAGAGCGATGCTCCTTTTAGTGAGACTTTTGTTCTGTTATGGTGGACGGAAGTTCAACTGCAGCAGCTTGTAGTTGTGGCTGCTGTTTGAGAGCCACTTCCTTTGCTATTTTATCAGCAAATCTATTGCCGCATGAGACTTCATCGTCTGTGGTAGTATGTGCTTCACACTTTAAAACGGCTATCTTGTTGGGCAGCTGAACAGTATCTAGTAAATTTAAAACCAATTTAGCATGTTTAATAGGTTGGCCAGAGGAAGTTATGAATCCCCTGTTTTTCCATAATTGGACAAAATCATGTACTACCCCAGATTGGAGAGAGAGTGTTCCGGCTGCACCGCACTCTAAGATTCGATTGGACATAGACATAGACATAGAACATATAGTGCAGAAGGAGGCCATTTGGCCCATCGAGTCTGCATCGACTCACTTAAACCCTCACTTCCACCCTATCCCCGTAACCCAATAACCCCTCCTAACCTTTGTTGGTCACTAAGGGCAATTTAACATGGCCAATCCACCTAACCTGCATGTCTTTGGACTGTGGGAGGAAACTGGAGCACCAGGAGGAAACCCACGCAGGCACAGGGAGAACGTGCAGACTTCGCACAGACAGTGACCCAGCAGGAATCGAACCTGGGACCCTGGCGCTGGGGAGCCACAGTGCTAATCACTTGTGCTACCATGCTGCCCTAAAGGCTGAAGGAAACGTATCTTTATAGTCTGAAATAACAGCTCGAAGTAAACAGCCATTTTTATATTAAATTGACCCTGGAAAGTACATAACATGAAGTATGTAGTACGTATGTTCTTGCCCTTGGCTGAAAACAACTCGCATGGAAGTGCAGATTTTGTTATCTTTCGGAGGACAATGTATTATCATATTAAGGCAGAGACCAAAATATTAAGCAGTATTTCTGTTATCTGACCTGTTCAAAGGCAGTGTTAAACTATATAGTCAAGCATGTCCCAGCATGCGTCTAAGTTGGCAACTCATTAATTTCCGTTCCACATGCACCCACAGTATTGTTATGGAGGGAGTTCCAGAATTTGGAGCCAGCGGCAATGAAGGGATCACAATGTCAGTTCAACTCTGCAGAGTGTGATTGAAGGGGACCACACAGGTGGTGGTATTCCCATGTGTCTATTGCCTTTGAGCTTCTCGTTGTCAGAGGTCACTGGTTCTGCTATTGTGAATCTTGTGCATTGTATAAACTGCTGGCATTGTGGTAAGTAGTGGAGGCAGTAAATATTTGAGTTAGTGGATTGCATTGCAATCAAACAAGTTATTTTGTCATGGATGTTGTCAACTTTCTGGAGTGGAGAGTTTTTCATCACACTCCTGACCTGTGTCCTGTAGGTGGTTGACAAGATTTCGGGAGTCAGAAAGTGAGTTGCTTGCCACAGAATTCCAAGTCTCCTGCTCTTGTAGCTACAGTCTTTATGTGGATGGTTCAGTTTTTGGTCACTGGTAATCCCTGGTATGTTGATATTGGGGAGTTCAATGGTAATGTCAGTGAATGTCAGGGGACATGGTTAGAGTCTTTCCTTTTGAAAATGGCCATTGCCTGGCATTTGGATTGCATGAATGTGACTTGCTACTTATCATCCCAAGCCTGGATGTTGTCCAGGTCTTGCTGCATATGGATATGGACTGCTTCAGTATGAGAAGTCGTGAATAGAACATAGAACATACAGTGCAGAAGGAGGCTATTCGGTCCATTGAGTCTGCACCGACCCACTTAAGCTCTGACTTCCACCCTATCCCTGTAACGCAATAACCCCTCCTAAACTTTTTGGTCACTAAGGGCAATTTATCATGGCCAATCCACTTAACCTGCATATCTTTGGACTGTGGGAGGAAACCGGAGCACCCGGAGGAAACACATGCAGACACGGGGAGAACGTGTAGACTCCGCACAGACAGTGACCCAGCAGGGAATTGAACCTGGGACCCTGGAGCTGTGAAGCCACAGTGCTATCCACTTGTGCTACCGTGCTGCCTAATATGTTGAATGATGCTGAAGATTGTGAAATCATCAAAGGGCATCCCCAATTCGGACATTACAATCGAGGGAAGGTTATTGATGAAGCAGCTGGAGATGTTTGCGCCTATGACACTCCATGAGGATCTCCTGCATTAATATCCTAGGACTGAGATGATTGCCTCCAACAACCAAAACCATCTTCCTTTGTGCTCAGTATGACTCCAAAGCTGATTCCCATCAACTTTAGCTTTGCTTGGGTTCCTTGATGCACCACTCAGTCAAATGGGGTCTCGATGTCAGTGGTAGTGGTTCTCACCTCGCCTCTTGAGTTCAGCTCTTTTGTCCATGTTTGAACTCAGAATACAGTTAGGTCAGGAGGTGAATGGCTCTGGCAAAACCAAAATTGAGCATCAGTGAGCAGATTATTGTTGAGTCGGTGCCAATAGATAGTACTGGTGCAGTCTTTTTGCAGATGAACATGAATAGATTGATGGGGCAGTAATTGTCCAGGTTTGATTTGTCCCACATTTTGTGGCCAGGATATACCTTGGAAACTTTCCACATTGTCTGCTGGTGCCTTTGTTGTAGCTGCACAGGAACAGCTTGGCTGTAGTGCGGCTAGTTCTAGAGGACAAGTCTTCAGGACTACTGCTGGAATGTTATCAGAGCTCATAGCATTTGCAGTATCAAGTATATTCAGTGCTTTCTTGGTGTCATGAAGAGTCAATTGAATGAAAACTGGCAGTTGTGATGCTGGGGACCTCGTTAGGAGACCGAGATAGATGATCCACTTGCCAATTTTGGCTGAAGGTGCTTGCATCAGCCTTGTCTTTTGCACTGAGGTGTTGCACTCTCCATCACGGAGAGGGAGAATATTAGTGAAGCATCCACCTCCTGTTCATTTTTTAATTGTCTATCAGCATTCATGACTGTGGTAGACCTGTAGAGCATTGATCTGATTAGTTGGTTGTGGGATGGCTTTGTTCTGTACAACACCAGAAATTATAATGGTCCCTGTCAACCCTGCAAATTCCTCGTAAAGAACATCTGGGGTTTTGAGTTAAAATGGGAATGCTGTCTCACAGACCAGGGGCGAAATTCTCCAACCCCCAGCAGGGTCGGAGAATCGCCTGGGGCCGCCGAAAATCCTTCCCCCGCCGTGGGAGAGATTCTCCGCCACCCGGGAAGTGGCGGCGGCAGGAATCTCGCCACTCCGATCGGAGAGGCCCCTGCGGTGATTCTCCGGCCAGGATGGGCCGAGGTCCCGCCGCTGGGAGGCCTCTCCCGCCGCCGAGGTTTGAACCACCTCTGGTGGCGGCGGGATTGGCGGTGCGAGCGGGCCCCGGGGTCCTGGGGGGGGGGGGGGGGGGCGATCGGACCCCGGGGGGGTGCCCCCACGGTGGCCAGGCCCGCGATCGGGGCCCCCCGCTCAGACTCCGGGCCAGTGCCCTGGGTGCATTCTTTCTCCTCCGCGGCCGCCACGGCCTCAGCCATGGCGGAAGCGGAAGAGAAACCCACATCGCGCATGCGCAGCCTTTCGGCCAGCCCCGCTGCCGGGGGCGCCGGTTTTTTGCGGAGAATTCCCCACCTTTGGGGAGGCCGGACCCCGGAGTGGTTGGCACCACTCCCCTACGCAGGACCCCCCCCCCCCCCCCCCCCCCCGTCACACCGGGTAGGGGAGAATCCCACCCCAGTTGAGCAATAGCCTGACATAGTCATATTCACAAATACGTACATTACCTATAATGTCCCAGGCATCACCATCGCCATTGCTGGGCATGACCTGTCCCACCAGAGATGGCAGCATAGTGGTATAGAGATGGGAGCGAATTGTCTTGGGAGGCTTCAACAGTGATTCAGATCCTATGAAGCCAAACCGGGGGAAGGATTCCTCCTGATGATTGCCATCTACCGCTCCCCTCAGCTTGACTTCATGTCATGAGACTTTATGGAGTCCGGATTCAATGTTGAAGACTCCTGGGGAAACCCTCTTCTGACTGTATATCACTGTGCGACCATGGTGGGCCTATCCTGCAACAGGGACAAGACATACCCAGGGATGGTGGTGATGGTGTCTGGGACACTGTAAGTTATGATTCTGTAAGTATGCCTTTGTCAGGCGGTTGCTCATCTAATCTGTGGGACAGCTCTCCCAATTTTGGCACAAGCCTCTAGATGTTAGTGAGGAGGACATCACAGAATCCACATGGCTGGGTTTGCCATTGTCATTTGCAGTGTCAAGGTCATTATCAGGTGGTCCAACTGGTTTCATTCCTTTTAGACGTCGCGGTTTGATAGTGGTTGCTAGGGAGTCATCACATTGCTGTGGGTCTCAAGTCACATGCTGCCCAGATGACAGATTTCCTTCCCTGAAGAATATTAAAGCACCAAATGGTTTCATGGTCACTGTTATTTTGTCCAGCTTTCAATGCCATGTTTCTTATACATTCCACCAGCTGCCGTGTGTGATTTGAACCTATGACCCCAGAGCATTAGCCTGGGCCTCTGGATTACGTTGACACTGGGCGAGATTTTCCAGTCCCTCCCACCATAAGGACGTTCCAGTCCGGCCAAAGTTTAAGAAGATTTGAATGGCCCACCACGTCTGCCGCTGAGCAACCTGCCACTTCAGGGCTGGATAATCCTGGCCATTACCACAACATCACCGCCTCACCTGGGGGAGATGAGCTCTGCCAAATATAGTCATGCTACCAAAATGAAGGGAGTGATTGTAAATTCCATGGATAAATTGCAGAAAGCAAAAAGCATTTATTTTATTTGAATGTGTGGACGCTCAATTCAAAAAATTGGTGCTTTGCTGTTTAACAACTCCTCCCTCTATTTGAGTGGGAAAATGTGCAGCGACCAACTTGGCATAGTGCTATCAAATGCAAATGCATTAAAATCTTGGCAGAAATAGTTGAATGTGTGGGAGCCGTAGCATTGTGGAATGATGAATAATTACATTACACAATGTTATTTGTTGAAGTGCAGGACTTTACAAATCACTTCTTTTGAATACCTTGTGGAGGAAAGCAGGGGCGATTTAAACAGTTCATAACTTTGCCACATATGTTCTTTGCATATCAGTCTGAGCAGCAAAGCAAATTTACTAGTGTCTCACTTACATTGTAATGAGCTGCAGTTCGAGCAAGCCAGGTGATGTTTGAACACAGGGCCATGGCCTGAAGTGGTGGCCATGTACAAATGTGAAAATTGGGTCGGACGTGACAATGGGAAAGTCAGAACATAGATCCTGGATCCTTTAAAAAAATCAATCATCTTGTAGCAGATTGATTGACATTCTGATATGGATGGAGGTTGCTTCAGCCATGTTTGTCCACCGACAGCAAGTCTAGCTGGAGAAGTCTATTCTGGGTTATGAATTCTTTACATGTTGGAGAAAACACCGACTTTAAAAAACAACTGCTCCATGTATATTCAAAAGCTTGCTGCCTAGCAAATGGACGTTAATTGCATAATTAAATTGAAATTAAAACAGGGAAAGAGGCCTTTTCATAGTCCCATGTTTGTGCTAATCCTCCAGATCAGCAATAACTGTAATTACCGGTGTCTACTGCAGTCTGAAATTCCATTTGGATCCCATGCTGCTGGGATCACCTGCATATCTATTAAGGGAAACTGTCAAGCCGTACTATCAATAAATGTCTGGATTTTGAGAAACGTGAGATCAATGGTCTACTCAATCTACTGCAGGATCTCTGGAGAAAATGTAACCTTGGACTTGGGTTACAGGGTGGGCGTATACCCCCTCCCAACACCCAAGCACAGATGTCAGCATAGACACATCTCTGCTTGGTTGCCTCGTGCTGCTTTAATCTTTCTGGCAACAGCTGTTAAGTGGGTATGAGGCAGGATATCCATTAGTCATCAGGTGGAAATCCTGTCACATGGAGCTGCTGTGGCCAATTGGAGGGCAGCACCTCTGCTACATACCTGGAGCAGTGTCCACTGTCGGACTTGCAGGAGGCTCAAGAGGAAGAGGAACAATTGATACTCAAATGTAGCTAACTCTAGGATCTTGCTGGGGTAAATCTGCCAGACCCAGTTGAGTGGGCTGTGTGTGTATGGTCGAGGCAGGAGGTCCATGATGCATGTTGGAAATGGTGGGGAAATGTGGATGCGGGGAGGCAAAATTGTGCGGTGTGGGAGTGGTTGCGATTGACACAGGGAGACTGGGAAAGAGGTGCACCCCACATCTATTTCCTTTTACCCACCAGCAGACTGCAGGTTTAAAAATGTTGGCCTACACTTTGGGCTCAAGCTCTCTCGCCACCCAGTAAGTCACAATGGCAGAGGAAGAGGCCCTTGCATGGGTATTAATTGTCCATTTAAGGGCCTCAGTTAGACCATGGGCAAGAAGTCCACCCATTGCCTTCCCACTCGTAAAATTGTGCCAGGCGGCTGGTAGATTGGCAATCGATATGTCACTCATAGCGTGGCATCCTGATTTTCAGATCTATTCGCCTATTTCATTGCCGATGGGTGACACATAAAATTCGGCCCATTGTATTGTTGTGGCTGGTCCAGCTAGGTTTTGTGGCCATTGGTGATGTCCACAATGTTGACAGTGAGGGAATATGATGATGGCAATAAATTATATCGAGTTAAATAGAATATACTGTACAGAAACAGCTCAACCAGACCATCCCAATACCAATCCTCCACTCGAACCTCCTCCCATTCTTCCTTATCTAACTCTATTGGCATAACCCTCTATTCCCTTCTCTCTCATATCTTTTTTTAGCTTTCCCTTAGATGTATTTGTATCAGTGCGGCACGGTGGTGCAGTGGTTAGCACTGCTGCCTCATGGCGCTGAGGACCCGTGTTCAATCCTGATCCCGGGTCACTATCCATCTGGAGTTTGCACATTCTCCCCATGTCTGCGTGGGTCTCACCCCCACAACCCAAAAGATGTGCAGGGTAGGTGGATTGGCTATGTTAAATTGCCCTGAAGAAAAAAAGATGCATGTTCTCCCCAGCTGCTCCCTGTAGTAGTGAGTTCTGCATTCGCATCACTTCTTTGGTAAAGATATTTCTTCCGAATTCCCTGTTTGATTGCTTGGTGACTACCTTACATTGATGGTCACTAGCTTTGCTTTTCCAAATAATTGTTTCTGTCTACTCTATCAAAACCTTCCATAATTTCACAAAGCTCTATCTCGCCACCCCTCAGCTTTCTCTTTTGAAAAGGTAAGAGACCTAACTTATAAATTCTTTATAGCAAGGGAGTTAAATGTTATGGGATAAACTGGAATGTGGAGCTCAGACCAGTCAGAATTGCCATGATCTCAGCAAATGGCAGAGCAGGTCAAAAGGGTCAAATGGTCTATTCCTGCTCCTAAGCACTGTTCCTAATTTACAGTTCTGGTGTTAAAGGTTGTTTTTTTTGTACCCTCCCAAGTGCCTTGTCCCTCCCTGTATCCTTCTGTTAAATTAGATAAATTAACAATTAATCTGTTTTGGACAGTCAGTTGAGGGAAATATTTTGGTGAGGTAGGACTCTCCAGTGTAATGATATGTAGACTGACATGAAACTAAAGAATTTATTCAGTAATAACAACTAGATAAATGAGTTCAAAACTGCTGATCTAACTCTAGTAACTCAGGTGATAATGACTAACTGTACAACTCAGATCTAGGCCACATATGGCCTGCATATGCACAGTACAAGAAAAAGTCTGAAATGCCCGCGAACCGCTCCGCGCAGGCACGAAACGGGCGAAAACTGCATAGCGCATGCGCAAAGACGCACAGAGTGTCATGACGGTGACGCGATGACATGCACAAAATGTGGAACCACCTCCCACTTCAGAAAAAAATGCCCTGCATCTGGCAAACACTGTCTCAACTGCGGGAAACTTAATCATTATGCTGCCCAGTGCAGATCTGCACCTCAACTCAGAAATCAAAGACTGCTCTTAAAGCAGAGTCGCATTAGAAGTATGCAATTTCAAACGGATGAGTCTGATCAAGGTAGTGCAATGGATCCAGATGAGGAATACCTGGATAAACCATTCCAAGTGGGAATCATCACCAAGTTTGAAACCTTGCTGCTTCAGCTTAAGTCCTCTGCTTAAAGGCACATTCCAAATATGGGTCCACAGACCAAAAATAATGTTTAAAAAATGAAAGTGTGAACAAATCAAATGAACAGAAAAGACTCTTAAAATTCAAAGTTTTAAGGCTGTGAAATAATAAATGTCTTAATGTGGCTATTGAATATAAGTATGTTTGCTATGATAAGAGGTTGACCATTTCAGAGGATTTAAAATCTTTGAATGGAAGTATTTTTTTGCATCAGATTTGTAAGAAAGATCTTAAATGATTCAAAGTTTAGTTTTTTATTTGCACATGGCTCCTGTGATTTGCCCCTAATGGATACTGAGTGGTTATGAAAGTGCCACTTCAGGCATGATGCGACATAGAGGCGGCATGGGGAGGTATGAGTTGGCATTGAGATAGCATGAGGAGGTATGAGGTGGCATGGGGATAAGAGGTTACATGAAGGAATGAGATGACATAAAGGTGGCATGGAGGCTATGTGGGGGCATGTAGATTATTTTTAGATGTGTGAGAACTAGGGGGTCTAACAGCTATTTATAAAATTAGGCCATAAAATCAGAGGCCCACGGAATGTCTTCCAGCCAGCCTCCCTCAACACTCGTCCACCTTCAGGACCCTCTGAAATCTGTCATCTCTGGTGACAGACTTGAGTCAATCACACCCCTGCCCAATCTAGAACAAAAAACATGCATATGGGGGGGCGTTTCCACAGAGGCAAGTTGGCTGAGTCTCAAGATTTCCCCACTCAATCTTCTCGCTTCCATTTCAAAAGACATAATTTCTCCCATTTAAGACTGAGATGAGGAGAATTGTTTTCTCTGAGAGTCATTTGTCTGTGAATTGTCTTCCTTGTACAGCAGTAGAGGCTGGGGCCGGGATTCTCCCCTACCCGGCGGGGCGGGGGGTCCTGGCGGGATGGAGTGGCGTGAATTCTCCGCACCTTTAGGGGCTAGGCCCGCGCTGGAGTGGTTCCCGCTCTGCCGGCCGCCGCGAACAGCCTTTAGCGCCCTGCCAGCCGGGGCCAAAAGGCCTTTGCCGGCCGGCGGAAGTCCACGCATGCGCCAGAGCGTCAGCGGCTGCTGACGTCATACCGGCGCATGCACAGGGGAGGGGGTCACTTCCACCCCCGCCATGGTGAAGGCCATGGCGGGGGTGGAAGAAAAAGAGTGCCCCCACGGCACAGGCCCGCCGCCGATCGGTGGGCCCCAATCGTGGGCCAGGCCACGGTGGGGGCACTCCCCGGGGTCAGATCGCCCCGCGCTCCCCCCCAGGACCCCGGAGGCTGCCCGCGTCGCCAATCCCGCCGGTACCGGAGGTGGTTTAAACCACGCCGGCGGGAAAGGCCTGTCAGCGGCAAGACTTCGGCCCATCGCTGACCAGCATGGCGCGATTCCCACCCCCACCGAATCTCGGGGGGGCGGAGAATTTGGGACACGGCGGGGGCGGGATTTGAGTTTCTTCAAGCCTGAGCTAGATTTTTGTTTTGGGGGGGGAAGGGGGGGGGAGGGGGGGAAATAAGCAGGAATATGAAGTTGAGGCCATATCAGATGAGCCATGATCTTACTGAATGGTGGAGCAGGCTAGAGAGGCTGAATGGCCTACTCCCATTCAGAATTCTAATGTTCTGGCAATGTAGCACTGAATTGCTGATTTGGATTATATGCTAGCCTCTTGTGTGAGACTGCAACGCAAATCCTGAATCAAAGGTGAGGATGTCACCACTGTAGCATACTTTTCTTTTTTTACTCCTGCTGCAAATGTTTTTCTCTAGCATTTGTCATTTGTCCTCCAGAAGCAACAGTTTCTCATTGAAAGTAATTGTTTATTTGTTGTGAAGCATGAGGAAAACTAATAAGATAATTCATACAATACAGTAACAAGCAGAAATCATAATTGTGACCTGCATATTAAAAGTAGCCAAACAATGACTGTCACTGTACATTTGTCCACATGGCACTTCCTTGCCTGCTCTAAAATTGCCAAGTTATCACTCTTGTTAAAATTGGTATGACACCCTGGGCTAGTTTGGGTTCAATTACAACCCCACTCATCCTGGAGTCACAACACAATGACTTAACCAATAAGTCTTATAAAAATACCCAAAATCTTTGGCCCTTGGCTGCCCTATAATTACAGTCAGTTGAAACACAATTATTGGAGAGAATTGGCAACAGCTTTCTGGAGAGAGTTAGCTGATTCTGGACTTTGTCTGCACAGCCTGTAATGTTCTCCTATGAATCGATTCATCCAGGCCAGCTCAGAAACACAGGGTGCAATTCTCCGCAAATGCGGCGAGTCGTAAAGGCTGCCGTGAAACTGGCCGTGTTTCATGGCAGCCTCCGCGCCCCCTCCCAGGACCCGATTCTCCCCCCCGGGCGGGGCTAGCAGCGGGGCCCCGTGAAGCACGGCACCGCGGGATTAGCGACCGTCGCTAAGTCCGTGCGCCAAGCGTCACGCCGGCTGACGCGCATGATGACGTCAGCCGCGCATGCGCAGGGTTGGACGGCTCCAACCCCCACATGCGCGGATGACGTCATCACGCAGACACGTCAAAACCCGCGCATGCGTGGGCCGTCATGCCCCTCAGCTGCCCTGCGGACTGATCCTGCAGGGTGGCGGAAGAACAAATAGTGCGCGGGTATCGGACCCGCTGCCCGCGATCGGTGCCCACCGATCGCAGGCCCCTGCCACCCTTGGCACGGCCGTGGTGCGGCCGTGCCAATCAGTGCCATGGTTGTCCGGGACTGGCACTTTGCAGCCGTTTTCACGAACGCTGAAAGCAGATGTGATCGCGGCCGTGAAAACAGCCGTAAACTCCGCGGTATTCGGCCCATCGGAGAATCGTTGTTCGCCGTAAAAAACGGCGAGCAGCGATTCATGTCGGGGGGCGGCAGGAGGGGTGGGGGAGAATAGCGGGAAGCCGTGAAAATTGTCGGGAAGGCCCTCCCGCTATTGTCCGACCCGTCGTGGGCAGCGGAGAATCGCGCCCACAGCCTTTCTGGAGAAAAATGGAGGGAAGAGAGAGTGGATTTCTCTCTAAGTTGCCAGGAGTCACACTGAAACCAAACTGAAAACCTCGTGACTCTGAAAATAATCCAGTGGCATCAGATCCAATCACCACCTACGGGCAGAGCACAGTCTTTGACCATCAGGCAAATCAACTAAACTGAAATCCAGCCAGCCTCTGTCATTGGTGCCAGGCAGTCTACAACTTCAATCCAAACCAGCACAGGTTTCTGCTTGAACTAAAGTCACAGGCCACTGCTTCCTTCTGCTTGAATTAAAGAAACAGGCTGTCTTGAAGACACATGTGCATAAATCATCCATGGATCAAAAATGTATGGGCAATAATAAAAGAAAGAGGAAATAAAGGAATAAACAGGGAATAAACAGGAAGGGCCCTTAACAATTAACGGATAGGTATGTCCTACAAACACAGGAAGGTGCTGGCAATTAATATTACCTTATATTGATTACTAATGTACTAGTTTCATAATGTGCTTTGAAAGTAATGCACATTAAAGGTGTGGAATCTATTCATAACCCCTTCTATTTCTCATCAACATGGTGCCTCTTGTCAATAGCATCTCAAAGCACACCCCAGATTGCACATGTAATCTCATGACACCCAGCTCAACCTCACCATCACCTCTTTCAACCCTTTCGCTGTTACTAAATTGTCATACTGCTTGTCTATCATCCAATATTGATGAACAGAAATATCCTCCAATAAAAGACTGAAGTTGTCTTCGGTACCCATTTCAAATGTTATTGCCAAACCATTAACTCCATCCCATTCCTTGAAATCTGCTAGAAGCTGAATTAGAACATTTGAAACCTTGTCATATTTTACCTGGAGCTGAGCTATGGACCCGGGACAAGATTCTCTGTCGGCCGACTGTAAAATCAAGAAACACCATTGGTGGAGAATAGGTTCCGATGCCGAAATTGCGGTGTGCACCGATTTCACACCAAATCGCAATTCTGCATCGCCTCAACAATGGCGTCAATGCGTTCTGGAACGCCCGAACAGTAAATGCCGTTGGCATATCATTAGCGGGCATGACCCAGTATTCTCCAGGGCCTATGCGATTCTCCGCCTCCACTGGGATGACTGTGTGTGGGGCTTGTAATGTGTATATGCAACTTGTCGGCCTCCCAAGTGTCAATCACGGACCTGGCGAATCCCGCACCATTTTTCATTGGAATCGATTGTGTTCCAAGTGGCACCGGTGCTAGCCCCTCCAAAGTTGTTGAATCGGTCAAGATTCAGCACCAGTTTTGCTGTCGTGAAAGTTCACGAATCCTTCATAGTCTCAGGAACGGAGAATCCAGCCGTATGAATCGATGCCATTGCTAAACCCTCCTATTTCCACTTTTGTGATACTGCTTGATTCCACCATAATCTTAACTTATCTGTTGCAGAAACCCTCAATCTTGTCTTTGTTAACTTTAGACTTGACTATTCCAAGCATTCCTGGCAGCCTCTCATCTCCCATACTCCATTAGTTGAAGTCCTGCAAAACTCTGCTAGTCCTATTCTAACTCACACCAAGTCTCTTTCACCCATCACCACTGACCTACACTGATTACCAGTTAAGCAGACCCTCACTTTCAAAATTCTCATCCTTATTTTTAAATGCAATCATGGCCTTGCCTTTCCTTATCAAGGAACCTCCTACAACCCTATAACCCTCCTTCAATCTGGCCTCTAGACCATCCCTGATTTTAGTCACTCCACCATTGGCAGGCGCGCCTTCAAGATGCAGAGATCCTAAACTCTGGAATTCCCTCCTTAAACCCCTCCAACTCTCAAAGTTTGCTTCTTCCTTTAAGGAGCTTTTTAAAATCAACCTCAATGGCTAAGCAGCCATTCAGTAACTCAGTATCAAATTTAGTTAGTACTCTTGCGAAGTACCTTGAAATATGTTACTATATTAAAGCTGCTATGTAAAATTGTTCCTGCTATTTCAGAACAGAGTATGTTTAATAAAAATGATATATCCACACTTTTAAAAACATATCGGCTGGGATTCTCCGGGGTTGCCAGCCAGCGGCGGGAATCCTGATGGCCCAGTCAATTGGGCCCGGGCACAAAACAGGTTTCAGAAACCCACTGCGTATATCCTGGCCGCCCTGACAATGTTTCTGACGGACGCAACGAGATTCCTGCCCGGACCCGGTGGGAATATTCAAATAAGCTCATTATCCCTAATTTGAATCTAATTTGTGGCAGGACGCCTGACTCACCTGCCTCCTGGGATACTCCTGCACTACTCAGCCAGGAACCCCTCTGCCGTGAATTGGGGCAAGTCCTGAAAAACGGGGATTGGTAGCATGCACTCCGAGGGGTGGCAAAGGGGTGAGTGTCCTCCATACAATTGCCTCCAGGATGCTGAGGAGGGTCTTTCATGGGAGGTGGGGGTCAGAGAACTTGAGCTGGGCCGGAAGGGCTCAGGTTGGGGGTCTTTCCTGGAATGGGGGTCGTTTAGCTGCAGCCTTTAAACCTTTAAGCAACCTGTCAGCCTGTCAATATTAATGTTATCTGAGAATAAAGTGAAAGTCTTCCCATCTGTACCCTGAAACCCTTTAAACTGTCAGCATGTCAAGTTCAAAGATATGTGAGATGAAAATAAAATATTAATGTAGTGGAAACCTTGGAAGTGTTCTTTTCACTGTCAATTGCATTGCTCTTTATATTTTTCAACCCTGTGTGAATGCCTCGAAGCCTAAAATCTTTGAACTACATCATTTGCATTCAATTTCATGGACAATTGCCTTTTAAAAGCCTTTTGATTGACAGGTCGAGGCACTATCAAAGGAAGCCTTACCATTTTTATTCAGACAGCTCTACAGGACTCCATTAACTCTGAGGAGCAGCTTTTTTTCTAACCAGTTTTTTTTTAAAGAGCACATGTGTCTTTCTTCTGAAGTGCTTATCAGAAAGTACAGGTGACCATATGTATTAAAGGGAGCCCCAATCTCTGAGGGACAGGATCGCAGGTCCAGCAAAACCACCAATCCTCTTTTTAAAATTTCCTATGTCATGGAATGACATGCAAAGCCCGATCTTGGTTTAAAAAACAATTCTAAGTGCCATTGCATAGCACATCAGGTTTGCTCTATTAGCGCGAACGGGAATCATGGCGATTTTTCCACTGGTGGGAGCATTTAGTCTTCATTCGGGAGAATTGCGCCCATGATTTAAGGGCAGCACGGTAGTATTGTGGATAGCACAATTGCTTCACGCCTCCAGGGCCCCAGGTTCGATTCCGACTTGGGTCACTGTCTGTGCGGAGTCTGCACATCCTCCCCGTGTGTGCGTGGGTTTCCTCCGGGTGCTCCGGTTTCATCCCACAGTCCAAAGATGTGAAGGTTAGGTGGATTGGCCATGCTAAATTGCCCTTAGTGTCCAAAATTGCCCTTAGTGTTGGGTGGGGTTACTGGGTTATGGGGATAGGGTGGAGGTGTTGACCTCGGGTAGGGTGCTCTTTCCAAGTGCCGGTACAGACTCGATGGGCCGAGTGGCCTCCTTCTGCACTGTAAATTCTATGATTGCAAAGGCAGAATTTATTTGTTGTACTTCTATAAGACTAGTTATATTACAACCATCACCAAGTAGAACAGCAAGAACAATATTTGCAATATTGGCCCAGGTCTTCCAGTCTCCAAATCATCAGAGACCGGACGTACAACCTAAGATACATATTGGAGACCCTTATAAGTACCAACACATTGACTCTGTGGGAATTGCCCAGGAAGTTTGAATCTACATTGGACAATTGCACTGCTCCCCAAGACCCTCTGAAAGTTTGGATAGTTACCCAGGAAATGTTAGCTAGAGGAATCGTAGTCTAACTCATGAGTAACTATAGAAGTGACCCTCCAATCACTTATGCTGACCCCTTCCCAACTCCCTCCTTGACCCACCAAATTACCCTCTGACCCCTTCGATTACCCCCTTGACCCCCCCCCCCCCAACTTCACTCTCTGAACCCATACTCCCCATAACCTGGTTCAGCCTGATCACCCCTGCCCCTGGCCAGTTTCTGAACAGATAACCCTTCCTTACCTGACCCGACTACCCCCAGTCTCATCTGCCTACTCACTCACCTGCCTACCTCACCCATCTGCCACCCTACTACCACCTATTTGCCACCCTGTTCACTTGCCAACCCACCATCTCACCCACCAACACCTGCTCACCTGCCACCCTAAAAAATCACCTATCTGCCACTCTGCCCACCTGATACCCTTCCACCCGACCACCTCACCCATCTGCCACCCTACAATCTCAACTACCTGCCACCCTACCCATTTACCCATGCCTCACCTATCCCACCCACTTACTTCATCCACATCATCCCGTATAGCCCTACACACTTACCCAGCCAATGCCCAACCCATTCACTCATTCATCCATTCACTAATGTTCATTCATTCACCCAGTCATGTCCACAGTGGACATTTAGAAGCATAAAAAAACAGATTTTACATACTTCATTTCATTAATCTACACAGTCAACGTCTGAATAAGTCATTTGGTAGTAATGGCCCAAATCCCTTGATTGAGTGAGCTAGTGAGGGTGCTCTTCTGCACATCGCTGGACGTTGAGAATCTCTGTACCCACCAGCAGCATCACTCCACCTGTGGGATTCCTGGCAACGTGGGGTGTCTTCAATGGGAAATTCCATTGACAAGTGGCTGGAGTAGAGAAATACCTGCCAGTGAATGGTACTCCACCGAGAGATACCTGGCTGGGGGACCGGAGAATCCAGCTCCCTGCAATTCACACCTTTTTCCAACATATTCAGGTAAGTGGGTCATTTTCTGACTGAATAGCTTCAGTCTCAGCAACCCTGTTTGGAAGATTTTGACCATTACTACCAAATCAGTTGTTAAGATGTTGACAATGTCGATTAATGAAATGAAGTATGTAAAATCTGTCATATGCTGTGATACCCCTTGTATCCATTATTATGATTGCCTCATTGGAAATCCCATATACCCTGAAGCCTTTTCCCTAGTTTACACTGACAATGTGAACAATTTTCTTTTCATAAAATCAGGACTGGTACTTGTCATTGAATTTTGCAAGAGCCATTTAATGTGCTTCAGTTAATGGTGAGTGTAAGGAGCATAAAAGGTTACACCATAACAATGAGAAACTACTTCGAACTAGTGTCTGCCATGCTATAAATGTTTCATCAGCTTCAGCAGAGATGTGTGAGATTTGAAATGTTATTATATTGCTTTGTAAGTAATTAAAACAGACAAATAAATCAAATTTCCTGCTACGTGCAAAATTTTAAAATCTGTTTATTTTGTTGTGGGCGGGATTTTCCAGTCACCGATGCCGAAATCGCATTCGGCGATCGGCTGGAGTATCCCCGTTTACGCCGAAACTGGGGGCAGCGTCACTTTTGCGATGCTCCACCCTCTCAGTAACGGCGTACTCAGGGAGTACGGAGCACTCCGTATGGACGGCCTCAGGACGTCACCGAAGGCTGTCCCCAGACGGCCGGGTTCCCGACGGCGCGGAAGCGGAGGCTCAGCCTCCAGAGGCCACCACCGTGCGCATGCGTGGCCACGGACCCGGCAATTCTCCAGTCATATCCGCAGGTAAAGCTGGCGGCTTTATGCTGTGCGGCTGCTAGTCCCCCACCGGATGGAAGATCGGTGAAGCTGTTGCACCATTTTCTCTGGTATAAAATGCCGCTGTTCCCATGCCGGCATCAGCACTTTGTCAGCAAATCGGAGAATTCAGCCCTGTGTCTTTCATTCTAAGAGAAACACAAGTATGCTGAATTGGATTGCTTTCATAATTGGTTACGGCCTTAACCTCAGAAAGATTTGTTCCAGGAAAGATTTGTTTTGCTTTGTTCTGCTTGACCTATAAATGGCCTTTTCTACATCTTACCTCCATTGTGCTGTCCCTTTGTGAATTGACTACCAACAATGTTAGCAGAGCCAACATCTCCTCCCAATGGTTTCTCTCTCTGTATGTCACAATCCCTGTACAGATTGTTAATGTTTAAAAACAAAAATGAATTTCCTAGTGACTGACAAAAAGAAGCACATGACAGTATTTCACTTTTTAAGACTTTTACTGCAACAAATAAACAAAAATCAACATTGACAAGACATGACTTAGTAGATAACTAATACACTAAACTACAGAAAATGTATTTCCCCTTTAACAAATTAGCACAACTGAAAATTCATACCACACTTATAATGCGGGATTCTCCGCTCTCCCAGCCGCGTTTCTTGGCACGGTGTGCCTCCATCGGCAACGGGATTCTCCATTCCCGCAGTCGGCCACTGAGGTTTCCCATTCTGACCATGCCGTCGGGAAACCGGAGGACCCCAGCGATGGAGAAGTCCGCTGATAGTGTATGTTACATCCACAACCGATCTGTTACCTTCTGATAAAGTCCAAATTCCTTCTGACAATTTACAAGACTTTCTTCTTCCTGCTCCACTAGGAATAATCTTCTAGTGCCCTTTTAAAGGTCCCTTCATTCAATCTCCTGACTATAATCAAATTGACTGCCAGCAGCAAGTGGACCTCTTCCAGTAGTATTTAAACCTCCACAGATACCATATTTTCAAGCAGGGGATCCATTGTCACCAGCATTATGCTTAGTGGTTAACACATAAAACAGTCTGTCCCTCTGCTTGACACAGTAGCCGCTGTTTGAAGTTTTCCCCTGAATGTCTCACTGACTGCCTGCACTCCAAGTCTGTGTCCAATATAACCACTTACCCTTCTAGTGTGTAAAACTGAAAACTGGCACTTGAAAGTTTCTATGAGTTTCAACCTGGACATCTTGTCCCCATGGCAACAAAGTCACATGGACCTTTTTGACAGACAGATTTCAGCACAAAGTTTCAGCGTCCCCATTTAGGCCATTCTGTTTGATCTTAAATGAAAAGAGACAGTTTAAAACATTACTGTCTTCTAAAATCTCACATTCATATCAAAGGTCTAAGTCAGTTATTGGTATGTTCTTCGTTATGTTAAGATAAAAATAGATATGTTTACTTTATCTTCCAATCCCATCCCCTTGGTTTCGAGCTCAAGATTAATCCACAATTGTGAAAGTTTGGTGTCCCTGATAATCCATAGCTGAGCTTTAAATCTTTTATTTGATTGATTACTTGTTCCACCTATTTGCACCTCTGTAATATCATCCATCTTAGTCCTGCTCTTGAAATCTAGGCTGTAAATTCTCAAATATGCCATCACCTTGATGTGTCAGGCGGTTTGGTTTGATGTTGACTGCAACTGGATGCAGGGAAGCTAGAAACAAACGTCTAACACTGGAGATGATCCAAAACGGTTTTATTTAAACTATGAACTGCTGTTCAGCTGTGGGTTGACACTCTACTAATCCTACTGATGACCTCTTACTGGCTCGACCAGACCTACTAGCTACCACATGGCAATAATGTCCACTGACTTGTGCACTCTGACTGTTTCAGTGTCTGGGTTCCGAAAAGAGCGGGAGTCTTAATGCCCTGTTAGCTTTATAGTGGTGGTGTCTTGTCTGGTGATTGGTTGTTCAGTGTTGTGTGTTCATTGGTCATCCTTTGTGTCAATCACTGCCTGTCTGCATCTCATTATATACGGGTGGATATTATGACACACTTCTTCCAGGATTTACCTCCAATGTTCTCTTTACTAGTTAATTCTCAAATTCCAAATCATGATAAACTCTGGCAGCCATATCCTGCACTGTACAAACCTCAGAATGTTTACATCCTACATCCCCATGTCCACAGATTGCTTACATCCTGCATCCCCATGTCCACTTGCTGAACATTTGCCATTGCAGTGATTTGAAAATTGTATTCTTAGATACACCCCACAGCCAAGTGTCTGCTCTATGCTCTTTTAAATTTGATCAGTTGTACAATCCTCCTTCTATTGTCTTCACAATCGTGGCATTGCCATTATCGATGGCAGAACTGAAACTCTCGTCCCAAATTTCACTACTTTACTTCATCTTTCCCAATTTGAAAAAAAAACAAGCTTTTTGGTTGCACTTTTAGGTAACCTCCCATTTCAACTTCCAAGTATCTAATCCCACTCCACTACTCCCTTCTGAATCATTGCAGGATATTTTATTGCACTAAACAGCACCCTGGAAAGGAACGTAATTTAGAAGTCTGGAGTAATGAAATTTTAAAAATGAAATGAAAATCGCTTATTGTCACGAGTAGGCTTCAATGAAGTTACTGTGAAAAGGCCCTAGTCGCCACATTCTGGCGCCTGTCCGGGGAGGCTGGTACGAGAATCGAACCGTGCTGCTGGCCTGCTTGATCTGCTATAAAAGCCAGCGATTTAGCCGAGTGAGTTAAACTAGCCCCTTGTACCAGTAATGGTACAATCGTAAAAAATCAAGTCCCACTGGAGAAGCTGGGAGTTTTTTAATTCAGTTATTTGAGTCAATCTGGAATATACATCTGGCAGCAGTGAGGGTGAGTGCGGAATTGTCAGACTGCCTTAAAAAAAACTCTTTCAGTTATGTTCTTTAGTGAAGGAAATCTACTATCCTTATCCGGTCTGAGCCACTGCAATGTGTTTCACTCTAAAGTGCCCTCTGAAATGGCTTTGTAAGCCATCCAGTTGTGTCAAATCACTGCGTAAATCTCCAAACAGAGTAAGATCGGATTGACCTACTCATCGGATTTAAATGCAATAAACCTCAGCAGTCAATGTTGCAAAATCCTCCTCACTAATATTTGGAGAGTTGACCCACTGACACAGTCATGCTCAGAGAATCAGACAAAAATACCTTTCATATTTAATATTACTTGAAAGAAGCACGAAGGGGACTTCAGGTGGGGAACTTCAATGTCTGTCACCGAGATACACTTGATAATGACACAATTATCTAAGCCCTGAAGAACTTACTTGCCAAACAGAGTCTGCGACAGAAGGTGAAGGAACCAATAAGAGGGAACCACCAACTTGATCTCACCTTCATCAATTTAACAGCCACATGTACATCTGCCCAAGACAGTATGGTAGGAGTGATCATTGCATAGTTCTCCAGCTCCAGCCGCTGGTCGGGGAGTTCCCGGTGAGGGGAAGAATCCAGCGGTAGTGAAGAAAATAGGATCGTGCCAGGTGCCGATCCATTTCCGATGCTCCGGCAACACGCTGGTTTTGGGATTGAGGTTCGCAGCGCGGGCCAGTGGGAGGATGAAAATAGGTCATTAAGACCCATTTGCATCCACTTAGCGGGCCGGACACCATATTCTCTGGGCTGCATGATTCTCCGGTCCTCTGGGCGAGGAATCACGTGGGTGAGAATCACTACAGGCCTTGATAAGCATGGCCGTAACGTGGTGGACCTCAGTGGCCCAAGGGGGTGATCCTTTAAGGGAGCTGCCCCCAAAGTCCATTCAAAGTCCACCCCTCTCTCCACAATGCAAATTTTCATAGCTAAGGATTGGAATCACTTCCTCATTTACACTCCCAGCACAAATCAGATGCAGTTCAGCTCTGACGGGAAAACATAATCTCTTAAATGGAGAACCTCACCCAACGTTCATACTGAGGACACACTCAATCATGTAGCATTACCATAATGCCAAATGGGATAGATTCAGAACAGATACAGCCACTCAAAACTGACAACATAGACCATCAACAGTAGAACAATTATATTCCACCACAATTCTGGAACTGAAGGCCAAGCAGATTGCCCACTCTACTATTACCATCAAATCAAGCCACCATATCTGGTTTAATGAACATTGTGGAAGAACGTGTCATGAGTAGTACCAGGCATACCCTAAAAATGGGACACCAACCTGGTGAAGCAGCAGCATAGGACTACATGGATGCTAATCAGCAAAAACACCACGCTATAAACAGAACTAAACCATCTACAACCAACTGATTAGATCAAAGCCCTTCTACATCCAGTCATGAATGGCATTGGACTATTAAACAACGAACTGGAAGAAGGGGTTTCTGTGAACCCCTACCCCCCCCCCCCCCCCCCCCATCCTAGATAATGATGGAGCTCAGCATATTGCTATTGTTATTTTCAGCATAGAAGGAGGCCATTCAGTCCAAAAGAGAAACCTAGCTAGTTCCATTCCCCAGCCCGACCTTGGTAGCACTCTAAATTCAACGCTTTCAAAAATATATTCAGCTCTCTTTTGAAACCTCCGATTGAATCTTCCTCCACCATTCCACCAGGCAGTGCATTCCAAACCCTAACAACTCTCTGATCAAAGAAGTTTCTCTTGATCTCACTCTCAGCTCTCTTGTTGAGCATCTTGAACTTGTGTGACCCCAAGTCACAAATGTGATGCCAAAGACAAGGCTGAAGCATTTCAGTCATCTTCAGCAGAATGTGACAAGTGAATGATCCATCTCAGCTTCTTCCTTAGGCCTCCAGCATTGCAGCTCTCATTCCACAACCAATTCAATTCATTCGATGTGTCAACAAGAAAAAAATGGGCACATTGAATATGACAAGGTTATGGGCCCTTACAACGCCCCAGCTGTTGTACTGAAGACTTTCACTCCAGAAAGAGCTGCACCCCTCTTGATGTTCCTGTAAAGTATCAACTCTGGCATCTGCCCCCCAAAAAAGGGAAATTGCGCCATTATATTCCATCCAAAGAAAGCAAGGCGAATCCAATCCAGCAAACGACCTTCCCATCAGTCTCTTTTCAATCATCAGCAAGGTGATGGAATTTGTCATCGATAGTATATTAAGCAGCAGTTAATTAAAAATAACCTGAGTTCTGCCAGGATTACTAAGCTTAGAATCTCATTATAGCCTTGGTTTAAATATGAACACAATAGCTGAATTCCAGAGTTGATGTGAGTGACTGCCCTAGATATCAAGGCAACATTTGTTTGAGTGTGACACCAAGGTGCTCCAGTAAAATTGAAGTCAATGGAGATAAGGAGGAAAACTCTCTACTATCCTGCATTACACACACCGTTGGACTGCTTTCCTATCCTCTTTTGTTTTGTTGCATCCAACACAGAGATCAATTGTAACAATTGAAGAATCAAATCTTTGTCTTTAAGGAGCCTCTGTTACACAATCCAGCGTAAGTATGGGGGTGGCACAGTAGCACAGTGGTTAGCACTGTGGCTTCACAGGGCCAGGGTCCCAGGTTCAATTCCCGGCTTGGGTCACTGTCTGTGTGGAGTCTGCATGTTTTCCCCGTGTCTGTGTGGGCTTCCTACGGGTCCTCCTCCTCCCACAGTCCAAAGATGTGCAAGTTAGGTGGATTGACCATGTTAAATTGCCCTTAGTGTCCAAAAAGATTAGATGGGGTTACTGGGTTACAGGGATAGGTTGGAGGTGTGGGCTTAAGTATGGGTACTTTTCCAAAGGCCGATGCAGACTCGATGGGTCGAATGGCCTCCTTCTGCACTGTGAAATCTATGATGTACTCGGTCAAATCATATAATATGGTTCTATATAATTAAACTGAGTTTGTGATTTACCATAAGAATTCATGGACCAAGTTTAAATTTCTAGGAAACAGTAGTTTTCTTAAAACAATCCAACATTTTGATCTTCTACCTTCCATTCATATGAACACACAATACAACAAATAGAGTTGGCATAAATGGGCCATTTTGTGGTTGGCAGTGTGGTACAGGTATCAATGCTGGGGCCTCAAGTTTTTACAATTTATGAAAATGATCCAGATGATATGGTTGCTAAATTTGCTGGTGACACAAAGATTGACAGGAAATTAAGCTGTGAAGGGGACAAAAGGAGGCCATATTTGGATATAGATACGCTAAGCAACTGGCCAAGATCTGACAAATGGACTATAATTTTAGAAAATGTGAAAGTGTCCATTTTCTCCGGAAGAATTTTAAAAGAGCACATGATCGAAATAGAGATTGCAGTGCTCTGGGATGCAGTGTATGCATGCGAAACAAATAATACGGAAAACTAATAGACTGTTAATGTTTATTGCAAGGGGAATTGAATACAAAAGTAGCAAGATTGTGTTTCAGGTTTGCACGGAATTGATGAGACCACATCTGGAGTACTGTATTAGTCTCCTTATTCAAGGAAGGATGTAACTTTATTAGAAGCAGTTCAGAACAAGTTTACTAGACCAGAGTTTCCCAAAGTTTTACAGCCATGCAACCCTTATGACCTGCCAAGAGTACTGACAGAACTCCTGGATTCTCATACCAGACACATACACACACACACATATTCTCTTTATATGTGCAGCACGGTAGCATAGTGGTTAGCACAATTGCTCCACAGCTCCAGGGTCCCAGGTTTGATTCCCGGCTTGGGTCACTGTCTGTGCGGAGTCGGCATATTCTCCCCGTGTGTGCGTGGGTTTCCTCCGGGTGCTCCGGTTTCCTCCCACAGTCCAAAGACGTGCAGGTTAGGTGGATTGGCCATGCTAAATTGCCCTTAGTGTCCAAAATTGCCCTTAGTGTTGGGTGGGGTAACTGGGTTATGGGGATAGGGTGGAGGTGTTGATCTTGGGTAGGGTGCTCTTTCCAAGAGCCGGTGCAGACTCGATGAGCTGATTGGCCTCCTTCTGCACTGTAAGTTCTATGAAAATGTCTCTCTCTCTCTCATATACATACACATTTACAGACATACTCATCTCCCTCTCTTTCACACCCACACACTCTCACCTCTCTCACACATGCACACACATTCACCTCTCCCATCTCTTTCTCTCACACACAGCTGCACATCTCTTTACCTCTCTCTATCTCACTGACACACACTCACACACACAGACACACACTGCCACTCACACGAATACTGACACACACAGACACACTAACACTCACGCACACAAACATTCACACTAACACTCATGCACACAGACACTCACACTGTCTCACCTGTCTCTTGCTCCACAGCTGCTGCTTCCCTTGCTCCAGGGCCACTGCATTTCTTGCTCAATTGTCACTTCCTCTTGTTGACTAAGACCCTGCTTGATCAACTTAAACAGACACATTAAATACACCTGAAATTAGTACAATTCTACTTTATTCTGAAGAGCTAGTTTAATCGTGATTTCTAAGAATATAGTACAGAGATGACTCAGACTCACTACTGAGATCTAAGTCTTATACGGACTTGGGGGGCGGCACAGCGGCTAGCTCTGCTGCCTCACAGTGCCAGGGACCCAGGTTCAATTCTGGCCTCAGGTAACTGTTTGTGTGGAGTTTGCACTTTCTCCCCTTGTCTGCGTGGGTTTCCTCCGGGTGCTCCGGTTTCCTCGCACAGCCCAAAGATTTGCCGGTTAGGTGGATTGGCCGTGCGAAATTGCCTTTAGTGTCCAAAAAGGTTAGGTGAGGTTACTGGGTTACAGGGATGGAGTGGAGGTGCGTGCTTAAGTGCGGGGCTCTTTCCAAGGGCCGATGCAGACTCGATAGGCCGAGTGGCCTCCTTCTGCTCTCTAAATTCTATAATTCTAGTGAAAGAACTGGCCACTCGGTGAACACTCGATGTGGATTTCTTCTTCTCTGAGCCTACAGCTCAGGTTTTGTCTCCTGCACTGATTGCCCCTGGGTTCCCAGGCTGTCAATGTGTTACCATGGCCCTTCTTTCATCCAGGTTCTGCTCGCACTGAGTCATGACACATACACACACCTGTCCTGAGTTTTCACGGGTTGGATTTTCCATCCATTCGCTGGCAGCGGGTTCTCTGGTCCCATCGGCAGCGTACCCTTGCCCACGGGTTTCCTGGTGGTGTGGGATGATCTCAATGAGAAATCCCATTGACAAGCAGCAGGAATAGAGAATCCTACTACCACCGGACAGCACGCCAAATTCTTTGTCCTTGTCAGCAACGGTAGCAGGGCGGAATCGAAACAGAGAATCTCAGCCATTGACTCATCAAGACTTAAATTAATTCATAGGAATAAACAGGATACTCCTGTTCGCCCAGGGTGATTTAAAAAAAGATCCATTGTCCTCTGAACCATTCATGTCTGACCAGCTATTAGCCAATGATGGAGTTTGATGACCTCTTTGTTCTCTCTGTTGCAAAGTTGATCTCTACTGTCTTGGAGTTAGTTATATATTCAAAACATGATCTTTTTGTCCTTTTATGTTAACATGATAAATATTGTAATTGGGTGATCATAAAGTTCCATTTCATGATAATGAGTTTCTGTGCTGACTTGAGTGGTCTGGCAGACAGCCAGTATTGCTTCTGACCAGGGCCTTATTTGGTAGTTCTGTTTTTGGCCTGTATGTCTTTTTCCTCTGTCAGCCTATCCCCATTAAAACACTCTCTTGCCCCATTTCACACTTGCCCATTGCCTGCTACCTCCCTCGCTGAATGGCTGGTTTACCCCTGTCCAGTGACCACTGCCCCTTCCGCACCATGGCCATGCTTGCCTTATTCTGCTGTCCACTCACCGTTGCTTGGGTGCCTGCACTGCTGCGTGCTCCACGGTCCATTCCACCATCCCAAGCATTTGCTCCACCAGCCACTCCACCATCCGCTCACCTTTGCTTCACCGCTCATTCCGCCATCCGCTCACCTTTGCACCACCACTCACTCTGCCATTCATTCACCTTTGTGCCACAGGCCATTCCGCCATCTGATCACCTGTGCTTCGGCACCCACTTAACCATCCAATCACATTTGCTCCAGCACCCATTCCCCCTTCCGAACACCTTTGCTCCACTGCCCATTCCCCATCTACTCACCTTTGCTCGACCACCCACTCCACCATTAGCCAACCTTTGCTCCACTGCCCCACTCTGCCATCCACTGACCTGTGCACCGCTGCCCACTATGCCATTCACTGACCTGTGCACCACTGCCCACTCTACTATCCACTCACCCTTGCTCCATCATCTTCTCTGCCGACCATTTACTACTCCCTCTCTTCACTCTCATCCTTGCATGGGACTTTGAATACTCATTTTGCCACTAATCCCAACTCATCCAATCAAAGGCCTACTTCTTCATGCATTGGCTGTTGGGAGGCTGACTATTTCAGCCATCAGTAGCCAATTAGGGTGAAAACTGCCTCTAATTGGACAAGCTGGAAGGACAGCTATTTTTTAATCACAGACGCCAGACTTACTGCAGAATTCCTGGCCATGACCTATAGAAGCCTTGGGCTCCACGGAACCCAGAATTGGGTTCTGGGATCTAGAGAATTTGAAACCCTCTACTGCAATGGCAAGTTGTCTTATGAGGAGAGTTTGGACAAGCTGGGCTTATATCTGCTGGAGATTAGAAGAGTAAGAGATGACTTGATTGAAACATATAGGGCGGAATTTTGACATTTGGAACACTGAGAACAGTTCTTGGCACCATACCTTTGGAAGGATATAATAGTCTTGCAGGGAGAGCAGTGTAAACTTACTAGAATAATGTTTGGAGCTGGATTGTATGGTCCTGAAATGGAACCACATGAAGGCAGGATGGCAAAGAATGCCTGCTGAGTGGGACATAAAGAAGCAGACCTTATGGTAGCATGAATTGTATCTATATTCAGCAATGTAAGTCATAAGATTTTGGTGATTGGAAGATGTAACCACCCATCAAACAATGTACATGTCAAAAATTGTTACTTCTGCCAATCCACCTAATCTGCACTCCTTTAGACTGTGGGAGGAAACTGGAGCAACCGGAGGAAACCCATACAGACATGGGGAGTATGCGCAAACTCCACACAGACAGTCATCTGAGGTTGGAATCAAACCCGGGTTCCTGGTGCTGTGAGGCAGAAGTGCTAACCACTATGCCACTGTGCCGCCCAATTTGGAACTCTCTTCTGTAAACAGCAATTTATGTTAGATCAATTGTTACTTTTAAAACAAAGATTGACAGGTTTTTGTTGACCTGATAACAAAGAATGTGAAGTGTGACTGTAAATGATATGGAGTTTTGTCACAGATCAGCCATGATGCCACTGAATGATGGAACAGATTTGAAGAGTTAAATTGGCTACTCCTGCTCTTATGTTTCAACCTGACTTGGTTATATAGCTCTATTCCTTCATCTTTTCGGGGATAAAATCTCCCCCTACGAACAGTACTGTGGGAGTAGTTTCACCAGATGGCCTGATGCGATTTTAAAAAAAAGACTCACCATCAATCTGTCCTGATAAGTACAAGACAAAAAGTTTTGATAGTATTTTGCAGCATACTCAAGTTCTGGACTACAAAACAATTATTTATGTACCTGAGATGGAAATAATGGAGGTCTTTGAAATTATAAACCATTTTGATACAGAGAGAATATTTACACTAGTGAGGAAGAATTTTATATATATAATAATTAGAGGCCATTAATGTAAAATAGTCATCAAGAAATCTAACAGTGAATTCAGAAGAAACATCTTTATGCAAAGAGTTGTGAGAATATGGAACTCATTACACAGGAAGTGGTTGAACCAAATATTATGGATGTCTTTTTTTTTAATTTAGAGTACCCAATTAATTTTTTCCAGTTAAGGGGAAATTTAGAGTGGCCAATCCACCTACGCTGCTCATTCAAATACGGGGAGAATGTATAAACTCCACATAGATAGTGACCCAGGGCCGGGATCCGAACCTGGGACCTCGGCGCCATGAGGCAGCAGTGCTATCCACTGTGCCACCATGCTATCCTATGGATGTCTTTACAGGGAAGCTAGACAAGCACATGAGGGAGAGGAGATCTAATGGTTACGAAGATCGATTGACAAAAGATGGGAAGCGGTGGAGTCGAGCATTAATGCCAAAATGGACTGATTGGGCCGGCAGGTCTGTTTCGGTGCCATTCATCCTATGCGGGCCCTATACTCCGAGGGGTGGCACGGTGGTGGAGTGGTTAGCACTGCTTCCTCCCGACGCTGAGGACCTGAGTCCGATTCCGGCCCCCGGGTCACTTTCCGTGTGGAGTTTGCATATTCTTCCCGTGTCTTCCTGGGTGTCACCCCACAAACTGCCCTCTCAAAAAAAAATGTGCAGAGTAGGTGAATTGGCCACACTAAATTGCCCCTTAATTGAAAAAAAGAATTGGGTACTCTAAATTTATTTTAAAAATACCCTGTAATCCTACGTAAGCTGATAAAAGTTAGCCAATCCCCTGATCAACCTTTGTTGTCAGTGTTCTGGTGAACTTAAATGCCCATCAGTGAACCCAGTGACTGCCCTCTGACCATTGCTGAACCTCCATTGTTCCTGACAGAGCTCAGAAGATAAGTGAATTAATTCAACCCGCAGACTAACTTCAACAATATGCCACTTTGTAACGCAAGAATGTGTTAGGTTTTCCTTTAAATCACAAGTCCCTGCTTGCAGCAACTAGTGCCTAATATTTCTCATCTCTGATAGCCACACAGATGTGTTCACTACTGAATGGCTGCTGTTCTTTCAGAAAAAATGTATTGCCTCGTTTGTCTTCCTAATGGGATTCACTTGGTATTCTCCTGGCACATTTGGCTGAAATGCAGTGGGTTTTCCCTAAATTGTTCGAATTATACAGAAATTGAACCAGTCTTTAGTGCTGAAGTGATTATTCAGATGCTCTCTCCTTCAGCCTGAGACCTGCTACCTTATCCTGCTGCAGTTCTGCTTGTTGCCATGGTGAGCAGAGGGAAATTGAGGTGGCACTTACAGATGGAGAAAAAAAAATGCATGAAACGAATGTTAATGATAAAGCACCATGGCACTTCACTGCTGTAGATAGAAATCAGAAATTCCCTACAGCTGAATTTACTGAAATGCTAATCTCATATTAATGTGCTGCCCTAAATCATAACTACAATGGTGGCATTATTTATTTACCGATCCTAATAAATTAATGAAAAAGAATTTATCTTATTTCTTCAGAATTATCATATAGAATATTTTCTTAAAACTACTGAACTGATATGTTTCTTAAATTAGGTCTACTGTTAGAGACTACTGTGTAAATTGTATCGAGCAGATATTTGTCCTTGAAATCATTATGAGGAAACATGCTTAATTTTGATGATGATTAACATATTTTGGCTAAACACTCACTTTTCCAATGAACAGACGGCTCCTCAGTTGTATTCTTTCGTTTTAGGATGTATTACAAAATAAAGCACCATTAATAAACATAAGCTTATTTCATTTTATCATTGTTTATGGTTGAAACTTAGAATTCAGAGCTCACATGTAAAACTGAACAATCACAACGAAAGGATGTCTTCAAAGTACCGATGTTTGGAAACATATTCACACTGATATATTTGCAAATCACAGGTGGGAACATGAGAACAGGAGTAAACCATTCAGTCCCTCAAGTCTGCCCCATGGATCAATTGGATCATGGTTGACCCATACCTCAAATCCATTTACCTTGCTTAGCTCCAAATGACTTAATATCCATTCCAAATAAAATTCCATTGGAAGCCCCACTTGACCCAGCCACTTAGGGAAGAAAGTTCTAGATTTGCCATACCCTTGGTGTAAAAACTTTTCCTGAGTTCCTTTCTAAATGGCTCCGATGTCTCTACAATGTAGATTTCTTGATTAGAGAAAATAATTGATCTACATATATCCTATTGAATCCTTTCAACAGTCTAAAACTTGATTAGATCAATCCTCAATTTTCTTCACACAAGGGAATAGAAGCCAAGTTAATATATCTTCCCTCATAAAATAACCCTCTAAGAATCAGTGACATTATGAAATTAATATCTTATCCATAATTTATAAACTATAATTCACTGTGCATCAATTTTGCTCTTACAATTTTGCACAGTGCCAATGCGGCAGGATAAGTGGTAAAGGATGTGATGGATCTCATTTGTGTCCTGCTTGGAGATTCAAGTGTTATGGGTATCCCTTCTTAAATCTCTGATAATAAATGGCAAGCTTGTAAAATAATAAATTAACATGTTTAAAAAAAGTTCAAATACAAACGATCAGCGTTGCTGATAATGTATTAAAGTGTGAATTGACTTATTCTGAAACTTTGGCATCAATTACAACACAATTTTAATCTTTATTGTCACCAGTAGGCTGATATTAACACTGCAAGCAAGCTACTGTGAAAATCTCCGAGTCTCCACACTCCGGCACCTGTTCGGGTACACAGACGGAGAATTCAGAATGTCCAATACACCTAACAGCATGTCTTTCAGGACTTGTGGGAGGAAACCTGAGATCTGGAAGAAACCCACGCAGACACAGGGAGAACATGCAGACTCCACATGGACAATGACCCAAGCTGAGAATCGAGCCTGGGATCAGGGTGCTGTGAAAACAACAATGCCAACCACTGTGCTACTGTGCTGCCCATTTGATGGTGCTTGGAGAGTTGCTTCATTTTTTAAAAATACAGGTTAAAGTTCTGTGTTTAAATTGGTAGACCTAATTTCCAATCGCATTTTGAATCTATTGTTTTCACAATCTAAACAACATCCAAGATTGCAAAATAGCACAGAGATGAAACTATATTTGAATTAGCATATTTGATTAGTCAGTAAATTGCTTTCTCTAATCCTCAAGGAAACAAATAGTTTATTAAATATAATGAAAATAATTCTATGAATCAGCATTGAAGCTATTTATAAAGACAAAGATATGCAATAATTCATTGCACTGGAATATCTAACAGGTCGCACAACATTGTAAGTTCTCGTTATTTACACTGCATTCTTATATTCTGTTATAAGCACGCAGTTTATCATCAGAGATTTAAGAAGGGAGACCAAGGCAGTGTACAAATGAGAGCCAATCACTCAATAATTTCATTCCCTCTTATCCTACTTCATTAAGTTGGCACATTTCCCTCAGCACCGGTGAGGTTTAAATGTGGTGTGAGGAATTATTGGCTTGAACAGCAACCCAGAACTTCACAATGTAATGTATTATCACTTCAATTAGCTGAACCACAAGAAATCTTTAATTCATATATTAATAATAATACTTCAGTACAGGCAGAGTCATTGAGGTCCCATCTTTCCTTCCAAATAGATGTACAATAAACGGAACATTATTTTGAAGAGGAGCGGAGATGCCCAGGCCAATTATCCGTCAATCAACAACACAAAAAGGGATTGTCTGTTCATTATCACCTTGCTGATTTCATAACTTTGCTGTGTACAAGCTGGCTGCCATGTTTCTTACATTACAACAATCATTCTAATTCAAAAGCATATTTTGTAAAGAACTTTGGGATGTTCTCTGGTGGTATATATTATAGCCAGGATATTTCGCTCCCATTTATCTTGGGCATGATTGGTTCCAGGAGTGGAATACCTGTTGTGAGGCCCAAATCATGTTTTACATCAATGGGAAATCCTGCCGTGATTATCCATGTTATGCCATGCAACGTCAGGAACCTCATTTCCATCATTTGCATCTCATCATTGGGCCTTCCTGCAGCAATCATCCCTTTGTGTTCCAAAGTCCAGCCTTGGTGGTGTGACGTCACCATGGTACGCTTCACTAATGCTTTCAAAAGGCATGCACCTAAAAAGCTGACCTCCGAGGGGAGTTTGGAGAAGAGCTCACGGCTCGCAAAGTGCTACTGCTGATTCAGAGGGGTGGGATAGCACTGGGTAAGTACTTGATGGTTGCAAGAGAGGTATTGGGATACCGGAAGAGGCAGGAGAGGTGTGTGAGGGGTTCCAGGAGAGCCTCAAGGAGGATGAGCATGGGAGATGGTCAGGAAATGCACTGGGGCCAATGCACAGGGCTGAAGTGTGCAGGCACCAAGGCTGAAGAGGCTCAAGCACTGGGGCTGACTCAACTCATAATGGTGGTAGGGGAACTGCAAGCTCATTACTGGCATTACTACGCCACTTCCTCATCACTGGGGGAGACAAAAGCTGAGATGTTTTCTTAGCTTGATCCAATGCATGAGTTCTTCCATATCTCGCATGTCAGAAAACATCTGTAGCTTTCATTTCAGAGATAGCTGCGATAAGCGATCAGGTATGCACCCCTATTCTGAAGAACTGCCACCTTCACAATGAGGTTGCCTATCAACTTTGCCAGTCGTCATGATGACTGATTCTTTTCCTGACCTCATGTAGATTCTCTGTTTCTGAAACTAAGTGTTGACGCCGGAGCAGAATTTGTGGACTTTCTCAACAGCAAACTGGCGCCAAACCTGGATCAATTCGTTACTGTTAAGGGGCTAGCACCGGCGCCACGTGGGACACAACCATTTCCAATGAAAAATAGTGCGGGATTCGCCAAGTCTGTGAGTGACACTCGGGAGGCTAACAAGCTGCAGCCGTACATACACATTACAGTCCCCACACACACTCATCCCAGCTAACAAGATGGTACTGGCTGTACTGGGGCACGTCCATGCAGCTGATGGGTCGGCTGGGGCCGGGAGGTGACCTGGGAAGGACACTATACGACCTCCGGCACTAGGTTCTCAGTGGGCAGTCAGCGGCATGTGCAGCTGCATGGCTGCCTTGCCAGCTGCAGCAATGATGTTCCATGTGATGTGACCATCAATTCACAAGACATGTGATGGAAGTGAACAGTGGTTTTAATAATCTTACAACAGAGCCTGCCTGCGACGAGATGAACTAGCAGCAGGCTCACGACTGCAGAGCTTTATACTTCTGGTTAGTGGAAGGAGCCATGGGCGGAGCCATGGGCGGAGCCAAGGGTGGAGCCCAGTACAAACTCCTCATCTCCCCTATGGGCAGAGCCGTGCAACGGCTCGTATAAGAGCCCACAAGGACACAATACATATAATGGAACACAGTATGAATTACTAGGTTTATAATTCACCACACCCTGTCAGTCCACCCCGACCCCAGAGCCCACCTCCTTCCGACTCCCCACTAGCCCCCCCGGTCCTGGCAGACATCCCCTGGTGAGCCGCACAACTGTCAGCAAACTATGGTGATGTTGGACACTTTCCATACCCCCTCCCTCTCCCTCAGCAGCCACCTCACCGGTTTCACGATTTTTGAAAGCACATGTGAATTGCGCTGTCGGCAACACGCCACATCGGAGGAGGAGAATTGCGGAGGCCCCAGAGAATACCGGTACAGGCCCGCTAATGACATGTACGGGTGTTCCAGAACGCATTGGTTTCGTTTTCGGAATCGATTCACCGCCCAATTGCATTTTGTGATTTCAGCATCAGCCAAAGGAGAATCCCATCCGGTATTTTTCATCTGCTCCATATTCTGGATATCATTCACTATGCCAATTGCTCCTTTGCATCCCTTATATATTTTACAGTAAGAAGTCTTACAACACCAGGTTAAAGTCCAACATGTTTCTTTCAAACACTAGGGGCGGAATTCTCCGCAACGGCCAACGCCGTCGTGAAACCCGGAGTGTTTCACGATGGCGTCAGAGGCCGCTCCTCGTTCCCTATTCTCCCCCCTCCCCCCCTCCCCCCGGGGGGGGGGCTAGGAGCGGCATTTTGTGAAGCTCAGCCGCCGATAATGATGCCTCCGGCGGCACCTTAGTGACGTCAGCCGCACATGCGCAGGTTGGCCGGCTCCAACCCGCGCACGTGCGTTTGCCGTCTTCCCCTCCGCTGCCCCACAAGACGTGGCGGCTTGATCTTGCGGGGCAGCGGAGGGGAAAGAGTGCGTCTCATGGAGATGCCGGCCCGACGATCGGTGGGCACCGATCACGGCCAATCCCCTCCAGAGCACGGTCGTGGATCTCAATCCCCTCTCCGCCCCCCACAGGCCCCAAACTCACCTTTCACACGATGTTCACGCTGGCAGCGACCAGGTGTGGTTGCCGCCGGCATGAACCCGTCGGGGTCGTCAGGCCGCGTGGCTCATCCAGGCCGGAGAATTGCCGGTCGCCGGGAAAAACGGCAAGCGTCGATTCTCCGAGCGGGGTGGGAGAATCGCGGGGGGTGCCAAAGCGGCCCTCCCGCGATTCTCCCACCCGGCATGGGGAGCGGAGAATCGCGCCCTAGCTTTCAGAGCACTGCTCCTTCCTCAAGTAATTTACCCGAGGAAGGAGCAGTTCTCGGAAAGCTAGCGTTTGAAACAAACATGTTGGACTTCTTACTGTGCTCACCCCAGTCCAACGCCGGCATCTCCACATCTTATATATTTGTCTAATTTCTATTGGAACATACCCTCTCCTACTTTAAGGCCAAAATGCAGATGCAGGAATTTGAACCATCCAAAAGATACAAATTGAATGAAATAAAATGAAATTAAAATCACTTATCGTCACAAGTAGGCTTCAAATGAAGTTACTGTGAAAAGCCCCAAATTGGTGGCACAGTTGCTAGCACTGCTGCTTCATAGAATCATAGACTCATAGAATTTGCAGTGCAAAAGGAGGCCATTCAGCCCAGCGAGTCTGCACCGGTCCTTACAAAGAGCACCCGACTGAAGCTCACGTATCTATCCTATCTCCATAACCCAGCAACCCTCACTTAACATGTTTTGGACACTAAGGGCAATTTATCAGGGCCAATCCACCTAACCCGCACATCTTTGGACTGTGGGAGGAAACCGGAGCACCCGGAGGAAACCCACGCAGACACGGGGAGAGCATGCAGACTCCGTACAGACAGTGACCCAGCCTGGAATCGAACCTGGGACCCTGGTGCTTTGAAGTAACTGTGCTAACCACTATGCTACCGTGCTGCCCCTTCACTGCACCAGGGACCGGGGTTCAATTCCGGTCTCGGGTGACTGTCTGTGGAGTTTGCATGTGCTTCCCATGTCTGCGGGCGTTACATCCGGATGCTCCGCTTTCCTCCCACAGTCCAAAGATGTGCAGGCCAGGTGGATTGGCCATGTTAAATAGCCCCTTAGTGTCCAGAATGTTCGGTGGGGTTACGGGATGGGTTGGCGGAGTGGTCCTGGGTGGGGTGCTCTTTTGGGCGGTCGTGCAGACCTAAAGGACCGAGTGGCCTCCTTCTATACTGTAGGGATTCTGTGAAAGGGTGTGTTGAATGTTGCCAACAATGAATATTCCTTATCAAGTTTTACATTCTGTAGATATTTCTGAGGTCAGCTTGCTGAAAAACTCTATCCCAACCAGTGCTGTCCGAACCTCTTCAAGTGTTGGAGTAAGGTAGTGATTCCACTATATTACTTAATTAGCATCATTGGGATCCAGACAAATACATAGCCATCCATTTGTTTTCTTGATTTGAATTTCAATTTGGCTTGAGATGTGTACTGAGCGTCGCAAAACATTTGCTTGGGTTTTACCATCCTTTCCAGTCATTTTCCGGCTTTTGAAAAAAATCTCTCCTGACCACAAGAGGTTGCAGCTGACCCTTTCCTCATCACTAGTGTCTTTCAGAAAGCTACTGTTGGTCATTTTGCACTTTTGTTTAAACTTCTCGAATGCCTCCGTGACATAATTGGCCTTCCAACCATTGTGGGCTACAGCTGTGTGTTCATTGCTGTGGTGGTAGCCACCTCGCTTTTGTGCAATTTACTAATTTTCTTCCTCTCTGGCACTAATTTGAGATGATTTACCTAAATTACCTCCCACATTTACATAGTTCACAAGTTTTGAGTTCTACTCACAAACACCTGATGCCACCATGTTATGTCCTGTGTTTTCCAGAGTTCCAAAGTAATCACTAATTTTTCTTCTTCAAGTATATTTTCTCACCTTGTTACATGTGTGATGGAGCAATACATTTTTTGTGTGGCATACAGACAGTGGTGCAATCGTGAGCGATGCAGCATTTTGGATATATGTATATATGCACAATACACTTACTTAAATATTTCAGAATGATATAACAACAGATGCAGGTTCTTTTTTAAAAAAATATGTGACTAAGAATGAAGGCTGAATTTTCTGTCCCCGTCAAGTTTGGGAACAAAGGAGGATGATCCTGAAAATACCTGCACCAGCCGGTGTGCCACTTTCCCAGCCAAATATTCGGCATCAGACCAAGGGTTCAGGGTCAGCAGGGCTATCTGTGCCATTGACGCATCTAGCCAATAAAGCTTATTTAGAGCCTTGATAAGCAAGGAAGCCAACTGTGATTAACCAGTCGGCCTCCAGTTTCCCAATACAACACGACGAAGGGCAGTTTGACAGCCTGGAGGCCTGCACCTAGCAGCATGTCGACAGGGGTGCCGGCACAGTTGTCACTACTCCACACAGGCCTATAGGGTCCTCTCTCCCTATCTTACTACAATTACAATAATTACAATTAAATAAAGGATTCCCCTGTAGAGATATTCATCCAAATTACCCCCTCCCTCACCTCATCCCAAATCTCATGGCGTACATGGCTGCACAGGTGAAGCTCCCACTCAGTTCCTTACCTTCTAATGCAGTCTGATGCTCCTCTCCAATTTGAAGACCTTCCGATGACCATTTAGCTTTCAGAGTTGGCCTACTGTCTCTAATTGCCAAGGAACCGGTCTCTATGACAAATAAGGAGTGCCTCATTGAAAATGCAAAAAATTGACTGTTTATCCATTGGGGGGTGGATTAAGGATTGGTTTAGCTCAGTGAGCTGAACAGCTGAATTGTGATGCAGAAGAAGGCCAGCGGTGTGGGTTCAGTTCATGTACCAGCTTACCAAACAGGTGCCGGAATGTGGCGACTAGGGGCTTTTCACAGTAACTTCATACTTGTGACAATAAAAGGTTATTATTACTTAGGAACCAGAAACAATCCCGACTGGGCAGGCTCAGTGGCAGAGTGGTTCGTGCTGTTGCCTCACAGAACCAGTGACCTTGGATCGGCTCCGGCCCCGGTTGACTGGAGTTTGCACTTTCTCGTGTCTGTGTAGGTTTGATCCGGGTTCTCTGGGGTGAATTCTCCCCTACCCGGCGGGGCGGGGGGTCCCGGCATAGCGGAGTGGCGCCAACCACTCCGGCGTCGGGCCTCCCCAAAGGTGCGGAATTCTCCGTGCCTTTAGGAGCGAGGCCCGCGCCGGAGTGGCTCCCGCTCCACCGACTGCCGCCAAAACTGGCGGCAACGGCCTTTGGCGCAACGCCGGCCGGCATCGGGGCTGGCGGCCTTCGCCGGTCGGCGTGACTCCGCGCATGCGCCGGAGCATCAGCGGCCGCCGTGGTGGCAACGGAAGAAAAAGAGTGCCCCCACGGCACTGGCCCGCCCACCGATCGATGGGCCCCGATCGCGGGCCAGGCCACCGTGGGGGCACCCCCCGGGGTCTGATCACCCCGCCCCCCCCCCCCCCCCCCCCAGGACCCCGGGAGCCTTTCGCGACGCCAATCCCACCAGCATAGAGGTGGTTTAAACCACATCGGCGGGAGAGGCCTAACAGCGGCGCGACTTCGGCCCATCGCGGGCCGGAGAATCGCCGCGGGGGGCATGCCGATCGGCGGGGTGATATTCCCACTCCCACCGATTACCAGGTGGCGGAGAATTCCGGCCACGGCGGAGGCGGGATTTATGCCGGCCCCGGGCGTTTCCCCGACCCTGCGGGGGGTCGGAGAATTCCACCCCTGGTTTCCTCCCACAGTTCAAAGATGTGCAAGTTAGATGGATTGGTCATGACCAATTGATCCTTAGTTTCCAAAGATGTGCAGGTTAGGTAGATTGGCCATAACCAATACGCAGGTTACATGGATAGGATGAGGGAGTGGGCCTAGGTAGAGTATGCTTTTGGAGGGTCAGTGTATGCTCCATAGGCTGAATAGACTCCTTCTGCACTGTAGATCCTATGGATCCTATGGAACTCCTGTTTCTTCTCCCAGAGGGACAATTCAACCCTGAGTGTCAAATACTCATTGTTATGCTGAAATTCTATGACTACACTGGTCGAAGGGAATGCACGTGCGGTGTTCAATTTCCAGTTTCGAAGCACCTCAATACATAAATTAATAAAATTTGCGAGATTACAATAAAGAAGGTTATTATTCTCAAAACTCCAAGTTAATGGTATGTCATTTAATTGGTCTCACATATGTAATCACACTGAAACGTGGATACTGATAAAGCAGCTTACAATTAATTCAGACTTTAATTCACAATCTCTAGCCTCCGACATGGAAGGCTCATGGTCTCTTGAATGAAGTTGATGTTTTAAAGTTGAAGTGAGGGCCGTGTGAATTGAAATGTTCACAACAGCCGTGAGGTTTCTTGTGGTCAAATATCTAGGAGGCTGTTTCGTAAGTGAAACTGGAACAGAGTAAACATTTTAGCAGGTTGAAGAGTTACTGCTAGTTTCAGAGTCTGAGTTCTCAGACTGGCTATTGACATATGGGGCATGATACTGCTCCAGCGCCGGGCTGCCGATTCTCCACGTTCGATGGGCTGAATGCCTGCTGAGCATGGCTGAGGCCCGCCGGCATCGTTCATGTGTGGTCCTACGCAATGGGACCTCGGCATTCTGTCTGTGGAGCCGTCCTGGTGGGGGGGGGGGGGGGGGGTAGGGGTGTCCGAATCCGGGGGGGGGGGGGCCTCCACGGTGGCCAGGCCCGTGATCGGGGCTACCGATTGGCTTGTGGGCTAATTCCGGGACGGGGGGGGGGGGGGGGGGTGGGGCTATGTTCCTCTGCACCGGGCCCCTGTAGGCCTCCGCCATGCTGCGTGGGGGCCGGCGTGAAGGCGGCAACCCATGCGTATGCGCGGACCAGCACCGGCTGTGCTGGAGCATGTATCGGCAGCTGGAGCTGCGTGAAGCGCTCCAGTGCCGTGCTGGCCCCTTATGTGGCTCAGGATCGCTGCTCCCAATGGCTAGGTGACGCCGTCGTAAAACGCTCCGGCGTTTTTTGCCAGAAACTTGATAATGCTTGTAGCCCTAATGCCAAAGGTCACATGATTTGCGGCAACCATCTCAACAGTTTCTTTGTGTCCAATTTTTAACAGCACTGACTGTAAGTTGAAAGTATGACATGCCTATACCAGGCGTGATAACATTTCTCGTAATTAGTTCCAACTGTACTGAAAGGAAAGGAAGTACTTTCATTAGGGCGGCATGGTAGCACAGTGGTTATCACAGTTGTTTCACAGCTCCAGGGTTCCAGGTTTATTCCCGGCTTGAGTCACTGTCTGTGTGGAGTCTGCATGCTCTCCCCGTGTCTGCGTGGTTTTCTTCTGGGTGCTCCGGTTTCCTCCCACGGTCCCAAGATGTGCAGGCTAGGAGGATTGGCCATGCAAAATTACCCTTAGTGTCCAAAACAAACGTTAGGTGGGATTACTGAGTTACGGGGATAAGGTAGAGGTGTGAGCTTTCCAAGGGCCAGTGCAGACTCAATTGGTCGAATGGCCGCCTTCTGCAATGTAAATTCTATGATTCTATGATTTACAGAATGCTTACTCAGTTTCAGAATGTCCCAAAGCACTTTAGTCAAATAAATGCACATTCAAAAGCACAGACACTTTTGTTTTCCAAACAAGCGCAGTTTTTCCAGCACAGTTCCTCAACCAGTAAATGAATGACCAGTTACTGTACCGGTAAACTCTACTTTTGGCAGTGTTGGCTCAGGGGAAATCAAGATATCAGGGGACTCCAAACAGTGTCATATGATCTTTGATGTGCAGTTAAGTGCTTCCTCCATCTGACACTAACCTTGAAGTGTGGATTTAATCCAGAAAAATAACTCAGAGGTAAAAATGCTAACTCTGAGCTGGTTTCTTGGTCCATCTATCTATTTTTTACGAATAGCACAATGCTGTTTAAGAATCTATGTTTAATTCCTAGCTTATGTTGACATACTTGCAGAGCATTTGTAAACTAACTCTTATTTTGAGTGACCATTTAATAGACTCATCGTGAATTCACAGCAGCATTTGCTGTGATGTTAATTGGTGAAACATCTGGGACTGGATTCTACGCTCGCACTGCCGGTAGTGGAGTTACCGGTATGGCGGAGAATCCAGCATTGTGGAAAAAACAGGATCGGTGCCCATTTCCAATGTTCCAGTTCCCCACTGGCGTCAGAATCGAGGTTCATGCCCCATGCCAGCGAGAAGATGCAAATTTACATAGATTTACAATGCAGACAGAGGCTATTCGGCCCATCGAGTCTGCACCGGCTCTTGGAAAGAGCACCCTACCCCCTACCCAAGGTCAACACCTCCACCCTATCCCCATAACCCAGTAACCCCACCCAACACTAAGGGCAATTTTGGACACTAAGGGCAATTTATCATGGCCAATCCACCTAACCTGCACATGAATCTTTGGACTGTGGGAGGAAACCGGAGCACCCGGAGGAAACCCACGCACACATGGGGAGGATGTGCAGACTCCGCACAGACAGTGACCCAAGCCGGAATCGAACCTGGGACCCTGGAGCTGTGAAGCGATTGTGCTATCCACAATGCTACCGTGCTTCCCTGAATCATTAAGATGTAATTGCATCCACTTACCGGACCTGACACCATATTCTCTGGGCCCGTGTGATTCTCTGGTCCTCTGGGCTGGGAACCACATGGGCGAGAATCACTGCTGTTCCTAACAAGCGTGTACCTATCACGGTCGACGTCCTGATGGGCCAAGGTGATGACACTTAAAGGGAGCTGCCCCCAAAGTCCATCGGAGGGCCACCCTTCCCACCACAATGCAAGATCTGCCCACCTACACCCACCAGACTGCCCCACTGACCCTCCCAACAGAGACCTTCTTAATAAGGAGACTCCTCCAGAGAGACCCCCTAAATAGAGAGACCCCCACAAAAACCTCCTAAATAAGGAGACCCTCTCAGAAACTTCCAAAGAGAGACGCTTGTTAGGAAGCCCCCCCCCCCCCCCCCCACTCACCCAGAAGAGAGACCCTTGTCTGAAAGCTGGAGAGCAGTCATGGCAGTGAAAAAATAAATCACTGCTTCAACACTCACCCGGGCAGTACACCTGTCAATTCCTGAATAGAGAAAACCAGTCAGCTGTGTTTAAATTCCCTCAGGTCTTTGACCTACAAACCTTTCATTCATTTCTCTTAGGTATTGATTTTACTGGGCTGTGATTGGCAACTTCCACACACCCGAGCTGTCACTATTATTCTATTCACCTCCCTTCACGGTTGAGTGACTTTGAAGTGATCAACTAGAATCTAACAGGTGACATCCTGCGGCCGTCCAAACGGCGGGCAGTGCGTGCCGCGATTATGCTGTTTCAGAGGGGGCAGAGCTAGTGAAACCTGCGCAAAACAGGCACCGCCCCTGATTCCATCGTAAAATTCGATTCACTGCCCGATCACCGATTATGAAATCGTCATCGGGAACGGCGAATCTTGCCCATAGTCTCCCAAACAGAGATTCCTGTCACTGATTATTCATGAATGTTGCAGGCTATTGCTTCTCCAGCAAGCAAGAGTAACTAATTTGCACAGGATCTGTTGAGGCTTATATCTTTGTTGCCGTTACTGATGTTCAATACTGTTGACTGTAACCTTATACAAGCTGATATCAAACATGCCTCGTGCCATAAAACTGTGTGGCTGCAGAATCACCCAGAGATTTATCCTATTTGTTTTTCCCCAAGAAATTCTCTCCTTTGGAACCAGCAGATTAAGAATGCAAGTGTGATGTACATGGGCAGTGTCTAACTTTATTAGTCTCAGATCCTCAGAATGAATTTCACTGCAGCAACTGATTTGAGAGCATTAGCTGTGTTTCAGGTTATTCCCAGGCAGCACCATATTTACAATGCTTGTTTCCTGCCTGGTTGCAAACATAATAGAGAGGTGCGTGCCTGCTTGGGGCAGGAATGAACAGAGCTTTGTCATGTTTTATCACTTGTAATCTTAACACCAGACATTGATTCCAAAGTTTGACCAGGAGAGATTAAACAACTTACCAGACTTATGAAATGTGCAAATTATGAAATGTGTCAAAATGATTTAACCCAGTTCAATTCAGTGATAGTTTGCTGAAAATCACATGATATTTTCTCCATAACAGCACCCTCCAGGGTGGTGTGGACCTTGGGGACAGTGAGGCACTGGAAGACGGGGTGAGGAGGAGGGAAGAGAAGAGGTGGGGCTAGAACTGGAGAGAGATACCGCTGAAGAGAGAGATGGCCCTGCTGCAGGATGAGGTGGTGTCCTCCTGTCAATCTCAATAAGGGGACCTCCCACTTCTCCTTCATGGCCTTCAGCATTAGATCCAGTTTGCATGAGTGAAGCAAAGTACAGCCGTCCGCATGTGTGAGGCCTCCAACTCTCCTGTGGCATCTTGTTTCCCTCTGATGCTCCAGAAGGCTTTGGCAAAATCAGTAGATTTCTCTCTCAAAACAACAACAGGTAGCTGCTATAGGGAGTCAAAATCAGTCCCACACATAATCTGACCAACGTCCGTTCCCACCCCCCACTGCTCTATTTGGACAGAAACTGGCTTCTATACTAATTAAGTAATTGCCAATGTAAACATTTCAGCTTTAACCAGTTTCCTACCAGAGGTGATGATCTGACCCTGACTTTAGAGGCAGTGCCACCATATTAAAATACTACCTTCATGCTCTGCAGCCCAACTTGGAAAATAAGACATTTTGAAATGGCTGTGTCAAAGGAGAGTGCTGCTCTCAAATTTCACAATGACACCCTGGAGTTTGCGGCAACACTAGGATAGTATTTACTCCAGGGATGGCTCAAGGAAGGTCACCAACCTCCTCCCTGGCCGGGGGATGCATTGAGTAACCACTCTTGAAATGACATCCAATATAGGAAGAGGATGAGGGAACTCCACCAGGGTAAGTCAACCCTCAGCTCACTCCAGTCTCACACTTTCATAATGGTATCATGCACTCAAAGGGTTACACTGCTCAGGGTTCCCACACAATAGTAGCAGGGGATACTTCGTCATTGATTATCTCACAAGCATTTTAACATACCCAATGTCTCATCTGTAATGTTGCACAAGCTCCATCCTCAGCCCTTACTGGGGAAGATTCAGCACACACAGAGTGTTGCCTTTTCTGGGGCTCTGCTGTAACTATGGCAATCAGTGAGGTTGCCCTTCTTTTTTTGATATCTATGTTCTAATGCTCAGAGTCGCCAGGTATCAAATGATACCACCACAAGGTTCAACCAGCTATCGATCAAAGAGCTAAACACCAGTTAGTTAGTTCAGGGTCAAGGGTACTTTATTTATATGCACAATTAATCATTCAACATGCATTACTAGTTAACTACACTTATCAACAAAGACAACCTGTACTTAACTTCAGGCACCCGGCTTAGGTCAGAGGAACAGTGGCCGTTGTTCGATTCTGGATCTATTGGGTCTGTAGAAGTAACTGCTGCTCAGCTAGGCTCATCCGTCTGGTAGCGAGCGCTGAACTTGGACTTGCTTCTGGTGGTGCTGCGATTGGAGATGGTCGTAGCCGGGGCACCAGGTCCAAGAGAGGAAAAACGCATGGTGGACTCTCTTCTTATGCTTGGGGGTTTTAGCGCTCTTTTGGGCGGTCCTTCAGTTTGAACCCCACTAATTGGGTGATCCCCGATCACTATGTTCGATTTCGAACCAATAAATGGGTGGATGCCTGAATGGCTGCGCGTGTCCCAAGCGGTCACTGACCCTGTTGTTTACGCTTCCCTAGAACAGGTAGTGGTGCCGAAATGTCTGGGACAGTACCGGTCGCTCGAGTACCAGTCCTTTGTCTTGGTGGAGATGGGCCATCAAATGCTAATCGGTCCATCAAAATTCTAATTGGCCAGAGTTTCGATACCGTCTGGATTCCTCACTTGCAAATATACATTTCAGGCTCTGAGCCTGCCAGAATCTTGCTTTGTCCCTTTTACCCGCCAGGCTTTGCGAGTTTCTCTGTTCCTGATTGTAAGTGGCCATCCCAGATGCCTACAAGAGAAGGAATACACACTTCCCAACCTCTCCTCCATCTCTTCTTATCACATTTCATTCAATTGCCTTCATCCAGGCTAAGTTTGCACACAACAAGGGGGAGAAATCCCAGACCACAGGAGAGAGGGCCAACATCCTTCAGCTCATCAAATTTGTCAATGATAACGCTGAGTTTGAGGGGAGGACAGGGCCAGCTCCTGTGGGGAAGGTGCGATCAGCCTTTCCCAACAAGCCAGTACATGTGAGCTGACATTCTTAGTGAGCGACTTGCAACGTTGTATTCAACCTATTCATGAACTAAATCTGTCTCCTCCCTCTTGCAGGCAGAAAATGTGGACTCAACATAAGCCCCAACACCCAGGCCACCTCAGACAAGAAAGCTAAGGACCTATCATTGCGTTCTCCCGTGCCTGAGACACACACTCCGGTGAGTCACAGTTATAGAGTGGGCTCGGGATCCCATTCTGGAGAACTGACCCGTCTCCACAGTAGTCGGAGGTAATGACAGCCCAGGTCTCAGGCATTCAGAGGACCTCTGGAGATTGATCGCCTGCTGAGTATGTTTGATGAACCTCTGAAAATGGCCCTATCATACATGCTGGAGATGCAAAAGCAGGGGGCAAAAAATCAGTTGGGGTTCAGAGAAGCATTAAACAGGCGACAGGAAAGGATGGACGAGCCTGTCTTCATTCTGTCTGATGTCCTAACTTTAACATGGAAGCACCTGAAAGTCTCCACTGAAGGGTGTTGACTGCCTTGGAGACCTTGGTCCAGCAGATCATGTTGGATTTGCACGTTGAAGTATACTCCATTGCTATAGGCATTGGTGGGATCCACCAGTGGCTTGCCTAGTGTGAGGGCGAGGCTATCAGTTTGGGACAGGCATGTCTTCCACGTCATGCTTCTTCAACGGCATCCTCACATGCAGACTGAACCTCATCTAGCTCTTCAGGATTCTGTCCTTCCTGCTCCTCATTGTCTGAGGTGCAAACAGTCTCCTCAATGTCTCCCTCTGTCAAAGGATCCGACCCTTGAAGTACCAGGTTGTGAAGAGCAGAACAAACCATAATTATGCAGAGGATCTTTGATGCAGAGTACTGCAGAGGCCCACCTGAGCAGTCCAAGCATTGAAAGCGCATAATCACAATGCCAATGGTTTGCTCAATGATGGATGATGTTGTCTTATGCATATTGTGGTAGCCCTTGGAGTGACTCAGAGGATGGTAAGAAGTCTTACAACACCAGGCTCTAGTGCTCAGAGGATGAGCACTAGTTTCATGAGTGTGTACCCCTTTTCCGGCATGGTGGCAAGTGGTAGGCACTGCTAGCTCACAGCGCCACTGACCTGAATTCAATTCTGGCCTTGGTGACTCAGAGTTGCACCTGCGCTCATAACTTCTCACTGATATAGCCTTACAGCACAGGTGCACACCGACATACTCATACACTCATACACCTCAGCACTCATACTTTACAACTCAATCCCACCGAACTTGTGAGAGCTTTGGGCACATTATGAAATGTGTAAACTTATCAAAGGAACTCCTGCAATCCACTGTCTTTTATGCTGATTAACCTGAATGTACACCAGCAATGAGTGGATGCCCTTTGGCCCTGCATCCATACCATTGGATGAAGCACATTAAAGGCTTTATTAATGATCTGGCAGATATGCAGCAGTTGTGCTTCCTATAAATTGGCCTCCTTTACATTCTCACATACCTCTCTGTTGAAACTCAACTGGAGCAACTATATTGTGAAGTCAATGACTCCTGCAATCCATAGTTTTAGTGCAAAAAATGGCAATGTCTTCAATAGAATCATTCCAAACAGATCTTTAATTTTTTCTTGCAGCTCTGATTCCAGTTCAATGTTTTGAATCCAAGCAGGATGAGGGGGGCCCTGAAATGGCCTCTGAGTACAGCCCAGGGCTCCTCACACACTGACAATGATCCCTCCTTCCCAGATTCTTTTCCACTTTTGATTTGTCACTGCACCATTACTTTGTGCAGGCAACATGGTGATGTTAAGATTTTACTTGTTTGTGTTTGTGTCCCTCCAATCTTTCTGGAAGCGCACAGGTAGAGATCCCTCCCATTCTTCTCGTGCTTCCCCCACTAATCCTGGATTCCACTGTAATTGTGGTCAACCATCTATCCCTTCCACCTGAACCCATTATGACCCATCACTATTAATGTCCCCATGCCCCATATGGATCTCACCACACCCCAGCGGAAGGCTGTGTGCACAGTTACGTACAGAGGAGACACCCTTTCCCCCACCATCTGAAAAGGTTTGAGTACCTCCCTCTGTAATACATTTACCCCACTTACAGTTTGCAGATGCCTCTCTTAACCCTTATCATCCCACCTGCAGTCCAGTACAAAGCAGGACAAGACACCAGGACCATGACCATTCTTTGTTTACCAAGCTGCATTTATTCCCAATTGAGCACTCAGGCCTTGCTCATTCTTGGAGCAGGAACACGGCCTGCATGCAGTACATAACCTTGTAGCATGGTCTTCAAAACTCTGAGACTAACTTTAATGTCTCGCTCTGACTATGAGGTGTCCTCCACCCCAAGACTGGGTTTAATTTCTCACTCTGACTACTTGGCCCCAAATCAGGGACTATGACTACCTTTCAATGAGCTCTCACATTCCTTCTTTGCTCCTGACAACACAGTTCAACTACACGAGTACCTGTGAAGCCTATCCCTCATGTGTAAGCCTCTCCCCCGCATAAACCTTTAGGCAAGCCCTCTATTTAGCCACACTAACACAAGTCCTCCTTCACTCCCGACCATCTCCCACAGCGATCCGTGCTCGGACCACTGTTGTTTGTGATATACATAAAAGGTCTGGACGAAGGTATAGGTGGTTTGATTAGCAAGTTTGCAGATGATACTAAGATTGGTGGAGTTGCAGATAGCGAGGGGGACTGTCAGAGAATACAGCAAAATATAGATAGATTGGAGAGTTGGGTAGAGAAATGGCAGATGGAGTTCAATCCAGGCAAATGCGAGGTGATGCATTTTGGAAGATCCAATTCAAGAGCGGACTATATGGTCAATGGGATAGTCCTGGGGAAAATTGATGTACAGAGAGATCTGGGAGTTCAGGTCCATTGTACCCTGAAGGTGACAACGCAGGTTGATAAGAGTGGTCAAGAAGGCATACAGCATGCTTGCCTTCATCGGACGGGGTATTGAGTACAAGAGTCGGCAGGTCATGTTACAGTTGTCTAGGACTTTGGTTAGGCCACATTTGGAATACTGCGTGCAGTTCTGGTCACCACATTACCAGAAGGATGTGGATGCTTAAGAGAGGGTGCAGAGAAGGTTCACCAGGATGTTGCCTGGTATGGAGGGTGCTAGCTATGAAGAAAGGTTGAGTGGATTAGGATTGTTTTCATTGGAAAGACGGAGGTTGAGGGGGGACCTGATTGAGGTCTACAAAATTATGAGAGGTATGGACAGGGTGTATAGCAACAAGCTTTTTCCAAGAGTGAGGGTGTCAATTACAAGGGGTCATGATTTCAAGGTGAGAGGGGGAAAGTTTAAGGTAGATGTGCGTGGAAAGTTTTTTACGCAGAGGGTGGTGGTTGACTGGAACGATTTGCCAGAGGAGGTGGTAGAGGCGGGCACAATAGCATCATTTAGGATGCATCTAGACAGATATATGAATGGGCGGGGAACAGAGGGAAGTATATCCTTGGAAAATAGGCGACAAGTTTAGATAAAGGATCTGGATTGGCGCAAGCTGGGAGGGCCGAAGGGCCTGTTCCTGTGCTGTAATTTTCTTTGTTCTTTGTTCATACTCCAGAGTCTGCATGCATCCCCTCCAATTCATCTAGTTTTGGTCCCAATTCACCCTCTACCGTGTCAGCGTTCCTGTCATTCATGTTGGGCTCCAGCTTCCACACCCTCAGTCTCCCGTCTGCCTGTCATCATCCCTCCCCTCTTCCGACCTCATTATTGTCCAGTGTCCCTGTGTCTTGTTCCTCCTCCTCCAGCCCCCCTGCCAACCTCACTATAGCTCATCATCCCATGTCTCCGTCTTCCTTTTCTGACCCCCCGCCTTCACCCTCATCCTGAGCGCAATGCTAAGCTCTCTATCTGCAGTCCTGCAGAAGATATCCTCCTGAAGATAGGAGGAAGCCAATGAGCAGACCAATCCCACACCCCCACTAGTGTAGTGCCTTATAGGCATGGTGAGAACCTGGAACAGCACTGTTGTAGGTAGTTCTGAGTGTTGCACTTACCTCAAAATCAGGAGTAAAATGAAGGCCGGAAGCTGGATGCCACTTACACCTACATGTGTTTCAGAGCAGCGCACTGCTTTGTTTATAGAATTAAGGCCCAAAGGTATTGGACCCAAATTTATTGTTCAATTTCACTGTTCAATAATTCCTTTACATGATTCTATTTCCATTGAGGGACAACTGAGGAACAGTCTAGCAGATTTTTCTCAGAATCTTTCTTGTTGAGATGTGAACGATTCAACACCTTTTTCGTAGAATGCCTTTGGTGAGAAAACTAAAATTGTGGTGAAAGGTTCTGGCGGAACAAAAATAAATCGTCTAAAAGATGAAGAATACATATTCTCATGGGAAGAATTTAACTGGCCTATTGCTCGGTTGCCCTGATACATAGTATAGAATTAGTGCATACAACAAACAAATGTTTAAAAAAATTATTACTGTCTGTCATCTCTGAAAGGATTATAATCTGGAGCCAAAATTATTATTAATATAAGGTTAAAATTATTTGTTTTAGATTCCAACATCCACAGTAATTTGCTTTTATCAAATATTTAAAAAATAAAAGGGTCTAGGATTGAAGGCAAACTTGTGATTTGTTAATTGACTGGAAAATATGAGATAGAAATGAAAGTTAAAGGGAATGTACTCTAAATGACAAATGTGACATTCAACGATATGTCCACCCGGTATTTGTACTGGGGTCATAACTTTTCATCACACATATTCATACCAGCGTCCCTACCGCGAGGCCAGAATTCCTGTTTCAGAACTTGATGGCCATAAGCAGCTGCATGCATCACGCAGCCGTACAGGTTGATAAAGGACCGTTTCCCCGGAATGCCCTGGTCCACCCCTCCATCACCCCCAACACCTCACCCTCTTCCCATGGCACATTCCCAAGCACCCGCAGAAGGTGTAACACCTGTGTCTTTAACTCCTCCCTGCTCACCATCTCAGGCCCTAAACACTCTCTCAAGTCCAGCACTTCATGTGCACCTCCTTCGATCTGGTCTATTGCATTTGCTGCTCCCAATGCCATCTTTTCTACATTGGAGAGACTAAACGCTGGCTGGATGACCTCTTTGCAGGACACCTCTGGTCCATCCGAAAACAGGACCCAGACCTCCCTGTCGCTTGCCATTTAAACACACCGCCCTGATCTCATGTCCACGTGTCTGTCCTTGGTCTGCTGCAATGTTCCAGTGAATCCCAGCGCAAACTGGAAGAACAGCACCTCATCTTCCGATTAGCCATGTTACAACCTTCCGGACTTAACATTGAGTTCAACAACTTCAGACTGTGAACTCTCTCCTCGACCTGAACCCCATTTTTATTTTGATCAATTTATTTTCATTTCTTCCATTTATGTTCATTGTTCCCCTTTCCCCCACTTGGGCCATCTGTTTCTAGTTGCCCTTTGACACACTGCTCACCTTTGTTCTGCCATTTGCACATTCTAATCTCTTTATGTGCCACTATCAGCACTCTTCTTAGCCTTAATCACCTCCATTTACATTCCTTTTGTCTTCTGTCCTTGACACCTTTGTCAATCTCCACCTATCACTGGCCCCCTGTCCAGCCCCACCATTCCACGCCCACCCCTACAACAGTATAAATCTGACCCCATTTCCAGTTCTCTCTCGCATTGACAAAGAGTCACACAAACTCGAAACGTTAGCTTCCTCTCTCTCCACAGATGCTGTCAGACCTGTTGAGATTGTCCATTATTTTCTGTTTTTGTTTTAGATTCCAGCATCCACAGTAATTTGCTTTTATCAGGTTAATTAGCAACCTGTAAATCCTTCCAATTCACCTGATGACAGGCAGTACAGTGCTTCCTGGTCAGTCAAATTGCAAAAGGCTAAGGCAAGCATCTACAATGCTTTGCCAAGTATGGACCAATCCTAGGGCATGGGACCTGACAGAGGAGGAGGATTCATGACAGAGATGAAGGAGTAGCAAATTTTATGTCCAATTTTACAGCTTAGTCCTGTGCAAGACAGCTCCGAGCTGAATCAATTCCTATTCTGTGGCAATTGATTCAATTTTAATTTCACGAAACAAACTGTCCTTGAGGCAAAATAAAAATCATGAGCATATATATTGAAGAAAACAAAGAGAAATCTCTGGGAGTCTGTTAGAAATCTCACAAATCATTTTATTAAAAGTTTTCCAAGTATTTATTTGTGCCTCAGCTCATCTGTCTTATTCACCGGACTCCTTGCATTGTGTAAAATTACAGCAAAAATTGTACTTTGCCTGCAGGACTCAGCTTCCTGAGTCAAAGAGCCACCTTTTGTTCCGCACTTCCCAATGTTACTCATTGAATTATACAGTGCAGAAGGAGGCCATTCAACCAATCGAGTCTGCACTGGTACTTGGAAAGAGCACCCTACTTAAACCCACACCTCCACCCCTGTAGCCCAGTGCTGTTTAGCTCACTGGGCTAAATCGCTGGCTTTGAAAGCAGACCAAGGCAAGCCAGCAGCACGGTTCGATTCCCGTAACAGCCTCCCCGAACAGGTGCCGGAATGTGGTGACTAGGGGCTTTTCACAGTAACTTCATTTGAAGCCTACTCGTGACAATAAGCGATTTTCATTTCATTTTTCATTTCAGTGACCCCACCTAACCTCTTTTTTGGACACTGAGGGCAATCCACCTAACCTTTGATAATAGTAATATTTATTGTCACAAGCAGGCTTACATTAACACTGCAGTGAAGTTACTGTGAAAATTCCCTAGTCGCCACGTTCCGGCGTCTGTTCGGGTACATAGATGAAGAATTCAGAATGTCCAATTCACCTAGCATGCTTGTGTTTTGGGACTTGTGGGAGGAAAATGGAGCACCTGCAGGAAAACCCACAAAGACACGGGAAGAACGTGCAGACTCCGCACAGACAGTGACCCGAACCGGGAATCGAACCTGGGACAATGGAGCTGTGAAGCAATAGTGCTAACCACTGTGCTACCAGCAGATCATGACTCATCTGTAAAAATAAAGAATGTTTTGTAGTAAAATAGCAATGAATTCTTACAAAATCATTGCAGAGTTTTTTTGCGATTTTGAGGTATTCATGGAGTATGGTACTGCCATTTTGGAGACATCAAGTGAGGCAAATTGTATTGTTTAATGGAATTCGGACCCACAAAACTTGGTCCCCATGTTGTCTGTTTAAGTGAATGCACAAATGTACAACGTGTGTTGAAAAACCGATAACAAACTCTCTAAACAGAAATGTCAACGTATAGATGAGCAGGCAAGTGCAATTCATTAAATGTTACTGAGCTGAAAATTAGCACTTGAGGGACTAATTAGTTAAAGGAGGTTTCAGGTACTAACAATTTCCATTCGCACTGTTGGCTTGTGGCTTGTGGATGCTGTTTTACAAAGGTAATTTTAATGTCACTATCCTGTATGGGTTTGTGCTAACATTCCAAGGAGAGGTGTGTGTAGAATTACAAACTACGTTGCTGAATCAGATAGGCATTCAAATAGTGCACAGCAGTAATTAAAAAAGGATTTGCAGTTATATTGAGATTTCTTTGAGAGTCATTCCATCTGTAATCTTGGGTTACTCCTGTGACCTAGAGGTATAGGTCACTGAACTAGTTCAAAGCACAAACCTCGAGCAATGCTCTGGCGCTCTAGGTTCATACTCACCACAGTAGATTTTTGAATTTGAGTTCTGAACTAAATCTCCATCCAGATAACAAGCAGTCTAAGTGAATGCGGTTTTACTTCCAGTGCTATGACTGTCTGCTGGTTCTTTTCATAGCTTTTTTCACTTAAGAAAATTATATATATAGTCTGTAATAGCTGCAATTGAATTGGTCATGGTCATTGAGAAACATAACTTAGTAGACTTGCAGTTGAATGACCAGTGAGGCATGCTGCATGATCATCAGTGAGAGTGGATGAGCAGTTGTAATTTTCATGTTCCTGTTTGATTTAGAATTGGCAAAGGTAAGCTGCAGAATACCAAACAGCTATTCATGAAGAGTAAAAACACCACGGTGGTGATGCCCAGATGAATTGGGCTTTGATTATCAAAGAATCCCTACAATGCAGAAGGAGGCTATATGGCCCATCGAATCTGCCCCGAACACCCTAGCTAGGCCCACTCCCACGCTACCCCATAACCCTACCAAACCTTTGGACAGAAAGGGGCGATTTAGCATAGCCAATCCACCTAACCTGCACATCTTTGGAGGGTGGGAGGAAATTGGAGCACCTGGAGGAAACCCACCCAAACATGTGCAACTGCCACACAGTCACCCAAGGCCAGAATCGAACCCTGGTCCCTTGTGCTGTGAGGCAGCAGTGTTAACCACTATGCTACCTTGCTGTCATGTTGCATCTCTGGGCTTTGGGCTTGGAAGACAGAGAGAGATTTGATAGGTACATACTTGAAGTGGAAAAAAAGACAAGAACCTCTGTTACCCCCTCAGTGAGTGAGATAAACTCTGGATGGATTGTAATTCAGTAAATTGGAGGTCACCCATTTTGGAACAAAAATAATAAATCCAAAGTATTTTTGTATGTTGTAAAGTTAGGAACAGTGGAGTTTCAGAGAGTTTAGCGCTCCATGCTTGCCAATCAGGGAAATATAGACATCAGGTACAGAAAAAATCAAAACGGTGAAGCTGAAATACGAGAGGAAAAAGGTTAGTTACAGCTGTTTTAAAAAAATTTTGACCATATTTAAAGTCCTTAGCACAGACCTGGGAACTGCACCTTAAAAAGGAATGATGTGGAGATGTCGACGTTGGACTGGGGTGAGCACAGTAAGAAGTCTTACAACACCAGGTTAAAGTCTAACAGATTTGTTTCAAACACTAGCTTTCAGAGCACTGCTCCTTCATTCACCAGAGGAAGGTGCAGTGCTCTGAAAGCTAGTGTTTGAAACAAACCTGTTGGACTTTAACCTGGTGTTGTAAGACTTCTTACTTAATAAGGAAAGCATGTAGTGCAGATTCACCGACTGGTACTGTGCCTCCAAGGATTTGATCATAAGGAGAAAATTACATAAACTAAACATATACTCCAGAAATGCAGAAGATTAAGGGGTGATTTGATTGAGGTTTTTAGGATTTTGAAAGGTATTGATAAGACCAATGGAGACACTGTTTGCGGGCGGGAGAGTCTAAGACAATGGGACATTGAAATCTGAACCAGGCTATTGAGGAACAAAGTTCAGCAAAGCCTCTTCATGAAAAGGGTAGCAGAAATGTAGAATGCTCTCCCATCAAAAATAGCATTGATGCTCAGTCAATTAACAGTTTTAAATTTGAGCTTCATAGACTTTTGTTAGTCAAGGCCATGAAGAGATATGAGCCAGGGTGGGTGGATAGATTTTGGATACATATCAGTCATGAGATCACTGAATGACGGAACAGGCTTGACGTGCTGAACTGTCTGCTCCTGATCTTATGCAACTAGCGTACAGTCACCAAAATACCATCCCACTTGACTGTCAGTGCTGATCCACAATCACATCTCCCAAACATGAAAATTCTCCTCTTCAAATTTATCCATGGCCTTGACCCATCCTTCTAACCAATCTTTGCAATTTAATTCAGCTTTATGCCCCTGAAAGGGGTGAATTAATGGGTTTAATAAAAGGGAACAGATCCTCACCATAAAATCATATGCTAGTCAAATCCGCAAGCTCAAGGTCCGAATATCAGCAGAACTCTCCAGATAGGTTGTTCACTTGTTTGGAGAACAGACAGTTTCTAGCTAAAAGATTACAGACAATCTTTTGGGTAAAGGTTGTATAATAAAACTATGTAGACAAGATTGACATTTTAGCAATGTTCTGTGTGCTGACTAACTGAATAACCAGTCTGTATCTGTGGCTTAAAGCAGAGAGTTGTATTAGAACACTCTCCCTGTGATTTCTGTGATAGAATGATGTGTTCGAGCTGAGAGCTGTATTAGAGGGAGGTTCTCCTCCAAAGGTTTCTTTGGAGTAGTTCCCTCCTTGCATGAATCATGAATAAACTATTGTAACCTGTCCCTGGGTCTCCTGTAGTTTGTTGGAAGTCCACCACAACAGCCCCCACATATATTTTGGTCCTTTGGGTCCGCCCTTTTGTGCATTCCCTTTTCTTCAGCCCATCAAGGTGTTTAACTCTCTTACTGCTCAACTCCAAATCCCTCCATTTCTTTTCCCACATTTTACATACCTTCTCAAAATCCATCTTTCTAACCCATGGTTATCCCTTTTAGGTATCCCCCCCAATCATGGAGCAGTAACTGCAGGCCATTTAACCCATCAAGTCTGTGCCAACTCTTTCAAAGAGCGACCCAGTTCATTCCAGTTCCCTGCTCTTTCCCCATATTGTGGAATATTGTTCTGCTTCCGATATTCATACAACTCCCATTTGAAGGTAATTGTTGAATTTGTATCCACCACGCTGTCAATTCATGCATTCCAAATCATAACTACTCATTGCATAAATGGTTTTTTTTCCCCAAATGTTGCTTCTAATTAGTTTGCCAGTCATCTTCGGCAGGAGTTTTAGCGCAATTACGGGGGAAGTGTGGAAGGAGGCAAGTGTAAAGATTCACTCATGCCGGTTTTACATTGGTGTCCTGACTACTGACAATTTTTCTCAGGAGGGGAGCTTACAGGACCCAAATCCAACTCCGATTCTAGGCCAAATGATCTCATTGATAAGTTTGCTGTCAGCTCATTAGAGGCCCATTTGATATTTTCGTGGGGACACATGGGTTACACAATGGATCACAAACATACCAGGTGCAAAGAGGTGGCAACAAAGCAGGGAACCAGTAACGACCACACCATTAAATCAGATGGATGCATCAAAAGGAGCATGGATGAGTGGGGCACTCAACCATTGGCACAGAAGTGCAATCAGTGCTGCAGTTAGCAGGGCAAGTGGTCTACAAAGACTCAGGCAATTGAGGGGGTCATTAACCTTCAGCGCTCAAGGGTTCAAAAGAGGGGATAGGGTCCAGTAATCATTGTGAATGCAGCTTACCACAAGCAAGGCTTGGAATTAAGGTACTTGGACATAATGCTCAGGATCAAATACCTCAGCAGTGGATGAGGAATTCTGGGGCATGAGGAGGACAGGAGAGAGGATTAAGCAGCAGGAAGTGCAATTTCAAGTGTGCAGCCTAGGAAGAAGTCACCTGGAAATGTTGGAGAAATAGGCTGCAGGAGATGCACCTATCTAGGTAGATGGATCTGAGATTGGGACCCTTGTTGAGGAAGATGTTATGGGCCAGGGATTAGAGAACCCCAAAGTGTATCATGGAGTTCACTTGACCCACAACTTTTACTAGATTGTGGTATGATGGGGAGCACACGGCCCACTCAAGGGTGTGGTACAGCAGAAATAGAAAAGTATTTTTTAAAGCAAAACAATGTTTATTCTATGAACTCAAGTTAACCCTTTTAAAACTTACAGTGAACATCTTAGCAACCATGAATTCAAATACAACCCCCAAAGACTACAACACTAAGTAATCCTTCAAGCTTCCCTTGAAAAGGACTTAAAAACAAAACCTTTATCAGAAGTACATCAGATTAAAGTCACTACTGAAACATTTATAATTCTGAATTCACTAAATGATCAAGCGTTAGTCTTTTGATGGCAGAGAGAACAGCAGTACACCTGTTGGTCTGGCTTCAGCTCCAACACTGAAAACGAAACTAAAACATATCCTGCAGCCTCCTCAAAAACGAAAGTAAAAAGCTGACAGACAGCCCAGCTCCTCCCACTCTCTGACATCATTGCAGTAGTAAACACCCATTTCTTAAAGGTACTCTCACTACAGATATTTATATACACACCCATTTAGAAACACCCATTTCTTAAAGATACTCTCACATGACAAAGAGCACAGACATCACAGTATTGTGCATCTTTCCTGCCGATAGCTGTTAAAGTCACGATGACCTTGAACTTCTCCACTTCAGGGGCAGCACGGTGGCCTAGTGGTTAGCACAACCGCCTCACGGCGCTGAGGTCCCAGGTTCGATCCCGGCTCTGGGTCACTGTCCGTGTGGAGTTTGCACATTCTCCCCGTGTCTGCGTGGGTTTCGCCCCCACAACCCAAAAATGTGCAGAGTAGGTGGATTGGCCACGCTAAATTGCCCCTTAATTGGAAAAAATAATTGGGTAATCTAAATTTATAAAAAAAAAAGAAAAAAAAAAAAACTTCTCCACTTCTGGTTCATTCCAAGAAACAGCAGGATGTTTTGGTGTCATAGAATTTTACAGCACAGAAAGAGGCCCTTCACCCCATCGTGTCTGCTTCAGCCATTAAGCACCTATCTATTCTGATCCTATTTTCCAGGCCTTTATTTGCAGTCCCGTATGCTGTGCCATTAAGTTGGCCTGGGTGCAGGGCACAGTTTAGTTATAAGGCGCAGAGCACAAATCTGTATATATTTGTTCACATTAAACATCTGTTGCCTTGGTGCTCTGTCAGATGGGTGTGAGGGATGGGCTGGTCTGGGCTGGCCAGAGAGGGGGTGTGGGGTGGGGGAATGGACGGAAATTGTGGCTGGCCTGGGCTCCCCTGCATCATTCTCCTCAGATGAGACCTGGTGTTCTTCCTCCTCCTCCAGTACGTTCCGACTCTGTTGCGTGATGTTGTGGAGGATGCAGCAGGCTGCCACAATGCGGCCAACCCTCCAAGCATCATACAGGAGGGCCCCTCCAGAGCAATCCAGGTACCTGAACTGCAACTTCAGGAGGCCGAAGCACCACTTGATCACGGACCAGGTCGCTGTATGGGCATCATTGTAGCGGGTCTCCGCATCGGTCTGTGGCCTCCGGATAGGTGTCATCAACCACGACCGCAGTGGATAATCCCCGTCATCCAGGAGCCAACTCCCCAGCCAGGGGAGTGACTCGAACATCAGGAATCGGCGACTGTGCCAGGATGAAGGTGTGCACACTGTCTAGGTATCGGTGGCAGACGTGTATGATGCGCAGCTGATGCGCTGCACATGCAGCGAGTGAAACCCCTTTCGACTGGTGTGTGGTAGGCTACATTAGGGGTATCGCGGTACCTATGTGGGATGTACCTTATACTGTAGTATGGGTGGTAGAACCTGCTTGCTGTTTCTGCCCAACAGGCGGAGCATGAGAGTCTGTGTTTCACCCACAGCAGTCATTCTGTACCGGAGCCGCTGGGGTAACTACTTGTTCATTAAAGCCTTTAACTGGACTACAATCTCGCTTCAGTAGTGATTGATCGTGCATCATGGTGCAGAGCAGCCTGTCATCTTCAGGTAGGGGGATATGCATCCCGTCGATCACCCACTGTACCTGGAGCATTCGGTGGGTGGCAACGAACCCTGCTGCCCAGCCATCCTGATGGGCTCGGTTCACATTGAAGCGGATGTATTGAGCCGCCTTGGTATATAGGTCCTCTGTGATGGGCGCGGATGCATCTATGCGCTGATGTCTGTGAGGACCCGGACAGATCTCCACTTGGCACTTGGAAGGACCCTTTGGCGTAAAGGTTCACCTTGATGACACCGCGAGCATGTGCCCTCCCCATTAACCCCACGGAGCCAGGTATGCCATGATTTGGTAGATGTGTCGCGCTGTCTCTCTGCTCAACCTGAGTCTCCGACGGCATGCCCGGTCCAGCAGGTTTTCAAATGTGGCCGATACACAGAAGGCCTCATACAGTGCCACCTTGGCACCTCCTCGTCCTCGGTCTGTTAGATAACCAACTCTCCATCCTGGGTGGGACACACTCCTCTGCGGCACACTCCACTATTGCACGCTCGGCTGCTGCAGCTTCATCCTCCTCCTTGAGCAGCATCCGCTCGTACAGCCACAGGGCCCCCACCAGGGCTTCCGCGATTAGCAGGAAGGCCACCAATGCTGGTTGAATTCCAATATTCATTGTCTGCAGGGGGTGAAAAGCTGTCATGTTTGCAAGGTGCATATTCCTGTGCCAAACCTAGTCCAATGGGCTACATGGTGATCCTGGTTGGCACTGTGGAATCTGCACCCGCATGTCCACCCACATCCCCGCACCCCTGGCCCTATCTCTGTCTGGCACTGGCCCTCTCTGGTCCTGGTGCTTTCCTTGCCAGCGCTACGCTCCATCACCCCCACCCTGCACCCCTGTTTGGGCTACAGAGGGCATTGTTTTCGGGTGGGCTGCCCACCGGCTAGTGGTGGCCGGGTAGAGGGGGTATGGCGGAAGGTGGGGTTCAGGGATGGGGGCACCCATACTGCCTGTGTCACTCCGCAGAACCAGGGGCCAAGGTGGATGGTCAGTGAGGTGCGCAGCAAGATGGCTGCCTTGCAGACTAGGTAATGGTGGTCCATGACTGGATCCCCATAAACCCAGCCAGTGACCAGCCTGACAGCCCATAGTCATGCCTCTCCATGTCCTACCACCTTTCTCTCCCTCAGCAGCCACAACACCGCTTTCACGGTTTTTAAAAGCACAAATGAACCATGCCGTCGGGGACACGACCCATTGGAGGCGGAGAATCGTGGAGGTTCCGGGAAATACCGAGTCAGGCCCGTGAATGACATGCAAACGGTGTTTATATTACGTGCGTTCCGGACCGCATTGACACCTGACGGAGAATTGCGATTTGGTGTCAAATTGATGCCCACCATGAATTTTTGCTTCAGAACTGATTCTTCGCCCAATCGCATTTCGTGATTTTAGCATCAGCCAGCGGAGAATCCCACCCCTGGTGTTTTTGATTAATAAGGGGATCATGGGTTATGGGGAGAAGGCAGGCGAATGGGGTTGAGGAACATATCAGCCGTGATCGAATGGTGGAGCAGACTCGATGGGCTGAATGGCCGAATTCTGCTCCTATATTTTGTGGTCTAATTATATCATCGTCGCCCTCCCTGCTTTCTATACCAACACTGTCTTTCTCCATAGTGAATACAAATGAAAAATACAAATTTAATACCTCACCTATGTCTTAGCTCGATACAGTTAGCCACTCTAGTCCCAAATAAAGCCTAATCTTTCTCTGGTTACCCTTTTGCCAATAATGTATTTATAAAACACCTTGGAATTTTCCTTTGTTTTGCCCGCATCTTCGCTCTCATGACTCCTTATTTAAGTACTCCCTTGCAATTTCTGTACTCCTCTTGGAACTCCACTATTTATCGGCCCAAGTATATGCCAGAAGCATTTCCTTTTCTTCCTTATCCAATCCCGTATTTCCCTTGACATCCTTGATTTTGTGGTCCTACCCTTTTCTTGACAGGAACATGTTGGCTTTGTGCTCTCTGTATTTCTTTTTTGAATGACTTCCACTGCTCTGATGTGGATCTTCCTACAAGTAGATGCTCCCAGTGCGCTTTAGCTAGTTGCTGGGTGGGATTCTGTGATCCTGAGGCTAAGTGTTGCCGCAGTCGTAAACGCCGTCGCGTTTCTCAACGGAGTCAACATGCCCTCAGGAGCAAAAATTCTGACTCCTACAGGGGGCCCGGATGGCACTGGAGCGACCCACGCCGCTCCAGCTGCCGATCCCCGGCGTCAGATGGACACCGCAGGTCTGCGCATGCACAGTGGGGCCAGCGCTAATGCGCGCATGCGCAGTGACTCCATATCCGCGCTGGTCCTGACACAACATAGCGTAGGGATACAGAGGCCGACATGGAACAAAAGAAGCCCCAGCCCGAGTGGCCGGCCCACCGATCGGTAGGCCCCGATTGTGGGCCAGGCCACAGCAGAGGCCCCACCCGGGGTCAGACCACCCCTCGCCCCCCCACCAGGCCGTCCCCAGATGTATACACGCCGAGGTCCCGCCGGGTAAGAGCAGGTGTGAACGTCCCGGCCTATAATCGCTGGGGGGGGGGGGGCGTAGAGTGGCCCCCAACCGGCGGCGTGCTGGCTATGCCAGCGCCAATGTCGCTGATTCTCCGAGAATCACCATCGGGGCGGCGTGGCACGATTCGCAACGGTCGCGCCGATTCTACGGCCTGGCCCCGGGGTGAAAGAATCCCTCCCCCTGTCTTATCCTGTTAAAATCATCCTTTCCCTAATTCAGAACCCCTGGGTTGGATTCTCTGAGCCCGGGCCGGGACGGGCGCGAATCGCGTGATGCCGCCCCAACGCCGGTACGCCGGGGATTGGCAGCTGGAGTGGAGTGGGTCGCTCCAGTGCCGTGCTGGTCAAGAAACGCCACAGCATTTATGACGGCGTCAACACTTAGCCTCAGGATCAGAGAATACTGCCCCCTATTTCTATTGCATCTTTATCGTTTTCCATGCCTATCTTTAATCTTACTGAATTTTGGTCACTATCACCAGAATGCTCCCCCACTGGCACTTCTATCACCTGCCTGGCTTCTTTCCCTAAAATTAGGTCACGTACCACCTCCTCTCTTGGAGGACTTTCTCTGTGAGGGCTCAAAAAGCTCTCTTCAATGCATTTTGAGAATTCTTCCCATCTAAGCCTTTCACACTATGCCCATCACAATTAATATTGGAGATGTTGAAATCCCGTAAAATTATTGCCCTATAATTTTACACGTCTCTGTGATTTTCCTACATATCTACTCTTATATCTCTCCCTGACTGTTTGGGAGCCTTTAGAAAACTCCCAGCATCATAAGTGCCCCCTTTCTTTAAGTTCCACCCACGTGTTAAAGTGGAGGATTATGAATTTGATGATATTTAACCAACTGTATTTGCTGCATATTTCATTATATTTCTTGTTATAAATAAAAAGTCATTGTGTTTAAACTTACAAACCTGGTGACTGTGATTATTGGACAGCCAAGGGGAAAAATCTTTGGGTATTTTTCTAAGAATTAGTTGTTCATTCAATTGTGTTGTGACTCCGGGTCAAGTGGGGCTGGAACTGACCAAGCACTAGCCCAGGGGATCATAACTATTATATTTCCACATGAAACTCACCAATGTTATTTACAACACTAACAGACACACATCATAACCCTAATTCAGAACTTGTTGCATTCCCTCTTACTATGACTCTGCCTAATACCTTCCTATTTCTTGTTCTAATGCCTCTTTTGACTATCACAATTCTCTGAACCCATGGTGTTCCTCTCCAATGTTACCTCTGGGTACCCATACCCATGTCAAGTTAGTTTTTCCCTTCTCAATTGTTCCTCTGAGGAAATTGGTCCCAGGCTCTGTTTAGGTGCAACCTCTCTGGTTAATATAGGTTCAAAACTGGGCCCAATTTCCCAGGAATCTAGTGCTCTTTCTCCTGAACCATTTCTCCTCTATCCTCCTATTTCTATACTCACTTACATGCACGTGGGACTGGGGATACTACCATTAAGGTCCTGCTTGCTAGTTTTCTTCATAATCACCTAAATTCTACTTACAGAATCTAATTTCTCTTCCTTCCGATGATGCTGGTATCAGTATGGAACACAACCGCTGGCTGTTCACCACCCTCCCTCAGAGTGCTTTGCTACTTCTCAGTGATATCCTTAACTCTGCCACCAGGGAGGCAACATGCCATTCTAGATTAATGTGTGCAGAAATGTCCATTCTGTTATCCTATCACTTTTGCCTTTCACACCTTCCTCTTTCCCCTCCTGTACAGTTGAGCCAGCCATGGTACCATGGATTTAGCTCTGCTGGCACTCCCCAGATGAACCATTATTTTCACCAATATTCAGAATTGAATACTGGTTGGAGAGTGAAATGCACACAGATGACTCCTGCACTAACTGCCTAATCCTTCTTGACTACTTGGCAATCATCTATTCCCTCTCTGTCTGCATACAGTTATGCAGTGTGATGATCACATCTATCAATGCACTGTTGCTGGTAATTTTTACATATGCCTCCCGCTCAAAGTATGGTTGTCCTCATCTGACGGCTTGGTCGGTCTGACCAAAGAGAGGCTTATGCCACCTGCAAGGTAGTTGGACAAACTACCTCTATGAAGAGTAAAGGCAACTTGGAGCAGAAGTCCCAATCAAGAGTCTTCTCACTGGTGGTCTTCTCGGAACTTGCAGTTCCATGTAGTTGATGACAGAGATTTTTTGACACCTTCTGCCATTTTGGGGAGGTTAAAGGCGACACAGGCATCCATCCCTGTTTAAGAGAGAAAGGAAGATTTTGAATATTTGCTTGTTGTCATACCAGAGTACCCTAGGATCATGTCAATGGCCAGAAATCAGATTCTGCCAGGGCTGTAGAATGGTGTGTCTTTCATTTTTAACGATCTTCATCCCAAGGTTCCTTATCCGAGAAGATTGCCACACTCGCTAATGTCTAACTTCAATTTGGTGAGGTAACTGTTTACGAGATGTCAGCATTCCAAAAGGAAAATCCTGTGTGGTGACCTACCAGGGCCAATCTTTTAGGCCTGACTAAAATTGGCAATTTTAAATTAAAGAATTGAGCACATTAAAACAAGTCACAGTCACACCAGCACACAGCCCCAGGGGAACTCGAACTGGCCACGTTTGAATACACTAAAGATCAATCAGGCTACCAAGACATGTCCAGATCTGCCCTACCAATTGGCAACCAAGAGGTAATCGATTCGATTGATATGCACCAATCTATTGTTGCAAGCCCAGGCTGGGCCAGACTCTTGGGCGCCTAGAGTCCTGCCGTCACCTTATTTGTTAAAATGTACGTGCGAATAACGCCACTGGAGATGGACACATCGGGTGGGCCCAGATGACCTGTCAACCGGGCATCAATCGGATCATTGAATACTAAAACCCCCTCTCGATACCCCATTGTCAAAAGGTCACAGGAAGTGGGAAAAGGTTGCGAAGCCAAGGAGGGAAAAAAGTGGGCACCCAAGGCACATCAGCAGCGAGGACTCGGGAAGGGAAGGGAAAAGCAATGGAGGGAAAAGGAAAGGAAGGGAAGGGAAATGAAAAGAAAGGAACGGAAAGGGAAGAGAAGGGACGGGAAAGGGAAGGAAGGAACTGCGAGCGAGAACAACCTTCGTGAAGATGGACCAGAGGAATGCAGTGATCAAAGAACAAAGAGAACAAAGAAAATTACAGCACAGGAACAGGCCCTTTGGCCCTCCCAGCCTGCGCCGATCCAGATCCTTTATCTAAACCTGTCGCCTATTTTCCAAGGTCTACTTCCCTCTGTTCCCGCCCATTCATATACCTGTCTAGATGCTTCTTAAATGATGCTATCGTGCCCGCCTCTACCACCTCCGCTGGTAAAGCGTTCCAGGCACCCATCACCCTCTGCGTAAAAAACTTTCCACGCACATCTCATTTAAACTTTCCCCCTCTCACCTTGAAATCGTGACCCCTTGTAATTGACACCCCCACTCTTGGGAAAAGCTTGTTGCTATACACCCTGTCCATACCTCTCATAATTTTGTAGACCTCAATCAGGTCCCCCATCAACCTCCGTCTTTCCAACGAAAACAATCCTAATCTACTCAACCTTTCTTCATAGCTAGCACCCTCCATACCAGGCAACATCCTGGTGAACCTCCTCTGCATCCTCTCCAAGGCATCCACATCCTTCTGGTAATGTGGTGACCAGAACTGCACGCAGTATTCCAAATGTGGCCGAACCAAAGTCCTATACAACTGTAACATGACCTGCCAACTCTTGTACTCAATACCCCGTCCGATGAAGGCAAGCATGCTGTATGCCTTCTTGACCATTCTATCAACCTGCATTGCCACCTTCAGGGTACAATGGACCTGAACTCCCAGATCTCTCTGCACATCAATTTTCCCCAAGACACTTCCATTGACCATATAGTCCGCTCTTGAATTTGATCTTCCAAAATGCATCACCTCGCATTTGCCTGGATTGAACTCCATCTGCCATTTCTCTGCCCAACTCTCCAATCTATCTATATTTTGTTGTATTCTCTGACAGTCCTCCTCGCTATCTGCAATTCCACCAATATTAGTATCATCTGCAAACTTGCTAATCAGACCACCTATACCTTCCTCCAGGTCATTTATGTAGATCACAAACATCAGTGGTCCGAGCACGGATCCCTGTGGAACACCACTAGTCACCCTTCTCCATTTTGAGACACTCCCTTCCACCACTACTCTCTGTCTCCTGTTGCCCAGCCAGTTCTTTATCCATCTAGCTAGTACACCCTGAACCCCATACGACTTCACTTTTGCCATCAACCTGCCATGGGAAACCTTATCAAACGCCTTACTAAAGTCCATGTATACGACATCTACAGCCCTTCCCTCATCAAATAACTTTGTCACTTCCTCAAAGAATTCTATTAGGTTTGTAAGACATGACCTTCCCTGCACAAAACTATGCTGCCTATCACTGATAAGTCTATTTTGTTCCAGATGTGAATAGATCCTATCCCTCAGTATCTTCTCCAACAGTTTGCCTACCACTAACGTCAAGCTCACAGGTCTATAATTCCCTGGATTATCCCTGCTACCCTTCTTAAACAAAGGGACAACATTAGCAATTCTCCAGTCCTCCGGGACCTCACCCGTGCTCAAGGATGCTGCAAAGATATCTGTTAAGGCCCCAGCTATTTCGACCCTCGCTTCCCTCAGTAACCTGGGATAGATCCCATCCGGTCCTGGGGACTTGTCCACCTTAATGTCTTTCAGAATAAACCAAAACTTCCCCCTTCCGTATGACAACTTGGCCGAGAGTATTTAAACATCCATCCCTAGCCTCAACATCCATCTTGTCCCTCTCCTTTGTGAATACCGATGCAAAGTACTCATTAAGAATCTCACCCATTTCCTTTGAGTCCACGCATAAATTCTCTCTTTTGTCTTTAAGTGGGCCAATCCTTTCTCTAGTTATCCTCTTGCTCCTTACATACGAATAAAATGCTTTGGGATTTTCCTTAACCCTGTTAGCCAAAGATATTTCATGACCCCTTTTAGCCCTCTTTATTGCGCGTTTGAGATTCGTCCTACTTTCCCGATATTCCTTCAAAGCTTCATCAGTTTTGAGTTGCCTCGATCCTGGTATGCTACCAAGCCATCCTTGGGGGTAGTATAAACTGATCTTGGGTACCTCAAGAATATATTGTGTGGGTAACTTATGGATTAAAAAATATTATTGAACTTGAATATGTGTTTGTGGTTTGTCCGCCTCCTTAGTAAAGACCCCTAGGTAAAACCTTTGTGTAAGCAAACTAGTCAAAAGTAACGGACGTTTTATAGGTACAACACCTGGATCTCTGATTTCACACAAGAAGCATGGTTGAACTACTTCCTGATCTCATGGACTATTTTGGGATCCTCCATGCATATCGATGCCCTAGACTTGCACAGCTTTCCAAATTGTCCCAGACAGTTGTAGTTGAAACGTTGCACAGATAGCTGGAAAATCCTGTTGCCTGTAAGGGGCGGGATTCTCCGCGAACCGGCGGGCCGGGCAACTCTGGTGCGAAGGAGTGGCGTGAACCACTCCGACGTCGGGCCGCCCAGGGGCTAGGCCGGCGCCGGAGTAGTTTGGGCCTGGCCAGCCAGCACAGAAGGGGCTTGGCGCCACGCCAACCAGCACCGAAGGGCATTCGGCGGCCGGCGCGAGTTGTCGCATGCGCAAGGGGGGGATCATCTCTGCGTCAGCCATCACGGAGGACCACAGCAGCCGACGCGGAGGAATAGAGTGCCCCCACGGCATCGGTGGGCCCCGATCGCAGGCTAGGCCACTGTGGGGACACCTCCTGGGGCCAGATCCCCCCCGCGCACCACGAGGACCGCCGGTAAGTACCGACTCTAATTTACGCCGGCGGGACCGGCCGAAAATGGGAGGCCGGCCACTCGGCCCAATGGGGACCGAAGATTTGCCGGGGGGGGGTGGGGCGCTGCCAGCGCCCGCCGACCGGCGCGATTCCCTCCCTGCCAAATCCCTGGCGCCGGTGAATTCGGCAGCCAGCGGGGGCGGGATTCACACCGCCCCACAGTGATTCTTTGACCCAGCGGAGGGTCGGAGAATCCCGCCCAAGGTCATTTAGCTCCATAACACTACCGTGGTTTCCTACCATCCTGTGGTCTGTTTAGATATTGACTTCCTTGGCCTGCAGTCTCCCGGCCCTTTTGTTGCTTGATGAGCTGGACAGCTGGGATTATTCTCTAGCACGGCTCAACCTCTCATGTGAAAATGATTGGTGTTGGCAAACCTCAGACTGCATGACTATTTGGATTGTTTTTTTCTTTTGCCTGTGGTATGTCTCAAAGGCTATCATCAGTCACTCTGACTACTAATGGTTTTCGTATGAGCTCTGACTTAAAATCACCGTAGTCACTGCCTTCAGCTAATTGTATTTTGAGTCTTTTGAGGAGGTGACAAAAATGATTGACGAGGGGAGGGCTGTGGATGTTGTCTACATGGACTTTAGTGAAGCATTTGACAAGGTCCCTCATGACAGGCTGGTGCAAAAGATTAAATCACATGGGGTCAGGGGTGAACTAGCTGGATGGATTCAGAACTGGCTTGGCCATAGAAGACAGAGGGTAGCAGTGGAAGGGTGGTTTTCAAAATGGAACTAGTGGTGTTCTGCAGGGATCAGTACTGAGACCTCTGCTGTTTGTAATATATATAAATGACTTGGAAGAAAACATAGTTGGTCTGATTAGCAAGTTTGCAGATGATACTAAGATTGCAGGAGTTGCGGATAGTGATGAAGATTGTCAGAGAATACAGCAGGATGCAGATGTGCTGGAAAACTGGGTGGAGAAATGGCAGATGGAATTCAACTCGGTTTACCAGGATGTTGCCTGGTGTGGAGGGTATTAGCTATGAGAGAGATTGAATAAACTGGTATTTTTCTCCCTGGAGAGACAGAGGCTGAGGGGTGACTAGATAGAAATTTGTAAAATTATTAGGGGTATAGATAGGGTGAACAGTTGAAGGCTTTTTTCCAGGGAGGAATTGAAAATTACAAGGGTTCAAGGTGAGGGGGGATAGGTTCAGTGGAGATGTGCGGGGGAGGTTTTTCACACAGAGGGTGGTGGTGGCCTGGAATGCACTGCCAAGTGAGATGGTTGAGGCAGATACGTTAGCGACGTTTAAGACTTTCCTGGATAGGCACAGTCAGGGTATAGAAGGATACAGGCGATTGGTCTAGATAGGACACGTGATTAGTGCAGGCTTGGAGGGCCAGAGGGCCTGTTCCTGGGCTATATTGTTCTTCGTTCTTTGTCTAATTTCTTTATGAAATAGTCAGTGGGTTCTCCAGTCTGTTGGACTTGCTTTTTGAACTTCACTCGCTATAAAATGTTATTACTTCTTAAATTAAAGTTGATATCGAAGGATTTCAGAACCTCTTCAAACTTAACTAAAGATTAATTTATTCCTTACTTCACAATGAAGTAATCAGCTATCGGAACCACTGAGTACGGCAGTACCTCTTCTCCTAGGCAGTCCCTCGGAGTCGTGGATGAATTGCTTCCACACTAAAAATGAGTTTTCAGATGACTGAGGAGTCCAATGTGTGACCTGCAGCCTCTGTCACAGGTGGGACAGACAGTAGAACATAGAACAGTACAGCACAGAACAGGCCCTTCGGCCCTCGATGTTGTGCCGAGCAATGATCAGCCTACTCAAACCCATGTATCCACCCTATACCCGCAACCCAACAACCCCCCCCCCTTAACCTTACTTTTTAGGACACTACGGGCAATTTAGCATGGCCAATCCACCTAACCCGCACATCTTTGGACTGTGGGAGGAAACCGGAGCACCCGGAGGAAACCCACGCACACACGGGGAGGACGTGCAGACTCCGCACAGACAGTGACCCAGCCGGGAATCGAACCTGGGACCCTGGAGCTGTGAAGCATTTATGCTAACCGCCATGCTACCGTGCTGCCCCGAGTAGTTGGAGGAGATGGTGGGTGGGGTGCCGGGTAGCCACGCTTTCCTTTCGCTGTCGACGTTTGGCTTCAGCTTGCTCTTGGCGATGAAACGCGCAAGGTTCAGCTCCTTCCAGGATGCTTTCTCCCCGCTTCGGGCGGTGTTGAGCCAGGGATTTCAAGGTGTCGGTGGGGATGTTGCACTTTTTCAAAGGGGGCTTTGAGGGTTTCCTTGAAGCATTTCCTCTGCCCTCCTGGGGCTCCCTTGCCATGTCGAAGCTCCGAGTAGAGCTTTGGGAGTCGCCTATCAGGCATGCGGCTGATGTGGCCCACCCAGAGGAGTTGAGCAAGCATGGTTAATGCTTCAATGCTGGGGATGTTGGCCTGAATGAGAACACTGATATTGGTGCACCCATCCAGCCAATGGATTTACAGGATCTTGTAGAGGTAGCACTGGTGGTACTTCTCTAAATATGCCTGCTGTACATAGTCCACATTTCTGAGCGGGTATCACTACTGCTTTGTAGACCATGAGCTTGGTGCTGGGTCTGAGATCCTGATCTTTAAACACTGTCTACCTCATGCAACAAAGACAGTCGTGTATTCACCTGTTCTGCTTCTGCCTTCTTATCTAATCCTGAAGCCATCATGTATCTTGAAAATCTCTTTTGCCAAAACCCCTTATTCAGTGTCTAGTCTGCCCATTATATTGATCCAGTAGGGATCAATTATCCACGGTTCCCTTTTAGCTTGGACATGTACAGTTTAAAATGCTGAATTTAAAGATGGCACTGCAGTAACCTTTTTATCAATACTTCTCTCCACATTTGTTAGGCTCCCAAGTTGTTCGTAGGCCCAACCTCAAAAGGATCAATTTCTTGAAGCAAATTTTTAATCAAAGATTTGGACCTGTTAGAATGTTTTCAGAGTATGTTCGGGCAATTAAAAGGCAATTCCCAGCTTAGGTTGAATTTTTAAAATTTGTTTTATTCTCAATGTAGCTCACGTGTCTCTCTACATCATACTGTGGACAGTAAGGTTTTCTAATCCCACATTAACCTTTGCTATGCTGGGCATCCTTACGCTACACACATGTGTTTAGCCAGGATACAGGAAGTGTCCTGGAACTCCCACATGGAGCAAGATGTGCATGTGGGAGGCCAGCTTTGCAGTCTCTTCCGCCCTGATGTGGGAGTAATGATTCTTAGCAAGCTCGTGGACAGCGCACGGCTCGATAGCGACAGGGAGGGTCAACTGTTTGACTTTCAGGAGCTGTTGCCGAAGGGAGTCGGAGTGTACCCCGAAAATGATCTGATCCCGGATCATGGAATCAGCCGTCGAGTCATAGTTACATGACTGCGCTAGGATGCAGAGATGGGTCAAGAAGGACTGAAAAAGTTTATCCTTACCCTGAACCCTCTGCTGGAAAACGTTCCATTCAAAGCTCTCATTCACCTCAATGTCGCAGTAGCTGTCGAACTTCAGCAGAACTGTTTTGAATTTTGTTTTGTCTTCACCTTCAGTGAACGTAAGGGAGTTGTAGATGTGGATGGCGTAGTTCCCCGCTGTGGAGAGAAATAGCGCGATCTTCCGGGCATCCGATGCGCTTCGAGGTCGGAGGCCTCGATGTACAAGAGGAACTTTGGCTTGAAGATCTTCCAATTGGCGCCGAGGTTCCGGAAATGCGGAGGAAGCTGGATATTTTCCATTACACCGGATGGCTGCTTGGTGGTCAATGCTGATTCACTCGAGGTAGGTCCTTCAATATCAGTATCACTCTGGTATCATGATGTGTTAGGCAGGCTGGTTCGATGTGGACTGCACTTGATGCAGGGAAGCCAGAAGCAGACGTATAACACTGGAGAAAACCCAACACTGTTTTATTCAACGATAGAACTGATATAAATGTTCAGCTGTGGGTTGACACTATACTGAACTGACTGGAGACCTTGTACTAGCCTGACCAGACTTACTAGCTTCCGCATGATGTTTGCACTGGCTAGCTCGTGGACTCTGACTGTCTCTGTGGCTGGGTCCAGAGAGAGCGGGAAACCTAGTGCCCTCTGGCCTTATGGTGGGAGTGTCCTGTCTGGTGATTGGCTGCACTGTGTTGTGTGCTTACTGGTTGTTGTCCTGTATGTCAATCACTGCATGTCTGCACCTCATTAAATACATGAGTGGATATTATGACAAGCCCCTCTAAACTTTTCCCCTCACACCTTAAACATCAAATATGAAGGCAGGCTAGCCAGTAATATAAGAAATGATAGTAAAAGTTTCTTTCAATACATAAGAAACAAACGTCAGGCCAAAGTAGACATTGGGCCAATTCAAACTGATTCTGGAAGGCTAGTGATGGGAGATGAGGAAATGGCTGGAGAACTTAATAAGTACTTTGCGTCTGTCTTCACAGTGGAAGACGTTAGTAATATCCCAAAAATTATAAAGGGTCAGGGGGCTGAGTTGAGTATGGTTGCCATTACAAAAGAGATGGTGCTAAAAAAGCTAAAAGGTCTTAAAATTGACAAATCTCCTGGCCCCGATGGGCTACATCCTAGAGTTCTGAGGGAGGTGGCTGAAGAAATAGCGGAAGCGTTGGTTGAGATCTTTCAAAAATCACTGGAGTCAGGGAAAGTCCCGGACGATTGGAAGATCGCTGTTGTAACCCCCTTGTTCAAGAAAGGATCAAGACAAAAGATGGAAAATTATAGGCCAATTAGCCTAACCTCGGTTGTTGGTAAAATTCTAGAATCGATCGTTAAGGATGAGATTTCTAATTTCTTGAAAGAGCAGGGTCGGATTAGAACAAGTCAACATGGATTTAGTAAGGGGAGGTCGTGCCTGACGAACCTGTTAGAATTCTTTGAGGAGGTGACAAGTAGGTTAGACCAGGGAAACCCAGTGGATGTGGTCTATCTGGATTTCCAAAAGGCCTTTGATAAGGTGCCACACAGGAGGCTGCTGAGTAAGGTGAGGGCCCATGGTGTTCGAGGTGAGCTACTGGCATGGGTTGAGGATTGGCTGTCTGACAGAAGGCAGAGAGTTGGGATAAAAGGTTCTTTTTCGGAATGGCAGCCGGTGACCAGCGGTGTCCCACAGGGTTCAGTGTTGGGGCCGCAGCTGTTCACCATATATATTAATGATCTGGATGAAGGGACTGGGGGCATTCTAGCGAAGTTTGCTGATGATACGAAGTTAGGTGGTCAGGCAGGTAGTGCTGAGGAAGTGGGGAGGCTGCAGAAGGATCTAGACAGTTTGGGAGAGTGGTGCAGGAAATGGCTGATGCATTTCAACGTGAGAAAATGTGAGGTCTTGCACTTTGGAAAAAAGAATCCAAGCATAGACTACTTTCTAAACGGTGAGAAAATTCATAATGCCAAAGTACAAAGGGATCTGGGAGTGCTAGTCGAGGATTCCCTAAAGGTAAACATGCAGGTTGAATCCGTGATTAAGAAAGCGAATGCTATGTTGTCATTTATCTCAAGAGGGTTGGAATATAAAAGCAGCGATGTGCTACTGAGCCTTTATAAGGCTCTGGTTAGGCCCCATTTGGAGTACTGTGTCCAGTTTTGGGCCCCACATCTCAGGAAGGACATACTGGCACTGGAGCGTGTCCAGCGGAGATTCACACGGATGATCCCTGGAATGGCGGGTCTAGCATATGAGGAACGGCTGGCGTTCCTGGGATTGTATTCATTGGAGTTCAGAAGGTTAAGGGGAGATCTAATAGAAACTTACAAGATAATACATGGCTTAGAAAGGATGGACGCAAAGAAACTGTTTCCGTTAGGCGAGGAGTCGAGGACCCGTGGGCACAGCCTTAGAATTAGAGGGGGTAAATTCAAAACAGAAATGCGGAGACATTTCTTCAGCCAGAGAGTGGTGGGCCTGTGGAATTCATTGCCGCAGAGTGCAGTGGAGGCCGGGACGCTAAATGGCTTCAAGGCAGAGATAGATAAATTCTTGATGTCGCGAGGAATTAAGGGCTATGGGGAGAATGCTGGGAGGTGGAGTTGAAATGCCCATCAGCCATGATTGAATGGTGGAGTGGACTCGATGGGCCGAATGGCCTTACTTCCACTCCTATGTCTTATGGTCTTATGGTCTTAAACCAATGTCCCCTAGTAAATGACTCTTACAGCCTGGGAAAAAGCTGCTGGCTATCCACTCTGTCCATGCCCTTCATAATTTTGTAGACTTCTATCAGGTCACCCCCTCAACCTTTGTCATTCCAGTGAGAACAAATCGTGTTTATCCAACCTTTCCGCATAACTAATGCCCTCCATTCCAGGCAACATCCCAGTAAACTTCTTCTTTACCCTCTCCAAAGCCTCCACATCCTTCAGGTAGTGTGACCAGAATAGAACACTATATTCCAAGTGTGGCCTAACTAAGGTTTCATACAGCTGCAGCATGACTTGCCAATTTTTATACTCAATGCCCCGGCTGATGAAGGCAAGTGTGCCGTATGGTGCAGGGATGATAGTGACGTTTAAGGGGCATCTTGACAAATACATGAATAAGATGGGAATAGGGGGATACGGACCCCAGAAGTGTAGAATATTTTAGTTTAGACGGGTAGCATGGTCGGCGCAGGCTTGGAGGGCCAAAGGGTATGTTCCTGTGCTGTACTTTTCTTTGTTCTTTGTATGCCTTCTTGACTATCTCCTCCGCCTGCTTTGCCTCTTTCAGTGACCTGTGGCCTGTACACCCAGATCCCTCTGCTTATCAATACTCTTAAGGGTTTTGCCACTGACTGCATATTTCCCACCTGTATTAGACTTTCCAAAATGCATTAACTCACATTTGTCCGTATTCAACTCCATCTGCCATCTCTCCACCCTGGTATCCAACCAATATCCTATTCTATCCTCTGTCAGTCCTCATCACTATCCGCAATTCCATTGTGTCGTCCACAAACTCAAAAATAATGTATTGCCCCTGGAGGGGGTGGAACAAAGATTCATCCAAATGATCTTGGGACTTAAGTTATGAGAATAGGTTGTATAAACGTGGTTAATATTCCTTTCAGTATAAAAGATTAAAGGATGATCAGATTAGGATATTTAAAATAATTAATTGTGTAGATAAAGGAAACAAACTTCCTCTGATGGGAGAGTTCAGAACGAGAAGCCATAATAAAATTAGAACCAGACAATTCAGTGAATCAGGAAGTACCTCTTCACACAAATAAAAGGAAAAATGATGAAAGCTCTGCTCCAGAAGGCAACAGGTGTTGCACCAACTGACAACTTGGGATTGATGGATTTAGTTTTAGATGAGTTTCAACGAATGGCTGTCAACAATGGGAAAATAAAGTTGTGGTACAGTTCAGCCATGATAAACCGAAAGGCATGAATGGGTTGAAGGAGTTGAATAAGCTATTCCTTTTCCTAGGATCCCATGTTAACCAATGTCTTTAACAGAACAAAAAAGCAAGGAGACATTCCACTTGAATAACTCCTGGCCCTGCAAATAATATTTTAGGAGTTTTCCGGACTTGATTTTGTGTCCGCTACTGATGCTGAAGTGACAGAGCCTGAGTGCACGCAACATGATGTTTCTGAACCTTCTGTCGTCCAGAACTGTCAGGATTATCTGGGGTTGGCTCGAATTATTCACAACTGAGTTCTTGGCCCATGGCTACAAGACAGCAGAAATAAGTAGCACAAACTCACGGATGCCATTAAAATGTTTTAAATAATCTAACTCGATTCACACGTTATCACTATTGAGAGCTATTTCCTTCTGGATTTCATTAAATTACAACTCCATGCCTTAGGCTACCAAAGTTATGGAAAGGTGTGAATTTACCCAATATTAATGGCAATGGGGAGTGGGAAAGGAGCAGGTGAACCTGCTGCCACATCGCTCCTCTAAACATTTCCTCGTTATTCAAAATACTCTGGATATTCCAATATCCAGAATGGCAAAATCTGGACTTCTGTCTCTATTGTGCATTGGGCTCCTGTGTAAATCACAGGCTGTAATTTTCCAGGAAGTTTAAACTTCTGGTGGGTTGATTTGCACTGCCTAGGACACTACATGAGTGTCTCAGTGTCGGAGACTTAGGCTCAATGGGTTGGTTAAACTAAATACTTACCCTGGAAATATTACACATTTTAATCTCTGGTGTAACTTGGTGATTAACTAGTGTAATTGAACTATGCACCACAACTGAAACCACCTATAACACTTCCCCAAACTGACTTTCTAATCAAATCCCTCAGTCCAACTACTTCCTTGCCCAACCCGACCATCTGACTTGACTCCCCCACCACCAACTACCCCCTGACTCAAACCAACGACACACTCACCCACTCAGTCACCTACTCACCCATTCACTCACAAACCCACCCATTCATTCATCCACCCACCCATTTACTCACCACCTGCCCATTCATCCATGCATACCCCCACTCTCTCACCAATTCAATATCACTCAGCCACTTCCGTAAGCTCTCTTTTCTGGTGTTTCTGCAAAATCTTCGACCAAATCCTCCACTCTAAAGCTCTGCCCCCATTCAAAATTACAGCTCACTGGAGTTTCCTGAACTTACATCACTTACAACTGAATGGATTGACAAGTAAAGCCTAAAGTATTAACCACATCACAACCCAATGCCTTATCAGGTGCTTTAAGCAGGTTTATGCTTTACATCTGATCACTAACATCTAAACTGTGCCTTTGAAATTATTAATATGGCATCTGAATGACATACATTTAAAAACTGTAAAACACCCATGATTGCATTTTGTTAAGCGTCTTATTGTGACAGGTTGTGGACAAGAGAGGGATTGTTAAATGTTAGTTAAATATGTGTAATGTAAATTATGCAAAAACATTTTGAAAAAGCTAATAAAAATATTTATAAGAAATGTAATGGTGTGATGATTTCAAATTTAACTTTTCATTCCTAAAAAGGGATGTGAAAGAGGAATTTGACATACATTCTGCATCTTCCTGGGAGCCAAGAATATTTAAGCTGTTTGGCAGGTATTTTACCCCAGATTTTCTAAGCTTGGTCATATGCTACGATTCTCATGAAATTGGGACTCACTCATTGACAGGAAGATTATCATAAATGTTGTTATAACGTGACAGTTAGGCGTTTCAGGAAGTGCTAGAAGAAAAAGTCGAACATGAAATGTTACTTTTGTAGCCTCTTAATTTTAACTTGTTTATGTGATTATGGATATGCTTAAAATAGCATATTTAACGATGGATGGTGGGATCATTGATGCATATTGAGAACATTGATCATTCGCCGGATCTTCCATGAAACAGCAATCATCATGGAATTGATGCTCTACTTGAACTTTTCAATGCCCTGATGGTGCTCTGCATTTTTGGTCAGATCTTCCGAGTCCAGCTTCTTCAGAAATGTAGGGCATACAGTCCCATGAAGAACTCCATCGCAGCGCTGTAGCCTTGGGGGTAAGATAAGCCACACCTTATTTTACAGCACTAACTGCCATACGGTAAGGTAAAAAGTCCCATGTGAATGTTAGTGAATGGATGGGTTTCAGTGAACGGGTGAATAAGTGAACGGATTGAATAGGGAGGATACCGGTTGAGGTGGGAAGCTAGTGAAGTGCCAGGTAATATGTATATAGAGTGGCAGGTGGGTAGTGTGGGAGTGGGTGAGGTGGTAGGTGGATAAATGGGTGAGATAGGTGTGTGAGTTGTGGCAGTCAGGCGATTGGATAGTTAGAATGCTCAGGCAGTGTTCAGGTTGGGTAGTCGGCTCATGTCAGATCGGGAAGATGATAGTCAGAGTGTAAGGGGTGTCAAGCGGGGAGTCAGGAGTGGATCTGTGTGAGTGACTAGGGGATCAGTTCTGTATTTACCCATAAGTTAGATTAGAATTTTTTCTCCAAAATTTAATCGAAACATAGGAATTAGGAGCAGAGGATAGCATTGAGCCGCTTGAGCCTGACCCGTCTTTCAATAAGATGAAGAATGCGTTATTTCTGGTCTCAACTCCACCCCATGTTTACCATCAATATCCTTTGATGTCCTTGTTTATCTCAGTCTTGAATAAATTCAAAGACATTTCCTCCACTGTTTTCTGGGGAAAAGTAATTTAATATACTAATTGATTGATTGATTGATGTTATTGTCACATGTACCGAAGTACAGTGAAAACTATTTTTCTGTGGTAAAGAGAATGTACACCGTGCGTACACAGTAGACAAAAAAGAATAATAGATAGTTACAGTGAATGCGAAGAAATATACAGTACATCGACAAATAAGTAATTGGTTACAGTGCGGAACAAGGGCCAAACAAAGCAAATACAACATGAGCAAGAGCAGCATAGGGCGTCGTGAATAGTGTCTTACAGTGAACAGATCAGCCCAAGGGAGAGTCTTTGGGAATCTAGTAGCTGTGAGGAAGAATTTGTTTCTATGTCTGGATGTGCGTGCCTTCAGACTTCTGCATCTTCTGCCTGATGAACGTGTCTGGAAGAGGGGAAAGCCTGAATGTGAGGGGTCTCTGACAATGCTGTCTGCCTTCCTGAAACAGCAGGAGACAGAATCAATGGGAGGGGGCTATTGGAGAGTGGCTCCTGAGCGAAAACATTCCTCATCTCCCATTGAAAAGAGGGATCTCGTATTCTTAAACTGTGTGCCCTCATTCTAGTCTCCCATGCAAGAGGAAATATACTTGTGGCATCTGCCCTATCAAGTCCGTTCAGGCCATTTTATGTTTCAGTAAGATCATCTTTTATCTTTCTAAGCTCCAATGAGTATAGGCCCAATCGGTTCAAACTTTCTTCATAAAATAAGGCTTTCATACAAGGAGGAAGTCAAGTGAAGCTTCTTCAAACTGCTTCTAACACAATTACATATTTGTTTCAAGCAATGGAACCAAAACGATACATTACTCCAGATGTGATCTCACCAAAGCCTTGTACAGCTGCAATAAAACTTTCCAACATTTGTATTCCATTTCTCATACAATAAATACCACAATTCCTTTTACCTTCCTAATCACCTGCTGCACTTGCAAACTAATGTTTTGTGACTCATGTATCCGGCCTCCCAGATCCCTCTGCATGATAAAGTTCTTTAATCTCTCTCAATTTAAATACAATACTGCTTTTCTATTTCTCCTGCCAAAGTGGAAAAGTTCACACTTCTCCATATTATATTACATCACCAATTTTCTGCCAACTCGCTTAACCTATCTATATCTATTTGATTTTCATTTCATTCATTTTTCATCCCCCTGTAGTTTTGCTCTTTGCAGTATCCTCTTGATAACTAACTTTCCAACTTATCTTGGTGTCATCAGTAAATTTAGCAATCATGAATTCAGTCCCTTCATCAAAATCATTGACATCGATTGGAAATACTTGAGGCCCCAGCATTTACCTCTGTGGCACTCCACGAGTTATAACATGCCACCCAATGACCCATTTATCCCCAAACCCCTGCTTCCTGGTAGCTAATCAATTCTTTATCTATGCTAATATGTTACTCCCTATACCATGTGCTCTTGTGTGGCATTGTATATCTTTGATATGGCACTTTATCTAATGCCTTTTGGAAATCCAAGTACACCTTAACATAAAAAAGCAAAATACTGCAGATGCTGGAAATCCGAAATAAAACAGAAAATGTTCCAAAAATCAACAGGTCTGGCAAACAGAGCTTAATGTTTTGAGTCCGGATGAATTTTCTTCAGAATTAAAAAGAGGTTGGAATGTGATGGAATTTATACTTTCAGGTAAGCAGCAATTCGCTTGCACCTCCTTCAATTTGGCCTACTCTATTTGCTGTTTCCAATACAGTCTCCTGCATATTGGGGAAACTAAACACAGATGGGTGACTACTTTGTAAAATACCTACACTCAGTCAGCAAGCATGGCTTGACTTTTTTGCTACTTGCCACTTCAACTCACCACTTTACTCTTATGTCCACATTTATATTCTTGGCCTGCTGCAATGTTCCAGGGAAGCCCAACTCAAACTGCAGGAGCAATACCTCATCTTCTGATTAGGTACTCTACTGGATGTCATAATATCCACTCATGTATATCATGAGATGCAGACAGGCAGTGATTGACACACAGGATAACCAATGAACACATACGACACAGAACAACCAATCACCAGACAGGACACCACCGCTATAAAGCCCACAGGGCATTAAGGCTCTCCCTCGCTCACAGGACACGGCTAGGGAGATAGTCGCAGTGCGCTGGCCAATGAACATCATCACCATGTGATAGAGAGATAGTCTGGTCAAGCCAGTAGGAGGTTATCAGTTAGGTTAATAGAGTGTCAACCCACAGCAGATTATGTACAGCAATCAGCAGGTTCAATAAAACAGTGTTGGACCATCTCCTGTGTTGGAAGCCTGTTTCTCGTTTTACTGCATTCAGTGCAGTCGATGTTAGACCAACACAGATAACACATCATGCTACCAGAGAGCTATTAACTCTAATGAACCTACCACAAGTGAATCTGCAACAACCAGCACGCAGCCATCCAGGGCATGGAAAAGTTCCAACCTCCTCCGCAACTCTGGATCTCCGGCAACCTCGGCGCCAACTGGAAAGTCTTCAAACAGAAGTTCCTCCTGTATATCGAGGCCTCCGACCTCAAGGCAGCATCGGATGCCCGAAAGATAGCACTGTTCCTGTTGACTGCGGGGAATCACGTCATCCACATCCATAACACGCTCACGTTTGCCGATGGCGAAGACAAGACAAAGTTCAAGACGGTTCTGCTGAAATTCGACAACCACTCTAACATTGAGGTGAATGGGAGCTTTGAACGGTACATCTTCCAGCAGAGGCTTCAGGGTAAGGATGAACCTTTTCAGTCCTTCTTGACCCATCTCCGCATTCTAGCGCAGTCATGTAATTATGACTCGACGGCTGATTCCATGATCTAGGATCAGATCGCTTTCGGGTCCAGTCCGACTCCATGCGTGAGCAGCTCCTCAAAATCAAACAGTTGTCCATGAGCATGCCAGGAATTGTTACTCCTGCATCAGGGAGGCAGAAAATGCAAAACTAGTCTCCCACGAGGCAGAAAGGGTGCAGGCCATCGCAAAAATGCAATGCCTGAGCATCGAGGAGAGTGGTCGTTTCACGCACTTTTCCAGGGTCCTGATGCATGCGCACCACGACCGGGTGGACGACGAGGCCGAAGACCCCGATGCGCATATGTGAAAGTCGCCCGACCGCACTGCGCATGCGCGATGGCGCACGGAACGCGCTGACGTCAGCGTCATGACGTGTTCAAATTGTGGCTCCCCCCATTTAAAGCAGCAATGTCTAGCGATGTCTACAGTATGGAAAGCCTGGGCATTACGCGGCCTTACGCAGGTCCACTCCACCGACCAACAGCCAACAATCCCAGCTGCAGCGCAGACATGTCCGCTGCGTACAACAAGGCATGCAGGATTCAGATCCCAACAGCCCAACGGACCCCGATGCTGACTGCCTCGAGTCTCCATACTGGGTGGGCATAATCACAACACGCGAGCTGGCCTCCACCGTGCCTGCAAATCGCCTTTCAATCCTCACTGTGGATCCTGACGAAGAGGGGTGTGCTGACGTCACGGTTAACCAGTCTTGCATCCGATTTAAATTGCACACTGGCGCATCTGCAAACCTCATATCACAGTTGGACCTCGACAGCATCCGAGACCAAAATCTAGCATTCTTTCACCAGCCTGCCAGCTCCTTGACTACAATGGCAATGCCATAGCTGCCAGTGGATTGTGTCAGCTAGGTGTATCTCACAAGGCAATCAAAGTGACGTTACGATTCGAGATCGTCCGACCTGACAAGGCATCCCTGCTCGGTGCTCGCGCATGCAAACTCCTAAATCTGGTCCAGCGCGTCCATGCCATGTCCTCGGCTCCGGAGACTGCCTCGCCCAATGTAAATCTCCAGGCTGAGATAGACGACATTCTCACGCAATACCACAACGTGTTTGATGGAATGGGCACACTCCCATATCGTTACAAGATATTGCTCAAACTGAATGCCATCCCAATCATCCATGCACCGCGCCGGGTGCCGGCTCCTCTCAAGGATCGTCTGAAATCGCAGCTACAAGAGCTCCAAGACGAGGGTATCATCTCAAAGGTCACGGAACCAACTGACTGGGTCAGCTCCATGGTCTGCGTCAAGAAGCCCTCTGCTGAACTCCGCATTGGCATTGATCCCAAAGACCTAAATCGCAACATCATGCGCGAGCACTACCCGATACCAAAGCGTGAAGAGTTAACCTGTGAGATGGCTCATGCCAAATTCTTTACCAAGCTGGACGCCTCCCGTGGGTTCTGGCATATACAGCTGGACGAGTCCAGTCGGAAGCTATGCACATTTAACACTCCATTCGGCAGGTATTGCTACAACCGCATGCCTTTCGGTATCATATCAGCTTCTGAAGCATTTCATCGCATAATGGAGCAAATGATGGAGGGCATCAAGGGGGTGCGAGTCTATGTGGACGACGTGATCATTTAGTCCACGATGCCCGAGGATCACATCGCTCGCCTCAAACAAATTTTCCACAGGATACATGTAAACGGCCTCCAACTCAACAGGGCCAAATGCTCATTTGGTCGATCCGCTGTCAAGTTTCTGGGTGACCACATTTCACAGCAGGGTGTGCAACCTGATGCTGAAAAGGTGCTGACAATCAATGCCATGAAGACCCCAGAGGACAAAAAGGTGGTCCTCCGTTTCTTCGGGATGGTGAATTTTCTCGGGAAATTCATTCTCAACATGGCATCCCACACCACAGCCCTCCGGCATCTCGTACAAAAGTCGACAGTGTTCCAGTGGTTTCCCGCACATCAAGCGGAGTGGGTTGAGCTGAAGGCGAAGCTCACCACAGCCCCAGTACTGGCATTCTTTGACCCAACCAAGGATACCAAGATATCCACAGATGCAAGCTAGTACGGCATTGGGGCGGTGCTCCTCCAGCGAGACGACTCCTTGTCCTGGGCTCCAGTGGCATACGCCTCCAGGGCCATGACTCCGACCGAACAACGGTATTCCAGATCGAAAAAGAGTGCTTGGGTCTCCTATCAGGAATAGTCAAGTTTCATGACTACGTATATGGCCTGCCGAAGTTCACGGTGGAAACAGACCACAGGCCTTTAGTCCACATAATCCAAAAGGATTTAAATAACGTGACACCTCAGCTACAGTGAATTCATCTTCGTCTCCTCCGATATGACTTCAAGCTCGTCTACACACCGGGTAAGGAGCTGATCGTCGCGGATGCCCTATCCCGATCCGTCACCACGCCATGTGAACATGGCGACTTCATTCGCCACATTGAAGCACAGGTGCAGCTGTGTGCCAAAAACCTCCCAGCCACTGATGAATGAGTTATACAAATACGCAAAGAAACTGCCAAAGATCCCCTACTGTAGCGCGTGATGAAGCACCTCGCCCATGGCTGGCAAAAGGGGCAGTGCCCCCAATTCTTCAACGTTAAGGACGAGCTGACAGTTGTTGAGGGGATCCTTCTTAAACTAGGTAGAATCATCATTCCCCAAAGCATGCAAAACATGGTGCTCAGACAGATCCATGAGGGTCACCTGGGAGTCGAGAAATTTTGACGCAGAGATGGGCAGGCAGTTTACTGGCCTGGCATCAGCCAGGACATTGCCAACACAGTCCTCAACTTCACAACATGCCAGACGTTTCAACCAGCTCAGCCCAAGGAAATGCTGCAACAGCACGAGATGGTGACCTCTCCGTGGTCCAAGGTGGGGAGACCTCTTTCGCACCAATAGGCGTGATTACGAGCTCCTGGTCGACTACTTCTCCAGCTACTCAGAAGTGGTGAAACTGTCGGACCTCACGTCCAAGTCCGTCATCAAGGCCTGCAAAGAGACGTTTGCCAGGCATGGGATACCACTCATGGTAATGAGTGACAACGGTCCGTGTACCTGCAGCCAAGAGTGGTCCGACTTTGCACGATCCTACCACTTTAGTCACATCACATCCAGTCCCCATGGATCTGCCTGCGCTCGCTCCAGACGATGTTATTCCCGTTCAGCTGCCTGAGGGAGGTTGGTCAGTATCAGCTGTTGTTGTCAGACAGGCTGCTCCCAGGTCTTTCATTGTCCAAATGGCTAATGGCTCCATTTTACAGCGCAACAGGAGCTGCGTACAGTTCCCTGCCTATCACCCGACCACACTTCTCCGCATGTCATCATGCCTCCTCTGGACGACTTACACCACAAGACCACCGATCTGGCAGCGATCCCACCTGTCCACAAGGCCACCGAGATGGCAGCCTTCGCGCCTGTCCAGGTACCGGCATTCCCCTCTCCACCTCTGCGGCAATCGACGTGAATTCGTCACCCATCACAAAGACTGAATCTATAGACTTAAATCTTGTAAATTTTGTTCAGTTTGCTCTGTATCTGCACGATAGCACCTTCCCATGTACATGTGTTCATTCATTCCCCACTTGTACATAGTTATGCATGTATATACAGCCACGTTCCAAAATTGATTTTAGAAGGGGGAGATGTCATAATATCCACTCATGTATATCATGAGATGCAGACAGGCAGTGATTGACACACAGGATAATCAATGAACACACACGACACAGAACAACTAATCACCAGACAGGACACCACCACTATAAAGCCCACAGGGCATTAAGGCTCTCCTTCTCTCACAGGACACGGCTAGGGAGATAGTCGCAGTGCACAGGCCAATGAACATCATCACCATGTGATAGAGAGCTAGACTGGTCAAGCCAGTAGGAGGTTATCAGTTAGGTTAATAGAGTGTCAACCCACAGTAGATTATGTACAGCAATCAACAGGTTCAATAAAACAGTGTTGGACCATCTCCTGTGTCGGAAGCCTGTTTCTCATTTTACTGCACCCAATTGCAGACGATGTTAGACTAACACAGATAACACATCACTGGACTCAATATTGAGTTCAACATATTCAGCCTATGAACTCTCTCCTTCATCATGACATCCTTTTTTAATCCAATTTTTTGTCTCAATATTCCCCCCTCTCCCAAAGGGCAATCTGTCACTTGTTCGTAAATTTTGTTTTCACAGAACTCTGACCTTTGTTCTGCTGTTAACACATTCTGCTATATTACCTTATGTCAGTATCAACACGTTCTTTATCCTTTAACACTATCGTTAACACTTCTTTTGTCTTGTGCCCATAACATCTTTGTCAAATCTCTCCTAGTTCCCACTTATCCCTGACTTTCTATTCAGCTCTATCAGCTCCATCCTTTCCTAAACAGTATAAAATCCACCATTTTTCTCCCTCTCTTCAATCCCAAAGAAGAATCATATGGACGTGAAATGTTAACTCTGTTTCTCTCTCCACAGATGTTGTCAGACCTACTGAGTTTTTCCAGCATTTTCTGTTTAATTCCCATTTATACACTCGGCTTGTCACAAAACCATGTTGAATCTGCTTAATGGGATTGTGGTTTTTAAATATCCTGCTGGCCCTGCCACCATGTTAGCCTTTAGATGCAGCACCTTCTCCCAGGTGATGGTGATTGTTTTAGGTTCCTCCCTATCTCTCACCTTTTGATTTTTAATTATCTTTGGGAAGTTTTCTAAGTCTTCTTCAACAAAGACAGACATAACTGTTCATAGACTCTAGCATTTCTTTGCTTTCCATTATCAGTACGTTAAACTTATTTTCTGGAGGACCAACACTTGCTTTACTTTTTCTTTTTAAATGCCTACAATAACCTTACTATCTGTTTTTTTATATATTATCAGTTAGCTTTTTTCATACTCTACTTTCTCCCTCTTTTTTATTAGTCATTCTATGCTGGTCCTTAAAATTTGACCAATCCACTAGTATTTGAAGATTTGTACAGTGCTTCTTACAATTTTACACAATCCTTAATTTTCTTATTGAGTACACATATGGGACTGGAATACATTTTTGATGAATTTTATTAAATATCTCCTTTAAAGTCTGCCATTGCATCTCTACTGTGCTACCCTTTTCCTCATTTCCTTTTAGTTCTCTTTGGCCAGCTCTGCCTTTGTACCATTATAGTTACCTTTATTTAGCTTTAAAACACTTGTCTTAGAGCCACACTTCTCCCCTTCAGACTGAATGTGAAATTCTGTCATCTTATGATTTGTGTCACCTGGAGAATCCTTTACCATGAGGTGATTTATTAACTGTGTGTCATTGAACACTACTAGGTGCAGTACAGTCTACTTCATGTTTGGCTGCAAAACATACTGTTTGAAGAAATTGTCCCAAAGTACACTCTATGAACTAATTTTCCAGGCCAATCTGATTCATCCAATCCACATGTAGATTAAAGTTATCCATGTTCATTGTGGTCCCATTCTTATACACTGTGTTTATTTATATCTGGATACTCTTTCCTACAGCGTAACAACTGTTAGGAAGGCTACCAACTACTCCCACAAGTGATCGCTTATTGTTTCTATTATTTTATCTCTATGCAAACTGATTTTAAATCGTGCTCTTTTGAGGTAAGGTCATCTCTCACTACTGTACTAATGACATACTTAATAAAAAAAGCTATTCCATGACCTTTTCCTAGCTTCCTGTCTTTCCAAATGTTAAATATCCTTCAATATCCAAGTCCCAACCTTGGTCACCTTGCAACCATGCTTCTATAATGGTTATCAGGTCATACATATTTATTTCTATCTGTGCTAACAATTCACACATTTTATTACAAATGTTGCACACATTCAGATACAGAGCCTTAAACTTTATTATTTTACCATTTATAAAAGCTCTAACCTTATCTGCTCTAAGATTATATGCTTTGCCCACATTCTGGTTATCATTACTCAAGTTGCTATTCTGCTCTATTTCCCTGTTGTTTCCATTTACCATGTCTCTTCTCACATGATCCTTTCTCCCCATTTTCTACCACCCTAGTTATACGACTCATCAAAACACTAATCCTAGCACAGTTCAGGTGATGACCATCTGGTGGTACTGCTCCTACTTTCTCCAGTACTGGTGCCAGTGACCAATGAATCGAAACCCATTTCTCCCACTCCAGTGGCTAACTATTTCCTGGGTAACTATTCTGTGCGAAGTCTCCCACACTAGCTCAGAGTGGGAGACTTTTGCAGTGGGTTGCAGGCAGCAGGGGAATTGCCCAGCAGAATTCAAACATCCGAGGCAATTCCCACAGAGGTCAATGAGTTTGGACTTTCGTGGCGTCCTAATGTGCATCTTAGGTCGTATGTCCAATCTGTGACGATCCGGAGACCAGAAGATTTGAGCTATTGTGCCTCTTTTAGCCGCAATTCCTACACGTTTTTTTGTACCATATGGGGAATTATTTGCACCTTGTGGCAGGCTGATCTCACTTAGCTAGAAAGTCCACTTTACAGCAAAGGCTGTCAGGAACAAAAGCCCAGTTAATATGCATTGATCTATGTGCTGTCAAGACAGTCACTCAACAGTGTTTGGTGTGCAGTTGAACATCTGAGCAAAGACATGCATTTTGAGCCTAAAGCAGTTAATGACAGGTAGCAGTGACAGTCACAAACTGTGTCTGTGCTTCCACACAGCAGGACACAGCATCTGATGCCAGCCATTGAGGAGAGGGCATCTGTTTCTTTTCACTTGAGGTCAAGGCTGAAGCAATTGGGCTGCTGTGAGGTACTCCTATCTCTTCAGACATATAGGCTGCTCTGTAGGAATAGGAAATGACTGGAAAAACATTCGGATGCCAGGATATTCATGGAAAACAAAATTACAGTTATAGCTTCAGGTTTAAGCAGCAATTATCACTGACCGAGTTAGTGACTTCAAACCACTTTAAATGCCTAGTTTTGTGCGAAAGTACAACACAGAAACATACAGTATCATTTCAGAAACCTGGGGGATGACAGGCACTTAAAATTGTTGCAAAATATATTTGAGCTGGACTTCGGAAATAATTTTTATTCGTAGCACACCTTTCACAATTCCAAAATACCTCACAGTAAATGAATTACTTTTGAAGTGCACTTAAGCAACATTTTCCCATTAACATCAAAATGTTAAAGCGCATTTTTAATTATCACTGACAAATGAGAGGAAGGTTGGTATCAGGCTGGCACATTCTGATTTGACTTTCCACTCTGCACCTTTGTTTTCTTTCACGTGGTTAATTCCACTCATTTCTCTAACACCCATTTACATTTGCATCCTCCGGCTGGCATGCGGGCGCGAACCCCAATTCCACCACCAGTTGAGTGTCGGAGCATTGGGAGTGGATCAGTGTCTGGCACCGATATCTCCGGACGCCCGATTCTTCGTCCCATCAAGAAGCGCACTTTCGGCAACCCGGGACGGAGAATTCACCCCATTATTTTGTAGCAAAGCTTGTGAACTGGGGCGGGATTCGCCCCTACCCGGCAGGGTGGGCGGTCCTGGCGTCGAGGTGTGGCGTGAACCACTCCAGCGTTGGGCCACCCGGAAGGTGCGGAATCCTCCGCACATTCAGGGGCTAGGCCGGTGTGGTTGGCGCTGCGCCAATCAGCGCGGAAGGGGCTTGGTGCTGCGCCAACTGGTGCCAAAGGGCCTCCACCGGCCGATGCGAGTTGGCACATGCGCTGAAGCAGCAGCGTGTGCTGGCGTCATCCCAGCACAGGCGCAGCGGTGTTCGTCTCCGCACCGGCCATGGTGGAGGTCCACAGCAGCCGGTGCGGAGGGAAAGAGTGCCCCCACGGCACAGGCCCGCCCACGGATTGGTGGGCCCCGATTGCGGGCCAGGCCATCGTGGGGGCACCCCCCAGGGCCAGTTTCCCCCGTGCCTCCCCGAGGACCCCGGAGGCCACCCGCAGAGCCAGGTCTCGCCAGTAAGTACCAGGTCTAATATACGCAGGTGCAACTGGCCTAAAACGGGAGGTCACTCGGCCCATCGCGAGCTGGATAATCGCCAGGGGGGCGCTGCCAGCGGCCGCCGACCGACGCGGTGCAAATCCCGCCCCCGCCAAAACCCCGGCGCCAGAGAATTCAGCACCCGGCAGGGACAGGATTCACACCACCTCCCCGCGATTCTCCAGCCCGGCGGGGGGTTGGAGAATCCCGCCCATAATCTCAAAAATGGTTTCCTCGGTACCTTTCTCTGTGGCAACTTAAAACACATTACTCGTGCATCTCAGTGGAAAAATGATAATTAGTTATTATTGACCTCAAATCTCTTTCACCTTAGAACTAAATGGACAGCCAACAGTGCAACTGTTCACAAATTGATACCTATAGCACCTTTTTAGACTTTGGGAGACTAGGTTGTTATAACCCCCATGAGACCCATGGAGATGACCTGATTAATCTCCCGATGGGCCGCGTGGAGTACGAGCTCCTCTGCTGATGGACGGAGGCCAACCATGGGGAGAGTTAACTCTGGACATTAAAAGTGGCCAAGTAGGAGCCGAGATGCAGAGTAGACCCGGCTGGGACTGGCCTGTTAGTTGTATATATTTTACTTTGGCTATAAAACATTTTTTAAAAACTCTTCCTCCCGGTCTCCTCTGTGAGCACAAAATTGGCGACAAGAAAAAAGTGGAGCTACTGTCAATGCTGCTAACCTTTTGGAACATGGCCGCCATTCTTCGCAAAGGAATAAGGTTTGCATCATTTTGTAAATGCCACTCTTTGGCCGACTCAATGCTTTTGATGGGGTTGTGGAGGACTGGATGCAGTATGTGGAGCCTATGCACTATATTTTTTAAGGCAAATGCCATCATCGGGGATGATCACAAGATGGCAATTCTTTTGACCGCCTGTAGGGCCACCACTTTCAGCATCATAAAGAGCCTGATGCACCCTGCAGCCCCAGACTCCAGAACATTCGATGAGTTAGTGGCATTCCAGTGTATAGTGCCCCAGAGACCCTGCCCTGGCCCAAAAACTCCAGGACCAGATCCATCGGTCGTAGGCCACTACAGTCAGGTGGGGCACCTCCCCAGAATTGATGGAGGGCAATGCGTCACTTGTAGCCAGCGGATTTGCATGGAGTGCACAGGTCAATCAGCAAACCAACCGCCCTACCAAAAGGAGAGGTCAAACCAGAACCTGAGCCCTCCACTTTGAACAACATGATGGTTAGGAGTGTAGGCAATTGAATTGCATCACTCCGCCACAAGTTGCCCCCATTAGGATTACCATTCAGTTGAAAGGCTACCCATTGGACATGGAGATGGACATGGGGGCCGCAATTTCGGTATGACAGACTTTTGAAAGAATCTGGACTGGAGTACAGTGGTTGAGTTTGTGGGTCACAGAGGTGAGGCTATCAACCTACACTGGGGAACCCCTCGCCACAGTGGGATGACAGGCAGCAGTCAGTGAAGGGCCCCGGACTGAGTGCTGGGCCGCAACTGGCTGCAACGCCTCTGGTTGGACTGGTAACGGAGGACTTTACAAAGTATTGGGCAAGTACCGTGAAGTTTTCCTGGAAGGTCTGGGCGAAATTAAGGGCGCCTTGGCCAAAGCACATGTGGACCCTACGTCCCAGCCAAAGTATTTCTGGGCCCACCTGGTCTGTGGGCAATTGGAAAGGAAGGAGACCGACTATTAGTTAGGGCTTCTATTCTGGGACCCTCAAATCCCACAAGCCTCCCACTCCCACCCTTAACACAATTGTGCCGCCTTCTCTCTGAGTGCCATCCACTGAGCCAGTTGTGCTGGCAAACCGCGTTCTGCACACCCTGACCCCGCGCCCAGATCAGGAGCCCCTAGCCCCAGACCCCAGCAGAGAACATGAGGGACACTATGCTCAGATGCCCTCCCCTGATTCACATGCTTACCCCTTGATCATGAGAGGATCCTCAGTACTGAAGCCCAGCATTTTAATGTTTGATTGTTGGCTGCTGCCTCTATGTTGCTGATGCTTCTGGAGTTCAGGCACACTCTTCAGGCTTCAAAAGAAGAAATCGATAAGAAGAAATCGAAGAAACAACTCAAGAAACAACTATGGAATCAGCCCTCAAACCTGACCGACTAGAACTCGACCCGCAGGCTGCAGAGGCAAGAGCGGGCCGGGTGAACTGTAAACTGCTTCGTGTCCGGTGCAAATCTTGATTTTGGCCTTTACTATTTACTCGGTGCACCCAATCCGTGCAGTGAACAACGCGGTGATAAATCGTGCCTTTAGTATTTTTGAACCGGTGATTGGAAAAGAAAAAAAAGAGGAAATTCACAATTAAAAATAAGACTATTGGTTGGGAGAAAGGAGAGCTGGGAATGTAGAATAAATACGGAAACTAAATATTGCTGTGCTTTGCTTAAAGATAATACGGTAACAAAGTCACTGAAGCTTTACTGTGCCTCTATTCGCATTTTACGGGTTTAATCTGACTATGTGAGCTGCGAATTTATAGAACCAGTCAGCTCAGTAAGCCAGGGATTTCCCAGCACCAACTGCTGCTCTGGGGTTAATTAAATCACTGAGCAATAAATCGAGTCATCTGTATCTCATTGATAGTGGCAACTGTTTGCCGATTCGAGAAAAAAGTCAGTAATTTGTCTCCTGTTTATAACCACAATCTTTGTGAATTTAATCAACTGATAATAAACAAAAGCCCTATCCTGAATACACCAGTTTAATTGCAGCAAACAACAGAGAGCATTCAGGAGCTGCATGAAAAGGCAGCTATGGTAATAAAAATCTGAGCTATATCATCTGCTGACCCTGATCCATGAGAGAAGCAGAGTCCCAAACATAAATGGAGTGCACAATCTCTGGTTGTTTCTAAATGGTGGGGCAAGGCAGTGAGGTTTTCTCTAACCTGTTGCAATTAGATGAGACGAAATGCCTTTTAATTTATTTTCAAACATTAATGTTTTGGAAATAAGCTGTGTGATAGTAGCATACTGTGTTCAGAAAATTATTTTACTATTTATTTTTAAGGAGGCATTGCTCTGAAAATATGTGGATTAACAGCTGTATTTAAGCAAGCGTTAACAAGGCCTAATAAGGCTTGGTTTTGGTTGGGTGGTCAGCCAGGGAAATACAAATGATGCTCACCTGTTGAATTCAGCACTGTCTCAATGTCAACCTCACCTCCAGCTATGCACCCACTTTGGGACTCATGCTCAATATTCTCGAAATTCTATTCAAATCAGATCATAATCCTATCAGATCCAGAAAAATGGCTGGCGGGACTCTGTTTCAGACTAAGGGCGGAATTCTCCATTTCAGAGACTAAGGGCGGGATTCTCCATTGCCCGATGCCGAAATCGTATTCGCCGATCGGTTGGTGAATCACTGTTTGCGACTGAATCGGTGTCGGCGCCGTTCGATGCTCTGCCTCGCCCAAATCGGTGTAATCGAGGCATGTGTTGCGACAGCATCAGCGAGTTGCTTTGAAGCCCTCCCCCGATGCTCCGCCCTCAATGGGCCGAGTTCCCGACCACGCGGGTCGCATGTGGTCTGAGTTTTCGTCAACTCGGCGTGGCGGCTGCGGACTGTGTCCAACGCGGCCACAGTCGGGCGGGAGCCATGCTGCTAGCAGGGGGGGGGCTTCGTCGAGGGCTGAGCGGACTGGTGGGGGGTGGCCAGGTTGTGGCCAGATGGACACTATTTGGCCGGCCGGGTTCGCGCGCATTATACGGCACGAGTACTGCAGGTCGTTGCCATGTGCACGCGCTGCCATGGATCTGGCAATTCACCGGTCGTTTATGTCGGGCGGTGCATCGGTGCAGGGGTGATGGCGACGTTTTTATTGTAAAACTAGATACTTCCTTTGGACATAGCCTCAAAATCGAAGAATCCAGCCTAAGTGTTGACACCGGGACTGAATGTGTGGTGTCCTATAGCAGCAAAATTGGTTTTGTTCCCAAACCAATTCATCAACCATTAATGTGTTAGCATGAGCACCATGTGGAACACGATCAATTCCAATTGAAAATGGTATACCATTCGCAGTAGTCAGGATAGATACCCGAGAGGCTGACAAGCTGCAGCCGTATACAAGCACTCCACTCCCCAAACACACCATCTCAGCCAACAAGATGGCAGCAAGAAGTGCAGAACACTGGTTCACTGAAGCTGAACTGGAGACACTGCTGGACATAGTGGAATAAGGCAGGCCACCCTGTACCCCAGGGTAGGATGGAGGTTGGCACCTGCCGTCATGCACCGGGCCTAGGCGCAGGTGGGAAAGGCCATGAACATAGAACATAGAACATAGAACAGTACAGCACAGAACAGGCCCTTCGGCCCTCGATGTTGTGCCGAGCAATGATCACCCCACTCAAACCCACGTGTCCACCCTATACCCATAACCCAACAACCCCCCCCTGAACCTTACTTTTTAGGACACTATGGGCAATTTATCATGGCCAATCCATCTAACTTGCACATCTTTGGACTGTGGGAGGAAACCGGAGCACTCATAGGAAACCCACGCACACACGGGGAGGACGTGCAGACTCCACACAGACAGTGACCCAGCTGGGAATCGAACCTGGGACCCTGGAGCTGTGAAGCATTTATGCTAACCACCATGCTACCGTGCTGCCACATCATGGGCATCACCGCAAGGACCAGCCAGCAGTGTCATAAAAAACTTCACAACCTCCTCAGAGTGTCCAGGGAAGATGGGCAGCACGGTGACCCTGGCACTAATCCCCGAAACACACACCCGTAACCCCACCTCACCCGGAGAATGACCGCACCCCACCCAACACCACGTGCCATCACCCATAACAGCCGCCATAGCCGGGTGCCCTGACCACGTAGGTCACCATCATGGTAGCATAGTGGTTAGCACAGTTGCTTCACAGCTCCAGGGTCCCAGATTCAATTCCTGGCTGGGTCACTGTCTATGTGGAGCCTGCATGTTCTCCCCATGACTGAATGGGTTTCGTCTGGGTGCTCCGGTTTCCTCCCACAGTCTAAAGACATGCAGGTTAGGTGGACTGGCTATGCTAAATTGCCCTTAGTGTCCAAAAAATGTTCAGTGGGAGTTACTGGGTTACGGGGATAGGGTAGATTCGTGGGCTTCAGTAGGGTCCTCTTTGGAAGGGCCAGTGCAGACTCGATGGGCCAAATGGCATCTTTCTGCACTGTAAATTCTATTCTATTCCACCAGCCCCTGTGTTGCATGTGTCTGACTGTCTAACACTATGCATTTTCTGTCTCCCCCTCACCCCCCCACCCCCAGGAGAAGGCAGCCCACAATCGCCAGGAGAGGGAAAAGACGGGATGGAGACTGCCGGACCTGCGGCATCTCACTGCAGCAAAGCAATGGACACTGGGTCTGATCAGTAAGTTGGGAGAGCGGGTGGTCACCAAGGCGGAGGTCGGCATCAGGTGAGCAAGTAAGACCCCGCTGAGTTGTGGTTCCCCATGGCATATATGTTGCCACCCCCACCACCACCCTCATACCCTTCCTCAACCACCACCACACCCGCCCCACCCTTCTGGTGCCCCCCCCCCCCACCACAACCCCAACCGTAACTCCAGGTGGGGTGCAGCGAGGAAGAGGATACAGACAGCAACAGGAGCCCTCGACCTGCAGCCTGAGATACCCCGGAGCACATGCCCGGTGAAACACTGACTTCGCGTCACACCTGTCTCCAACACACAATAATAATCTTTATTAGTGTCACAAGTAGACTTACATTAATACTGAAATTAAGTTACTGTGAAAATCCCCTAGTCGCTACACTCCGGCGCCTGTTCGGCTACACTGTAGGAGAATTCAGGATGTCCAATTCACCTAACCTGCACATCTTTGGACTGTGGAAGGAAACCGGAGCACCCGGAGGAAACCCACAAAGACACGGGGAGAACGTGCCGACTCCGCAGACAATGGCTCAAGGCGGGATTCAAACCTGGGTCCCTGGCTCTGCGAAGCAACAGTAAGTGCTAACCACTCCCCAACCCAGAGACACTCACCTCAGTTGGATAGCGCAGAGGCTCCTGGGGCACTTTTTGGTGCGCACCACACCCGTTGCAGTTGGAGAAGTCTAACCACCTGCAGGAGCAGGAGGTGGTGCCGACCATGCATGCCACCCAACACGCACGGGTGGTGTCCTCAGTGGAGGACTTGGGCCAAAGGTTTTGGTCATGGATGAAGATGTCCAACGTCTGGGGCACTCTGTGCGAATTGTGACCGAGGCCCAGGACCGAGCCCTACCACAGGCAGCCATGTACCAGGGCCACCTGGAAATTGCAGTGCCGCTCCAGAGCGTGGCCCAGTCACAGCGGGCCATGGCTGAGGGCTTCAGCGGCATTGCACGGGCACTGGCCGACATGGCACAGACCCAGAAAGTGGTGGCACAGTCACAGTGTGAAGTGGCTCAGTCCCAGAGGGAGGTGGTCCAGACCCTATGCCAAATGGCCTTGACCAGTGAAACCCTGGTCGGGATGGGAGCAGGCCTCACAGCACCAGGGACCCGGGTTCAATTCTGGCCTTGGATCACTGTTTGTGTGGAGTTTGTACCCGTCTACGTGGGTTTTCTCCCTGTGTCTGCGTGGGTTTCCTCCGGGTGCTTCGGTTTCCTCCCACAGTCCAAAGATGTGTGTGTTAGGTGGATTGGCCATGTTAAATTGATCCTTAGTGTCCAGGGATGTGCAGGTTCGGTTACAGGGATAGGGGGAATTGGGCAAGAGTAGATCGCTCATTCGAAGGATTGGTGTAAACTCAATGGGCTGAATAGCCTCCTTCTGCACTGTAGGGATTCTATGATTCTATGAACAATTTAAACTGGAAATAAGATCTGAATGTTTGGTGCTGTACTTGTTGAGTTATATTGTCCTGGATTCTCCGTCCCTCCCGCCACAAGAATGCCAAGGGCGAGCCGCGTAGAATGGAAAAAACCATTGACCTCGAACGGGATTCTCCGGTCGCTGGGCCAAAGCGGCCGGATAATCCCGCGATTGAATCTACAACACAGAAGCAGAACATTCCATCTACCGGCTCTTCTGTCATTATTTACTCCTCAGAAGTTTTTTACCCTGCACACACCTTTCTTTTCTCTCGCACTTGTTTATCTGAATTCTCCTTAAATGTACTTTATTTCAACTATTCCTTGAGGCAGCATGTTCCACATTCTGAACATTGTCTGGGTAAGGAAATTTCCCCTGAATTCCCCCAATGGATTCATTCATGGTAATCTGAATTTTATGGCTTCTCGTTTTATTGTTCTATGTCTATCCTAGCAAATCCCACAATCATTCGAAAGGCATTTATCTGGTTGCTTTGCAGCCTTCTCTTTTACAGAGAAAACATCCCCCTACTTATCCTGATCATTGTAACGTCTCAGTTCCAGCACCATCCTTGTAAATATTAGTGCATCATCTTCAAGGTCAATGATGAGAAAGATCCTGCAAATGTTTAAGCCCTGCAGCTAAAAACCTGACAGGAAGATGTCTCATATTATTGTGTTGAACTTCTTATCAAAATCTGTCCTTGAGAGTGATCTCAGGTAAAAGAGTTATAATTATCAAGAGTAAAAAGTATAGAAAGGGTCCAAAAGCATAACAGGTGTTCATGATCTATAAAATCCAGTCAGCTAAGGCAGGAAATGGAATGCTAAGAGAAGTGACAAACGTGACTGCCATTGGCATTTTGGCCTTTGGAATCTTACCCTCCCTTCATCGGTGAGGTAGTGCAAATCACATGGCGCGAGCCCATGAACTTCATTTTAATACATTACCATGTCATTAGCGAGCATGCCTTACCTTCCCAACTCACAGAATCTTCACCCACCATCATTTATACCAGATCTGGCCAGGCATGAAGCAGTTGAGGTGATCCCTCTGGAGGTAGCGACGTAGGTATCGCCCCCGGGAGTGGTCGGTAGAGAGACATGACCGGACAGTGCCTTGGAAATGACACCCGACACTGCCAAGTTGGCAATGCCCCCCGACTGGGGCTGCTGCCGCACAATATGCCTGCACTGCTCGCCCCACTCTGGGGGTCCCCACTGCTACTTCTGCGGCCAACAGAAGCATCCCCGCCAGCGCTGCCTGGCCCGCGCCGCCACCTGTAAATCTTGTGGCAAGAAGGGCCACATTGCGGCGGTGTGTCAGGCCTGCGCAGTTGCTGCTATTGTGCCCGACTTCTCTCCCTTCCCTCAACCGATCTCACAATGGGCGCCGCCATCCTCTGCTCCCGGGGCCACGTGCGACCAGTGGGCGCCATCTTCTCCCCCCAGGTCCACATGCGGCCCATGGGTACTGCCATCTTACACCGCCCCCACAACGTGCGCACCATGGGTGCCGCCATCTTGCCCCGAGCCTGCAACGTGCGCTGCATGGGCGCCGCTAACTTCTCCCCACAGGTACTTCGGACGCTGCAATTTTGTCCTCCCCTTGGGACTGGACCACTGGACCCGGGTCGCTGCCGCTCCTCGTCGGACTCCTCGGACGATCGCCCGCTGCTCGCCTCCATGACGCTGGACCAGTCCCGTCCTCACAACCTGGCTACCGCTTCGACAACGGTGCTCATCAACGGCCACGCGACCTCCTGCCAACTGGACTCCGGGAGCACCGATAGCTTCATCCACCCGGACACGGTAAGGCGCTGCTCCATCACGGTCCATCCCGCCAACCAACGGATCTCCCTGGCTTCCAGATCCCATTCTGTCCCGATCCGGGGTTTCTGTATGGTCAACCTCACCGTACAAGGCGTTGAATTCAGCCGTTTCTGCCTGTACGTTCTCCCCAACCTCTGTGCTACACTGTCACTGGGCCTGGATTTCCAATGTAACCTCCAGAGTCTCACCCTCAAATTCGGCAGGCCCCTACCCCCACTCATTGTTTGCGCCCTCACGACCCTCAAGGTTGACCCTCCCTCCCTCTTTGCCAATCTGACTGCAGATTACAAGCCCGTCGCCACTAGGAGCAAACCCAGGACAAGACATTCATCAGGTCCGAAGTCCAGCGGCTGCTTCGGGAAGGTATTGTTGAGACAGCAACAGCCCCTGGAGAGCCCAAGTGGTGGTGGTTAAAACTGGGGAGAAACACAGGATAGTCATGGACTACAGCCAGGCCATCAATCGGTACACGCAGCTTGACGCGTACCCCCTCCCTCGCATATCTGATATGGTCAATCAGATTGCACAGTACCGGGTCTTCTCAACAATTGATCTTAAATCCGCCTACCACCAGCTCCCCATCCGCAAATCGGACGGTCCATACACTGCCTTCGAGGCGGACGGTCGGCTCTATCAATTTCTTAGGGTTCCCTTCGGCGTCACTAACGGGGTCTCGGTATACCAAAGAGAAATGGACCGAGCGGTTGACCGGTACGGACCGCGGGCCATGTTTCCGTACTTAGATAATGTCACCATCTGCGGCCATGACCAGCAGGATCACAACGCCAACCGCGCCAAATTTCTCCACACCGCATCTCTCCTCAACCTCACTTATAACAAGGAGAAGTGCGTGTTCAGCATTAACCGCTTGGCCATCCTCGGCTACGTAGTCCAAAACGGACTCCTAGGGCCCGATCCCGACCGCATGTGACCCGCATGGAGCTCCCCCTTCCCCACTGCCCCAAGGCCCTCAAACGCTGCCTGGGGTTCTTCTCCTACTACGCCCAGTGGGTCCCACAATACGTGGACAAGGCCCGCCCACTGATGCAGGGTACTCAATTTCCCCTCACGGCCGGAGAGCGACTCTTCAGATGTCGCCCTTGCCGCCACTCTAAACCAGGCAGGCAGACCCGTGGCATTCTTCTCCCGCACCCTCCATGCCTCTGAAATTCGACATTCGTCTGTTGAAAAGGAGGCCCAGGCTATCGTTGAAGCGGTGCGGCATTGGAGGCATTACCTGGCTGGCAGGAGATTCACTCTCCTCACTGACCAACGGTCGGTAGCCTTCATGTTTAACAACACGCAGCGGGGCAAGATCAAAAACGATAAAATCTTGCGGTGGAGAATCGAGCTCTCCACCTATAATTACGAGATCTTGTATCGCCCTGGCAAGCTCAACAAGCCCCCAGACACCCTCTCCCGAGGTACATGTGCCAGCGCACAAGTGAACCAGCTCCGTGCCCTGCACGACAGCCTTTGCCATCCGGGAGTCACTCGGTTGTACCGCCTAGTCAAAGCCCGCAACCTGCCCTACTCCGTCGAGGAAGTTCGGACAGTCACCAGAGACTGGCAGGTCTGTGCGGAGTGCAAGCCGCACTTCTACCGGCCAGACCGCGCGCGCCTGGTGAAAGCGTCCCGCCCCTTTGAACGCCTCAGTGTGGATTTCAAAGGGCCCTCCCCTCCACTGACCTCAACACGTATATCCTTAGTGTGGTCAATTAATTCTCTAGGTTCCCATTCGCCATCCCTTGCCCGGATATGACGTCTGCCACCGTCATCAAGGCCCTCGATTCCATATTCGCTCTGTTTGGTTTCCCCGACTATATCCACAGTGACAGGGAATCCTCATTCATGAGCGATGAGCTGCGTCAGTTCCTGCTCAGCAGGGGTATCGCCTTCCGCATGACGACCAGCTACAACGCCCGGGGAAACGGGCAGGTAGAGAGGGAGAACAGGACGGTATGGAGGGCCATCCAGCTGGCCCCACGGTCCAGAAACCTCCCAGCAGCTCGCTGGCAGCAGGTCCTCCCGGATGCATTGCACTCCATCCGGTCTCTACTGTGCACTGTCATGAATAACACGCCCCATGAACGTGTTTTTACCTTCTATAGGAAGTCTACATCCGGGGTGTCGCTCCCGACTTGGCTCGCAGCTCCAGGGCCGGTTCTACTGGGTAGGCATGTCCGATTCCACAAGGCGAACCCCTTGGTGGATAGGGTACGCCTGCTCCACGCAAACCCCCAGTATGCCTACGTGGAGTTCCCCGACGGCCGCCAGGATACGGTCTCGCTCAGGGACCTGGCTCCCTCGGGTGCCAATCCCACTCCCACACACCTCCCCACCTACGCGCCACCCTCCCCTCTCCCGGCGCTCCCAGCATCAGCCCCAGCAGGTCTATCCCTCCTTCCCCTGCCCACGCTAGAGGACAAGGAAGATCTCGGCACGCTCCCGGAGTCATCCAGCCACTGGCCAGCACCAACACCGCCAGCACCAACACCACCAGCACCGACGCTGTCGACGCCGACACCTCCTGTGCAGACGTCGCCACCACTGTTGCGTCGCTCCCAACGAACCATCAGACCACCGGACAGACTTAACCTCTGAAAGGCACCGGGTTGCAAGATGGACACATAATTTTTTTTACGCTCCCCTTTGTAAATAATTCACGGATTCTGTATTTAGTTCCACATCACCCCCGCCGGACTCATTTTAACAGGGGGTGAATGTGGTGATCCACCACTGTGTAATTGTGTGTGTGCCTGTATTAGGGGATGTACAGCAGTACCTGTACTACAGGTTCGCCGGTAGCCCCTGCTGGCTAGCTCCGCCCACAGGGAGCCGTATAAATATGTATGAGTTCTCCTGAGCTGCCATTCTACCAACTGCAGTCGGAGGATAAAAATCTAACTGTAATAAAGCCTCTCTTGTACCGATTCGAGTCTTTAAGTGCAATTGATAGCGCATCAAGCCTCACCTGAGACCATGCCAGGGCGCCGTTTAGTATTTGTCCTCGTGGGCCAGGCATAATGGCACCTAGGGGTTCTCTCAGGCCATCGGTTGGCCCCGGGGCTGCCCTGCCCTTAAGATGTGGGGTGAGAGGATCTGAAGGACCCTCTTAGAGATACGTTGGGACAATGGGGGATCTGAAAGCTGCCATGCAGGAGCAGAGAGGGGATGTAAAAAGATCGGTGCACCATTTAAAATTGGCGCCCTATCCATGAGTCTTCTTCCTGTCATCCAGAAAATGAGGTAAGTCTGGCCTCAGCGAGGGTTCCTGACTGAGGTCAAAAGAAATAACAGTGTCCCGCTAGATACTGGGGTCATTGTCGACACTGCAGTCACTGAGAAATATACCGCTAAACGCGTCCAAAACGGGACTCTGATTTTTTTGTACATTAAATCGCGCCGTAGATGTTATTTTCAAATACCGGAGGTCCTTAGCTGAACCCAATAAACTGCAGTCACCAGATTTGTAACTTTAACACAAGTAAACTTCAATGATGTACAGTATTACAATTAAACTGGCAGAAAAATTTACCTATCTAATACCCATTTTCCAACCCTCCCCCATTTTAACTGCCCTCACTATCCACACACACACACACGCAATCAACACAGAGAGGAAAGGGTGATTGAGGGGTAAATAAAATATTAATAAAAATAAAAGGGTCTTTCATGCTCTAGGATGGAAGCCAATTAATGGGCGCCATCTACCGGCCACCTCCCACCAGTATCAGAGTGGGACACAGCTGGTAAATGGTGGGAGAGGCCTCCTCCGGTGTTCCCGATGGCCGTTACACCTCGTGAGATCTGGTTAACCAGATTTTGCGAAATATCACAATCTGGACCAATAGGCTGGACACAGTCTTGAACAGCTAAGTGGGAGAGCCACTTAACCGTGCTGATGCCAGATCTAGCTGACATCTATCAGCCTCCCAAGAGACCTCAGCCAGGTGCCGATCAGTACATGGAAATGAATCAGATGGAACGGCACCAAGGGGGTCTCCCAGGCCATTGGAGGTCCCTGGCTGGTCAGGACAGGGTGGATGGCACCCCATTGTTCCCCCCTGGCACCTGGGCACCTCGGCACCGCAACGTTGGCAACTTGGCTTTTCGAGCCTAGCACTGTCAAAGTGCTGGATGGCACTGTCAGGCTACAGGAGCACTGCCAGGATGCCAAGGTGCCAGAGTTGCCCTGCCAAGGGAAGAAACCAATCATCACCACTTAAGGCCCATCTTCATACAATTAATGGGAATGACCTCCTCTCTAACGGTTTTCTCTGTAGATTCAGGATTACTTTGAGTTTAAAGCAAAGGTGTGCCAGGCATTCATTGGTTTATGAAAAATAAAGTTCATTACTTCAGCAGCAAGACAGAGAGAATGACTTTCCCTTTCACTACCAAGGTCTAAACAATCTTTCTCAGAAAGCACCACGCAGGAAGCAATCACTGATTGTTGTTAGGTAGAACGCTGTCCCTGGCCAACCCACAAGTTGCCAGCCAACCAATCAAATTGACTTCTTCCAAAGCTGGTTCCGAAGATTCACTTGGCGCCATAGAGTCTGTTTCTCCTCTCCATAATACGCACATGAGAAACAGAATGTCCTTGTAAGCAGGCTGCTCGAGCTTGAGCCCTCTGCTTAAAGGCACAGCCCGATTATGAGTCCACAGACCTAAAATAATAAAATAAAATGAAAGAAAATGAAAACAAACAAAATAAACACGAAGGGCCCTTACATCATAACTATGGGCAGTTTACGAGAAAGGGTTAAAAAACTGGTAGCTGCCAACAACAATTTCTGTAGAATGGGAAACTGAAGACTTGCGAAGACCAGAGAGAGTCTGTACGCCTGGCTGTGTACGGTAAGATAAAGAGATTGCTTAATTCAAAGTGACAGAGAGAGGAGACCCACATAGCTTTGACAAAGGGTCATCTGGACTCGAAACGTTAGTTCTTTCCTCTCCTTACAGATGCTGCTAAACCTGCAGAGAGTTTCCAGCATTTTCTCTTTTGGGAGGAGATTCACATGTTTCCCTGTACCCAAGGCTAAATTGGGAGGCAAAACATGTATTAAGCCACTAAGTCATTGTTTAACTTTGTTAAATATTATCTTTTGTTACTTAAGAAATGTTTTCTGATATTACAGCACCAGAATTTCTCTTATTGCCTGTGTGGTTATCTCAATAACACAAATTAATATTAAAAGGGGAAAGACTCACATTGTTAGTTATAACAGTTAGTTATAACACTGAGAACTCTTAGCCATCAAGCTTTAGACAGTCCACAAAGTCAATGGGCATCTGGCAGGTTCGCTGCTATTTCACACTCTAATGAAAGTCGACTGGCAGCAGGTGGGGCTTCCACCCTTACTTGGATGGAGGTCCCGCCTTGTGGAGCTGCTGGCCAATCAGATTAGACAATAGCTTTCCAACCCATTTAGGCACAGCACTTCAGTGGTTGGAAGAGGTACTGCAACAATGTGCCCAGGAATAAGTGTTGGGACATGGAGGCCAGGCAAGGAAGGCATACTGAGGAGGACAGGGGGCTCCTGGGGGCACAAGGGGGGCAATTGGTGTATCAGGGGATAAGCATGGAGGGAAAGGAGGTTCGAAAGTGTCTAGTCCTTCTGGCTACTGATGGAGGTGCCCCCACCTTCCCACCTGAGATTGAGGGTGATTACTATTTCTAATACCCCCTCCACACTGAACCCCAGATCTATCCAGCCAAGCACCTGCCAGCCTTAGATGGGCACTAAACAGTCCTTAATTGGCCATAAAGTGACTTCTTAACAGCATTATGTGGGGCAAGGGTGGGTTTCCCATCTGAGGCATTGCCCACCGACCATAAAGTTGCTTCCAGGTCGGAGCGGGTGTTCCCAGAGGGAATCAAATCCATCTAATTTCACCCCCCCTGTTCGCCAGCCACTTCAAACTCTGCCGGGGAGTGTAAAACTCAAGCCTTACAGGCAGGGGTCTGACCCAACCTTGCCAGCATAATTCTGGAAGCTACAATTTCATAGCTGGAATTTTTATGAAGGTGTTTGAATTTTAATAGACAACATAAATCATGGCAGTTCAGAGGTGTCATGAAAGATGGATGAAACATGTTTTGGTGGTGAGAACCAAAAAGTAAATACAAAAGGTCTTGTCTACTTCACATGTCATGATGAAATGCTGTAGCACAAATTTTATCTAGTTTTACGACTGTAATTGCTCATAATGCCTTGTTTTAAAAACATAAGGGTTGATTAAATAATGTGGTTGTCACCTTTGACAACTGACAAGCTGTCAGTTGAAAGAACAGCATTGTGAAAGTAGAAATGTCTTCAGATGAATTAGAGAACATCATCCATGGATAATGTGTTATTGCGCATATAGAGTATTCAAATCCAGATCTAATTTAATTAAATTCCCCTATTGCTTTGAGTGTTTCCTTGAAGTTGAACTTATCCACCTGTTTCGATGTTTCAAAGTTCTTATAGGTGGCTGCGTTTTTGGCTGTGTTTAAAGGCAGTAATGGATTCTGCCCATGATGATTTGTTGACACAGCTCAGCAGTGGAATGTCATTATGAAAATTTGGTTTCCTTCCAATCCACTAATGGATTGTCCTCAACTGGAGTTGCTGACACCAATGTCAAGTGAAATGTGAGTTTGTTTATTTTGACAGATTTATGAGCTTTTGAAAGACTTCCACATGTTATTTATTATAGGGATTATGAGTTATTTATGGCGGATACTCGGTGAATGGTTTGGGTGTGAATGGGGGAGTGAATGGCATGAGAGTGTATGGGGACTAAATAGAGTGAGGGAATGAGGGGGGTATTGGTTGTACGGGGGTGTGCTCATGTCCAATACTGGGTCAATGTCTCAGAAAATGGAAATGGATCTTTTAACCTGCCCCTGTTGGCATTAGCCTGTGCCCATCTCCAAAGCGAGGCTGTCTGCCTCCACCAGATGAAAATCTAACCGATGGACAGTGCTAGTTGGAAGGCAGAATCATGACATCAGAAGACCTCCCAATTCCCTAGTCCCACCTTAATGATGACAATTAACCCAATGAGTTTACTTCTCAAAGAGTTGTCATTCTTTTAATGTAGGCAAGCAGTAACGGCAATTTGTTCAGAATAAGGTCGAACAAATTTGAAGTGAAAGTGGTAAGCAGTTAATTTGTTTAGATGGTACTGGTTAAGGAATAAATGGGATTTCTTATAATAGGGACTCACGATTTTTTACACCAGGTTCGAAGAAGCAGATGGCTTTGGCTTACTATCTCATTTAAAAGATGGCACATCTGATAATGCAGCACTGCCTCACTACTACACTAAAGTTTCAATCTAGATGCTGTTTTCATGTCCTGAAGGAAATCTTCAACCTCTCATGTTTGTTGTAAGTTATGTTCATGTGAATGAAGCAGAGAATTTTCATTTAGTGTCTTTCACATCCTTTGAATGTTTTAAGGCACTTGTGAGCCAGTTAAGTACTTTTGAAATGTAATGATTGTCATAATTCAGGAAACATGGCAGCACGCCCACAGCCAGGTTCCACAATTATCTATGATACAACGGCCAGATAATCTGTTTTATTTGTATTGTTTGAGAGATGGGTATTATCCAGGCCACCAGCTAACTTGCTATTTTTAGAAAGTCCACCTTTTATCCGAAAGGGTAGACAAAGAAGACTCTGAAAGTCAGCATTCCGACAGTGCTGCACTCCTTCAACATTGCACTGAAGTGCCAGCCTGGATTAGGTTAGGCTCAAGTCTCTTGAGTGGGACTTCATCCCATGACTTGATGATTTAGAGGTAGAATGCTTCCACTGACCCAAGCTTGCCATTGGCAAGTAGTTGCCCCACAGCAAGGTCTAACAAATCTTAGCGGAGGAATTCCAGTGCTAACCTAGCTAACATTTATCCCTTAATTAATATCACTAAACACTCATTGGTCCCCTAATTCTCCATGTTCGATATTGCTACGCTATGATGGGCAGCACGGTAGCACAACTGATTAGCACTGTGGCTTTGCAGTGCCAGGGTCCCAGGTTCGATTCCCTGCTGGGTCACTGTCTGAGCGGAGTCTGCACGTTCTCCCTGTGCCTGCGTGGGTTTCCTCCTGGTGCTCCGGTTTCCTCCCACAGTTCAAAGACGTGCAGCTTAGGTGGATTGGCCATGCTAAATTGCCCTTAGTGACCAAAAAAGGTTAGGAAGGGTTTTTGGGTTACGGGGATAGGGTGGAAGTGAGGATTTAAGTGGGTCGGTGCAGACTCGATGGACCGAATGGCCTCCTTCTGCACTGTATGTTCTAAGTTCTATACATTGTATGCATTGGACGCCATGTCTGCCTTTTGTTAAATTTTATTACCTGAGTGCGCCAAGTTTTTTTGAAACAACTGAAACATTATGGATTTTTTCCGGGCGATGTGATGAAATTATAAAGGTTGAGACTTCCAGCCCCCTTTTATTTAGTCGGTTAAAATACAAGAATCCTGCCATCCAGTACACATAGATTGCAATGCAAACCTGACTAAAGCACTGTGAATGCACAGCATTCACCTGCATCACCCTCTCCCCGACAAAGATATTCTCTCTATGTGCGCAAACACCAATGGATTTTATTTTAAGATTGCTCACATTTTCTTACAAGTCAAGTGGGATGATATTGCCACAAATTGACCTTCACTCCAATTGAGAACCAGCTGCATGACCTACAACACACTCCCACAGACTTAACAACCTACTATTTCCTGGAAGATTTATCACAGAATTGGCATACAAAACTCTGATGGATATTTTTCTTGTGTCACGATGTATACTTAAATACCCGGACCTGAGGCCATCATTACTATTTTAATTTTTTCCTCCTCCTTTTAACTTCTTTTTCCTGTGCCCCCGCTGAGAGTCCTCTCATGTCATCCTGTCTCCTTTCATTTCTCTCCTCTCGGGCACTCTGCCCTCTAAAATCCTTATCCCAAACATTCAACATTCCTCGACATTTCTAGTTGCCTGCCATTTTCCCAGGCTTGACATCCTCTTTGATCAGCCTGCAGCTTCTCCTGTTATTTTCCAATGGGCCCACTATACTATTCCTTGCTGACTCCTCAGGGACAGCAACCTCAAGCTCCCTATCCTACTCTCAGCAACCTTCCTGTCCAGTGTGCTCATTGGGAGATAATCTTGCCAGTCTCATTAATATCCAGTTTACCACTTCGAGTGCTGGTCTTGTGGACTTTGTCAGAAGATTTGTGATTTCCACATCTTCTTCCAGAATATCTAAACAGCTATAATCAAGGTTCTTACCATCCACAAACGTATTGTGAATAATTGCATCAAAATCATGACCTTACTAAAAAGTTAGCTGAGATGTGATGACAACTTCCTCTTAATTGAAACCATCTTACCTTACTATATCTTCTACCGTGTGCCTTGCCCAGACGTTTGTGGCGATAAAGCTCTTAATACCAATTGACACTTTGGCTTGTACCCTCCATGCACACTTTATCTGCCATTTTTTCCTCCTTTGAGCATCTTACCATGATACACTCTTCTCCCCCCTCATTCAACATTCTTATTTTTTTTACATTTTATTGGAGGTATTTTCAATATGTCCAGAACAGAAACGAGCACACAACACCGACATCAGTTACCATGCCCAATTGCCACTATTCCCCCATACCGGCCCCTTCACTCCCTCCTTTTACACCCAGCACCATCCCCCAAAGCCCAAAGAAAACACAAAGAACCCCCCCCCCCCCCCCACTGCCCCTCCTCCCCCACTGACGTGCTACTGTACCTTAAAGAAGCCGATGAACAGCCTCCACCTTGTGGAGAACCCCTCCTTCGCCTCTCTTATGACAAACTTGATGTGTATGCCAAGTCGCTCACACATTCCTCCCCTTTCTACGGCTCAGAGTCCTGCCAGTACAACAAGATCCAGCTCTGGGCAATCAGGGAGGCAAAGGTTACGACGTCAGCCTGGCTCCCCACTTGCAGTCTTGACTACTCTGACACACCAAATATCACAATCCACGGGCTTGGTGCCACCTCCACTCCCAAGATCTTCGAAATTATGCTCGCATTCTCTTTCTAGAAACCCTCCCCCACTTCAGACATGCCCAAAGCATATGGCTATATGCTTCACTGGACCTCCTGCCCACCGACCACACCTATCGTCCACCTCTGGAAAAAAACTATTCATTCTAGACCTCGTCATATGAGCCCGATGCATCACCTTAAAATGTATGAGACTCACTTGTACGCGATGAAGATGAGTTTATCCTCCACAACACAGTATTCAATTCTGGTCGCCACACTATCAGAAGGATGTGGAGGCTTTAGAGAGGGTGCAGAAGAGATTCGCCAGGATGTTTCCTGGTATGGAGGGCACAAGCTATGAGGAGAGGTTGAATAAACTTGGTTTGTTCTCACTGGAATGACGGAGGTTGAGGGACGACCTGATAGAGGTCTACAGAATTATGAGGGGCATAGACAGAGTGGATGGTTTAAGTTGCAAGGGGCAAGGTTTAGAGGAGATGTACGAGGCAAGTTTTTTACACAGAAGGTAGGGGTGCCTGGAACTTGCTACCGGAGGTGATGGTTGAAGCAGGGACAATAGTGATGTTTAAGGGGCAAATTGACAAATGCATGAATAGGATGGGAATAGAGGGATATGGACCCATGAAGTGTAGAAGATTTTAGTTTATATGGGCAGCATGGTTGGCACAGGCTTTGAGGGCCAAAGGGCCTGTTCCGGTGCTGTACTTTTCTTGGTCTTTGTTCTAAATAATATTGTTAACATTTCTCTCTCCTTTGGTACTGTCCCCTCTCAAATCTGCCATCATAATCCTTCTCTTCAAAAATTAAGTCTTGACTCCCCCCTCAGCCCGTGCAAACCATTGCCCCATCATAATATCCTATAATATCCTGCAAAACAATGAAAGCTAACCTTCCAATCCATCTTGAATTGTCTTCAGCTTTTGTCCTTGTTGACCATGCCATCCTCCTCCAATACCTTCCCACTGTCATCCAATTGGGTGGGACTGCATTCACCTTCTTCCATTCTGATCTATCAAGTTATTACCAGAGAATCACCTGCAATGGATTCTCTTCCCACTTCTGTACCATTACAATTGTGCCCTCCAAGGATCCATCTTTTCCCCATCCTATTTCTGATTTGCATCCTTTCCCTTTGCAACAAAAAAACTGTTTCAGCTTCCAGAAGCATAGTAATAACATCCAGCTCTATTTCACCACCATTTTTCTTAATCCCTCCATTGTCGCAACATTATCAGACTGTTTGTCTGACATCCAATACTAAATGTATTTCTACAGATTACTGGAAAGCTAAACTTCAGATTTCTGGTGAGTCAGGTTGCGAGACTTTTGAAAATGATGTGACGGACCGGGTTCTGGGATACCCATCCCCATTCCAATTTCTGGCACTTTTTGCCAGTGTGGGTAGCCAGCCTGCATGCAGCGCTCATGCTCTTGTGGGACTTTATTACGGGAAAGGTATTTCAAAACTTCCCTCCAGACCCCCTGCACAGTTTGGATGAAGCCGGCCCATTATGTTAGTAGACATGTTCACAACATCTCTGAGGAGAATCCTAGTTTTATGTCAGGAACCAAAAGAAAAGCCATTCAACATTGCCCCTCTTTGAAAAACATTCCCGCACCAATCTTCTCATAAAGATGTCAACTGCACACAGCTATTCATAGCAAATGTAGCAAAAAACCTTAATTCACCTGACAGCTCTTAATATTGTGTAAATAACACACAGGCATTGAAAAACTCTTCAAAGAAAGGTCTGTTTATTACAAACTAATAAAGATGTCAATCAAACAAACCTAGCACTCTCCCCACCTGCGACAACATTGCTAAATGGTTGAGACCAGTAACGATTAATGGAGCTCTGTCAAACGTTCATAATAAGGTCATCTGAAAAAATAAAACAGATATCTGGACATCTTTTCAAACTGCTTCTGTTAACACAGTTGCCAGGTGGCCATAATATTAATATATGACGACGCTCCACTATGAGTGCTATATTTTGAAAACACTTTGGATTTCTGCAAGGATCTATCCTGGACATTCTTCTATTTCTCATCTCCGCGCTGTCCCTCAGCAATATCATCTGAAAACACACTGTCAGTTTCCACATTTTTTTTTCCACATCTACAATTGTACAGGGCCTTGGTGAGGCCACACTTGGAGTATTGTGTGCAGTTTTGGTCTCCTTCTCTGAGGAAGGATGTCCTTGCTCTCAAGGGAGTGCAGCGAATGTTTACCAGACTGATTCCAGGGATGGCAGAACTGTCATATGAGGAGAGATTTACTCGGTTGGGATTGTTACTCGCTGGAGTTCAGAAGAATGAGGGGGGATCTCATAGAGATTTAGAAAATTCTAACAGGACTAGACAGGATAGATGCAGGGAAGATGTTGCCAATGATGGGTGTGTCCAGAACCAGGGATCACAGCCTGAGGATTCAGGGTAAACCATTTCGGACAGAGATAAGGAGACATTTCTTCACCCGAAGAGTGGTGAGCCTGTGGAGTTCATTACTACAAGAGGTAGTTGATGCTAAAACTTTGAATATATTCAAGAGGCAGCTGGATATAGCACTTGGGGAGAATGGAATCATAGGCTGTGGGGAGAAAGCAGGATTAGGCTATTGAGTTGGATGATCAACTATGATCGTGATGAATGGTGGAGCAGGCTCGAAGGGCCAAATGGCCTCCCCCTGCTCCTATTTTCTATGTATCTATGTATCTTTGCTGATGGGACCCAGCTCTACTTCACCACCAAGTTTCTTGACTCGTCCACTGCTGTTTAATTAGCAGACTGCCTGTCAGGCATCAGTATTGGATGAGTAGAGATTTCATTCAACTAAACATTGGGAAGACCAAAACCTTTGTCTTTGGTCCCTGCTACAAATTCCAGTGCTTTTATCCACTGACTTCATCCTTCTCCCTGGCTACTGTCTGAGCCTGAACCAGATAGTTCACAACCTGGTTGTCATATTGGACCTCAGGATGAGTTTCTGTTCCAATCCCATCAATAAGATCACCTACTTCCACCTCTGTGACATTGCACAATCCTACTTTGCCTCAACTTATCCTTAAACCTTCATCCATGCCGTTATTATCTCTAGCCTGGCCATTCCAACAAGCTCCTGGCTAACCTCTCACATTACAGCCTAACATAAATTAGGGTCCCAAAATTCTGCTGCCCATGTCTTAGCTCATACTCACGACTAGATTTTCCGCCATGCCACCTGACTCCAGCAAACACGTGCCAAAATCGGAAGCCTGCTTACCATTTTGAAAGAAGCAGTTAAAAAGCTATTGAGCTTGTTACAAAACCAATCAACTGCATTATTTTTGTTGCCCAGTCTGTTTTTCACAAGTCACATGGGATATATATTGGGAATGAATCATGCCAGGTAAAAGGAGGCAGTAAAGGATGAAAAGGCCTGTAAATTAGACTTTGGCTACATGTAGAAACAGAGTCTGCTGCTGAAGGCGACAGAATTTAGTTGTGAGAATGCTTTATCTCTTAAGTTTGGTTAGGCTGACATAATCATTTAATGAGATAATGAAAAGGAAGTAGGCTATTAGATTGGTAGCAGGAGCCAGCTTCAGGTTCACAGCCTAATCCTTCCCCCTCCAGACGTCCCATCCTAGATGCCTAATTATGTCACTGAAAGCTTTGTTTTTTGCAAAAATATACATTATTTATAAAATATCTGAAAGACCATTACGAAGATTTCAAAATGGCCATCATTCAAAGCGTAATAATATTCAGGCTTTTTACAGAGGCATGTTGCACTCTGAGGACTTCCGGTGTGGACCATGGAATAAGTGGTCACACACAAGGCAGCTCCTACAGAAAAGAGCTCTTTTTTAATCAATACGGGGTGGAATTTTGATGAAAAGACGTGGGTGAATGTTGGAGGAGTACTTTCCCCCAGGAATGGTATGTCTCTTGGTTACCAGACCCAGCAGAAACAGTGAAAGATTTGGCTGGAGTCGCAGCAAAGACAAAAGCCTCTTCCAGCATGCAGGCGGGGGAACGGCAAACTTAAAGGCTTCAAGCTGATTTGAGGGCCTTTATTAAAGCTGAATTCCAGCAGCAGAGGGAACAACTGTGAAAAGATCTCGCCAAGGCTATTGAAGAAGCGGTGACGAGACTTCCGGTGCCGGCCATGGAGGAGTAGGTCGCGCATTCGGCAGCTCCCGTCGGGAACTGACTCTCAGACCTTTTTCAGGAGTTTCCACGGACGTTTTGGGGCAGATTGGTGAAGTGAACAGTGCCCAAAGGATTTCCTCTCTGTTCTATGGATAGCTGAACCGGAAATGGCCGGGTGAAGCGTTTGAGTCCCAGCAGACAGAAGCAGCATGGCGGCCGGTATAGACCAGGGTACATGGGCGCAGTGAGCACTGGAGCAACAGGAGTTCCTTAGGGGCTGCTTTGCTGATCTCAAAAAGGACATGCTGGCACGAATGAAGGCATTAATAGACCAAATGATCGCAACTCAGGCAACACAAGGGAAAGCGATTAAGGAGATGGGGAAAAAGCTATCCGACCATGAGGATGAGTTGGTTGTATTGGCCCTGAAGGTGGAGGCGCAGGATGACCTCCACAAGAAGTGGCAGGAGAAGCTGTAGGACCTAGAAAACGTGCCCAGGAAACAGAACTTGAGAATTGTGGGCCTCCCCGAAGGTGTTGGCGGGTCGGATGCGGGAGCATTTGTGTCCAAGATGCTGGAAACGCTGATAGGGACGGGGGTATTCCCTCAACCTCTGGAGCTGGACGGGGCGCACAGAGCCCTCGCAAGGAAGCCCAAGGTGAATGAACCGCCAAGGGCCATGGTGGTGAGATTTCATCGCTTCTCAGACAAGGAACTAGTCTTGCGGTGGGCAAAAAAAGAACGGAGTAGCAGATGGGAGAACAGCGTGATACGCATCTACCAGGACCTGAGTGTGGAGCTGGCCAAGAGGCGTGCTGGATTCAACCAGGTGAAGGCGGCCCTCTTCAGCAAGGGCGTGAAATTTGGGATGCTGCACCCAGTGAGGCTATGGGTCACGTACAAGGAACGGCATCACTATTTTGAGACGCCAGACGAGGCATGGTCATTCGTCAAACCAGAAAAGCTGGACTCAAATTAAAGGACAGTTAAATTTTGGTGGAATGCGGCGGTGGGGCTGGGTAACGTGGTACCGTTTCTAATATAAGATTATATGCAATGTTGGGTGCGTGTAAGGGCTGTGGTGGTGGCTGGAGGGTGCAGTGTTTTCGACAAAGTTGAGATACGGAGGGGGGAGGGGGCCCTGTACTTAGTGTGAATTTTCGGGAAGTTGGAGCCTTGGTTCAACAAGTGTCTCCTCACGGGGCAATGTTAGTGTCTTCTGTTTATTTTTTCTTTCGTATTACTATTTACTCACTGGGGCTGGAGAGGTAATTTAATTGGTTTATTCACGTGGGGAGAAGGATCCGGACAATGAGGCGACAGTCTGATCGGCGCCAGGGGCGGGAGCTGCCAGAATCAACATGGGTTAGCTGACTCTCGGGAGCGTAGTGGGGGGTGAGCAAGTGCCCAGATGGTGCTTGGTGGGGGGTTTTGGGTCGTGGGGCTGTTGGGGGGGTGGGGAAGGGAGGGGGGATGCTGACAGAGGAGGTATCAATTGAGGGGTATCAATTGAGGGTCGGGGGCGACGGCTCCCTTTGGGGGCACTCGAGGAAGCGAAGGCCGCGGGCTCGAGGTTGGTCAAGAAAGGGCAATTACTAGTCGGCGGGGGTGGGGGGGGTGGGGTTTAGCCCCCCCGTCCAGGCTGATCACGTGGAATGTGAGGGGTTTGAATGGGCTGGTTAATAGAGCGCGCGTATCCACGCATCTAAAGGGGTTAAAGGCAGAAGTAGCAATGCTTCAGGAGACACATTTAAAGCTCGCAGATCACACGAGATTGAGAAAGGGATGGGTAAGCCAGGTGTTCCATTCAGGGCTGGATTCGAAGACCCAGGGGGTAGCAATTCTGATCCGTAAGGGTGTGGCATTCGAGGCTGGGAGAATTGTGGCAGATAAGGGGGGCAGGTATATAATGGTGAGTGGAAAGTTGGAGGGGGTCCGGGTGGTGTTTGTGAACGTCTGCGCTCCGAATTGGGATGATGTGGAATTTATGTGAAATACATGCGAGGCAAAATCTCAGATTAAGAGTCACACCACCTGATCATGGGGGGAGACTTTAACACAGTCATCGACCCCGAGCTGGACCGGTCATGTCCAGGAATAGGGAAGCAACCAGCAGTGGCCGATTTCATACAGGCCGATTTCGCTTTTAAACGTGGATGCCAAATTGCTAGCTAAGATTCTGGCCACAAGAATTGAGGATTGCGTCCCAGGGGTGATAGAGGAAGACCAGACTGGGTTTGTTAAAGGCAGACAACTCAATACCAATGTCCGGAGACTTTTGAATATTATTATGATGCCCTCAGAGGGAGGGGAGGCGGAGGTGGTAGCAATGATGGACGCAGAGAAAGCCTTTGACCGGGTGGAGTGGGCGTTGGAGTGGGAGTACCTCTGGGAAACGCTGGGGAGGTTCGGGTTTGGTGAGGGCTTTATTGGCTGGGTGAAATTGCTGTACCAGGTGCCTGTAGCAAGTGTATGTACAAACCGGCTGAGGTCGGGGTACTTCGAGCTTCACCGGGGAACGAGGCAGAGGCGTCCCCTCTTCCCGTTACTATTTGCCCTAGCTATAGAGCCACTAGCTATGGTGCTGAGAGCCTCGAGGAACTGGCGGGGACTGGTTCGGTGGGGGGGGGGGGGTGGAACATCGGGTCTCACTACACAAGGATGATTTGCTCCTGTACATTTCGGTCCCTGTGGAGGGGATGGGGGAGGTTCTGCGGATCCTGAGAGATTTTGGTACTTTTTCAGGGTACAAACTGAACATGGGAAAGAGCGAGTTGTTTGTGATCCAGGCCAAGGGTCAGGAGGAGAGACTGAAAGAGCTTCCGCTCAGGATGGTAGAGAAAAGTTTTTGTTACCTGGGTATACAGGTGGCCAGGAAATGGGATGCCCTGCACAGGCTCAACCTGACCAGGTTGGTGGAGCAAATGGAAGGGGACTTTAAAAGGTGGGACATGCTCCCGCTGTCACTGGCAGGGAGGGTGCAGACCGTGAAAATGACTGTCCTCCCCAGATTTCTGTTTGTCTTTCAGTACCTCCCCATCTTCACCCCTAAGGCCTTTTTAAGCGGGTGAGTAGGATAATTACGGGCTTTGCGTGGGCAAATAAGACCCCGCGAGTAAGGAGATCGCTGTTGGAGTGCAGTCGGTGAGGGGGGGGGGTTGGCGCTGCCAAACTTTTGCAACTACTACTGGGCGGCCAATATAGCTATGATTAGGAAGTGGGCGATAGGGGGGGAGGGACGGCGTGGGAGCAGCTGGAGGCGGCGTCATGTAAAGGTACTAGTCTGGGAGCTTTGATAACGGCTCCTTTGCCATTCTCGCCGACCCGTAACTCCACGAGTCCGGTGGTGGTGGCGACACTGCAGATCTGGGGACAGTGGAGGAGGTACAAGAGGGTGGAGGGAGCGTCAGTCTGGACCACAATATGCAACAATCACAGGTTTGTCCCGGGTAGGATGGATGGTGGGTTCCAGAGCTGGCAGAGGGCAGGCATCAGAAGGATGGGAGATCTGTTCATAGACGGAAGCTTTCCCAGTTTGAAGGCGCTAGAGGACAAATTTAATCTGCCACCAGGAAACGTCTTTAAATATCTGCAAGTATGAACATTCCTGAAAAAACAGGTAGTGGCCTTTCCGACGCTGTCGTCACTGAGGATATAGGACAGGGTTGTCTCCGGCACCTGGGTGGGGGAGGGGAAGGTGTCGGATATCTACCAGGAACTACAGGAGGCGGAGGAAACCCCGATGGAGGAGCTCAAGGGCAAGTGGGAGGAGGAGCTAGGTGAGGAGTTGGAAGCGGGTCTGTGGGCAGAGGTCCTGGGCAGGGTTAATTCCTCCTCATCATGTGCCAGGCTCAGTCTAATTCAATTTAAGGTGGTCCACCGGGCACACATGATGGCAGCGAGAATTAGCACGTTTTTTGGGGGAGAATCCTCCTGCAATCCTCCTGCAATCACTGCAGTATGAGGTGCAAGGGCAGCCCTGCAAACCATGTCCACGTGTTTTGGGCAGACCCGGAGCTTCGAGTTTTCTGGCAAGGGTTCACGAGGGAATGTCCAAGGTGCTGAACACACGGGTGGTTCCGAGTCCAGAGATGGCAATCTTTGGAGTGTCAGAAGATCCGGGAGTTCAGGGGACGAAAGAGGCCGACGTCTTGGCCTTTGCTTCCCTGGTAGCCCGGAGACGGATTTTATTAATTTTTTTTTTTTAATTTAGATTAGCCAATTATTTTTTCCAATTAAGGGGCAATTTAGCGTGGCCAATCCACCTACTCCGCACATTTTTGGGTTGTGGGGGCGAAACCCACGCAGACACGGGGAAAATGTGCAAACTCCACACGGACAGTGACCCAGAGCCGGGATCGAACCTGGGACCTCAGCGCCGTGAGGCGGTTGTGCTAACCACTAGGCCACCGTGCTGCCCTACGGATTTTATTAATGTGGAGGCACTCGAAGCCTCCGAAAGTAGAGACTTGGGTTACCGACATGGCTGGGTTTCTCAGCCTCGAGAAAATAAAGTTTGCCTTAAGAGGGTCTACGCTAGGGTTCTCTCGGAGGTGGCAGCCAATACGTCGACTTTCTCGGGGAAAATTAAAATGTCAGCAGCAGCAGCAATCCGTAGGAGGGGGGTGTGGGGGGGGGGGTGGGGGGGGGTTGAGTGCTTCATTGGGATGGTGTGGGAAGACTGGGTCGCGTGGGGTCATGTCTATTTAATTGTTATTGTATATTCTCTTTTTGCACTATGTTAATGTTCACTCTAGTTTGTTTTGTTATTATGGTTACTGCTGTTTTATTGTGAAAAATTCTGCAAAACCTTAATAAAAATACTTTTTTAAAAATGTTGCACTCTGAGGTGTTTTTTGATACATGATCTATCCACCATATACATTCAATCTGTGTCTACAATTTCCCTTTTCTCGATGAGACTGAAAGATCTTCGACTGCGACATTTCCCCATTATGTCTTGCGGCGACTGCCCCAAGCTTTAGTGCATCCCAGTTTGTAGTATTGGGCTTTGGAATATGTCAGTCTGCAACACATGGTCAGGGAACTCTTTGCACTGGAAGACCAATATGTTTCAGGCGGACCAAAGAGTGTCTTTCACCAAGTTGAAGATCCTCCAGCAGCAGCTTTCAGTGGAAACAATTACTCCTTAATTGCTCTATCAAAACTCTTCCTAAATTTGGGTTCATATTATTTGTATTTTGTATTCATCTCCACCTATTTTCATTTCCTGTTATAGCATAGTGTTGATTTTGCTAGAATGTCCTGATGTAAATGGATAGCACAACAATATACTCCACCTTAAGCAGCTTCATTTAATTTTATATATGGTACTATTTTGGTTTTCTTCATACTTTGTTAGATTCTGCTGATTTTTACAACACCTTCTGAGATCTCTGCACTCTTGCGTATTCAGTGGAAGTATTACAATAATGTTTGCCTCGAGGAACAGTGTGATATTTCTCCATTTCCTTTGTACTTTTCTGTGACATAATGGTGGCAGAATGACTATCAGCTAGCGGCTGTTCAGCAGTCAAGTGATGTAAGGCCTCATACTTGAACCAATGATCAACTGTGCCAGGCACTCACTTCTTCACATTTCTGGGCACAGTTGGAGGGAATTGCAAACAGCAAAGGCTTCTGGGTTTTTTAATTCATTCATGGGAAGTGGTCTTTCCTGGCAAGGCCAGCATTTGATGCCCATTCCTAAATACCCTTGATGGCAGGACTCCTCCTACAATCACTGCAGTCGACATAATGTAGATGCCCCATTTGTGCTATCAGGTAGAGATTAACATGATATTGACCCAATGTCCGTGAAGGAACAGAGATATATTTTGAAGTCAAAATGGTGTTCAATTCAGTGAACAATTTGCAGGTGGTGTAATGCCCTTGTCCTTCTATGAATCGATGCATTTCATAGATTTCGGAAATTCTGTTGCAACAACCTTGGCATGTTAATATAGTGCACCTTGTATTTGACACAGGCTGCAGCACAGTGCACCTGTGTTATAACATATATTTAAGGCAGTCAATGAGATGAATGAAGTAACCTGCTTGGGCTGTATGCTATTGAACTTCTTGAGTGTTGGTGGAGCTTCACCCCAACAGGCAATTGGAAAGTATTCCACCACAATCGTAAGTTGTGTCTGTCAATGATAGAAAGGCTTTGTGGAGTCAGTGGATGAGACATGCATCACAGAATTTCCTACCTCTTACCTGCTCTTGTCACCAGGTTCAAGTAAGTTTCTTATCAATGGTGACCTGCAGGACTTTCATGGTGGAGGCATCAGTGATGGTAATATGGTCTTGCCGAATGGATATTTTCAGGCACCGCCACTTATCACACCAAGCCTAAATGTTGTCCAGGTCTTCGCTGCAGGCAGACTCTGACTACATGAGTGGTGAGGAGTTGTAAATGGTGCTTAAAATGGTTCAGTGGGTATCCCCACTTCTGACCTTTTGATTGCGGGAAGATCATTGATGAAGAAGGTGAAGCTCTAGTATGCTACCCTAATGAACTGCTGTAGAAATGTCCTGGAACTGAGATAATTGGTCTCCACCGACACAATGCAGCCTCTGCAGGGAGCCAGGGGTGGGGATGTCATTGTGCAGGGAAACATTCCATGAGGTAAAACATATCCAATAGAGATTGCCTTATTCCAATCACCGAGGGTGCATGTCAGGGTAAATCTGGAGGCTTTGAAGTGTGGCTAATGGCTCTCATCCCCTTGCCGAGATTGTCTCCAAGCAGCAAGCCTTTGCCTTCTCCGCCCAAAATTTAATCATCAGCCCTCCACCCTGCATGTTTTCACCCAATTATGTGGGCCACCAACTTTGCAGCCTGCCCTCAAGTTTGGGTGGGGTGGGGGGGGGGGGGGGGGGGGGGGGGTGTTGCTGCAATGGGCTACATTTTCAGCAGTCCTCTCCTGGACACTACTTTGAACCTCAGCTGAAAACACATCTGATTCCATGGCTGAAATCTTCAGCCCTCGTTCACGGCCGAGATTTTCCAGTGCCGCTGACAGTGAATGGAGTCTTTGGCTGGAACAGCAAATTTTCCATTCTCGCTTGCAACAGAACTGGAGAATCCTGCCTCACATGTATGCTGACAACACCTCACCATCACTTCTCCAAAGTCATCTTCAGTCTCTAAATTATCAGAACCAGGTGAGCCAAAATTTCCTCCAATTAAACATTGGGAAGATCAAAGCCATGTCTTCAATATCTGCCAAAAGATATGTTACCTTGGGACTGATTCCATGTTTCTCCAGGGCAACTGTCTGAGGCTGACCAATCTCTTCACAAACTGAAGGCCAGATTTCTCCATGGAGGTGAGAAATAGGAACAGGGACTGTTTTGTGCCAGAAATCCACCTCCGGTGGAAATTACTGAAGTTCAGATTTTAAATGGGGTTGAGCCCTTAACTAAAGGTCATAAAAAATAGGAGCAGGAGTGGCCCATTCAGCCTGCTCCATCATTCAATAAGTTCATGACTGATCTGATTGTGGCCTTAACTCCACTTTCCTACTTGGCCCATAACCCTTGACTCTCTTATAAATCAAATATCTGTCTAATTCCAACTTGGATATATTCAATAACCAAGTGTTATAACCCACACGGGACATACGGGGTTGGAACAATCAGTCTCTCTGTGAGTCTCACCAAATGTGAGCTCCCTCACTGAGGGGGCAGGAAGCTCAAGGTCGTTCATGATTGAGAACTGTACAAAGTCGGCCATGTATGGAACCAATAGGCCAGGCCCAATTGGGATCTGATGTTTTTGTAAATATACTTGCTTTGTAATAAAGTTCTCTTTTTACCAATTTGATTCGGACTTATTTGTGGCCTATTAAACGAAGCCTCCACTACTCTCTGCGGAAGATCATTTTAAAGATCAATCACCCTCTGAGGGAAGTAATTCCTCATCATCTCTGTCTTATCTCTATCATTTTAAAACTGTGCCCCTTCCTTCTCGATTCTCCCACAAAGGGAAATACCCTCTCAGAAGCTGCCCTGTTAAAGTCCCTCAGGATCTTCTATGTTTCAATTAGGTCACCTCTCATTCTTCTGAGCTTCAATGAATAAAGGTCCAACCTGCTCAACCTTTCCTTATAAGACAAAATACCTTAATCCCAAGAATCAGCCAAGTGAACCTTCTTCCAATGCAAGTCTATCCCTCCTTAAGTAAGGAGACCAACATTGTGCACACTAATCCAGGTGAACTCTCATCCATGCTCTCTAAACGTATAGAAAGCTTTAACTCTGTGTTTTGAAGCTGGGCAGCACGGTGGCGCAGTGGGTTAGCCCTGCAGCCTCACAGCGCCGAGGTCCCAGGTTCGATCCCGGCTCTGGGTCACTGTCTGTGTGAAGTTTGCATATTCCCCCCGTGTTCGCGTGGGTTTCGCCCCCACAACCCAAAATATGTGCAAGCTAGGTGGATTGGCCACGCTAAATTGCCCCTTAATTGGAAAAAATTAATTGGGTACTCTAAATTTATTTTAAAAAAGAGAAAAAAAACCAAAACTCTGTGTTTTGAAGCTTAAGCAACAGCAGACATCACTGTGACACATCTGCGAAGTTGAGAGCTTTCTGATAGCATGTTTATGAATGTAGTCACCCCACAGCTAAGAGGGAGAGAGGGAATGGTTGAGCACCAGCAGCTGAGAAGAAACAGGCAGATAGCACAAGAGTCCCCTGAGTGCATCTCACTCTCCAAAGAATATTCAGTTCTGAATACTGATGAAAGTGACAGGAGTGTAGCCAGAACCAATGCCAGAGAGGAATACCATGGTGCACAAAATACTGGGAGTGTCGGGATTGCACCAGAGAAGGAAGCAGTAAGGTGAGTTTAAAGTAAGGCTCAGATCTGGGCCTTGGGAGTCATTTTTGTCATGATGGTGGGGCTCTCCACCTTTACGAAATCCAGGCCATAATAGGTTTTGAGTAAGAAGAGGGTGGGACAAGGGAAAGAATAATGGGCTGGATTCTCTGCCCCGCCGCACCACATTTCTGCCTCAACCCGCCAGCGGGATTCTCCATTACGCCAGCCAGTCAATGGCATTTCCCATTGTGGGGCGGCCCCATGCCATCGGAAAACCCCTGGGCGCTGGCAAAACAGAGCACCCCGCCGGTGGAGAATCCTGATCAATGTCTGTGAAAGGGTGAAAGACTGGGCAGATTGAACGAAAGAAGAGTTCGTCTTACAGAGCCAAAGGAAATGTTAATGGGACGAGAAAAGAAACAAAAGATGTGCATCGAGCGGTTATGCTGCTGACAGAAAGAAACTCAATAAGCAAAGAAAATGAAACAAAATGAAGCAAATATTATGGTATGAAATTGTTGGACTCGATGCTGAGTCTGGAAGCCTGATCTAAAGCTGAGCTGCGGCACTTCAAGCTATGATAAGTCTTAGTGGAACAGTGCTGAAAGACCAAAGTCAGAAATGTCGGAATGAGAGCAAGTTGGAGAATTAAAATGAGATGCCACTAGAAACTGGCAGTCACGCTTGTTATTTGAAACTTATACGAACACTGGTTTGGACCGACTGGAATAGTACGTCCTGTTGCGGGCATTGCATTTTTGGAAAAGTATGAAGATGTTAGAGAGGGTGCTGAAAAGATTCATCAGAGTAATTCCAGGGATGAAGAACTATATGCAGACATGTTATAGGACTGTTATCTTGGAAAAGAAAAGTTTGGGAGATTGCATCAAGGTGTTCAAAATCTCGAGAGGCCTGGACAGATTAAATAGGGAGAAATTATTTCGATTAGCAAAAGCGTCAAGAGCCAAAGGTACAGATTTAAGGTAATTAGCCTAAGAAGCAATGGTGAGATCAGGAAAAATATTTTCACCCAACGAGTAATTAGGATCTGGAGTGCATTGCCTGAGAGTATGGTGGAGGCAGGTTCAATTGAGACATTTGAGAAGGAATTGGATTATTATCTAGTATGGAAGGGGTGGGCAACCTACGGCCCGCGGGCCGCATGTGGCCCGCCAAAGGTCTTTATGCGGCCCACCAAGTCATTAAAAAAAAAAAAAAAAATTTTTTTTAATTTTTTTTCTTATTTTTTTTTTAAAGGTTAATGGGGGGGGCTGTTGGGTTACTTACTGGTATAGGGTGGATACGTTGACTTGAGTAGGGTGATCATTGCTCGGCACAATGTCGAGGGCCGAAGGGCCTGTTCTGTGCTGTACTGTTCTATGTTCTATATGAGGCGCCCAGAATCATAACCGGGTGAAGTAATTATTTTACTTAATATACTATGCGGCCCTTTAAAATTGTGAATTTCTGAATGTGGCCCTTGCACGGAAAAGTTTGCCCACCCCTGTAGTATGGGGAGATGATGGGGGAGTGGCACTTGGTGAATTTCTCGTTCAGAAAACAAAAACAAACATGAGGGACTGAATGGCTTCTGTCTGTGCTGTGTGCAATCTATGATTCTTCCTATTTGCAATGAAGGCGAGCATTCCATTTGCCTTCCTAAATATACACTGTATATGTGGGCTAACCTTTTGCGAGTCATGAACAAGGGCATCTCATAGAGTCAGAGTGGGTGGAAGCTTACCAGAATTTGGCAAAGAGTCAGGCTCAGATAGAAAACAGGCATGTAACTCTCCAGTTGCGTAGAGCAGTTTCATCATGGAATTTTGAGCCTCTTTGCCGAAAGAAAGTGAGTGGGTGTGGTTTATGCCGTCACTCTGGCGGGGCAGAGCTTCAAAGAGCCGGGAACCGACTCCAAAGAGATTGGGGTGTAATCTTTAAAGGGAGCTCTGACCAGCACTGCAGCCTAACATTCCCTAGCCCACATCACAGATGTTTCGGGAGTTGTTTCCCAGCCCCCCCGACTTTCATCGCTGGCACCCCCACGAGACATTCATCGCCAAAAAAAAACCCCCTCACCAATGTCCGCTCTCCCCTCTGCCCACCACATATCAATGTATCCGCCCATGGGGTTCCCACTTGGGTCCCCCCGGCAGTGCCCCCTGGCACAGGTTGGCACTTCCAGGTTGGTCTCTGTTAGGGATCTCTGATGGGGGTCTCTGTTAGGGGGTCTCAGATGGGGGCCTCTGTTGGGGGTCTCTGATGATGTTTTTGATAGGGTCTCTGATGGAGTCTTTGTTGGGGGTTTCTGTTGAGGGTCTCTGAAGAGGACCTCTGTTGGGGGTCTCTGATGGAGGTCTCTGTTGGGGCCTTTGATGGGTGTGTCTGTTGAGACCTCTGATGATGGTCTCTGTTGGGGTCTTTGATGGGTGTGTCTGTTAGGTATCTCTGGCGGGGTTCTCTGATGGAGGTGTCTGTTGGGGGTCTCTGTTGGGGGTCTCTGTTGCGGCCTCTATCGGGAGTCTCTGTTGGAGGTTTCTGTTGGGGGTCTCTGTTGGGGGTCTCTGATGGGGGTCCCTGATGGGGGCTGTTAGGAATCTCTGATTGGGGTCCATTGGGTGTCTCTGATGGCGGGGTCTTTTAGACAAGTCTTTTGGGGCGATCTGATGTGGGGGGCATCAAATGGAGGTTGTCTGATGGAGGAGGCTAATGGGGGTTCTGAGGGGGGATCTTTTGGGGGGATCTGATAGGGACCTGCTGGAAGAGTTCTGATGGGAGAGCTGGGGGGTCGGGTCACCCTCATGCATGCATGCTGTGGGTGGGGGTAGGTGACCCATTATTCCTGTGGTGAGAGGAGGGAGGATGGCCCTTCTTGCCAGCAGAGTGGGGGACAGGATTTGCATTGTGGCCAGAGGGGGAATCGCCACTGGACCTCGGTATCAGGCCGCTCCTCAAAATGGCTGCCCGATATCGTAATTCCAATGGAATCTTACGAGGTCTCCGCCATGGATAAATTACCATGGAAAAGAAGAGGGAATCGCTCTTGGATGCCACTCCTAGTGCCCATGGAAACCAGTCGCGAGGCTCCACTGGTGGGAGCACTTAGTCTCCAAAACAGAGAATCCAGCTCATTAACCTATTTAGTAACGATTGATGTGGCACCTTATCAAAAGCCTTTGTAAATCAAAATGGGCAACATCTACTGAATCCCCTTTATCCATCCTGCTTGTTAATTGTTCAAAGAATGCTTATACATTTGCCAGGTGTGACTTCTCTTTCACCAAAACTTGGAACTTATTACTTTGCTAACAGTGCAATGTACATACAAGTTGCTCATGCTTTTATCTTCTGTACACAATTTCAAGTATCTGAATCACTATTATCTTTCCCTGTACATTATAATTTTTTCTGGATTTCCATCAAAAATATAATCTGAGATAATTTTGCATTTTGTGTCAGAGGTGCCAGAGGGGCTGGTTTAGCTCACTGAGCTAAATCGCTGGCTTCTAAAGCAGACCAAGCAGACCAGCAGCACGGTTCAATTCCCGTACCAGTCTCCCCGGACAGGCGCCGGAATGTGGCGACTAGGGGCTTTTCACAGTAACTTCATTGAAGCCGACTCGTGACAATAAGCGATTTTCATTTTTTTTTTCATTTCATCATTTGAGGAGATCATAGGTTAAAATAAGAATTATGAAGCCCTCTTAAAAAAGGGTAAAAAATCCACAAATTATGAAGCATAATTTGAAGTTTTCAAGGTCAAAATAAAAATGCAAGATATTTATAAATGAGATCAATGAACCCACTGCTGCCTTTTTAATAACATAATGGACATCTCAAACCAACTACAGCAGCCTTGAAGAATTATCCCAATGTCCCAAATGACCTCAAACTTGGACTGAACTAATATAATATTTGATTTACTGCTTTCAAAAGTCCTTTATGAGCATTGCAGATATTTGTTTCTTCTCAGCCTTGTCCAGTCCTGTAGGTTTGTTTTATAGGAAGATATCATATTTTTGAAGAGGTGAAAGTTATCACTCTTTTATTTTTCAATTTAGGATGGAGAGGAGGACTCCGTCTTATGATTTTGCCACTGCATTTCAGAGCAATAGAGGTTATGTTAGCTGGTATCTGTAAGATGCTGATGAGTATAGAGTAGAACCTTCAGCAAAACAGTATAAACTGACGGAGGAGGAGGAGGTCAATGCCAAAAAGAAATGCAGAGCATGAGAAATGACAGCGGCTTTTGAAACCACTAAGCATTTTTAAAAGTCAGAGTAACCCATTGATAGATCAATTTGAGAAGAAATTTGATAACCATGAAGTTATCATTAGCAGTTGACCATTGATACTAATTTATTTAGTGATACAAAGCCCTGCCAAAAGCTCTGAGGTGCAAAAGACAAAAACCACAACAACTGCCAGCCAGAAAGTTGCTTGGCACAACATCGTGGGCTGAAGGGCCTGTTCTGTGCTGTATTTTTCTATGTTCTATATTCTATGATAAGGGCGACACAGAGAGTGGTCACATAAAGTGTTTATAAAAAGGGAGCAATGCATCAAAAGTGTAAAAGATGAGAATTTGGTAAAAGTGGGAATTTGATGCAGAACGTGAAGGAGGTGCTTAATTTAAATAAGTACAAGTAATTAAAAAAACTAAAAATGATAACTAAGCTGAACAAATATATAGGTTAAATTAATAAATAAAACAAGGGATACAAAGGGATGACAGTGCAGGTGATATGTTGCAGTTGAAGCATGTGGGAGTTTCTGGTGAACATTGCAATCCTGGACAACCCCAAATGCAGTAAGAGCTTCTCCATTATTGTGAAAATGTTGGATGTTCTTGGAAATCGGAAGTGTCACTTCCGAAAATGCCACCTCTTGTTTTGTTTTGTGGGTGGGGGCAGGAATGGAGTTGGACGAGGTTTACGGAAGCTGTTGTCCATTTACATACATAGAATTACATAGAATTTACAGTGCAGAAGGAGGCCATTTGGCCCATCGAGTCTGCACCGGCTCCTGGAAAGAGCACCCTACCCCCTACCCAAGGTCAACACCTCCACCCTATCCCCATAACTCAGTAACCCCACCCAACACTAAGGGCAATTTTGGACACTAAGGGCAATTTATCATGGCCAATCCACCTAACCCGCACATCTTTGGAATGTGGGAGGAAACCGGAGCACCCGGAGGAAACCCACGCACACACGGGGAGGATGTGCAGACTCCGCACAGACACTGACCCAAGGCGGAATCGAACCTGGGACCCTGGAGCTGTGATGTGATTGTGCTATCCACAATGCGACCGTGCTGCCCAAATTTAAATCATCAACTGTCTCCACGGAATTGGAATTTTGCTGGACCAGGAGTGTGAAGTGTGCAGATTATACTGGTAAGATAAAGTCTGAACTTTGTGTATTTGTTGATATAACCTCTTTAATGGGGTAAGGTTCCCTATGATATCTGGTCCCACAATATTTTTGATGGAGGTGAGGTGCCCTTTGGGGGTACGTCAGATGCCCTTTGGAATTAATAAATGTGGGTATACATGTCCATAAACCCATTACTATCAATCTCATTGGCATTGTCAACAAATCTGTCAAGATGACCTGTCAAGTGGTAGATCTTTCAAGGATTTTAAAAGACCTGCCTTTTAAATTTAAAAAAATGCTTGCTCTGGGCATTGGGTGGCATGGAGAAAGTGGAGGGTTATGTTGATGGCATGGATTGAAATGGAGAGTGAATGGGGGTGAGGAGAGTTGAAGAGGAGGACTGAAGGGAAGTTTCATTTTTTTCAATCTTTCGCCAAAGTGCCGGTGCACAGAGGAATGCCTTCCAGCCAGCCCCTTTCTGCAGCCAGAAGCTTCCGCACATGTTCTGGGATGACAGGTCCAGTTGCTAAGTTATCCCTTCCCCCTCACTCCCAACTCCCACCCCACTCCCCTCACTACAGGTGCACTGTTCTTATCCAGTAGGTATGGATTTCTTATTGCCTGTGTGGATGGTGGAAATGTCTACAGGATGGAAGACAAAATGATCATGGATCCTTGGTACAGGAGGCCATTCAAGCAGAGGAGTGAAAAGGAATAGGAGTAGTAGCAGGAAATAGTATAGTTATGGGAATGTATACTGTCTCTCCAACCAAGACTGGGAAATCTGAAAGTGGCATTGCTCACTTGGCACCAAGGTTAAGGACTCCTCCTTAGGCTGGGTGAGAACTTGAAGTGGGAGGCGGAGGATCCAGATGTTGTGGTCCACACTGGAGCCAGTAGGATAGGTGGAACTAGGAATGAGATTCTTCCATGGGAGTTTGCTGGTTTACAATCAAAATTAATAAGCAGAAACTCATAAGTAATGCTCTTTGAGTTTCTACATGTGCCACACAAAAATTAGCAACGGGTCAATGAAATCAGAGAGCTGAATTATTAACTCACCAAGTTATGTGGGAGGGAGACGTTTCAAATCATAACACACTCGCAATCATACTTTGGAAATGGAATGGGCTCCACTTAAACCCAGATTGAATCAGTATCCAGACAAATCAAAATAACTATGGCTATGGATAGTTATTTCAACAAAAAAATGGGTCAGAGAGACCGGGGATTGGATTCTCCAAAAATGGGGCTATGTCCCCACGCCGGCATAAGAACGTTGGCGTTTTACTCCATATTTTCCTGAAAAAAATAGAGAGCAATTCACTTACCTGCAGGGGCCTGCTTTGGCTGCGGAAAGGAGCCCCTGCACTTCCAGTTCTGAATCTGCGCATGCGCACAGCATCGGCCTCCAGCGGCCGCGCCGAGCGCCATGGTGGACTCGGACCATCAGCAAGAAAGAAGGTCCCACAATGGTCCCCACGCCGCTTCATCTGACCCGCCTGATCGCTGTCCCGGCTGCCCATAAGGCCCCCCCCCGGTGTTGGATCCCCCCCCTGCCCCCCCCACCAGGGCTGCCGCAGACTGAGTCCGCAGCTGCCGCATGTGTGTCCCGACCGGCCTGATGTGGTTAGATCCACGGCGTCGGGAACCAGCCGAATGGGATCAGAGCATCGCTGGGAGGGCATCTGGCAATGGCCCACCCAGCCGCGCGATGTGATTCATGGGCGAGCGATTCGCCAGGGACCGGAGAATTGTGACAGCGGAGCCAGGCCCAATTCAGGCAGAAAAATCGATTCTCCACCGCGTCCCCGCGCCAAATGCGACTTTGGCACGGGGCTATGGAGAATCTAGCCCCAGGTGAGGAGGTCCTGCAAGCTGAATTCAGGGAGTTAGGAGTTAAACTAAAAAGTTGGACCTCAAAGGTAGTAATCTCAGGATTGCTACCAGTGCCACGAGCTAGTCAGGGTAAGAATGTCAGGATAGATAGGATGAATGCGTGGCTCGAGAGATGGTGCAAGAGGGAGGGATTCAAATTCCTGGGGCATTGGAACCAGTTCTGGGGGAGGTGGGACCAGTACAAACTGGACAGTCTGCACCTGGGCAGGACTGGAACTGATGTACTGGGGGGGGTGTTTGCTAGAGTTGTTGGGGAGGGTTTAAACTAATGTGGCAGGGGGATGGGAATCGATGCAGGAAGTTGGAAGGTAGTAAAACAGGGACAGAAGCAAAAGGAAGTAAGGGGGAAAGTGTAAGGCAGAGAAGCCAAAGTCAAAAATCAAAAAGGGCGACAGTACAAGGTACAGTGACTGAGGGGAGCTCAGTGAATAGGCCCAGTAATACTAAAAGGTATAAAACTGGAGATGTTAAGATTCAAAACAGAGGTAAAAAAACCAACACAAGTGTACTTGACCTGAATGCTCGTAATATTCGGAATAAAGTAAATGAGTTGATGGCGCAAATCATCGTGAATAAGACATAGGAGTGGAAGTAAGGCCATTCGGCCCATCGAGTCCACTCCGCCATTCAATCATGGCTGATGGGCATTTCAACTCATAAGACCATAAGACATAGGATAAGACATAGGATAAGACTATGATTTAGTGGCCATTACTGAAACATGGTTAAAGGATGGTCACGACTGGGAGTTAAATATCCGAGGGTATCAAACTATTCGGAAGGACAGAGTGGATGGTAAGGGAGGTGGTGTAGCTCTGTTATTTAAGGATGACATCCGGGCAATAGTAAGAGATGACATCGGTGCTATGGAGGATAAGGTTGAATCCATTTGGGTGGAAATCAGGAATAGTAAGGCAAAAAAGTCACTGATAGGAGTAGTCTATAGGCCACCAAATAGTAACGTTATGGTGGGGCAGGCAATAAACAAAGAAATAACTGATGCATGTAGAAATGGTACAGCAGTTATCATGGGGGATTTTAATCTACATGTCGATTGGTTTAACCAGGTCAGTCAAGGCAGCCTTGAGGAGAAGTTTATAGAATGTATCCGCGATAGTTTCCGAGAACAGTATGTAATGGAACCTACGAGGGAACAAGCGGTCTTAGATCTTGTCCTGTGTAATGAGACAGGATTGATTCATGATTTCATAGTTAGGGATCCTCTCGGAAGGAGCGATCACAATATGGTGGAATTTAAAATACAGATGGAGGGTAAGAAGGTAAAATCAAATACTAGTGTTTTGTGTTTAAACAAAGGAGACTACAATGGGATGAGAGAAGAACTAGCTAAGGTAGACTGGGAGCAAAGACTTTATGGTGAAACAGTTGCGGAACAGTGGAGAACCTTCCAAGCGATTTTTCACAGTGCTCAGCAAAGGTTTATACCAACAAAAAGGAAGGATGGTAGAAAGAGGGAAAATCGACCGTGGATATCTAAGGAAATAAGGGAGAGTATCAAATTGAAGGAAAAAGCATACAAAGTGGCAAAGATTGGTGGGAGACTAGAGGACTGGGAAATCTTTAAGGGGCAACAGAAAGCTACGAAAAAAGCTATAAAGAAGAGTAAGATAGATTATGAGAGTAAACTTGCTCAGAATATAAAAACAGACAGTAAAAGTTTCTACAAATATATAAAACAAAAAAGAGTGGCTAAGCTAAATATTGGTCCTTTAGATGAGAAGCGAGTTTTAATAATGGGAGATGAGGAAATGGCTGAGGAACTGAACAGGTTTTTTGGGTCGGTCTTCACAATGGAAGACACAAATAACATGCCAATGACTGATAGAAATGAGGCTATGACAGGTGAGGACCTTGAGAGGATTGCTAACACTAAGGAGGTAGTGATGGGCAAGCTAATGGGGCTAAAGGTAGACAAGTCTCCTGGCCCTGATGGAATGCAGCCTAGAGTGCTAAAAGAGATGCCTAGGGAAATTGTAAATGCACTAGTGATAATTTACCAAAATTCACTAGACTCTGGGGTGGTCCTGGTGGATTGGAAATTAGCAAACGTGACACCACTGTTTAATAAAGGAGATAGGCAGAGAGCGGGTAATTATAGGCCAGTGAGCTTAACTTCAGTAGTAGAGAAGATGCTGGACTCTATCATCAAGGAAGAAATAGCGAGGCATCTGGATAGAAATTGTTCCATTGGGCAGACGCAGCATGGGTTCATAAAGGGCAGGGCGTGCCTAAATAATTGAGTGGAATTTTTTGAGGACATTACCAGTGCAGTAGATAACGGGGAGCCAATGGATGTGGTATATCTGGATTTCCAGAAAGCCATTGACAAGGTGCCACACAAAAGGTTGATGCATCAGATAAAGATGCATGGCATTAAGGGTAAAGTAGTAGCATGGATAGAGGATTGGTTAATTAATAGAAAGCAAAGAGTGGGGATTAATCGGTGTTTCTCTGGTTGGCAATCAGTAGCTAGTGGTGTCCCTCAGGGATCCGTGTTGGGCCCACAATTGTTCGCAATTTACATAGATGATTTGAGTTGGGGACCAAGGGCAATGTGTCCAAGTTTGCAGATGACACTAAGATGAGTGGTAAAGCGAAAAGTGCAGAGGATACTGGAAGTCTGCAGAGGGATTTGGATAGGTGAAGTGAATGGGATAGGGTCTGGCAGATGGAATACAATGTTGACAAATGTGAGGTTATCCATTTTGGTAGGAATAACAGCAAACATGATTATTATTTAAATGATAAAATACTAAAGCATGCTGCTGTGCAGAGAGACCTGGGTGTGCTCGTGTATGAGTCACAGAAAGTTGGTTTACAGGTGCAACAGGTGATTAAGAAGGCAAATGGAATGTTGTCCTTCATTGCTAGAGGGATGGAGTTTAAGGCTAGGGAGGTTGTGCTGCAATTGTATAAGGTGTTAGTGAGGCCACACCTGGAGTATTGTGTTCAATTTTGGTCTCCTTACTTGAGAAAGGACATACTGGCACTGGAGGGTGTGCAGAGGAGATTCACTAGGTTAATCCCAGAGCTGAAGGGGTTGGATTACGAGGAGAGGTTGAGTAGACTGGGACTGTGCTCGTTGGAATTTAGAAGGATGCGGGGGATCTTATAGAAACATATAAAATTATGAAGGGAATAGATAGGATAGATGCGGGCAGGTTGTTTCCACTGGCGGGTGAAAACAGAACTAGGGGGCATAGCCTCAAAATAAGGGGAAGTAGATTTAGGACTGAGTTTAGGAGGAACTTCTCCACCCAAAGGGTTGTGAATCTATGGAATTCCTTGACCAGTGAAGCAGTTGAGGCTCCTTCATTAAATGTTTTTAAGGTAAAGATAGATAGTTTTTTGAAGAATAAAGGGATTAAGGGTTATGGTGTTCAGGCCGGAAAGTGGAGCTGAGTCCAAAAAATATCAGCCATGATCTCATTGAATGGCGGAGCAGGCTCGAGGGGCCAGATGGCCTACTCCTGCTCCTAGTTCTTATGTTCTTAAATGTATAATTTCACATAAAATGTCACCGCGCAATGTGTTATTCTGGGTATAGATATGCATTATTAAATGATGAGAAAAGTTTAACAGAAATAAGGCAGCAGTGAATCATGTCAGATCAGGGGGAAATGGTAAAAATTAAAGTAGAATGTGACTTTTCTGAACCTGCAAAGCAATAATAACAAAATTGGTGAATGAATGGCACAATAGAGATCAGTGGATTTGATCTATGTCCATTACAGGGACACGGGACAGAATCTTGTGCCCTCACCTTTGGCGAGTATAGTGGTGGGCTTCCCGGCGGTTGGGTTGGATTCAATGGTAAATTCCATTGACAGCAGTGGGACTAGAAGATCCAGCCAATGGTGGGCCACCGAGAAACACGCCATGGTGAGGCCACAGAATCTTGCCCCTTAATATTCATATAGATGGGACAAACCAAATCATTAAAGGCAGTTTGTATTCAATACAATTTCCTCCAAAAATACATTGTGGAACCAACCATGGAAGAGGCTATTTTAGATCTTGTTTTAAGCATTGAAACAGGGTTAATTAGTAACCTCATAGTAAAGTATCCTCTGAGAAAGAGTGAACTGGCTATGGTACAATTCCACGTTGAATTGGAGAGTGACGTACACAAGTCTGAAACTAGAGCATTGAATTTAAATAAACAAAATTACATAGATGTGGGAGCAGGTTGACTAAGGCAGTTTGGAAAATTATATGAAGGTGGATGAGCAATGGTGAACAGTCAAAGATACATTTCATAATTCTCAACAAATCTTCCTTTCAATGAGAAATAAAAACTCCATGGGGAAGGTGGCCCATTTGTGACTAACTAAAGAAGTTAAGAATAGTCTTTAATTAAAAGAAGAGCATCGAAATATTGCTAAGGAGCATAGTAAGCCAGCGAACTGGGAGAGTTTCTCATCCCAGCATTGGATGGCCTAAAAAAGCAATGTCAGTGTAAACTGGCCGGAAATATGAAACAGATTGTGAGAGCTTCTGCAAGATTGGAAAAAATAAGAGAATAACAAAAGAGAAACTGGATTCCTTGGAGGAAGATTCAAGTGAAGTTAGCTGGGGAAACAAAGAAAGGTCAGAGACATTAGATGGGATTCTCTGGTTCCCCGGCCACGTGATGTTTACTGGCTGTGGGATGCTATCTTCCTGCTGCATGTCCATGGGATTTCCCATTGTACCAACCACTCGCCTCTGCACAACCCACTGGCGGGAATGTCCTCCTGGTGGGAAAAGTGAATTGCAATGACTGGAGAATTCCGGGCATTAAGTAAATATTCTACAGTTCCAATATAGCAACCCGATCGCACCAGGCATGGATCCGGGTGTAACGGGTGAATCACATGAGAGCCCCAAATCGGGATCCCCACCGGTTGCCATGTTGATCGAGAGTTACCTGACTCGTTCCGCTCACTCTCACTGGGCAAGATCCATATCTACATATTTAAACGAGCTTAATGGGCAAGGTTGATGTCAGGCGATCCATCCAGTTTCATTTGTTGAGTTTTTAGCAGTTTGATGCAACTGAGTAGCTTGCTAGGCCATTTCAGAGGGTAGTTAAGAGTCAAGCACATTTCTGTGAGTCTGGAGTCACATGTAGAGCAGACCAGGTAAGGATGGCAGATTTCCTGTCCTAGAGGGACTTTAGTGAACCAGATGAGTTTTTATGACACTAGTTTCATGGTTGCCACTAGATTTTTAATTCCAGGTTTTTATTGAATTTAAATTTCACCCTTTGCCGTGGAAAATATATATACATATTATCATTCTCTCATTATTGCTGGATCACAATTGTAGAGCTCCCTAACCAGCTGTGCAATGGGAGTACCTTCACTAAATGCGTTGCAACATTTCAAGCAGGCGGCTCACTACAACATGCTTTTGAGCAATTAGTTATGGGTAATAATGCTGGCCTCAACAGCAGAGCCCGTACTCCAAGAATGACAAAAAAACACACAAGGTGACACAAGATCACCAGTAGAACAGCTGCTCCAAACCACAATAGTGATAATGGGCATTGTTTGAATTTTTTAATTGGTGGAATATTTAAGAGCGAAGAGCAAGTAGCATGTCATCAGCAGAGCAACCATAGGAAATCCAGAAAATTGGCATAAATTGAGTTTCCCACAATCTTCAAGGGTTTCCCTACCAAAATTAAGGACAGAAGAGCAAGACAACCTCCATGAAAATTTATTCTCAGCATCTTGAACCGTAGACTTTCAGATATCATGGTAAAATATTTCATCTCCGGTTTTTAGGAGAGGTGCACTGTGATCCAAACTATAACCGGAACTGCTGAATTAAGAGTCCCAGTATACATTATGAAAGAAGACAATTCATACCTCCAAAGTCACCATAGTGACCATAGGTTGCTTTCCTCTTTGCGGGAATTTAATCCGAGGATCGCCACACCTCAGGATGACAGATAAGGTTGAGAAAGCTGGGCCTTCATGGATAAGCACAGCTGGTATGGGACCTGATCCCGTGCTGTGGGCCGTGCTCTGCATCATGAACCAGCAATCCAGCCAACTGAGCTAAACCTCTTATGCCACTAATGAGCACTTGAGAAAGTATACAAGGTGCACTTGCGCTCTCTGGATCTCTCCACCTGATGGAGTAGTAATCGTATGTTAACTGATATATTTTGGGCAAAAAATATTCATGTTCAAAATAAATGTCAACAATAACAAGAGCAAACATTGCTGATTTAATTCGCAAGAGTGAAATGATCATCGATTGGATTCTCCGGTTGCCTAGCTGCGTTTTTCTCGGCGGTAAGTCATTTGCTGGCAGTGGGATTCTCTACTCTGCCACTTGTCAATGGAATTTTCCACTGAAGCCATCCCATGTTGCCAGGAAACTCATGGGTGGGGGCGCACTGCCGGCAGGAAAAGAGAATCCCAACGGCCTGAGAATTCTGGCCCTTATATCTATTTCAATCCAGTTTAAAAATTTATCTCTAAAACGTAACGATCTTATAAACAAGAGCATATAAGCAAAGTGTATGTATGAACCTGGCTATTTATTTCATTATTTATTTCATCCTCAAAATCAGATAAAAACTAAACTGTTCAGAAATGTGTTGTTCATGGGCCCAAGATGCAATTTGACCCAAAAAAGATTTACTTCAAATAATTCTCAACATACAATCCTAATAAGATTCACAATTTGTTTTTCTCCGTTCATGGGAATCTGGGTGTCACTCGCTAAGCCAACATTTGTTGCCCATCTTAAATATCCTGTGAGAAGGTGGTGGTGAGTTGCCTTCTTAAACCACTGTAGTCCTTTGGAATTTCTTTTCCTTTTTTTTATAAATTTAGAGTACCCAATTCATTTATCGAATTAACGGGCAATTTAGCGTGGCTAATCCACCTCCCCTGCACATCATTTGGGTTGTGGGGGTGAAACCCAAGCAGACATGGGGAGAATGTGCAAACTCCACACTGGGATCGAACCTGGGACCTCAGTGCTGTGAGGCAACAATACTCACCACTGCACCACCGTGCTGCCAAGTGTTTTTTTTCTAAGAGGCGGAAAACACGTCAGCTGCTTTGGGAATGGCAGCCTCCTTGCCATTTTACCTGTCCGCTGCACCACGCAGCCATTTTTTGAGAAATTTCCACCCGAGGAGTATTATTCATTCACACACTCACTCAGAGAAGGTCTAGTGCTATGTCAATCGCCCAGCATGCATCCCCAAGAAAGATACAATTAAAGTCAATCATGCAAACAGAAATTAAATGCAAACAGAATAGTTAGCAGTTCTAATGTCTTTGAAAGTCCAGTAAGGAGAGAGCATTTGCCATTCTGAAATTGAAGTTCAGGTAAGTTCAGGTGACTGTGGTCAAACCCGAATTAACTGCACCGTCTCTTTGTAGTAAAGACTGTTCAACAGGTCGTGTAGACCTGTTCTGATAGCTGTTGTAACCAGAGGCCCAGGTTATAGGAGGCCTTTAAATGGTTTTAAGCCTTTCAGGTCTTGAAATGGCAAGTTAACATAGCCTTTCTGTACAGCTGTGATGTTGTTGCTAGTGATAAGGTTCCCCACGGTCGGCTATTGCAGAAAATACGGAGGCTGGGGATTGAGGGTGATTTAGAGATGTGGATCAGAAATTGGCTAGTTGAAAGAGGACAGAGAGTGGTAGTTGATGGGAAATGTTCAGAATGGAGTTCAGTTACGAGTGGCGTACCACAAGGATCTGTTCTGGGGCCGTTGCTGTTTGGCATTTTTATAAATGACCTATGGAGGAGGGCGCAGATGGATGGGTGAGTAAATTTGCAGACGACACTAAAGTCGGTGGAGTTGTAGACAGTGCGGAAGGATGTTGCAGGTTACAGAGGGACATAGATAAGCTGCAGAGCTGGACTGAGAGGTGGCAAATGGAGTTTAATGTGGAGAAGTGTGAGGTGATTCACTTTGGAAAGAATAACAGGAATGCGGAATATTTGGCTAATGGTAACATTCTTGGTAGTGTGGATGAGCAGAGGGATCTCGGTGTCCATGTACATAGATCCCTGAAAGTTGCCACCCAGGTTGATAGGGTTGTGAAGAAGGCCTATGGTGTGTTGGCCTTTATTGGTAGAGGGATTGAGTTCCGGAGCCATGAGGTCATGTTGCAGTTGTACAAAACTTTAGTACGGCCGCATTTGGAGTATTGCGTACAGTTCTGGTCGCCTCATTATAGGAAGGACGTGGAAGCTTTGGAACGGGTGCAGAGGAGATTTACCAGGATGTTGCCTGGTATGGAGGGAAAATCTTATGAGGAAAGGCTGATGGACTTGAGGTTGTTTTCGTTAGAGAGAAGAAGGTTAAGAGGTGACTTAATAGAGGCATACAAAATGATCAGAGGGTTAGATAGGGTGGACAGCGAGAGCCTTCTCCCGCGGATGGAGGTGGCTAGCACGAGGGAACATAGCCTTAAATTGAGGGGTAATAGATATAGGACAGAGGTCAGAGGTGGGTTTTTTACGCAAAGAGTGGTGAGGCCGTGGAATGCCCTACCTGCAACAGTAGTGAACTCGCCAACATTGAGGGCATTTAAAAGTTTATTGGATAAGCATATGGATGATAAGGGCATAGTGTAGGTTAGATGGCCTTTAGTTTTTTTTTCCATGTCGGTGCAACATCGAGGGCCGAAGGGCCTGTACTGCGCTGTATCGTTCTATGTTCTATGTTCTATGTTCTGCAGACTGACTGGTCTCTTTCTTTGTTTAGATAAAAGGATGTAAAATCAGAGGGCAGTCTCAATCACATAATAAATTGCCATTAGTCTGTTGTTACAACTGCTCTGATAGGTTAGTGGTATTGTTGAGGTTTCGCCTCGGGGGAGTGGCAATGGCTCTGTGGAGCTCCAACCAACTGTTCACTTGCAGGGTGACAGGATTCATGCTCCCACTATTACCACTCTGCCCATGCCTTTCCTGTTTCCTGTCAGCTTGCCAGCCCAGACATATGTGTCCCTTGTCCCATGTGAAGGTAGTGCACTTCAAATTCAGAAGCACAGCTGCTGAGTACGTCCTGCAAGATCACCTGCAATCTCTCCCGAACTTCAGCAACCATGTTCCAGTCACTGGGGTCAAACTGCTTCAGAGCTAGACCAATCAAAGGCACTCACAAGACAATTGGTAAGGAAATGCACACAAGTGAATAGTTCTGTGTGTTTCAATGGAATTATTATAGGCTATAGTTGTTATGGAAGGGTTTTCTTATTATGTAAATATTTAAAGGGATATAGAGCAATGACGGATGAATGGATTTGAAATAGTTCAGCTATGATCTAGTTGAATGACTGAACAGTATTTGGGAGCATGAATGGCCAACTCCTATTCCTATGTTCCTATTGCAATAAGATAGTCTTTATATATTTGTTGTATATCACATATTTCCCTTTTTTTTAGTTAAACTATAAATCTTTAAATTCTTTAGACAGTATCAATGACCTCTAGTAATTAGGAGGAGTCAGTGCATATTGGATCAGAGTTTCCTCTCATCATAAAATTACACATTTGTGTTTATCTTTTCGATGCGGACGTAACTGATCAAATGCTATCTTGGACAATCTGCAAACCTCACCACAGAGAAACTGGCATTTTTCCAAAACATCTGTCCCAGTCACTCATAACAATCACTCATTTTGGGGTTCAGGGGTTATGGAGAGAATGGGGATGAGAAACATATTAGCCTTGATCGAATGGTGAAGCAGACTCGATGGGCCGAATGGCCTAATTATGCTCCTATATCTAATGATCTTATTACCTTTATACTGACTGATGTACATTGGCTCTAAATCTACCTCTGTTTAAAAATTCCCAATATTTATGACCAATCCCCTTGATGGCCTTGCACCCACTACACAACCACTTCACCATCTTGCCGACATCCACCATTCCTACAACCCTTCCCACTCCCAGGAACATTTTGCTTCTCAAGTTATGGCCTCTTCTGTATCACTCAATGACTTTCGCCCACGCCTCCCCTACCATTCCTCCCCACCCTCCTCTCTCCCTATCATCACCCTCCTAGGTCCCTCTGTGGCTATATTAGCTATGGCTTCACCTATGGAATTCCCTCCCTCAGCCTCTTCGCCTCTCTCCTCTCCTCTAGAATGCTCCTTGAAGCCTAACTCCTCGGCTAATCTTTTGCTCGTCCTTCCTAATGCCGAGATAGTCTAGTTAGTGATGATACTGGGCTCAATACTGCTGTCTGCAAAGGTTTTTCTGACCAGCGCTACTGCCAATATCTGGCTGAAGCAGAAAGGGGCAGTGCAGACACTCCCCACTAAATCCTGTGGGTATAGGAGTCAGGGGAAAGAAGTACACAACCTTTTTCATGACACAAACTGCCATATTCAGGTAAGTTTTTAAAGGTCCAAGTATTTTATAGAGTGAGTTGGTGAGTGAAAGAATGGATGGGTGGTGAGGTGGGTGATGTGTCTACATGGGTGAGGTGGCTAGGGAGGTGAAGTGAGTAGGTGGATAAATGGGTTAATTGTGTGATCATGTGTAGATAGGTTTGGTAGGGGGCTCACTTTATTTGGCCAGTGGCTATCCGGATCTGGTTGGGGCTTTAGCTGGGTGGCTGGAAGGTTAGCTGTGTGATGGGGGTGTAGTTTCGTTGGGGGCAGTTAGATCTGGGCGAGGGGTCAGGTAGTCGGGGGAACAGTTAGGTCTGGTCGGGTAGGGGTATTTTTAGCCCAGGATACATGATTGGGTGATTGGGGTGGTCGTCAGGTGGGATTGGGATAGTCGGGGGTCAACAGCGGTAATTGTGTGGGTGGTGGGTTAATTATGTGGTTATTAGATAGTCAGCATATCTGGTTGAGTGGATAGTCAGGTGATGGGGGGGTACTTAGGTGCTTGAGGGTAGTCAGGTCGGGGAATAATTAGATGGTCGAATAATGTAGTCAGGTGGGCTTATTCGGATGATCAATATGGGATGGTTAGGTGGTTGGGGGTGATGAGGGGGCTGGATCAATTGTGAAGTTACCCAGCTGTTAGACCAGGTATTAAACTGCCTAATATTTCCTGAATAAGAAGCCAGATAAGTCCTGCTGATCTGGCTCAAGTCTCCGCCCTGGGTTCAGGGTTGGAGACATTCCTGGAGGGGTCCAGGCCCATTGGAAATTTAGACTTTGCAGGCAATTCCCACATATGCCTATGCATCAGGACTTAGGCAAGGTCCTGATGCGCATAACCCAGAACAGATCCCATCTCCGAAAATCTAGAGACTAAAAGAATTGGGCTAATTGTTTCCTTCATTTAATCAGTGCCAGTGTTATTCTAAACATGCTCCTGTGAAGTGCTTTGGAATGTTTAAGATGTTATATAATCTCAGGATATAAATTGAACATGGCTGAGAGCGAGATGTTCGTAATTCAGGCGCGGGGGCAGGAGAGTAGGCTGAAGGGGTTGCCGTTCAGACTAGTGGGGGAGAGTTTCCGATATTTGGGGATTCAGGTGACACGGGACTGAGGCAAGTTGCATAAGCTCAACCTGTCCCGACTGGTGGAACGAGTGAGGGAGGAGGTCCGGAGGTGGGATGCGCTCCCGCTGTCATTGGCGGGGAGGGTACAGACTGTTAAGATGATGATTCTCCCACAGTTCTTGGGCGGAATTCTCTGCTCCCCACGCACCGTGGGAGAATCGCGTGAGGGCCCCCTGACATTTTTCACGTCCCCTGGCGCCCCCCGCGATTCCCCCCCCCTCGGAAAAATCACCGCTCGCCGTTTTTCACGGCGAACGACGATTCTCCGACCCCGATGGGCCGAGCGGCCGGCCGTTCACGACTGTTTCACGACGGCGGCAAACACACCTGGTCGCTGCCGCCTTGAAACGGGCACCAGATGCCCATTTGGGGCTTCTAGGGGGCCATTTGGGGCAAGAGCACCACGGGCAGCAGGGTAGCATGGTGGTTAGCATAAATGCTTCACAGCTCCAGGGTCCCAGGTTCGATTCCCGGCTGGGTCACTGTCTGTGTGGAGTCTGCACGTCCTCCCCCTGTGTGCGTGGGCTTCCTCCGGGTGCTCCGGTTTCCTCCCACAGTCCAAAGATGTGCGGGTTAGGTGGATTGGCCATGCTAAATTGCCCGTAGTGTCCTAATAAAAGTAAGGTTAAGGGGGGGGTTGTTGGGTTACGGGTATCGGGTGGATACGTGGGTTTGAGTAGGGTGATCATGGCTCGGCACAACATTGAGGGCTGAAGGGCCTGTTCTGTGCTGTACTGTTCTATGTTCTATGTTCTATGACTGTGCTCGGGAGGGGACAAGCCCGAGGTCAGTGCCCATCGATCGTCGGGCCGTCGTCCAAATCGGACGCACTATTTCTCCTCCGCTGCCCCGCAAGATCAAGCCGCCACGTCTTGCGGGGTGGCTGAGGGGAAAGACGGCCACCGCTCATGCGCGGGTTCGTGCCATCAGCGTCATGACGTCAGCCGCGCATGCGCGGGTTGGAGCCGGCCAACCTGCACATGCGCGGCTGACGTCATTAGGCGCGCCGGCCGCATCATTCTTGGCGCGACACCCCCGCGGCCGACAGTTACGGAGCGCCGCTCCTAGCCCCGCCGGGAGGGGAGAATAGGGGGCGAGGAGCGGCCTCCGAGGCCGTCGTGAAATTCAGCCGAGTTCACGACGGCCCTCCCGATTTTTCCCGGGAGCGGAGAATTTCGTCCTTTGTTTTTCAGCGTCTTCCCATCTTTATTTCTTTAAGAGGCTGAATAAAATTATTCTGGGATTTGTATGGACAGGGAGGTCCCCGCGGGTGAAGAGGGTGATGCTTGAAAGGAACAGAGAAGAAGGGGGGCTGGCATTGCCGAACTTCAGCAACTATTACTGAGCAGCCAACATAGCGATGATAAGGAAATGGATTGTGGGTGCGTGGTCGGTTTGGGAGCGGATGGAGGCTGCTTCGTGCAGGGGCACTAGCTTAGCAGCCCTGTTCATGGTGCCTCTGCCGCTTCCGCCGGCATGGTACTCCACCAGCCTGATAGTGGTGGCAGCTCTTCGGATCTGGGGCCAGTGGAGGAGGCATGTAGGGGAGGTAAGAGCATCTGTGTGGATCCCAATCTGCGGCAACCACCGATTTGCCCTGGGGAACATGGATGGGGGGTATCGACTGTGGAGGAGGGCGGGGACTGTGAAGATGGGTGATCTGTTCCTGGAAGGGGGCTTTCGGAGCATGAGGCCGCTGGAGGAGAAGTTTGGGCTGGCGAGAGGGAACGACTTTAGATACTTACAGGTGCTGGATTTTGTACGCAGACTGGTGCCGTCCTTCCCACGTCTCCCGCCGAAGGGGAGGCAGGACAGGATACTTCCTAGGGGAGAGGTGGGAGAGGGTAGTCAGACGTCTACAAGGAACTAATGGGAGCTGAGGATACGCAGACCGAAGACCTGAAGCTTAAGTGGGAAGAGGAACTCGGGGGGGGGGAGATAGAGGATGGTATCTGAGCTGAAGCCCTGAGCAGAGTGAACACGACCGCAACATGCGCCAGGCTCAGCCTGATCCAGTTTGAGGTCGCGCACCGGGCCCACATGATGGGGGCCCGGATGAGCAGATTCTTCGGGTTGGTGTGCTGGATGCGCCGGAGGGCCGGCTAACCATGTACACATGTTCTGGTCGTGCCCTAAACTCAGGGGGTATTGGCAGGGATTCGCAGAATCCCATGTCTCGGGTATTGAAAACTGGGGTGGTAATGAACCCTGAGGTGGCAATCTTTGGGGTTTCGGAGGACCCAGGAGTCCAGGAAGAGAGAGAGGCTGACGTTCTGGTCTTTGCTTCCCTGGTAGCCCGGCAACGAATATTGTTAGCCTGGAGGGACTCAAAGCCCCCGAGGGCTGAGGTATAGCTATTGGACATGGCGAGCTTTCTTGACCTGGAGAAAGTCAAGTTCGTCTTGAGAGGTTCGCTATTAGGGTTCGCCCGAAGGTGGCAGCCATTTATTGACTTCTTCGCAGAGGAGTAAGCGTCAGCGGGGAGGGGGGACTAGGGTAGAGTAGAGTAGAGTAGGAGGATATTGAGGCAGGTCTGTGCGTGAACAGAGCTGTGGTTTGCACTATGTTTAATTTGTGTCTTGACTTCTTTTTTTTGTACTGTACAATGTCACTTTTTCTATATGCCTACAATACCTCAATAAAATTGTTTGTTAAAAAAAAAGATGTTATATAAATGCAAGTTGTTGCCAATAGTGACCTACCTAGGCCCACTCCCCCACTTATCCTCGTAACCCCACCTAATCTGCACACTAAGAGGCAAAATAGCATGGCACATCTTTAGACTGTAGGAGGAAACTGGAGCACCCGGAAGAAATCCACGCAGACACAGGGAGAAAGTGCAAACTTCACACAGTTACCCAAGGTTGGAATCGAACCCAAGTTGTGTAAATTCAGTGTATTCTTACATCTGTGTTCTGTTTTGTTATTTATATTCTTTTACCAGCAAAGGTACCACAATGCCTGTGGCAGAGGTCTGACTCTATGTGGCCATATCAGTTGACCAATAAAGAATACTGAACCATATGAATCACCAGCAGTAATTTCCGTCATCACTGATTGGGCAGTGGCATATTGGAGTGGATCTAACACATACTCTGGAACCCGCGTGATACTCATCCCATTGAAATCAAAGCCAAGGATTCAATTTCTCTTTTTCGAGCTGTCTACTTTTTAGAATGATTTTAGTAGCCTTGTACCTGCGCACAAAGATCCCTCTGCAATAATTGGCATGGGGTCACAATAATTCTAAATGTTCAGGTAGACATCCAAGCCTATCCGCCGAATTCAGATAATTGCTTCACTTCCCAATAAACGAAATGGTGGTCTGCCCAAGTTTCAAGATCAGCTTTTTACAAAATTCCCCACAGAAGACAAATGTGAGTTTTGAAACTAAATATACACACAAGATATAAGAGTGCCTTGACTAATAATATGGAGACATGGTCCAGAATTGTATGTTCCCCGCCCCTCCCTGGCTGGTTTTGAGGCATCGAGGGAGACAGTAAAATAACATGGATGGGACTCCCACTAGGACTCTGCCCGCACTGGCACAAACGCGATTTTACAGTGGAGCGAGCATGGTCTCGGACGGGACACCTGCCCGTTCCCCATTCCCTGGTTAAGCCTTTTCCCACCCAGTCCCGATGCCCAAGTGTGGGAAACAAAAAAGGTTCTCACCTTTGCTATCAGGCGGGAACGGTAGGGGCAGGCTGGCAGTGCGTGCGCCTGCATAAGACTGGGTGTACCCTCCCATCATTAACCAGAGAACTCTGACCTTCCCTCTGCTACCCCTCCATGCCTGCCTTGTGAACCCACAGAACATCCCCTAACCTCCCCTTCCCCAGGACCCCTGGTACGTAGCAGAACTACAGTTCCTGGGATTTTGCCTCCGGCACGACGCTGCAGTAACTCTTCTGGCCACTGTAGCGCTACGCCTGGATGGGCTGGAGAGCTGTGGACCAATCTGATTTTCGGTGATCAAAAAAAAATTAATAATGGAATGAATTGAGAGAAACGAAGACCAGGTGAAAGCCTGAACTTGATTATCAATGAAATATTCAAGTTGGCAGAACATTGTGATGATGGAACATTGAGAGAAGAATTGATTTGTGTTCTCATAGTAGTTGGGGATCCTAGATGCTGCCCAATCAGATCTCTTACAAATGATGGAAGATAGGACTATAATTGACGTGGTGCAAATTGTGAGTTAAACTGAGCATGAATAGCAAAACAAATAATGGGGTGTTTTGCCTCCCCCCATGGCATATTTTGTGGCAATGGAGGTGGCCTGCATTAGGCCGGTGGTGGGATCTTCTGGTCCCACTGCAGTCAATGGGGTTTCCCACTTTTCCCATCTCCTCTGCCAGGGACCCTGTGGCGGGTGGTCACCATCGGCGGGATCGGAAGATTCCACTGGCGGAATATCTGGAAAATCCCATCCAAAGTGTTTGCAGTAAAAGTGAAGTGCATTGGAAGTGAATAATTGAAGCTGTTCAATATGTAGGCCAGAAGAGGGAAATCACACCAAAATCAGATGTCCGGGAAAATGGGGGTGAAACTGCAGCAGCCGACATCTTGAAATGTTCTCAGAGTGGATCTCCGGTGGAAGCAGTATGTCGCAGATGTCTGATGAGCTAAAACACATATAGACTGCAAAAATAAAACAAATGCTAAAGGCAAACCTTTCACAAATAGTGGAAGAACCATAAAAAAAGCCAATAACTTTCCTAAATACTGGAGCATTAATCTATAAATGGATGGACACCCCACAGAGTTAAAAATTCGACACAGGGAAAGGTATTTCAGTCTTATCGCATGAAGTAAAGTGGCTTAAGCACACTACATCACAGACATCGTGCATCCAGTTACAAGGTCCAGGTGGGACTACACTGGAAGACATATGACAACACTTGGCAAAATTAAAATACCAAGGATAGCGATATCAGTGGGCGGCATGGTGGCACAATGATTAGCACTGCTACCTCATAGCTCCAGGGATCCAGGTTCAATTCAAGCCTTGGGTGACTGTCCATGTGGAGTTTGCACTTTCTTCCTGTGTCGGCTTGGGTTTCCTCCGATTTCCTCCCACTGTCCAAAGAAGTGCTAGTTTAGTGAATTGGTCATGCTAAATTGGCCCTTAGAGTCCAAGGCTGTACAGATTAGGTGGTGTTATGGGGCTACGGTGGTGGAATGGGCCTAGGTCGGGTGCTCTTTCAGAGTGTTGGTGCAGACTCAATGGGCCGAATGGCCCCCTTCTGCACGGTAGGAATTCTATCATTGGATCTCTGTCATACAGAATGAAGAAGCAGGAAGGTAAGCATGCTTACATTTGATGCTAATCAATGAAGTTGATGAGGTTACTGGCAAGCAGTGCAGTAGCACACTCAGGAAGGAATATTGAAGACAGAGTACCATGTTGCCCTAAGAGATGATGCTAAATCTATTTACCTCTTTCAACCAAGGAAGGTCCCTCACCCATTTTTGACAAAGTCAAGGGTGAAATTTAGTACATGCTACAGTGGGGGCGTTCTTCAGTTACCGCACTGACAAAGTGGTGTTCTGGAATGGTTACAGACCCAAAGGCAAACGGCTCAATTAGAATCTGTGTGGATTTGACTCAACTAAACAAATCACTGGAACATGAGATACATCAGATGGTTTCCGTGGATGAAAACTTTGCCAAACTAGTTAACAAATTAGGTGCAAACAGTGTACTTGGTAATTACTTCTGGAACAATAATGCGGACAGCTGACCATTAATTTTTAGTAATTTGGGCGTTCTCGTATTAATAGATTCTTATTCAGAATTTCATCAGCTCCAGAAATATTCCAGAAAACGAGTCTCAAATGCGAAATGGCATGGAAGGGGTAATGTGTCACATGAAGGACATACTTGCACATGGCTCCAAGGAAGAGCACGGCTGTAGTGTGAGAGCTACACTGAATGTTCTCCAGCGGGGGTGTTAAAGTTACATTGTACAGGCTGAATCCAACCCATGTATGTCTGCCATGTGGCCCGTTGAACATTTCTAAAATTACACAAAGGTTTACGTTAAAATCGTACTGTTGCAGTTTCTTCTTAAATTAATAAATGCTGTTAATTGCACAGTCCATGGGCAAAATTCTCCCAACGGGAGACAAAGTGCCGACGCCGGAGTGAAAACAGGAGTGTTTCACTCCGGCGTCGGAGGCCGCTTCTCGCCCCTATTCTCCCAACCCCAGGGGGCTAGGAGCGGTTCTGCGTCAATTTCACACGCCGGGCATTGGCGCCGTGTAAATGACGTGGCCCGCGCATGCGCAGGTTGTCCGGTGCCAATCCGCGCATGCGCAGTTGCCGTCAAGACATGGAGGATTGATCTTGTGGGGCGGCAGAGGAAAAAGAGTCCGTCCTTTAGAGACGCCAGCCCGCTGATCGGTGGGCACCGATCGCGGGCCAGACGCCTACTGAGCACCCCTCTGGTGCTCGATCCTCCCCCCCCTCCCCCCCCCCACAGGCCGCACACGCAGTGTTCGCGCGCTGTTCATGCCGGCAGCGACCAGGTGTGGTTGGCGCCGACGTGAACCTGTCGGATTGGGCAGGCCGCTCGGCCCATCCGGGCCGGAGAATCGCCGCTCGCCTGTTAGAAATGGCGAGTGGCGATTCTCCGAGTGGCCTGTCGTGAAACGTGGCATGCCGTTTTGGGGTGGGTGGGAGAATCGCGTGCGGGTGCCAGGGCAGCGTGGCGGGAATCGCCCGGCACTCCCGCGATTCTCCCACCCGGCGTGGGGGTCGGAGAATCGTGCCCATATTTTTCCCATACGTTGTATAAATCCATATTTAATTCAGAAATACAAGTGTTTTCATGAGATGCCGTGCTGGACTGAGGGTAAGGAAAACTTAATGGTGGTGAGGCAGTGTGTGCATCTCCGCAGTAAAACTAACCTCACAAGTGCGCACGCAACTTTGCCGCCATTTTAGTATGTTGTATTGTCAGCAGTATCCATCATCTCTTGGATATGCAATTCAGGCTTATGATTCTTCTAACTAGAAATCATTCATCAGTGCATTTGTGCAAATGTCGATAGCTGCAGAATTACTTTACTTGAAATATAAAAATACATTTAACCCTGCCAATGAAGAGAAAAATAGATAAAGAATGCCATGCACTTTTAAACAAATGGCAACACTCATACCTTTTACTGAAGCAAGTGGAAAACATTTATGCTTAATTCGTTTGCAAACAGTATCCGTTGCCAAAGAAAACAACATTAAAAGACACTATGAATCATGCCACGTTGATGTATATGGCAAGTACACAGCAAGCTACGAGAAGGCAAATTGGCAGAATGGAACAGTTGTTGGAAAGGCAAAAATGTATATTTTAAAATGTGCATCGCATAAGTGACCGCATTAAAAGCATGTTGCAGTCGCTCAAGAAATTGCAACTTTTTCAAAGCCATTTTCTCTGGACGGGTACATAAAGAAAATGCTTGATGAAAGCCGTAAACATTGTAAGCCCAGATAAACAGCAGTGGTTTCAAAATATTCGCCTTGAAGAAACACAGTTGCTGACAGAATATATGAATTATCAGAGAAATTGACAAATCAACTCTGGAATAAGGTGAAAATTTTGACAGCCTTTTCAATAATGATTGACAAAAGCACGTTCGCGTGACACAGCACAATTAGCCCACAGATGGCCTTAGTTGGGTAGAGGGAGGGGAGCTAATAGTGAGAGAAAAACGGATCGATGGAAAAAATGACAATTATAAAAATAATGTAATGGAGGAATTTGTAGAATTAGTGCCGATGAAAGATACGACCAAGGGGAAGGATATTTTCAATCGTGCAATAACAGCATTGGATAAATTAGGTGTGCATTGGAGTCGGGAGGTGAGCATTGCAACAGATGGAATACGAACTAAGGAAGGCAGAAAGGCAAGAGAAGTTGCAAGTTTTTTTTAAAATCCTGAGTGACAACCAAATAGTGAGTTCTCTGCATTTCATTGCATTCTGTACCAAAAAAGCACTCTGCTAAAACCCTAGATGTAGAACGTGTAATGAGATCTCATGATAACAATTAATTTTATTTGATCCAGTGCTCTCAATCACTGACAGTTTAATCAGTTAATTCATGAAGCTGAGTATCAGTATGGGCTAAAATAAAAGCAAATTACTGTGGATGCTGGAATCTCATACAAAAATAGAAAATACTGGACAATCTCATCAGGTCTGACAGCATCTGTGGAGAGAGAACGGAGCTAACCTTGTGGGTCTGGATGACTCTTTGTGAAAGCTAGAGAGAACTGGAAATAGGATGAGATTTATACTGTTGTGAGGGGTGCGTGGAGCAGTGAGGCTGGATAGAGTGCCAATGTTCATGGAGAATGACAAAGATGTTATGGACAAAATGACAAAGGGAATGTAAATGGTGCTGATAATGACTAAGATGGATACTGATTGTGGCACATAAGAGATCATAAGGTGTTAATGGCAGAACAGAGGTAAGCAGTGTGTCAAAGGGCAACTTGGAACAGGGAACAGATGGCATTAGTGGGGTGGGATGGGGGAAGCATAGAACATAGAACATTACAGCGCAGTACAGGCCCTTCGGCCCTCAATGTTGCGCCGACCTGTGAAACCACTCTAAAGCCCATCTACACTATTCCCTTATCCATATGTTTATCCAATGACCATTTAAATGCCCTTAATGTTGGCGAGTCCACTACTGTTGCAGGCAGGGCATTCCACGCCCTTACTACTCTCTGAGTGAAGAACCTACCTCGGACATCTGTCCTATATCTATCTCCCCTCAATTCAAAGCTATGTCCCCTCGTGCTAGCCATCACCATCCGAGGAAAAAGGCTCTCACTATCTACCCTATATATCCTTTGATCATCTTGTGTGCCTCAATTAAGTCACCTCTTAACCTTCTTCTCTCTAACGAAAACAGCCTTAAGTCTCTCAGCCTTTCCTTATAAAATCTTCCCTCCATACCAGGCAACATCCTGGTAAATTTGGGGCAGCAGGGTAGCATGGTGGTTAGCATAAATGCTTCACAGCTCCAGGGTCCCAGGTTCGATTCCCGGCTGGGTCACTGTCTGTGTGGAGTCTGCACGTCCTCCCCCTGTGTGCGTGGGTTTCCTCCGGGTGCTCCGGTTTCCTCCCACAGTCCAAAGATGTGCGGGTTAGGTGGATTGGCCATGCTAAATTGCCCGTAGTGTCCTAATAAAAGTAAGGTTAAGGGGGGGGTTGTTGGGTTACGGGTATAGGGTGGATACGTGGGTTTGAGTAGGGTGATCATGGCTCGGCACAACATTGAGGGCCGAAGGGCCTGTTCTGTGCTGTACTGTTCTATGTTCTATGTTCTAAATCTCCTCTGCACCCTTTCCAATGCTTCCACATCCTTCCTGTAATGCGGCGACCAGAACTGCACGCAATACTCCAAATGCGGCCGCACCAGAGTTTTGTACAGCTGCAACATGACCTCATGGCTCCGAAACTCAACCCCTCTACCAATAAAAGCTAACACACCATACACCTTCTTAACAACCCTATCAACTTGGGTGGCAACTTTCAGGGATCTCTGTACATGGACACCAAGATCTCTCTGCTCATCCACACTACCAAGAATCTTACCATTAGCCCAGTACTCTGCCTTCCTGTTACTCCTTCCAAAATGAATCACCTTACACTTTTCTGCATTAAACTCCATTTGCCACCTCTCAGCCCAGCTCTGCAGCTTATCTATGTCCCTCTGTAACCTGCAACATCCTTCCGCACTGTCCACAACTCCACCGACTTTAGTGTCATCTGCAAATTTACTCACCCATCCTTCTACGCCCTCCTCCAGGTCATTTAAAAAATGACAAACACAAGTGGCCCCAAAACAAATCCTTGTGGTACACCACGAGTAACTGAACTCTAGGCTGAACATTTTCCATCAACCACCACCCTCTGTCTTCTTACAGCTAGCCAATTTCTGATCCAAACTGCTAAATCACCCTGAATCCCATGCCTCCGTATTTTCTGTAATAGCGTACCGTGGGGAACCTTATCAAACACTTTACTGAAATCCATATACACCACATCAACTGCTTTATCCTTGTCCACCTGTTTGGTCACCTTCTCAAAGAACTCAATAAGGTTTGTGAGGCACGACCTACCCTTCACAAAACCGTGTTGACTATCCCTAATCAAATTATTCCTTTCTAGATGATTATAAATCCTATCTCTTATAAATCTTTCCAAGACTTTGCCCACAACAGAAGAAGGTTCACTGGTCTATAGTTACCGGGGTTGTCTCTACTCCCTTCTTGAACAAGGGGACGACATTTGCTATCCTCCAGTCTACTGGCACTATTCCTGTAGACAATGACGACATAAATATCAAAGCCAAAGGCTCGGCAATCTCTTCCCGAGCTTTCCAGAGAATCCTAGGATAAATCCCATCCGGCCCAGGGGACTTATCTATTTTCACACTTTCCAGAATTGCTAACACCTCCTCCTCATGAACCTCAAGCCCTTATAGTCTAGTAGCCTGTATCTCAGTATTCTCCTCGACAACATTGTGTTTTTCATGCGTGAATACTGATGAAAAATATTCATTTAGCACCTCTCCTATCTCCTCGGACTCCACGCACAACTTCCCACTACTGTCCTTGACTGGCCCTACTCTTACCCTAGTCATTCTTTTATTCCTGACATACTATAGAAAGCTTTAGGGTTATCCTTGATCCTACCTGCCAAAGACTTCTCATGTCCCCTCCTGGCTCTTCTTAGCTCTCTCTTAAGGTCCTTTCCAGCTAACTTGCATCTCTCGAGCACCCTAACTGAACCTTCACGTCTCAGCTTTACATAAGCCTCCTTCTTCCTCTTGACAAGTGATTCAACTGCTTTAGTAAACCACGGTTCCCTCGCTCGACCACTTCCTCCCTGTCTGACAGGTACATACTTATCAAGGACACACAGCAGCTGAACGAGCTCTACATTTCAATTGTGCCCATCCCCTGCAGTTTCCTTCCCCATCATATGCATCCTAAGTCCTGCCTCATCGCATCATAATTGCCTTTCCCCCAGCTATAACTTTTGCCCTGCTGTATATACCTATCCCTTTCCATCGCTAAAGTAAAAAATTCTGAATTGTGGTCACTATCACCAAGTGCTCACCTACCTCCAAATCTAGCACCTGTCCTGGTTCATTACCCAGTACCAAATCCAATGTGGCCTCGCCTCTTGTTGGCCTATCTACATACTGTGTCAGGAAACCCTCCTGCACACATTGGACAAAAGCCGACCCATCTAAAGTACTTGATCTATAGTGTATCCAATCAATATTTGGAAAGTTAAAGTCCCCCTGTCAACTCCTGTTACTTTCGCTCCTTTCCAGAATCATCTTTGCAATCCTTTCCATCGTTGGAACTTTTCGGAGGCCTATAGAAAACTCCCAACAGGGGAGTTTCTGTTTCTAACCTCAACCCATACTACCTCAGTAGATGAGTCCTCATCAAACATCCTTTCTGCCACCGTAATACTGTCCTTGACTAACAATGCCACCGCTCCCCCTCTTTTACCACCTTCCCTGAGCTGACTGAAATATCTAAACCCCGGAACCTGCAACAACCATTCCTGTCCCTGCTCTTGCCATGTCTCCAAAATGGCCACAACATCGAAGTCCCAGGTACCAACACATGCTGCAAGTCATGCTCCTAGCGTTGAAGTAGACACACTTTAAACGACCTTCCTGCCTGCCGGTACTCTCCTGCAACCTTGAAACCTTACTCATGACCTCACTACTCTCAACCTCCTGTATACTGGAGCTACAATTTAGGTTCCCAACCCCCTGCTGAATTAGTTTAAACCCTCCCGAAGAGCATTGGCGAATTTCCCCCCCAGGATATTGGTACCCCTCTGGTCCAGGTGTAGACCATCCCCTTTGTAGAGGTCCCACCTACCCCAGAATGAGCCCCAATTATCCAGGTATCTGAAATCCTCCCTCCCGCACCATCCCTGTAGCCACGTGTTCAACTGCTCTCTCTCACTATTCCGCGTCTCGCTAGCACGTGGCATGGGTAACAACCCAGAGATAATAACTCTGTTTGTTCTAGCTCTAGGTTTCCACCCTAGCTCCCTGAATTCCTGCCTTACATCCCTATCCCTTTTCCTACCGATGTGCCTATGTGGACCACGACTTGGGACTGCTCCCCCTCCCCCTTAAGGATCCTGAAAACACGATCCGAGACATCACGAACCCTGGCAGGGGAAGGGAGACAATGGTGACGGAAAAGCAGATCGATGGATGAAATGATAATGGCGAGAACTAATGGAAAGATTTTTGTGGTGGGTTCTTCTGGGAGTTTCTCACAGGCTCTGCCGGCGAGTTCCCCACCATTATCTAATGACACTTAGCCACTTTTTGGGGCCCTGTGGAGTTTCTGACTGTCATCACTAGGGAGCTGACCTCAGGGATTGGGCCACCATTTTGAAAGGGTGCCAGGGTGGCAATGCCAAGTTGCCAGCTGGGCAGTGCCATGGTGCCTGTATTCTATGAGGCGGAGGCGAGGAGACTGCCCTGCACTCAACCTGGCCACCTAGGGGCCTCAGATGGCCTGGGAGACCCCTCGATGCCGCTCCGCCTGGTCCACATTTGCGTGGACCTGTACTCCCTGGGGAGGCTACTAGACTCAGGGAGGCCAGTAGATAACCGATAAGCTCATCTAAGTTGCTTTAAACCCTACTTAGGCACGTGCTGTTTGATCAAGCCCATTTTGGTGGGGTTCTGATTCCGACATCTCATGAGATCTGGGTAGATCCCGCGAAGCATAAAGGCTGCCCGGAAGCCTGCAGGAGGCCTCTCTTGGGATCTACCAGCCGTGCCGTGCTCTCGCTCGAGAGCAATGCGGCCGGTAGATCGTGCCTAATAAAGTGATAGAAATAAAATGGGTGGGACGGCATGGTGGCACAGCGGTTAGCACTGCTGCCTCATGGCGCCAAGGACCCGGGTTCGATCCTGGCCCTGGGTCACTATCTGTGTTGGGTTTGCACAGTCTCCCCATGTCTGCGTGGGTCTCACCCCTACAACCCAAAAAGGTGTGCAAGGTCGGTGAATTGGCCACGATAAATTGCTCCTTTAGTGGAAAAAAACAATAATTGGGTGCTCTAAATTTTAAAAGAAAGAAATAAAATTGGTGACGATGAAGGAGAGAGTCATTTTTTTGCGAGGGTGGAGGACGTTTGTGGACGGTGTGGGAGGGGTCCGGCCAATCATGTACATATGTTCTAGTCTTGCCTGAATTTGGAAAAATTCTGGAGGTTGTTTTTCAGCACCATGTCGGCACTTCTGCATGTGAATTTGGAGCCCAGTTCCCTGGGGGCCATATTTGGGGTGTTAAATTTGCCGAAGCTGCAGATGGGAGCGGGGCCAGGTTTAGCCTTTACCTAGTTGATTGCTCGCAGGCAGATCCTGTCGGGGTGGAGGTTAGTCTCTCCGCCCTGTGCCTCAGTGTGGCTGGGGGATGGAGCTCCTGTACTTGAAGGGGGCAAGCGAGGGGTTCCACAAGAGATGGAATCTGTTTAAATTGGACTTCAGAGAGTTGGTTACTGTCAGCTGCTGAGGGGAACAGAGTGTAGCAGGGGCATAGTGGGGGAATGTGGGCTGCTTTTGCTATAAGTTTCTGGGGTGTTGAAGGATAGGGGTGTCTGTTTTTTTTGTTTTATTTTGTTGTGTTGTATATTTAAAATGTTAAAAATCAAATAAAAATATATTTTTTTTAAATGTGAAGGAGAGAGTTCATAGTCCGAAGTTGTTGAACCCAATATTAAGTCCAGAAGGCTGTAACGTGCCCAATCAGAAAATGAATTGCTGTTTCCGCAGTTTGTGTTGAGCTTCACTGGAAAATTGTAACAGAGCAAGGAGGGACAAGTGGTCATGAGAGCAGGGCAGTGAGTTGAAATGGCAAGGGACATGAAGGCCTGGGTCCTGCTGTGTGTTTTCAGTGCAGCTGGTGTAGCTAATGGGAGGGGCCAGGTCTTTCTGGAAAAAGGAGCTTCTTCCAGGACTCTAAGTTGACCAGAAGGTTTATAGCTTGGTTCAGCAAAAAAGTTTATCTTTCCAAGGACTCTGCACCAAGATAAGCAAGTAAAACCTGATTGCTAACTTTATACATAAGTGGTCTTTGAAATCATAGACTTTATAGAATTTACAGTGCAGAAGGAGGCCATTTGGCCCATCGTGTCTGCATCGGCTTTTGGAAAGAGCACCCTACTTAACCCTACACCTCCACCCTATCCCTGTAACCCTGCAACCCCATCGAACCTAAAGCAATTTGGCATGGCTAATCCACCTAACCTGCACATCTTTGGGCTGTGGGAGGACACCGGAGTACCCGGCGGAAACCTATGCACACACGGGGAGAATGTGCAGATTCCGCACAGACAGTGACCCAAGCGGGAATTGAACCTGGGACCCTGGCGCTGTTAAGCCATAGTGCTAACCACTATGTACCGTGTGGCCCAAATATATGGGTTTCCTTAATTGGAATTTTGAGGCAGGTTTCAGTATACAGGTTAAGATGTTTTAACTGTTAACTGTAAAGCTATTTCTTTGATCCTAATGTGCTTAATTCTGTGTTCAAATTAAAGTTTGTTGAAACATAAAAACTTGTCAGTGTTCCCACTCCTGTGGTGCAGTAATATTTCCTCACAGTTTTAACAAATGCAAATAGTTGGATTCTAGTCTGTGATTTTAACCAAAATTAGGGTTCTTGTCCGGACCTATAAAAGCCTCAAAATACTATCAATGTTTGATCCAACATGTTTATGAGATCGACTTTTTTCATTAATAAATAGTAACACACAAGCACTTTGGTTTGACCAACAAACATTTGAAAGCTATTCAAAAAGTACCTTCCACTCAATCCATAAAATCAGACATCAAAAGGTTGGTGAGAGGCAAACAGGTTTTTGGCACAGATAGATCAAATTAATAATTAATATGATACATTTGTCATCTATTCTTTCTTTAAAAATTGAAAATGTATTTTATTGTATTTGCTATTGTAATGCGCATGAAGCTCTTATAACTGGAATATCTAAGTCACTTTAAGGGTATATCTGTTGTAAAACAATATTGGTCTGGCCTGCCACTACTTTCATAAGAAGATATTTAGCGCTTTAAATCCTTTGAGTTTGACACCCCTCTTCTACAGGTTGCATGTTTGACATTGTGAATTTGCAAAACTTCCAATTAAGTTTTTAGGGCACATTATGCAAGCCTTTAGAACAACAGGGATCCCATAGAAGACAAAGGTGATTAAAGATTTTCCAGAACCCAGGAGCTACAGAGATTTTAAGGAATGGTCAACCTCATAAGTTCCTATCAAATTTGGCATAAACAGTGAGCCATTGAGACAGCTGTTGAGACATGGTCAGCAGTGATGCTGGAATGTGGGCAGGTAAAATGCTTTTGACACGATCAAAAATCTTCTAAGTTATCATGAAATCCTCACGCTCTACTCGCTCTACTTACAATCCAGAATTGCAGACCATAGTGACAGCAGATGCATCGTGTACAGGTCTGGGTGCTGTTTCTTTCTAGTTCAAAAATTGGTAAATCTGGACCAGTTAATGTGTCTCAAGATCACTCACAAATAGGAAGAAAAATGCTGCAATTGAGAAGGAAGCATTAAACAATAAGACCATAAGACATTGGAGTAAAATTAAGCCACTCGGCACATCGAGTCTGCTCCGCCATTCAGTCATGCCGGTCGGCGTTGGCATTTCTCAGGCCCGCAATGGGCAGAGTGGCCGCCCGTTTTTGGCCAGTCCCGCCGGCATATGTTACAACAGGCATTTACCGACGGGACCTGGCTCTGCGGGCAGCCTCCGGAATCCTCGGGTGGGGCCCCGGGTGGTGCCCCCATGGTGGCCTGACCCGCGATCGTAGCCCCCCGATCTGGGGGCGGGCCTGTGCCATGGGGGCACTCTTTTTCTCCGCGCCTACCGGTGTAACAGTCCGCGATGGCCGGCGTGGAGATGATCCCATCCATAGCATGCGCTGGGATGACGCCAGCACACGCTGGCGCTCCTGCACATGTGCCAACTCATGCCGGCCAAAGGAAGCCCTTCGGCGCCAGTTGGCGTGGCGCCAAGTACCTTCCGCACCGGCCTGGGTGGTGCAAACCACTCCAGTGCTGGCCTAGCCCCTGAAGGTGTGGTTCACGCCACTCCTCAGCACCGGGACCACCCGCCCCATCGGGTAGGGGAGAATCCCGCCCAAGATTCTCCAAAAAGGGCAGCATGGCGGCGCAGTGGTTAGCATTGCTGCTCCACGCGCCGAGGTCCCAGGTTCGATCCCGGCTCTGGATCACTGGCCGTGTGGAGTTTGCACATTCTCCCCATGTTTGTTTCATCCCGACAACATAAAGATGTGCAGAGTAGGTGGATTGTCCACACTAAATTGCCCCTTAATTGGAGAAAATTAATTGGGTACTCTAAATTTAAAAAACGATTCTCTAAAAAATTTATCACTTTGGGATAACAAAATGGCAAGCAAGAGCCCAACAGTCAGTCTGATGATCAGACATTCATTGTTCGATAGAATAACTAATCACGATTTGCCTTACAAGTGCAGTGCATAGCAAAATGTAGAGTTTACCACCTATCACCCTCCACTTTTTCATTGAGTCCATGGACGCAGTTGGGAATGGATGTATTTGAATTCAACGGCAAAGTATTTTTCGTCGTTGAATACTACTCCAGTTGGATTGAAGACATTGCACAGAATCATGGCAGAATCACTCATTCAATCACTGATGGAAAGGTATGCTACATTATGGGCATTGTGGTGTCAGATGATGGTCTGCAATTTACTAACAAATCATTCACATCGCTATCTCACCTCAATATCCCCAGGCTAATGGAAAAGTTCATTGAGGTCTATGAACCATTAAATAATTGGTGAAGAAGAATGAAGATCTTAACTTAGCCTTTCTTAGTTACAGACCTTCACCGCTACAAAGTGGGAAGAGGATTAAGGACAGAACTTCTGAAACTACAACCTAAAATTGACCCAGATGATCGTAACAGAGTTAAAAAGTGTGAGGTGCAATAGAGACACAGACAAGTTTGCAACTTCAACTTCAGGCACAGAGTTCGAGACTTATCAGCCCGTGAGAGAGTATGGATATGAGACCAACAGGAAGACAATACAATAATAGAGCTCTACAATTGAGATTTTATAGGATTGAGACAGACCAGGGACATATAAGGAGAAACTGCAGTGCCTTAATATCTTTGGAAAGAAAGCCAGTTGAAACTTGGACTTACTATTCAGATCCAGAAGGAGGCTAGGACAAGAAATATGACAAAGTTCTAGAACCACTCAGGAGAAGGACACTCCTCTTGAATGAAGAGAAAGGTACAGAATGTCCTCAATCTTAGAAAGAAATCGGGACAAGATCGGGACAATTAGTCAAGGAACCTCAGACAATAACCCTGTGAAGTCTTTGACTGAGAGCGGAGATGTAGGAGGAGGTAAACAATCGGGATAAAGACTTGGGAGTTGAAGAGTAAAGGGTTAGCATCATAAGCAGCTGATGCTGATATAACTATGATATAATAACACATGACCAAGTCACAGAGATCTGGAGGTAGGACAGTCCAATCTTGAACAGAGTTCCTAAGATGTACATACAGCTGGAAGTTAATAATGATGGCTTTAACAAACTACAGTCTTGAGTAGCTTAAGGAAAGTAGTCACACTTCAAAGAAACCCAGCTAAACCCTGAAAACACAATGAAACAGGAAGCCTTTAAAGACAGAAACTGAACAGCGGTTTGTGCCTAAGTTAGAAACTCGTGCTTATTGTTGTCATGTGAGAGTACCTTTATGAAATGGGTATTTATTACTGCAGTGATGTCAGAGAGAGGGTGGAGCTAGGCTGTCTGTCGGTTTTTTACTTTTGTTTTAGGCTGTTTGCTGCAGGGTGTGTTTTAGTTTCATTTTCAGAGCTGGATAGCTGCAGTCACAGCCAGAAGGTGTATTAGCATCACTATCTGTAACCTAAAGACTGTAAATCGATCCTTTGGTGATTTAAAATAATAACTGCTCACAGTAGTGACTTTAACATGATGTGCTTCTGTTTAAAGGTTTTTTTTAAGTTTTCTGGATGTTAAAAGGACAGCTTATGGATTACTTAATGTTGTATTCTTTGGGGGTTTTAATTGAATTAATGGTTGCTAAGATGCTCACTGTATATTTAAACAGGTTAACTTGAGTTCATAGAATAAACATTGTTTTGCTTTAAAAAATACTTTTCCATTTCTGCTATACCACACCTGTACAGTGGGCCGTTTGCTCCCCCTACTACAATCTAGTAAAAGCTGTGGGTCAGGTGAACTCCATGATACACTTTGGGGTTCTCGAAACACTGGCCCATAACAAATTGGTGGCTCGAGGGGGATAAAAGACTATCTATTGGATTGGCTTTGTGAACATAAAGACAGTGAGGGGTGAGCATTTTGTGGTTGCTTTTCAGGTGGGGTATTTTAGTTTAAGTAGGGAGTGTGTTGTGGACAATGGCTCTTTCAGAGGCTCTGAAATTTTTTGGGGTGGAGACGGTTACACACAGTACCTTACGTACGAGACTAAAAGCAGACTGTTAGATTTGGCAAAAGCATTGCAGTTGGCATTACCTGACAAAATGCAAAAAGGTGAGGTAATAATGGCGATGGCTAAGCATTTAAAGTTGCCTGAGATACAGTTTGACTCATTGGAAATAGCAAAACTTCAGTTACAAATTAAACAAATGGAACATGAAAAAGCATTAAAGCAGCTTGAATACGAAAGAAAGAGAGAGGAAAAAGAAAGAAAATGAGAGAGAGACAAAATAGAGAGAGAAGAAAGGAAAACAGAAGGAAAAGCCCTCGCAGAACAAAAAGAAAAAGAAAGGGAGATACAGATCAGGGAAAAAGATAAAGAGCGAGAGTTTGAACTTCAGAAAATGGAACATGACAAGTCAGTTAAAATTGGCAGGCGTAAAGGGAAACGTAGTTGGTGGATAGTGATGAGGATAGTGAGAAAGAGCGTCATAATCGAAGGCATGGTTGGAATCTATTTCAATATGTCCAAGCATTGCTAAGGTTTGATGAGAAGGAGGTAGAAGCCTTTTTCGTTTCATTTGAGAAGGTAGCTAAACAAATGAAATGGCCACAGGATATGTGGGTATTACTGATTCAAACAAAGCTGGTAGGTAGGGCTAGTGAAGTGTTTGCATCACTACTGGAGGAGGTATCTGAGACATGGCAGGTGAAAAAATTCATCTTGGGTGCATATGAACGAAGCCTACAGACAAAGGTTTACAAATTTAAAGAAAGAATTTGGTCAAACATACATGGAGTTTGAAAGGATCAAACAGAGTACTTTTGATAAGTAGATAAGGGGTTTGAGAATAGACCAAACCTATGAAGCTTTCAGAGAAATTATACTTTTGGAGGAGTTTAAACATTCAATTCCTGATGTAATGAGAACTCATGTGAAAGAGCACAGGGTTAATACTGCGAGATTAGCAGCAGAAATGGCAGATGATTATGAATTAGTTCATAAATCAAAGCTTGGTTTCCGGCATCAGTTTCAGCCTGTGAGTGACAGAAACTGTGGACATGAGAAATACTCAAGTGGTAAAGGTAAAGGTGATCTGATGGGAGATAATAAGGAGAGTGTACCTCAGATTAAAAAAGAAATTCAGGAGGGTGGAAAAGAAATGAAAAATATCAAATGTTTTCACTGTAATAAAATAGGCCATGCAAAGTCACAGTGTTGGTGGCTGAAGAAAAGCACTGGGAAGGCTGATGTGGTAAAACAGGATAAGACAGTGGGTTTTGTTAAAGTGGTAAAGGAAAGCCCAAGTGAAGCGAAGGAGGTGTAAAAGATTGTACAGTCTGATCAAGTGGTGATTGATAAGAAGGTGCCAGATCTCTTTAAGGAATTTACTTGTGTGGGTAATGTTTACTCATGTGTATAAGGAGGAGCAAATAAATAAGTCACAATTTTAAGAGATACGGGAGCTTGTCAATCTTTAATGGTAAGAGATGAGTAGTTATGTAGTTTGGGAAGAATGTTGGCAGAAAAGGTGACAATATGTGGAATTCAGGGTGGGAGGAGTAGTGTTTGTTCCATTATATAAGGTAAGGTTGGAAAGTCCAGTGAAGAGTGGTGATGTGGTACTAGGAGTAATAGAGAAACTATCTTGTCCAGGAATACAGTTTATCTTGGGTAATGATATAGCTGGATCACAGGTGGGAGTGATGCCTACTGTGGTTGATAAGCCAGTGGAAAATCAGAAAACTGAAGTGTTGAAGGACGAATATCCTGGGATTTGTCCGGATTATGTAGTAACATGGTCGCAAAGTCACAGGTTAAGACAAGAGGAGAAATCAAAAAGTGAAGATGAAGTTGAAGTGCAATTATCAGAAATGATTTTTGATTAGATGCTTGAAAAAGAGCAAGAACAGGTAGAGGATGAGGCGAATATATTTAGTTCAGGAAAATTGGCAGAGTTACAACAAAAAGATATAGAAATAAAACGGATGTATCAGAAAGCAAGGAAGAGGAATACTCTGTACACCAGAGTGTTATACCTTAAAGGTGATGTCTTGATGAGAAAATGGAGGCAGATGAAAAGTGGGCAGAAGTTCATCAAGTAATATTGCCGGTAGGGTATAGAAAGGAGGTGTTGCGAGTTGCACATGAGGTACCAGTGGGAGGTCCTTTGGGAATAAGGAAAACTCAAGCTAAAATCCAGAAACATTTTATTGGCCTGGACTACATAAAGATGTAGTTACATTTTGTCAATCATGTCACACATGTCAAGTGATGGGGAAACCTCAAGCAGTGATAAAACCAGCGCCCTTAATACCCATTCCAGCATTTGAGGAACCTTTTACAAGGGTGCTAATTGTTTGCGTAGGACCGCTTCCTAAAACGAAAAGTGGGAATCAATATCTTTTGACTATAATGGATGTGTCTACTAGATTTCCAAAGGCCATTCCAGTACGTAATATTACAGCTAACAAGATTGTGGAGGAGTTACTTATATTCTTTACTAGATACAGACTACCCACAGAAATACAATCGGATCATGGATCAAATTTTACCTCAAGGTTATTCAAAGAAGTTATGGATAAAACAATCTAAATCAACTGTGCGCCATCCAGAATCGCAGGGAGCATTAGAAAGGTGGCATCAGACATTAAAGACAATGTAGAGGGCTTATTGTCAAGATTATCCAGAGGACTTGGATAAAGAAATTCCATTCGTACTGTTTGCAATTAGGGATGCACCAATGAGTCAACCAAATTTAGTCCTTTTGAACTAATTTTTGGTCCTATGGTAAGAGGACCACTTAAATTGATTAAGGAAAAATTGGTGAGTGAGAAATCAAAATTTACATTATTGGATTACATTTCAAATTTTAGGGAATGATTAAATAGAGCAGGTGAATTGGCTGGACAACATTTAAAAGTTGCACAAAATGTGATGAAACGGACAAGAAATCCAAAGTTTCTACTTTTGCCAGTGGAGATAAAGTTTTAGTGTTATTACCAGTGGCAGGTGAACCTTTAAAAGCAAGGTTTTTTGGACCTTATCAGATTGAAAGGAAATTAAATGAGGTCAATTATGTAGTTAAAAACACCAGATAGAAGGAAGACTCGCCGCGTGTGTCATGTGAATACGCTTACAAGGTACTTTGAAAGGAAAGGAGAGAAAAAAGAGGAGGTTTTAATGATTCTAACTCAGAGTGTTGAACCAAATCCAGATGACTGTGAATTTGACATACCTCGAATTAAATTGGAAAATGAGGATGTTCTTATAAATTGGGATAAATTGTTGAGTTACCTTCCAGAGGAAAAACAGACTGACCTGAAAGAGTTATTGATATCACGTGTGCAAGTTTGTAGAGATAAATTGGGAAGTACTAAAATGGCTATACATGATATAGATGTGGGAAATGCTGTTCCAATCAAACGACATCCATATAGACTTAACCCTTTAAAATTGGCACAGTTTAACAAAGAAATTGAGAGTATGCTTAAAAATGGCATAATTCAAGTGGGAAAGGGAAAATGCTGGAAAATCTCAGCAAGTCTGGCAGCATCTGTAGGGAGAGAAAAGAGCTAATGTTGCGAGTCCGATGACTCTTTGTCAAAGCAGCTTTGACAAAGAGTCATTGGACTCAAAACGTTAGCTCTTTTCTCTCCCTACAGATGCTGCCAGACTTGCTGAGATTTTCCAGCATTTTCCCTTTCGTTTCAGATTCCAGCATCCGCAGTAATTTGCTTTTATAATTCAAGTGGGTTTCAGCCAATGGAGCTCACCCATACTGATGGTACCAAAACCAGGTGATTGTGTGTGGACTATAGAAAGGTTAATGCAGTTAAAAGAATGGACTCTTATTCAATCCCATGTTTGGAGGAATGCATTTAGAAAGTGGGGCAATCAGCTTTTATTTCTAAACTGGATTTACTTAACGGTTACTGGCAGGTACCTTTATCCGAATGGGCGAAGGAGATTTCAGCTTTTGTGACTCCAGATATTATATACCAATTCAAAGTTATGCTATTTGGCATGAAAAACGCTCCAGCCACATTTCAACGGTTAACTAACCAGTTTGTTTCGGGCTTACCCAATCGTGCGGTGTACATCGACGATCTGGTAATTTTCAGCCAGACATGGACAGAATATTTAAAACATCTGATGGAGTTATTCGATCGACTTCAGGAGGCGGGTTTGGTGATAAACCTAGCCAAAAGTGAATCTGGAAAAGCCAAAGTCACTTTCCTTGGCCATAAAATCGGACAGGTTCAAATTGTCACACAGGATGTGAAACCAACAGTTATTGAGGAGTTTCGATACCCTCATGAAAAAGGGAAATAATGTGATTTCTTGGCATGAGTGGATTTGATCGAACATTTGTGAAAACCTTTTGGAGCATGGTTGTTCCACTAATGGACTTCCTGAGGAAACGTCGAAAATTTCAGTGGACAGCGGACTTTCAACAAGCTGTGATAAGCAATTCTCCTGTGTTGGAGAATTACAAAGGACTCTGTGATCAGATTGAACTGAAGTATCTGACTTTAAAGAGAAATGCTGAGGCGTAGAAAAATGGATGGATCGTGCAGAGATCTTCTTGTTCAAAGAGACTGTCAATCAAGAAGGATTTCAGTTGGAGGCAGAAAGAAAAATGGACTATATGATTATACCTGTTTGCGCGTGTTTTTTTTTAAAATAATAAAGTATATTTCCTATATGCATTTCTTCAAGGATGGTGAAAAGGTGAAAAATTAAATCATCTTGACGTTGATGGTTTATTTTTTTTTCTTGGGGGGAGGTGTCATGTGAGAGCACCTTTAAGAAATGGGTGTTTATAAATGGGTATGTATATAAATATCTGTAGTGAGAGTACTTTTAAGAAGTCGATGTTTATTACTGTAGTGATGTCAGAGAAGGGGTGGAGTTTGGCTGTCTGTCAGCTTTTTACTTTTGTTTTAGGCTGTTTGCTGCAGGGTGTGTTTTAGTTTCATTTTCAGAGCTGGATAACTGCAGTCATAGCCAGAAGCTGTATTAGAGTCTCCCTCTGTAATCTAAAGACTTTACGTCGATCCTTTGGTGATATAAAACTAATAACTGCTCGCAGTAGTGATTTAACCTGATGTGCTTCTGTTTAAAAGTTTTTTTAAGTCTTCTGGATGTTAAAAGGACAGCTTACGGATTACTTAGTATTGTTTTCTTTAGGTGTTGTATTTGAATTAATGGTTGCTGAGATTTTCACTGTATGTTTTAAAAAGGTTAACTTGAGTTCATAGAATAAACATTGTTTTTTTTTTTAAAATACTTTTCCATTTCTGCTATACCACACCTGTAGAGTGGACTGTGTGCTCCCCATACCACAATCTAGTAAAAGTTGTGGGTCAGATGACCTCCATGATACACTTTGGGGTTCTCTAAACCCTGGCCCATAACATTGTACTTCCTCTGAGCATGCACTTTCACTGCTTGACAGGTAATGTTCAACTTCTTGGAAGTGTTATGAACAGGGGAAGATATGGGACAATTGCTTCTTGTTTCCCACCTCTTGACTCACTGTAACAAGAGATATTTTTGAGAAGGAGTATTTTAACCCCTTGAGGTTCAGGTTTTTTAACTTAAAATCTAAAGAAAGGATAAATGTTTAACAACACCCAAAAATATATGCGACCAACCCCACTCTTCGGTCCCAAGCATACAAACACACAGAAACACAAAGAGATAATTGAAATCATCAGAAATGAAATGAAAATCGCTTATTGTCAAGAGTAGGCTTCAATGAAGTTACTGTGAAAAGCCCCTAGTCACCACATTCCGGCGTCCGGGGAGGCTGGTACGGGAATCAAACCGTGCTGCTGGCCTGCTTGGTCTGCTTTAAAAGCCAGCGATTTAGCCCAGTGAGCTAAACCAGCCCCTGTGGGTTTTCATTAAAATGTTATGCCACTCAACTCTTCTGTTCTCCTAGGGCCTTGAACATTTTGAGGAACATGTTGCTCAGCAGATTTGCGGTTCCTGGCTTGCTCCCAGCCTTCCCACTGCATGCAGGTCTGTTTAGATAATATCCGGCCCACAATGTCCGTTTTATATTCCAGCAGTAGGTTGAAATTGATCCCTGCTGTGTTTTGGATGAGATCTTCAGCCAAGACCTCATCTGCCTGTTTAATTAGATGTCAAAAACACAATTGCACTATTCAAAAAACAAACAAGTTCTCTTGATATCCAGACAAATATTCCATCCTCAATCAACACTGCTTTTGTTTTAAACAGATTAACTGATCCTCCATCTCATTTGCTTTGATGGGATATTGATGTATCCAGATTGCCATGTTTATGTACAACTCTAACAGTGTATTTTATTTCTCTTATTTATTTGTTTTGGGATGGGCAATTAATGCTGGCCTTGTCATTGATTCTTACACGAATGAATTTAAAAAAACAGTACCTCATATAGCCAAGCTTCAAAAGAATAGACTTCTGTATGGTTTTATTTTAAACAAAGCGAGATGAAGTTTAACGTTCGAGCATTTATTCAGCACACAAAGATCCCGTCATCCATATTTTGAGCTTCACGAGCTTTGTCTCTCACCAATGGGGTGGGCTTCATTTTACTGCATTATCAACAGCAGTATTTTTAGTCGTTCTATAGATATTGCTCAGTTCATATAATAGTCAGTCTATTGATCTCATGTAATAGTGTCACGAACCACGCTGATCTTATCTGTGAGTGTATCCCAGCTTGGGACACCAGGTCATGGGAGTGTATAGTTTTGTTTTTAGAATGGTGCGAGGCTTCAAGTGAAACCCCTGTCAGAATAAGCAGCCTAGTTGTTGTGTGGCAATTATTAAAGACTATTTATTAAATTAAAGAAAAGACAAATACATATGAACAGGACTATACTGCATGAAGAAAATTACTAAGCGCACGTGCAGTTTATGTAGAACGTACCACTTGTTACAAATTATATCTCTGATTCCTGAACTCCTTAAGACCTCCCTCTCTCCAAACAATATCCAAACTAAATAAATCTACAAGTCAAGTCCAGATTATAATTATCTCATAATACAGGGTTGATGATCAAGTCTGAGAAACGTCTTTCCTGGTCCAGCGAAGATATTTAAACTGCCTTTGCAAAGGTTTCTGCACTGCCTTGGCTCTAAGACTTACAGGCTGTTAGATATAAAACTGGTCCTCTCGGCTGTTAGATGTAAAAAAAGCCTCCAGTCTGCTGGTTGTAAACTGGCCTTCTCAACTGTTAAGTGTACACTGGCCTGTCTTGCTTCTGAGGGTGATGGCAATTAACCCATTGTTTCTCTTTGAATCTGCATTCTGTGTATTTGGCTGTCTGCCCTTTTCACATTCCTTGACCCGAGAAATTAACATGTTTTCCTCAATGATCTCCCAATCGTCTAGATAAACTGATCCACTATTAAATATCCACACCTGATTCTATGTAGAGCTTTCCAATCTTGTTACTGGAAAAGATGCATCTCACCCCGCATTTTGACTGTTGGCTACTGCTGTCACTGGGCAGATTTCTATCTGTTGCTGGGCAGATTGCATCCTATTATGTCTTGTCAGATTCATGTTGCTGCTGTCACTAAGCAAATAAATAATAAATAGTTTCAATACTATAACTTCTCTACTGATAGCATAGAATTCTTGATATTGATTAGTTTAACAGAATAGTGTTTTCCAAAATTCCCTAGATCATTCCACAATTTCCAGTTCCTTCCAAAATTCCCTAGATCCTGAAGAGGCAAATTGGAAAATCATAAATGTAACACCTCTGTTCAGGAAAGGAGAGAGACAGAAAGCAAATTGCAAAAGACTATTTGGCCTCACATCTGTCATTGTGAAAACACTAAAATCCACTATGAGAGAGCTGGACAGTTAGAAAATTATAATGTTATCAGGCAGAGTCAATTCAGTGATCACAGACAACCCTGAGGCAAGTGGGTAAAGAGAAACTAGTTTGTTTTGCAAAATAATAATATGTATAATACACTTCTGATCCCAGCCAGATCCGTGGTGTCAATTCCAAGTCTGGCCGCCTTTTATATCAATGCCGATGACCTTGTCCATGGGCTCTCCGCCCCTGTCCATGGGCTCCCCGCCCCTCAGCAGGGGAGCTCATACTCAATGAGGCTCACTAGTGAGACTAATGGCTCTAACTCCGTAGGTCTTATACAGGTTACAACATCTCTCCCCCCCCCCCCCCCCACCAAGTCCGAAGGCAGTTCCGATGACGGTGGAGTAGGAGGATGTCTGCGTCTTTTTTCTCATGGCTGCACCTCTTGTGTCTGCTGGTGGGACCATGTTGTGTATACCTGGATGGGGAATGCTGTTTCTGCACTGAACGCAGCGGTGAAGGTACAGTTGGAGGCTGCTGAACAGCTTGTTCCCTGTCCGAAAATTCCATATCAATGACCTCTCTCATCTAACTACCCTATCCCACTTCGGGCAATGCTATTTAATTCTGAAAAGTCGGAATCATTGGCTGCTCCCGAGGAGTTCTGTATACCGTTGGTTCCCTTATCCTGATATGATCGACGTGCTTTTTCATGTCGCGGCCCCTGTGCCTGAACCTGGTAGAATACGGGTCCTGTATGGCGAAGAGCTGTTCCTAGGATCCGCTGGGTGCCAGAAGTTCCTAATGTAGACTGCATTGTCTGGCACAAACAGTCTGGTCCACTTATGTCATTCTGGGCAATGCCCATGCTGCTCTTGGCTGCGGCGTACTTTCCCGCCAATATCTGGAAACGCGAGACTGAAACGGGTCCAAATTTGCCAGCCCGTTAACAATTCTGCCAGTGCCACCATGGGCACAGCATGTGGCGTGGTTCGGCAGCAGAACATGGATCTGACCAGCCGAGTGTCCATTGATCTTGACGTTTGCTTCTTCAGTCCTCTCTTAAATGTTTGCACCACTCTTTCTGCGAGTCCATTAGAAGCCGAGTGATACAGGGCTGTACAGGTGTGCGGCATCCTGTTTGCCTTCATAAATCCAGTAAATTCCTGGCTGGTAAAGGGCACCCCATTGTCGGTGACAAACACCCCTGGGATACCATGCTTGTTGACTGAGAACCGTAATTTTCAATGGTCGCCTTTGAGGTAGTCGACAATAGTCAGTAACCATTTCGAATGGGTATCTACTAAAATCAAGAACAGTAAGAAGTCTTACAACACCAGGTTAAAGTCCAACATGTTTGCTTCAAACACTAGCTTTCGGAGCACTGCTCCTTCCTCAGGTGAGGAGGAGTGCTCCGAAAGCAAGTGCTTGAAACAAACATGTTGGACTTTAACCTGGTGTTGTAAGACTTCTTACTGTGCTAACCCCAGTCCAACGCCGGCATCTCCACATCATAAAATCAAGAACATAGATTCTAGGAAAGGACCGGCAAAGTTTTTTTAAAATTTAGAGTACCTAATTATTATTTTTTCCAATTAAGGGGCAATTTAGTGTGGCCAATCCACCTAGCCTGCACATCTTTGCGTTATGGGGCCGAAACCCCTCCAAACACGGGGAGGATGTGCAAACTACACACGGACAGCGACCCAGAGCCGGGATCGAACCTGGGACCTAGGCACCGTGAGGCAGCAGAGCTAACCACTGCGCCACCATGCTGCCCTTGGACTGGCAAAGTCTGCATATAGCAAGACCACCCCATCCACTGGCAAGGATGAAGCGGTGCATGTCTGTTACTCCTGAAAAACCCTGCACTGTTGGGCCATCCTTTGTATCAATGCATCCAGGACCTGCCGCCAGCCATGGCGGCAGGTGAGCATCTTCATTTTCAATACCCCTAGGTGTCAGTTATGCAGGTCCTGCAAGATAGAGTCTTGGCCCTTGTATGGGTCAACGGCATGCATACCCCACAGAAGACTGCCATCTTCAACATTGAATTCGGATATTTTGGTTGAAAATGCCTGTAACTCCTTGGGTAGCTTTTGATGCTACCCACTGTACAGTACTATGTGGCAGAGTTTAGGCAGTGTAGGATCCGTCTGCGTGCACTCCCATATCTGGGATGCCGTAACCAGCAGTGTGTCCATAAAATTCACCAAGGCTACTACTTCATTGGACTTGGGAGGAGATGGAAGGTGCATTGGCAGTGGAAATCTGCTTAATGCATTTGTGTTCATGATTAGGGTACCTGATCGATGTTCAAACTAATACTCATATGCCACCAGTGAAAAGACCCATATCTGTATCCTAGCAGAGGCGATGGGTGGGAGTGCTTTGTCCTCTTTGAAAAGTCCCAGCAATGGCTTGTGGTTCATAAGGATCGTGAACTGACGTCCATAACCATACTGGTGAAATTTTTTTACGGCAAATTTGACGGCCAACTCCTTTTTCTCATCCTGGGCAAAGTTGCGCTCTGCTGCGGCCAACATCCTGGAGGCAAATGTGACCAACCTCTCTCCGTCCATGCGGTGTAACAACTCAGCGCCAATGCCGTATAGTGAGGCATCACATGTGACTATGAGTGGTTTGTAATGCCAAGCAAGCTTGATGACGTCAACTGCTTTTTGACTTGAATAAACGTTCTTCCTGTTCGGCTCTCCACGCCCACTCCTGTTTTTCTTTAAGAAGAGGTGTCGGGGGAGCCAACATAGTTGTGAGACCGGGGATGAACTTTCTATAGTAGTATACTAACCCTTGATGTAGGAGCTTGTTGGATAGCCCACGCTTTCTCTGCAACAGAGTGCAGACCCTCCCGGTCTACACGGCAGCTGAGATAAACTACCTCCTTCACGGAGAACACACATTTCTGTCTTTTTCGGTGAATGTCCACCTCCGAGAAGCAGAGAAGCAGCGGAGTATCTTGTCCAAATTTCTCAAGTGTTCTTGTGCTGACATCCCAGTGACCAAAACTTTGTCGAGATAAACTGTCACGTATGACAATCCACTCAACATATTCTCCATGACCCTCTGAAATATTACATAAGCTAAAGGGCAGCCTAGTATATCCATAAAGACCCCTGCGGTCATTGATAGTGACATATGAAATGAAATATTGCTATGATTCAGGGTCCATTTCAAGCTGTAGGTTTGCATCGATCATGTCTAGTTTTGTGAATGAATGACCACCAGCCAGTTTTACATATAAGTATTCGATATGGGGCATTGGGTATCTGTTCAGCTGGAAGCCTTATTTACTGCCAGCTTGTAGTCACCACAAAATTAACTGCTTCATCTGGTTTATTCACAGGAACCACTGGTGCCGCCCAATCGTGAATCGTACCAGCTTGAAAATTCCGAGGCCCTCTAACTGGCTCAATTCAGCCTTGACATTTGCCAATGGCACATAAGGAACCAGGTGGGCCCTAATATGCTGTGGCTGTTGTTTGGATCCACCTGTATCTTTCCCATGGCCCCTTAATTTTTCCTATTACTGGCTGGAATAGGAAGTACCTCAGGGTACTCCCTCAACAGCTTGTGGAGGCCTGCAGTTCCCATCTGAAAATTTGGTGTCAATTCAGGTGGAGGCGCTGCAACCAATTGCAGCCTAATAGGCTGGGGCCGTGTCCCTTCGTTTGGGAGTCTTACCAACTGCTGCCCATAAATCACTGGGGTTACCATGGTCCCCACAATGGTGAGTGGTTCACCCGTATATGTTGCTAACCTCGCTTCTGTGTCTTGGACATTCAGTTCTTGTATCAAAATTTTTATTTTATCAAACGTTTGCCTTCCATGACTGAAACCGCGGCTCCCGTATCCAGTTCTATCTCCAAAGTGTGACCGTTGATTCGTACAGTGATCATAATGGGAGCCCCTCTGGATTCTCTGATGCAATTTATTTGCATACATTCCTAATTCTTTTGGTCTATGGGATCTAGGATGGTGCCTGCCTCTGTGCGGCCGGCGGGGTTATTACCTACATTAAGCTTTGCGTCACCCTGCGGTTTCTACGTCTGTATGCCCCCATTATTGGGGGCATACAGCACAATATAAATTATGCAATGGCACCCATTATTTATTTTCTTATATTTTCCCCTGAATATTTACAACTGCAGTGCAATGGATTCGAAGCAAAGCAAATGTACAAACAGATCAACCTGTAGATATATGAATTCCATAATCGCATCAGGTTGCAGAAATGAGAAAGTATCATCAGGGTAATGAGTATCTACTGCAAAAGCAGCAGCTTCATTTCTGCTACCAGGCAATCCACATAATGTTGTTGATGATTAATCTTGGAAAAATATTGTTAATATTCAAATCACCAGGACAACTGTAATGTTTGATTGTGATACTGACTATAAATTCTGTCAGCAGAAAAATCTCCTTCATAATCGTACTGCTTCAACAAGTTGTTTTGTATTAGATTATCCTACTTCAAAGGCCCCATTTGCTGCCAAGTTCAATTCATTAGTACTCCATCAGAAGCAGATACTTTAGTTCTTCCAGAAGCAATTATTTTCTCAATTCAGAATGACTGCCAGAACTTCAGCAGAGCACACAATGCTGTAACTTGGTGGAGGCCATCTATTTTCTACTCTTAAACGAATGCATTAGCTTGCTGCCACCTTTCCCTGACTCCAACATGCATACAGAAATAGTCATGCAGGTGAGGAGTGTGGACCCAATTCTGAGACTTCCACCAAAAGCAATTTATCCTAATTGACAGATAGGGGGCAGGATTCTCTGTCAGTCGACACCAGAATAGGGAAATGCGATTGGGCGGAGAATCGGTTCTGACGCCAAAATTGCGGTAGGCGCCGATTTGGCGACAAATCATGATTCTACGTCACCTCGACAGATGCACACTCACTGACCACCCACCCTGGCCCCTGGTTCTTCACCGACGAGACCAGGGGTGCGGGATGGGGGGGAGGGACATGCAGGGGTGGATCCCGAGTACCAACTGAGACCACCATGTAGCCCGGTGGAAATGGTTGTGCACGGGGGTACGCACCATGCTATAATGCCAGCCTTTTGCACCCTGTAGAGAATGGATATTGGAATGAAGGCCTTCCTGCTCGTCGCCACAGCCCTGGGGATGCACTGCAGCTGTTTGAGCCGACATGCCGTGGAGGACTCCGGCTGAGCAGAAAGACAGTGGGACATGTTTGCCAGATGATGGGGAAATGGGTGAGGACATCCTCACCCCGGTGGCCATTAAGGTGATGGTTGCCCTGAACCTTTACGCAACGGGGTCCTTCCTGGCGCCGATTGGGAACCTGTCCGGGATCTCACAGACCTTTGTGCACAAGTGTATCTGCGCAGTCACGGAGGCCCTATTTGCCCAGGCGGCTCAATATACCATTTTAATGTGGACCGAGCCTAACAGGATGCTCGGGCAAGTGGGTTCACCGCCGCCAACAGGATGCCTCGGGTCCAGGGGGTGATCAACGGGATGCATGTCACCCTACGGGTACCTGCGGATAACAGGCCGCTCTACACCAACCGAAAGGGATTAGACTGGATGAACGTGCAGCCGATATGTGACCATCAGATGCGCATCATGCACGTCTGTGCCCGTTACCTGGGCAGTGTGCACGACGCCTTCATCCTCGTACGCGTTTTGGATTTTCGCATGTTCGAGGTCCCCCCCACCTCGGCTGGGGGTTTGGCTACTGGGCGACAGGGGGTATCCACTGTGGTCGTGGGTGATGATGCCTATCCCAAGGCCATAGACTGACGCGGTGACCCATTAAAACAAAGCCCATGCAGTAACCAGGGCATGATCGAGCGGTGTGTCGACCTCCTGAAGATGCGGTTCAGGTGCCTGGACTGCTCTCGAGGTGCCCTCCAGTATGTTGCTGAGAGGGTCACCCACATTGTGGCAGCCTGCTGCATCCTCCACAACAGCTCTCTGTAGAGGGTGATGTGATGGAGGAGGAGGAGGAACGGCAGGCCTTGTAAGATGAGGAGGATGTGGGGGAGGGTGGGCAGAACATGGGGTGCAGGCAGGTACGGGAGGCCGCATGATGTGTATGCCAGGGCCATGCGCACGGGACACTCTGATTGGCTCCAGGTTCACCAACGGTGGTGGGGACTGGCCAGGGCATGGACATTGCTTCCCAAACCCACAGTCCCTCACCCCCACTGCAACCCCCCCCCCCACCCCCCACCCCGCCAACCCCCCTTGCCTGCACCCCCTCCGTGATGCATGCCTGCCATATGACGGGGTAGGGGCCCTGGGTTGGCAGTGACATTGGGTCTGATCCATGGGATGGAGGATGGCAATAACCCGCTTTACAATGAGCTCTGGTGCTCGTATGATAATGTCCTACTTTTGCCCACGGTAGCACTTTGCACCATCCACCTGAGTGATCCCTACATGCGATCCATCACACGGTCCCATTTGATCCTTGAGGTGGCGGTGGTAGGGATGGTCGGGGGTGGCAGGGTGCCCAGGCCATCCACAGGTCTGCCCATTCCCCCCACTCCCCCCCCTCTCCCCCCGACCATCCCAGACCAGCCCATCCGTCACACCCATCAGACAGAGCACCGAGGTAGTTTGTAAAGGTGGCAACAGGTGTATAATGTGAACGAATATATATAGATTTGTGGCTGCCTCCTAGAACTAAACTGTGCCCTGCACCTGTGCCAACTTAACTGGTGTCTAGCTTCCTGGCCTTACAGGCCCGAACACTATATCTGGGTGGATCCGTAGCTGGTACAGCAGGAGTGGGGGTGGCCTTCTGTGATTCCTGCCCTGCAACCTTGGTCCTCTTGGCGGGCATCTTCTGGGATGACCGGGCCTGGATGGGATCAGCTGCTGCTTGGGTGTCCTGGGTAGCATGGTGCTGTCCCGTTTTTCCCGCTGACCACCAGATGCACCAGGGACAGGAGGGGGGGTGGGGGATCTGATATGCTGCACTGTCCTGGCACCTCCCCTTTGGGAGTCACTGGCATGGGCTCCATCATCCCCTCCTCCTTTAGGGTGCCCAGTGATCCCTGGGCTACTCCATGGGATGGGGGTGCGGAGGGGTGCTATCCACTGTGCTCCCTGCCACCTGGCACTGCCAGTTCAAACTCGACCAGGGTCCGCACGCTCACCGCCATGGAACACAGGGAGTGGACCATCTCCGTCTGGGACTGCGCCACATCACAGTCCGACTGTGCCACCACCTTCTGAGTTTGTGTCACATCAGCCAGTGAGTGCGCCATCTCCCTCTGGGACCGATCCACCTCCCTGTGTGTCTGCGCCATGTTGGCCAGCGCCTGAGCAATGCCGCTGATGTTCCCAGCCATGGCCCGCTGTGACTGGGCCATGCTCAGGAGCGCCGTTGCGTTTCCTGGTGGCTGTGGGACATGGTCTCCTGCGAGTCAACCTACTTGAGCTGCTCCCATCACTGCTCGGCTCACGGGGGGGGGGGGGGGGGGGGGGGGCTCCTGCTGTGGCACTGGCTGGGGGTGGGGGACACCAGATGGACACACCCCATCTCAAGCAAGTCCTGGAAGCCCCAAGACAAAATGCATGATGGGGGGGGGGGGGGGTAAAACAGAAAACGACAGTGTTGGACAGTCCAACGCATGCAGCCTATGTGTTGGGTAGCTGGTGGCCTCAGTGGTCGGGACACCCAGCCGTGTCGGCCGGTATGGAAACCGGCATGAAAATGAAAATCGCTGATTGTCACAAGTAGGCTTCAAATGAAATTACTGTGAAAAGCCTCGAGTGGCATGTGGTGCAGGGTGCAGGTTTGGCCATCCTTCTGGTAGGGGGGTAGGGTTAAGGGTGTGTGGAACGGGGGTTGGTGCCAGGGGCACAGTGTTGCCTACTCACCCTCGTCGCCCTGAGGAGGTCATGCAGTTTTTTCCAGCACTGCCGGCCCATCCTGACGGTGTTGCCACGGCACTCACAGCCTCCTGTCACCTGCTCCCAGGCATGGCTAACGGCGGCAGCTGGCAGCCTTCTTCCCGGGCTGGGTACAGGGTCACCCTCCTCTCCTCCATGGCATCCAAGAGGGTCTTGAGCTCTGCATCCATCTTTCTGCTATCTTGTTGGCTGGGATGAAGTGTATGGGAAGTGCAGTGTGCATATGCAGCTGCTGCTTGTCAGCCTTTGAGTGTGAGAATCACGAAACCTGCGAATCCGGCACAATTCATTAGAATCAATTGTGTTCCACATGGCGCCGGTGTGGGTCCTTTAGCAGTAACAGAAGCAGTGCAGGTGTGGCACCAGTTTTTCTGTCGTGAAAGTCCACAAATTCTGCGTTGGCATCAACACTCAGGGCTGTATTCTCCAATTTTGCAGCTAAGTGCCGACACCAGCGTGGGAACAGTAGCGTTTTACAACACCAGAATCGGCACCAAATCTTCACTGATTCTGGGACTGGTGAGGGGCCGGCAGCGGCGCCGGGTAAAACTCACGGCTCCCGTGCCAAAAATGGCGGGAAAATGGCTGGGTCCGTGACCGCGCATGCTCATGGCGACGAACTGCAGCGGTCGCGCTGTACAACATGGCGCCGGCTGTGCACGGAACCAACCTGCCAGATAGTGCTCCCGGAACCCCCTCGCCAGCCCCGGACAACACCCACCAGTCCTCCCAGCCCTCGCCGAAGCTGGTCACAGTCCACAGCCACCAGGCAAGGTTCATGAAAACTCAGAACACAAGTGATCCGGGCCGTCGTGAACTCGACCCATCGAGGGCGGAGCAGCCAAAGGGCCTTCAGGTGACATCCTGAGGCCGTCCCAACGGCGTGCAGCGTACTCCCCGATGACAAAGTTTGGGGGGGGGGGCATCCGAAAACAGGCGCCGCCCTCGATTTCGCCGTCAAAAGGGATTCTCCGCCCAATCGCCGATTACAATATTGCCATCGGGCAACAGAGAATTCTGCCCTTAGTCTCAGATACGGAGAATACCGCCCATGTAGTCGCATCTGCTTGCTAATGAAGGTATTTTAGATCAAAGCCCAATTCTCCATGAAGCTTCTTATCCATGGAGATTCAAGAATGCAATACAGCAGGCAGCCATATATTTTAATGCTCAGAAATATTTGAGGTTATTGTGTCAATGAGATGTACTGAAAATTAATTTTTCAGTAAACATGCACGAAATATGAGTTAAAGTGCAGCGAAAATGAAGATGGACTTATTTCTCTATTTTCTCTTTTGTTTTATTTCATATTTCAAATAAACTTTGAAACGTTCTCCATTGTACTTATGGCATTCAGGAGAAATCCAGTCATGAAATGATGAGTTATGAATTCAGAGATGGGCATTTCTGCATGGGCGTAATCAGCAAGTTGCACCCTAAATCCAGCAACTCATTATATTGATAGAGCACCTACAACACAATAAAACATCCAAGATGCTTCACAGGAGAATTATAAAACAAGATATGACCAAGTCACTGCAATAATCCTGTGGGATCCACAGGGACACCCTAATTGATCTCCCCATGGGACTCGTGGAATATGAGTCTCCCTCTAGTGGATGGAGACCAATTAGCTGGTGCTCGGAAAATCACCTCCTAAAAGTCGGCTTGGACTGGGACCACCGAGAGCAGGAGTCCCGATTGGGATTTTGAGACTGTGAGCCGCATTGCAGCCTTTGCTTTTGTTGTCAAAATAAACTTCTTTTGAAAATACCTTCTCAGGCCTCCTGAACTTTTATACCTATGCCGAGGAAAACAACAGTTGTGATCCTGGACATCCTGAACGCACCGAAATTCCCCAGCATGAGAAAGAGTTTGATGAGACTTTTAGAAGGCTGGAGGCCTTTAACGATAGCGTGGAAGACTAGGCCCAGTATACTGAACAAATGCAGTACTTCTTCCAGGCAAATGGAATTGTTGGAGATACCAGACAAAAGATAACACTCCTGACTGCCTGCAGTAATCAAGAATCTCACCTACCTGATAGCCCCAGACTCAAGAACCTTTACCGAACTCGGGTAGCTTGTTGTGAATTATTACGATCAGTAATAATGCAGAGATATCACTTTAATACAGCCGGGAGACCTGGAGAATTGGTCATGGAGTTCATCCGAGCATTATGTCTTTGGCCCATCCCTTACTGAGATGTTGAGAGATTGTTTGGTGTGCGGTATAAAGAAGATGGCAACCCAAAGGAAACTGGTAGCAGAACCGGCCTTAGATCTAAAAATGGCCACAGAACTGTCACTCTTCTGCAAGGACACAGAAAAGGGAGTTCAGGAACTTCAGGATTCCACAGACTACGACGTGCACAGCATTGGCCGGCCCCCATTCCAACAAGCAATGTCCCACAAGGATAGGACTTACATGACCCAGTCATCTCCAAAACAGCGCTGTGGACAGGTCCACTGGCCAAGGGCCGCCACAATCTGATGGGACATCTCCCCAGTGGGCAGTGAGGAGTACTCACAACAGTGCTGCACTTGCATTGACAGGAATTGTGGCAGTCATGGCTACCAGAACCGTCAGTGAATGTGTTGCCTTGGCCAGGTGACACAAGCACCCAGAGCCAAGACTTTGCGCATTACCCTCCCCAGGAAGACGACTTCATGCAGTTAAACTGCATCAGGGCCCCAGATGTATGCCCTATAAGGACAACACTTCAACTTAACAGTCACCCATTGGACATGGAAATTGATACGGGGCTACTGTTTCAATTATTGAACAACAGACATTCCATAGGCTCCGTTTGCGGATCCAGCACCTGGGCTTGAAGGGTACCATGGCCTAGCTGGCAGCATACACCGAAGAAACATTGACCATCATTGGGATCACGGTGACCCCGGTTGCCCACGGACAGCAATTGATCCGGCTACCATTCAGTGTCCCACACCCAGCATCCTAGGTTGTGACTGGTTACAAAGACTCTGCCTGGACTGGCAACAAATCGACCATATGGGTACCTGAGGTTTATACGAAGTCCTTGGAAAGTCTTCAGAGGTTTTCCAGGAATGCCTGGGAAAAATAAAGAGCCTGCAGGCAAACTCTACATTGACCAAGAGGCTCAGCCCAAATATTTTTGCACAAATTCGGTCCTATCCGCTCTGTTGAAGAAGGTGGATGATGAACTAAGTCACTGGAGAACTTGGGCATCATATGCCCGTCCTTTTCACAAATGGGCAGCGTCAGTGGTCCCAGTGCTGAAGCCAGACAAATTTGGCCACATGGGTAGCGACTATAAGATGACCGTCAACAAGGCATCCTGCGGCAGCACGGTGGCCTAGTGGTTAGCACAACCGCCTCACGGCGCTGAGGTCCCAGGTTCGATCCCGGCTCTGGGTCACTGTCCGTGTGGAGTTTGCACATTCTCCCCATGTCTGTGTGGGTTTCGCCACCACAACCCAAAAATGTGCAGAGTAGGTGGATTGGCCACGCTAAATTGCCCCTTAATTGGAAAAAATAATTGGGTAATCTAAATTTATAAAAAAAAACAAGGCATCCTGCCTGGACAGGTACCCATGCCATGGGTAGAGATCATATTACGTAAAGTAGCTGGGTGCCACTCCATCACAAAGCTGGACATGAGCCACGCGTAGCTCCAGCTGGAGTTAGACATGGCATCTAGAAATTAGATCATCATCAACATCCACAGGGGGCAGTATGAGTGCACCCAGCTTCTATTCAAGATGTCAGATGGTGTGCAATTTTCCAACAGGTGATGGAAAATATCCTCCAAGGGTTTCCCAGGGTAACTGTCTACCTGGATGATATACGTATTACAGGAGCCACCAAGAAGAACACCTGGACAACATATAAGAGGTCCTCTGAAGGTTTTCCCAGGTGGATGTCTGTCTAAAAAGGGGCAAGTGAATCTTCCAGGCGAAATAAGTCACATATTTGGGATACAGCGTCAATAAGGACGGTGGAGGGAAAAGCCCGGGCCATCAAGGGAGCCCCAACGCTGAGAACGGGACATAGCTGCGGTCATTCCTCGGAGATGTCAACTATTACGGAAAGTTCATCATATACCTGTCTACCTTGCCGGTACCCCGACACACGCTTCTAAAAAGGATCCAGAAATGAACGTGGAAGGTACCGCAAGTGGAAGCATTCGCCACGATGAAGCGGCAACTACTACCTTCAAAATTGTTGTCACATTACGACCCATCAAAGCCACTCGTCCTCACTTGTGACGTTTTGCTATATGGCACTGGAGCAATTGTCCCTTTGGTGAGACAGTGGGACGGAAAGCTCGATAGCCTCCGTGTCCGGAACGCTGGCTGATGGGGCAGATTGAAAAGGAAGGACTGGCAGTGATTTTTGCAGTTCAGAAATTTCATCAGTATGTATATGGGTATCATTTTAGTGTAATCATGGACCATAAGCCCTTATTCGGCCTGTTCAAGGAGGATACATAGATAGAGTTGGCAAGGACCCAATGGTGAGCTTTGCTGTTGGTGGCTCCAAATACACATTTGAATATCATTCAGGTGGACAGATTGTACATACGGATGCCCTTAGCAGACACCCGCTACCTGTAACTCCCCCCCCCCCCCCCCCACTCCCCTGCCCTCCGAACCACCAGTAGCAGACAAAGTTGTTTAGGCATTAACATTTATGGACAGATTACACTTCATGACCGCAAAATCCACATGTGAACCCAAAAGGACCGTAAATTGACAAAACTGTGCCCCGTCATTTTACATGGCGGATTATAGTGGAAACTCCCAGAGGAACTGTGGGTCTACGTGACAAAACAGCAGGAGCTCAACATGGAGGATGGCATCATCCTGTGGTGAGCCCACGTGGTTATCCCATGGCCAGGTCAGTAAACCATCTTGCAGGACTTACATAGTAGACCCTTGGGGATTTCCAAATTGAAGATGCTCGTTAGGAGATACATATGGTGTCCAGGGCTCAACAGCGATGTTGCTCGAATGGTACAGCAATATACGGTGCCAGGAGCACCAGAGGCTCACTCAATCAGCCTCACTCCACCCATGGCAGTTGCCAGGTCACCCCTGTGTGCATTTGCACACAGTCTTCGCTTGGCCCTTCTTGGGAGTCAATGTTTCTGCTCCTGATCGACGCCCACTCAAAAGGGTCATGCACCGAATATCTTCCACCACTTTGCGAGTCACCATGGAGACGTTTTGTCAGTCCTTCAGAATGAACGGGATTCCAGAGTTACTTGTCACTGACAATGATTCCTCACTTTGCCAGTGAGGAATTTCAAGGGTTTATGCGCACTAATGAGGTGAAACACATCCAAAACTGTCCCATAAGGGCTGGTTTAGCTCAGTGGGCTGGACAGCTGTTTTGTGATGCAGAACAAGACCAACAGCGCACGTTCAATTCCCATACCAGCTTACCCGAACAGGTGCCGGAATGTGGCGACTAGGGGCTTTTCACAGTAACTTCATACTTGTGACAATAAAAGGTTACTATTATTATATCACCCATCTTCCAATGGTCTGACGGAACGGGCAGTCTAGACATTGAAATGGGACATGAAAAAACAGACTGCAGAGTCAGTTGGCACAAAACGTGCACAATTCCTGTTTATTCACCGAACTGTGCTACAACCTGCGTAGTGCCGGCAGAGTTGCTGATGCGGTGACACCTCTGGACCCGCCTAGATTTGATGTTCCCAAACCTTGGCGGTTAGGTGGAAAAGAAGCAGGACCTCAAAAGAGGCATCCTGATCATCGAACGCGTGACAGATGCTTTAAACTTGGGGAAGCAGCCCACATTCGAACTTTCAGGGACGGCACCCAATGGATTCCAGGGACCATAGTGAAGAAAACGGGGCCAATCTCCTACACAATCAAGACTAGAGAATGGACTGTGCAGAAACAAATGGACCACGTCAAAGGTAGGGAGCCTGACTCAGAGAGACCCACACAGGATGAATCAGTCCCTGGCCATTCCCCCCATCTACCATCCTTGAACCAAGGTGCACTTCCTATCAGGGACCTGTATCCAGGCAAGCAAGACGTGGATGACTCAGCATCTGATAGGGACACAGAATCTTCAGTACACTCGGAGGATATAGTAGTCAGAGACGCCATCTCACAGAACCCCCTTGGTATTCGGCACGGAAAAGGCACTCCCCGACATAATACATGCCCCCAACCTTGCCTACAGTTGCAAGAAACACAGCCACAGGCAAAGCGGCGAAGGAGACCCCCCACTGCAACCGGTTAGCAGGTGATCTTTGGACTTTGGGGGGGGGAGGGATATAATAACCCTCACGAGACCCACGGGGACACCCGATGGGACTGGTGGAATACAAGCTCCCTCACTAGTGGGTGGAGACCAGTCAGCTGGGGCTCGTAAAAAATCACCTCATAAAAGCTGGCCCAGTCTGGGACCGGTGAGAACAGTGATTCCAATTGGGACCTTTGGACTGTAAACTGCGTTGTAGCTTTTGCTTTTGTTTTAGAATTAAACTTCTTTTGAATTTACCTTCTCGGGCCTCCTGAGCTTTTTTAGTCAGAACAGCCAATATTAGGTCAGGTCGTCGAAAGCTTGTTTTAGAGGAGGAAAATAAGGTAGAATGGTGGAGAGGTGTCGGGAGGACATTTCAGAGCTTCGTGCCTCAGCCACTGAAAGCACAGCTGCCAATGCTGGACTAATTGAAATTGGAGATGATCAGGTGGTCTGAATTAAATGAGTGCAGCCTGATATGGCCTGGGGTTGGAGCTGTTATATTGAGCTGTGATGCATTCAGGTTACAAAGTTCGATAAATGGGCAGAAAGGATTAGGGGTAGCATATATACATGCACAATACATGTGTGTCTGAGTTTCAGCAATCTTGTGCTGGCTTTCAGTTTATGCCCCAATTAAATGGGTCTCTGGGTGCAAATGTACAGGAAATTCCACTTCAACATCTCATGGCAACGTGAAAAACAATCTCTTAAGACCATAAGAAATAGGAACAGGAGTCAGCTGTTTGGCCCCTCCAGACTTCTCTGCCATTCAATAGGATCATGGCTGATCCAACATTCCTCAATTCCATTTTCCTGCTCTTTCTCAATAACCTTTGATTCCCTTACTGCTTAAGAATCAACCATCTTGTCCTTAAATATACACAAGGACTCTGCCCCCACAACTCTCTGTGACAAAGAGTTCCAAAGACTCACAATCCGCTTGAGAGAAGAAATTCCTCCTCATCTGTCTTAAATTGACATCCCTTCATTCTGAGACTATGTCCTCTGGTTCCAAGACTCCCCCATGAAAGGAAACATCCTCTCAGCATTTACCCTGTCAAGCCCCATAAGAATCCTATGTTTCAATGAGATCACCTCTCAATCTTCGAAATTCCACGAGTAGAGTCCCAACCTGTTTAACCTTTGCTCATAAGACAATCCCTCCATACCTTGTACAGTTGCAGAAAGATTTCCATACTCTTATACTCCAACCCAGCACGGTAACACAAGTGGACAGCTCTGTGGCTTCACAGCGCAAGGGTCCCAGATTTGATTCCCCGCTGGGTCAATGTCTGTGCAGAGTCTGCACGTTCTCCTCGTGTATGCGTGGGTTTCCTCCGTGTGCTCTAGTTTTCTCCCACAGTCCAAAGACGTGCAGGTTAGGTGGATTGGCCATGATAAATTGTCCTTAGTGACCAAAAAAGATAGGAGGGGTTATTAGATTGCGTGGATAGAGTGGAAGTGAGATTTAAGTGGGTTGGTGCAGACTCGATGGGCCGAATGGCCTCCTTCTGCACTGTATGTTCTATGTTCTATGCTCTAACCCATTTGAAATAAGGGCCATCATTCCATTAACCTTCCTGATTACCTGCTGCACCTATGTGCTAACTTTCTGTGTTCTGTGCAGAAATACCCCCAAGTCCTTTTGTGTTGCATCTTTCTGCAATTTTTCCATTTAAATAATACTGTGTTCTTTTGTTCTCCCTTCCAAAATGAACAACTTCACATTTTCCCACATTATACTCCATTTTCCAACTTTTTTCCACTTACTTAACCCATCAATGACTCTTTGCAAACTATTTGTTTTCCTCTTGCAACTTTCCTTTCCACCTTTTTTTGTTGTCTGCAAATTTGGCTACAGTACATTCACTTCCTTCCTCCAAGTCATTAATATATATTGTAAACAGTTGCAGTCCCAGCACTGACCCCTGTGGAAACCCACTGATTACAGGTCGCCAACCTGAAAAAGAGCCTCTCACCCCCACTCGCTGTTTCCTGCCCATTATCCAATTCTCTATCTATGCCAATATATGACCTCCAGCACCATGCATGGACTCTTATCTTATGACTTAATATTTTGTGAGGTTCCTTGTTGAATGCCTTCTGGAAGTCAAAATACAACACATCTCCTGGTTTCCCTCTATCCACTCTGGCTGAGACTTACTTAAAAAACTCTAATAAAATAGTCATACCTGATTTCCCTTTCCTGAAGCCATGCTGACTCTGCTTGATTAGTTTATGAGTTGCAAATATGCTGCTATTACTTCCTTAGTAATTCATTCCAACATTTTTCTGAAAATAGATGTTTGGCTAATTGGTCTATGGTTACCCACTTTTTTGCCACACTCCCTTTTTGAATAGTGGTGCCATGGTGGCAGTTTTCCAATTCTCCAGTACTTCTACAAGGATTTTGGGAAAATTACAACCAATGCATCCATTATATCTGTAGCTACTTCTTTTAGGATCCCAGGATGCAAGCAATCAGGGCCAATCGGCGTATCTGCCTTTAGCACCATTAGTTTGTCTAATACTACTTCTCTAGTGATGGTGATGGTATTTAATTCCTCCCCATTTTCTTTAGTATTAATAAGATGTTCAAAGTATCTTCCATCATAAAGACTGATGCAAAATATCTGTCTAACTCCTCTGCCATTTCCTTGTTCTTCATAACTAACACCCACATTCATTTTCTAAGGGATCTATGTTCACGTTGACTGCTCTCTTCCATTTTATACATTTAAAGAAGATCTTATTGGCAGTTTTTATATTCTTCACTAGTTTGCCCTTGTAGTTTATTTTCTGTCTCTTCATCGTCTTTTTAGTCTTCCTTTGCTGGATTCTAAATTGATCCCAGTTTTTGGGACTGACTTTTGCCTCCTTATATGCTTTTTCTTTCAACTTAATACTCTCCTTAACTTTGTTGGTTACCCATGGTTGGTTTATCTCTCTCTTAGAAATTTTCCTCCTTACTGGGATATATTTTTGCTGAGAGTTGTGAAGTACCTCCTTAACTATCTGCCACTAATTGTTCACTGTCTTTCCTGCTAATCTATCTGTACAGTCCACTTTAGCTAACTCAAAACGAAAGAGAAATTGCTGGAAAATCTCAGCAGATCTGGCAGCATCTGTGGAGAGAGAAAAGAGCTAATGTTTCGAGTCCGATGACTGTTTGTCAAAGCTAACAGACAGAGAAAGTGGGAAATATTTATACTGTGGAGTGAGAATGAAAGATGAGTCAAAGCCACAGTAACCTAGGGAAACCGGGTGCTAATGGCCACAGAAACCAAGGGGAAAGAGTGCTAATGGCAGTCCCCAGAGAGAACAAAAGATGTGAAAGATCAAACAGCAGGGAAACTAACATCAGAGGATGAACTGTAGATGTGGGTGGAGGGGAAGGGGAAGCAAAGGGGAGAAAAGTGAAGGAAAGGTGGATAAGATGGGGTGGGGGGGGGGGGGTTAAATATATATTAAGAAAGGAATAAAATGGTAAAAGGCAGTTAAAATGAAATGAAATGAAAACAAATGGGTCGAGGTGGGGTAGAGCTGATCATCTGAAGTTGTTGAATTCGATGTTCGGGCCGGAAGGCTGTAACATGCCTAACCGGAAGATGAGATGTTGTTCCTCTAGTTTGCATTGAACTTCACTGGAACATTGCAGCAGGCCAAGAACAGACATGTGGGCATGGGAGCAGGGTCTTTTGTTAAAATGGCAAGTAACAGGTACATCAGGGTCCTGAATGCGCACAGACCGAAGATGCTCAGCAAAGCGATCACCCTGTCTGCGTTTGGTCTCTCCGATATAGAGGAGACCACATTGGGACCACATTAGCTAACGCGATCCTCATTTCATTGTCATTCCCTTTACTTAAGTTAAACACAGTTGTGTCCGGCCAAAGTTTCTCACTCTCAAACTGAATATTAAATTCTATCATGTTATGCTCACTATTTCTGAGGGGATCTTTTACTCTGAGGTTATTTATCAAACCTGCCTTATTACCCATTGCCAGAGCCAAGATAGCCTGATCCCTGGTTGACTCCATGATATATTGCTTTTGGAAACTATCCCTAATGCACTCTATGTATTTCTTGTCATAAATACCCTTGCCAAGATGATTAACCCAATCAATATGAATATTAATGTCACCCATTATTATTGTTCTATTTGTTTTACATTCTCCTGTTATAAAAACAGAAAATGTTGGAAATATTCAGCAGGTTTGGCAGGATCTGTGAAGAAAGAGTTAATGTTTCCGGTCGTAATTTTTCAGTTCTGGGAAAAGTTAGAAATGATGTGAAATGGGGGGGGGGGGGGGGGGGGGGGGGAGGAAGGGGGGGGGGTAAAAAAAAGTGAACATTTGTGATCGGGTGAAGATGGGAGAGATTAAATGACTAAAGTGTTGGCCTGAATAACCAAAGGGAGTCAGAATGGGACAAGTCAAATAAAAACAAATGGTGGATCCAGAGGGAGGTGTTAATGGTAGAATGTGGAACATCTGATATCCAAAAGCAAAAAATGAGAAGACAATTCTCAGGCTGAAAACTGAATATAAAATGAGACAATAAGGAAACAGAGATTACAGTCTGAAATTGTTAATGTCAATGTTGAGTTTCAAAGACTGCAAAGGTGCCAACTCTCCGGCACTTCTTCCTAACTTCCCCTGGACTATGACCCTGACACTCAATAACAAACCATTGTTTCTGGGACTGTAACTGCCCATATCTCCTCTAGAGATGCTCCTTTTGGGTGATTGCTTTGTGGAAGTCCGCAAAGATGACCCTGCCCTTCTGGTTGCTTGTCATTTCAATTCACCATCTTGCTCTCATGCCCACATTTCTGTCCTTGTTTTGTTGCAATATTCCAGTGTAGCGCAATGCAAACTGGAGGAGCATTATTTCATCTTCCGATTAGGCACTCTGTAACCTTCTGGATTTAACATTGGGTCCAACTTCAGACCATGGGCACTGTCCTACATTTTGATATTTTTTCCCCAAACCCTCCCCCTCACAGGATCAATCTGCAACTTGTTCTTCGGTTTTTATTTCAGAGAATGCCAACTCTCGTTCTGCTATGAACATATACTGCTGTCTGACCTTTATGCTGCTATTAGCAACTGCCTTAGTATTTGGCACTATGATTACCTGCATTTTATCTTGTGCCCATGACATCTTTGTCAAATCTCTCCTGAGCTGTCACGTATCCCTGACCTTCTAACTTTCTCCACTCCATCTTCAACAGTTCAAAACCAATTGCATTTATACCTCTCTTCAGCTCTGGAGAAGCGTCATATGGACTCAAAATGTTAACTCTGTTTTTCGCTCCAAAGATGCTGCCAGATCTGCTAGGTTTTTCCATAATTTTATATTTATTAAGATACCACCAATCTTTGGGTAATAGAAAACTTCAATATCTGGCTCTCTATTGTGATCCAAGTCATTAATAAATATAATTAATAGTCATCACACTAATACAGATCCTTGTGGGATACCACACATCATTTCCTTTCAATTAAACTAAATACCCATTATCCCTGCTCTTCATCTTCTGCCTTCCGTTAATAAACTGACCAGGTTAGTAAATTTCATTCAATTCCATGAAGTTTAATTTGAGTTAGCAATTTCTCATGTGGAGGGTATTAAATGCCATGGGCCAAATATTAATTCACTCAAAATCCATTTAACTTGCATAGAGTTAAAATCAGGTATATATTGATTGAAGGCATATAAAGCACTCATTTGATACCTCAACTATGTCCTCTCTCTCCGCAAGAAGATCTATTTCTGATCATTTTTCCTCTATATTAACCACAAAATAAATAATGAATTGTCTTTTACATTGGTTGCTAACTCTATATTGTATTTTGACCACTAGAGGGTAGCGTTAAGCAACAGCTGCACTTTACTGCAAAACTGGCACTTACCTGACAGTCTACCTGCAAAGTAAATTTCCTGGTCGCTTAATGTTTATTCAATTCCAGTTTTAGCTTTAAAAGTTGATAGGGTCATGTTGCCCATTTCACGTATATGTTTTTCTACACCTGCTTGGAAATTAATTCACTCTTCAAATCGACAAGGTTTTTAAGAGAAGGTGTTTGAATCAAACCCTGGACATTTCAAGAATGATTATTCATGGAAACATAGAAAATAGGAGCAGGAGTAGGCCATTTTGCCCTTCGAGCCTAGTCCACCAGTCATTATGATCATGACTGATCATCCATCTCATTAACCTATTCCCCCTTTCCTATGTATCCTTTGATTCCTTTAGCCCCAAGAGCGACATCTAACTACTTTTTGAAAACATACAATGTTTTGGCCTCAACTGCTTTCTGTGGTAGCAGATTCCACAGGCTCACCACTCTCTGCATGAAGAAATGTCTGCTTATCTTCGTCATAAATGGTTTACCCTGGACCCTTAGACCGTGACCTCTGGCTCTGGACTCAGCTACCATCAGGATAATCCTTCCTGCATCTACCCTTTCCAATCCTTTTATAGGTTTCTATGAGATCCCCCTTATTCTTCTAAACTCCAGTGTACATTTTCCTAACCGACTCAATTTCTCCTCATAAATCAGTTGTGCCATCCCAGGAATCCGTTTGGTAAACATTAGCTGGACTCGCTCTATAGCAAGAACATTCTTCCTCAGATAAGGAGACTAAACTTGCACACAATATTGGAGGTGTGGTCTCAACAAGACTCTATATAATTGCAGCAAGATATCCTGCATCTGTACTTGAATCCTCTCGCTATGAATATTAACATACCATTTGCCTCTTTATTATCTGCTGTATCTGCATGCTTACTTTCACTGACTGGTGCGCAAGGACATCCAGGTCTCGTTGGACATTCCACTCCCTCAATCTACAGCCATTCAGGTAATAATATCTTCCTGTTTTTTCGACCAACGTGGATAAACTCCCATTTATCAACATTACACTGCATCTGCCATGTATTTTTCCACTCACTCAACTTGTCCAAATCATATTGAAGCATCGTTGCATCCTCCTCACAGCTCATCTGCCCATTCAGCTTTGTGTCATCTGCAAATTTGGAGATATTACACTTAGTTCCCTCATCTAAATCATTAATATATATTGTGCACAGCTGGGGTCTTGGCACTGATCCCTGCAGTACCCCACTAGTCACTGCCTGCCATTCGGAAAAATACCCCCTTATTCCTCCTCTTTGTTTCCCGTCTTCCAGTTTGCTATCCATCTCAATACACTACTCCAAGTTCCATGAGATTTCATTTTACATGCTAATCTCCTATGTGGGACTTTGCCAAAAGCCTTTCGAAAGTCCAAATAAACCAAATCCACTGGTTCCCCCTTGTCAACTCTACTAGTTACATCCTCAAAGAGTTCCAGTTGATATATCAAGCATGGTTTCCCTTTCATAAATCCATGCTGACTCTGTCTGATCCTACCACTGTTTTTCATGTGCTCTGCTGACTGCTCTATAATTTCCTGTTCTCTCTACCTCCCATTTTATACAGCTGGGTTACATTTACTACCCTCTAATCTGTAGGAACTGTTCCAGAGTGGCAGATGGCAGAGTTCCAGAGTAGCAGGGGCAGCTATCATGATAGGGGGTAAGGTTCCCCCATTTTTTAAACTGGGGGCAGGGAACACAATGCCATGTAGAATCCTCATTGTGCAACTCTTCTAGAAGGTAATAGGACACCGAATAAAATCAACATCTTCTTCAAAGCAAGACAGATTGTCGCTTTTCAAAATATAATTCTCAATGGCCTCTCGGAAACGGTGTGAGTCACTTCCTGTAAAGAGAATTAAGCATTTGCCTCATGCACATGGATTATATTCAAATGCCTGCAGTGACTTTGTTGTATCTCAGGAATCTCAGTTATTGCTTGGAAAGTTCAAGCCTAGGAGGAGTAAGAGAACTAAAGGATCTCCAGTACAATTACAACAATCACCAAAAGTTTACCACAGGCCAATTACAAGAAAAACAAACCAAGCATTCAGCTTTATTTCTCGAGAGATATAATTGAAAAGTAGGAACGTTATGCTAAACCTGTATTAAACCTTGCTTAGAACGCATAGTGCATTCAATGTGATGTGATATCATCACCATATTTATTTTACATGACATTGAGGAACTGGGGAGGTTGCAAAGAAGTTTGCAGAAATGTGTGGGTATAAATATCAGGAAAGGATTGACAGGTTGGGTCGCTTTTCTGTTGACAAAAGGAGGCAGAGGAGAGACTTTATAGAGGTGTTTAAAATTATGAAGTATTTAATCCAGTCGATACAGAGAGAATGCGTCCTCTTGTGGGAAAGAACAAGACCAGAGGCCATCAGCATACGTTAGTCACCAAGAAACCCAACAGGAAATTCAGAAGAACGGGTTTCACCCAAAAAATGGTGAGATTATTCCAGGGAATGATTGAAGTGATTAATGCATTCAAGAAGAAGGTAGACAAGGATCAGAGAGAGAAGGGAATAAAGGGTTACAATAGTGAGTTGAATGAGAGGTGATATAGAATATAGAATATAGAACAGTACAGCACAGAACAGGCCCTTCATGTTGTGCCGAGCAATGATCACCCTACTCAAACCCACGTATCCAACCTATACCCGTAACCCAACAACCCCCCCCCCCCCTAACCTTACTTTTTAGGACACTACGGGCAATTTAGCATGGCCAATCCACCTAACCCGCACATCTTTGGACTGTGGGAGGAAACCGGAGCACCCGGAGGAAACCCACGCACACACGGGGAGGACGTGCAGACTCCGCACAGACAGTGACCCAGCCGGGAATCGAACCTGGGACCCTGGAGCTGTGATGCATTTATGCTAACCACCATGCTACTGTGCTGCCCCAAATGGGGCAGGCTCAAATGAAACATGAACACTGGCATAGATTGGTCGGGCTGAATGGTTTGTTTCTGTGTAGTTTATTCTCTGAAATTCTTTATTACAATATATTTGCGGCGAGTGCTTCATCACACGATAGTGATATCCTGGACAATCTCAGACAACGCTTTGTACAATTTAAATGCAGGTGGCAAAGAAGAAGTAAATCATTGTGATTTACAGATTCATCACTGATTTAATTCCTCAACTGCTCAGCTGTATCTTGGTTTCCGGACTCTCCTCACCCTGGAGCCAGGAGGTGATGGAGTCAATTCCCACTCCAGAGGTCTGTTTACAAACTCTAAGATGTCTTTTCAATGGGCGAGGTGGGCTGCACTGTCGGAGATGTTACCCGAAGTTTTCTTCCCTCACCTGGAATAAAATAACCCCCCGCGTGGTATTCAAAGAAGGTTAGAGGAGTGCCCCTTGCTGTCCTGGGCAACAGTAATGCCTCAAACGATCACTAAAACTACATTTAGCTTATTGCTGTTTGTGGGAACCACACTGTATGAATTTATTGTTGGTTTTGTAACTACACGTCAAACCAGCTTCGTCAATTGATTTCAAGGGGGTCTGTCTGGGTTTTTTGGTGTTGAGAAAGGTGCTAAATAAATGCAAGCCTTTAATTCTCTTTAACCACGTTTTTTTATTGAGGAGGGGTGCTTAAAACAGTTATTTCATCATAAATGTCATAATCTGTAACCGCTCAAATTCCACAGACCTGCAGACTTGACACGGTGTGAAATCCCAGCAATTTGCTGAAGATTCCCCTAGTTTTCCTGCTGCAGACTCAAGTGATTCCTTCAAGGAACAGCGATCATTCCTGATGCCTCGCCATCCTCACGGTGTTTGCACACGTTTGACCCACGTTATTCCCATCACTCTCCCCCCCCCCCCCCCCCCCCCAACAACCACCACCGCAGACAAAGATGTGATGATAGTTTCACATGTCGAGGCAACAGCTTCGGGTTATTGCAAGGCGGGAGCTCAGATTATTATTATCTTTCGTTGGCGGCTCGTCACTGCTCCTCCGATTGGGAACGAATACAAATCAGGCAAGCGTGGCAGTTGCAAGTTGTGAGACAAACACTGAGCAAACAGCCACTGTATTAGGACAGAGCTCGGCCACCCACCCTCAGCAACCAGGTTGTTAGAATGCAGCTACCCCCCCCCCCCCCCCCCCCACTCCCTGGACCCGGGCTGATCAGTTTCACAGGTCGCATTTTGCAACAACTTCCAGTTTGGGGTTCAGAGACACTTTAGTCAACTCAATAAAACAAGGTGCCTGCCCTGCTCAAAGCAGGCAGCGAGCTGATCAGCCAGGCGAGTTCACAGATGCACACTGCAGCAGCTACATGCACTGCAGCACGGTCCAGCAACTGGCGGCTCCCAAAGCTTCGGATTTGGCTCCAGAGTGTTCTTACAGTCCAGAATGATGTTTCTGCAGTTTGTTCCCTGCCCCCACCCCGCCAATTGCGCAGCGCAGTACCCGGGGCTTCGGTGCAATCCTCCAGGACACCCTTGGCTCCAAAACTGCGGCTGCAGCAGATGAGGACTCGGTGTCCCTCTGAGCAGGGTGGCCCAGAGCCGCTCTGACAGCGCCGCAAACATCTTCCGCGACTGAATAAAAAAGGGAGGAATCCCAATTGACACTTTTGTGTGCACGTTCAGCTCTTCCAATCTTCCGCTCGGGGATTTGATGCAAATGTCAAATCGCAGCGTCTGGCTGGAGCCTCAGCAACGAAGCTGCTTTAATAGATGTTGATGTGAATGGGCAGGGAGTTGGTTTTCTCTGTGTGTGTGTGTGTGTGTGTGTGTGTTTGTGTCCTCTCCCCTCTCTCCATTCTAGGCTGCTGTCTGTGTCAAATGGAGAGATTTCAAAGCTGGAGATGACGCAAACCATCGTCCTCATCAAGCCCCCCCCCCCCCCCCCCTCAAAAAAAAATAGGTGTTTCTGGGCGAAGATGGCCGCAACTTAACATCCAGCTAAGAGGTCTGTGGGGATTCAAAAGCTGGAGCCAGCCACATTGCCCGGAGCAAGAGGAATAGTTGAACTTTTCTCTCTCTCTCCCTGTCTTTCTCTCTCTGGCGTATTTGCTGCTTTTTCTTTGATGAGATGCTCAGTGGGTTGGATGTGTGAAGCTGGGATGTGGGATGATCTGAATCTTGCAGAGAGTGGCAAGGAGGAGAGGCAAGGAAACGGGGAGCTGGTCGTCGTCGGGAACACGATGGTGTCGCCGAAAAGTAGGCTTTCCTCTGGAGAGTTGTGGAGAAGTGTGATGTGACAGCGCCTGCTCTTTCCTCTGCTCCCGCCCGACTGGATGGCAACAGTTGACCGTTTGCTGAGAGGGAGAGGCGGCTTCAACCTGAGCAAAGGTCCGGGGAAATAGCAGCCGAGGCGATACCCCGGCCAATGTATATTGGGGCAAAGGAGCGGCGCTTGTGCAATTGGCCGGAGCTGCACTCTCCCACAATATGACCAAGGGCGCTTGGATGTGTCGGCAACAGGATGACGGCTTCAAAATTTGGTATGTCCCCCGGCAGAGCGAGAAGCCCTGCACAGATTCAGAGCGGGCCCAGAAATGGCGACTGTCTTTAGCATCTCTCTTGTTTTTCACCGTCCTGCTCTCTGATCACTTGTGGCTGTCTGCAGAGGCAAATCTGACCAGGACCAGGGACCAGGAGCAAGGCACCTTGGCAGACATGGGCGACGAGCTCACAGCAGCAAATCATTCACTTTTCCCCACCCTTGAGCAGCCCAGGGAAACCATCAGCAGTGACAAAGATACTATTTTTATAGAGAATACCACGAGCAGTCCGATCTGGCGACTGGAAACGTGCTCCCCACACTGTCTATCCGAGCAGTGGTTTCTTGTTGAAGACGCTGAGTCTGTCTGTGCGAGTGTGCAGGGGGGACACAGACATGGCCCTGCTCCCCTGTCCCTCAGCAATTTCCACCTGCCCTTTTGTGATTCTTACACCCTTTCCGAACTGTTCGCTGGGATGCCCACCCCAGAGGGCTCCAGCTGCCACCTGAGCCTGGTGCTGGATGGCGATGCCACGGTTTGCGTCCAGTGTGTTGAGACGTACCAGCGGTTGGACCAACACGCCCAAGAGAAATACGACGAGTTCCAGGTCTTGTTTCAGAAGTATTTGCAGTCCGGGGAATACTCGGTGAAAAGTTGCATGGAGGAATGCAAGGTAAGAGCGTTGGACTTTATTTCATTGGCTGATTGGCGGCATTGCGGATGAGAGAGAGAGAGTTGGAGGATCTTTGCTGTTGGCATGGCGACGGCTGGTTTGTTGGTGCCAAGTGTGTGCACCGGGATTCCTCGGGAGCTGTTGTTTTTGGAACGGTTGCTGATGTGGCAGGGGCATAAATATTTGACAAAGCAACCCAAATCGTCCTTTCCTAAAGTGTCAGCCTCCTGGGCGGAGAGAGGCGCTGGTCATTTGTTTGCGCAGTTGTGAAGTGCGGACAAGTGTGTGCCTGGAAATGACAGTGGCACTGGCTGAAAATATCGCCTTCCCCCTCAAGCCCTTGGTGGGAAGCGACCTGCGGGAGAGTGGGGCGTGTTGGCCAAAGTGCTCCTTAACCGAAGACTCGGTTAAATCTGACCGAGTTACTAGTACTGCAGTCGTATATTAGCCATAGAAATGAACGAGTGTTGGCAGATCACAATGTGCTTTGTAACTGAAAACCTAGAATATCTTAGAGGGATATCTAAGCTGCAACTCAAACACATTCTCAAAGTGGAGTTTGGTATCCCAAAGGACAGGATCAATATCAGTTGTCCAGGAATAATTGAACATGTTGCGCTGTTAACTCTGTTAAGTTCCTTCATCCCCATTAGGCTACATGGTGTCAACTATCTATCTGTGTATTTTCAAAATTCAAATGGGGGAGGAGGGTAGCGAATAACCATTTGACCTCTCTTCCCGTTGTGTTTACCTATGCTTAATTAGGTGGCAAGACAATGTGGGATATTTTTAGAGCAGTAAATATGATGGACTAAATCCAGTGTCGGCGCAGGAGCTTCTCTAGTCCCACGCGAATGCTAGAATTTCAATTAGGCTCATCGCTATTCCTTGCGCATCTTCACACGGAGCCCAGAGGGGATCGCCGGCGCTCGATTCCAGCTGGATTCACAACCGTGAGCCGTCCCCAAACTTTCTCAGCGCTCCCGCTCAGGCTGGGGTATGCTGCACACCCTCTGACTTGCATTCAGCACTCACTCAACAGACACTTTGAGGTAAACAATGCCACCATTAACACTGACTGGGGCAGCAGGCTCCATCGACGAAAGTGTGTACATTCACACACAAACAAAAAAAAATTGAACAGGTTGCAAACAATAGAGGCGACTGATCAGAGACGATGGGGCTTTAAGGATGAGGGAAGGGAAGCGAGTCGTCGATAGGGATGGAGCAGGGATTGCGATCAATGCCAGCGAGAGAGGGGAGCAATGGATGGGAGAGAAAATGCGGTGAACGGAAGTCACATTTCCGCACATTTGTGTACTGAAACAGAAAATGCAATTTAAATTCTGCGGCTGAGGTGGTTCCACAGCGAATCAGCGTCAGTCGCTCTCCAAGGTGCTGAATTTGTGTGGCGAGCGAGGGGCTGGTGCCTTGACAATACTAAACAGCTTTGCAGTGAAGGGGCTGGATTGGATACGGTCAAACTACTTTCTGGACCATAATTAATTTTACTTGCGGTTTTGATTCTTAATAATGTAGACATCAAATATCAGCTTGAAGGTACTTTCGCGTCTGAAGGTACACCTAATAGGTTTTCCCATGTTTATTCCAATTTAAAAACAGCCAGATCCCTATTGCGCATTCCATATGGTCACCTCGTTTTACTGCATATCCTGCGGTCTTCAGTTTAATATTTGTTTTCAACAAATCTTTGAATATATTCTAGACGTGCAAATCGGAATGTCAATAGATGAGTGGATTATGGCTCTGTGGAAAGATAGAATTGTATATATGCCCCAAATCAACAGGTTGATTTTACCTGTGCAAAATAACAATCTGTAAGATATTAATCTTCGAGGAGATACTGTTAATTCGCCGTAGAGGAATTGGAACTCATTGCATTTCTGTGTTCAGTGACCCTAGAGAGCGGGTGATTAACTTTCATTCATATACATGGAAGGCTTCTGAGCAAACATAGGCAGAAAAACAACCGGGTCACTGAAAAATCATCATGGGGGCAGGCGCCTAATTGTGATGACAATACAAACAAAACAACGGCCAATACTTCAGAACTCCTTTCATAGGCAATCACTAAAATAAAGTATAAAATAATAAATGTTCCAGTTGTGCAATTCTTTTCAGAAGGCAAATAATTGCAATATGATACAAAGTTAAGGTCTACTTAATTGAAAGAATATATGTGAAAGATCCACTAATCTGTATTTTGTGCTGAAATCATGTGTTGCCAGGTTGATTCATGAAATTCTCAATCTTTTACATACTATTTAAGAGTTTTAGAAAAAGTGTGGGATTGGGCTGTCTGGTAATCTATTTGTTCTGTATCCTTTTTTGAAGAACGGCATCTTTACATCTTAAATTTCATAGCAGAATTACTTTCCTGTAGTTACAGCAAGAGATAGTGGCAATAGGGCAATGAGGTTAAAGAGTTTTCTAACAAAGTCCAGATAGAGCATTCTTCACCTTTCTACAAGCGGAGACATGTTTAGTTGTTTGATTTTGTCAGAGTGGCTTTGGCATGCTTTACCTAGGATCAATTTCAATGCTCCTTTCTGAAAGCTTTTGAGCTTGTTCAAATGCTTCTTGCTCAATCTTGCATTCCAAACAGGTGCTGCAACTCAACAATGGGTCTTATGTAACTGCTGAACACAGTGAATCAGTCAGTTTGAGATATGCTTGAAAAGACCTCTCTTGTGAAGTCTTCCATTTGCTCTCTTAAGCAACTCATTCAAGCAATTGGTAATCTCATTTGAGATGCATTGAATAAAGATTCCTTATAATTTAGTGCACAATTGTTGCACCATCTCAGCACCACTGAATCTGATGAGGGCGAGATCAGGGGGTTCCCTCCCATGTGATTTGCTGTTGCATACAGTAAAGAGAGCTCTTTATAGTTGGTCAAATCACAGCGGTATAACAAGGAAAATATATGGTCCATTTGTATATTGTGTTTCTGAAATATACAACATCATATAAAGAAATAATACTGATACTAGGCAGCGGACAAAATGTACAATGTGATTTTATTCTTTATTTAATCTGGAAAAATGTATTTTCATCCTCGTTCAAGCAAAACCTAGACTTAATTTAGTGGCTTCGTTGTCCGAATAAGGAGCACCAGTCTTTAAATATGCCTTTATATTAGTAAAACGATTATTATGTGCCAGAAATATATGGAACTCAAATAAAAAACAGTTTATAGTTCATACCAGATTACCTGCTAAGGACGTTTAAGACAATTGTAATTATTTTAACAAGAAAAATGAAAACTTCTGACTCCAAAATGCATGCCATAATCAAAGAAAAATATATAAACCTTTAAGATGTTGGGATTAGTTCATGGTTTGGAGGCTTGCTGAGGCCTTGCAGGCATCTTGGGGCCTCAGGCAGTGAAGTGACACATGTTCTCAGATCAGGACATGGAGGAGGCTGGCTGGAAACAGCAGCAAGGCTGATAGTGAGCTTCATTCAAGATTTATAGTTTAATTAATTGGAACAACATTCATTATAGCAATTGCTTAGCACCCATAAAATACAGTTCAGGAATTGATCAACATTCCCTTTATCTACTATCTCTGATGTGACTCATCTCCGCCTGTTTTCATGGTGATAAGTTCCTCTTTAGCATCAACATTAAGGTGTGACTCAGCAGTCATCTTTCGGTAGCCTTGAGCCAATTTTATTTTTTCCACTTTTGAACAAAACTTTTTAAAATTTACATAACTATACATTTTAACCACACTGGTTCAATATGTTTTATGCATGCAACATTAAAAATATCAATAGACATGACAGTAGCCACATATTGTTTATGGATTTTGGATTAATGGGTTGAATTTTAATTGCTTTTTAAAATTTTCCTTGTCGAATACATAAGTTTGATTTCTGCCATTGTAATAAGTCCACTGACTTTTTTGTGGTAAAATAAATATTGTAGTCCTTTGTACCTATTTCTATATGGTCAAAACACTATTAACTAGATATTGCGCTTCATTTTATTTTAGTGAAGGCCAGGTGATACTCAGTGCACTGAACTTGCATAGTCTGCAATCTCAGCTCACCCAGGAAGAATTACCAATTAATTGAGCATAGCTCAGACCCGGGTTCAATTCTAGCCTTGGATGACTGTGTGGAGTCTGCACGTTCTCCCCTTGTTTGTGTGTTTCCTCCAGGTACTCCGGTTTTCTCCCATAGTCCAAAGATATGCAGGTTAGATGAATTTGTCATGTTATATTACCCCTTAGTCTCCAAAGGTGTGCAGGTTAGATCGGATTATGGGGATAAAATGGGGGAGTGGGCCTTGGTAAGGTGCTCTTTCAGAGGGTCGGTGCAGACCAGATGGGATGAATGGTTCCACAGAGGAACATTCTAACATAACAATACTTTTGAAAGAGACAGGAACACATGACAAGGTTAAATAACTTTTTAAGCACCCTCTACACATGCAGATCCATTGTTATATGCAAATAATTCATGTTGCAGAGCATAAAATTGAGAAAACCAAGAATAAAGATTGAAAGGGCAGCTGTAAGAACTTAAAAGGCAGCCTATAATGATCTTCTTTATCTCCGTCCCACTTCTCAGACATGGGAGCCTTTGTTTCTTTGACAGATCTGGAATCACATGTAGGGTAGACTAGGTAAGGATGGCAGATTTTCTTCCAGAAGGATATTAGTGAACCAAGTGGTTTCCTCTGCTACTATGTTTTAACAATTTAACTTTTCCCGCACCCAAACAAAATTCCACTTTCTTTTATCATCACCATCATTACTTCTGCCCTCCTCACCAACACAGATCTCTCCTTTTTATTCTTTCTCTGCCCCTTTTCCCCTGCCTCTGAACTTGCTTATAAACTACTAATCTAACTTCTTCACTTATCTTGAGCAATCATTCAGTTAAAATGTTAACTTTCTTTCTCTCTTCGCAGATACTGCTTGACCTGCTTCCAACATTTTCTTTTTTATTTCAGGTTTCCAGTCTCCTAAGTATTTTGTTGTATTGATTATTTGTCTGTATTGGGATTCAAGATAATATTGGGATTCAAGATAATATGAGAGGCATGGTTTAGCACAGGGCTAAATAGCTGGCTTTTAAAGCAGACCAAGTCAGGCCAGCAGCGCAGGTTCAATTCCCGTATAAGCCTCCCCGAACAGGCACCGGAATGTGGCGACTAGGGGCTTTTCACAGTAACTTAATTTGAAGCCTACTTGTGACAATAAGCAATTTTCATTTCATTTCATTTCATATTCAGATACATCTGCAGAAAGAAACATTCTTAGCAACATAAAAACATGATAAAACGTTAAGGGCTGAATTTTCAACCATGCAGCCTAGCTAAAATGGCAAGGCAATGATCATCAGAATCTGAAGCTTAGTAGCTACAGCAGCCCTGAAATCTAGTGGTAGGGCCACTTACTTTACAAATTGGAGTTTAATGATAGAAGCAGGACATGTTTGCAATTTTAAACTGAACCTTTCAGATTATTTATCAGCTGCTTGTCTGGGCGAATAAGTTCCTGAAGTTCCCCATTATTTTTGAGGCCCGGAGGACTAATCTTAATGATTGCTGCTCTGAATATCTAGAGATTGCCTTACACCCACTGCCTGTCAATGGAGCTACATTCTTCTTATTGGAAACATTTTTGATTGCCACAAATCCTGGTGGCCTAAAGCTGGCAGGCAGGCCAAAAATATACAGTTGACTCTCCTGATGCAAGTGTGCCCAAGCCTTTAAAATGGACCATGCCTCTCATTGGAACCATTCATCAACCACTTCAGTAGCCAGCTCCCTAAACTGTGCTCAGAAGGATAATTCGCTCCCAAGACTTTGTGCTGAATTGTAAAAATGTATGCTTTTCAAGTTATTTCCTTTATTGGAATATTATTGATTAAGCTATATAATTTGTTAATTTTTAGAAGCGGAATTGTCAAGTGGCATAATGGAAGGTTCTTTTTATACTTCACTTTAGTACTAACTGACAGTCCTGTTGACCTGTGACTACTTGTATTTGATGGAAACAAGTATTCACTAGGCACTCAAAAGTTTGTTCAATGTTATTGCTATGACTTGGTTGGCCTTGACCACCATAAACATACTCAATCAATTATGAGAAACACATTTGGAATTAAATTGAACATGGAGTTGTCCATTAATAATAATATTTACCAGTGTCACAAGTAGGCTTAGATTAACACTGCAATTAAGTTACTGTGAATATCCCCTCGTTGCCACACTCCGGCGCCTGTTCGGGCACACAGAGGGAAAATTCAGGATGTCCAATTCACCGAACAAACACTTCTTTTAGGACTTGTGGGAGGAACCCGGAGGACCCAGAGGAAACCTACGAAGACACAGGGAGAACGTACAGACTTTGCACAGACATTGCCACAAGTGGGAATTGAACCCGGGACCCTGGCACTGTGAAGAAACAGTGCTAACCATTGTGCTACCATGCCGCCCATTATACACCCTGCCTGGAATTAAATTATATTGACATCAATAGAATTGGATATTGAGGGTGTCACATAGTCAACAGTTCTGTTTTGTCTCCAATTTCATCCCACTTATCTGCTTGTGATATTTTTGCCAGTGAATTGCTTCGGGCAGATTACATATATGTGCTTCCATCTTGAGTAAATGTGAACTTTCTATGGTCATTAAGCATGATGATTGTTGCAGAAATATGATGGTACTTTCATCCTGCCTTCAAAGACCATATCAGACAATGAAAATATATGTTGTGAAAGTCAAAATCATAATGTTACACAAATATAGTTTTGCAGGTACAAAAATAGCAGTGGATTACCGCCTAGCTATTAGATTCCATTCGTGATTAACATGTTAATGTAATTCAAGAGGGCAAGAGCTGATTATTTGAATAGAAACACTGTGCAGAGTTGTGGAAAAGGCAGAAGATTGGCACCAAGTCATATGCTCATTCAGAGAGCCAGTGCAGACAGAAGAGGCCGAATGGCCTCCATATCCACAGTAACAATTCTGTCAATTGCTGTTATGGACAGGTGAGAATTGGCGGGATAGTTCTCCCTTTCTGCAATATTTGCATCTTCTTGGAATAGAGTGTTTTTCCTTCATGCCCATTCGATGGAATTTCATTCTGCAGTCACTAAGTCTGCGGTCGTTGTGTACTATGAACATTTAGATAATAGTAGCTATTAAGTCTGCAGGTAAAATCTGTTGCACTTTTAATATTTTCTCAAAGGAATGCAACTTACATTTTCATGTCCTGGCCAGACCGGCAGGCTATTCCAGGCTTGCGGAATTTCATGTATATTTGCACACAAGGAAGGAGGTCACCTGATCCTCTTGACCCCATCTTCTTCCAATGCAGATTGTCTATTCTCTTCACGCTAGTTTTTAAAATGGTAAAATGTAAATCTTTCCATGAATTTGCAGGTATGACTACGTGGAAACTTTTTCTGTCGGTTATGATGGGGCTGCATAACATACGTGGCGTATTATTTATTGCTCCATTGGTAACTTTATTTTTCATCTCATGATATTGTTTTACTAACTCCCACAATTTCTTATCCTGCAGCTCTTAAAACCCCCAAAGGCTTTGTGTATAACTATTTGTTGACAAGGTTAAAATGCACCACATTAGTGAAACCTATTTCGTCATGGAGATACTATAAAATATCATCCTTGGTACAGCAACAGGTTAAATTATTCTACTTTGATGACCGCTCTTAAAAGAGAGCAGTAAACTGGTACTCATTGATCGGAGAAATTTAAGCACCAAAATTCATCATACAAGTCATTATGAAATATGATAAAATGGATTTTATATGATTTTATTTTAAATACATATACTGAATTACTGATTCGCCATTGGCATCTCATTTTTTTTTAATCCACCTGGTAAAGAAACCCATTATTTTTTATGAGTTCTACAAGTTGTGCAGTCTTAATTTCTCACGAGATTACAATCATATCCCTGTCTCCCACTGAGCTGCACAACAGGTGTTTTCATATTGCAAAATATCACACTCCAATCTGATGGAAATTAGCTGATACAGTAAAATGAACTGCTCGTCACTCCTTGACTATCTATACATATTTATAAGCTGCCTTTTTCAAAACAATATACACAGCCGACATACTGAAATTAAAAGCTGCTTCTTTTCCTGCTGTACTGGGAATACATTCGCCAACATGTTCAATTTTGTTTTGGTCCATCTCGAGTGTCATGAAACTAACTACCCATACTCGTGTTAGAACTTGTTCAAGATTGAAGTAATATTAGGGTTGAGGCAATGCAATGAGCTTAATACTCCTGTGGATTTTCAGAAAAAAATACTGTGTTGTATCTGAAGAGAGAAGGTTCACATGCTTGTAATAATCTCCAGTCAAGGAAAATGTCTCAAATTAGTTTAAAATTCTCTCCACACTGGCCGTCTGATGAGAATATTAATTGGGAATTTTGCAATGCTCCTTATAGCTGATGAGGAAATTCTTCACAACTACCCTCAAGGTTTCAGGTTATTAGGCTAATCCCATTTGATATTACCCAGGCACACAGCAAGGAATACAATGTGAAGTGCGGCAGACAAGATCTGAGTAATACTGCAGGTTTCAGCTTGGATTTTGGCTCCCAGGAGAGAGCTCTGTGTAAATGTGCTTACATGCCAATATATAGCCTCCCTGGTGACCATTTATTGCTTTTAGAAATGATCAGGCAGCAAGATTATTTTGTTCTTATTAAAAAGGCTCAATATTCGGTGGCACAGTGGTGAGCATTGCTGCCTACGGCGCTGAGGACCCGGGTTTGAATCCCAGCCCTGGGTCACTGTCCGTGTGGAGTTTGCATGTTCTCCCCGTGTCTGCATCTTTTTCACCCCCACAACCCAAAGATGTGCAAGGTAGGTGGCTGAACACGCTAAATTGCCCCTTAATTGGAAAAAATAATTGGGTACTCTAAATTTAAAAAATGTTCTCAATGTTAAATATATAAAGCAACCATGATATTCAACCTGAACACTTCTTAAAATGGCCTTAGTTCAGCTGCTGGATGGGAATTCTATACGTCTAAGTAGTGAGATTAGGGGCCCAGCCGTGGCTCAGTTAGTAGCACTCTCACCTCTGAATCAGAAGGTTTTGGGTTCAAGTCCCATTTCAGAGACTTGAACACAGAATCTAGGCTGACATTCCAATGCAGTACTGAGGGAGAGCTGCACTTTTAGATGAAGCATGAAACCAAGACCCCAACTGTGTTCTCAGATGGATGTAAATGATCCCAGGACATTATATGAAAAGGAACTGGGTACTCCTGGACAATATTTATCCCTCAGATTATCTAATCATTACCTCATTGTTATTAGTAGGACTAGCTGTAAACAATTTGGCTGATGTGTTTTCCTACATTATAACAGTAACAACAATTTAAATGTACTTTATTGGCCATCAAGCATTTTGGAAGTCATAATAGGCACTATATAAATGAAAATTCCTTTCTTTTTTCTTGATACTTTGTAGTATTACTGTTGTACACTTACTAGAAACCACTTTACATTATTGCAAAATGCCAATATTTATTGCAGTCTCAATGAGCACATCCAATCGGTGATCAAGTTGTTTTTGTGACAAATATAGCATTTGATCTTCGGCATAGTAGACTAACAAATGCAGTGAATGCACTGTTAAAGGCATAAGCATTTTGCTCAATCGATGGTTACATTATTTAGTCTGCAAATCATCAATGAACGATTATAAAATTTAGTCTGTAGTTAAATATGGAATCAGTAAGATTTGCTGTATAATTGTTATGAGATGGTTGCTTGAGTATGAATTACAGATGCATCCAATTAACATTATTATAATTTCAGGTATCAAAAATCTACTTCAGCAACTTTTAAACAAACAATCAAGAACTCTGATTTTTTATTTGGAACAACCCTAATTACTAAGTGACACTGAGCTGTAAGGATAATTGCCGTTGATAGTAAAATCTCATGATTTACTTTTGTATTCTGATTTATTGGATACAAGGTGGTACTGAAGGTTGCTGCTTCATTAGATGTTCTTAGACACAAATTGTGACTATTCCAAGAAACAAAGCATTCATTGCATTTAAACTCTTAAACTATATTTAATGGAACAAAAAACAAAGAAAATTATAGCACAGGAACAGGCCCTTCAGCCCTCCCATCCTGCGCCGATCCAGATCCTTTATCTAAACCTGTCTCCTATTTTCCAAGGTCTACTTCCCTCTGTTGCCGCCCGTTCATATACCTGTCTAGATGCCTCTTAAATGATGCTATTGTGCCTGCCTCTATCACCTCCGCTGGTAAAGCGTTCCAGGCACCCACCACCCTCTGCGTAAAAAAATTTCCACGCACATCTCCCTTAAACTTTCCCCCTCTCACCTTGAAATCGTGACCCCTTGTAACTGACACCCCAACTCTTGGAAAAAGCTTGTTGCTATCTACCCTGTCCATACCTCTCATAATTTTGTATACCTCAATTAGGTCCCCCCTCAACCTCCGTCTTTCCAACGAAAAAAATCCTAATCTACTCAACCTTTCTTCATAGCTAGCACCCTCCATACCAGGCAACATCCTGGTGAACCTCCTCTGCACCCTCTCCAAAGCATCCACATCCTTCTGGTAATGTGGCGACCAGCACTGCACGCAGTATTCCAAATGTGGCCTAACCAAAGTCCTATACAACTGTAACATGACCTGCCAACTCTTGTACTCAATACCCCGTCCGATGAAGGCAAGCATGCTGTATGCCTTCTTGACCACTCTATCAACCTGCATTGCCACCTTCAGGGTACAATGGACCTGAACTCCCAGATCTCTCTGTACATCAATTTTCCCCAGGACCCTTCCATTGACCATATAGTCCGCTCTTGAATTTGATCTTCCAAAATGCATCACCTCGCATTTGCCTGGATTGAACTCCATCTGCCATTTCTCTGCCCAACTCTCCAATCTATCTATATTTTGTTGTATTCTCTGACAGTCCTCCTCGCTATCTGCAACTCCACCAATCTTAGTATCATCTGCAAACTTGCTAATCAGACCACCTATACATTCCTCCAGGTCATTTATGTAGATCACAAACAACAGTGGTCCGAGCACGGATCCCTGTGGAATGCTACTAGTTACCCTTCTCCATTTTGAAACACTCCCTTCCACCACTACTCTCTGTCTCCTGTTGCCCAGTCAGTTCTTTATCCATCTAGCTAGTACACCCTGAACCCCATACGACTTCACTTTTGCCATCAACCTGCCATGGGAAACCTTATCAAACGCCTTACTAAAGTCCATGTATATGACATCTACAGCCCTTCCCTCATCAATTAACTTTGTCACTTCCTCAAAGAATTCTATTAGGTTTGTAAGACATGACCTTCCCTGCACAAAACCATGCTGCCTATCACTGATAAGTCTATTTTCTTCCAGATGTGAATAGATCCTATCCCTCAGGATCTTCTCCAACAGTTTGCCTACCACTGACGTCAAGCTCACAGGTCTGTAATTCCCTGGATTTTCCCTGCTACCCTTCTTAAACAAAGGGACATTAGCAATTCTCCAGTCCTCTGGGACCTCACCCGTGCTCAAGGATGCTGCAGAGATATCTGTTAAGGCCCCAGCTATTTCGACCCTCGCTTCCCTCAGTAACCTGGGATAGATCCCATCCGGTCCTGGGGACTTGTCCACATTAATGTCTTTTATAATACCCAAAACTTCCCCTTTCCGTATGATAACTTGACCTAGAGTATTTAAACATCCATCCCTAGCCTCAACATCCGTCTTGTCCCTCTCCTTTGTGAATACCGATGCAAAGTACTCATTAAGAATCTCACCCATTTCCTCTGAGTCCACGCATAAATTCCCTCTCTTGTCTTTGAGTGGGCCAATCCTTTCCCTAGTTACCCTCTTGCTCCTTACATATGAATAAAAGGCTTTGGGATTTTCCTTAACCCTGTTAGCCAAAGATATTTCATGACCCCTTTTATCCCTTTTTATTGCGCGTTTGAGATTCGTCCTACTTTCCCGATATTCCTCCAAAGCTTCATCAGTTTTGAATCGCCTCGATCTTACATATGCTTCCTTTTTTTCATCTGAGCTAGTCTCACAATTTCACCCGTCATCCATGGTTCCCTAATCTTGCCATTTCTATCTCTCATTTTCACAGGAACACGTCTGTCCTGCACTCTAATCAACCTTTCCTTAAAAGACTCTGGGCGGCAATGTGGCACAGTGATTAGCATTGATGCCTCACAGCGCCAGGGACCCGGGTTTGATTCCGACCTTGGTTGACTGCCTGTCTGGAGATTGCATTTTTTCCCCATGTCTGCGTGGATTTCCTCCGGGTGCTCCGGTTTCCTCCCACATTCCAAAGGTGTGCTGGTTAGATGGATTTGCTATGCTAAATTGGCCCTAGGTGGAGTTACGGGGCTAGTGTGGGGTTTGCGCTTAGGTGGGTGCTCTTTCAGGGGTCGGTGTAGACTCAATGGGCTGAATGGCCTCCTTCTGCACTGTAGGGATTCTATGGGATTCTATGATTTTGGCCTACCGATATCTAAGCTAACAGGATAGTTAGTATTGTCCTGAAAATGGCATTGGCAGATTTAACATTCTGTTAATGCCTATGCTTTGCTTACAGTTTTAAATGGGCCTACCACTGAGTTTTAGGTACTAGGTCTCTTTTGAAATACAATTTACTTCTCCTGGCTTATAGACCTATGGCAACTCTTCAGTCATGAGTTTTGCCATTTTCCCACTCTTGGAAGTACCTTTCCAGCAGCCTGGATTTGACAAGCGACATCAGGACATTTGTTTATGTTGGGCATGTTGCGACTCATTTAAGTGGGGTAGAGGCACAGGAATAAAAATGGTTCCAAGACCACTTCACTTGTTGAACAGCTAGACTACCAGTGGATCTCTGATTACATTGGTTTAATTCAGGGATCAATTGAAATAAATAACTATTCAACTTTGCAGATAATATACCGGATGCTGAATGATTACAAAGCTCATCAGGGAGAGACAATAACAGCAGCATTGAAACAGAACACAGCTATCATGTGAAATACCCAATTCCAATTAAATTATTGCATTCATTCCTCTGGATATCCATTTAGGATTTGTACAGTAAAGTTGATGAAGGAAATATTTAATTATCTGTGTTCTTTTGATTGTCCATAATGTCCACTATCAGCAATAAGGGTGCTGTCCAGACTGAAATACTTATTTCTAGTGGCTTTGTTTCACAGTAATATCATGACACAAACAGTAAATAACGAAATAAAAAACTGGAGACATATACAAGAGCTCACTTGGCTCCAAACCTCAACGCAACCTTGATCAAAACATGGACCAAAGAACTGAAGTCAAGAGGTGAAGTGAGAGTGATTGCCCCTGACGGTAAGGCAGAGTGAGGTGTGAAGGAGTAGAATTGAAATCAATGAGAATTAAGTTCACTATTACCTTCTGAAGAGTAATCGGGGATGGGTAATAGATGCTAACATTGATAACAAGGTCCAAATCACATAAAGGAATTTTTAAAAAGACACTAAATATATTCAGAATCACAATTTGGCATTTTTAAGACTCCGATAAAGTGAATTGTTTTTGTTATCGATATTTTCAAAACTAGGGTTAATCATCCACTTCTGATGGCATTCTTTCCAAAATTGTATGAGAGAAATCCTTACCGCAGCATGATTTTTAAAATTTGAATTAATATGTTCTGACTGGCTGCACAATCGTTCATACTATATATACCTGAAACCTCATGTTAAAGGATTATATTTTGTTGAATTATTGTGCTTAATTTGTTAATAATAAACATAATTACAGGGTACAGAAAAGGACTATAACAGTGAATCTAATTTATTACATGCCTATTTAATATTCTTTTTTAATTTTCCCTAGTTTTATCTTGTAGTTTAAAATTATAGGAAGTGCCACTAGATTTCTGCTTCATAATCATGCTTTGTACTTCTTAAGTGACCTTAATAATTGGGTTTCTGTGATGGAAATCAATTTCATTGTCTGCAGGTCTTTTGTGAGACATCTTTTATTGACTTGCCCTGTCAAAAACTGCAGAAATGTCCCTTTGGTAATTTAACGTGTTAGAAAGTGAGGCTGTTTTATAATATTTAAACAAATTAGAGACAAAGGTTTTTCAGATTAGTTCTTTGATTATCTTTGGGGAAATAGCTCTCTTAGACAATAAGAATATATGTAAGAGCTGCAGCAAAACCTAAGCAAGAAATAAAAATTACATTTATGTAGTGCCTTTCATGACCTCAGGACATCTCAAAGCACTGTATAGCCAGTTAAGTACTTTCCCAAGTGTAGTTACTGCATAGGTAATGGAGGAGTCAATGTGTGCACAACAAAATCCCATAAATAACAATGTGATAAAACCAGACAATTGACAAGGTTTTGGTTGGTGGGGATAGGCAGGTAGGAAGAGACATAAATGTTGCCAAGACATCAGGGAGGATTCCATTGCTCTGAAGAGTGCCGTGGGATATTTTATATCTACCTGTGAAGGAGAGAGCAGTTTAACATCTCATCCGACAGTGCAGCATTCGCTCACTACTGCACTGGAGTGCCAGAATTACAGAAGGGTTACAGCACAAAAGGAGGCCATTTGGCCCAACATTTCTGTGCTGGCTCTCTGAAGGGGCAATTCCCTCAGTGTCACTCCCCTGCCTTCTCATTGTAGCTCTGAACATTCCTCCTTTCAGATAGAATTCCTTCCCGAATGATTCTATTGATTCTACCTCCCCACACTCTCAGACCACTTTCTGTGTGAAAGGCTTTTTCCTCATGTCGCCATTACTTCTTTTGCCAATTACCTTAAATCTGTGACCCCCTTTGATCCCTCCCCCTATGGGAACAGTTTCTTCCTATCTAGTTTGTTCAGACCCCGTATGGTTTTGAATACCTCTATCAAATCTCCCCGCAACTTTCTATTCTCCAAGCAAAACAATCCAAACTTCTCCAATCTATGAGTCACTCATCCCATTGTGAATCTTTTCTGCACTCTCTCCAATGCCTTCCTTACCTCCTAAAGCATGGCACCCAGAATTGGAGGCAATGATCCAGCTGAGGCCAAACTGGTGTTTTACACACATTTGACATTAGTTCTTTACTTTTGTACTCTCTGCCCATCAATAATTTCAAGGATGTTCTATGCTTTATTGACCATTCTCTCAATCTGTCCTGTCACCTTCAATTATTTATGCACATATTCCCAGGTCCCTCTGCTCCTGCACCCCACTTTCTAATTTTACCCTTCATTTTATATTCTCTCTCCACTGTCTTTCCACCAAAAAAAATCACGTCATACTTCTCTGCTCTAAATTTCATCTACGGCACTCTACCAAGCTGTCCATTTGACGCCCTACATTATCCTCACAATTCACAATATTTCCAAGTTTTGTACTGTCTACGAATTTTGAAATTATGTTATGTATTCTCTAGGTCTCGGGCAGTTATATATATTAGGAGGAGCAGGATCCCTAACACCAATCCTGGGGAACTCCATTATAAACCTATCTCTAGTCCAGAAACATCAATTAACCACTATTCTCTTTATTTCCTGTCACTCAGCCAATTTCATATCCATATTTCCTTTTTCTTACTTGAGCTCTAAGTTGCTCATAAGTCTGTGTTGTGACACTTTATCAAGTATCTTTTGGAAGTACACGAACACCACATCAACAGTAATACTTTCATTGATACCTTCCGTTGCCTCATCAAAACACCCGAGCAGATTAGTTAAACGTGATTTGGCCTTAACAAATCCATGCTGGTTTTCCTTAATTAACCTTCATTTGCCCATGGGACTATTCATTTTGTTTTGAATGATTGTTTCTAGAAATGATCCCGCCACCAAGGTGAAATTGACTGTATGGCTTATCTTTATAGTTTTTTTGGATCAAAAGCGTAACCATTGCAATTCCCCAGTCTAAGGAAGTTTGGGAAACTATGGCCAATGCTCCATAACTTTGCAGCCTCACTTCCCCCTATATCATAGAATCCCTACAGTGCAGGAGGCCATTCAGCCCATTGAGTCTGCACTGACCCTCTGACAGAGAACCCTACCTAGGTCCAACCTCCTGCCCTATCCCCGTAACCCCTCCTAACCTGAACATCTTTGGACACTAAGGGGTAATTTATCATGGCCAATCCACCTAACCTGAACATCTTTGGACTGTGGGAGGAATACTTTGGTTTGCCCCAGTCTGCACCAGCTTCTAATTCTTTCCTCAGGTAAGCGAAGGATCCTGAGCCAGGACATCTATTTATCTTCTGCAAAATACTCTTGATTTCTTCCAGGGCCATTCCAGCTACCAATTCTCACCACATCAGCTTATAATTGTGGTCAAGTTTCTGGATTGATCCACAACCTCCTGATTCAGGGGCAAGTGTACCAGAATGAACTACAGTTGCTCCTTACTGTAGATCTATCAAACATTGACCTCACACTGCCGAATATATGCAATCCATGCATCCTATGTGTTGTCTATTATGTAGAGATGCCGGCATTGGACTGGGGTGGGCACAGTAAGAAGTCTTACAGCACCAGGTTAAAGTCCAACAGGTTTGTTTGGAATCACTAGCTTTCAGAGTGCAGCTCCTTCATCAGGTGAGTGAAGAGGTAGGTTCCACCAGGAACACTACAGATAGTTACCCGCAGATCCAACCAAAGAACACGCCCGCCAACTCAACAGACTGATCAAGACCTTGGATCCAGACTTTCAGAGCACCCTATGTGCTCTCATCAGACGTATTCCCCACGTTGGATGTAGGATGCATGTTGTCTATTCGACACTGATCCTGATTTAATTTATTCTGCTTAGTTGCCTTAATTTGTAGCAAGGTCTTTTGTAAATTCTAAGAAATATTGATCAATTTTTTTTTAAAAATCTCATTCAGAGCCAAACGTTCCACTGGTTGATTTGTGGCATTTTAAAAAAAATGCAATCTAAACAATTTAGATATCTCCTGGTAATTTCTGGTGATGAGTGACATTTCCATTCTTTCATTGAAAAAATGGTCGGAAGAGCTTACAACAATGAGTGATATTGTAAAAATCATATTGTGTTTCATGTCTGAATAACAATCTGACATTTTTCAACAGCTTGTAAAAATTTGACATCGGGGCAGCACGGTGGCCAAGTGGTTAGCACAACCGCCTCACAGCGCTGAGGTCCCAGATTCGATCCCGGCTCTGGGTCACTGTCTGTGTGGAGTTTGCACATTCTCCCCGTGTCTGCGTGAGTTTCGCCCCCACAACCCAAAAATGTGCAGAGTAGGTGGATTGGCCACGCTAAATTGCCCCTTAATTGGAAAAAATAATTGGGTAATCTAAATTTATAAAAAAAAAAATTTGACATCTAAAGGAACTATAAATTTTCCACAAAGGTTAAGATGGCCATTAATTATACTTGCTGTTTAAAGTCTTTTTTTGAAATTATTTATCCATTCACTGAATGTGTGCATCACTGGCAAGGCCAGCATTTGACATCGATACTTATTTATCTTTGGGAGCGGCTGTTGAACTGCCTTCTTGAACTATTGTGGACGACTGATGTAGGCCTTCTCAGAGGGCAGTCAAACACATTGTTGCAGGTCTGAAGTCACATATAGATCAGACCAGGTAAGGATGACAGGCTTTCACCCCAAAAGAATATCAGTGAACCAGTTCAGCTTTTTGTGACAACCTGGTGGCTTCATGGAACCATTGATTGACTGGTGCTTTTTATCCTAGATTTATATAATTGTACTTTTATTTAACTGAATTAAGATTTTCAAACTGCCATGTTTGGAGTTGGATGGTCATCACTGGATTATTAGTCCAGGCTCTCTTATGTCTGGTGGACAAGTTTAACTCTAATTGTCAGATTGTTCCACTCAGTGTGTTCTGCATTCATGAGCTGGTTAACATTTGCTTAACAGAAAGTGAAACAAATATATAAAGGTTGGGGGGGCGGAGGGAGGGGGGGGAGGTAGAATCAGCATGTATCGACCCGAACATAATTGTATCTCCACATCAAGCATACACGACTCTTTCGGCACGATGCAGCGGCCTTGTTGCGCCATCTTGGTCTCTGGATGAGGCTGTTGAATCTCACGAGAGGCCTCTAAATATAATCACATGAGGCATTGTGATCTGAATGTCGCCCTTCCTGGGCAAGGTCCAGATCTGAATATTCAAATGAGCCTTACAGTTCATTTAAATATCTAGACGCCGGATTCACCCGGTGCCCGGGACTCACCATGCCTGGGAGTCCTCGCCACACAAATGTGTACCAGTTGTAACGACACCTGGGGGTCTCCCAGGCCGTTGAAGACCCCTGGGCAGTCGGGGACAGGGCAGGGTGGAACTCCAGCTGGCACCTTGGCACTGCCAGCCTGGAACACTGGCACTGCCACCTAGGCACCCTAGCAGTGACACCTTGGCTTCACCCGAGCTGAAGCACACCTCTAAGTCAGACTTCGGCGGAGAGAATTTCCCTGAGGCCAAAATAAAGCAAGTTTTGTTGAATAGCAGGACCTATCTTGGCACTGTAGGTACTGAGAAACACCCCACTAAATGTGCCATTCAATGGACTTCAACTCAAGTCAGATGAATCGTGGCACTTTACCTTTCAAAACAGATAATTTTGTGTTCCAGATAGACAACACTTGAGCCTTTGAATTGTTGGTCCAATCTTTTTTTAATATTAAGAGGGTTCCACTACATTTCATGTGAGCATCTCCTGTTGACATGTATAATTAACATTATCCCATGTATAACAGCCACTGGATGTTACTACAGTCATTGATCTGAAAGGTAAATTGAAGACAATAAACATTAACTTATTAAATGTAATTTCCTTTTAACTTTTGATGCACTAGACTGTTAATGACTCAAAAATTAGTCCATATACATCACTGTTACTTTTTTTAAACTCCAAGTAAAGTTATTGATAGATACAATGGACAGAATCTTGTGGAGGTGATAAGGATCTTGACCGCTGACGGGAGAGCCAGCGAGGCCCCTGTGCCACTTTTTGAGAAGGCCTGATGCATCTTGGGCCTCCCAGACAGTTAACATGCCAGCAGTGGGCCTTCCCCTCGGATGGAGGACTCTGGACATGAAAGTCCTACACACTGAGCTACCAGCCAGACAGCGGCTACTAGCTCTTCTGTAATCAGCATGGCCACTGGAGAGGTTCTGGCTGCTGCTGACACTCACCCGAGGGACCCAGGCACAGGTGAGTGTTGGGAGGCAGGGGTACATAAAGCGGTAGCAGCAGGGTGGGGTTGTCAGCGACAAGGGCTTTCAGTGAAGCAAGGCAGAATGACCTGTCCAGGCTGAAATCTAACTTTAAAAGGTGTCTGGCAATGAGGTTTGTGTTTGAATGTGCTTCCTAGAGACTCATTGCACAGTTTTTCCATCGCAATTTATTTTTCACAGGTCCCTGAGACACTTCGGCAGTGGTTGTTCCCCTGATGGAGCACATTAATAATGCCAGCCTGAACCCTCCTTTTACTCAGCACCAGCCATCTACCCACCCTCCCAGGCAGCACTGAGCCTTTCCCAGTGTACATTTCAACACCGGCTGCCTGTTACTTGGCCAATCTGCTTGAAATCACATTCTGGGGCCCACTGCAGCCAGAAGTTGGACATGCGTCCAACAGGTGAAAAAATTCAGGCCATGGCGTATTTCATATCACATTGAACCTTAAAAAGCAATATAAATAACAACAGTTAATATTGCATCACCCAGGAGCTTTGCACTTTGTCAACTTTCCTAGGTGTGTTATAAACTGCAGCTTGATTTCAGATCCTGATTCTAGACATTATGACGGGGGCTCCCCAGTTTCAGGGGACGGGCTCAACGCCAGGAGCGGGAAATCCCACGGGAATCCCAAAATTTCCCTTCATTTAATTTGTTCATTCGTTGAACAAGAGGGTGCAACATGAAGCAAGTATGGTTTGACGATTCTTACAACTGTATGTTTTTCTAGATTGTTACTTGTTTAAGAACATTCATGTAATTATAAAAGAAAGTTACATTCACAAATATGGTTAATCAGTCCTGCTACAATTGCAACAAGAAAAATGGTTCACTTCTGAGCAATTAAGACCAAGAAAAGGATATGGTGATGGCAGCGAAAACATCAAAAATCTAAGTTTCCTCCACTGCTTCAGTCAGGATTATTCAGTTCAAGACTGATATGTATATATAATTAGTTACTACTCACTACTAAAATTCAAGTTGTTTTGGGGGATTGCACAATATGATTTGAAAAAAATAAAGATGTTGGGCGGAATTCTCCCATCTGGAACTATGTGCCATGGCGGGGACGGGCTGTGTTACTGCTGTGGAGACCATTGGGAAACTGCGCCCATATAGTCCATCCCCGGCATAAATAATAATGCATTCAAGGGTTTGCGCCACCTTCCCTAGCAGGGTGGACTTGATGGTGTGTTATACCCAGGTGCCATATTAATAGGGCTTCCAAAATCACTAACCCGCCATTGAAGAAAGAAGATGGACCTCCTGAAGACAGACCTCAAGGAAAACTGAGACTGGAAAAGGGACCTCCTCAAAGACACTGAAGCTGAAAGCTCCACTGATAGATATCCCCCCCCCTCCCACCGCCCACCCGCCCCCAAGTGCTGTGGTGTTCCAGGTCTCAGATCGCTGGCGGCCTCCACCCTGAACTCCAGAGGCAGACCCAGGCATTCTTCAGGTAAGTCCTGTCTTTTGCACACCACATTGGTCCAGACGTGTTCTGGACTGGCATGTTTTCCTGCTACCGTAACAGAGAATCAGGTGTGGGGGAAGATTCGGGGTCAGGCCTTTATTTGCATTCAACTAGTGGGATGCCAGTCAGTTTCACGGCCACCTCCAGCAGGATTCCCGATCCACCATGGCAGGCTGAATCGGACGATTCTGCTGTGAATTCATGCCACCATAAAACCAACTTTTGTGCCTCCCACTGAATTCTCTCCATGGACCCACCAATAATCTCGCTGGTGGGGACATGGGCCAATTCTGCCCATTGTTTCAACAAAATATGAATTTACTTTGTAAGGACCTCTTGTCTGTAACTGTGTACTACTGAGAGACTTTTTCCAGTGCATGAATTACCAGAACATTTATTCTGAATATTTCCCATTATTCGCGCCAACATTGGTGTACACCAGTGACATGTTTTAAAGAATCTGTAAACCTACGTATTTGCAAAACAGAAAAGGAGAAGGTTCACAGTTTTAATCAAAAGAATTTTACATAAAATTCTTAATTAGCTACTTGCATTAAAGATGTTAAAAGTATCATGAAATGAGTTACTTAAACTCCTAAAATCACATTTCCTTCCACACTAACACTATAACTCCTGTTGCCGACCAGAAAGGTATCAGGATCCATTCTGCATGCACACTGTGGCCGCAATACTGGCACGATGGATCCTAATGCCTTCCCAGTTGGTAGCAGGAGCATCGGTGTTACAGAAACCCCAATTCTTCCACAGCCATACTCGCTCATTCGATAGTTAATGGGGCTCTTAATCCCCAAGTCATTGAGCGGAACTCTCTCATTTTGAGACTAAATGCGGTGGCAGGAAGATCTGGTAGCACTTTTCCCGTTGGCCAGAGATGGCGGGATCCCACACAAAATTCTGCATTATGCTCAGGTGTATTCCCTCCTTAGTCACCTGGTGGGTTGGCAGCTGATTTATCTTCCCACTGTCGGTGGATTCAAAGGTCTTACCCCATATTTAAATAACAGTCCATCACACTTATATCACTGTCTCCAGCCCACTTGTCTTCACCAGATGTCAGCGCAGGATGTCAGCAGCTTAGAGGGAAAAGGCTAGCAGTTTCAAGAAGAAGTCTGTCCCTCTATTGAACTCCCCTCCCCTCAAGCCTATCACCTGTGAGGCATCAATGCCCTACTTGGACCTCTACCCATCACACCTGGAGTCTTTGTGCATTGCTATGCAGTAAATTGTGTAGTATCCCTTTTACCCCCTTGATGTAAGCTTGCTTGTTGGGTTCCAGCTTCCCTCCCTATGGTCTTTCCTCAGCCTTCCATTGGCCGTCTTCTTCAACCATTTCCTTTCTTCCCTCCATTTCATCGTGAGACCTCCCCTCACCCCCCCCCCCCCACCCACCTCCAACCCCCAGCCCCCCCCCCCCCCTCAAACTCCAGCCTCGGTTGAACTTCAGATATTTTTTGCGATGGCTGCATAAGCCCCGCAGCAAAGTGTTATCCAGATAGTTACTCATGTGTAGCGCCGGGGAAGGAGAACACTATTCTCGCCAACATTGGGCACTGTACTGATCCATGGGTCCAGCTGTATGATACTGTCCATGAAGACCAGCTTGGCGTGAAGATGCAGAACAGGAATTGGTCTGTCCTGGCAGAGTGATGTGGAGTGCATCAGGAGGAGCCGAGCACTATGACACAAAAGCCTTGGGGCACTCACCTCAAAGTCTCTTGCAAACTGAGGACCACCTTGTGTACACCACTCTTTAGCAATTGGGTTTTCAACCGTCGTAATTTCCCACCAGTAAGATTGAAAGGCCTGACGGAATTCCGGCAGGAAGCTGTTTCAATGAGCATCCCTGGGATCTAAATGAATGTAAATGGCGTTTACACCACCAGCAGGAAGATTGACCCATCATTAGAGTTGGAACCAGATTTTTCATCTGTGTGGTTCTGACCTTTTGGCTGCCGCCAGATTCTCCATCCCGGCCTGCCACCAAACCTGCCGCAGATGGGATAGAGAATTCTGTCCATTGTTTCAAGCCCCACTGTAGACTGAGTAGTCATGTGAGAACTTGGTGACGTGGCTGCATAAGAAGTTATGTGGCGGGAGAGCGGCAGTTATCCTTGAGTTCCCGGCAGAGGACAAGTACTATATACAGCTATTGAGCTTAGGAACAAACCACCTTTGTTGTTAGTCCTTGATGTCAGTGACTTAAGGAACCCAAAACATCCTACATGGTATCAGGAGTTGGCAATATGTTACCAGGACTTTGCCGCATCGACCCACTCACCTTTGATGAAAATATTGCGGATAGTTTTGAAAAGGTCCTGAAGGAGCGGCATTTTTATTGCAGTGCACACTCTGACATGTCAAAAAGGTACAGGCTTTTACCCTATTAAACCTTATGGGGCCTGAGGACTTCAAACAATTTGAGTTGTTTGTTTGCCAGAGAGACGAGGAAAAAGAAGATCCGGAGATAATCCAAAAATAATTTCCGAACATTTGTCTCCTGGTAAAAAATCTAATGCTTGATAGACATTTGTTCAATTTAAAAAGCAGATGAGTGAATACAATTGTTGCTACATGTTGGGCAAGTGCGCGGTCAGTTTCAGCCCCACAAACTCTGGAGTCCCAACATAAGTGAATTAACCAATAATTCATGTTTTCCTGAAATCCTTAACCCCTCACTGCTTCAATGAGTTACAGGCACCAGATTTATAATTAAAACATTAACAAACTGTTTATTTATAACAAGAGTAAAAGGTGAACATATAAAGGAAAAACTTAGCACTATGGTTTACCAGTCTACCGATTCCCCAAAACCCCGTCCCACCCTCCACCCCAGACATACATAAGACAGACACACAGTATGGGGAGGAGAAGAATTAAATCAATGGGAATTAAAGGAAAAGTTTTGAGATGAATCTTCGCAGCTGCGGTTGCAGCCTCTGTAGGCATCGGTCTTCTTTGAATGCGACCCTCTGAGGAATTGGTTTATATAAGAGATTCAAGGCAGTGCAATTCTGACCTCCGACCACCAGATGGAGCGTGTACAGAAGATTCAGGTCAGTGCAATTCTGACCTCCGACCACTGGATGGAGCTTCACACAAGAGATTCAGGTCAGTGCAATTCTGACCTATGATCACCGGATGGAGCCCGTGTCTCCCAGACATATTACTGGATACTTAAACCTGAGAATTTTACAGTGCTTTCTGTTTGCCTGTTCTCTAGACAGAAACTCTGACTGGATTACTGTATAAGAGTGTTCTCAAATTGGGTTCTTCTCAGCCACTCTACAGGGGATTTATGATTCACAGACCTGGGTGCAAAACTGCTTGTAATTTTTCCCTCCAGAAGTTTCCTTTCACAGTTCTAACTGCTGTCTGTCTGTTAAACAGGAGTGCCTTCAGAGGTCTGACTAGTAGCCTTTTAAATCACCTGGCAAAGAGAGAGAGAGTGCAGAGAGAGAAAGAGACTTCCAGCTGCTTCCAGGCTGGATCTCTCTTCAGAACTGAGGTCAAAATGGAACACCCCAGATAACCCGCCTTTCCTCCAGAAGATTCTGAATGGCTCCACCAATCTAACAGCAGGAGATAGATCGGAATTTCAGATTCACCGATTGGCTGATTGGCAAGTCTATCAAATTGGCATCACGGGCTCCGCCACAGGACCTAAAAGGGAAGTCCTGGCAAGTCCATTAGACCAGGGGCATTTTAGTTTGCAGCAGTTAGCAAGAAGATTGTAGATTAAAGTAAGCCAGGACAGGAATTAAAAAGGAAACGCAGAACAGACAAAGCTTTGACAACAGTATCCTAACACAATCTCACCCAAAAAATATTGGCAAAGAAATGTGCATTTGAAGCTCCCACTAAAGACCTAATAAGGGAACAAGCAGTTTGTGGAATATATATATACAGCAAGCCCTGCTGCGAGAAAGATTCTTCCCATTTCAAGCAACCATCAATATCTGCATGTTAAACGAACAATCTGAGAAATGAAGCAGAGATTTTGGTCGGGAAATCAAGGTATTCACAGTTAAGGGGGATGTAGCCTGCATCCACCGGACAGAACAGTTCATTTTGCATTTCGCAAAAGATGCAACAAATGCTGGAAATTGAACCACTTTGTAAACGTTGCACATCCAAACCACAGCAGCCCTCCTCTGCCATCAGCAACATGGTCGTGGTTCAAACCTCCAGGTGTCGGAGAATCAGTCAGTAAGATGAATGAATTGGATTTCATAAAGTGAAGCTACAGAGCCTCCAAAAACACAATTTCAACAGTGTTGACAGAATCACAGGAAAGAGTGAGAGCTTCACCACTCACAATATAATTAACAGTGATGCCAGATGTAAAGTCAAGATTGACATTGGAGCGAAGTACTATTCAGCCAAAGTTTTCAGGAAGTCGACCCACGTTCAGGATGAGATCCCAGCACCCAGACATATCTTGTGGCTTATGGGTGACAAACAATCCACACTGAAGATGTCACAACCCTCTGCTACTCATAGGGAAATTTCAAGTTTCATATCATTGACCTGTATGGAAAACATTTACTTAGGTTTCGGGGCAACATTGCATTGGGGCTCATTCAGTTTGGCCCGGAAGTGTATGTTCCACAACTCCAAGCCTGAGAGATGACCTCTTCAACTGTGATGTCATAGGTAAACGACTAGTTGTATCCAACATGAGATGAAATGATTCAGTGCCACCAACGACCTGTGCTCTGACAAGAGTACCAGTAGCCATGAGGCAGAAACTCGTGAATCAGATGACGGCACTAAGTGTCATATCTCCTGCAGATGAGGGCACAGAACAGGTTTCAGCAATGGTGGTCACAGTAAAAAAAGATGGTACAATTATGAATTGACCCAGTGCATTTGAAGAATGCACTGCTCAGACCACATGGGCAATTGGGAGTGATGGAGGAATAAACCAGTATGTCACGGAGAGAGCGGTCACTGTGGAATGCTGACGGGGGGGGGGGGGGGGGGGGGGGGGAGATTTATTTGGTGGTAGCATCATGCTGGAGCTGGCAGAAATGGCGGAGGATGGTCCTTTGAATGGGGAGTTTAGTGGGGTGAAACGTGAGGACAAGGGAGACCCTATCATGGTTCTGGGAGGGAGGCGATAGGGTGAGCGCATATGGTGGGAAACCCAGTTGAGTGGTCAGAAAGCCACAGGTTGGGGGAAACCTTGAAGTGTTCAGCATTATCAATGTGAAATGTGGGTTCTGGTAGATCCAGTTAGATGAGGAATCCTCAAACTAATCACATACATGTCTCCGATAGGCGTGTATCATTTTCTTCATATGGGATCTCCAAGGGCAGTGAGGTTTTCCAGTGATGTATTGAGCAACACTTTGCAGGCTGGCCTTTCAAGATCATTGTTGATGACAACCTGGTATGCAATCAACATGATGAAGGTTTTGGTCTTGTCCTTGACAGAATCAGGACCATCCAATTAAAGCTTAGCCCTGTGAAATGCAGATTCAGGGTCAACCAGGTTCCTTACGTTGGCCATTTACTCATAGCTGATGTACAAAGCCTGATCCAGACAACAGATAACCATCCTCGTGGACAAGCACACTTTACAGCGCTTTCTTAGTATGACAAATTATCTTTCCAAGTTTATGGTGTGTTATAGTGAGGTGACTGGACCTCTTCACCAGAATGTTGAATGGTACTGGCAAGGGGACCACACAGTGGTCTTTAACGGACTCAACAAGTACTCGCAGCCCCTCCGGTGCGACAATATTTTGACGTTCGAGCACCTCTACTTGTATCAGCAGACGTCGCCCAACACGGAGTTGATGCAGTCTGTTCCCAGAATAGCCCTTGCTTTATGCATTATGCGCAGATCACAAATAAATATTTCATAGAATTTACAGTGCAGAAGGAGGCCATTTGGCCCATCGAGTCTGCACCAGCTCTTGGAAAGAGCACCCTACCCAAGCCCATACCTCCACCCTATCCCTATAACCCAGTAACCCCACCTAACACTAAGGGCAATTTGGACCCTGAGGGCAATTTAGCCTGGCCAATTCACCTAACCTGCACATCTTTGGACTGTGGGAGGAAACCGGAGCACCCGTAGGAAACCCACGCACACACGGGGAGAACGTGCAGACTCCACACAGACAGTGACCCAAGCCTGGACTCGAACCTGGGACCCTGGAGCTGTGAAGCATTTGTGCTAACCACTATGCTACCGTGCGGCCCATGAATATATATATATGTAAATAGTTATGCATTGTCAGTTTCTTTAATTGCACGACTCACAAAGGTCTGTACATAGTTTCCTATGGTGCGCACAATTACATCTCATGCCACCTGGTGTCCCTGTTAAGCAGGAAAAATATAGACCGTGTGGTCACGTGAAAACATGATGATGTGGCAACGTAAGAGAAGAGGTCATGTGACGGGAGCGTGGGAGATATCCCCGGGATCCCAGACACAACACAAGTGTTGCATGTAGCCTTTGAGCTTAAGAATAAACTACCTTTGTTGAAAGCCCTTGATGTCAGTGCTATTAGGAAACCTCAACATTCCGCACCCATTTTGAGTGATTTTAAAAATTTTATATTTCTTAATTTTTTGTTTATAATATTTATTCAAAACACTGAAAACTTATGGTGAACAAAGACCTTTGTCACATGTAGAAAAATTGTCAAGATTGAACAGGGGTATTCCTGGAGAGCCCAGCGCCCGAAGAATATATTCATCTGCAGAAAATAGTGTATACATGTAATAAAATAATGCAAGATGTAGCAAGCCCATAGGTTTGTGATGCTTCTCAGAGTCTTTTTGATAGCTTCAACAAAAGACCTTATTAAAAAAGTAATACCCTGATGTATTTCTGATGAGAACTTTAATAATTACAGCTAACAAATGAAGAGTACATTTTGGGAAACTCAATCCTAATATGATTCTGTTTTAATTTACTCCCTAATAGCAGGTTTCAGTTTGCATCTCAAAACATAATTTAGGCCGTCTGTCTAGTTGCCGTTCATAAAATGGGTTATGAGACAGCAGCACTTACTTCCTCCCTCACGTCTTACCACTGACCCAGCCTCTGCATATGTGCAGGATGTGCTCCCTGCTTTTTCTGCACAAATAAATGCGCCCTCAATCACGCCCAATAAACTCAAGTCAGATACTTAGCAGAATTGAAAGATGAAATGCTTGGTCTGAGTACTATTTCAAACATTTGCATACAGGCTGAAATTTCTTCTGTCTTCCGTTTACATTAGGCAACATTACTCCTTCAAATCTCCTCCGACAGACCAAACATGTCCTCTCTCTCTCTTTCTCCTTGCCAGTCTCTCTCCCTCTTTACCCCTGCCAGGTCTTGACTTAAGTGCAGATTTCACTGCTCTGGACATGGGAAGATTTGGCTCAATGTCCTTACAGGCACATCTGTGAGACTAACAAGACAAATGTAAAGACAGTCAAGCCTCTTTCGATGCAGAGGAAGTGAAGTCTGAGACATGTTACTACACAGCCGAGAAATGCCAAGAAGCAAAACAGCAGCCAAAAGTTGCAAATGAGCAACCAACTTGCAAATATTGCATGATTCCTTTAAATTAATTATTTCTAACATGTGGGCCTTCATGGCAGTTAGCATCCTATTCTGCTGGGCAAGGTGAAAGACCTGGGGCGGGATTATCCGACCCCCCGCCGGGTCGGAGAATCGCCGGGGGCTGGCGTCAATCCCGCCCCCGGCGTGTCCCGAAGCCTCAGGCACCGGAGATTCGACGAAGGCGGGAATCACGCCGTGCCGGTCGGCGGTCCCCCCCTCGGCGATTCTCCAGCCCGCAATGGGCCGTAATCCCGCCGCTGTCATGCAGGTCCCACCGTCGTGGATCAAACCACCTACCTTACCAGCGGGACCAGGTGGCGCGAGTGGGCTCCGGGGTCCTGAGGGGCGATCTGGCACCGGGGGGTGCCCCCATGGTGGCCTGGCCCGCAAGCGGGTTCACCGATCGGCGGGTGGGCCTGTGCCATAGGGGTACTCTTTTCCTTCTGCCTTCGCCATGGTCTTCACGATGGCGGAGGCGGAAGTGACCCCCTCCCCTGTGCATGTGCGGGGATGACGTCAGCAGCCGCTGACGCTCAGGTTCATGCGCGGACTTCCGCCAGCCGGTGAAGTCCCTTCGGCCCCGGCTGGCATGGCGCCAAAGACCGTTCCCGCCAGCCGGCGGAGCGCCAACCACTCCGGCGCGGGCCTAGCCCCTCAATGTTAGGGCTTGGCCCCTAAAGGTGCAGAGACTTCCGCACCTTTGGGGCGGCCCGACGCCGGAGTGGTTCATGCCACTCCATCGCGCCGGGACCCCCCGCCCCGCCGGGTAGGGGTGAATCCCGCCCATGGCGTACAAACAGCTGGAATGGTGAGTGTGCTCTGCATCCAGCAGATGACCCTCATCTGAATGAATTATTCATTCCTTCAAATGTTGCTGGTGTGTGACCTTGCTGCAATCAAGACGTCCTGTACCAAAATGAAGTCTATTATTTTGGCTTTCAAATGGCCGCTTAGCACATGCAAAATATGCACCATGTTTTATATTGACCAATTTCTAAGGGAGGAATTTTCCATTGTGGAGACCAAGTCCAGTGGAGGGCAGGAAATCCCATCGGGTGGTGGGGTGGGTAAACATGCACCATCTTCCTTTTTTCAGCTCATTAATTATGCATCTGCGAGAAGCTCGACAAACCTCATGGTGCATATGCAGGAAATGGCCTTGCTGTTACCTCATGTTCAAAGGTTCTGCCACCATATTTAAAGGGCACCTGGATAGAAATTTGCTCATTGCAGGGCAGGAACTCCACACAACTCCACGACAGTCCTTGCAGTTGTAACACATACTGGAGAAGCTTGCAGATGTGAACAACCACATCTGGGGACATACCAGGGTGCCTCTTGCCTTGCCCTTTGCTCATCTCCAGATAAGTGCAATGCTGGCATTGTATCCATGGTCGGACCAATGCTCACTGTTTCAGTGATCCATGTTTTGCTGCCTCTTGACCTTCTAGAGACCCCACTGCCTTTTGCTCCTCTGGCCCTGTGCCAACCTGTGATGAGCCATCCCTTTCCTTATCAAAGCAGGGTTGCCTGCAGACTGTATATTTGACACATCAGTGGATGTGTGAACGAATTGAAGTGATACGTTAAATGATCATGCCCTTTACTAGTTTTCCTCCATCTCAAAGCCAGCATGCAAGTGCCTTTCACCTGGCCTCCATCTCGACATGGAAACCCACCACACCCCTTTCAGGTAAAGGGCATCTTTAAGGACCAGAGATGTGTGTTCTTACCCATTCATAGATTAATGCAAATGTAAACATTACTCTCATCATCCTGATCAAAGAACAATATACAAGAAGCCTCATACAGACACTTTTCATTTGTCTCCAAAATCTTTTAACTCTATAGAGAGTCTATTGCCTTTGCAGCAATGAGAGACCACCATGACCACACAATCGCTTATCATGATCACTGGGTAGATATACATTCCTCCATTTGTAAAGATAATAAAGAAAGGGGAAACTTCTTTAATTAAGATTTACAGGGCATCCCCCCTGCGGGAGTAAAGGTGAGCCTCACCCGGTGTATATGCAGACCTGTCAATAATCAAGCAGGATCATTAACTTGTTTTATTTCCCTGGAATGTTACTGAACAGGATTGCCAGGAAGACATATTGAAATGCCATTTCCTAATCATCTCAATCACCAGGCAGTCTGAAAGAAAACCTATGTTCAGGTACATAGGCACACAGATATACAGGAGTTCTTCAGAATAATTTCCTGGACACAACCATCTTCAGCTGCTTCATGAAAGACCTTTCTTCCATCATAAGGTCAGAAGTGGGGATGTTCGCTGACGATTGCACGATGTTCAGCATCAATCGTGGCTTCTCAGAGACTGAAGCAGTCCATGACCATCTGCAGCAGGACCTGGACAATATTCAGGCTTAGGTTGTTAAGTGGCAAGTAACGGTAGCATGGTGGTTAGCATAAATGCTTCACAGCTCCATGGTCCCAGGTTCGATTCCCGGCTGGTTCACTGTCTGTGCGGAGTCTGCACGTCCTCCCCGTGTGTGCGTGGGTTTCCTCCGGGTGCTCCGGTTTCCTCCCACAGTCCAAAGATGTGCGGGGTTAGGTGGATTGGCCATGATAAATTGCCCGTAGTGTCCTAAATAAAGTAAGGTTAAGGGGGGGGGGGTTGTTGGGTTACGGGTATAGGGTGGATGCGTGGGTTTGAGTGGGGTGATCATTGCTCGGCACAACATCGAGGGCCGAAGGGCCTGTTCTGTGCTGTACTGTTCTATGTAATATCGCACCATACAAGTGCCAGGCAATAACCATCTCCAGCAAAGGAGGATCTAATCATTGTCCCTTGGCATTCAATGGCATTACCATCGCTGAATCCCCCAGTGTCCTGGGGGTTACCACTGACTAGAAACCGAACTGGAGCAGCCATATAAATACTTTGGCTACAAGAGCAGGTCAGAAGGTGGGAATCCTGTGGAAATTATCTAATCTCCTGACTCTCCAAAGCTTGCCCACCATCTACAAGACAGGAGTGTGATGGAATATGCTTCAATTACCTAGATGAGTATATCTCTAACAATACACAAGAAGGTCGACAACATTCAGGAAAAAGGAAACACCTTGCTTGTCACCCCACCTGCCACCTTAAAAATCCACTCCGCCACCACTGATGCACAGTGGCAGTAATATATATGACTTGCAAGATGCACTGCAGCAATTCACCAAGGATTCTCCAAAAGTACATTCCAAACTTGCAATTCCTACCACCTAGAAGGTCAAGGTCAACAGATGTTTGGGAACACCACTAACTGGAAGTCTCTCTCCATGTCACACACCATCCTGACTTGGAAATTTACCACCGTTCCTTCACTGTTGGGTCAAAATCCTGGAACTCCCTCTATAATAGCACCGTGGCTGTTCCAACAATACATGGACTGCAACAGTTCCTACAATACATGGACTGAGCAGCAACTCAACGCCACCTTTTCAAGGGGAATTAGGGATGGTCAATAAATGCTGGTCTAGCCAACTACACCCTCATCCCATAAATGACTAAAAAAAATGTACAACTTCGACAGATAGCTAATCCCAGCTTGCTTACTGAGAATGAATCCTAGTATTAGCCATAATTTTGCATTTATTAAATGAAATGTCAGAAAATAATGCTCTCTTTGGGTGAATCGTGGGCAGCACGGTAGCATTGTGGATAGCGCAATTGCTTCACAGCTCCAGGGTCCCAGGTTCGATTCCAGCTTGGGTCACTGTCTGTTCGGAGTCTGCACATCCTCCCCGTGTGTGCGTGGGTTTCCTCCGGGTGCTCCGGTTTCCTCCCACAGTCCAAAGATGTGCATGTTAGGTGGATTGGCCATGATAAATTGCCCTTAGTGTCCAAAGTTGCCTTTAGTGTTGGGTGGGGTTACTGGGTTATTGGGAGAGGGTGGAGGTGTTGACCTTGGGTAGGGTGCTTAGGGTGCTCTTTCCAAGAGCAGGTGCAGACTCGATGGGCTGAATGGCCTCCTTCTGCACTGTAAATTCTATGAAAAATCCTATGAATCGGATGGGCACTGGGTGTGTCCACTTCTAATATTTATCGGTTTTGATTTAAATTTGAAATGAGAGATGTTTAATCACCCAATTTCCTTGCATCACCATACAGAGGCAGATTTACAATGAAACACATCGTGCCTAGGCACAGGACCATGACCAACGGGTGGTGGTACTCCGGCCTGTGTGTCCAATCAAAGCCTGATTGCTCTGCATTTACTGATAATCAGCAGGCAATGATGAGCAAAATTGGACTATGAGCGGGAAAACAATGGTATGAATAATATGAATGGTTAACTTGAGGTGTGTCTCACGCGAGGAATGAAGAGAGTTGACTAGGTGGGGAGGGAAAGGCAGAGACTGCTGAGGTTTTGCCATTGTTGTTTAAGGCAAGCAAGTTTGTGTCTATACCCAGGGCAGACCAGCAATAGCATGGCACAAGGCAGTGAAAACCATCTCGAGGTGAGGTCAGCTGCCAAGTGGAGCAAGCGAGGCAAGCAGCTTTAGGACATGATCTAGGGCTTGCCAGCAATAGCAAGGCATGAGGCGCAAAACCCCAACTCAAGCCATCGCCATGAGGAGACGGCGAGTGAGGCTGGAGGCTGCCTTGAAGACCTCAGGTGAGTGAGATGAGTGAGATTGTGAGAATGGGAGAGTGTGACAGCTAGGGGAGACTGTGATGGGATGGAAGAGAAGAGGTTGAGGATGTGGGGAGAGGATAGTGTGTGAGGAGGTTAGCCAGGGTTGCAAATGTGCAGAGAGGGAAAGTCTGTGAGAGGCGGTTTGCATTTTGGAGGGAGGAGAGTTTGTGATGGGGTTGAGGATCCATGGAGAGGGTGGATGGGGTCAGGACAGGATTGAGGCCAGAAATGAAGGCGAGCATGGGGCTCCAATGAACTGTAAATCCACCTCTGTCACCACGTCTCTGTGGCCTCAGCTCCACCAAATAGACAAGCTGCCAAACCAAGTTGAATTCAGAAGTGATGAATCATATCGTTGCTGAGAATTAAACTAAGATTGGTTCACTCCTTTGGCTCTGTTATCAGCATGAATTTCTTCCGTAGCTAACTTTTCCAATTAACATGCAATACTCGAACAGCTCTGCATCACTTCCCACCTTCACTGAAACTCTACTTCATGCCTTCATCTCCTCAAGGTCTGACTTCTCAAATATTTTTCCTGCCAGAATCCCCGTTTCAACCATTTAAATGCTGCAGGTGATATCTTCAGTCACCTTCCTTTTTGTTGCAGTGACTCTCCACGTCCCATCCGTTTGACCTCTAGTCCCTTTAGAGTGAGAATCATCTCCATTAGAAACATCAAATACAAATGATGTTCCCAAATGTTCTATACTGAACATTCCTGAATGTGGGGGGCCTGCTAGGAGTTGTAAATGTCAGTGTTCAATTTGGACATTTGGTTTTTAAGCAATGCTGTATTTTTATTCAGGGACGATCTTCTGGAGTGATGTTTAAAAGGGAAATGGGAGCTTCGATTATATTGGAATTGTGGTACAATTTTTTTAATTGAAGATTCTGTTTGACTTTTCAATTGCTGTATTTATTTCTAGTTATACTTCATTACAATTTGGTTGCATCCCATTCTTTAATCAAAATGATGTTAAACATAATTATTCCATTCCGAGGGCCAACAAATTGCACTAATTATGTTTTCAAGCGGAAGTTCATAAATAAGCTGACATTTAGCAATCTGAATGGAGACATTTTTTCCACTAGCTATTGACAATCTCTGGAAGAAATAACATTAGCCTGTCAACCATTCAAATTACCAGTAGTATTCAACTGAAGTGACTTTACCTTTGATATGCATATTTTGAGAAAGATCACTTGCACTAGTTAGAAAAACATTTGTGAGTTTGCATGTTGCTAAAAACAGGACAAATCTTGGTTGTCAATTATGCGCATAACTTATATATGCAATCATATTGATGTATAGTTGTGTCTTGCATGGGGCTTGTAATTAAATAAAGCATAACAATAAATGTATTGTAAAATTCTATTCAACTGCAATGTGATGCAGATACATTTGCCATTTTCAAAAAGTTATATTGAACATTGCATTAACCAATATTCCTTTCCCTAAAATAAGTAAAAATACCATTTCTCCAATGAGCAATTCAAACCAATTCATAGTAAACGGTAAGCTCAACTTGCAAGTGGCTGTATGCTTCTAATTGATTATGAGAGTACTCAAACACTTCTTACTTTAGTGTGTTCAACTGATTAACAATTGACTGTATGCTTTCCATACAGAATTATGAACTCAAGGCCATTTGCAGCAACTGAACAGGAAAGAACACTTTTGTTAAAGTTAAAATCAAGAGTTTTAATCAGTCTGCCGGCTTTATCAGCTTTATCGGCTAACAACAATAGAGTTCACGTCTTCATTGCAATGAAAGGACAATCTCGTCATGATGGAAATGCTGTTGCATTCTGTTATTTATCTGGTGTGTGAACTGGAGCTTTGGGTAAACAGATCTTGAATATATCCAAGTTCACAGTCAACAGGTTAATACAATGAATGTTATGTGAGCAAGAGTGTGACACATCAACTTGAAGGTTGGCATCAAAATTGTTTTGCACCGTACCTGCAAATAGTGATCCTTATTACTCGATAATTATTTACTAGAAAATGAGTAAAACAAACAATTGAGAGTAACTAAGATCAGTATTGAATATACTAAATTAAATTATTTTGGGTAGCGCAGTAGCAACAGGATAAGTATTATTTAACCATAGCTCATTTAATAGAACTTTTGCCCCTGAATCAGAACATTGTGGGTTCAAGTCCTATTTCAGGGTCTTGAGCACATAGATCAAAGCTGGCACTAATGGAGTTTGCACTGAAAAGGTGCTGTCATTTAATAAGTAATTTGAATGAAGCCCAATCTGCTCTCTAAGGTGAACATAAAGATCCCATGGCAGCATTTCAGAGAACAGGGTTGCTGTGCCTGGTGACCCCGCCAATATTTATCCCTTAATTAACATCACAAAAGCTATGGGCTGGATTCTCTGTTATTGGGACGATGTCACCAAGCCGACATCAAAACTGTGGACTTTCACGCCACAAAAATTGGCATGAAAGGGCCACATGTTCCTAGCCCTGCAGAGGGCTAGCAGGGACCCGACGTAAACCTAGCAGCTTTTGCACTTCGGATCGGAGGCTCCGCATGCGCACGGTGGCAGCCTCCAGCGGCCGCGCCTTGCTCCATGGCAGACCTGGACCGCGGATCTGGACACTAAAACTATACCCCCGATCGGCCGCGTGCACGATCAGCCGCATGCAAGACCCTGACCACCTGCCCAAACATGGCTCTCCGATCAGCCGCCCCTGACCAGGGTGGCTGCAGACTGAGTCTACAGCTGCCACACTAGTTTCACGACTGGCAGGACCGCATTAGATCCATTCCGTCAGGATTTCGGCCAGTCGGGGGTACGAGTACGCCGCTTTTCGGGGCCCGCAAAATTGGGGTACCACCACCAGTCCCAATTCTGTGCATGGATTCTCCGCCCCAGCGCGCCCACGATTTCGGAGTTGGGGTGAGGATAATCCAGCCCGTTATCAGGTTATTATCACACTGCTATTTGTGAGACCTTGCTATGCACAAATAGCTATTGAGCTTCCTACATCACAACAATGACAATGCTTCAAAAGTACATAATTGGCAGTAGATTTGATTCGATTTAGATTTGTCACATGTACCAAGGTACATATTGTTCTGCGTATAGTCCAGATAATTCCATACATGAAAAACATGGGACATACGATAAACGCACAATATAAATACAAAAACATTGGGTGAAGCCTACGCAGTGCAGAGAAGATGAGTAGAGAGATCAGTTCAGCCCAAAAGAGGGTCATTCAGGACTGGTAACATCGGGTAAGAAGCTGTTTTTGAAACTGGTGGTGCGTGTTCTCAGACGTTTTGCTCTTTTGCTCGATGGAAGAGATTGGAAGAGAGAATAACCCGGTGGGAGGGGTCTTTGATTATGCTGCCGCTTTCCCAAGGCAGAGGGAGGTGTAGACAGAGTCAATGGATGGGAGACAGGTTTGCATGATGGATTGGGCCATGTTCACGATTCTCTGTAGTTTCCTACAGCCTTGGGCTGAGCAGTTGCCAGACCAAGCTGAGATGCAGCCAAATAGGATCTTTCTACGGTGCATCTGTAAAAACTGGTAACAGTCAATGTGGACATGTTGAATTTCCTTAGTTTCCTGAGGACGTATAGGTGCTGTTATGCTTTCTTGGTTGTAGCATCAACATGGGTGGACCAGGACAGACTGTTGGTGATGTGCGCACCTAGGAATTTGAAGCTGTCAACCATCTCCACCTCAGTACCATTGATGCAGACAGGGGTGTGAACGACCCTTCGCTTCCTGAAGATGATGATCAGTTCCTTAGTTTTTCTGACAGTGAGGGAGATATTGTTTTCATTGCACCATGCCACAAGGTTCTCTGTCTCCCTCCTGTATTCATCGTTGTTTGAGATCCGAACCACTACGGTTGTGACACCAGCAAACGTGTAGATGGAATTGGAGTCGAATTTTGCCTCACAGGTGTGTTTGTATAAGGAGTATAGTAGGGGGCTAAGTGCACAGCCTTGTAAGGCCCTGGTATTGAGGACTATCAATAGAGGAGGTGTCGTTGTTTGTCCTTACTGATTGTGGTCTATGGATCAGGGATTCAAGGATCCCATTGCAGAGGTATGAGCTAAGTCCTAGGTTTTGGAGTTTTGATATGATCTTGGCTGGGATTATGGTGTTGAAGGTGGAGCTGTAGTCAATGAAAACTCCTTGTCGAGATGCTCCAGGGATGAGTGTAGGGCCAGGGAGATAGCGTCTGCTGTGGACCGGTTGAAGTGGTATGTGA